>NC_053035.3:73962379-75212379 GCF_002575655.3 Aegilops tauschii subsp. strangulata
AGTTAGACTTGGAGTGAGATCTATCTGGCCATACCTCCATTCTAGTGGCTTCTGGTCTGGTTTTAGTTACACATCATCCTTTCAAATTTCAGATGTGCTGGTTCGGAAGAGAGGATTTGACGTGAGTTGTTCAGTATGTGTGGAATCTTCCTTAGAAAGGACATAACCATCTAGATGAGTGGCAGTGCAGGATGAGGACTTTAGGAAGGAAGCTAAAAGGATGGAATGCTGTTTTTGTAGCAAATAAAATAGAAAGAGGATAACCTACTTAGAGGGTCATCTTTGTGGTGTTTTGCAGAGTACCCATCAATGGTATGGTAACGTATGTGGCCTTCAATTAGAAAATGGAAACATGGGAAAGATTCTACCCAGATCTGGACCTTGCGATTCAAGTAATAACAGCAATCTTGCTTATATGGAATTATTTCAAAGAGCAATATATCAGCAAGAACAATCGGACGGTCCAGCTACTTCGATATGAGGTTGCTTGGCCTCCGTCTCCGGGGTCTCGCATACTTATAGGCGGCCTTACTCGGTTCGCCTATCCTCCGTCTTGATCCTCTTGCCTTGGATGGCTCAGGTGTTGGGAATCGTAGCATAATTTTAAAATTTTCCTACGTTCACCAAGATGCATCTATGGAGTATACTAGCAACGAGGGGAAGGGATTGCATCTACATACCCTTGTAGATCGCGAGCGGAAGCGTTCCAATGAACGTGGATGACGGAGTCGTACTCGCCGTGATCCAAATCACCGATGACCGAGTGCCGAACGGACGGCACCTCCGCGTTCAACACACGTACGATGCAGCGACGTCTCCTCCTTCTTGATCCAGCAAGGGGGAAGGAGAGGTTGATGGAGATCCAGCAGCACGACGGCGTGGTGGTGGATGTAGCGGGTCTCGTGCAGGGCTTCGCCGAGCTTCTACGAGAGAGAGAGGTGTTGCAGGGGAGGAGGGAGGCGCCCAAGGCTGTTGTGTGCTGCCCTCCCTCCCCCCCTTTATATAGGCCCCCTGGGGGGGCGCCGGCCCCTGGAGATCAGATCCAAGGGGGGGCGGCGGCCAAGTGGGGGGGGGGAAGGGGTGCCTTGCCCCCCAAGGCAAGGGGGAACTCCCCTCCTAGGGTTCCCAACCCTAGGCGCATGGGGGGAGGCCCAACGGGGGGCGCCCCAGCCCACTAGGGGCTGGTTCCCTTCCACTTTCAGCCCACGGGGCCCTCCGGGACAGGTGGCCCCACCCGGTGGACCCCCGGGACCCTTCCGGTGGTCCCGGTACAATACCGATAACCCCCGAAACTTCCCCGGTGGCCGAAACTGGACTTCCTATATATAATTCTTCACCTCCGGACCATTCCGGAACCTCTCGTGACGTCCGGGATCTCATCCGGGACTCCGAACAACTTTCGGGTTTCCGCATACATATATCTCTAAAACCCTAGCGTCACCGGACCTTAAGTGTGTAGACCCTACGGGTTCGGGAGACATGCAGACATGACCGAGACGCCTCTCTGGTCAATAACCAACAGCGGGATCTGGATACCCATGTTGGCTCCCACATGCTCCACGATGATCTCATCGGATGAACCACGATGTCGAGGATTCAATCAATCCGTATGCAATTCCCTTCGTCAATCGGTATGTTACTTGCCCGAGATTCGATCGTCGGTATCCCAATACCTTGTTCAATCTCGTTACCGGCAAGTCTCTTTACTCGTACCGCAATGCATGATCCCGTGACTAACGCCTTAGTCACATTGAGCTCATTATGATGATGCATTACCGAGTGGGCCCAGAGATACCTCTCCGTCACACGGAGCGACAAATCCCAGTCTCGATCCGTGCCAACCCAACAGACACTTTCGGAGATACCCGTAGTGCACCTTTATAGTCACCCAGTTACGTTGTGACGTTTGGCACACCCAAAGCACTCCTACGGTATCCGGGAGTTGCACGATCTCATGGTCTAAGGAAAAGATACTTGACATTGGAAAAGCTCTAGCAAACGAAACTACACGATCTTTTATGCTATGCTTAGGATTGGGTCCTGTCCATCACATCATTCTCCTAATGATGTGATCCCGTTATCAATGACATCCAATGTCCATAGTCAGGAAACCGTGACTATCTGTTGATCAACGAGCTAGTCAACTAGAGGCTTACTAGGGACAGGTTGTGGTCTATGTATTCACACATGTATCACGATTTCCGGACAATACAATTATAGCATGAATAATAGACAATTACCATGAACAAAGAAATATAATAATAACCATTTATTATTGCCTCTAGGGCATATTTCCAACAGTCTCCCACTTGCACTAGAGTCAATAATCTAGTTACATTGTGATGAATCGAACACCCATTGCGTCCTGGTGTTGATCATGTTTTGCCCTAGGGAGAGGTTTAGTCAACGGATCTGCTACATTCAGGTCCGTGTGTACTTTACAAATATCTATGTCTCCATTTTGAACACTTTCACGAATGGAGTTGAAGCGACGCTTGATATGCCTGGTCTTCCTGTGAAACCTGGGCTCCTTCGCAAGGGCAATAGCTCCAGTGTTGTCACAGAAGAGAGTCATTGGGCCCGACGCATTGGGAATAACCCCTATGTCGGTAATGAACTCCTTCATCCAAACTGCTTCCTGTGCTGCCTCTGAGGCTGCCATGTACTCCGCTTCACATGTAGATCCCGCCACGACGCTTTGCTTGCAACTGCACCAGCTTACTGCTCCTCTATTCAAAATATACACGTATCCGGTCTGTGACTTCGAGTCATCCAGATCTGTGTCGAAGCTAGCGTCGACGTAACCCTTTACGACGAGCTCTTCGTCACCTCCATAAACGAGAAACATATCCTTAGTCCTCTTCAGGTACTTCAGGATATTCTTGACCACTGTCCAGTGTTCCTTGCCGGGATTACTTTGGTACCTTCCTACCAAACTTACGGCAAGGTTTACATCAGGTCTGGTACACAGCATGGCATACATAATAGACCCTATGGCCGAGGCATAGGGGATGACACTCATCTCTTCTATATCTTCTGCCGTGGTCGGGCATTGAGCCGTGCTCAATTGCACACCTTGCAATACAGGCAAGAACCCCTTCTTGGACTGATCCATATTGAACTTCTTCAATATCTTGTCAAGGTATGTACTCTGTGAAAGACCAATGAGGCGTCTTGATCTATCTCTATAGATCTTGATGCCTAATATATAAGCAGCTTCTCCAAGGTCCTTCATTGAAAAACACTTATTCAAATAGGCCTTTATACTTTCCAAGAATTCTATATCATTTCCCATCAATAGTATGTCATCCACATATAATATGAGAAATGCTACAGAGCTCCCACTCACTTTCTTGTAAACACAGGCTTCTCCATAAGTCTGTGTAAACCCAAACGCTTTGATAATCTCATCAAAGCGAATGTTCCAACTCCGAGATGCTTGCACCAGCCCATAAATTGAGCGTTGGAGCTTGCATACTTTGTTAGCATTCTTAGGATCGACAAAACCTTCCGGCTGCATCATATACAACTCTTCCTTAAGGAAGCCGTTAAGGAATGCCGTTTTGACGTCCATCTGCCATATCTCATAATCATAGTATGCGGCAATTGCTAACATGATTCGGACGGACTTCAGCTTTGCTACGGGTGAGAAAGTCTCATCGTAGTCAACCCCTTGAACTTGTCGATAACCCTTAGCGACAAGTCGAGCTTTGTAGATGGTCACATTACCATCTGCGTCCGTCTTCTTCTTAAAGATCCATTTGTTTTCTATGGCTCGCCGCTCATCGGGAAAGTCAGTCAAAGTCCATACTTTGTTTTCATACATGGATTCTATCTCGGATTTCATGGCTTCTAGCCATTTGTCGGAATCCGGGCCCGCCATCGCTTCTTCATAGTTCGAAGGTTCACCGTTGTCTAACAACATGATTTCCAGGACAGGGTTGCCGTACCACTCTGGTGCGGAACGTGTCCTTGTGGACCTACGAAGTTCAGCAACTTGATCTGAAGCTTCATGATCATCATCATTAACTTCCTCCCCAGTCGGTGTAGGCACCACAGGAACATTTTCCCGCGCTGCGCTACTTTCCGGTTCGGAAGGGGTGACTATCACCTCATCAAGTTCCACTTTCCTCCCACTCAATTCTTTCGAGAGAAACTCCTTCTCTAGGAAGGACCCGTTCTTGGCAACGAAGATCTTGCCTTCGGATCTGAGGTAGAAGGTATACCCAATAGTTTCCTTAGGGTATCCTATGAAGACGCATTTTTCCGATTTGGGTTCGAGCTTTTCAGGTTCAAGTTTCTTGACATAAGCATCGCATCCCCAAACTTTTAGAAACGACAGCTTAGGTTTCTTCCCAAACCATAATTCATACGGTGTCGTCTCAACGGATTTCGACGGAGCCCTATTTAAAGTGAATGCGGCAGTCTCTAAAGCATAGCCCCAAAATGAGAGCGGTAAATCGGTAAGAGACATCATAGATCGCACCATATCCAATAGAGTGCGATTACGACGTTCGGACACACCATTTCTCTTAGGTGTTCCAGGCGGCGTGAGTTGTGAAACTATTCCACATTTCCTTAAGTGTGCACCAAACTCGTGACTTAAATATTCTCCACCACGATCTGATCGTAGGAATTTTATTCTCCTGTCACGTTGATTTTCAACCTCACTCTGAAATTCTTTGAACTTTTCAAAGGTTTCAAACTTGTGTTTCATTAGGTCGACATACCCATATCTACTTAAATCATCAGTGAGAGTGAGAACATAACGATATCCTCCGCGAGCCTCAACACTCATTGGACCACACACATCGGTATGTATGATTTCCAATAAGTTGGTTGCTCGCTCCATTGTTCCGGAGAACGGAGTCTTGGTCATCTTACCCATGAGGCATGGTTCGCACGTGTCAAATGATTCGTAATCAAGAGACTCCAAAAGTCCATCTGCATGGAGCTTCTTCATGCGCTTGACACCAATGTGACCAAGGCGGCAGTGCCACAAGTATGTGGGACTATCGTTATCAACTTTACATCTTTTGGTATTCACACTATGAATATGTGTAACATCACGTTCGAGATTCATCAAAAATAAACCATTGACCAGCGGGGCATGACCATAAAACATATCTCTCAAATAAATAGAACAACCATTATTCTCAGATTTAAATGAGTAGCCATCTCGAATTAAACGAGATCCAGATACAATGTTCATGCTCAAAGCTGGCACTAAATAACAATTATTGAGGTTTAAAACTAATCCCGTGGGTAGATGCAGAGGTAGCGTGCCAACGGCGATCACATCGACCTTGGAACCATTCCCGACGCGCATCGTCACCTCGTCCTTTGCCAGTCTCCGTTTATTCCGTAGTTCCTGCTTTGAGTTACAAATATGAGCAACCGCACCGGTATCAAATACCCAGGAGCTACTACGAGTACTGGTAAGGTACACATCAATTACTTGTATATCACATATACCTTGGGTGTTGCCGGCCTTCTTCTTATTCGCTAAATATTTGGGGCTGTTCCGCTTCCAGTGACCACTTCCCTTGCAATAAAAGCACTCAGTCTCGGGCTTGGGTCCATTCTTTGACTTCTTCCCGGTAACTGGCTTACCGGGCGCGGCAACTCCCTTGCCGTCCTTCTTGAAGTTCTTCTTACCCTTGCCCTTCTTGAACTTAGTGGTTTTATTCACCATCAACACTTGATGTTCTTTTCTGATCTCTACCTCAGCTGATTTCAGCATTGAATATACCTCGGGAATGGTCTTTTCCATCCCCTGCATATTGTAGTTCATCACAAAGCTCTTGTAGCTTGGTGGAAGCGACTGGAGGATTCTGTCAATAACCGCGTCATCCGGGAGATTAACTCCCAGCTGAGACAAGCGGTTGTGCAACCCAGACATTCTGAGTATGTGCTCACTAACAGAACTGTTCTCCTCCATTTTACAGCTGAAGAACTTGTCGGAGACATCATATCTCTCGACCCGGGCATGAGCTTGAAAAACCAGTTTCAGCTCCTCGAACATCTCATATGCTCCATGTTTCTCAAAACGCTTTTGGAGACCCGGTTCTAAGCTGTAAAGCATGCCGCACTGAACGAGGGAGTAATCATCAGCACGCTGCTGCCAAGCGTTCATAACGTCTTGGTTCTCAGGGATTGGTGCTTCACCTAGCGGTGCTTCTAAGACATAATCTTTCTTGGCTGCTATGAGGATGATCCTCAGGTTCCGGACCCAGTCCGTATAGTTGCTGCCATCATCTTTCAGCTTGGTTTTCTCTAGGAACGCGTTGAAATTGAGGACAACGTGGGCCATTTGATCTACAATACATAGTGTAAAGATTTAGACTAAGTTCATGATAATTAAGTTCATATAATCAAATTATTTAATGAACTCCCACTCAGATAGACATCCCTCTAGTCATCTAAGTGAAACATGATCCGAATTCGACTAGGCCGTGTCCGATCATCACGTGAGACGGACTAGTCAAGATCGGTGAGCATCTCCATGTTGATCGTATCTTCTATACGACTCATGCTCGACCTTTCGGTCCTCCGTGTTCCGAGGCCATGTCTGTACATGCTAGGCTCGTCAAGTGAACCTAAGTGTATTGCGTGTGTTCCGAGGCCATGTCTGTACATGCTAGGCTCGTCAACACCCGTTGTATTCGAACGTTAGAATCTATCACACCCGATCATCACGTGGTGCTTCGAAACAACGAACCTTCGCAACGGTGCACAGTTAGGGTGAACACTTTCTTGAAATTATTATAAGGGATCATCCTACTTGCTACCGTCGTTCTAAGCAAATAAGATGCAAAAACATGATAAACATCACATGCAATCAAATAGTGACATGATATGGCCAATATCATCATGCTCCTTTGATCTCCATCTTTGGGGCACCATGATCATCTTTGTCACCGGCATGACACCATGATCTCCATCATCATGATCTCCATCATTGTGTCTTCATGAAGTCGTCACGCCAACGATTACTTCTACTTGTATAGCTAACGCGTTTAGCAACAAAGTAAAGTAAATTACATGGCGTTATTCAATGACACGCAGGTCATGCAAAATAATAAAGACAACTCCTATGGCTCCTGCCGGTTGTCATACTCATCGACATGCAAGTCGTGATTCCTATTACAAGAATATGATTAATCTCATACATCACATATATCATTCATCACATCTTCTGGCCATATCACATCACATAGCACTTGCTGCAAAAACAAGTTAGACGTCCTCTAATTGTTGTTGCAAGTTTTTTACGTGGTTTGTAGGTTTCTAGCAAGAACGTTTTCTTACCTACGTACGACCACAACGTGATTTGCCAATTTCTATTTACCCTTCATAAGGACCCTTTTCATCGAATCTGTTCCGACTAAAGTAGGAGAGACAGACACCCGCTAGCCACCTTATGCAACTAGTGGATGTCAGTCGGTGGAACCTGTCTCACGTAAGCGTACGTGTAAGGTCGGTCCGGGCCGCTTCATCCTACAATGCCGCCGAAACAAGAAACGACTAGTAGCGGCAAGAAGAATTGGCAAACTCAACGCCCACAACTGCTTTGTGTTCTACTCGTGCATAGTAACTACGCATAGGCCTGGCTCATGATACCACTGTTGGGAATCGTAGCATAATTAAAATTTTCCTACGTTCACCAAGATGCATCTATGGAGTATACTAGCAACGAGGGGAAGGGATTGCATCTACATACCCTTGTAGATCGCGAGCGGAAGCGTTCCAATGAACGTGGATGACGGAGTCGTACTCGCCGTGATCCAAATCACCGATGACCGAGTACCGAACGGACGGCACCTCCGCGTTCAACACACGTACGGTGCAGCGACGTCTCCTCCTTCTTGATCCAGCAAGGGGGAAGGAGAGGTTGATGGAGATCCAGCAGCACGACGGCGTGGTGGTGGATGTAGCGGGTCTCGTGCAGGGCTTCGCCGAGCTTCTACGAGAGAGAGAGAGGTGTTGCAGGGGAGGAGGGAGGCGCCCAAGGCTGTTGTGTGCTGCCCTCCCTCCCCCCTTTATATAGGCCCCCTGGGGGGGGGGGCGCCGGCCCCTGGAGATCAGATCCAAGGGGGGGGGGGGCGGCGGCCAAGTGGGGGGGGGGGAAGGGGTGCCTTGCCCCCCAAGGCAAGGGGGAACTCCCCCTAGGGTTCCCAACCCTAGGCGCATGGGGGGAGGCCCAACGGGGGTGCCCCAGCCCACTAGGGGCTGGTTCCCTTCCACTTTCAGCCCACGGGGCCCTCCGGGACAGGTGGCCCCACCCGGTGGACCCCCGGGACCCTTCCGGTGGTCCCGGTACAATACCGATAACCCCCGAAACTTTCCCGGTGGCCGAAACTGGACTTCCTATATATAATTCTTCACCTCCGGACCATTCCGGAACCTCTCGTGACATCCGGGATCTCATCCGGGACTCCGAACAACTTTCGGGTTTCCGCATACATATATCTCTACAACCCTAGCGTCACCGGACCTTAAGTGTGTAGACCCTACGGGTTCGGGAGACATGCAGACATGACCGAGACGCCTCTCTGGTCAATAACCAACAGCGGGATCTGGATACCCATGTTGGCTCCCACATGCTCCACGATGATCTCATCGGATGAACCATGGTGTCGAGGATTCAATCAATCCGTATGCAATTCCCTTCGTCAGTCAGTATGTTACTTGCCCGAGATTCGATCGTCGGTATCCCAATACCTTGTTCAATCTCGTTACCGGCAAGTCTCTTTACTCGTACCGCAATGCATGATCCCGTGACTAACGCCTTAGTCACATTGAGCTCATTATGATGATGCATTACCGAGTGGGCCCAGAGATACCTCTCCGTCACACGGAGCGACAAATCCCAGTCTCGATCCGTGCCAACCCAACAGACACTTTCGGAGATACCCGTAGTGCACCTTTATAGTCACCCAGTTACGTTGTGACGTTTGGCACACCCAAAGCACTCCTACGGTATCCGGGAGTTGCACGATCTCATGGTCTAAGGAAAAGATACTTGACATTGGAAAAGCTCTAGCAAACGAAACTACACGATCTTTTATGCTATGCTTAGGATTGGGTCTTGTCCATCACATCATTCTCCTAATGATGTGATCCCGTTATCAATGACATCCAATGTCCATAGTCAGGAAACCGTGACTATCTGTTGATCAACGAGCTAGTCAACTAGAGGCTTACTAGGGACAGGTTGTGGTCTATGTATTCACACATGTATCACGATTTCCGGACAATACAATTATAGCATGAATAATAGACAATTACCATGAAGAAAGAAATATAATAATAACCATTTATTATTGCCTCTAGGGCATATTTCCAACATCAGGCTCCTCTCCATATTGCAGTTGAAAACTTTTCCTTTTGGGGGGTTGGGGAGGGGGGGGGGCGTACTCGTTTAGGGAAGTAACACGGTTGACTATGGATCCCTCATGGGCTTCGGGTCTTAGACTCGACGACCCGCTAGGGTGTGTGGCCGGCACATCGTGGGGCCAAAACCCTCATCCGGTCGACAAGATTAATGCCTTGGATTTTTATGTGGTTTGGATGCTCAAGAAATCCAATAGAGGAATCTCTAGAGGATGAGCTTAAAAAACATGAAATAGGATGACACCAAAGGATGAAAAGAACTAAGGAAAAAGACCTTAAGTCGGGTGATAGCAACTCTAGATATTTAATGAGTAAGGCCAGTGGGAGAATGAAATAAAATTCAATTATGTCTCTTAAGAATGCGAATTACTGAGTTGAGGGGCAAGAGGCTCTGACACAACATATACCAGGATACTATGAATAGTTATTTGATGCATCATTTGGTTGCTCTATTTCAACTAATTTCCCTTTTGCTCAGACTATAGACCCGGATATAAATCAAATCTTCTTGGCTGAGTACTCCTGGGAGGATATAGAAAAGCTTGTCTTCTCCATGGATCATAACAAGGGTCCTGTGTGTGATGTATCCCGGTTGAGTTTTGTCAACAGTTTGAGATATTTTTAAATATTCCCTTGATGGTTTGTTTAATGATTTCTGTGCTACAAAACCCAAGGCACACAAATTGAATTATGGAGTAATTTCCTTGATTCCTAATGTCTCGAGAGCTAAAAATTGTCAACAGTTCAAACATATAGGTTTGTTGGATGCTAATTTTAAGAGCAACCCTAGTAGAATCTCCATATCAGCCTCCACAATGCATATGGAGCACGCTGCAAAATAATATGGAGGTTGCCAAAGCGATCCACAAAGTTGGAGTCGCCATATTGGCAACCTCCATACTGCAGAGCCCACTCGTCGGTGGGGCATTTTCCCAATCTTCCCTCCGTCCTCACCGTGTGGCGGTGTACAACATAATGTTTACTTCTCGCCAACAATTTTGCTGGATCGAGTGCGCTCCAAAAGTTGTCCATGAGACGCCAACTGTGGAGGCTGGGATGCCATGTATGGAGGGTCCTCCATAATGCCTGATGATAGCAACCCATATGGCGACTCTGCTAGAGTGCCTTTTTGCCTCTAGCCTCCACATTGACAGTTATTATGGACTTCTGGAGCATATGGCTTCTCTGCTAGAGTTTCCCTAAGCTGCTAATCAAACAAACTAAAAATATGATGAGTTTGTGTGCGAATAAGACTATTGATCACTCTCATACTGCCTTTATGAAAGGTAGAAACATCGTGGATGGAATTCTTGGTGTTACATGTCCTGCCTGATGTGCATAAGGAAATGAAAAAATATGGGAGTGTTGTTTAAAGTTTATTTTGAGGAAACATATGATAACATCAATTGTTTTTTTATTTAAAAAATCATGGGGCTCAAATATTTTTCCGACACTATTGTGGACACGATTCATGAGTGTTATGATTAATGTGGAAGTTCATGTCATGGTCAATAATGAGCAAGGTCCCTAGTTCACCACCTTCAAAGGTGTGACACAAGGGGGACCCATTGTCCATCTTTTGTTTTGAATTGTTGTTGATGCACTTGCTTTCCTCATTCACCAAGCCCGGAGAACAAGAGTGGTGACGGGGATAACATATCATCTCTAGGAAAATGGTTGGGCTATCTTGTAATATGAAGTGAAAACCCTACTCTTACATAGAGAATCTACAAAATCTATACGAACTAGTTCATTTAGCTTGGTAAGGACTCCCCCGATTTGAGGTAACCGTCGCTAGAGTAACTACTATGTAAACTTTTCATAAAACTCATATGTAGGAATAGCACTGCCCAATATAAAGATGGCACACTCTTTTTCCTGAAGGATGAATAAGAAAATGCTAGAAACTTATAATAAATCTTGTAGATTTTTGAGACAATTACCTAGACTAAAAGTTACCTTTCACAAAAGTGATTTTTTGGGTATTTGGTGCAAAATTAGATTCACTATGAAGATATTTTTACGTGTCAAGCTGGGCCATTGCCAATCAAGTATTTAGGCATCCCAATTGACTCTGCCAAGATCCTCTGCGAAGGACTAATAACCCATTGAAGATATGGTCGAAATGAAGTTGGAATTTTTACAAGAGTGTTAGGATCGA
Organism: Aegilops tauschii subsp. strangulata; assembly: GCF_002575655.3. Lineage (NCBI taxonomy): Eukaryota > Viridiplantae > Streptophyta > Magnoliopsida > Poales > Poaceae > Aegilops > Aegilops tauschii. The sequence continues at coordinate 73,973,937 of NC_053035.3, forward strand.
GTGTTTAAGGACTAGGAGCGAGGGAGGGGGTTATTCTTATGAAAAGTTCTAGATCAAATTTAGAAGGTTCATAATTTTAGAGCGACAATGTCTAGTTGTTTACTCCTCTGTCTTGCACTCGTGCAGACCATCTCCATCTCCGCAAGAGTTGTCCACTGGCCACACCTGGACGGCTGTCTCACGATCATCCACCTTGGAAAAATCGAATGAGTGAGGGCAAAAAAGGTTTTAGGGAGTGTTCGCATGAGTGCTTGCTGCTACTCGATGTTGAACGTACAACCAATTCCTCGATGACCTCTACATCAAGCCACTGTGTGGACGAGGAAAAACACCAACAAGAAAGCGGCTGCTCCTGCCGTTGTGTATGATTTTTAGCGGTTGTTGTTATGATCATTATCAATAACGTTATTGGCATATATAGATTTGTATGATTCTACATTGAACAATGCATCACTATAAACTGTAGTTTTTGGTATATGTCGTGGAATTGTCACGGCAGATGTCCTCGTGCAAGGACTTAGTCGTGGAGCCATCGCAACTAGGAAGCTTAAAGGGGTTAAACGGGACAAAGGACTCGAGGATTATACTGGTTCGGCCCCTTACGGTGAAGGTAAAAGCCTACTCCAGTTGAGGTTGGATTAGTTAGGGTTTCGATGACTAGGGAGCTAAACCGCTGTGCCTGGCTATCGATCTGATCTTCCTTGTCTTGAACCGCCGCGGGGTCATCCCTTTATATAGAGAGGTTAACACCCAGCGGCTCTCAGAAACCCGGCCGGCTTATAACAGTGTCCAGCTCGGACTCCTAACTATTCCTGCCTTACACTACAAGTCATGCCTTAACGGCGGTTTATCACTACAGGCCTTAAGCCGCCTAATGGCCTTAAGCCCATTACTGAACCGCCGTCCTCAAGCTTGATATTGGGCTTCATGGGATGATCGTCGTGACGTAACCCGGCCCCTCCTGGGCGGGTGACACCAGTAGTTATATCCCCAACATTAGGCCCCAGATTGATTTGAACCGGTTCATGTCAATCTTCAATACCTTAATTAAAAATCTTCTGGCTTCTGTCTGCGCAAAGGCTATAACCCGCGATGACGTCATCTTCTGGATTCTCTGTAACCCGCCGTGACGTCATCTGCCATTTATGCATGTTCTGCCCAACGTATCTCAACGGATCCTTATCTTAATAACTGTCCCGAAAATCGAGGCATCTCCACAGCTGGATAACCATGTCTTCAGCCTCCTCGTTTCTCGCGCCCATTCATCAGCCGTCTCTTATAAGTAGGCCCGGCCCTCAGGTCTTCGTCATTCTTCCCTTTCCATCGTCTTCCTCCTCTCGACACCTCAGAGCCCGAGCTCCGCCGCCGCCGCCGCGCATCCCGTCTGCACCAACCAAGGCCGCTGCATCGACCTGTCTTGACCAGAGAACCGCGGCGCACCTTCGCTGCTCATCAACACCAGTAAGTCCTCGCCGTCCCATATACTAGATCCGCATTAGGGTTCGCGAGTTCTTCTGTATTCTTCGTGGTTCCTCGCGATTCCTTCGCAGTTCTTCCACAACGGCCTCCTTTGATCTAAGAGTAGTGCACAACTTCGACGGTAGTCGTTTCACACCCATTTTCAATACTAGCAGATCCCTTTTGTTTGCAAAAAGACCTCATTTAGAGCTCTCGAACTTCTCTGTACCAGTTTTTAGGTCTAGAAATTTTTCTTTTCTGGACGATCGTTTGATCCAAAATAATCCCTGCAATCTGTGAAACTTGTTTGTGCAACACTTAGGCAAAAATTGCATCTGTTAGCCATGGCGGCTCATATCGCCGGCTTAAAAGAGGCCATGCTTAGCGAAATTTTCGGATCATTCATAATAGAGTTAAATAACTTAATTGCTCATGATATTCAAGGCGGCTTAAATAACCTGACACAATTAACCATATATCATTAGGCCCTTTTCATAAGCCGCCATCTTGAATACTGAACTGAAATTTTCCTCCGGCTTAAATTTGAACCGGAAATTTTATTTTGTCATAGGCTTCCATCTTTCACAATGCCGCCTAAGGCTCCCAAAGCACCCATCACATGCAACTGGGTTAGATCCAACGTCACCGACAACATCTTAGCTGACTTCGTGAAAACGAGTCACCTGCCAAAGAAAGAGGTCATGTCCTATCGTGCTCCTGACCCGTCAGAAGAAAGGCCTCAACCCAAGGATGGGGAAGTTGTCATATTTACTGATCACATGAACCGGGGCTTTGCTCCTCCCGGCTCAAAATTCTTCAGAGTTGTCATGCACATTTTTGATCTGCGACCTCAAGACATCGGACCCAATTCCGTGTCAAACATCTGCAACTTCCAAGTGTTCTGTGAGGTGTACCTCGGAGAAGAACCCAGCTTGCTACTCTTTAGGGAGTTATTTTACCTGAACCACCAGAATGAATGTGCCAACGGGCCTAGCTTGGAACTCGGTGGAATCTCAATCCAATGACGGAGAGATTGTCTCTTCCCTTATGCTGAGCTGCCAAGCCACCCGAAAGATTGGAACCAGACATGGTTCTACTGCCAAGACATTTCTCCGGCTGACGAGAACCCTCTGCCCGGCTTTCGTGCCCTACGTCTGGAGTTAAATCACCCCTTGCCAGACAAATTATCTCAAGCTGAACGTCAACCACTTACTCCCACCATAAACAAAGTCAGAGCTCTCCCGGGGAACGGCTTAAATGGCATTGATCTGGTCCGGGTCTAGGTCGCCTGCCGCCCCGGCTTGATGTGTGATTACACGGGCCAGAAGGATGATCCTCTTCGACACAGTCCAGACGACTTACCTGAGGACGTCATTGATGATACAACCAAGTCACTTCTGAACGAGAGCCTGGCGGATTGCGGGAGAGTGGGCTTAAGGCCTTTCTGCAAGACTAACCCGGCTCCAGCGGTAAACCATTGACCTAAATACTTCTCCTTCCATTTTAACGATTTTTTCTTAACTCACTAACCCTTGTTGTATTTTACAGGCTAATGATAAATTCTGGAAGGTCAAGTATGACCACGAAGCCGCCAAGAAAGCCAGAAAAGTTAAGAAAGCCGCCAGGAAAGCCGCTCCCCATAAGAAGGGGAATAAACCTAGCGCCTCGGACCTACTCCGTCTGGAAGACACCTCCGAGTCAGAGGTAGCTCTTAACTCTTTAGGCTCCTTTTTTAACCATCTTATTGACACGGATTATCAGCAGGAGGACACCGGAACGAGTCATGAAGTGAATGAAGAGGTAATTATAATTTCCTCCGACTCCGAGCCTTTGCCGAGACGGAAAGTCCGAAGAGTAACCCGGAAAGTAAGATTTTCACATCCTTTAGCTTATCAAGATCCTCAATTTCTTTTGAAGCGACAGATTTATGAGAGCCGGAGGCAGACCCGGACCAGCAAAGATGCATACCTCTCCTCCGGCTTACCTGAAGCATCAAGGAAGCGCCGGACTGAGGTTATCTCCGACTTATATTCTTTGTATCCTTTGGCGGGCGCCACTCATCAACCCCTTAATTCTTCCAACTCAAACTACCAGGGAACTTCGCCTTCCTCCGGCGACTCAATGCAGTCCAGCTTGCCGGCTTTCAAAACCGCTCCCGGGTAATGATGATCAGTTGATTTTATGCTTATCTTACTCATGTGTTTGCACTAACCCTTTGACTTGCAGTGTACAAGTGAAACCCAGCAAGAGGGCGAAGAAAAATAAGCCGGCCGAAGAGCCGGTCCTGGCTGAGCCGGAACTCAGAACGGCTTCTCCTGATGCCTCTGCTGATGAACCGTTGGTTGTGCCATCTGCTGATGCCACCACTGCTCCATCTGCTGAACAAGCTATGGAGAACCCGGAGATTCCCAGCCCGGCTCATCTAGATGATCCGGATGTTGAGATCATCCGGACTGAGTTTGTCGAACCGGGACGACCTACCGTGCTGGCCAAGTGCTCTGCCAAGGAAGAACTTCTAGAGCGCGGCCGGGCCAAGCTGGCCGTCACTGATTATGCTCATCTGAGCATTGAAGATATTGTCTCTGGCTATGTGAATCAAGTGCACAACAGCCGGGATCTGGAGATTGACATGGTGAAACAAATACAGCAAAAATCTGAGGCACAACTCTCTTTCTTACTCCATAGTTATACTTACCATGCCAGCCCCCAAGTCTATTACTTATGATAAGATATGTTATAGACTTAATACCGGCTTAGTAATCACTGCAAGAAAAACGGCTTACCTGATAGCACTCAAGTTCTGGTTTAATCAGCATATCTGAACCGGTCCTTAACTTGTTTAATCAAGTAGTTGAACAGCAATATGCATTAGCCCCCAAGTGCCAAGTACCTTTGCTTGCAAAGTGCTTGGGACTTATTTGCATGAACCGCCACTATAAATAGAGCTCTTCAGCATACATTAGCCCCCAAGTGCCAAGTGTCTTTGCTTGCAAAGTGCTTGGGACTTAATGTTACATTATAATCACCCTAACTGTGACCCGGAATTTATACAGGCCGCCGTCAAGGAATTTGAATCGAAGATCTTTGATTTAAAGAACCGCCTGAAGACTCAAGAAAATGAAACCCAAAAGGCCAACTCCAAGTTTGAAATCAGTGTATCTGCTCAAGAGAAACTGAAGAAGAAATTTGAAGCAGAGAGAAAAGCCTGGGCGGATGAAAAGGCGGCTTTGCTCAGCCGGGCCGAACAAGCGGAGGCTACTCTTGCTGGAACAGCCGCCGAGCTATCCGGCTTAAAACACCATGTTTCTCAGATGGTCTCTGCAATCTTTGGTAAGCTACTCTATAAGTGTTTAGCTAGCTTACATCTTTTCCAAAGAGCATCTCAATTATCATCAGCTTACCTGTCTTTGCAATGCAGGCCCTAGGAGCTCCAATCTTAATCAAAATGTGCTGACAAAATTGAAGGCGGTTTATACCTTGGTAGAGCAACTTTACACCGGGTCACAATGTGCCTTAGCCGTTGTGGCTCTGTCAAATGAAGTTCCCACTCACCTGGCGGATGTACTCAGGCGGCTTGCCGTACTTCCTCAACGCTTCCAAGAGTTGAGACGGGCTTCTGCAAGAGCCGGAGCTATAGCCGCTCTGAGCCGGGCCAAGGCGTTTCTACCAGAGCTAGACCCGGCCGACATCGCCCTTGGGTATCCCAGCTTGAAGGAAGACGGCACCCCCTTTGACCAGAAGGACTTCGCCGCTTGTGTGAAGAGCGTACGCCCTATGGCCACTTTGATTGGCAATGACACAGATCTTACCAAATATCAACCGGGCTATGACGCGGAGAATCAGAGAATCCCAACACCATGTTATGAAGCAGTCAGCCTGATTCCTCCAACTCGTAAGCATACCTTCGCCCCTGAAGTTGACCCGGCCGGTTTAATTGATGATGAGGCTCAATTTGAAGCCTTGAGTGGCATTGACTGGAAATCATCAACCTTCCAGGTCATGGAAACAGCCGGAGGAGCGGAGAGGAATGACCTAGAAACCTCAGGCCAACAACGCTCTTGATCTCACAGGCGGCTCATGGTTATGTCTTAAAAGACGATGCCTCACCTTTTGGACTCGGGGAGTCATGTAATAGAGTAGGACAAACACTTAATTTTGTCGTGCCATCGCGCACGTGTGTAGCGCTCAACATTGTTTAAGCTGCCCTTTTATATTCTTCCGAGTTATGTTTGATCCTCTGTTTTCCTTATGTTTAAAGAGCTGTCTCTAACTGTCCTGCATAGAAAAACAAATCACAAGTCCCTTGGCGGCTTACCGCACGGAGAGTCATACACTTTTCATATAACCCGGAATCATAACAAACCGGTCCTCCATTATATCCTTGAGACAACCATAACAGCATACCTGTGATCCTTCAAGTACACCTCCGGTTTATGTGATCCGAATAATGAGTAAAAAACCTCACTATGTAATATGATGCTTGTCATGTGCGATCAACTTTATTGACCAAAGTTAAGCCAGTGGAGTAGAAACCACACTTGAACACTTTAGATATAATCAAAAGAACTTGTTTGCAACAAAGAGACTTCAAAAATTTGGAGGCTTCTGATTCGAATACGACTAGAGAACCATCCCAAAGGGGTTCAGCTAAGATTCGAATACGATCATACAGCCCCCAGTGGCTTTGGCGTTGCCGATCAAGAGGGTATCGACAGCTATGTTCTCTTTGGTTCGAATACGACCTATGTTTGAACAGGAAGCCCCCAAATGATCTTGAGAGTTGTTTAACGACGCTGATTCGAATACGATCTACGTCGGTTCCCAAAGGGGGTTGAGCCATGATTCAAATATGATCAAGAAACTCCCCAGTGAGCTCGGCAATATGCCAATCGAGTGGGTATCGACAGCTATGTTCTCTTTGGTTCGGATATGACCTATGTTTGAACAGGAAGCCCCCTGTGATCATATATTTAACGGCTAGATTCGAATACGATCATAAGCCGGATCAGCCTCCAAGTGATCATGTCATATCATAATGAAAATAACAATGACACATTTACCTTTGGATGGGAAAAAAGGACAGAGGTCCTGCTTTATTATTCATCATAATATATACTTGGCTATAGAAATATGTACATTACGAGAGCCGGTGGCTCAGGTGTAATAAGGCCGCAGCTGAGCTATATTCCACGGCCGGCGGGTCTCCTCCTCCGACTTACGTGAATCTTTGTGCTCTCGAATATCGATGAGGTAGTATGACCCGTTGTGCAAGTTCTTGCTGACCACAAAGGGCCCTTCCCAAGGTGGGTATAGCTTGTGTGCATCTGTCTGATCCTGGATGAGCCGGATCACCAAATCACCTTCCTGAAAGGTCCTGGACTTAACCCGGCGGCTGTGATAGCGGCGCAAGTCTTGTTGGTAAATCGCCGAGCGAGCTGCTGCTACGTCACGCTGTTCGTCCAGCAAATCAAGAGCATCTTGACGCGCTTGCTCATTGTCCGCCTCGACATAAGCCGCCACTCGAGGCGAGTCATGACGGATGTCGCTAGGGAGAACCGCCTCAGCTCCGTAGACCATGAAGAAAGGCGTGTAACCCGTAGACCTGTTAGGAGTAGTATTGATGCTCCATAACACAGAGGGTAACTCCTCCACCCAACAACCCGGCGTCCGTTGCAAAGGGACCAAAAGCCGGGGCTTGATGCCCTTCAAGATTTCCTAATTGGCTCTCTCAGCTTGACCATTGGATTAGGGGTGAGATACTGATGAAACATCAAGCCGAATATGCTCTCGTTGGCAAAATTCTTCCATGGCGCCTTTAGACAGATTAGTACCATTGTCAGTTATAATGCTGTGTGGAAAACCAAAGCGAAATATCACCTTTTTTATGAACTGAACCGCCGTGGCTGCGTCACACTTGCTGACTGGTTCTGCCTCAACCCACTTTGTGAACTTGTCCACCGCAACCAAGAGGTGGGTCTTCTTATCCTTGGACCTTTTGAAAGGCCCAACCATATCAAGCCCCCAGACTGCAAACGGCCAAGTGATTGGAATCATCCTCAACTCTTGAGCCGGCATGTGAGCACGTCTTGAGAACTTCTGGCAACCGTCACATTTACTGACTAGGTCCTCTACGTCAGCGTGAGCCGTCAGCCAATAAAAACCATGACGAAAAGCCTTCGCCACAAGGGATTTCGAGCCGGCATGATGGCCACAATCCCCCTCGTGAACCTCTCGTAAAATTTCTTGACCCTCCTCAGGGGAAACACAACGCTGAAAAGCCCCAGTAACACTGCGATGATGTAGCTCGCCTGTCGGGTGGTAGGTGCGACATATGCCAACGGGTGGCTTATCATTGTGGGAGCCAGTAAGACGTCGCCGGTGCCTGGAAACGGGATGAGGCGAAGACATGCACGCCGGTGAATCTTACCCAGGTTCGGGGCTCTCCGTGGAGATAACAACCCTAGGCCTGCTCTGCGGGGTCTCCGCATGATCACTAGATCAAAATGAGTAGCTACAAACGCTCCTTGAGCTGTCGGGTTGGAGGGAGAAGAAGGGCAAGGCTAGCTCTCCTTTTCTCTCTATGTGGTGTGTGTAATTCTATGAGACCAACCCTTTGCATGGGTGCCCCGGGGGGTTTATATAGGCCTACCCCCCAGGGGTACAATAGTAATCCGGCTGGGTGCGGGTCCCAGCCGTCAGTGTCTGTGTTCGCCGGCTTCTCCGCCGGCCATTGGGGCCCGCTGACTGGTGGGTCCTGCCGGCTGCCGGCCTCTTGGTCGATAGGCCGGCCCCACCGCCTAGCGGTCTTGTTGGCGCCTGGTTACTGTTGCCTCACCCCTGATGACGAGGGCTTTGTCGAGGTAAGCGTGGCTACAGCGCCGCCGCCTTGCGGGCTCTCACTGTAGCCTCACTTCGTCTTGTCTCCTTAATGAGGCTCGTGTTTCGAGGGAGGGAGGTAGCCGGCTATTGGGAGCCGGCTACGCCCCCGGCCGACTAGGGGAGGCCGGGCCGCCTTCGAGCGTCTCTCTGGCTAAAGGGGCCCGCCGCCCGCGGGCTGTACTGGCGTCTGTCGTGGGTGACGTCAAGGTCAACATGGCTACAGTGCCGCGCCGGACGGGAGATGGCTGATCCGTACGGCGCCCTATGGCCATGCCGGCTCCGGGATTCGGGGGTAGTGGGCTGCACTGCAGCCACGCCCCGTCTTATCACCGTTATGTGGATGCAGTCTTGGTGGGTGCGGTCTTGGCCGGCTTCTGGGAGTCGGCATTCTTCATGGCCGGCTTCTGGGAGTCGGTCCTCTTGGGGCCGGCTTCTGGGAGTCGGTCCTCTTGGGGCCGGCTTCCTGGAGTCGGCCATCTCGTAGCTTTCTTGGGGAAGGTTTCTGAGACTGGGTCGCCTTCTGGAAGTCGGCCCTAGGGATAGTCGGCCAGGGGAAGGCGGCCCTATGCTTTGTATGCTTGAAGGCTTGAATGGCTTGATAATTTTTGAAGAGCCAGGGGGAGTCGGTTAGGCTACCCGTGGCCATTTACTCCGACATCGCCATTGATAATTATCATTGACTTAGACCGCCGGGTTATCTATCTGGCCAAAGTTTCATCCTCAGGCAAGTCTCCCCGGGTCATGTAAGCCAAGTATGGCACTGTCCAATCTGGGATGACGTGAAGAGCCGCCACCAACTGTGCTTCTGGGTCAGGAACAGCCAAGTCTTCCTCTGTAGGCAACTTGACAGAAGGGTTATGCAGAATATCCAAGAAAGTATTAGGTGGCACCGGCTTACGCTGAGAGCCCAGCCGGCTTAAGGCATCAGCCGCCTCGTTCTTTCTGCGGTCAATGTGCTCCACTTGATAACCCTGAAAATGCCCGGCGATGGCATCAACTTCACGGCGATAAGCCGCCATGAGGGGGTCCTTGGAATCCCACTTGCCTGATACCTGTTGAGCCACCAAATCTGAGTCGCCAAAGCATCTCACCCGGCTTAAGATCATCTCCTTAGCCATCCGAAGACCATGGATCAAGGCCTCATACTCAGCTGCATTGTTAGTACAGGGGAACATCAACCATAGCACATAACGAAATTTGTCACCTCGAGGGGAAGCTAAAACGACTCCAGCCCCCGAGCCCTCCAACTGCCTGGACCCGTCGAAGTGAATAGTCCAGTATGTGTTATCTCGCCTCTCCTCAGGCATCTACAGTTCTGTCCAGTCGTTGATAAAGTCTACCAATGCTTGAGATTTGATAGCAGTGCGTGGCACATACTTTAAATCATGAGGCCCAAGTTCAATGGCCCACTTAGCAACTCTTCCGGTGGCTTCTCTGTTTTGGATGATATCTCCTAAAGGAGCAGAACTAACCACAATGACGGGGTGGCCCTGGAAATAATGCTTAAGCTTCCGGCTTGCCATGAACACCCCATAAACAAGCTTCTGCCAATGTGGATATCGTTGCTTGGACTCAATGAGTACTTCGCTGACATAGTAAACCGGCCGCTGAACCAGATGTTCCTTACCCGCCTCCTTGCGCTCCACCACGACGGCCACACTGACGGCTCGTGTGTTAGCGGCTACATACAACAATAAGGGCTCCTTATCGACAGGAGCAGCAAGGACTGGCGGCTCAGCTAACTGTCTTTTCAAATCCTCAAAAGCAGTATTAGCAGCATCACTCCAGACAAAGTCATCTGTTTTCTTCATCATTTGATACAGTGGTATGGCTTTTTCGCCCAACTGGCTTATAAACCGACTCAAAGCAGCGATGCGACCCGCCAGACGCTGGACGTCATTTATGCACGCCGGCTTAGCCAGAGAGGTGATTGCCTTGATCTTCTCCGGGTTAGCTTCAATGCCTCTGTGAGAAACCAGAAAACCCAAGAGCTTGCCTGCAGGAACACCAAAAACACACTTGGCCGGGTTAAGCATCATCTTGTAAACCCGGAGATTATCAAAGGTCTCTCTCAGATCATCTATCAAGGTCTCCTTCTCCCTGGATTTTACCACAATATCATCCACATAGGCGTGAACATTGTGCCCAATCTGATTATGAAGACAATTCTGCACGCAACGCTGGTAAGTCGCCTGTGCACTCTTGAGCCCAAAAGGCATAGACACATAACAGAAAGCTCCAAAGGGAGTAATGAACGCCGTCTTCTCTTGGTCCTTAACAGCCATTTTGATCTGATGGTAACCAGAGTACGCATCCAAAAAACTCAAACGCTCACAACCTGCCGTAGCATCAATAATTTGATCAATACGAGGGAGAGCAAAAGGATCGGCCGGACAAGCCTTGTTTAAATCCGTATAATCTACACACATACGCCAGGTGCCGTTCTTTTTGAGTACGAGCACCGGGTTAGCTAACCATTCGGGATGAAAGACTTCCACAATGAACCCGGCCGCCAAGAGCCGAGCTACTTCCTCACCAATGGCCTTCCGCCTCTCCTCATTAAACCGACGGAGGAATTGCCTGACTGGCTTAAATTTTGGATCAATATTAAGAGTGTGCTCAGCGAGCTCTCTCGGTACACCCGGCATGTCAGAAGGTTTCCATGCAAAGATGTCCCGGTTCTCACGGATGAACTCGATGAGCGCGCCTTCCTATTTAGGATCCAGATTGGCGCTGATGCTGAACTGCTTAGATGAGTTACCTGGAACAAAGTCAACAAGCTTAGTCTCATCGGCCGACTTAAATTTCATTACCGGCTCATGCTCCGTGGTTGGCTTTTTCAGAGACGTCATATCGGCCGGGTCAACATTATCCTTATAAAACTTCAACTCCTCTGTCGCACAAACAGATTCAGCGTAAGCAGCGTCACCTTCCTCGCACTCCAAAGCTACTTTTCGGCTGCCGTGAACCGTAATGGTCCCGTTGTGACCCGGCATCTTGAGCTGCAAGTATACATAACACGGCCGTGCCATGAACTTGGCGTAAGCCGGCCGCCCAAATAGAGCATGGTACGGGCTTCTGATCTTGACCACCTCAAAAGTCAGTTTTTCCGCCCTTGAGTTGTACTCATCTCCAACTGGATACGCCGACTTACCAGGCACCACGCCGTGGAAAACAGTATTGGACTGGCTGAGGTTTTTATCGGTTAATCCCATACGACGGAAGGTCTCATAATAGAGGATGTTGATGCTGCTGCCCCCGTCCATGAGCACCTTAGTGAATTTAAACCCTCGAACCTGAGGAGCCACCACCAAAGCCAGGTGACCCGGATTATCAACCCGGGGAGGGTGATCCTCCCTACTCCACACAATAGGTTGCTTAGACCATCGCAAGTAACGTGGAACCGCCGGCTCAACAGCGTTCACAGCCCTTTTATGAAGCTTCTGGTCTCGCTTGCACAAACTGGTAGTAAACACATGATACTGTCCACTGTTGAGCTGCTTTGGATTGGTCTGATATCCCCCCTGCTGCTGCTGATTACCCTGGCCAGATTGCTGGTTGAAACCCCCTTGGTTACTTTGAAAGTTCTGAAAATTGGAACTAAACCGCCGCCCGGGCCATGAAAGCCGCCGCCGCCTGAGCCACCACCCTGCCCATTGTTGCCATTGAAAGTGTTGGAATTTTTGAAAGCTTTCATGATTGCACAGTCCTTCCATAGATGAGTGGCTGGCTTCTCCCTAGAACCATGCCTTGGACAGGGCTCATTCAACAATTGCTCAAGCGTCGGGCCTGATCCGGCGGATCGGGGAGGTGGTCTCCCCTTACGTCGGTGGTTGTTACCTTGCGCATTGGCGTTGGCCACAAATTCCATACTGCCATCAGCCTTACGCTTATTACTTCCCTGGTTCGCCGGGTTATGCTGAGGGCCCTTGCCGTTGCCATTCTTCTTTCCCTTCCCTGTCTTTTCCTCATCAGACGCGAGATCCTTGGTACTATCAGAGTCGGCGTACTTGACCAGAGCCGCCATCAGCGTACCCATATCATTGCAATCGCGCTTGAGCCGCCCAAGTTTCATCTTTAGGGCGCAAAACGACAATTTTGCTCCAACATCAAGACCGCAGAGCCGGCATCCATCTTATCAGATGAATGTATTATCTCTTTGACCCGGCGTACCCAATGGGTTGTAGACTCGCCTTCTTGCTGTTTGCAGTTAGTCAAATCCACAATTGACATAGATTGCCTACATGTATCTTTAAAGTTTTGGATGAACCGGGCTTTTAGCTCTGCCCATGACCCGATGGAATTGGGCGGCAGTCCCTTCAACCAAGTGCGGGCAGTCCCATCCAACATCATGGTGAAGTATTTGGCCATTGCCGCTTCGCTGACCTCCAACAACTCCATAGCCATCTCGTAGCTCTCAACCCATGCTCCGGGCTGTAAATCAGCCGTGTAATTAGGTACCTTCCTAGGTCCTTTGAAATCCTTGGGCAGACGTTCGTTACGGAGAGCCGGCACTAGGCAAGGGACGCCTCCGGCTCTTGTAGCCATGCCTGCCTCAATAGAAGCCGTCGGGTGAACTGGAAAAGGCTGGTAAGCCATCATCTGAGCCGCCTGCTCAGCTTCCTGACGCGCTTTGTCTTGATCTACCGCATTAAAGGCTCCATTATGCGCCGGGCCATGCCCCCCAGGAAAGTCATGGCGCCGGACGTTGCTTGAGCCGGTCGCCGACGCCATGTGTCTGCTATAACTCGGACTCCGGTTTTGACGAATTGCCTGTCGAGGGGTCGAATGAATCCTATCCCGGCTATATGAATATGCCTCCTGCTGCGCCAAAGCCGTCTGAAGAAGTTCTCTGACTCTGCGGGTTTCGACCGCCGTTGGGGAGTCACCCTCAACCGGAAGAGCCGCTAGTCGTGCTGCTGCAGCGATCATGTTTTCCAACGGGTTAGAATAATGACCCGGTGGTGTTGGCACGTACGGAGGCGGTGCAGTATTCACACGGGGAGGCCCCATCACTGGTGGCTGAACCAGCGTTCCCACCCCGGGTGCTGTGATATGATTCATCTCTGGCGGGTTGCTAGGCCCTGCACCGGGTGTGTTGAAGAGGTTGCGAGGGTCATAAACCGGAGGGAGCCGAGATTGAGCTTTCTGATACCTCCTTCTCATGACCTCATTGGATGCGTTCTGATCCATCATGAGCCGGAAAGACCGCGCCTGAATAAACTGAGCCTGGGCATCCAGAGCCGCCCGCTCTGCAGCCATCCTAACTCCTTCCGCTGCTAGGTCTTCCTTGGCCTGCGCTATGTCCAATTTTAGTTGTGCTATTTCTGCATCATGTTGAGCTTGATCCGCCGGGACGACCGTGGCAGTTAACAGGGCCGTCATCTTATCTGTGAGATCCATTAGCACCTGAGCCGGCGAGTGCACAGGGCCTCCTGCCCCAGCGGCGGGGTTTTGAACAGGTTGTGTGCCGGCCATGAATATTCCAATCCGGCTTGGCGGCTTAAAGGGGTCCGGAATACTGTCGCCATCGGAACAACCCCTGAGCCTGCCATCTTGAAGTTGATACAACGAGTTGGTCTCTTCTGTGGACGACTCGCCGTCAGAGCGGGCAGCCGTCTCATCGCCAGATCCAGATCCTTTAGAGAGTCCTCCATGGACGCATCCCACGAAAGCACGCTTCAAGGAAGGCAGAGTCCGGGCGGGTCTCGCACGCTGAGCCGTCTCGACGAGGTCGGTGCAGAGGTCCGGCTCAGGGCCCGGCTCGCCAATCTTGCCAATGAAAACGTGGATTCCGCCGAAGGGGACCCGGTACCCGTACTCGATTGAGCCGGCGTCGGGGCCCCAGCCTGCTTCGTCGATGTAGAGCTTGCCACGACGACTCTTGGTCATCCGGCCCACAACGTATCCCTTGAGCCCTTTGAAGCTGCCCTTCAAGAACTCAAATCCACCGTGCGCTGGCCCCACGGTGGGCGCCAACTGTCGTGGAATTGTCATGGCAGATGTCCTCGTGCAAGGACTTAGTCGTGGAGCCATCGCAACTAGGAAGCTTAAAGGGGTTAAACGGGACAAAGGACACGAGGATTATACTGGTTCAGCCCCTTACGGTGAAGGTAAAAGCCTACTCCAGTTGAGGTTGGATTACTTAGGGTTTCGATGACCAGGGAGCTAAACCGCTGTGCCTGGCTATCGATCTGATCTTCCTTGTCTTGAACCGCCGGTGGGTCGTCCCTTTATATAGAGAGGTTAACGCCCAGCGGCTCTCAGAAACCCGGCCGGCTTATAACAGTGTCCGGCTCGGACTCCTAACTATTCCTGCCTGACACTACAAGTCATGCCTTAACGGCGGTTTATCACTACAGGCCTTAAGCCGCCTAATGGCCTTAAGCCCATTACTGAACCGCCGTCCTCAAGCTTGATATTGGGCTTCATGGGATGATCTCGTGACGTAACCCGGCCCCTCCTGGGCGGGTGACACCAGTAGTTATATCCCCAACAGTATAATAAAATGGCTTGATTTATATTCATCATTTAATTATCTTGTCTATTTCTATATTAAACAAATAAAAAAATTACCTTCAACATTTGATGGCAAGTTGTTGAACCACTGGTTTGTCGTTGTATTGTCACTCAAGAGGACCAGGAGCACCAAAAGTTAAGCCTGAGAACCCCCGACAAAAAAATCAGTTAACACATCATCGCCACCACCACCGCCAAGAAGGATCGATGCACATGTTTACAATTCGGTGGATCTGAAGCCAACGGTATGTGGGATCAAATACAACATGCCCTGTTGTGTGAACCATGACATCCACACCAACACGAAGATAAAGTCGTGAGAAATTTCTTGGGACACAATGATACTGAGAAGACAGGGTCAAAGATACACCAATGTATCAAACTGCACTTAATGTGGATACATGGTCTTTCCTCACCCCCCACCCCACACACCCCTTGGTGTCTGAGAGGTGGTCGGAGGCAAGGGGAACCAACCGAACATGAGCGGGAAATGGAGGCTACCTCCTCCAATGGCTAGGTTAGAACTCAGTGAAAGCTTGTTACTGGAAAACAGTAGATTGCTATGTGTTATCAAATATTTAAACTTGGAGCCCTTGAATCTTCGTGGATGCCCACCATATGAATCTTTGGATGGGTTGATGTTAGAAAGAAACCTAAATGTTAAGCATCTCATGTCAACCAGAGGGTTTTTTCTCAGCGAACGTGCTGTGACATGTTTAATTTTCGTGTACAAATTTCAAAGCAAGACATATGGCAATCACTATTCACTCCCACGCACCCCTATGAGTGAACTATGAGCCGACGATACTAAACGGTTCGCTCAGGATGGCAATTTGAGCGAACACACCTGGCATGGCAATTTTGTATTTTTAGAGCACGTCAATTTTCATCGGTCCCCTTTGATGTAGTGTGTCAATTTTCTTCTCCCAGAATGGCAAATCCTGAGCAAGTTTTTTTATTAAAAAAGAATCATTTTTTCTAGGCTGGCAAATCTCTATGTTGCATCATGGCAAATCCCTGAAAACGCATAACAAATACTTTGTTGCAATATGGCAAATCCATGACAATTTTTCTGCTAGCATGGCATTTTTTTCTTTACAATATGACAAATCTTTATACAATGGCATGGTAAATATATTTATTTTAGCATGGCACTCTGGAGCGTTTGCTGGGAATGATTTTTTAAGCGAACACTCCTAGATTGCGTCGTTCGTTCGGATGACCTCCTGTAGGAAATGATAATTCGCTCCGGTGACCTTCATGAGAAAACGCCAGCGTAATATTAGGGTCAAGAAAAGAAGGAAAGTCGAAGGATGACAATCTGGGTACTCTCGTACTAAGAAAACTTTTGTACTACGCCAGCGTAATAACAATTCCCGTGTTTATTTACCCTATGTGATTTTGTTGCTCTCATGGTTCTGCATCAAGAGAATGAACACAGCCTAGTTACGTATATCTATCTAAACTTGACATGATTGACCCGAGCTCGATGGCCGCAAGTACCGGTGTATATTTGCGGCAGGTGACTAAGCATATATTTGTGGAGTGATCTCAAAACAATGTTGAAAAGATGAGGATAAGGCCATAAGGGGTTCCATGTAGCTCGACGTCGACCACAACTTTCTGATATCTGCGGCTGGAGAACCGAACAGAATTAACCGTCAACTATACGTCCAGGAAAAATAAAGGGAAACACTTCGTGCCTCCCATAAACGTACACTATATATAGATGCCTATTTTTGCTCTCCCTTTGACCTTCTCTCCAACCAGAACTAATCAAACGCACTATCGTCCATACATGCAGCTAATCCTGCTCTGAACCACTTGTATCCAAACCGTCCCGGCCTATAAATCAAGCCATTTCCCTTGCGTTTCATCATCAAGCGCAATAAGATCAAAGCAATAAGCTCCATCTCGCAGCAAAGTGAAGAATAAACCATCTGGGTCCAAGCTCAACTACCAATCTACGATGGAGATGAAGAAGATCGCCTTCGCCGCCCTCATGGTCGCCGCCTCGGCCACCGCCGTTGTGGCCTCCGAAGCAGCACCCGCCAGCGACGCCAACACCGTGGCAGCCGCCCCCGCCGCGGCCCTCGCCGCCGTCTCCTTCATCGCATATTTCCTCTACTGATGGGGACAAGGCATGAGGGAGATTGATATTAGCATCACCTCAGTTGCACCCGCGCATGCATACATGCGAACAATGCGGTGTTGGCTTTTTCTCTAATTTCATTTCATTTGTAATCCGATTATGTGAACTGGTGATGATACGAGTTATTTGAATATATATAATTTTCATCCTGTCATATACATCAACCAGTGCATTTCTTGATATTTATCTCATTTATTTGAATATATAATTATGAGGGCAGCACAAGATCGACACGCCCACACACATGCCATGAGGGCGGTTTTCACACCACAGCATGGCCACACCAAACTCGTCCTGTCATAAAAAATATCAGATCTAACCCGAAAAAACAAATCAGATCTATGACGGAGATCACTCTGATAAATCTTACTTGCACACAAACTTTGTGGCTGGTCAGATTTAAATGTGCAAACGTGTGCACGTTTTATTCATTGAAATGAAGCTAGCATACGTCATAAATCATGAGGCATACTCTGCTTCCCAAAATGCAAGCCTCATTAGTTTTGTCCTAATTCTTTTAGTTTGACCAAGTCTATAAAAAGTGTCGATGTCTAATATCAAATCAATACACTATGAATACATATTTCATGATGTACCTATTGTATTGATGTTGATATCTATTAATTTGGTCAAACTTAAGAAAATATGAATTAGAACAAAACAAATACTCACATGACTTATTGTTAGAGTATACAGAGCATTGCTACACACTTATATTTTCGGGAGAAGATGAGTTTGGACTCTAAGGCGAACATGTGTGGCTATCATAGATCAGTGTTCAATTTGTAGATTGAATCCAGATGGATAACTACCCAAGATATGTCTTACCAACACAAAGATGGTCAAACTTAAGAAGATATGACTTAGAACAATACAAATATGACTTATATTTTGGGAAGAAGAAGAGTTTAATCCCCAAGGCGTTCCAATCGTAGATTGAACATGGATGGACAATCTATGCAAGATATGTCTTACCAATACCACACATGGTCAAACTTAAGAGCATATGTCGTAGAGCAATAAAATATTACTTATATTTTGGGAAGAAAATGAAGATTTGAGCCCCTAACGTGAACACGTGTGGGTGTCCTACATCAGTGTTCAATTCATAGACTGAACATGGATGAACAACCTACACAAGGTATGTCTTACAAATACCAATGGGTCCACGCACTAAATATCTTATTTGAGTAATCTTGATTTGAGTTGGCGATGGGTAGTCATACTACCATCTCCATAAGTCTTGTATATCGTATACATGTTGCATTGATCTACTTGGCACACCCATGGGCACCCTAAGGAAATCCTGACAAGTACTTGGCAAGAGACCGCGAGTTCTGCTCATGTACGGTCTGAAGACCTACTCGGAGAAAATGAAGTCTCCAATACCTCGACTATGCAATAATGCCAATATCATGCGAGAGGATCCAAGTTCTACACACGTCATAACCAGAAAACAGAAGCCAGAAGCCAGACTCATATATCGCATCTTGCCCCGATCGTCTATCGATCATACGCTGTCAAGTTATCTATTTCAAGCTCTTTCACGTATAAGCATGATCGTCTATCGATCACAAGTCATTTATGTTAGGGACCCAAAACTCAATAAAAGTCATGTCAAGAGACCCCTGGTGACCTGAGATGTCGTTTCACTACCCCAAAAAAAAATCGTGCGCGACTAACATACTGCTAAGGGGCACCGCTGAAATTATTCTCCACGAGACTATTTCACATGTTCAATTGATTTGCTCCTCAATTTCATGTCATGATGTTCTATTTATATCATTTCCTACCATATGTTCTACCTAATTCGACGATGCACATATAGAATACCAAGGAAAGAATGAGGACATCATTGGAGAGGTGGGGATCACTTTTGTTTTTATGGCATGGGAATGACCATTTAGTTGTAGAGCCGTGGATCTTTCTTGTACTGAGAAGAATGTCATCATTAGAGCGAGCACTTTGACTCAAGAATAACTTCTTTATCTAGAATGTATTTTCAAAACCTATGCATGTATGTATGGACACGTTTCATGAAATTTAGTAAAAAAAATCATATCCTTAGGTTATAAAAAAGTAAGGTTTTGTAGGGAAAGGCAATCATTCTATCGATTTAGGACAAGGGGAAAACAGAATATAGATGTTATTTACATGAGAAATTTTTGACTCTCTCACCGTAGAACAATTGTTCAATAGTATTTTCATTAATATAAAATTTATGTACAAAGGAATATTATAAGGGGTGGTGAATCACCCAATACCAGTTTTAGGTAACATCAAATAAATTAGATGTACTGTTCAATCCAGTGATCTATCTGGTCGACTTTGGCTTGGTTTGACCTGAGCTTGATATGCTGTAATCCTTCCTGCAGATAGAATTTCCATGAGTTCAAGTGAGGAGGTGCAGCTCTGAATATCTTGTCATTCCTGAGCATCCAGATACTCCAGCAGCCCATTATAATGATCTCCATTGCAATGTCCTTAGGTAACAAGGTTTGTGTCAACATAATTTCATCATATGCCGAAATGCCTCTCTGTCTGGTGGGGAGCAAGTTGCTCCAACAACTAAGTGAAAATTGGCAGTTCCAGAATAGGTGGATTAATGTTTCTTGTGTTGCATCTGCACATAGAGCACAATTGTAATCAGGTAGGTGCATGTTCCTTCTTTGCAGTAGATTCCTTGTGCTAACTCTGTCATGTAGAAGCATCCAAAAGAATATCTTGTGTCTGAGTCTGCAATTGGTCTTCCATAGTTGGCTGAAGATGGTGTGAGCTTCAGTCTTCTTAGTGATATTTTTGTACATCTTCATTGATGAGTAATTTGTTGATGCCCAGGTGTATCTCCACTGATCCTCATCATCAGTCTGCATATTGCTATGAATCTGATCTTGTAGCAGATTGAATTGACTGAATACTTGCTGGGAGAGTGGACTGTGGAAAAGCTGATTAAACTCATGTTGCTCATATATCTGTCTGAGTGTGATTTGCTTGTTGATGACAAAGGAGAAAAGTTCAGGTAGCTTATGTTGCAGTGGCTTATCCTATTGGGGAACGTAGTAATTTCAAAAAAATTCCTACGCACCAAGATTATGGTGATGCATAGCAACGAGAGGGGAGAGTGTTGTCCACGTACCCTCGTAGACCATAAGCGGAAGCGTTATGACAACGTGATTGATGTAGTCGTACGTCTTCACGATCGACCGATCCTAGTACCGAACGTATGACACCTTCGCGATCTGCACACGTTCAACTCGGTGACGTCCCACGAACTCACGATCCAGTAGAGTGTAGAGGGAGAACTTCGTCAGCACGACGGCGTGATGACGGTGATGATGAAGCTACCGGCGCAGGGCTTCGCCTAAGCACTACGACGATATGACCGAGGTGGATTATGGTGGAGGGGGGCAACGCACACGGCTAAGAGATCAATGATCAACTTTTCTGTCTATGGGGTGCCCCCTCCCCCATATATAAAGGAGTGGAGGAGGGGGAGGGCCGGCCCTCTACAATGGCGCGCCCTGGGGAGTCCTACTCCCACCGGGAGTAGGATTCCCCCTTCCATGTAGTAGGAGTAGGAGAGAAGGAAGGAGGAGAGAGGGAGAAGGAAACGGGGGCGCCGCCCCCCCTTCCTAGTCCAATTCGGACCAAAGGGGGAGGGGGCACGCGGCCTGCCCTGACCGCCCCTCTCTCTCTGCTAAGGCCCATATGGCCCATTAAACTCCCCGGGGGGTTCCGGTAACCCCCCGCTACTCCGGTATATGCCCGAACTCACTCGGAACCCTTCCGATGTCCAAACATAGTCATCCAATATATCAATCTTTATGTCTCGGCCATTTCAAGACTCCTCGTCATGTCCCTGATCATATCCGGCACTCCGAACAACCTTGGATAGATCAAAACACATAAACTCATAATACCGATCGTCACCGAACGTTAAGCGTGCAGACCCTACGGGTTCGAGAACTATGTAGACATGACCGAGACACGTCTCCGGTCAATAACCAATAGCGGAACCTGGTTGCTCATATTGGCTCCCACATATTCTACGAAGATCTTTATCAGTCAAACTGCATAACAACA
The DNA here is from genome assembly GCF_002575655.3 of Aegilops tauschii subsp. strangulata. Lineage (NCBI taxonomy): Eukaryota > Viridiplantae > Streptophyta > Magnoliopsida > Poales > Poaceae > Aegilops > Aegilops tauschii. The sequence goes on from NC_053035.3 coordinate 73,995,028, forward strand.
TACATTGTTCCCTTTGTCATCAGTATGTTACTTGCCCGAGATTCGATCGTCGGTATCTCAATACCTAGTTCAATCTCGTTACCGGCAAGTCTCTTTACTCGTTCCGTAATCCATCATCCCGCAACTAACTTATTAGTCACATTGCTTGCAAAGGCTTATAGTGATGTGCATTACTGAGAGGGCCCAGAGATACCTCTCCGACAATCGGAGTGACAAATCCTAGTCTCAATCTATGACAACTCAACAAGTAACATCGCAGACACCTGTAGAGCACCCTTATAATCACCCAGTTACGTTGTGATGTTTGGTAGCACACAAAGTGTTCCTTCGGTATTCGGGAGTTTCATAATCTCATAGTCATAGGAACATGTATAAGTCATGAAGAAAGCAATAGCAATATACTAAACGATCAAATGCTAAGCTAACGGAATGGGTCAAGTCAATCACATCATTCTCTAATGATGTGATCCCCTTCATCAAATGACAACTCATGTCAATGGCTAGGAAACTTAACCATCTTTGATCAACGAGCTAGTCAAGTAGAGGCATACTAGTGACAATCTGTTTGTCTATGTATTCACACATGTACTAAGTTTCCGGTTAATACAATTCTAGCATCAATAATAAACATTTATCATGATATAAGGAAATATAAATAACAACTTTATTATTGCCTCTAGGGCATATTTCCTTCAGTCTCCCACTTGCACTAGAGTCAATAATCTAGATTACACAGTAATGATTCTAACACCCATGGGGTCTTGGTGCTGATCATGTTTTGCTCGTGAGAGAGGCTTAGTCAACGGGTCTGCAACATTCAGATCCGTATGTATCTTGCAAATCTCTATGTCTCCCTCCTTGACTTGATCTCGGATGGAATTGAAGCGTCTCTTGATGTGCTTGGTTCTCTTGTGAAATCTGGATTCCTTTGCCAAGGCAATTGCACCACTATTGTCACAAAAGATTTTCATTGGACCCGATGCACTAGGTATGACACCTAGATCGGATATGAACTCCTTCATCCAGACTCCTTCATTTGCCGCTTCCGAAGCAGCTATGTACTCCGCTTCACACGTAGATCCCGCCACGACGCTTTGTTTAGAACTGCACCAACTGACAGCTCCACCGTTCAATATAAATACGTATCCGGTTTGTGACTTTGAGTCATCCAGATCAGTGTAAAAGCTTGCATCGACGTAACCATTTACGACGAGCTCTTTGTCACCTCCATAAATGAGAAACATATCCTTAGTCCTTTTCAGGTATTTTAGGATGTTCTTGACCGCTGTCCAGTGATCCACTCCTGGATTACTTTGGTACCTCCCTGCTAAACTTATAGCAAGGCACACATCAGGTCTGGTACACAACATTGCATACATGATGGAGCCTATGGCTGAAGCACAGGGAACACCTTTCATTTTCTCTCTATCTTCTGCAGTGGTCGGGTATTGAGTGTGACTCAACTTCACACCTTGTAACACAGGCAAGAACCCTTTCTTTGCTTGATCCATTTTGAACTTCTTCAAAACTTTATCAATGTATGCGCTTTGTGAAAGTCCAATTAAGCGTCTTGATCTATCTCTATAGATCTTGATGCCCAATATATAAGCAGCTTCACCGAGGTCTTTCATTGAAAAACTCTTGTTCAAGTATCCTTTTATGCTATCCAGAAATTCTATATCATTTCCAATCAACAATATGTCATCCACATATAATATTAGAAATGCTATAGAGCTCCCACTCACTTTCTTGTAAATACAGACTTCTCCAAAAGTCTGTATAAAATCATATGCTTTGATCACACTATCAAAACGTTTATTCCAACTCCGAGATGCTTGCACCTATCCATAAATGGATCGCTGGAGCTTGCACACTTTGTTAGCATCCTTTGGATCGATAAAACCTTCAGGTTGCATCATATACAACTCTTCTTCCAGAAATCCATTTAGGAATGCAGTCTTTACATCCATTTGCCAAATTTCATAATCATAAAATGCATCAATTGTTAACATGATTCGGACGGACTTAAGCATCGCTACGGTTGAGAAGGTCTCATCGTAGTCAACTCCTTGAACTTGTCGAAAATCTTTCACAACAAGTCGAGCTTTGTAGACAGTAACATTACCATCAGCGTCAGCCTTCCTCTTGAAGATCCATTTATTCTCGATGGCTTGCCGATCATCGGGCAAGTCAACCAAAGTCCACACTTTGTTCTCATACATGGATCCCATCTCAGATTTCATGGCCTCAAGCCATTTTGCGGAATCTGGGCTCATCATCGCTTCCTCATAGTTCGTAGGTTCGTCATGGTCGAGTAACATGACCTCCAGAACAGGATTACCGTACCACTCTTGTGCGGATCTTACTCTGGTTGACCTACGAGGTTCGGTAGAAACTTAATCTGAAGTTACATGATCATTATCATTAGCTTCCTCACTAATTGGTGTAGAAGTCACATGAACAGATTTCTGTGATGAACTACTTTCCAATAAGGGAGCAGGTATAGTTACCTCATCAAGTTCTACTTTCCTCCCACTCACTTCTTTCGAGAGAAGCTCCTTCTCTAGAAAGGATCCATTCTTAGCAACAAATGTCTTGCCTTCGGATCTGTGATAGAAGGTGTACCCAACAGTCTCCTTTGGGTATCCTATGAAGACACATTTCTCTGATTTGGGTTCGAGCTTATCAGGTTGAAGCTTTTTCACATAAGCATCGCAGCCCCAAACTTTAAGAAATGACAACTTTGGTTTCTTGCCAAACCATAGTTCATAAGGTGTCGTCTCAACGGATTTAGATGGTGCCCTATTTAACGTGAATGCAGTCGTCACTAAAGCATAACCCCAAAACGATAGCGGTAAATCAGTAAGAGACATCATAGATCGCACCATATCAAGTAAAGTACGATTACGACATTCGGACACACTATTACGTTGTGGTATTCCCGGGTGGCGTGAGTTGCGAAACTATTCTGCATTGTTTCAAATGAAGACCAAACTCGTAACTCAAATATTCTCCTCCACGATCAGATCGTAGAAACTTTATTTTCTTGTTACGATGATTTTCCACTTCACTCTGAAATTCTCTGAACTTTTCAAATGTTTCAGACTTATGCTTCATCAAGTAGATATACCCATATCTGCTCAAATCATCTGTGAAGGTGAGAAAGTAACGATACCCGCCGCGAGCCTCAACATTCATCGGACCACATACATCAGTATGTATGATTTCCAACAAATCTGTTGCTCGCTCCATTGTTCCGGAGAATGGAGTTTTAGTCATCTTGCCCATGAGGCATGGTTCGCAAGTACCAAGTGATTCATAATCAAGTGATTCCAAAAGTCCATCAGAATGGAGTTTCTTCATGCGCTTTGCACCAATATGACCCAAACGGCAGTGCCACAAATAAGTTGCACTATCATTATCAACTCTACATCTTTTGGCTTCAATATTATGAATAAGTGTATCACTACTATAGAGATTCAATAAAAATAGACCACTCTTCAAGGGTGCATGACCATAAAAGATATCACTCATATAAATAGAACAACCATTATTCTCAGATTTAAATGAATAACCGTCTCGCACCAAACAAGATCCAGATATAATGTTCATGCTCAACGCTGGCACCAAATAACAATTACTCAGGTCTAAAACTAATCCCGAAGGTAGATGTAGAGGTAGCGTGCCAACCGCGATCACATCGACTTTGGAACCATTTCCCACGTGCATCGTCACATCGTCCTTAGCCAATCTTTGCTTAATCCGTAGTCCCTGTTTTGAGTTGCAAATATAGCAACAGAACCAGTATCAAATACCCAGGTGCTACTGCGAGCATTAGTAAGGTACACATCGATAACATGTATACCACATATACCTTTGTTCACCTTGCCATCGTTCTTATCCGCCAAATACTTGGGGCAGTTCCGCTTCCAGTGACCAGTCCTTTTGCAGTAGAAGAACTCAATCTCAGGCTTAGGTCCAGACTTGGCCTTCTTCACTTGAGAAGCAACTTGCTTGCCGTTCTTCTTGAAGTTTCCCTTCTTCCCTTTACCCTTTTTCTTGAAACTGGTGGTCTTGTTGACCATCAACACTTGATGCTCCTTCTTGATTTCAACCTCCACAGCCTTTAGCATTGCGAAGAGCTCGGGAATTGTCTTATCCATCCCTTGCATATTATAGTTCATCACGAAGCTCTTGTAGCTTGGTGGCAGTGATTGAAGAATTCTGTCAATGACACTATCATCAGGAAGATTAACTCCCAGTTGAATCAAGTGATTGTTATACCCAGACGTTTTGAGTATATGCTCACTGACAGAACTATTCTCCTCCATCTTGCAGTTGTAGAACTTATTGGAGACTTCATATCTCTCAACCGGGCATTTGCTTGAAATATTAACTTCAACTCCTGGAATATCTCATATGCTCCATGACGTTCAAAACATCGTTGAAGTCCCAGTTCTAAGCCGTACAGTATGGCACACTGAACTATCGAGTAGTCATCAGCTTTGCTCTGCCAGACATTCATAACATCTGGCGTTGCTCCTGCAGCGGGTTTGGCACCTAGCGGTGCTTCCAGGACGTAATTCTTCTGTGCAGCAATGAGGATAATCCTCAAGTTACGGACCCAGTCCGTGTAGTTGCTACCATCATCTTTCAACTTAGCTTTCTCTAGGAACGCATTAAAATTCAACGGAACAACAACACGGGCCATCTATCTACAACAACATAGACATGCAAAATACTATCAGGTACTAAGTTCATGATAAATTAAAGTTCAATTAATCATATTACTAAAGAACTCCCACTAAGATAGACATCCCTCTAATCATCTAAGTGATCACGTGATCCATATCAACTAAACCATGTCCGATCATCACGTGAGATGGAGTAGTTTTCAATGGTGAACTCACTATGTTGATCATATCTACTATATGATTCACGCTCGACCTTTCGGTCTCAGTGTTCCGAGGCCATATCTGCATATGCTAGGCTCGTCAAGTTTAACCCGAGTATTCTGCGTGTGCAAAACTGGCTTGCACTCGTTGTATGTGAACGTAGAGCTTATCACACCCGATCATCACGTGGTGTCTTGGCACGACGAACTTTCGCAACGCTGCATACTCAGGAGAACACTTGTACCTTGAAATTTATTGAGAGATCATCCTATAATGCTACCGCCGAAGTAAGCAAAATAAGATGCATAAAGGATAAACATCACATGCAATCAATATAAGTGATATGATATGGCCATCATCATCTTGTGCCTTTGATCTCCATCTCCAAAGTACCGTCATGATCACCATCGTCACCGGCTTGACACCTTGATCTCCATCGAAGCATCGTTGTCGTCTCGCCAACTATTGCTATCACGACTATCGCTACCGCTTAGTGATAAAGTAAAGCAATTACATGGCGATTGCATTTCATACAATAAAGCGACAACCATAAGGCTCCTGCCAGTTGTCGATAACTCTGTTACCAAACATGATCATCTCATACAATGAAATTTAGCATCATGTCTTGACCATATCACATCACAATATGCCCTGCAAAAACAAGTTAGACGTCCTCTACTTTGTTGTTGCAAGTTTTACGTGGCTGCTACGGGCTGAGCAAGAACGGTTCTTACCTACGCATCAAAATCACAACAATTTTTCATCCAGTATGTGCTGTTTTAACCTTCAACAAGGACCGGGCGTAACCACACTCGATTCAACTAAAGTTGGAGAAACTAACACCCGCCAGCCACCTGTGTGTGAAGCACGTCGGTAGAACCAGTCTCGCGTAAGCGTACGCGTACTGTCGGTCCGGGCCGCTTCATCCAACAATACCGCCGAATCAAAGTATGACATGCTGGTAAGAAGTATGACTATTATCGCCCACAACTCACTTTAGTTCTACTCGTGCATATAACATCTACGCATAAACCTGGCTCGGATGCCACTGTTGGGGAACGTAGTAATTTCAAAAAAATTCCTACACACACGCAAGATCATGGTGATGCATAGCAACAAGAGGGCAGAGTGTTGTCCACGTACCCTCGTAGACCGTAAGCGGAAGCGTTATGACAACGTGGTTGATTTAGTCGTATGTCTTCACGATCGACCGATCCTAGTACCGAACGTACGTCACCTCCGCGATCTGCACACGTTCAGCTCGGTGACATCCCATGAACTCACGATCCAGTAGAGTGTCGAGGGAGAGCTTCGTCAGTACGACGGCGTGATGACAGTGATGATGAAGCTACCGGCGCAGGGCTTCGCCTAAGCACTACGACGATATGACCGAGGTGGATTATGGTGGAGGGGGCACCGCACACGGCTAAGAGATCAATGATCAACTTGTCTGTCTATGGGGTGCCCCCCTCCCCCGTATATAAAGGAGTGGAGGAGGGGAGGGCCGACCCTCTACTATGGCGCGCCTTGGGGAGTCCTACTCCCACCGGGAGTAGGATTCCCCCTTCCATGTAGTAGGAGTAGGAGAGAAGGAAGGAGGAGAGAGGGAGAAGGAAAGGGGGGCGCCGCCACCCCCTTCCTAGTCCAATTCAGACCAGAGGGGGAGGGGGCACGCGGCCTGCCCTGGCCACCCCTCTCTCTCCACTAAGGCCCATATGGCCCATTAAACTCCTCGGGGGGTTCCGGTAACCCCCCGGTACTCCGGTATATGCCTGAACTCACTCGGAACCCTTCCGATGTCCAAACATTGTCATCCAATATATCAATCTTTATGTCTCGACCATTTCAAGACTCCTCGTCATGTCCGTGATCATACTCGGGACTCCAAACAACCTTCGGTACATCAAAACACATAAACTCATAATACCAATCGTCACCGAACGTTAAGCGTGCGGACCCTACGGGTTCGAGAACTATGTAGACATGACCGAGACACGTCTCCGGTCAATAACCAATAGCGGAACCTGGATGCTCATATTGGCTCCCACATATTCTATGAAGATCTTTATCGGTCAAACCGCATAACAACAGACGTTGTTCCCTTTGTCATCGGCGTGCTTCTTGCCCGAGATTCGATCGTCGGTATCTCAATACCTAGTTCAATCTCGTTACCGGCAAGTCTCTTTACTCGTTCCGTAATGCATCATCCCGCAACTAACTTATTAGTCACATTACTTGTAAGGCTTATAGTGATGTGCATTACCGAGAGGGACGAGAGATACCACTCCGACAATCGGAGTGACAAATCCTAATCTCGATCTATGCCAACTCAATAAGTACCATCAGAGACACCTGTAGAGCACCTTTATAATCACCCAGTTACGTTGTGATGTTTGGTAGCACACAAAGTGTTCCTCCGGTATTCGGGAGTTGCATAATCTAATAGTCATAGGAACATGTATAAGTCATGAAGAAAGCAATAGCAATATACTAAACGATCAAATGCTAAGCTAACGGAATGGGTCAAGTCAATCACATCATTCTCTAATGATGTGATCCCGTTCATCAAATGACAACTCATGTCAATGGCTAGGAAACTTAACCATCTTTGATTAACGAGCTAGTCAAGTAGAGGAATACTAGTGACACTCTGTTTGTCTATGTATTCACACATGTACTATGTTTCCGGTTAATACAATTCTAGCATGAATAATAAACGTTTACGATGATATAAGGAAATATAATAACAACTTTATTATTGCCTCTAGGGCATATTTCCTTCATATCCATCCAGTTGTCATACCAAAACAGAGTGGTGTCTCCCTTTCCTGGTTTGCAGATGGCATTTTGCTTGAAAGGAGGCAGGGTTTTAAGAATTCCTTTCCACCAGAATGATCCCACCATTTTGTCACTTGGGAGACAGTCTTGGTAGTATGTTTCCCAAATCATCTTAACCCATGGTGTGTCTACCTTATTAAAGAACTTGTGTAGGAATTTCATGAGCAGGCCTGATTATGTATATGAATGTCCAGGACTCCTAGACCACCTTGAGCTTTGGGTAAACAGACTTTCTTCCAAGTAATCTGTACTGATCCTCTTTCCTGAGTATCAAATTTTCTCCAGAAGCAGTTCATCAGATATGTATTAATTTGCTTGACTACTGTCTTGGGTATCCAAAGGGTACACATGAAAAAAGTTGGCATACTTGTGAAGACTGATTTGATAAGGGTCAACTTGTCTTTGGAGGATAGCAAAGTGGAGCAACCCAGTAGTCTTGATTCAATTCTTTTCAACATTAGGTTTGCTGTGACACAAAGGAAGACCTGGATATTTATGTGGTAGTGTACCAATGTTGCAACCCAACAGTTGTGACAGGTTAGCCATCTTGTCCAATGGAGTATTTATAGCAATGAGAGTAGATTTGGAATAGTTGACTTTAAGACCTATGTATGCATCATAGTGAAGCAAAAGGTTTTTGATGTGCTCAAGTTGTCTACTATCAGCTTTGGCAACCAGTATGGTATCATCAGCATATTGAATGATGGGGTAATCAGTACATGACTGATAAATAAGTGGTGTCTGGATCAGGTTGTTATGCATGGCTTCATTCATCATGGTTTGAAGGAGATCTGCAGCAATCACAAAAATGAGTGTAGATAGTGGATCTCCTTGTCTGACACCCTTTTTACAAAGAAATTGCTTCCCTGGTACTCCATTAAGAAGTAGTGAGGAGAAACTAGTCCCATAGATCATTTTGATCCATTGGATCCATCTTGGTCCAAAACCTTTTGCCTGCATAATCTGAATATCAAATGCTTTTTCAAAATCTAATTTCAACAAGATCGGCTCTGTTTTGCTCTGAAAGCACTGGTGGATGTACTCATATGACCAAGCAAGGCAGTCTTGGATACATCTATTGTTTAGGAAACCATATTGGATGGTGTGGACCAATTTGAGAATAACTTTCTGTAATCTGTTGGCCAGATGCTTGGTGATGATCTTAAGAGTGCAATTGAGGAGAGATATGAGTCTGAACTCTGCTGGGCAAGTTGCAGCATCAACTTTGGGGATCAGTGTAATGAAGGAGTAATTGATGCTTTGAATATTAACATTGCCTAGGGGCAGAGCTACCTCCCGGCAACCCTGGGCGGCTGCCCGGGCTGCTCCGACCATTCTCCACTAAGTAGTACATATAAATAATGATTAGTATCAGTAATTACAGGGGCAAATGCTGGACAATGTCACTGTATATAGGCTCTGCCCCAGCTCCTTGAGTTGGCTGGCTCCGCCACTGACATTGCCAACAACTTCTCGATAATCTCCTCCTTGGGTAAGAAGGCAGCCTCTAAATGGTATGGAATGAGTCTTGGAAAACACTTCCTTTGTTGAAGATTGTCTATCATATTAGGTTCATTAGGACAAGCTTTTGGCCAAGTACACTAACACTACTAACATAAAGCTTTGGTGATACAAAACTGTAACCACAATTAAGTAATGTGGAATGCAAATCTAATGACATCAAGTCTATATCACATAAATTATATAGTACGTAATAGATTAACTGTTGGGTAAAGACTTTATCCTAATGATAAGCTGCTACGATGGATTTCCTCCCCGCCCCTGTGCACCAACCGGGGGCAGTGGCCCACTAGGGCAACCTCGTGAGAGGTGTTCAATACTTCAAAATGTGTCAAACAAAACAAACACACAAACATGAGAATATAGAGAACTTCCATGGCTTAAATGCTACCATGCTCCCATCTGGTAAAACTGAAATTTATAGTAGGCTTTAATAAAATTCTGATAAAATTTGTGAATGTGTGCAAGATATTTTTTGCTCAATGCCTACAATTTGTAATCGCACGCACTCGCGGCTGAGCCGTCAAAATCGCGTACGCAGCTCCCGCACGTACTACATTCCACGGCGACGTCAACATGCATGCACAGGAGAGATCCAATGCATGGCGCTCCGCCGCGAACTCGCTATCGATCCCACCCGGGCCCTGCGTGACAACCTCCCACGCCGTACGCGGGAGACGTGCGCCCCGCTCGCTCACACGCCGGGGGAAAGAGAGGTTCCTGGCCGTGCACGCCGGCCTAACCTGCGACGTTCGCGCGTGTCGCCGTCGGCCGGCGTCGATCTGGTGTCGAATGCTAATTCGCCGGCCTAGAACGACGCGGACCTGTCACCTTGGCGGTTGGCGCCCACACGGTGGCACGTGGAGTCGCACGTGCCAGGCCCCACCGCATGGCCCGCTGAACACTTCCCTCAGATCTATGGTGGAGACCTTGCCGCATGGACAACTCTTTTTCTTTTCTTTTTTTGCGCAGAACGTGCGTGTAGTTCATCTCTGATCTCGTGTATGGTCTGCGTTGCCCTATATCTGGATCTCGACGCCCATGGGACGGTGTGCTGTGCCGGTAGCTGTCTATTGGCCGGCTGGATACCATGCACGTACTGCTACAGCACCGGCACCCTCAGTGCAAGCTTATATGCCTAACTTCTATTTATGCAGTGCGTTACACATTTTGTAGATCTGAAGTTGCGTGCAACTGTTTTGTGCAGCCTTATGAACTTGATGATGCAACCCGGTCACATGAGAAATGGCAGTTTGTCAGGTGATTAATTTATGAAGTACCAATTAATTTTTTGCTGTAAAACTTCAGTTCGTATGAATTAGAGACTATGGGTTACATAGCGTTATCTTTGACAGTTTTTGTTATTTTGTTAACATGTTGTGGCCCAAAATGATGCTTATAATTGCATTTTTTCGGATTAAGGAGCCTAAGATACAACGTTTACAAGTGTCTTTTATTCACCTAACTTCAATAATGCAGGCTAGAAGAAATACACTAGTAGAAAAAGGGCCATTTGCCCCGTTCGTAAGGCCCATTTGTCCCGGTTGGGGAACCGGGACTAAAGGGTCGGTACTAAAGCCCTATACCTTTAGTCCCGGTTCTTACACCAACCGGGACAGATGGGCCTCCACGTGGCTGCTGCAGCGAGCCCAGGCAGGAGGGCCTTTGGTCCCGGTTGGTAGCACCAACCGGGACCAAAAGGCATCCACGCGTCAGCAGCTGGCAGGAGATGAGTTTTTTGTTTTTTTAAAGGGGGTGGGTTTAGGGGGTTTTGTAGGGTTAATTTAGGTGTTTCATATATTGTGTTAGCTTGTTAATTAATAGAGAGAAGTGTCCTCTCTTATCTCCGTGCTTGGTCGACCCTACATACTATACGTATAGAGAGGACTCGACACGCTAGCTAGTAAGCAAATGAAGGAAACCATTAAGTACAGAAGATCGTCATGAACATATGCATACAGAGAGAAGTGATATCGACCTCTCTTTCTCCGAGAGATTGGTCGAACAACAGGTTTTTGTATATCTTTCTGACGCTACTGGCTACATATATACAATATAAGATCTCTTACAATATAATCCCCTAATTATATATGAACTCAGGTTCCACATGGTATTCTCCGTCCTTATTGATCACGTGGTCAAGAAAGAATGCCGCCAATTCCTCTTGAATTGCTCGCATGTGATCTGGTGCTAGGAGTTCATCCCGCATCTGAAACATCTAATTTGAAGAAGGGGGTCAATACATATATATGAATGAATGAAACTCAACACAAATGATGGTAATAAAATAAAATTGTGAATATTATTGCTTACGCACTTCATATTGTTTTTTAGAGTAGCCCCACTCACAGGTCGTGTGTCGGATGGACTCGCAAACGTAGTATCCACAGTAATTATTCCCGGCTTCCTGCCACAACCACTTTACAAGAAATAGAGGTCAATCAAACTGATAAGCAAGCATGCTAAATGGTATTGATAAAACTAGCGCTTGAATCACTAGGAGATGCGCGGAACTAGCTAGTAGTACTTACTTTCGGGTGTGTAAATCGCAGCTTCCCCGGCAGTCCCGGAGCTTTTGCGGTGAATTTTTTTCCAAACCCTGCCAGACAAAGAAAACAATTACTTGATATCAGGAAATGAACAAAGTTGCCGATATGGTGCGATAATGATCGATTTAACTTACTTCTCGAGCATTTCAGTCATGTCCGCATACTCCTGGGGATCTTTTCGTTTCGAGTCTAAGACGATTAGTAGTCCCTGCTCAAGCTTAGTCTCTAGGAGAATATAGTGGAACCTGCGCACGCATGCATAACTCATCAATTACACTACTATAACCTCGACTAATAAGGGAAACCGAATATGCACAAGACAGTAACACTCTCTTGAAGTTGTAAGGAAAGAGTATTATATCTTTGTTTTGATTTATTACCAACGATCGTAGCAAGTTGGCCTCGCTATCTTTGGCATGAAATTTAACCGTAAATGCATCTATGAGATTTGTGTTAATGAACCCAATATCACCGATTTGTCTTTTCTTCAATTCGGCGATCTTCAATCTGTATAATATAGTGAGGATAATTATATATACATGCAATGAAAGAGCTGATCTATATATAGAGACTTAATGACAGAAGTAGTACTTACAGACAGTAGCAAGTGACTGTTAATTTATCGAGGGCCTTTTGATTGAAAAACTGGAAGAACTCCTCAAATGGAACAGACAACAGATCAATTCCAACGAGGTCATACTCCTCTTTAACTCTCAGCATCAAAGTATCCTCCCCCCCAGACACTCTGCAGGTTTTCATGTACCAATCATGGAATCTTCGCATCATCGTTGTTAGAGATCTTTCATCTTTGACGAGAGGCTTCTCGTAATGGTATTTGTGTTCGTCCACCTCCAGTGTATCATAATGTACATCATCGGGCAGGTAATCTCCAAGACTGGTACCGGGCAAAATCTCCGGATGATTAGCGACGATATCGCTAGACACCTTGAGCGGGGGGCACAATTGGTTTGCTTGTTCGCCGAGCTGGGCAATTTTTTTCTAGCTCGTCGTTCTGCTAACCTTTGATCACTGATAGTACTTCCCGACTGCTCCGCTTTGATATATGACCTTTGAATAATGGGATCATAGTTGGATTGTGGCGGAGAAGGTGGTGGTCGCTTCAGGGCATCGATAGTGCGCTTCGCTTTCACCGGATCTATCTTCTCCTCCGGAGGTGGATGTTTCTTTGCTTTCACCGCTTCAAAGAAGTCCCTCACTTCGGCTTTCACGATCTTTACGTTTTCCTCCACGGTCCTCTCGTATGTTAACTTCTCTAGAGGCTTGAGAGATGGACCGAATCTGTATTGCCTCCCGCCCCTAGCTGTACTGCTAGACGCCGGAGCAGACGGAGCGGCTGCGGCTGTCTTCTTTCCTTCCTTACGAGGCAGAGGAGAAGGACTACGACACGCCGGAGCAGCCGGAGCGGCGGCAGGTCTCTTACGCCCTTGCTGACGAGGTGGAGAAGGAGGAGGCTAGCTGCTCGGGCGCGCCGGCGCAGGCGGAGAAGGAGGCGGAGTGCCCTGATCACTCGCCGGAGGAGGAGGCGGAGTGCCCTGACTCGCCGGAGGAGGAGGAGGAGGCGGAGGTGTCCAGTTCGGAAGGTTGATGAGCTCCTTCCGCCATAGGCATGGAGTCTTCAGAGCAGAACCCAGCCGAGTCTCCCCTTCACCGGTAGGGTGGTCAAGCTCGAGGTCCTCAAATCCCTCCATTATTTCGTCCACCGTCACCCTAGCACATCCTTCTGGAATCGGACGGCAGTGAAAAGTTGCACCGGGTCCAGGAGGTCGAACAGAGCCGACGGCCGCCTTGACTTTGACTTCCTGCCATAGCGTCATAAGGTGGCAATGTTGAGACTCCGTGATAGCATCCACGGGGTAGCTAGCAGGAGCCGTCAAGACAGGCTCCTGAAGCAGCTCGGTGGAAGCCACACTGCTTCTTCGGTGAGATGGCGGGGTAGCTTCGGCAGGTCGCTTGCTGCGAACTGCTTCTTGTTCCTCTAGCGCTTGTACCCTTGCGTGGAGCTTCTGCAGTTGGGTCTGCTCCACTTTCTTCCTCCTCTCCTGGCATTTGTAACCGCCTGCGTCCGGAAACCCATCCTTCCACGGAATGGAGCCTGGCGTGCCTCGTGTCCGTCCAGGGTGCTCAGGATTCCCGAGGGCCATTGTGAGCTCGTCGTTCTCTCTGCCGGGAACGAACGTCCCTTCCTGCGCTGCGGCGATATAGTCCTGAAGCTTCGTGACGGGTATTCGCAGTTGCCCGTTCGTCCAAACGCACTTCCCTGTTACAGGGTCCAAGGTTCCACCAACCCCGAAGAACCAAGTCCTTGAACGGTCTAGCCAGTTCAATGTCTCTGGTTCGACCCCTTTATCAAGCAGGTCATTCTCAGCCTTGGCCCACAACGGCCGGTCTTTGAGGTAGCCACCTGACCCCGTGCGATGGTGATGCTCCTTCTTCGCAGCATTTATCTTGTTTCTCGCTGACATCTTCTTACTCTTGTCCGATGTCTTGTGGGCCACAAATGCGTCCCAGTGATCTCTGATCTTCTCAAACCAGCCGGTGAATTCTGGAGTCTTGTCTTTGTCGACAAACGTTGTTTTCAGCTCAGTCTTCCACCTCCCGAATAGATCCGCCATCTTCTTAAGAGCATGAGCCTTGACCAATGGCTCTATAACTGGCTTCTCCGGATCCTCCTCTGGCGGTAGGGTGAAATTTGCCTTCAGCTCGGTCCAAAGATCATCTCTTTGCCTATCATTGACATAAGACACCTCAGGGTCTTCCTCCTTAGGCTTATACCATTGGTGGATGCTGATCGGGATGATGTCCCTAACAAGAACCCCGCACTGAGCAGAAAATGCTTCCTTGGTCCGGATGGGTGCAATCGGTTGGCCATCGCGCGCGATTTCTGTGATCGTGAACTTTTCATCCGAGCGCAACTTTTTCTTCGGGCCTCGTCTCTTTGCCGAAGTTGTGCTCAATCCGGAGGGCTAGAAAAAAGAAGAAAGACGAGAGTTAATATGTGTGCATACCAAAACAATGAATGCATCTAGTCAGCACATGCTTAATTAATATATATACCTGGCCGGACTCTGTTCGGTCACCGGAGCCGTCATCACGGTGTCCTTCTTCCACCGGCATTCGGCCAACGGATCCATCATAATCATGTCCCTCCTCCTCCATTGTTCGATCACCGTAGCCTGCTTCTTCACCCTGTCCTTCCAGACCATCGTTGTCGTTGAGATACGACAAGACATCAGCTCCGGTTGCGATTATGTCCCCCAACACTTGTTCTTCTTCCTCGTCTCGTCCGTGCTCCATTGTTTCTGGAAATATTACAACATGGCAATTATTATACAAACATGACAGCAAGTGGATATATTAGTGGCAAACATAGACCTAGCTAGCTAATCACAACAAGGAATCATATTAGTGGCCTCGATGCTTCTCTAGGGTTTGGGGTGGCCTCGGCAACGCTTATAGGATTCGGGGTGGCCTCGACGACAACGCTCTTTTAACTTGGTAAATTTGGGTGGCCTCGGCAGCGCTTCTAGGGTTTGGGACGGACCGCCTCTCTCATGATTGTCCGACGTCCGGACCGACAAGGGATTTAACAAAATGGCGCCATTCTGGATGTGCAAAAAATTGTCTAGTGTCAAAGGATTCAACAAAACCATGTCTTCATCATTAGGCAAAAGTAACAGGCGCTTGGTGGTACGAAGTTTTCCAAAGTTGTTCTGGAACGGAGTCCCGGATAGGATAATTCATACAAAAAGACGAATTATCCTATCCGGGACTCCATTCCAGAATAACTTTGGAGAGCTTCGTACCATCATGCCCCGGTTACTTCCGGCTAATGATGAAGCCATCCCGTGAGCACTAGAAGACAAATAGCTAGTCAGGGCACTGGCCGAGCCAGTGACAAGCCCATCACAGACATGCATCACCTGGAAGCCCACTAAAAATCCATGTTGGTGGCGAAGCAGCCGGCCTCCCACCAGGCTCTCAGGTCCTAGATGATCATGCTCACCACTCCAGCCGGATGTCTAGCTTGTATTGTCTCCAATTTGGTTAAATTGCATCTGCTTAGCTTACACATTATACCTTTGAATATGACATGCCTTCCTGTTTTTGGTACATACTAGTACATCTGTCTATTAACCATGTTCTTACATCAAACAAATGTTCTTGTGTATCCCTCATCAATCACTTATGATGAGGCAGTCAGGCCAGTGGACTATTGTGAGTAAAGATCCTCATTTAAAGAATGCAGCGTCAGCCTCCCGACATGATTCTCAAGAAACAGCAAGGCTAGATGAAATAGTGAGCATAGCTCTGTAGTTGATTACCGCATTTCCCCCACACTAGCATCGAAGGTGCTTGCTCTAACTTGGAAGGGTGATATGTGGTTGCATGTTGCATATGGTGTCTAGATTGTAATTCGTCTAATCTGGTTAAATTGCATGTGCTATTCTGCTTAGTTTGTACATTATACGTGTTAATGTGGCATGCCTTCCTGTTTTTAGTACATAGTACATCTGTCTATTAAGCATGTCCTTACATAAAACTATTGTTTTTTGTATCCCACATCAATCAATATGACGAGACACCTTTAGTATATGCAGTGCGATATTAGTTGCATCTTTCATATGATTTATAGCATGCACTGCTTCTAATTTGTTGAAATGCCATTTATGATGGGACGCTTTTAACTTGGCAGAGTCATATTGGTTGCATCTTTCATGTGGTGTCTAGCTTGCATTGCTTCTTATTTGTTGGAATGGTTTCTGCTTAGTTTACACAAACAGTTGTGAATATGACATGCAATCCTGTTTTTCGTACATATTCCATCCTGGTATCATGTGTTTGCCTTACATCAAAGTAGTGATTGTCAGTATCATGCACGAATGAGTTCTCAAGAGTGAATTTTATTGCTTTTTCTTGTCGGTTTTACTTGACAATTAAAAATCAATAAAGCGGAAGGAAGTTAGCAAGGCAGCGGATAAAGGTTCTCCTTCCAAATGGAGGGCCTCTACAGATTCTACTCCTCCATCCCCCAAGATGATTTGCAAGACAACACATGCATAGACACTCAACGTAGCTGTGTTGATGATGAGTATGTCTCCCCTAGTGCACCATCACAGGTGCTCCATCTAACTTGGCACAGTTATATTTGGTTGCATGTTATGTATGATGTCTAGCTTGTATTGCTTCTAATTTTGTTGAATTCCATCTGCTTACTTTACACATTATACTTGTGAATAAGACATGTGTTCCTGTTTCTAGAACATACAATATCAGTTTATCACACCATGTTCTTACATCAAAGTACTACTGTTGTGTAACCTGCAGCAATCACTTATCATAAGACACGTTTGACTTGGGAATGTGATATGATACGTCTCCATGGTATCTACTTTTCCAAATACTTTTGCCCTTGCTTTGGACTCTAACTTGCATGATTTGAATGGAACTAACCCGGACTGACGCTGTTTTCAGCAGAATTGCCATGGTGTCATTTTTGTGAAGAAATAAAAGTTCTCGGAATGACCTGAAACTTCATGGAGAATACTTTGGAATTAATAAAAAATACTGGCGAAAGAATTAACACCAGGGGGCCCACACCCTGTCCACAAGGGTGGAGGGCGCGCCCCCCTGTCTCGTGGGCCCCCTGAGGCTCCACCGACCTCAACTCCAACTCTATATATTCACGTTCGGGGTGAAAAAAATCAGAGAGAAGGATTCATCACGTTTTACGATACGGAGCCGCCGCCAAGACCTAATCTCTCTCGGGGGTGATGATTTGGAGTCCGTTCGGGGCTTCGGAGAGGGGAATTCGTCCCCGTCGTCATCATCAACCATCCTCCATCACCAATTTCATGATGCTCACCGCCGTGCGTGAGTAATTCCATCGTAGGCTTGCTGGACGGTGATGGGTTGGATGAGAATTATCATGTAATCGAGTTAGTTTTGTTAGGGTTTGATCCCTAGTATCCGCTATGTTCTAAGATTGATGTTGCTATGACTTTGCTATGCTTAATGTGTCGGATGTGGGGTTCCGGCAAACCCTTAAGGTTCGAACACTGGGGTGCGCGCGAAGTCTCTCCCTCCTACTGATCTACGCTCTAGCTCGCTAAGATCTCACGGATGAACTCGATGCACTTGCAACACAGAAAGACACGGGGTTTATACTGGTTCGGGCCACCGTCGTGGTGTAATACCCTACTCCAGTGTGGTGGTGGTGGATTGCCTCTTGGGCTGATGATGAACAGTACAAGGGAAGAACAGCCTCCTGAGGTTCAGGTGTTCTTGTGCTTGTGTAGTTGAGGATGATCTGAACTAGTTCGGTATTAGTTGCCTCCTACTGGGGTGGCTAGTCCTATTTATAGAGGCCCTGGTCCTCTTCCCAAATATCGAGCGGGAAGGGAGCCAACAACGGCGGGCAAATTTGAAGGGGGACAGCTAGTACAAGCTATCCTGACAAAAGCGGTATTCGCCTGCGAAAAGCTCTGGGGTGACGCCGTCTTGGGCTCCACGATGACCTCCGCCTTGCCGTCCTCCGGTCTTGGTCTCGTTGCACCAATATGGCAACCTTTGCCTGCGCTGGCCTCCTTAGCACCAAAGAGGAAATAGAGATGCTGCGCGCACTGGCGCCCGCCTGGCACCCGCCTGGTACCGTTCGTCATGGCTCACGTCACGAGAGCCTCGTGATGTTTGCCTCGCCTTGATATCTCCGCTCCTCGTGAGCCTGCTTGGCTAGGACACTCCAGAGGAGGTCTTGCGTAGTCCGCCTCGCGAGGCTTGGACCCTCGCGAGGTTCTTGGGTGCCTTGTTCACGAAGATGGGCCATACGGCCTGCTGCTTAGCCACGCTGTGGGCCGCAGGCAGGCAAGTCTGGGGACTCCCATTCCCAGAACACCGACAGTCGCCCCTGGGCCCAAGGTGCGCTCGGGCTTTGCTTCACGGCGAAGCCAAGGGTCAAGTTCGGAGCACCGCGGGCCCCAAAAGCCTGCGGCCTCGGTCGACGGGTGGCGGTTGATTGGACGTGGGCGTCTCCGCTTCCCCACGCTGCCTCGGCAACTGCATGACTTGACAAGTCCCTGCGACATGCAAGGAAAACCATCATTACCTGCGATCGTGGGAGACGCCGGTTGGCCTTCTCTTGCTATAAATGGGGAGGGGGGCGGAGGCCCCATTGCCCATCTCTTCCTCGCTTGCTTACTTCTCTGCTCCATTGCTTGAAGTGCCATCGATGGCACCATGAAAGAAGTTCTCTGCCACCGAGAAAGGAAAGGCCCCTCGCGAGGGCCTCGGTTCCCCAGCGCCCAAGCTCGGCCGTGGCCGTCCGCGCAAGCATGCCGCGACCACCACCGTGGCCCATCGTCGAGGTGGCACCGCGGCACGCGGAGGGGATCGTCCCATCCATGGTGGTTCAGCCGATGAGGGGAGGCACGTGATGGTGGGGCGGCCTCCCCGCCCGTGCTTCCATTCGGCTGAGGTGTCGCCGGAGTTGGTTGTCTGGTCGGAGAGCCCGGCCGGTAACTGGCTCCAACTTCCGCGCTTCTTCGCCGGCGAACCGCCGGCCTCTGGTCTGGGCAGGCTCTGGCTGCAGACGGACGGCTGCTGCAGCAGGGCCTCTTGGGTTGCGGTCGAGACTTCCGCCATGGGCAACATAGCCCTGGCCCGCGGCTGGCAGACGTTCGCCCGCGCGCGCGGCCTGGGCAGGCGGAGCACCCTCCACTTCAGGTACGATGGTGAATCGACCCTCTATGTGAGGGTGTTCAGGGAAGATGGTCGTCGCGCCCGGTGCTGCCCCGAAACGAACGACGGTGAGGAGGTGCTCGGCCTTGGTGATGGTCGCGATGAGGACGAGGGCGAGCTTGCCCTCGGCGGCAACCATGTCTCCTCCAGCTACGGCGGCTCTTCCTCCGGTGACAGCTCCAGCAGTGGTGGCTATGACCAGCCGCCGCGCCCACTTCGAAGGAGGCAGCGGGTCATCTCGTCGTCGCGCCTCCATGAAGCGCGAGGAGGGGTCTGGCAAGGCTCGGGGCGTCGCCAAGGGCCAGCCTCTACGGATTGCTGCAATGCTGCTTTGCTTAGTTTTTCTTCCTTTCCTGCATCGGAAAACGAATACAGTATGGGCCCAGAAGGGCGTGTATCGAACTGTGGTTCTTTGGTTAATGTACTGTGCGTGTCATTCCCATGCCGTGTTCTTGTTTTGTGCAAAAGATAACTTAACCTTGTGCGTTTGGGATGCCCTTTCCCTCACGTGGTGTCTGCGTTGCTCGGAAACTGCAAAAAATTCATTAGGAGGTGCACTAAAGGATTTGCGGTCCACTCAAGCCTTGACTTGGCGCCTTGTATCACGGTACCCGAGGGGCACGGATTTTGGAGAGATGTGCCAGCTTCCAGGCTCGAACGAGGGTGGCTCGCGAGAAGGCAAAGAGAAGAGAAATGCTCGCGAGGGCGCCTGCCTAGCCCCCTCGCGAGGTATGCGAGAGAGAGAACACAACAAACTAGGGACGAAAAAAAGCGGTAAAAGGCTAGGGAACCAAATCAACAACGAACACCAAGAGCAACTCTGATGAAGGAAAAGCGAGCCAACTACGGAAAGCAAATGAAAAGCCGCGTCTGGCACCTAATATAGTCTTCAAGTCTTCTCACTAGCGCGGAGCTCAGTGCTGTCCACTAGGCGTGGGAGGGAGCCCCAGGGCCTGAGGCCGGCGCTCCTGAGACTCCGGGGCATGTACAGCCCCACTCATTATTACGTGAGAGTGTCACGGGCGGCGATTCTTCACAGGCACCGGGCCTTCTTCACAGGCTCTAGGCCATTCTTCTCAGGCTCTGGGCCTTCCTTCATGCATAGAACTTCCAGAGGTGCTGGGTGTTCCAGGCGTTCTGGATGGGTATCCCGTCCCGCGTCTCCAGGCGCGCCGCACCCGGCCTGGATACATGGACGACCCTGAACGGGCCCTCCCACATGGGCGAAAGCTTGTGCAGCCCTTCCCTAGAGAGGACCCGCCTTAGGACGAGGTCACCCACCTCGAGCGTCCTGGAGCCGATGTTGCGGCAGTGGTACCGCCGCAGCGCTTGTTGGAACCTTGCCGCCCTCAATGCGGCTTCGCGTCGGCGTTCCTCCCCCAGCACGAGATCCATCCCCCGCATGGCGTCTTGCTGCGTTCCGTCGAACGCCATGACTCGCGCGGAGCGATGCTTGACCTCGTGAGGGAGGACTGCTTCGGCTCCGTAGACGAGGAAGAACGGAGTCTCGCCCGTTGGCTTGGCAGCGGTGGTACAGATGGACCACAGCACGGACTGGAGTTCGTCGTGCCAGCCCCTGCCGCAGGCCTCCAGCTTCTTCTTGAAGGTCCTGGTCTTGAGACCCCTCAGGACCTCAACGTTGGCGCATTTGGCCTGGCCATTGCTCCTGGGGTGGGCCACCGAAACGTAGCAGATCTGCGTTCCAAGGTTAGCACAGTAGGTTTTGAAGAGGTTACTAGTAAACTGCGAGCCGTTATCTGTGATGATGCGGTTGGGGACCCCGAAGCGGCTCACGAGGCCCTTGATGACTTCGACAACAGAGCCGGCTGGAATGGTACGGACGGCTTCCACTTCCGCCCACTTGGTGAACTTGTCGATGGCGACGTAGAGATAACGGTAGCCCCCTGGCGCTCGTGGGAACGGGCCTAAGATGTATAGCCCCCAGTCCGCGAACGGCCACGTGAGCGGAATGGTTTGGAGGCCCTGAGCGGGCTGATGGATTTGCTTGGCGTGGAATTGGCAATCTTCGCAGGACTTCACCATCTCGGCTGCATCGTTGAGTGCTGTAGGCCAATAGAATCCGCTGCGGAAGGATTTGCCGATGAGGGTCCTTGACGATGAGTGATGTCCACAGTCCCCGCCGTGTATGTCAATCAGCAGCTCCCTTCCTTGATCGCTGGAGATGCAGCGCAGCGTGACGTCGTTCGGACGTTTCCTGTACAACTCGCCGTCTTGAATGCAGTATGTCGTGGCCTGTCGGGCCACGCGCTCCGCGTCTTCTTCCTTCTCCGGCAGCGTCCCATGCATCAGGTACTCCTTGAATTCCTTGGTCCAGCACTCCTCCTGGGGCTCGAGCGCCAAGAGCAGCCGAACTCCTGAGGTTGGGCCGCAAGTTGGGGCTCCCGTGGCCGGGGGCTGTGGGAGCTCCTCCCGAGGCTGAGTCGTGCTTGAAAGAGGTGGCGTAGCTGACGGCTTGAAGAGCCGCTCTTAGAAGACGCCGGGCTCTTGCGGTTGCCGCTTGGATGCTCTTTTGGCGATGTCGTCGGCTTCCTTGTTGGTGCCCCGGGGCACGTGCTGCAGCTCCAAGCCCGAGAACTGCTTTTCCATCTTGCGCACCTCCGCAAGGTAGGCCTCTATATGCTCGTCCTTCGGCTCGTACACTTTGTTGGAGAAGTTGACGAGGAGCTGCGAGTCGCCCTTGACGGTCAAGCGCCTCACCCCCAGAGCCGCCGCAGCCTTCAGGCCTGCTATGAGGCCTTCGTATTCTGCGATATTGTTGGAGACCTTCTCGCCGTGCTGGAAGCAGAGTTGCACGGCGTAGTAAAGCTTGTCCTGAGTGGGCGAGATGAGCACTGCCCCAGCCCCCGCGCCCTGGTGCGCGAAGGCGCCGTCGAAATGCATGACCCAGCCATCTGGTGCCTCACTTCCTGGGGAGGTGGACCGGTCTTCTCCTTCCTCAAGAGCTGGGGCATCTGTCCATTCTGCCACAAAATCGGCGAGCGCGGCTCCCTTGATGACCCTGGTGGTGCTGAACTCCAGCTGGAATGCTTGCAGCTCAATGTTCCATTCAGCGACCCTTCCGGCTGAGTTTGGGCTCCCGAGTACCCTCTCCAATGGGTAAGATGAGACGACCTTGATGGGGTGGCCCTGGAAGTAGTCTCGCAGCTTGCGCGAGGCCACCAAGAGTGCGAGCAGGAGCTTTTGCAGCATGGGGTAGCGTGCCCTTGCGTCCCGTAGTACGGTGCTGACGAAGTACACCGGGTGCTCGACGAGGGCTGGCACACTGTTGAGGCTCGGGTCCTGCGGAGATTGTGGCATATCCTGAGGTGGAGGGTTTCCTGAGACTTGACCGTTCTCAGGAGCTTCTGCGATGTTGCCCTGTTGAGCTTGGTCTTCCGCCGCTGATGGCTCTGCTGCGCCTTCTTGACCTTGCGCTGCATCGGCTCTGGCTTGGCACAGCACACCCTTGTCTTGGCGCTCCTCCTGAACCGCCACCAGCGCCGCGCTGGTGGAGTACGGGGTGGCGGTAAGGTACAGTACCAGAGGTTCGAGAGGCCGTGGTGCCACCATCACCCGGGGGCTGGTGAGGTATTTCTTGAGGTCTTGGAAGGCCCGGTCGGCCTCCGGGGTCCACTCAAAGGGGCCCTTCTTCTTCATGAGCTTAAAGAAGGGTAAGGCGCGCTCGCCTAGCTTAGAGATGAAACGTCCTAACGCGGTCACCCGTCCTGCCAGCTTTTGCATCTCCTTGAGGGTCTGTGGTGGGCCCATGTCTTCGATGGCCTTGATCTTCTCCGGGTTCGCCTTGATTCCTCTGTGGGATACGAGGAACCCTAGTAGCTTGCCGGAGGGGACGCCAAACACGCACTTCTCTAGGTTAAGCCTCAAGTTCACCCGGCGCAAGCTCTCAAAGGTCTCCTCCAAGTCTTGAATCAACGTCCTCACCTCGCGAGATTTGACCACTATGTCATCAACGTAGGCCTCTGTGTTCCTGCCGATCTGCCGCCCCAAGGCAATGTGCATCAACTGCTGAAAGGTCGCCCCCGCGTTGCGCAGCCCGAAGGGCATGCAGGTGTAGCAGTACACCCCACATGGTGTCAGGAAGGCCGTCTTCTCCACATCCTCCACCGCCATCTTGATCTGATGGTATCCAGAGAACGCATCCAGGAAACATAACAAGTCGCACTCGGCGGTGGAGTCGATGATTTGATCGATGCGTGGGAGGGGGAACGAATCTTGGAGGCAAGCTTTGTTAAGGTTGGTGAAGTCGATGCACATCCGTTCCTTCCCACCTTTCTTCGGTACAACGACGGGGTTCGCCAACCAATCAGGGTATCGAACTTCTCGAATGGTACCAGCCGCCTCCAGCTTGCGTGTCTCTCGGATGATGAAGGCCTGCTTCTCAGTGGACTGCCGCCTCGCCCGCTGCTTCACGGGGCCCATGTTGGGGCACACCCTTAGATGATGCTGGATCACCTCTCTCGGGACCCCTACTAGCTGATTGGGCTCCCACGTGAATATCTCCTTGTTCGCACGCAAAAACCTCACCAAAGCTTCTTCTTGTCCCCGGTCTAGGCTGGTTCCTATGGTAAAGGTGGCTCCTGAAGACCCGTCCTCGTCAACCGGCACCTGCTTGGTCTCCGCCTTGTCTTGGGTGAACAACTGCTTCTTCTTGGCAGGCGCGGTCTCCTTGGTCTCGGGCGCACTGGCGTCGGCTGGCTGCGCTACTGCCGCGGTCTTGAAGGCGAGCCTGAGCGCCGTCACTGCCTCCTTAGTGTCCCCCTTGATGGTGAGGGCTCCCTTGCTCCCTGGCATCTTCATGAGGTTGTAGGCCGGGTGACTCGCCGCCATGAACTGAGCAAGAGCCGGGTACCCAAGTATGTCATTGTACGGGAGACCGATGCGGGCGATGTCGATGTCCACCAGCTCCGTGCGGTAGTTGTCGCGCATGCCGAAGGTGACGGGGAGGCGGATCTTCCCCAGAGAGTGGGCAGCTCCACCACCCTCTCCCGAAAAAGGCTTGCTAAGGTTGAGCCGCTCGGGCGGCGTGTGGAGGAGGCTGAAGGGTTCCACAGAGAGCAAGTTGAGGCCGGCACCGCCGTCGATGAGGGTCTTGGTGAGGAACACGTTGCAGATGGTAGGCGTGCAGAGCATTGGGAGCATGCCAGAGCCGGCGGTGGAGCCGGGGTGGTCTTCTGAATCGAAGGTGAGGTCGGCCTCCGGCGCAGCCCAACCCGGCGAAGCCCCCGGGGGCTTGGAGGCTGCCCCAATCTGACGGAGAAAAGGCTAGACGTGGCGATCTGAAGGCGGTGCTTGAGAGCCACCCAGCAGCGCCGCGACCGCGTGGTGCGCCCGCACCGCGTAGCGCGCAGTGAAGAGGTCACGGAGTTCCTCCCAGGATGCCACCGTGGACCCCGGGAGGTTGAGCAGCCAGGCGCGTGGCTCGCTGGCGAGGGCCAGGGGGAACCAGTTGGCCATGATCTTGCCGTCGCCTCCGGCATCGAGGACGGCCTCCTCGTACGCCTGCAGGAACAGCGCCGGGTCTACCGCGCCGTCGTAACGTGGCGATCTGAGGGCAGTGCTTGAACTTGGCTGGCCACTGCACTCGCCACAGGGCGGGGGCCAGGGCTCGGTACCCAGACTCCCTGCTACTGGTGTCGGTCGCAGAGGCGGATGGTGGCGCACCTACCTTGGGAGCGAAGCGCGGCGGCACGGGGCATAGGTTGGTGGAGAGGAGCTCCGGCGCACCCCTACTTGGCGCGCCCAATGTCTGATGTGGGCTTCCGGCAAACCCTTAAGGTTCGAACACTGGGGTGCGCGCGAAGTCTCTCCCTCCTACCGATCTATGCTCTAGCTCGCTAAGATCTCGCGGATGAACTTGACGCACTTGCAACACAGAAAGACACGGGGTTTATACTGGTTCGGGCCACCGTCGTGGTTTAATACCCTACTCCAGTGTGGTGGTGGTGGTGGATTGCCTCCTGGGCTGATGATGAATAGTACAAGGGAAGAACAGCCTCCTGAGGTTGAGGTGTTCTTGTGCTTGTGTAGTTGAGGATAATCTGAACTAGTTCGGGATCAGTTGCCTCCTACTGGGGTGGCTAGTCCTATTTATAGAGGCCCTGGTCCTCTTCCCAAATATCGAGTGGGAAGGGAGCCAACAACGGCGGACAAATTTGAAGGGGGACAGCTAGTAGAAGCTATCCTGACAAAAGCGGTCTTCGCGTGCGAAAAGCTCTGGGGTGACACCGTCTTGGGCTCCATGATGACCTCCGCCTTGCCGTCGTCCGGTCTTGGTCTCGTTGCACCAATATGGCAACCTTTTCCTGATGCCTCGGTACTCTTCGCCTGCGCTGGCCTCCTTAGTACCAAAGAGGAAATAGAGACGTTGCGCGCACTGGCGCTCGCCTGGTGCCGTTCGTCATGGCTCACGTCACGAGAGCCTCGTGAGGTTTGCCTCGCCTTGATATCTCCGCTCCTCGTGAGCCTGCTGTTGGAAATATGCCCTAGAGGCAATAATAAATGGTTATTATTATATTTCTTTGTTCATGATAATCGTCTATTATTCATGCTATAATTGTATTGTCCGGAAATCGTAATACATGTGTGAATACATAGACCACAACGTGTCCCTAGTAAGCCTCTAGTTGACTAGCTCGTTGATCAACAGATAGTCATGGTTTCCTGACTATGGACATTGGATGTCATTGATAACGGGATCACATCGTTAGGAGAATGATGTGATGGACAGGACCCAATCCTAAGCATAGCATAAAAGATCGTGTAGTTTCGTTTGCTAGAGCTTTTCCAATGTCAAGTATCTTTTCCTTAGACCATGAGATCGTGCAACTCCCGGATACCGTAGGAGTGCTTTGGGTGTGCCAAACGTCACAACGTAACTGGGTGACTATAAAGGTACACTACGGGTATCCCCGAAAGTGTCTGTTGGGTTGGCACGGATCGAGACTGGGATTTGTCACTCCGTGTGACGGAGAGGTATCTCTGGGCCCACTCGGTAATGCATCATCATAATGAGCTCAATGTGACTAAGGCGTTAGTCACGGGATCATGCATTGCGGTACGAGTAAAGAGACTTGCCGGTAACGAGATTGAACAAGGTATTGGGATACCGACGATCGAATCTCGGGCAAGTAACATACCGATTGACAAAGGGAATTGCATACGGGATTGATTGAATCCTCGACACCGTGGTTCATCCGATGAGATCATCGTGGAACATGTGGGAGCCAACATGGGTATCCAGATCCCGCTGTTGGTTATTGACCGGAGAGGCGTCTCGGTCATGTCTGCATGTCTCCCGAACCCGTGGTTCGGTGACGCTAGGGTTGTAGAGATATGTGTATGCGGAAACCCAAAAGTTGTTCGGAGTCCCGGATGAGATCCCGGACGTCACGAGAGGTTCCGGAATGGTCCGGAGGTGAAGAATTATATATAGGAAGTCAAGTTTCGGCCACCGGGAAAGTTTCGGGGGTTACCGGTATTGTACCGGGACCACCGGAAGGGTCCCGGGGGTCCACCGGGTGGGGCCACCTATCCCGGAGGGCCCCATGGGCTGAAAGTGGAAGGGAACCAGCCCCTAGTGGGCTGGGCGCCCCCCATGGGCCTCCCCCCATGCGCCTAGGGTTGGGAACCCTAGGGTGGGGGAGTTCCCCCTTGCCTTGGGGGGCAAGGCAACCCCTTCCCCCCCTTTGGCCGCCGCCCCCCTTTGGATCTCATCTCCAGGGCCCCCCCCCCAGGGGGCCTCTATAAAGGAGGGGGGAGGGAGGGCAGCACAACACAGCCTTGGGCGCCTCCCTCTCCCCCTGCAACACCTCTCTCTCTCGTATATGCTCGGCGAAGCCCTGCCGGCATCCCGCTACATCCACCACCACGCCGTCGTGCTGCTGGATCTCCATCAACCTCTCCTTCCCCCTTGCTGGATCAAGAAGGAGGAGACGTCGCTGCACCGTACGTGTGTTGAACGCGGAGGTGCCATCCGTTCGGCACTCGGTCATCGGTGATTTGAATCACGACGAGTACGACTCCGTCATCCACGTTC
Organism: Aegilops tauschii subsp. strangulata; assembly: GCF_002575655.3. Classification (NCBI taxonomy): domain Eukaryota; kingdom Viridiplantae; phylum Streptophyta; class Magnoliopsida; order Poales; family Poaceae; genus Aegilops; species Aegilops tauschii. Next base: position 74,022,642 of record NC_053035.3, read on the forward strand.
ATTGGAACGCTTCCGCTCGCGATCTACAAGGGTATGTAGATGCACTCCTTTCCCCTTGTTGCTAGTATACTCCATAGATGCATCTTGGTGAATGTAGGAAAATTTTAAATTATGCTACGATTCCCAACAGTGGTATCAGAGCCAGGCCTATGCGTAGTTACTATGCACGAGTAGAACACAAATAAGTTGTGGGCGTTGATGTTGCCAATTCTTCTTGCCGCTACTAGTCGTTTCTTGTTTTGGTGGCATTGTAGGATGAAGCGGCCCGGACCGACCTTACACGTACGCTTACGTGAGACAGGTTCCACCGACTGACATGCACTAGTTGCATAAGGTGGCTAGCGGGTGTCTGTCTCTCCTACTTTAGTCGGAACGGATTCGATGAAAAGGGTCCTTATGAAGGGTAAATAGAAATTGGCAAATCACGTTGTGGTCATACGTAGGTAAGAAACGTTCTTGCTAGAAACCTACAAACCATGTAAAAACTTGCAACAACAATTAGAGGACGTCTAACTTGTTTTTGCAGCATGTGTTATGTGATGTGATATGGCCAGAAGATGTGATGAATGATATATGTGATGTATGAGATTGATCATATTCTTGTAATAGGAATCACGACTTGCATGTCGATGAGTATGACAACCGACAGGAGCCATAGGAGTTGTCTTTATTATTTTGCATGACCTGCGTGTCATTGAATAACGCCATGTAAATTACTTTACTTTGTTGCTAAACGCGTTAGCCATAGAAGTAGAAGTAATCGTTGGCGTGACGACTTCATGAAGACACGATGATGGAGATCATGATGATGGAGATCATGGTGTCATGCCGGTGACGAAGATGATCATGGTGCCCCGAAGATGGAGATCAAAGGAGCATAATGATATTGGCCATATCATGTCACTATTTGATTGCATGTGATGTTTATCATGTTTTTGCATCTTATTTGCTTAGAACGACGGTAGTAAGTAAGATGATCCTTTATGATAATTTCAAGAAAAGTGTTCCCCCTAACTGTGCACCGTTGCGAAGGTTCGTTATTTCGAAGCACCACGTGATGATCGGGTGTAATAGATTCTAACGTTCGCATACAACGGGTGTTGACGAGCCTAGCATGTACAGACATGGCCTCGGAACACACGCAATACACTTAGGTTGACTTGACGAGCCTAGCATGTACAGACATGGCCTCGGAACACGGAGGACCGAAAGGTCGAGCATGAGTCGTATAGAAGATACGATCAACATGGAGATGTTCACCGATCTTGACTAGTCCGTCTCACGTGATGATCGGACACGGCCTAGTTAACTCGGATCATGTTTCACTTAGATGACTAGAGGGATGTCTATCTGAGTGGGAGTTCATTGAATAATTTGATTATATGAACTTAATTATCATGAACTTAGTCTAAAATCTTTACACTATGTCTTGTAGATCTAATGGCCAACGTTGTCCTCAATTTCAACGCGTTCCTAGAGAAAACCAAGCTGAAAGATGATGGCAGCAACTATACAGACTGGGTCCGGAACCTGAGGATCATCCTCATAGTAGCCAAGAAAGATTATGTCTTAGAAGCATCGCTAGGTGAAGCACCAATCCCTGAAAACCAAGACGTTATGAATGCTTGGCAATCACGTGCTGATGATTACTCCCTCGTTCAGTGCGGCATGCTTTACAGCTTAGAACCGGGTCTCCAAAAGCGTTTTGAGAAACATGGAGCATATGAGATGTTCGAGGAGCTGAAACTAGTTTTTCAAGCTCATGCCCGGGTCGAGAGATATGAAGTCTCCGACAAGTTCTTCAGCTGTAAGATGGAGGAGAATAGTTCTGTTAGTGAGCACATACTCAGAATGTCTGGGTTACACAACCGCTTATCCCAGCTGGGAGTTAATCTCCCGGATGACGCGGTCATTGACAGAATCCTCCAGTCGCTTACACCAAGCTACAAGAGCTTTGTGATGAACTACAATATGCACGGGATGGAAAAGACCATTCCTGAGGTATATTCAATGCTGAAATCAGCGGAAGGGGAGATCAAAAAAGAACATCAAGTGTTGATGGTGAATAAAACCACTAAGTTCAAGAAGGGCAAGGGTAAGAAGAACTTCAAGAAGGACGGCAAGGGAGTTGCCGCGCCCGGTAAGCCAGTTACCGGGAAGAAGTCAAAGAATGGACCCAAACCTGAAACTGAGTGCTTTTATTGCAAGGGAAGTGGTCACTGGAAGCGGAACTGCCCCAAATACCTAGCGGACAAGAAGGCCGGCAACACCAAAGGTATATGTGATATACATGTAATTGATGTGTACCTTACCAGTACTCGTAGTAGCTCCTGGGTATTTGATACCGGTGCGGTTGCTCATATTTGTAACTCAAAATAGGAACTGCGGAATAAACGGAGACTGGCAAAGGACGAGGTGACGATGCGCGTCGGGAATGGTTCCAAGGTCGATGTGATCGCCGTCGGCACGCTACCTCTGCATCTACCCACGGGATTAGTTTTAAACCTCAATAATTGTTATTTAGTGCCAGCTTTGAGCATGAACATTGTATCTGGATCTCGTTTAATTCGAGATGGCTACTCATTTAAATCCGAGAATAATGGTTGTTCTATTTATTTGAGACATATGTTTTATGGTCATGCCCCGCTGGTGAATGGTTTATTTTTGATGAATCTCGAACGTGATGTTACACATATTCATAGTGTGAATACCAAAAGATGTAAAGTTGATAACGATAGTCCCACATACTTGTGGCACTGCCGCCTTGGTCACATTGGTGTCAAGCGCATGAAGAAGCTCCATGCAGATGGACTTTTGGAGTCTCTTGATTACGAATCATTTGACACATGCGAACCATGCCTCATGGGTAAGATGACCAAGACTCCGTTCTCCGGAACAATGGAGCGAGCAACCAACTTATTGGAAATCATACATACCGATGTGTGCGGTCCAATGAGTGTTGAGGCTCGCGGAGGATATCGTTATGTTCTCACTCTCACTGATGATTTAAGTAGATATGGGTATGTCTACCTAATGAAACACAAGTCTGAAACCTTTGAAAAGTTCAAGGAATTTCAGAGTAAGGTTGAGAATCAACGTGACAGAAAAATAAAATTCTTACGATCAGATCGTGGTGGAGAATATTTAAGTCACGAGTTTGGTGCACACTTAAGGAAATGTGGAATAGTTTCACAACTCACGCCGCCTGGAACACCTCAGAGAAACGGTGTGTCCGAACGTCGTAATCGCACTCTATTGGATATGGTGCGATCTATGATGTCTCTTACCGATTTGCCGCTCTCATTTTGGGGCTATGCTTTAGAGACTGCCGCATACACTTTAAATAGGGCTCCGTCAAAATCTGTTGAGACGACACCGTATGAATTATGGTTTGGGAAGAAACCTAAGCTGTCGTTTCTAAAAGTTTGGGGATGCGATGCTTATGTCAAGAAACTTCAACCTGAAAAGCTCGAACCCAAGTCGGAAAAATGCGTCTTCATAGGATACTCTAAGGAAACTATTGGGTACACCTTCTACCTTAGATCCGAAGGCAAGATCTTCGTTGCGAAGAACGGGTCCTTTCTGGAGAAGGAGTTTCTCTCGAAAGAATTGAGTGGGAGGAAAGTGGAACTTGATGAGGTGATAGTCACCCCTTCCGAACCGGAAAGTAGCGCAGCGCGGGAAAATGTTCCTGTGGTGCCTACACCGACTGGGGAGGAAGTTAATGATGATGATCATGAAGCTTCAGATCAAGTTACTGAACTTCGTAGGTCCACAAGGACACGTTCCGCACCAGAGTGGTACGGCAACCCTGTCCTAGAAATCATGTTGTTAGACAACGGTGAACCTTCGAACTATGAAGAAGCGATGGCGGGCCCGGATTCCGACAAATGGCTAGAAGCCATGAAATCCGAGATAGGATCCATGTATGAAAACGAAGTATGGACTTTGACTGACTTGCCCGATGATCGGAGAGCCATAGAAAACAAATGGATCTTTAAGAAGAAGACGGACGCGGATGGTAATGTGACCATCTACAAAGCTCGACTTGTCGCTAAGGGTTATCGACAAGTTCAAGGGGTTGACTACGATGAGACTTTCTCACCCGTAGCGAAGCTGAAGTCCGTCTGAATCATGTTAGCAATTGCCGCATACTATGATTATGAGATATGGCAGATGGACGTCAAAACGGCATTCCTTAACGGCTTCCTTAAGGAAGAGTTGTATATGATGCAGCCGGAAGGTTTTGTCGATCCTAAGAATGCTAATAAAGTATGCAAGCTCCAGCGGTCAATTTATGGGCTGGTGCAAGCATCTTGGAGTTGGAACATTCGCTTTGATGAGATGATCAAAGCGTTTGGGTTTACACAGACTTATGGAGAAGCCTGTGTTTACAAGAAAGTGAGTGGGAGCTCTATAGCATTTCTCATATTATATGTGGATGACATACTATTGATGGGAAATGATATAGAATTCTTGGAAAGTATAAAGGCCTATTTGAATAAGTGTTTTTCAATGAAGGACCTTGGAGAAGCTGCTTATATATATTAGGCATCAAGATCTATAGAGATAGATCAAGACGCCTTATTGGTCTTTCACAGAGTACATACCTTGACAAGATATTGAAGAAGTTCAGTATGGATCAGTCCAAGAAGGGGTTCTTGCCTGTATTGCAAGGTGTGCAATTGAGCACGGCTCAATGTCCGACCACGACAGAAGGTATAGAAAAGATGAGTGTCAGCCCCTATGCCTCGGCCATAGGGTCTATTATGTATGCCATGCTGTGTACCAGACCTGATGTAAACCTTGCCGTAAGTTTGGTAGGAAGGTACCAAAGTAATCCCGGCATGGAACACTGGACAGCGGTCAAGAATATCCTGAAGTACCTGAAGAGGACTAAGGATATGTTTCTCGTTTATGGAGGTGACGAAGAGCTCGTCGTAAAGGGTTACGTCGATGCTAGCTTCGACACAGATCTGGATGACTCGAAGTCACAAACCGGATACGTGTATATTTTGAATGGAGGAGCAGTAAGCTGGTGCAGTTGCAAGCAAAGCGTCGTGGCGGGATCTACATGTGAAGCGGAGTACATGGCAGCCTCGGAGGCAGCACAGGAAGCAGTCTGGATGAAGGAGTTCATTACCGACCTAGGGGTGATTCCCAATGCGTCGGGCCCGATGACTCTCTTCTGTGACAACACTGGAGCCATTGCCCTTGCGAAGGAGCCCAGGTTTCACAGGAAGACCAGGCATATCAAGCGTCGCTTCAACTCCATTCGTGAAAGTGTTCAAAATGGAGACATAGATATTTGTAAAGTACATACGGACCTGAATGTAGCAGATCCGTTGACTAAACCTCTCCCTAGGGCAAAACATGATCAACACCAGGACGCAATGGGTGTTCGATTCATCACAATATAACTAGATTATTGACTCTAGTGCAAGTGGGAGACTGTTGGAAATATGCCCTAGAGGCAATAATAAATGGTTATTATTATATTTCTTTGTTCATGATAATCGTCTATTATTCATGCTATAATTGTATTGTCCGGAAATCGTAATACATGTGTGAATACATAGACCACAACGTGTCCCTAGTAAGCCTCTAGTTGACTAGCTCGTTGATCAACAGATAGTCATGGTTTCCTGACTATGGACATTGGATGTCATTGATAACGGGATCACATCATTAGGAGAATGATGTGATGGACAGGACCCAATCCTAAGCATAGCATAAAAGATCGTGTAGTTTCGTTTGCTAGAGCTTTTCCAATGTCAAGTATCTTTTCCTTAGACCATGAGATCGTGCAACTCCCGGATACCGTAGGAGTGCTTTGGGTGTGCCAAACGTCACAACGTAACTGGGTGACTATAAAGGTACACTACGGGTATCCCCGAAAGTGTCTGTTGGGTTGGCACGGATCGAGACTGGGATTTGTCACTCCGTGTGACGGAGAGGTATCTCTGGGCCCACTCGGTAATGCATCATCATAATGAGCTCAATGTGACTAAGGCGTTAGTCACGGGATCATGCATTGCGGTACGAGTAAAGAGACTTGCCGGTAACGAGATTGAACAAGGTATTGGGATACCGACGATCGAATCTCGGGCAAGTAACATACCGATTGACAAAGGGAATTGCATACGGGATTGATTGAATCCTCGACACCGTGGTTCATCCGATGAGATCATCGTGGAACATGTGGGAGCCAACATGGGTATCCAGATCCCGCTGTTGGTTATTGACCGGAGAGGCGTCTCGGTCATGTCTGCATGTCTCCCGAACCCGTAGGGTCTACACACTTAAGGTTCGGTGACGCTAGGGTTGTAGAGATATGTGTATGCGGAAACCCGAAAGTTGTTCGGAGTCCCGGATGAGATCCCGGACGTCACGAGAGGTTCCGGAATGGTCCGGAGGTGAAGAATTATATATAGGAAGTCAAGTTTCGGCCACCGGGAAAGTTTCGGGGGTTACCGGTATTGTACCGGGACCACCGGAAGGGTCCCGGGGGTCCACCGGGTGGGGCCACCTATCCCGGAGGGCCCCATGGGCTGAAAGTGGAAGGGAACCAGCCCCTAGTGGGCTGGGCGCCCCCTCATGGGCCTCCCCCCATGCGCCTAGGGTTGGGAACCCTAGGGTGGGGGAGTTCCCCCTTGCCTTGGGGGGCAAGGCAACCCCTTCCCCCCCTTTGGCCGCCGCCCCCCCTTTGGATCTCATCTCCAGGGCCGGCGCCCCCCAGGGGGCCTGTATAAAGGAGGGGGGAGGGAGGGCAGAACAACACAGCCTTGGGCGCCTCCCTCTCTCTCTCTCGTATATGCTCGGCGAAGCCCTGCCGGCATCCCGCTACATCCGCCACCACGCCGTCGTGCTGCTGGATCTCCATCAACCTCTCCTCCCCCCTTGCTGGATCAAGAAGGAGGAGACGTCGCTGCACCGTACGTGTGTTGAACGCAGAGGTGCCGTCCGTTCGGCACTCGGTCATCGGTGATTTGAATCACGGCGAGTACGACTCCGTCATCCACGTTCATTGGAACGCTTCCGCTCGCGATCTACAAGGGTATGTAGATGCACTCCTTTCCCCTCGTTGCTAGTATACTCCATAGATGCATCTTGGTGAACGTAGGAAAATTTTAAATTATGCTATGATTCCCAACACCTGCTTGGCTAGGCCACTCCAGAGGAGGTCTTGCGTAGTCCGCCTCGCGAGGCTTGGACCCTCGCGAGGGTCTTGGGTGCCTTGTTGACGAAGATGGGCCGTACGGCCTGCTTCTTAGCCATGCTGTGGGCCGCAGGCAGGCAAGTCTGGGGACCCCCGTTCCCAGAACGCCGACATAATGCTTGTCACTAGGGCCCGAGTGACATGATTTCAGATCTGAACCTATTATGTTTTCATGAATATATGTGAGTTCTTGATCCTATCTTGCGAGTCAATAGTCACCTATTATGTGTTATGATCCGGCAACCCCGAAGTGACAATAATCGGGACCACTCCCGGCGATGACCGTAGTTTGAGGAGTTCATTTATTCACTAAGTGTTAATGCTTTGGTCAGGTACTCTATTAAAAGGAGGCCTTAATATCCCTTAGTTTCCAATAGGACCCCGCTCCCACGGGAGGGTAGGACAAAAGATGTCATGCAAGTTCTTTTTCATAAGCATGTATGACTATATTCGGAATACATACCTACATTATATTGATTAACTGGAGCTAGTTTTCTGTCACCCTATGTTGTAACTGTTGCATGAGGAATCACATCCAACATAATTATCCATCACTGATCCAATGCCCACGAGCTTTTCACATATTGATCTTTGCTTAGTTACTTTTTCCATTGCCACTGTTACAATTACTACAAAACTGCTACTGTTACTTTTGCCACCGTTACCGTTACTTCCATACTACTTTGCTACTAAATACTTTGATGCAGATATTAAGTTTTCCAGGTGTGGTTGAATTGACAACTGAACTACTAATACTTGAGAATATTCTTTGGCTCCCCTTGCGTCGAATCATTAAATTTTGGTTGAATACTCTACCCTCAGAAACTGTTGCGATCCCCTATACTTGTGGGTTATCAAGACTATTTTCTGGCACCGTTGCCGGGTAGCATAGCTCTATTCTTTGAGTCACTTGGGATTTATATCTGTTGATCACCAAGATTTATCCCTCAACTACGAGGGGAGGTAAGAATCTGCCATCTAGCTCTGCACTTGATTCACCTTCTGTTATGAGTAAACTTGCTACACCTAAACCTGCTTCTGCTATTTGTCGCACGTTATTGATGATGCCACTTCTGCTATGCATGATACTTATGGTGAAACTACTTCTATGCTTAATAATACTGTGCCATTAGGTGAATTTCTTGATGAACAACTTGCTAGGGTTAGAGAGAATGAAATTATTGAAACTGATAATATTGATGAAAGTGATGATGAAGATTCTCCCCCTAGATATGAATTACTTGATGTTCCTGAGGGTTATGTTATGGATGAAGAAACTGCTAGAGATCTTTTAGCTTGCAAAGATAGATATGATCTTAAGAAACTCTTAGCTAAGCTGAAAGAAAAATCTTTGAATGCTAGAATGAAATATGACCCTGCTTTTGCTACTTCACCTATCTGTATCTCAGATAAGGATTATGATTTCTCTGTCGATCCTAAGATAATTACTTTGGTTGAATCTGATCCTTTCTATGGTTACGAATCTGAAACTGTTGTGGCACATCTTACTAAATTAAATGATATAGCCACCCTATTCACTTATGAGGAAAAAATTCGTTACTACTATATCCTTAAGTTATTTCCGTTCTCATTAAAGGGTGATGCTAAAACATGGTTTAATTCTCTTGATCCTGGTTGTGTGCGTAGTCCCCAGGATATGATTTATTACTTCTCTGCTAAATATTTCCCCGCTCACAAGAAACAAGCTGCCTTAAGGGAAATATATAATTTTTTGCAAATTGAAGAAGAGAGTCTCCCACAAGCTTGGGGGAGGCTTCTCCAATTAGTTAATGCTTTGCCTGATCATCCTCTCACGAAAAATAAAATACTTGATATCTTTTATAATGGACTAACCGATGCTTCGAGAGACCACCTGGATAGTTGTGCTAGTTGTGTTTTCAGGGAAAGAACTGTTGATCAAGCTGAATGGCTATTGAATAATATGTTGAGTAATGAAAATGATTGGACACTTCTGAACCAATTCCTAAGCCAACTCCGAAGAAAAGGGGTATTCTATTTCTCAGTCCTGAAGATATGCAAGAAGCAAAGAAATCTATGAAAGAGAAAGGTATTAAAGCTGAAGATGTTAAGAATTTACCACCTATTGAAGAAATACAAGGTCTTGATAACCCGGCATAGGTAGTAAGGGTAAATTCTCTCTATAGATATGATAAAGGTGAAATCCCATCTACTAAGTTTGCTAGCCAATGCTTGGATGAGTTTGATGACTTTATGGTTAAACAAGAACACTTCAATGCTTATGTTGGTAGACAATTGAAACACAATGCTTATACGATTGAACACTTGAGTGATTATATGTCTGGAGTTAAGGGTGAACTTAAACTTATTAGTAAACATGCTTCTATGGTCACCACTCAAGTAGAACAAGTGCTTAAAGCTCAAAATGATTTGCTCAATGCATTAAATAACAAGAAAAATTATAATGCTGTTAGAGTTATGACTAGAGAGGGTAAAATGACTCAGGAACCTTTGTATCCTGAGGGCCACCCCAAGAGAATTGAGCAAGATTCTCGGAGAACTAATGTTGATGCACCTAGTCCTTCTAAGAAGAAGAAGAAGAAAAATGATAGGATTTTGCATGCTTCTAGTGAACCTGTTGTTGACACACCTGAGAATCCCAATGACATTTCTATTTCTGATGCTGAAACACAATCTGGTAACAAACATGAACCTAGTGATAATATTAATGATGATGTTCATGTTGATGCTCAACCTAGCAATGACAATGATGTAGAGATTGAACCTGTTGTTGATCTTGATAACCCACAATCAAAGAATCTGCGTTATGATAAGAGAGACGTCGTTGCTAGGAAGGACGGTAAAGAAAGAGAACCATGGGTTCAGAAACCCATGCCTTTTCCTCTTAACCATCCAAGAAAAAGGATGATGAGGATTTTGAGTGCTTTGCAGAAATGATTAGACCTATCTTTTTGCGTATGCGTTTGACTGATATGCTTAAAATGAATCCTTATGCTAAGTACATGAAAGATATTGTTACAAATAAAAGAAAGATGCCGGAAGCTGAAATTTCCACCATGCTTGCTAATTATACTTTTAAAGGTGGGATACCAAAGAAACTAGGAGATCCAGGAGTACCAACTATACCATGCTCCATTAAAAGAAACTATGTTAAAACTGCTTTATTTGATCTTGGAGCCGGTGTTAGTGTTATGCCTCTCTCTTTATATTGTAGACTTGATTTGAATAAGTTGACACCTACTTAAATATCTTTGCAAATGGCCGATAAATCAATTGCTATACCTGTCGCTATTTGTGAGGATGTGCGCGTTACTATTTTAACGGACTTTGTTATTCTTTATATTCACGAGGACGATAGTATGTCGATTATACTTGGTAGACCCTTTTTGAATACTGCAGGGGCTGTTATTGATTGCAACAAAGGCAATGTCACTTTTCATGTTAATGGTAATGAGCATACGGTGCACTTTCCGAGGAAACAACCTCAAGTCCACAGTATCAATTCTATTGGAAAAACTTCAATGATTATTATTGGAGGTTTTGAATTTCCTCTTCCTACTGTCAAGAAGGAATATGATATTCTTATTATTGGGGATGTGCATATCCCCGTTGAGGTAACCTAGTGCTATTCGAAAATTCTCCAGTTTCATGCGATTCGGAATGAGTTTGTTAACAAGACTTGATCAACCTTGTTAGTGGATTCCATTTGATGAGCATGAGATGGATGAAGTTAGAAAGCACAACTCTCTGTACCCTCCTTTTACTTTCTGTTATTTCGATTAAATAAATCAAAAATAATATTTTCTGTCTGTTTTCTGAATTATCCGTGCAATAAAAATACCCCGGAAATAAAAGTTCTCCAAATGCCCTGAAATTGAAATATGATTTTTTGTAGAATATTTAAGAATATTTGGCGCCGAGAACACACTAGAGGGGGCAACCACCTGGCCACGAGGGTGCAGGGCGCGCCCTACCCCCCTGGGCGCGCCCCCTGCCTCATGGGCCCCACGTGGCCCCCTCCACTTATTCCTGCACCCACACACTTCGTCTTCCTCCGGAAAAAATCACCACCTAGCTCAAACTCGTGTTCTAGCTCATTTTGCTGCGATTTTCGATCTCCTTGCTCAAAGCTCCATTCACGAAACTGCTCTGGGGGATTGTTCTTCGGTATGTGATTCCTCTAATGGTCCAATTAGTTTTTGTTCTCGTGCTTTATTTATTGCAAATTTTTGCTGCTTAGGTGACCCTGTTCTTGAGCTTGCATGTCAAATTTATTTGGTCCCAAGTAGTTCAAATGCATGATATAGTCTCTAGGCACTTGTTGGAGTAGTTGCTATCATTCTTGCTGAATTTGGTTCACTTTTATTTTGAGTCACTAAAAATTTCAGAAATTTTTCAGAGGGAGAAAATGTTGAAGAGATTGTTGAGAGGCTCTTCGAGCCGAAGCTCAAAGGATAAGCAAACTGAAGAGAATAAGAAGCCCAAATATAATCTTTTTTTTTGAATATTAGCCCAAATATAATCTTCCTCGCACCGCGGAAGTTCATCCGTGTGAATGGCCTTGTGATGAGTTCTTGCAAGTAGCCGGGATTCATGATGACTTTTATTATTTGGCTGAGAATGCGGGCCTCATCGACTTCCTCCGTGACCAGCGCAAACAGTATCTCCTCCTCACCAATATTTTCGTGCAAATTTTTTACTTTCATGCTAAGAAATCACCACCTTCGGTGCAATTTCATTTATATGATGAGGTTAAGGAGATGTCAATATATGATTTCTGCCGGGTCTGTAAGATACCCTTTGCGGGCAGCATAGAGGAACCACATGGTAATGATGTGGAAGGGTTTATTGATATGATTGCTGTAGGGGAAACGAGGAAAGTTTTCGATGCAAGAATCACTAGCATACATTTTCCTGTTCTACGTTACTTTGCAATATTTGCTAGTAGGTGTTTAATTGGTCGTGGGAACAGTGGAAATCTCAGTGCTCCTGATATTGTTATTTTGCGCCATGCTTTGTTTCGTGATACAACTTTAAGTTTAGGCGCTATTATTGCTAAACGATTAAGTTTGAACCGTACAAAGGGCCCCATCTTCGGTGGCATCTTTGCTTCGCGCCTTGCTGCACACTTTAACATACCTATTAGGCATTATGAGAAGGAGGAAAAGTTGCTGCCCGCTATTTTTCTAGATTATAAGAGTATGGTAGCACAGGATAAAAAGAAGATGCTTAAATATAGATTGATATTTGATAAAAACTACTATGAGATTATTACCTTGCCTGCGCCCTCTTTGTTTAACATATTTTCAGGCACGTACCTCATTTTTCCGGAGGCCCTTCATGCATACTTGAGCATGACACCTGCTCCAGAGGCTGAGCCGGAGCCACCACTTGACCCTTATCGGCTGTCTGTTTGTCAGTGGGATCTGGAGGAGATCGGCAACCAGTGGCAGCCCGAGGATCCTCCTCAGTACACTCGAGAGGACCACTTTGATCCGTGGGCATAGACCAACTTAGGCCAAAAGCCTAAGCTTGGGGGAGTACGTATTTCTCAACGACATTACATTCATGTTCACACACTCATGCCAGTTGTCGGTGCTCATACTTTTTCATTGTACTATCCATGCTAGTTTATTTTCCTTTTTCTACCTTTCTTCTTGTGTGTTTGAAAAACCTTAAGAAAAAAACAAAAAAAATTAGTTGTAGCTTTAGCTAGTTTACTTTTCATGCCTGTAGTAGTAATAATTAAAAGAAAACCCAAAAGATTTCTTGGTCTTCTTTTGCTTGTCGGGAGATTTCCCGTGTAAATAGTTTTATTTCTTTCCTTTGGGTTCGAGAAGAGAAGACCATGATGAAAATGTTGAGAGGCTCTCATACGCATTATTGTTGATTTAACCAAGAGCCATATCACCTTTTCTTCTCCCTTGTATTAAATGCTTGCAGATTCCAGCTTAGTCCAATGCACGTGCACTATTATTATTATCCACACCGTTCGGTCGTGCAAGTGAAAGGCAATAATGACGATATATGATGGACTAATTGAGATGAGAGAAGCTGGTATGAACTCGACCTATCTTGTTTTTGTAAATATGATTAGTTCATCGTTCCTAATTTGGCCTATTATGAATGAAACATATTTGCAATGACAATTAGAGATTATAGTTGCTCATGCCATGCTTAATTAGCTAGGAGTTTATAATGGTTTACCTTGTGCGCCAACATGCTATTAAAATGGTTGAACGATTGGAGTGACTTGACTTGGCACATGTTCACGCATGTAGTTGAAACAAGATCAACATAGCCCCCACGATATTTATGTTTATGGTGGATTATATCCTACTCATGCTTGCACTCAGTGTTGATTAATTTTAACATGTTCATGACTGTTGTCGCTCTCTAGCTGGTCGCTTCCCAGTCCTTTTCTAGCCTTCACTTGTACTAAGCCGGAATACTGCTTGTGCATCCACTTCCATAAACCCCAAAGTAATTCCATATGAGTCCACCATACCTTCCTATATGCGGTATCTACCTGCCATTCCAAGTAAATTTGTATGTGCCAAACTCTAAACCTTCAATTGAAATTCTGTTTTGTATGCTCGAATAGCTCATGTATCAACTAGGGCTGTCTATATCTTCCATGCTAGGTGGGTAATTCTCAAGAGGAGTGGACTCCACTCCTCACTCACGAGAAAATGGCTGGTCACCGGGATGCCTAGTCCCATGCTTAAACCAAATCAAAATAATTGCAAACAAAACTCCCCCAGGATTGTTGTTAGTTGGAGGCACCCGTTGTTTCGGGCAAGCCATGGATTGACGCTTGTTGGTGGTGGGGGAGTATAAACTTTACCATTCTGTTTGGGAACCGCCTATAATGTGTGTAGCATGGAAGATATCGAGATCTCTCAGTTTTTATGTTGACAATGAAAGTATGCCACTCAAAATATTATTTATCTCTATTTCAAAACTCGAGCTCTGGCACCTTTACAAATCCCTGCTTCCCTCTGCGAAGGGCATATCTATTTACTTTTATGTTGAGTCATCATCCTCTTATTAAAAATCACCAGTTGGAGAGCACCTCTATCATTTGCATCCATTACTATTAGTTTACATTGAGTATGACTGTGACTGGATCTCTTTTACCAAGAATTACAATGTCTAGTCAGTCCTTGATCTTCAGAGGTGCTCTGCATTTATGTTTTGCGGTCTCAGAAAGGGCTAGCGAGATACCATCTTGTTATATCATATCATGATTGTTTTGAGAAAGTGTTGTCATCCGAGATTTATTATTATTGCTCGCTAGTTGATTATGCCATTGATATGAGTAAACATGAGACTTAAGTGTTATTGTGAATATGGTTGGTTCATAATCTTTGCTAAAACCATGAATGCTGGCTTTACAAATTTACAACAACAAGAGCAAACCGAGTTTGTAAAAGTTTTTCTTTATCACTTTTAGTTTGTCAACTGAATTGCTTGAGGACAAGCAAAGGTTTAAGCTTGGGGGAGTTGATACGTCTCCATCGTATCTACTTTTCCAAACACTTTTGCCCTTGTTTTGGACTCTAACTTGCATGATTTGAATGGAACTAACCCGGACTGACGCCGTTTTCAGCAGAATTGCCATGGTGTTATTTTTGTGCAGAAATAAAAGTTCTTGGAATGACCTGAAACTTCATGGAGAATATTTTTGGAATTATTAAAAATATTGGTGAAAGAATTAACACCAGGGGGCCCACACCATGTCCACGAGGGTGGAGGGCGCGCCTACCCCCCTGGGCACCCCCTGTCTCGTGGGCCCCACTGGTGCGCGTCGGTCCTAAACAAACGGTTTAAAACCCCTTTCTGCGACGGCATTGAGGGAGTCCTGGATTAAGGGGTCCTCGGGCGTCCGGACTATAGTACATGGGCCGGACTGATGGGCTCTGAAGATACAAGACCGAAGACTCTCTCCCTTATCTGGATAGGATTCTCGTTGGCGTGGAAGGCAAGCTTGGCGTCCTGATATGAAGATTCCTTTCTCTGTAACCGACTTTGTATAACCCTAGTCCCCTCTGGTGTCTATATAAATCGGAGGGCTTAGTCCATAGAAGAATAATCATAGTCATACAGGCTAGGCTCTTAGGGTTTTAGCCATTACGATCTCATGGTAGATGTACTCTTGTAATACTCATATTCATCAAGATCAATCAAGCAGGAAGTAGGGTATTACCTCCATAGAGAGGGCCCGAACCTAGGTAAACATCGTGTCCCTCGTCTCCTATTACCATCGACCTTAGACGCACAGTTCGGGACCTCCTACCCGAGATCCGCCGGTTTTGACACCGACATTGGCGCTTTCATTGAGAGTTCCGTTGCGTCGTCATCGAGAGGTTCGATGGCCCCGTCAATCATCTACAACAATGTTGTCCAGGGGGAAGCCTTCCTCCTCGGACAGATCTTCGTATTCGGCGGCTTCGCACTGCAGGCCAACTCGCTTGGCCATCTAGAGCAGGTCGACAACTACGCCCCTGGCCATCAAGTCAGATTAGGAAGCTTGAACCACGTCGCTGATATCTGCGGAGACTTGATCTTCGACGGATTTGATTCCACGGCGGCCGTTCCCTGTCGCCCCGATGAACATGACTTAAATATGTCATCGGACCATACCCAAGAAATAGCGCCTGTAACCGCTCCGGCCCTAGATCCGGAGCAGATCGCGCCATCTGAGGACGGGAAGCTCAACCCCGCCACGGAATCGGTAGACTCAGTGGCGTTGGAGCGGCACACAGACCCAACCTCGAGTGGAATATGTGTCACCGGAACCTCGGAGCCACACTCATTCCTGGCTACAGATTCCGAACAACGTGCGTCCGCACACGTCGAACTTGATCGGTCATCGATCATTGAATTCGGCTCCGTGGACATCTTCTGGCACTCACCTTTAGGCGATGTGCTAAACTCATTAAAAACACTTTCCTTAGCGGGGGACTCACATCTGAATTGTATCCGGTTCGAACTAGAGGCTGATGACGGAGATTTTCGCTTCCCACCCACCGCCCACTTCATAGCCACTGTCGAAGACTTAACCGACATGCTCGATTACGGCTCCGAAGACATCGATGGTATGGACGACGATGCCGAAGAAGAGCAGGGCCAAAACCCGCCGTTCACCGGGCGCTAGACGGCCACTTCTTCGTATGACGTATACATGGTGGATACACCCAAAGAGAACAATGGCGATAACGAGAAAGATCCAGTCGAGGATAAACCTCTTGAGATACAGCCAAAACGCCGACGTCAGCGACGCCGTTCTAAACCACGTAACAGAAAAAACAGCAATACCGGCGCAGGAGCAGATAGCACTCCGGATAGCGCCGAAGACAATGAAGACGCCATTGAACTAACTTCCGAGCAGGATGAACGGCAGGATGGGCGAGTCAGCCCTAATGAGCAGGCCGTTAACGAAGACTCAGAGGACAATAACTATGTTCCACCCTCCGAGGACGAGGTGAGCCTCGGCGACGAAGACTTTGTCGTGCCTGAGGAACCCATCGAGGAGGAGCGCTTTAAGCGCCGGCTAATTGCCACTGCGAGGATCCTGAAAAAGAAGCAGTAGCAGCTTCAAGCTGACCAAGATCTGCTCAACGACCAATGGACTGATGTCCTGGCAGCCGAGGTATACGGCCTCGAGTGCCCAACCAAAAGTTACCCGAAGCGCAAATTGTTACCCCAATTCGACGACGAGGCGCTGGAGCCCGACCTACCAGCGCGTAATGCGGCTAACCGACCACCACGCGGCCAGGACAAAGCGGCAACTCAGGCCGAACACCAGCCCGCGCTACCGCGCCACAAAAACAGAGGCACATACGCTCGGGGATACACATATGACCTACGACATGACCTGAAGGGCAAAGCAGGTCAGACCAGATCGATCTACGGATCACGTTGGTGCGCCCCGACACATGACAATGGCCACCCGGCCAGACGCGACAAGCATAACCACGCCCGGGCCCAAGACCGCAGACAAACTCCAGCTGAGCTATGTCGCGACCTGGCCCGATACAGAGGCGCCGCACACCCCCTTTGCTTTACTAACAAAGTAATGGACCATGAATTCCCGTGGGAGTTCAAACCCGTGAACATCGAATTATATGACAGGACAACGGATCCCACGGTATGGATTGAGGATTTTCTTCCCCATATCCATATGGCTCGTGGTGATGATCTTCATGCCATCAAATACCTCCCGCTAAAACTCAAGGGACAAGCTCGGTACAGGTTAAACAGTCTACCCGAAAATTCAATTGGCAGCTGGGAGGACTTGGAAGATGCCTTCCTCGACAACTTCCAAGGTACATATGTCCGACCTCCGAATGCCGACGACTTAAGTCACATAGTTCAACAGCCCGAAGAGTCAGCCAGTAAATTCTGGATTAGATTCTTAACTAAAAGGAACCAGATCGTCGACTGCCCGGATGCCGAAGCCCTAGCGGCCTTTAAGCATAGCATCCGCGACGAATGGCTCGCCCGTCACCTCGGCCAAGAAAAGCTAAGGTCCATGGCAGCCCTCACGACACTTATGACCCGCTTCTGTGCGGGCGAGGATAGTTGGCTGGCCCGTAGCAATAAAAATTCAAGCGAACCTGGCACTTCTGAGACCAGAAAGAGCAACGGCAAGCCCTGATGCAACAGACGCAAGCGTCGAAGCAATGGTGACAATATCGACGACACGACGGTCAACGCCGGATTCAGTGACTCTAAGTCCGGTCAGCGGAAGAAGCCATATAAAAGAAACAATCCGGGACCATCCAGCTTGGACCGCATACTCGATCGTCCATGCCAGATTCATGGCACCCCCGACAAACCTGCCAATCATACCAACAGAGACTGTTGGGTTTTTAAACAGGCCGGCAAGTTAAACGCCGAGAACAAAGAGAAGGGGTCGCAAAGCAAGGACAAGGACGAGGAGCCCCGGCCACCGAACACAGGGGGACAGAAGAAGTCCACCCCCCAAGTTAAAACGGTGAACATGACATACGCTACCCATATCCCCAAGAGGGAGCGCAAGCACGCACTCCGGGACGTCTACGCGATGGAGCCAGTCGCCCCAAAGTTCAACCCATGGTCGTCCTATCCGATCACTTTCAATCGCAGGGACCATCCGACCAGTATCCGTCATGGCGGTTCAGCCGTACTGGTCCTCGACCCAATCATTGATGGATTCCATATTATGCGAGTCCTCATGGACAGTGGTAGCAGCCTGAACCTAGTCTATCAGGATATAGTCCGCAAAATGGGCATTAACCCCTCACAGATTAAGCCCACAAAGACTACCTTTAAAGGAGTCATACCACGCGTAGATGCCCATTGTACGGTCTCAATCACAGTAGAGGTTGTTTTCGGATCTCCGGACAACTTCTGAAGCGAAGAGTTGATCTTCGATATCGTCCCCTTTCGCAGTGGCTATCACGCACTGCTTGGACGAACCGCATTTGCTTGATTCAGTGCGGTGCCACACTACGCTTATCTCAAGCTCAAGATGCCCGGACCACGCGGTGTCATAACAGTCAATGGAAACATGGAATGCTTCCTCCGTACACGACCTCCGTAGGTAAACAACCGCTACACGCGTTCAAATTAGCACGTGGGCTGCCATTTCGTACAGAAATGAGCTCCACCGTGTGCCCGCGTGGGTGTGGCTGGGCACGAAGCGTGAGTATGTGCACGGTGCACCTATTCTCTTCTTGTATACATACACCACCTACGTGGGGTTGTGTGAGAGAGATACAAACGTAGAGAGATATAGTGTGTGGGTTCTTGAGAGTTTTTTGGGGGGTTGGGTCAATCAAAAAATGTAACATATGCAATGTGTGTGAAATAGAGTCCTGGATATATCATATATATATGGAGGGGGCGATCCACGAGAAGAGAGTGGAGGTATCATCGGCTTGAGGTGTCCATAGAATCGAAGAGAGGGATGATGTGTGTGTGTGCGCACGCGATCGATAAAGAGTGCAATCGAATTTGTGTGTGCCCATGTCAAAGATATAGCGTGGCTGGCCTACTGGAACGTGAGAGGGGACAGGTGCAGTTTGTCTCTGTGGCATGGATACCTACGTACAGCGCTCGACTATCGGTGTGTGGTGGGGGTGATGGAGGCCTAATTAACTATAGAGGTACAATGGCTGGTATATGTGTGGAGGAGGAGAGAGGCCTACCTCATGTATTAAGGGAGATCGATCTACCTCATGTATTAAGGGAGATCGATCGGCATCGATGCATATGTGTAGGAGAGGAATAAGGTTGGGAGAGAGACAAAGCTAGAATGTTGGAGGGGGTGGTAATGGAGTTGCTTCTAACGAATGGTGGGATAGGCTTGCTAGACAACCGGAGGGCACGCCTGCAATATCAATAAGATAGGGGATGGCTGCCTGTCTGTGCACATGCGTGTGAGAGACGGGTCAGGAGGCATGCACGAATGATGAGGGGGGGGGGGCGATATGGATGTGGTAAGCAGACATAACTACATAGGAATATCAATCATCCTTTGTCAGAGAAAGGAGAGACATAACTTGTGAGTACATCGATCGATGGGGGGGAATAGTTAAAGTCGACCTAGGTATATGTTGGGAGATCGATCGGTATACATGCATGTGTGTGTTAGAAGAAAATGAGGCACGGGGAGAAGGATAGAGAGAGAGGGATCCATCTAGGAGGTGGTGCGAGAGTCATACTATATCGAGGGGGAGAAGTGTGCGAGTACGAGATCGATGAAAAGAGTGGTGGGAGTGAGGCATGGACTGTGATAAGAGAAGAGGGGAAGCTTGTGTTTTGTGCTAGGTACACCTGGCTGGAGAGGCATATCGATCGATGTGTGACGTAAAGAAGGAGCTGGGGGGCCTACACACACCGTGGGTGAACGACCTAAAGTGAAAAGACGAATTTGCGCGATGGAGCTAGAGAATGCTGAGGGAGGGTTAGAGGGATGCGGGCGTCTACATGCACGAGAGAAAGTTAGCGGTAGCTAGCTACAAAGATAAGAGGATTGTGTGGGTGTAAAAGACGAACAGAGATCATACTTCATTATAAAAAGCGAATTCGGATATTTGAAGAATTTATCATAGTGTTTTAAACCAACGCATGTGTGAATATATATAACGGTGATACACATGGTGTGGTTATGAACACGTTATACTACATATAATATATTTTATCTCTACTCTTATAAAAAACGGAGTTGTTGATGATGGTGCCATCCTGCAATATAGGCCGTCCGATTTATATCTGACGGATAGAAAGGAAACTATGGCAATTTTGAAAAAAGATACCCACACCCCTCTCCATATTTGCAAATTAGGCCTCCCCTTGATGATGTTGATGTTCTGTGGAACGCATGGGCATCTTGCTAGTACTAAGTATAACATATAGAACATTGATCATAACTTGGCTAATGTGTGGCTTTTGCAGCTCAGGTCTAAATACTTGTCATAATGTAGGGGGCGGGGCACTATACTATGTGTGATAAACACGGTGTACACGTATGGAACATGGTTTAGATTATGAATATATAGTTAGCACATCAAATGTACTATTATTTGGAATCAACATCAAGTGTATTCAAAAAATAGAATTCGAGTTCATGTAGTACACATAGTTCGTATCTATCTCTATAGTAATCATGTGGTGTGTTATTAAGGTAATACACGAATGATGGTTGAACTTGGCAACAATCATGATTGTAGATTTGTTATTCAAATAGAGAAACGAATTCAAATTCAGTTCGAATTGCAGCAGTAGTATAGACATTTGGAATGCACTAAAATGTTGGTATGAGTAGGTTACATGCATTATACAGCAAGCGAAAAAATATAATTGGACATAACATGGATTCATACTACCGAATAGCATTTAATTGCACTAAATTGTTGGTATGAGTAGCTTTAAATAGCATTTTTATAGTAAAACGGGGCAAGACTCTCTCTTTGTGTGGTGTGAATTGTTTTTTTTTCATTTTCTTTTTGGTTGAGGGAAGTGCGAATTGATTTGGTACGTACAAGTACAATATTACACGTTAGGCTTGTCCCTAAAATTCAACCCGCGCCTTGTTATATCCCGAAAATTCAGATATCGTGCTCCCAAAACTGGCGCCTTCACAACCCGTGCCTTGCTATCCTGAAATTACAACGCGCGAAAACTCCCTCCAGTTGCCAAATCCCGAGACGCGAAATCCCCCATCTAACCCTGAGCTCAAAGGGCCGCTAGTTCAAATCGGTGCGGGGTACTTTTGTAACACACCCTACATTTTGGACAAGCGCGTCCCTAAGTCATGGTTCACCCCCTCCCATTGCCTCCTTTTTGCCATTCGAAATCCCAGGCTGCCATAACCTCTCCGCTCCAGCCGCGGAACCCCACCCTCCTCCATCCGCCACCTCACTGCTGCCCAGCCGGAGCCTCTTCCCCCACGATGTCGTCCACCGCAACAGCTCGACGTCCCTCGTCCACCTCCCCGGATGAGGATCCGTCGTCCATCTCGTCGTCCCGCCGGTTCAGCCGCCCCATCCTCCACCTCCAAGGAGCTGCTCCGACGATCGCCTCGACTATCGCGGCTGCTCCATCCCCACAGCGCCGCTTTAACCTGCTCCCCCAGAACCGCAACATCCCCGCCGACTCCTCGGACGAAGCTGAGGCCTACTCGACGCCACCAAAGAGGTTGTACACTCATCGCATCGCACCTTCTCCTTAGCTCGACCTCCCGGCACCGACGGTGCTCCATCCCGCACCCCCATAGAGCGGCTACCTTGAAGCCGGCGCCGCGGGCGACATCTCCACGGCGGCTCTCACACAGTGCGAGGCCCCTTCGGCGGCGGCGTCCATACTAGCCGGATCTGCTGCTGCTGCTCCGGCTCTCGCTCGATCGCTTGCTCGCCCAGCTGCTGCTGCTCCGGCTCTCGCTCGCTCGCTTGCGCTGTTGCTGCTGCTGCTCTCCCCCTAGCTCGTGCTGCTGCTCAGCTCCGATTTAGCTACACTTTAGTCGACTGAATTGACTTTTGGGTCAGTCGATTTTCAGGGGATGGGGGGGCTCGCCGGAGTTAAGGAAGAACTACCCGCAGCGGGGACGGGGGCTCGCCGGAGAGGTACCCCACTATCTATCTTAGGGTTCAGGGTGGGGGCGGAGGGCCTATAGGGCTGGCCGGGGCGGCGGTGGACCGGCAGTGGGGAGTTGTTTCGGGGCGGCGAGGCGGCGCTGGGGCCGGCGGTTCGGCCGGTGGTGGCTGGCCGCTCGGGGGGGTGTAGGTTGAAGATGAACTGCAGGCCCTCCGTAAACTACATGTCAAGTGCCTCTCTGCTACCATTGCGTTCAATTTCGACAGTAACATTCAGATTCCACAGTAAATTTCAGTTTCGACAGTTAAGTTCAGAGTCAACATTTTTTACCTCACCTGTTGTAGTCAGCTGGTTTTTGGTGATGTAAATTTTACATCTATTTTACATAACCTATTGGAGATGCTATTAGAATCCCACTTGAGATTGACGATGTCTGTCTTGTGCTGCTTCAGCCTTGATGTCTTACGGCTCACGGGGGCTGCTTCAACCTTGACGTCTTACGGCACATATCAAGCAAGCAATGAATAGTATCTCTGTCTAATATCTGGTTCACCTAGGGTATGCCTATGTTGTTTATCTTGGGTGGGAAACAAATAGTAAAGCAATCATCATCTGTCTTTTTTATTAAATTAAAGCAATCATCAGCCTGCTACCATTATTTTTGGATCCATCCACTGGTTGTTACCATCACTCTAAATTTCTGCATGCTCTCCTTACATAATCTCACCATATTTTTTTGTATGCATGTCAGATATTGTACACAGTCATGCTGAACATGTAGAGAAAAAGAGAAGAGTTTTGCGCGGCAATACAATGTCATGCAGACGGATTCAGACGCCGCTGACCACTCCTATTTACCCCCAAGGTGTTTGCTCTACCTTGGCATGATGATGTTAGTCATATCATGCATATGTTGCCTTGCAGTGCCTACTTTTGACATCATATATGTCATCTGCTTAGTTTAGACATGTTCTGTAATGCTACCTGTTTAGTTTCTATATCATATATGGGAATTGTGCAGTCTCATGTCTTTTAGCCAGCCATAATATACGTGAAATGTGCAATGCCATCCTGTTTAACCAGGCATCATATATTTGAATGATATCTTGCCCATCCTTTTCTTCATTACATTTCCATTTGTTGACAATGTTTGTACATTAAACTACTCTTCCTGTGAATCAGCCATTTGGGTGGGAGATTGAAAAATCTGGAGTGAAAACAAGGCCTTCAGCGCAGACAGTGCTACCTGTCGAAGCAGATCTCTTGTTGGGTCCCGATAGCTCCTCAGAGATGGATTCAGAGACAGATGACCAGTCCTATTCCCCCACCGAGGTGTATGCTCTAACTTGGCATGGTTATACCGCTCATATCATGCATATGGTGTCTTGCATTGCATAGATTAGACATCACAAACACAATATTCAACACCATGTTCTTAGTTTAGACATCATATAATATGCCCTCTGTTTAGCATATAAATCACATATGTGAATTAAATGATGCGATCCTGATTACTTAGATAACATGTAGGTGAATTATGTCATGCGATCCTATTCAGTTATTCATCATATCTTTGAATTATGTTATGCTATGCTATCCAGTTTAGATAGACATCATATATGTGAAATTATGTCATGGTATCCGTTTTAGATAAATAATATACATGTCAACTATTTCATGCCATCTTTTTTCCACACTATCTATTGCATCTGTCTCTCATACAATGTATGTACATTCAACTATGTTTCCTGTTTATCAGCCATTTGAATTGGAGCGGGTGATGCCAGCATCTAGCGGACTAAAACCACGGTCTTCAAATAAAACAGTGCTACCTCTTGGTGGAGATAGCACCCCGGTTGTACATGCACGAGAACCAGCCCTACCACACATAACCCAAACTCTCGCAGATTGTACCCCTACTGCGATGGGTAGAGAACCAGCTTCACCCAATCTAACCCCAACCCCAGCAGATAGTAACCCAGTTCCTATTGACACAGCACCATCTCCACCACAGAGCTCCCAAACAAGAGCAGTTAGTAAGGCAGCTCCAGTGCCCAAAGGGCCAGTACTACCACGGCGAACCCCAACTTCACCAGTTAGTATGCCTACTCCTGTGGAGGAATGTGACAGCCTGGTTCTTGCCCTTTCTTATTTGCTTGAAATTTCATTTGAAAGTTTTGAAACTTGGAGTTTCTGAATCTTTTCATTTGGACTTAAACACTTGGCCATCCTTGGCTTTCACCCAAGTGTTCACTTCTCTCCCAAACCATTACTTCACTTCTGATCCACCACAAAATAACCTTTGGAATATTTTTCTTAAATGAAAAATATTCATTTTCTCTCCAAATCCCTAAGCCAGATCTGTTTGCTTCAAGGCAACCCTAATTTTTATTGCTCAGAAAATTCTAAGATAATTCACAAATATTCTAGGGACCCTAGGGCACCTCCCTGAGAAAAAATATTTCATCACTTTTTGGAATATTTTTGCTACAGAAAATCTTTTCTATTCTAGACAGAAATGGTGGTTTCTACAGCAACTACCATTTTACTTGCTCCATTTGACCTGAACTTTCTTGTGCATCTTTACCTTAGTAACTTATTACTAGCCTCCAAAGCACAGCCCCAAACTCCCAGCCATTTGACCACAGTAACATCACAAAGTTACTGACCAGAAACTTACCTGGCTTGTAAAATCTTCTCTACTGCACCTGGATCCAAACCAAACCGTGGTGAACTTTAAAACTACCACGAACAACATGCTAGACATGAAATTTGGACGAAGGCTGGCTTGAGGAGAGAGTTCGCGCGGTGACCACGCGTGTCCACGATGCCAGGCATGCGTGTCGACGTGCTCTGGGTGCCGCCGAACGCTCTGTTCGCGCGTGCTTGCTTCCCCCGCCTGCCCAACCATGCCAAACCTCGCCACCATCATCGTCTCGACGTCCTTAACTCCACCTTGGCACTCGCCGACGCTGGAGCTTGCCGCAGCGAGCACGGGCAAGGTCCGGCCAGCCCAACAGTGCGGGCGCACTGTGCTCGTCGTCACCCCCCTTGATCTTGTGCTCGTCTCCACTCGCCCACAGTGGCCGCATGACCTCCGTCGCCTTCTTCCCCTCTCACTGACGCCGCTCGTCACCGGGCGCCGTGGACAGGTGTCCACCGGCGGAGCCCGAAGCACCCTCGCCGCTCGCCTATAAATAGAGCCACCCCCAGCGTCCTCGAGCACCATCCAGCACTCACACACACCCCACGATCGAGTAGGAAGCCGTAGCCCGGCCGGGCAGGCCTCGGGCCGCCGTCCCCGAGCTCGAGCACGCCAGCGATCTCCTCTGGTCGCCGCGGTAGCTCCAGCCCCTCCCAGGCCTGGGCGACCCCTCCAAGGCCTCCGCCTCTATCCGGTGAGGCCATCTCGCCCGCTTGGAGCCTCTGGAGCGGCCTCTGCTCGCCATCTTCCTCAACTCCGACAACCTCCTCGTTCTGCCTCCGTTCGCGAGCTAGATTCCAACGCTGTCCGACCACCCCTAGCCACGCTACGGGTACGGGCAGGTGCGCCTCGACCTCCTCTTGCCATCCCTCCCTCTCGTTTGGGCCAAGGAGCCCTCGTCGCTGGCGAGAGCTCCGGCGAAGCCGCGGCCCTCTATGTTTCTTTCTCCCTCTTCCCCCACCTGACTAGCGGGGCCTGCTAGTCAGCCACTCAGTACACGCGTGAAGCGGTCCGAGTGGTGGCGCCCCTGGGCTTTATGCCTTCGACGTCATCCCCCCAACTATTTCTTTTATTCTAATTCATTTATATTCTAGAGAGCTTCAAACAATTTTAACTTTTTAACCATAACTCCAAATGAGATGATTCTTTTTGCATTGTGTTCTTTGAAAGAAATCTAACAGCTCACCAAAGATGAGATTTTTCTGAGCTGTTTAGAATTTCTGGTGAATTTCAGAAGTGTTCTTGATATTCTCTTTTTATGTTTAAAATTATTTTCAGAAGGTGAGGCTTGTCTTGAGGATCACCAGGAGGCTTGTGAACCTCATCTGTACTAAGGCATGCCACAGCAACATTTTTATGATGCCATTTCAATTTTTGTGATTTTCTAACTTAAATGAAATGATTAACCCATGAATTTAAATAATTATTGAATTATTTGTATTCTGTTAAGTATTGGTCAGTTGTTATGCTTGATTTACAGAATAGTTGAAACTAGTCTAAGTGGGTAAAGCAAGTTAAAATTTATTTGAGGTGATGTTAGAAATAATTTTGTAATGCATGTTAGTAATTATGTAAAGCTTTGTGTTTGCATTCTTAAATTGATAAAAATTTGTTAGAAAATATTCTGTTAAATACTTGTTTAATCATATTATTTGTCTTACAGAATGTTTGAACCCAACTTAGTGATAAAGAAATTAAGAGTGGTGATATTGATATCTTTTGGTCAAGCATATGAAAGATTTATCGGAGTTACTTTCTAGCGTAGGAAATTAATAGAACTTGTTGCAAAAAAATATTTTGGTTAAGTTGTGAGTCATTTTGAGCAAGTAGAGTAATATGAGTTGTTGACGTTAATGCTTGGTGTGCATATGGATGACGTCGGTCATTTTTATCAATATGTGATGCATGTGTTGTTTTGCATTTCATGGCATGCTATGACACCGGTCATTTTTAGTTTAAAGATTAATCCTGAATATAATTCAACTTGAATATACCGTTGAATGGGTCATGGTGCCGATGAATCGAGTTTCTTTCCAGTGCAACCACATTTGCCTTGTGGGAGGCCTTGATTCGGTCCATTGACACGGCCTCTGGTCGGTGACTCCATCTAGGGAAGATCATGTCGTGCTTGCCCTGGCCCGGTAAGCACACATAATCTTGTGTGCTCGTTTATGAGATTATGGTACCGAGTCCCCGAGTGGGAGTGTTTTGACCACGACGGTGGTCGGGGTGTCTTTGGTAGACACGGGGCCACCCAGGACCAGCCCATTGGGGATTTGGGTCAGAGTGGCCGGGAGAGTGCTGTGGCAATGGAGGGGTTTTGTCGGAATGCCGTTGGTCCACCCGAATGGGAATGCGAGGCCATGGGTTCCGTGGTGTGGGTATAGTGTGCTACCTCTGCAGAGTGTATAATCTATCGATAGCCGAGTCCACGGTCACGGACAACTCGTACTAGGTCCCACCATGAGTCAACATTTAATAAAAATTGCACACTAAGCTATGAACTTTGCATTGTCAATGGATGGCAGAAAGGCCATCGAGGTATTTGGGACCAAATGATGGTCGTGGTTGTGATTGCTGTAAGGATCACGAGTTGTTCTTGAGAAAGACCATTATGGTGGTGTGTTTGTGGTCCAGAGATGATCACAGTTGGTAAGCTGTCCTGAGGGACGTTCGGGCTTGATCACAGCATGTTGACATAAAATGTTGCATTATTAACAATTGGTTAGATATCATGATATTGTTTGTCATTATGATTATGCTTGTTGTGAGCTTGCAAGTACATTCAATGTACTGACCTGGCATGTCATGCCAGATTTTAGGAAAGTCTCGTTGGAAAGGAGCGCTGTTCGAGTCTAGATCGTGTCCACATCAGTGTCCCTGTGATATGGAGCTTCCGCTACGACATTATTCCGCTGCCACGTAGTTGTTCGAGTTGAGGCCCTTTTATGTTCACTAAATAATGTACATATTGTTCCGCCGCACCGAGTGTGCCGCTTGGCCTCGACCACTGTTGTAATATGAACTCTGTTCCGCTAGCATCAATAAAGCGGTTGTTTTCTGTACCAATATGTTGTGTGTTGCCAGAAGACATGATCTCTGGGCTGGCAATGCAGGGTAAACCGGTCGCTCTGAGCCGGGGTGCCACAACGGTTGGTACCAGAGCCGCGCTGACTGTAGGCCACGCTAGACTACGACGTGTTAACTGGACGCTAGACACAAGTAAATGTGAGTGTCGGTAGCAGTTATAGCTGGTTGTTGCATTGTAGTCATTTCATTATTATTTTTTATGCTAACCTGTTAATGGCCGTGAGTGTAGATGGCTCCGGTGCCGTATCCGTGCCAGTTGCAGTTGATGCCGTACACGTCACCGCACCTTCTCCGCAACGTGTGGCGTCGGCTGTACCCTCACGGAGACGAACCAGTCTACCGTGTGTACCGGGAGCGTCTAGCAGACTCAGTGTATGAGTATCACGCAGTGGTTACTCTGCGCACCAGTTCCGATTCCGGCTCTTACACTCGCACTTCTCCGAGCGGTTACGCCTCCACCGCTTCTCAGGCTGTCCAGTTTGCCGCATTTGAGATCCTTGTCGAGCTTCGTTATACCGAGGTTCAAATGCAGCATCACCCAGGATTCTACTACTACCCATCTCTGCACGACAACGGTCGTGTCCGTTTTGCTCTCGTTAACCCGGAGTCTGATAGTGTTGCTAGCCATCTTGCTCGCTATATCACTGCTAGCTGTCTGATGATCCACGAGCTGGCTCGAGAGCTGACTCGTGCCCGTACTACTTAAGCCGCTACCTTGATCACTACTAGATCCACCATTACTCCATCCTCACTGGGATTTACCCCTTATGTCCCAATTAGCTCTAGCTCCCCTATTTCGCCGGTTATTCCCCCGAGTAGCACAGGCGTTCCGGCCGTGAACCCTCTCAGTACTCCTGCCGAGTGGGTCTCACCTCTTGCTACTCCTGCAGTCCCGATGCTTCATCCTACCCCTGCCCCTGAGGGAGAGCCCTCGAGGCAGCGTCGTCATGTTACCTTTAACCCGGAGGTTTCCGTTAACCACGTCAGTTTAGGATCTGAGACCGCTTCAGGGGAGGACACCGCAGCACCAGCAGAGCAGTAGTGTCTTTGAGTATTCGCAGTCGTCTAGATGGTGTACGGATGTAGTTGTACGAGTCATGATGCTTCATGTATGAGAGTAGTGGAACCAGTCAGGATGTTAAATTTTCATGTATGGGTCTATGTATAATTATGATGGGACTTTAATCGCTGTATTCTCTTTGCTCTTTT
Source organism: Aegilops tauschii subsp. strangulata (assembly GCF_002575655.3). Lineage (NCBI taxonomy): Eukaryota > Viridiplantae > Streptophyta > Magnoliopsida > Poales > Poaceae > Aegilops > Aegilops tauschii. Next base: position 74,051,948 of record NC_053035.3, read on the forward strand.
GTTTTTTTGAGAATTGTTGCTGGCTTTTCCCCAATTTTATTCTTGGATGTCCCTCATCTCGATTTCGTTGCCTTGGGAAAAAACTCAATAGGATGACGCGGGGAGGCGGCAGTAGCAACGTTCGTGAGGGAACTCCTGTTCGTCATTCCGCACGACAGGCAGGATATTCTCCCGAGCCGTACGTTCAGCCACCACCTCCTCCGCCTGATCCTCCCTCCACCGAGCAAGTTCTGCGTATGTTTGAAGAAAAAAGGAACAATGATCTGATTGAAATATTGAGAAGTGTGCAAGCTATAGTTGGACAAAATGGAAATCAGAATGGTCATCACTCAAAGCTGTCAGATTTTCAGAGGACCAATCCACCCAATTTCAGTCAGGTTGTTGACCCATTGGATGCAGACGATTGGTTGCGGACCATGGAGAAAAAGCTTGAGATCGCCCGTACTGAAGGAAATGATAAAGTCCCATTTGCAACCCATTACCTTGAAGGCGTAGCTGCCATATGGTGGGAAAATACAAAAGCCATGTGGCCGATTGATGAGGAAGTCACCTGGGAAAAATTCAAGGATAAGTTCCGCAAATATCACATCCCTACTGGAGTTATGAAGGCCAAGCAGCGTGAATTTCTCGCGCTTGTCCAAGGAAATCAATCTGTGGCTGAGTATCTGCAAAAATTCAATCATCTGGCCCGTTACTCTCTGTATGACGTAGCCACCGAAGAAAGGAAGATGGACAGATTTCTTGGAGGTTTAAATCCGCAACTTCGATGTGCTCTTAGTATGTTTGATTTCACGGATTTCCAAACTCTGGTAGACAAGGCATTCATTGCTGAACGGGAACACAAGCTTATATCAGATAATAGGCCTGTTAACGACAACAAGCGCAAGTTTGAGCCAAAGAAGGATGGGCAACTTATGCAAAAGGCTCGTACCTGGCAGCAGACTATGGTGGAATACCGGCCAAATTGGTAGCAGAATGTTAACAAGACCACCACTCAAGTCAAGAATGTTGTGGCCAATCCAATGCATGAGGAGCGGCAGCGCAATAATTATTGTTTCACTTGCGGGCAGCCCGGACATTATGCCAAACAGTGCCCCAAGAACCACAGAGTGAATGCGCTGAGCAGGCCACAAGTCAACTTTATGGAGTCAGGGCCAACCCAGCAAAACTTCACTGGGCACGTGAATCATATCTCCGCCGATGAATCCCAAGAGAAGCCAGAAGTCGTCATTGGTATGTTTTCTGTTAATGACATACCTGCAGTAATTTTATTTGACTCTGGGGCTTCCCATTCTTTTATTTCTCGGAGTTTTGCCGCCCAAAACAATTTTCCTTGCACAATTTTGGGCAAAAATATGCTGGTACAAACCCTGGGATCTATAATCAAGAGCAATCTAGTCTGCCGTGATCTGGAGATCAATATCAACGGGGTCCACTTTCCAACATCTCTGATAATCATTGAGTCTGAACAGTTGGATATTATATTGGGAATGAATTGGCTGACCAAATATCAAGTTTGTATAAACTGCACAAACCGAGAAGTCAATTTAACCAGTCTGAATGGGCAGCTCACCAAATTCTATGCTCGCAAGCATATACCCAAGCCAGAACTAGTGTGCACCGCTCTGGTCAAATTGGAATTTATTCCTGTGGTCAGTGAGTACCCTGATGTGTTTCCAGAAGAACTGCCAGGCATGCCACCAGATCGGGAACTAGAATTTGCCATAGATCTTGTGCCCGGAACCGCACCATTATACAAGAAGTATTACCGGATGCCCTCATCAGAATTAGTGGAACTAAAGAAACAGCTTGACGAATTACTCCGGAAAGGTTATATTCATCCCAGCTCTTCACCGTGGGGGTCACCTGCAATCTTCGTGAGTAAAAAGGATGGCAGTCTTCGTATGTGCATAGATTATCGCTAGCTGAATGAGGTCACCATCAAAAACAAATCCCCACTACCAAGGATTGATGATCTGTTCGATCAGCTCAGTGGGGCTAAAGTATTCTCAAAAATCGATTTACGGACAGGGTATCATCAGCTCAAGATTAAAAGGAAAGATATTCCTAAGACCGCATTCACAACACGATACGGTCTTTACGAATATACTGTGATGTCCTTTGGTCTCACCAATGCCCCTGCCTTCTTCATGCATATGATGAACAAGGTGTTCATGGACTTCCTCGACAAATTTGTGGTAGTCTTTATCGACGACATCCTCATTTACTCCAAGAGTGAAGAAGAGCATAAGGATCACCTCCGGGCAGTGCTACAACGGCTCCACAACCATCAGCTATACGCCAAGTTCAGTAAGTGCGAATTTTGGCTCAAGCAAGTTGGGTTTCTCGGGCATGTACTATCCGCCGAAGGCATAGCCGTGGACCCGAGCAAAGTAAAGGAATGCTCGATTGGGTACCGCCCACGACTGTAACACAGATCCGGAGTTTCCTTGGATTAGCTGGATACTATCGTCGTCTCATTGAAGGGTTTTCCAAAATTTCTAAACCTATGACGGAACTGCTCAAAAAGGATACAAAGTTTGAGTGGACCAAGGACTGTGAGAAGAGTTTTTATGAGCTAAAGACGCGTCTGACAACCGCACCCGTATTGACTCTTCCAGACATTTATCGCAGCTTCGACGCGTATTGTGATGCCTCCAGACAAGGTATTGGTTGTGTATTGATGCAAGACGGCAAGGTAGTAGCCTATGCATCACGACAACTACGACCACATGAGGGAAATTATCCTACTCATGATTTGGAATTGGCTGCAGTGGTTCATGCATTAAAGATTTGGAGACACTATCTCATTGGAAAAAGGTGCCACATTTTTACCGACCACAAAAGCCTCAAGTACATCTTCACTCAGCCAGATTTAAATCTCCGTCAGCGAAGATGGTTAGAGTTGGTCAAGGATTATGACCTTGGAATAAATTACTATCCAGGCAAGGCCAACGTCGTTGCCGATGCGCTCAGTCGAAAGCCCGTCAGCTTAAATGTCATGTTAAAATCATTGCCTACCGAACTTCAGGAGGAGATCGCTCAGCTCAGCTTGTTCATCGTGGATGCTCGCCACACTAATATTTTGGGAGTTACCCCCACACTTGAGATGGAAATCCGCAAGGCCCAGCCAGATGACGCCAAGCTACAAAAACATGCAAGGCAGCCCCCAGATTTCTTCAAGGACAACTTCGGTACCCTCCGATTCCGTGGACGAATTTGTGTACCAAATCAACCGGACTTGCAGAGAAAAATCTTGTCGGAAGCACACGAATCCTCGTATTCCATTCATCCGGGAAGTACGAAAATGTATGAAGACCTTAAACAAATATTCTGGTGGAATGGGATGAAGAAAGACATTGCCTATTTTGTAGCCTGTTGCGACATATGCAACAAGGTGAAAGCAGAGCATCAGAAGCCAGCGGGACTTCTCCAACCACTGCCAGTTTCACAATGGAAATGGGATGATATTTGCCGTGACTTCATCACCGGATTGCCTAGGACACAGCGAGGCAAAGATGCAATCTGGGTTATAGTGGACACCCTAACCAAGGTTGCTCATTTCATCCCGGTCAGCACCAGATACAAAGCAAATGAACTAGGGCAATTGTATGTATCCAGAATCGTCAGTCTGCATGGGGTACCCCGGACTATCACTTCCGACCGAGGTTTTTTGTTTACCTCCTCTTTCTGGTCCCGCCTCCATCAAGCCTTGGGGACATCACTAAAATATAGTACTGCTTATCACCCCCAGACGGACGGTCAGACAGAGCGAGTAAATCAAATACTCGAAAATATGTTGCGAGCCTGTGTGCTAGCCAACGAGGCGAACTGGGAAGATTGCTTGCCATACGCCGAGTTCTCGTATAACAACAGTTTCCAGACCAGTCTAAAGATGTCACCCTATGAAGCTCTATATGGTCGTAAGTGCCGCACTCCTCTAAATTGGTCTCAAGCTGGAGGTAGCCATATATCCGGAACCGATCTCATGATGGAAGCCGAGAAACAAGTCAGAGAAATCAGAGACCGACTGTAATTGGCCAAATCCCGTCAGAAGAGTTATTATGATGCAAAGCACTGGCAGGTCAGTTTTGAACCTGGAGAACATGTGTACCTCCGAGTCACTCCTATGAAAGGAGTTAAGTGATTTTAGACTCGTGGAATGCTGGCACCCAGATTCATTGGTCCATTCCCAATTATGTCTCGAGTGGGTATGGTTGCATACCAACTGGAACTACCCCCGGAGTTGTTAGAAATACACAATGTGTTCCATGTTTCGCAATTGAGACGATGCATATCCCCGCCTGAGAAAAGGACTGCAATGGCTGTCATAGAATTGGCAAAGGATTTAACTTATGAAGAAAGACCGTCCAAAATTTTGGATCAAGTGGAAAGGGTCACTCGCAGCAAAGTCAGAAAAATTTTCAATGTTCAGTGGGAGCATCACACCGAGTCAGAAGCAAGTTGGGAGCAGGAAGAGTTCCTTAAGAGTCAGTATCCAGAGTGGTTTTCCCAAGCAACCGAATCTCGAGGACGAGATTCATTCTAAGTGGGGGAGGTTTGTGACAGCCTGGTTCTTGCCCTTTCTTATTTGCTTGAAATTTCATTTGAAAGTTTTTGAAACTTGGAGTTTCTGAATCTTTTCATTTGGACTTCAACACTTGGGCATCCTTGGCTTTCACCCAAGTGTTCACTTCTCTCCCAAAACCATCACTTCACTTCTGATCCACCACAAAATAACCTTTGGAATATTTTTCTTAAATGAAAAATATTCATTTTCTCTCAAAAACCCTAAGCCAGATCTGTTTGCTTCAAGGCAACCCTAATTTTTATGGCTCGGAAAGTTCTAAGATAATTCACAAATATTCTAGGGACCCTAGGGCACCTCCCTGAGCAAAAATATTTCATCACTTTTTGGAATATTTTTGCTACAGAAAATCTTTTCTGTTCTGGACAGAAATGGTGGCTTCTACAGCAACTACCATTTTACTAGCTCCATTTGACCTGAACTTTCTTGTACATCTTTACCTTAGTAACTTATTACTAGCCTCCAAAGCACAGCCCCAAACTCCCAGCCATTTGACCACAGTAACATCACAAAGTTACTGACCAGAAACTTACCTGGCTTGTAAAATCTTCTCTACTGCACCTGGATCCAAACCAAACCGTGGTGAACTTCAAAACTACCACGAACAACATGCCAGACATGAATTTTGGACGAAGGCTGGCTTGAGGAGAGAGTTCGCGCGGTGACCACGCGTGTCCACGCTGCCAGGCATGCGTGTCGACGCGCTCTGGGTGCCGCCGAACGCTCTGTTCGCGCGTGCTTGCTTCCCAGCCTGCCCAACCATGCCAAACCTCACCACCATCATTGTCTCGACGTCCTTAACTCCACCTTGGCACTCGCCGACGCCGGAGCTTGCCGCAGCGAGCACGGGCAAGGTCCGGCCAGCCAAACAGTGCGAGCGTACTGTGCTCGTCGTCACCCCCCTTGATCCTGTGCTCGTCTCCACTCGCCCACAATGGCAGCGTGACCTCCGTCGCCTTCTCCCCCTCTCACTGACGCCGCTCGTCGCCGGGCGCCGTAGACAGGTGTCCACTGGCGGAGCCCGAAGCACCCTCGCCGCTCACCTATAAATAGAGCCACCCCCAGCCTCCTCGAGCACCATCCAGCACTCACACACACCCCACGATCGAGTAGGAAGTCGTAGCCCGGCCGGGCAGGCCTCGGGCCGCCGTCCCCGAGCTCGAGCACGCCGGTGATCCCCTCTGGTCGCCGCGGTAGCTCCAGCCCCTCCCAGGCCTGGGCGACCCCTCCAAGGCCTCCGCCTCTCTCCGGTGAGGCCATCTCGCCCGCTTGGAGCCTCTGGAGCGGCCTCTGCTCGCCGTCTTCCTCAACTCCAACGACCTCCTCGTTCTGCCTCCGCTCGCGAGCTAGATTCCGACGCCGTCCGACCACCCCTAGCCACGCTACGGGTACGGGCAGGTGCGCCTCGACCTCCTCTTGCCATCCCTCCCTCTCGTTTGGGCCAAGGAGCCCTCGTCGCCGGCGAGAGCTCCGGCGAAGCCGCGGCCCTCTCTGTTTCTCTCTCCCTCTTCCCCCACCTGACTAGCGGGGCCCGCTAGTCAGCCACTCAGTACACGCGCGAAGCGGTCCGAGTGGTGGCGCCCCTGGGCTTTACACCTTCGACGTCATCCCCCCCAGCTGTTTCTTTTATTCTAATTCATTTATATTCTAGAGAGCTTCAAACAATTTTAACTTTTTAACCATAAGTCCATATGAGATGATTCTTTTTGTATTGTGTTCTTTGAAAGGAAATCTAACAGCTCACCAAAGATGAGATTTTTCTGAGCTGTTTAGAATTTCTGGTGAATTTCAGAAGTGTTCTTGATATTCTCTTTTTATGTTTAAAATTATTTTCAGAAGGCGAGGCTTGTCTTGAGGATCACCAGGAGGCTTGTGAACCTCATTTGTACTAAGGCAAGCCACAGCAACATTTTTATGATGCGATTTTAATATTTGTGATTTTCTCACTTAAATGAAATGATTAACCCATGCATTTATATAATTATGAATTATTTGTATTCTGTTATGTATTGGTCAGTTGTTATGCTTGATTTATAGAATAGTTGAAACTAGTTTAAGTGGGTAAAGCAAGTTAAAATTTATTTGAGGTGATGTTAGAAATAATTTTGTTATGCATGTTAGTAATTATGTAAAGCTTTGTGTTTGCATTCTTAAATTGATAAAAATTTGTTAGAAAATATTCTGTTAAATACTTGTTTAATCATATTATTTGTCTTACAGAATGCAAACACAAAGAAATTAAGAGTGGTGATATTGATATCTTTTGGTCAAGCATATGAAAGATTTATCGGAGTTACTTTCTAGCGTAGGAAATTAATAGAACTTGTTGCAAAAAAATATTCTGGTTAAGTGGTGAGTCATTTTGAGCAAGTAGAGTAATATGAGTTGTTGACGTTTATGCTTGGTGTGCATATGGATGACGTCGGTCATTTTTATCAATATGTGATGCATGTGTTGTTTTGCATTTCATGGCATGCTATGACACTAGTCATTTTTAGTTTCAAGATTAATCCTAAATATAATTCAACTTGAATAAACCGTTGACTGGGTCATGGTGCCGCTGAATCGAGTTCCTTTCCAGTGCAACCACATTTGCCTTGTGGGAGGCCTTGATTCGGTCCATTGACACGGCCTCTGGTCGGTGCCTCCATCTAGGGAAGATTATGTCGTGCTTGCCCTGGCCCGGTAAGCACACATAATCTTGTGTGCTCGTTGATGAGATTATGGTACCGAGTCCCCGAGTGGGAGTGTTTTGACCACGACGGTGGTCGGGGTGTCTTTGGTAGAGACGGGGCCACCCAGGACCAGCCCGTTTGGGGTTTGGGTCGGAGTGGCCGGGATAGTGCTGTGGCAATGGAGGGGTTTTTTCGGAATGCCGTTGGTGCACCCGAATGGGAATGCGAGGCCATGGGTTCCGTGGTGTGGGTACAGTGTGCTACCACTGCAGAGTGTATAATCTATCGATAGCCGAGTCCACGGTCACGGACACCTCGTACTAGGTCCCACCATGAGTCAATGTTTAATAAAAATTGCACACTAAGCTATGAACTTTGCATTGTCAATGGATGGCAGAAAGGCCATCGAGGTATTTGGGACCAAATGATGGTCGTGATTGTGATCGCCGTAAGGATAACGAGTTGTTCTTGAGAAAGACCATTATGGTGGTGTGTTTGTGGTCCAGAGATGATCACAGTTGGTAAGCTGTCCTGAGGGACGTTCGGGCTTGATCACAGCATGTTGACATAAAATGTTGCATTATTAATAATTGGTTAAATATCATGATATTGTTTGTCATTATGATTATGCTTGTTGTGAGCTTGCAAGTACATTTAATGTACTAACCTGGCGTGTCCTGCCCGATTTCAGGAAAGTCTCATTGGAAAGGAGCGCTGTTCGAGTCTAGATCGTGTCCACATCAGTGTCCCTGTGATATGGAGCTTCCGCTACGACGTTATTCCGCTGCCACGTAGTTGTTCGAGTCGAGGCCCTTTTATGTTCACTAAATAATGTACATATTGTTCCGCCGCACCGAGTGTACCGCTTGGCCTCGACCACTGTTGTAATATGAACTCTGTTCCGCTAGCATCAATAAAGCGGTTGTTTTCTGTACCAATATGTTGTGTGTTGCCAGAAGACATGATCTCTGGGCTAGCAATGCAGGGTAAACCGGTCGCTCTGAGCCGGGGTGCCACAAGGAAGCACAACCAGCTAGTCGTAGTTTAGCATCTATCGCATTTGATGTTGTTAAATCGTATGTGCGTATCTTCCCATCTTGGAAATATTATACTGAAGATGAAGGAAAATGCCAGTTGCAGGTGTTTGTCTAGGAGTTATGTGTAAGTAATGTTATTCATGGCAATTACTTTGCTTTGTCCCATACATCCTACCTCCATGATGGTTATAATACAACAAAATTTCCCATTTTTCTCTATAGAGAAGGACCGATTTGGAAACTCAGGATGTGGTAACCTGTGCTAATACCTCTGCTATCTTCAAGAATGCTTGGTGGAAGTATCGGAATTACCTGAAGAAAACGTACTTCACCGGCAAAGAAACTCATCAAATTCCCTTACGTTCTTCCGAGACACATTTACAGGACGATGACTGGGAACACCTTGTTCTGTACTGGTCCCCAACCAAGAATGTGGTAAGGTCTATGAGCTCATTTTCTATTTTAAGTACTATATTATTGCGTCTTACTGTACTCCGTTCATGTAGAACAAGTTCCTAAACATGAATAACAACTGTTCTAATTTAAGATTCCATTGCTATCATAGTTCAAAAAAGCACTAGGCGTTAATTGTGCGTTTTGCCAACGCCTTGCGCTTTACTGACCAAAGCGCATGCTTATGCGGAGTTATGCACAGATTAAGCGTAGTTATGCGCAATGCGTTTCGCCAACGCCTAGAGCCTAGGCGCGCTTAAGCGCTCGCTTAGGCGCGCCTTTTTTAACTATGATTGCTATCGTGCATACTGCTTTGCTCTTGTATAACTGTACTCATACAAACTTATTTTTAAATTGAAGGATCCAATCAAAACTTCAATGGCACAACAGGTAATGTTCACGCATGTTTCTTTAACAGGCTTGCTCTTATCAATAGCTCTGTTGATTTCAATTTCAATTGTGTATACAGTTGACTTCTCATATCATGCACATTACTAGCATCACAACAGAGCCAATAGTGTTGTTGTACATGTAGATGCGTGGTACCCATCTGAAATCTTGTTGTGCCGTGTAGTTTCCATGCTTTGTATTCTTTCACTGCTGCTTTGTCTTGAACTGATATGATTTGAACCGTGTCTCTATTTTGATTTGGCAAGACAATGCAGTGACCATAGGACATAGATATATGTTTGTTTGATGCTTTTATTATGTACTAGTAATTGGCAATAGAAGACTTGGTAGTTTAATCCTGTCCACCTTACTAATGAACTGGTTCACCGAAATGAGTTTCATATACTAGTACATGCTAAACTGTTATGTGTCTGTTCTTCTTTTAGAATGCTGACAGAATATTGGGGAAGAGTGCCTTATTAAGCAATGGTAAAGGAAGTAATGCAGATAAGGTTCAGGATAGTGACACATCCTTGTTGGTCTCCAACAAAACTGATAAAACAGCTAAGGAAGACTATCTCGAAGACTGTGAGACAACCCCAAAGTCCTGTCTTGGTTTAGTGTTGGAGTTTCTGGACACTACCGCTTGCACAAGCTATTCAAACTCACTGTCTGAATCAGTTCAGTTTCTTGAGTCTCAACTACAAGCTGAAAGACATCGATCAGCTGTGCTGCGACAAGAAGCAGAAGGATTGTGGAAGTCCCTGGAGCATTAAGATGCATACTTTCTGGTGCAACAACAAGCGTTGGAGGATTTTAGCGCCAAACAGGACAAAGCTAATAAGCTTGCTAACCTTATTGCCAGCATGGTGGATACCACGTTTCATGAGCTCTTATGAAGTTGTTTCAATTATGCTCTTGTTTTGCTGCCGCGTTTATTTGCACTGGTGGCGAATTTTGACAGCTAGTGTATGTAATATGATGCTTTGTTCCCTATATTTGCACTGGTGGCGAACTTTGATGCCCAGTGGATGTAATATGTGCAATAGCGGTAATAGGCTAGCGTTAATTGCTTGCTTATTTATTTCCTTATTGTCTTGTTTAGTTGTTTGCTTGTAGTCACTGCAGTTCTTTTTCTGTGTTTTTCTAGTGGCCACAATAACCTATTTTTGGAAACTAGGCCAAAATAATCATGGCAACACACGGACTGTTGTAACCATGGGCCTCCTGCGGGCCGTATGATCCATGGGCCTTCTACGGGCCTTAGGATCCATTGGCCTTCTATACGGGCCGTAGGATCCATGGGCCTTCTATGGGCCGTACGATCCATGGGCCTTCTTTGGGCCGTACGATCCATGGGCCTTTTACGGCCGTAGTATCCATGGGCCTTCTACAGGGCGTATCGTCATTTCGCTAATCATGGGTCGTACTATTCGTGGACAATAACGGGCCGTTTATTGGCTGTATTGGATAACTCTATGAAAACAACCCAACGGGTTTTTTTCGACATGAAAACGGCCCCACGTATTAACGGGCCACAAACGGGCCGACCGTAACCACGGGCTGAATTTGGACCACAAGAAGAAAATGACAGTAACGGGTCGTATGTAACCGAATGCTGGAAATGAGCCCAAGAATAAATGGGCCCTGAGAAGGCCGAAAGATATCATGGGTTGGAAACGGCCCAACGGAATAATGGGCCGTTAATGGGTATAAAGTGATACACTGTTCATTACGGGCCAGTTTTAGCACGGGCCGTTAAGGGGCCGAGGGTTACTGAGGGCCTCATATGGGCCGAAAGACGTCATGGGCCATACATGGGCCGGAAGTTAAAACGGGCTGGAATTATATTCGACGGCCCAGATGACGCTACTGGGCCTAATTCGGATAGGCCATAAACGGACCCTGAGATAGCGGGCTGAAAATGGGCTATATGCGAATAGGCCGTTAACGGGCTTGCCATGGGCCGGCCCGCCACCTTTTGACCAAGTCAAACAAGCCGGCCTTTTCACAGGAATGGGCCTCTGTTGGGCCGTGCCACGTGTCGGTGTATCATAGGCGCTTTGGGTCCAATGAGTGGATGACATCTGTCCCAACGGTGAGCCGACACGTGTTTCCTCCAGCCAATGATGATTTTACACGTGGAAAATCCCCATTGGCCGGGGCTGTTAACGGGTTATGGGATCCAAAACCGGACCCGATAGCTTAACGTCGTTTCGTTACGGTGGATGCCACGTGTCGGTCACCCTTGACGAAAGCACTTCTGTGACGCGCGATTTAGCGTCATGGAAGTGGACACTTCCGTGATGATAATTTTGGTAATGTCATGGAACACTTCTATGACAGCACAGGTATGACTATCTTGATTCTGTCATAAATTTTTCATGGATGTACATGCATGACAGAAAACGTGACCTACTGTGACAAACACGTATCATCACGAAAGTGTATTTTTTTCTAGTGATTGTTCACTTGTGCTCCCCGGCCCTCCATTCATTGAACAACCCCACGGGTGAATAAACATACAGTACTAGTATTTATATAGAACGAACAAGCTCGAACTATTTTCGCGTAGTTAAAAGTTGAGGGCGGGGCTTTTCCCGGGAAGTACACGTGGTAGTTTTTGCGTAGGGTTTGACAGAGTGGCGAGGAGGGTGAGGGAGTAGCGGATTCAACTTACTTACTGCTGGAAAGGTCGGGCTATGCGATTTGACGGCGCGTTACTGTGGATCCATGTGTTAGAGTTAGTTTGGGTTAGTTTGAACTCAACTAACCCAAAAATATCCAAACAGGAGGGTTAGTTTGGGTTACTGTTTGGATCCATCTGTTAGAGTTAGTTTGGGTTAGTTTCAACTCAACTAACCCAAAAAAAATCTAACCCACCCAAGAGGTGCTTATTTGGGTTAGTTCTTCTCGGGACACTAAAAAACGCATTTTTCTCTCGCTCTCCCCGCAGCAGATCCCTCCCCGCTTCCTCGAAGCTTCTCGTCCTCTCCCTCCCTCCCTCCCTCCCTCTCGCACCGCCCATTAAGGCACCTCGCCGTATCCGCGCTCCATCTAACCCTGGCATCCAAACACCTCTTTCGCTAGAGTAACTTCAGGGTTAGTTCAGGATAAGAATCTAACTCTAACCTTTAACTGAGTTAGAGTATCCAAACAGGGCCAGGCGGTACGACCGGGGTGATGCCCCCCTTCCGTTCCGCACTCTAATCTGGTGCATGACACGTATGACGTCGACCCGGATGCTGCTGGCTGTCCCACATGTCGGCAAAGTAGTACGTAGTAGTAAGAAGAAGCAAAGAATCATGCAGTATAAGTCTTTCTAGAGATTCTAACAAGTGACTAGACTACACCGCGTGCAGTATCTTAAATCTCAAATCTCCCTTCTAGTTTATAGGGCTCAAATCACAAATCTCATCAACCAAGGCATTTTGCGATTGGAGGAATGTATCTCGTACTATACAAAACTACCCTAATTGAACTCATGCATTAATTACGTAGTTCTCTCGTTTTCCTCTCTGCCTTGGTCGCGGTGCACAATATTGACCACTCCTATATGACTAGCCGATCTATCTACATGCGGGACATCAAAGCATCCGGGCCCGCGTTCCATCCACCAAATCACAGCGAGGTGCTACAGTCAAAACTCACCGGTCACCCCGGTGTGGCCGTCATGACCCGTCATATCACAAAACCCACACCTTTACCAACAGTGGTAAAGTGGCCTCGAAGTTGGACTGGACGAAACAACCATCATTTCACTGGAACGCTCGTTGAAGCCCTTTCTCCCCTTTCTTGAAGAAAACCTCACTCCAGGCTACTCATATCTGCCATTTTTCTTCTGTACCGACGAAGGAAAGGTGGGCGAATCAGTGATGCTGCTATATTTTCATTCCAAGAATCTTCTTTTTGTGAAGCACCGACCGATTCTCACAGCCTATTCTTTTCCCGTTTTCATTGCGATTGTGGTTTCCTTTCGATTGCTTTTTGTTTGTCAGTTCATTGATGGATCCTGGAGCACTAGGCAAAGAGTTGCCGGCGGACAACCAACTAGAGACAGCGATCTCCAGGAAGCGAGCACTGACCAACGAGTTGACCATGTTGGCGGGCCAACCCATGGAGACGAAGAACTCCAAGAAACAAGCACTTGCCAAAGAGTTGACGACGTTGGCCGACGAACTCCTTAAAGAAAGTTGGTAGAACAGCAAGGGCCCCATCGTGCCTACCCCATAAACTCTGATGGCCACCTATGCGAGGCTCAAGGCCGAGTTTGAGGAGATAGTCGCCGTTGAGAAGCAGTATTCCCCTGGCAAGGTGATGGCCCCCATCGAGGACGAGGAGATGGCCCCCGGAGGGATGGGCTCCCCCGGTGAGCTGCACAAGGTAAAAAATAATGGCTTATTACCATAGTTGTGGTTTTTGATTATTTGCAATGTGCTTGCTAATATGTTAGGGTTGTGCAGGTGCCGGTGGACGTCCTTGATGATTCCGATGTCGCGGCCCGTCCTGTGGACAACGCCCCAGAGATCGTTTTCGATGTCGCGGTCCGTCCTGTTGGCATCGCCCCGGAGATCGATTCCGATGCCTCTATCCATCCTGTGGACATCGCCCCAGATATCGATTCTTATGTCGCGGTCAGTCCTGTGGACATCGCCCCAGAGATCGATTCCCATGCCATTGTCCGTGCCGTGGTCATTGCCCGAGAGATCGATGACAAGAAATAGTTGGTCGCGCTAATCCTTCAGGGTAGTTTGCATGGCCCTGTGTTTAATTACTAGAACAATGCGTGTTATCAAACCATCTTAGGGCTAGTGCACTGTCTTGTGTGGGCGGTACTTGCTACTTTTGTTTGATAGTGAATCATGCGAACCCTCTCCGAGTTATGGAAATAGATGTATCCTCACCAGCTTTTGATGTAATATATGGCATGCTTAGATGTAAGTTTGAACTGTTTATCATATCAGCAGGGCTTATTTCATGATTCTTGGTGTTAGTAGGCTAGCTACTGTGCGAGCTATAGTACTTGCAAAACACTCACCGAAGAGAAATGTTGGGGCTGATGAGCTTGTGGTACGCTTATACTGATCCGTCGTCGATCGGCCAATAGCCCAAGCTCCTAAAATTGTAGGCTTAGCGATCGATCAGACAATAGTCGACACAGATACATTCAGGCCTCATTTGGTTCATAGGGTAGGAAAATCATAGCAAAGGTACAGAGACGTACAACACAAAATCATAGCAGTACAGAGATATCCCTCCGTTCCAAAATAGATGAGTCAACTTTGTTCTACTAACTTTGAAATGGAGGGAGTACAAATCCTAGGCGGGCTAATTTGGCCTAGTGGGTTTTAGTGATGTGACGTGGTACAGTGTCGTCCAGTCTTCGCGTGTGGTAGCAGTACTGCGGGCAGAGTAAGTTTTCATGAAGAAGCGGAATTCAACGAAGTCATGATGGTTCCTTCGTCCGACTAACTTACAGTGGGAAAGGTTGAGCCTGCACTATGACCGGGGTGGACCAGGATAATTTTGTGCATGGCAGGTGGTCCAGGATGGTCGACGTCCCACATTTCGGCGAATGAAAGTATTCATTCCGATATAGTGGACGAGCAACGAGTATTCATTGTTTATTTTTTATGAAACCTATTCTCTCCACTGTTACGACGGAGGAGTGTGAAACACGGCAGCCCAGTGAACTTAGCATGTGCACCACTCCCTCCATCCTCATGTAATACTAGCATAGTGTTGACTATAAGGTTGGCTATAAGGTTACAACTTTTTCTTACTTTCTCTCTATCTATTTCCTCTCAAATGTTTTTTACCTTTCTTTTTTTAGACACAATTGTTTTTATGCCTCTTTTTTTAGAATTAGTTTTTTATACCTAGGAGCACGTGTAGAGACGGGCTCCTGCAGATCCCACTCCTTGACTTTGTCAATGCCTCTCTCTCCTCCACATAAGCGGGCTTAGGGCATGTACAATGGTTCTATTGTAGGGATGCCACATAGGATAAATGATGAGGTGGAGGAAAGAGAAATCATAAGAAAAGGCTTGTCTTCTCTTATTTAATAGAAGACAAGAGATGATCTCTTAGCACAATATGTTTCACCATGTTTTTAGGAATAACTAGTTATTGAAGATAAGGCTAAGAGATGATCCATTGTACACATGTTTTTTTGTCATCTCTAAATTACATGCAAGACTTATGATAAGACTATCTTATCAACCATTGCACATGCCCTTTATAGCCCAGAATTTTACTGGTACTTCTTGCTATGAATGCGGGCAGCTGGCCTCTGAGGGGGGAGTGCGCGCGGGGAGGTGGTGGGGTGGGGGACGGGTTCTGGTGGGTCAGGGCGGTAAGAAGCGGGCTTGGAAGCGGTGCGGACTCCCGCATGGCCCACCTCACATTATCACCACATATTTCTTGTAGTCCGTGCACGGCGGGCGGGCGATCTCTTCTCCCTCCCCCGTCTCTCTCCTCTCAGCTGACGCCCGCCGAGCGATTAGATTTCGGCTATCGACGGTTTATTCCATTGCAGTCCCACATGTCAGTGAAAATGCAAGACAACACATGTCCCCTCTGGTGAGCGCCGTGCGAGCCGGACTATCAGGGGTGCGACGTGAACGCGACGCGTACGAGTTGTAAGTGTGCCGCCTTTGCCTTTTGAACTTACAAAGCGTAACATTTTCATGCGATCGATTGATAGAAATCCAGAATAAAATGACGAGGGAGGTGCTTTGCCGCGCGTTAGGCGGGCTAGTTTGAGTGATATGACGTGCTATAGTGCCATCCACTTGCTCCATTTTTATGTAAGCAAGAGTCTACATTCTTAAGTGGGAGGAGTGCGAAACACGACGGATCTGATTTTGATCGAGGGATAACTGTTCCCTGCGAAATAGTGGAGCACTGTTAGCGATTATAGCATGATAGTTAGGGCATCTCCAGCGTTGGCCCTCAAATTTACACCGGCATCTGTCCGAGGACACTGATGGATGCCATCCAATGCTGCCTGCATACCTGTCGACAACTATATGAACTAACCGGACAAAATTCATGCAAACAAAGCAAATTTCAAATTGACCGGATGAAATTCATTACATTTCGAGCACTTTTCCTATAAACTGGACGAAATTCATTACATATTTCGCACAAACCGTACTAAAACCGACTATAAACCTAATCTAAACGATCGCCGGGCCCCGACCACCATGTCCGGCCATGAACCCGAGAAAGCCGGCCATTGCCTTTGCCTCCTCCTAATCCACCTCGATAACCTCCTCCTCCGGAGCACAAGGTTATGAAGATTTCCGCCTCCACGTCGCCATCAAGCGGCTAATCGGCCGCTGATTTTTATCCCACCAAGCTTGGCGTCGACTGAGTGGAGGAGCGGTGGCCTTCCTGGGACCAGAGCGGTGGCGACCTACCGTGTACTACTCTTCCTCGCTGCCGGCTACGCCCGCCCACGCACGCCGGCTTCGTGGTCATGGCGGCGGAGGGCGGCCGGGGGGAGCCGGCGATCTCCTTCGTTTGCTCCTGCGAGAGCACGTCCAAGAGAGCTTTGGAGCGCACCCGGAGCGGAGCCACCAATGTCCTTCGTCTGCTCCTGCGATAGTACGTCCAAGAGAGCTTTGGAGTGCCCAGAGGCCATGGTTGGAGTGGTGCCAACAGAAGGAAGGGACCGGAGGAGAATGAGTGTGGGTCTTTGGCTATGGCTGGGAGCTGGGGCTCAAGTTAATATAGTGGGCGAATGGCAATGAGCCGCGGCAGACGGATGGACGACTGGCACCGGAGTAGGTTCGTCGGCAGCCGTGGTGTCATTAACGCGGAGCAGTCGCTTGCATCAGGATGCCGCGAGGGTGGCGCTCTCTCGGCCGTCGCGCTGCTGCAATGCCGGCGCCAGTGAGAGGTCGCGTCGGGCGTGAATGCAGACGCTGCTTCAGTGACTTAACCGCAGGTGCGTTGTCTCACTGACATGTGGGCCCAATGGGCATCAGGCCCGCATGTCAGTGACACACCAACTGCACCTGCAGTTAAGGCCGGTGAACGCGACATTGACGTTCTGGAGAGATGGTGATCGTTTCAGGCGGGAAGTGCGCGCTAGCGATGGAAGGGGTTTCGGTAGGCCAGGGCGGTCAGACGCTGGCGTGGTGGTAAAATGTGAACTCATGGATGACGATCCTTTGAAGCGTATTCGGCACATATTGACAACCAGGCGTCCATGCAACCGCTCTTGTCGCCAGCTAGCATTCGATGACCACCATTAGACACCACACAACCATACATAACTTACGAATAATGGACGAATCGATCAGACACACACTCGTGTGCAGTGGCACTATGATCGGTTGCTCACGATAGTACTTGGAGTACTCCGCACCATAGTACCCTCTCTAGCTAGGCTGTTTTATAGATTGTGGTTGTGATGGACGATATACATGAGCAAGGCGCCGAGTCACGAGTATGACCGTTGGTGTTGAGCTAGGTGAATACATGCTCGGTGTTCGCGGAGGCCTCCAATAAACGACTAAATAGTAATGTCACATATGCATAATTTTGGTTTTTATTTCTTTCTCCACTGATAGGTAGGCCCGCATAGATAGATAGATAAAGAACACGAGCTGATGAGGCGCATGCGGACTATTTGACTGGTCAACTAGACAAATACGGAGCTATACGCTAAGCCAGTGACCGTATAATCACCATATCTCGTATACAATGATCAAAGTGAGCTATCAAGACAAGTTCAATGACCGCCAATGCATTTTGCTCGGTAATAAATGACCAGGATTGAAGGGGAATCCAAATTTCCTTCGTCTTCTGTCCTTGAGCTCTTGACAAACCAATGCACTTTACGGTTGTTCGGCCACTCCACCCCAGAGCTGTCACCAAGCGTCGTTCATGCCACAGCGCCGCACACTAACCGGTAAGGAAGCGATGGCATCCCGCCGCACCGAGTTCCTCGCCGCCCACGACCGCACACAGAATGGTAGGCAACCGGTGGCATCCCGCCATACCGAGTTCATCGCCGCTCGCGACCTCACACCTATGTGGGCGGAATTTGAAGCTGCCAAGGCCGAATGGGCGGTAGAGCAAGAGGCGGCCAAAGCCACACAGAGGGAGCGGAAAATTCAAAAAGAACTCAAGAAAAGAGAGGCCCTCCGCCGCAAGAAAGAAGAGGACGAACGCGCTGCTGCGGAGAGGTCGGTGGAGATCCAAGCACGGTGGGGTGTCGCCGACAAAGCCGGGAAGGAGAACGACGACGTCTGGCCAGCATGTGAGAAGTAATAGTACTAGTAGTTAGTGTGTGTGTCTGTGTCGCCCGTACGTTTGTTTCATTAATTACGAGCATGTAATAGTACTACTAGTTACTACTGTAGTTTTTAGTGCAAATTACCAGTACATTAGCCTAGACTCAAAGAAAAAATTCCTATCCTATGCATCAAATGGCATCTCTTTCTCTATAGGAATTGAGATGCATGTCATCTCACTTCCTATGATTTTCATATTCCTATAAAATTCCTATCCTATGAACCAAAGGAGGCCTCTGCTGGAGTAACTACTGTATCTAGCAGTACTGTTGGTACAGTAGTTTTCTTCAAGAAGCGGAATTCAACAAAGTCATGATGGTTCCTTCGTCCGAGCAACTTCACACTGGGTAAGGTTGGGCCTGTGATTTGACGGCTCATTAGTAATTACTGCGGCACGACGACTGGGGTGACTCTCCCTTGGAGTTCTACGGGCATGGCAAGTGGACCAGGATGGTCGACGTCCCACATGTCGGCGAGCGGAAGTATTCTTTCCGATATCGAGGAGCAAGGAAACCGCGTGGTATAGTATCACTGGTGATTTATATTTATTTTTTATTTCTAATGAATGCAAGCATTTCAACTCTTACGACGAAGGAGTGCCAAACACAGGGCACGTGCTGGATGTCGCACACGTCAGTGAAAGGAGTGGGAAATGAACAGCGTGGTAGAGCGTCTCCACTTGTGGGTCGGAGACCACACGTAGTAGTACTACTATAATAGTGGTATGAACGATACAAAGTGCGACCCGGACAGGAACACATGTCTAGTTGGAAGGTCTCGGGGCATACACGTAAACAAATATAAAACCTAATATGTGCCTCCAATTAATATAGTAGTAGTAGAGTACTTAGTCACGTACTCCATAACATCACCGGGCATTGCACGTACAACATTTAGTGGTAGTAAGATACAAATGCCTATATGCCACGCATGTTCATACTATTTGTGCCTTTCTACTTCACTTACTGCGCTACGTTACACAGGTTCGCACGTCCACTCCTGGGTACATGTCCGTCTCGTAGTTCCAGTCCCACGTGTTCTTCATATAGATGGAACGATCCTTGCATGACACGTGCACCTTGATGCTAGATGTGTCGCGTGTTGGCAAAAGGATGAACAAAGCTCACGTAAAAAAATAGAGTGGAAGAACATAGATTCCCGACGACTGAGAAGGAGCAAGGAACCTCGGGGTGGAGTGTCTGCACTCATAATATTTTATATTATTCAGCGATATAAAATCAACCAATCATCTCCACAGTGGACTGGAAGAGTACGAAACACGGCAGCCCAGTGTAGTTACATCATACTAGTACATGGCTAACTAACGCTATCACCATATTTCTTGGCTTCGGTGTGACACCTATCTCTAGTAATCCAGTAGCCCGTATCGCTTCTCCCTCCTCATCTCTCTCAAAGTGCGGCGGGCTGGCGTTTTTGCCATCTATTGAGGTCGGTTAACTCATCACATGTTAGCGACATGCCAAGAGCATTCTAAAATAATTCCTTTCACGTTCCGTTTTCAACAAGAAAAAATCCTTTCACGTACGAATTTGACTGTATGCTTTGAGCAACTTGCATGTCCTATACTGCTCCTGTTTGGATACTCTAACTTAGCTAGAGGTTAGACTAACTCATGACTAACCCTGAACTAACTGTGGCCAAAGAGGTGTTTCGGTGACCGGGTTAGATTGACAATAAATGCACTTGACGGAGAGAGAGAAGTGATTTTTCAGTGGTCCCAATGAGAACTATCTCCAGTTAGCACCTCTTGGGTGGGAAAGTTTTTTTTGGTGGGTTCGGTGCAACTTGCTCCAATTTAAACCCTTATGCTTGGATACTATAGGGCTATTTGAGCCCCAACTAGCTCAAACTAACTCTAACCCATGGATCCAAACAGGGCCTATGGCCAGCCTTGACGCGGAGTAGTCGGTGCACCGGGAAGCGGTGCTCTCTCGGTCGTCGTGCCGCTTCAAAGCCGGCGCCAGTGAGAGGTCGCCTCCGCTCTGGCCGGGCATTAATGCAGTACTGACGCTCCAGGGCGACGCTGACCGTTTCACGCAGGAAGCATGCACTGGCAAGGGAGTATAGGTTTTGAACCGTTTCATGTGTAGTACTAGTAGTTTGCAAAACTACTCAATTATTGCACTCAGTTTCCTAAGAAATTGTGGTAAAAAACGTTACTCCACAGCCCGCTTCCCTTCTCCTCCTCTTCCACCGCCCGCACACGTCCACAGGAAGCGACCGGTCAACCCTTATATAGGAGTGCTAGCACAAAAAGATGCATGCATGACCACTAAAATTTCCAGATTAAAGAGCCGCTCTGGCGGGAGTATGGCGTATGTTGTTACCTTCGGCCAGGCCATGGCTACCGGGTGACGGTGACCAGAGAAGAGGCGGCGGGAGGGGAATGAATGCAGCTACTGTTAGGGTTCGCCGTCCGGCTTAAATAAATGCGCAGCATCACGTGTACCCGCGGGTGCACAAATTGTAACATACATGTCTGCTTAAGTGGGCGTCACGTAACTAGTGTGTGTGTGTGTGTGAGAGAGAGAGATTCTGAGAGACAGAGTGCATGTGTGCGACTCTACTCTTCGAACATGTACTCAACCTTTTGCATCGGGATATAAGTATAATGGTATTTACTTTAGCTAGTGATTTACGTGGCCATATTAACGTGGTTGTGTAAAAAAATGTCACTTCCTGCTCGTGATTTGCGTTATATAATTACAAGCAAGATGCTCATGCATTTCACGGAACATCAATATGCATTTTTTTAGAAAACACATGTTGTGATTTACCCATGCAGGAGTAATCCCATGTGTAAAAACTAATGATATTTCGAGAATTTTATCGGAAAACTGGTATCTCAAGAATGTCATCGAAAAAATGAAAGATGAGAGATAAGGTGAGGAGGAGTGGAGCGTGGTGGTGACTGGTGGTCGGAATGGGTGGAGGCATGGGGATGGACGGCGCCGGCAGGCGGCAGCGGCCACCATGCTAGATTGTTCCGGAGACTTTCTTTTTTAATTGCTCAGAAATGAGGTGTGGGAGATAAGGATGTGGAGAGAGGTGCGACTATCTTTTGTAAATTATCATAGTTTGCTTTCTATCCGTCAGATATAGATCGGACGGTCTATATTACAAGATGGTAGGCACACCATCATCGCCAACTCGATTTTTTATAAGGGTACAGATGATAAGTTTGCTAACTACTAAAGTAAAGTGGAATTTGTCCATGTTATACAAGTAAATTAAGGTGATTGTTTATCATACGGGTAAGGGTGGATGAAAGGTGGTACGAACAAATGCTCCGCCTAGAGCATGTGTGTGTGAGATGGAGTCTCAGTGTGTGTGTGGGGGGGGAGAGATGGAGTCTTAGTGTGTGTGTGATGGAGTCTTACTGTGTGTGTGCATGTTTGTGTGTGTGTGTGGGTGGGTGGGTGGGTGTGTGCGTGCGTGTGTGTGTGTGTGTGTGTGTGTTTGTGTGTCGCGGGGTCCTCGGTGGCGGATGTAATTTAAGTGTGCATGGCTTCATCATAGAGAGGTGATGTGTATGGCAGAGGCCACCAACGATGGGGTGCGAGAGAGAAAATGCCCGTAGAGAGGGAAGAGAAGGTGTGTGCGCGTGAGAGTAGTCGACATCGAGAGAACGTGTTTGTTCGAGAGACATCGAGGAAGACTACTATATATCGATGGTGCATGTAGGTGGGAATTAAACGAAGGGATGGTCTTATTGGTTTCGGGGATATAGGGGAAGAGTGAGAGGGGGTAGCTACAAGGAGATTGTTAAGTGTGAGTGTGTGTTTTACCCATCCAGGTGGAAGTTATGTGCACACAGGAAGAGAACGATTCGATGTGGCATTAGGGTTGAGGGTAATTAACTACGTATGGAGACATAGAGACCTTCAACGTGCATGTGTGAGAGGTACACATGTATACGTGGGATGTGTGTGTGTGTGCGCGCACATGATCGAGATAAAAGAAAGAAGACATAAGTCATAAGCTAAGATCAACGACATGGGAGAGACGGATCGGTATGACAATATGCATGCATGAGAGAATGCAGGGAAGAAGGCCCGACAATTGAGCATGTGTTTTTGTCTTTAAGAGATAGTGGCGTGGGCTGGAGCATGCATCTATGGCGAGTAGAGGGACTGAGGTACAACGATTGTGCAAAAGAGATCAACCTATAAATGAAAGAAGGTTGATGGAGAAACAGATAAATAGAAAGATAAAGATGCTAGCTAGTGTGCGTTAGAGATAGGTGTCGAGTGGATCAGAAGGCTGAGTTATGGGTGTGGGTGTGAGAGAGATGAAGAAAGGGTGCATGTGACTCACATACAAACAAATATGAGAGATAAATGAGGTCCCGTGAGACAGAGTTTTGTGTCTGTGAGAGAGAAAGATATTTCAAAACGAGAGTGATAGCTAGAGAAACATATGAGGGAACGCAAGATATCTCTAGGGAGAGAGAGTGTGTGTGAGCGACATACAAGAGAACAGTGGAGAAATATGAGACCCTGGGAGACAGAGTTTGTGTTTTGTGTGAGAAAGAGATATTTAAGAGGAAGAGTCGTAGGTTCTCATACCTAAGGAGCGAAAGACATCTCTGTATGAGGGGTGTGCGAGTGGCACATAGGGGAATAGTAGAGAGAAATGAGACCCCGGAAGACAAAGTTTTGTGTTTGTGTGAGAGAAAGAGATTCCACATGGAGAATCATAGTTAGAGACACATAGCAGGGAGTGAGATATACTCAGAGAGAGACAGAGTGATGAAGGTCGATGTAGAGAGTACCGTCAGTGTGTTACGAAGATAAAAGATCATTGTCGACATACAGGTAGCACGAGAGATACCCGAGAGACGATGAACGCGTATAGGTCTAGAGAGATAGTCCTATATAAGCATGAGTGATAGTTATATGAGACGAATATATGGATTAAATAGGATTCAAATATTTAAACTGGAGATCACGACATCGATAATATCATAACCCAAATTGGTGTATCAAACAAGCATATTCATTTGAATTTGGGGACACGTGTAATGTTATATAGTTTATCAATATTGGTGATCCATAGATTCTTTAATTAGAAACAATGCATGGTTTATATGCAATTAATGTCTAAACTGGATTACACTATATGTTGCGTGTGTGAAACACATTATACATGTTTGTGAAGTAAAAAAATCCCGCATGAAACACACATTAATTGGAGACAGTTAGGGAGGAATGCATACATTGGATTTCAACATAAAGTGGTTTCAAATATTTGAAAATCCAAATTGATGGATACAACCTTATGGATCTGAGATCATGCCATTTGTACACCATATTTATGTATAAAGGGTGTTGTGCTATTGAAAGTATATATAAAAAATGATGTATATAGAATTTTATTCCAATCGAAAATGGATCCCGCCCAAAAAAATAGAATACAAACGGGATTCGAATTGAGTTGGCACGGTAAACGTGCACTCTACAAAATTTGAACGAAGCGGGGAAAGTCGCAGTAACCGCCCGAAACCAAAATCTACGAGATGGAAATTACTACTGCCTATCCCTGCCACGCAAACCTTATCTGCTCGATTTCTATAGGTTTGGACAGGGGTAGGTTTGTAATTTCACTCAAACGTGACATAACCGCCTCTCACCCGGATTCATACACGGTGGGCGCCAAAACACAGTGTGTCCTCGGCCGAAAACGACTCCCTCCCCGATTCATACATGGTGGGCGCCAAAAACAAACTCTGGTCGGCAAATATTCAGTGTATGCGAGATTACCATCCTATCCCCAACCGACTAATATTGCTGTGATGTAGGAAATTTGAAACGGGGGCTAAGTTTGTAAATTTCCTCGCATTTGAGACAAGCGCGCCCTGAAGACATGGTTCCCCCCTTCCTCTCCACCTCCATTTCCCCATTCGTACTCCGTGGGCGCCAAAACACGCTCTCCACCCCAGCCTCCTCCGTCTGCTACGCCATCCACCGCCATCCTCCTCCACCATGCCAGAGCTGATACCCCGACGCCGACGTCCATTACAAGAGATCGACCTCTCTCATCCACGGCTTCGGACCGGGATCCTTGCACCCGTCCTCTCGCTTCATCCCCGCCATCGTCCACCTTGCCGGCGCCGCTCCTACGAACGTCTCGTCCCCCGCGCCCCGCCGCCACCGTCTACCCTCCTAGATCTGCTTCCATGCCGCCGACAGCCATCGCTACCATAGCACCGTCAAATTCTCAGCAGATGCATACACGGAGCCGCACCAGAGGCGGTACTCTTTCGTATCTGCTCAACTTATTTATCGCAGCAAGAAAATAGATCGCCACTACTTTACTCTGATTTGTTGTCCATCACTTACTTGCTAGTTGAGAGCAAACATTGGTTGCGAAGTTGCCTTTGTCCGGTTTGCACCTTCAGATCCGCCATGGCACGCTCAACACTATACTCCCAATGCTTATGGTTTTCCCCTTTTATATTCCACACTAGTTAAATCACAGTAGACTAAATTTCAAAATTGGGTCAGTCAATTTTTCAGAGCTCACCAGAGTTCGCCGGTGCGAACGAAGGGGCTCGGGTGGGGACTTTGGTTGTGGGGGGCGGTGGTGGGGCCTCGCCGAATGAAGAAAACTCGACGCGGGTGGGGGCGGGGGTGGGGGTGGGGGTGGCGGAGGAACACAGGCGGTGGGGGCCGGTGGTCCGGCCGGCGGCCCGTGCGGTGTTCTGTACGGGAAGAATCAGAGACGAGGAAGAAGAAGGGTTAGGAGACGTAGGATCTTCATCCAACCACCTGAAATGGTCGACTGACCCAAATGACAAAAGTCACGCGACTTGCATGCAGACATGCCTTTATATTCAGTACCATCATCGTACCTGTTTAGCACTGCTCCTGAATCCATCAAGCTAAACAATGT
This sequence comes from Aegilops tauschii subsp. strangulata, assembly GCF_002575655.3. NCBI lineage: Eukaryota > Viridiplantae > Streptophyta > Magnoliopsida > Poales > Poaceae > Aegilops > Aegilops tauschii. Next base: position 74,077,314 of record NC_053035.3, read on the forward strand.
GCCACTCATAAGTACAAACTTGTTGCTCAAGTACGAATCTGATATGATGCTGATATTACTAAAATAGATAACATTTAATTGGTCAGCTAATGTTCCTACTTTACTTTCCAAAAAGCACGTGCACCACATATAGAGAGACAGTAGGGAGTTGCTTTCTTAATGCGCTCTGGTTCATCATGTGTGGGCACTGCGCAACGAACATTTTATTATCCAAAATCTGCTTGCTCTTCTTTAGCATGTTCCTCTTCCGTTCTTCTTTAATAAGTACTCTCTCCGTTCCTAAATACATGTCTTTGTATAGATTCCACCATGGACTACATATGGAGCAAAATGAGTGAATCTACACTCTAAAATGTATCTGGATACATCTGTATGTGATCCATAGTGGAAATCTCTACCAAGACTTATATTTTGGAACGGAGGGAGTATGATAGTAGTATAGTATGTTCCTTGTAGTGAAGATGAGCACAGACATTTGCAGTGTAGAGGTCTATACGGTCGGTTGGTATGGACACTTTGAACTCTTCGGGGCTCTTTGATTCGTAGGATTTTGTAAACATGGGAATAGGATTTGTAGTGGCATGCCCACTTGAATCCTATAAGAATAGCAAGGAAATGCGGGGAGCTGTGTCGCCTTTGAGAGTTACACTGATATTAACAGTACTGCACCTTCAGTTGAAGAGAGCAGGTATCCGAAGCCTTTCTAGCTGTACCGACAATACTAGCACATATATTCCATCAAGTTCCACATTGCTGATTATACTCTGATGCCTACGGTTTTCCCGTTATATCTACACTATGATCTGTGTAGCTGCTTTGTGTCGCACTAACAGCAGTCCACTCTTGAAGCTAAACACCACAATGACTTACAAAATTGGCACCAAGGCACTGAGTGCCATTCTAGATGCAATGAAACTCATACGCTCCCCACCTGTTGACTCTTGTTCAGAATATGATCCTAATGACTCTTGTTCAAAATTGCCACATATAGAGAGACAACATGGAATTGCATTTCTTTGGGCGCTGGGATTCATCATGAGTGGGCAACCAACATTGTATGCAATTAAGCGGAACCTCAAGAATATGCTTCCTCTTCTGTTCTTTAACATGATCCTCTTTTGTTATTCTGTATTTAGTACGTACAGTATGTTCCTTGTCAGGAAGGGGAGCAGGGACATCTGCAGTCAACAGCTGATAGAGCTGGCATGTACTTGATCGATAGGCTTTCAATTACTAGCGGCAATACAACACCGTATTTTCAAGCCAGTTCCACTTTCCCGATTTATATATCGTGGTTATGGTGTACCCCTTTTATGTACACTATGATCTGCCTAGTGGCTGTGTGCTCTTGTTATCATGGTTTGGCAATAAACTCTCTATACAGTATATTTTGAACCTATCATCTGCCAACTATCCTTACTTCTAGAGCCTATTTTTTGTGTACTTGTGCCAGATTATATAAATGCACGCACCATATTACAGCACACATGAGCTCTCTCATCAGATCCAGTGATAGCACACAAGTGTTTACAGGGGCACCCCTATATTAGAATATCCTCTGCATTACAAAGATAATCTCACAACTATTTATGTTTTCATGGTTCTCAGATGTTATACGTAATTACAGTGAATATCAGAATCTGCGTATCAGAAGAATATTGTGGAACACTGCAATCACTTACAAAATTGGCACCAAGGCATTGAGTGCCATTTGGGATGCAATGAAACACATACGCTCCCCACCTGTAGATTCTTTTTTAGAATATGATCCTAATGACTATTCTAACCTCAAGGAGTCAAAGGCAGACGACCTGTCATGTTCACCCATGAAGGTGCCTGCTCTAATTGGGCAAGGTTTTATTGATTGCACGTATCTAGCATATGTTGTGTTGCATTTCTTCTACTTTGTTGCACTGCCATCTGCTTAGTTTACTCATCATATATGTCAAGATGCCACGCCCATCCATTATCAATACATATTCCATCTGTCATCATACCATGTTTTTCCACTCAAATGCTGTTCTTGTGTATCAGACATCAAAAAGGAAGAGGGTGATTGCCGAACCTGAAGGAGCACCAGCAAAGTCCTTGAAAAACGTAGTTGTGCCGGAGAAATCAGACAGCACCCAACTTATATTGGTTGTACAACCAGTGACACAAAACGTAGGACCGACTCCAGCAGACTGTACCCATACTTCACTGGCCACGCCACTAGCCCCACCACAGAGGACCTGCACTCCAGCAAAAGGTATGCCAATTTCAGTTGCCATAGCACCAGCCGTACCACAAAAAAATCCCACTCCAGCAAAAAGTTCAGCAAGTCCACCGGCCGAAGACCTATCCCAACTGCAGAGACGGCCAATTCCTGCAGATTGGAACCCCATTCCAGTTATTCCCAGTTTAAAAGACAATGCTTTCAATGTTGTTAGGGACTACGTGCTCCCATCATTGGAAGATTATAGTGAAGACAAACACCATTTTCACATCTTCCTGTCCCACTTACATGTAAGTGCTATTATTCATGGTGATTATTTTCCTGTTTTCTGCAGATTGAACACATAATTGATTAACATTACATTGTTGTAAGTAGGTGAGGGTCAATCTGGATTGTCATGATGAGCAAAGCTTGCTTGCGCTTTTCAAGGAAGCATTGCAGCAGTATTGGTGTTACCTAAGGAAATCACACTTTGATGGCAAGTCTTAAACGAATTTCTGGTGAAGTCTCCTGTGCTAAATTTAGAAGACATTGAATGGAAAAACCTTTTTATGCACTGGTCTTGTTCCGAGGATGAGGTACTGTCTATGATATCGCATGACAATTTGAACTTCTTCTTTTCCGCATGTGCCTTACAGATCTTTTTTGCAGGAAATCTGCTCGAAAAAGAATTCCGGTTTGAAAAGAACGACAGGATATCGCAAATATGCTGCCTACTGCTTTGCATTTGTTAGTACCCGTTGTCCTGTATCACTGTACTTGCATACATACCTGGTTCATTATGTGACAACAATATGCATGATAGCTTGCTTATCAATTGTTCGCTACAAATTATCTGATCTGTATGAATGGTTACATTAGTGTAGAATATGTCCAATGCCAATGAAATTTTTTAGCTCTGCATTGTTCTTGTAAGTACCTGCTGTCCTTTATCAGTGTACTTATATTGACAGGTAGTTGTTCATGTACCATCACTCTGCAGCTTATTTTCCTTTGCCCTCCATTTTCTACACATAAGATCTATATTTACTCTTACCATAAGGTTGGATAACACCGATGGTACTGAAGAAGTTTAGCTCTGCATTGCTCTTGGATGTACCTTTTGCATGTATCGCTATACTTACATTTATAGCTACTTGGTTATGTAGCATCACTCTTCATCTTATCTTAAATATTCTCCATTTTTTCTTATATTGTCACATCTATATTTACTCTTAACAAAATGTAGAATAAAGGCAATGCTTATGAAGAAGATTCTGTGGTAAACTTCTTGAATTGCCCCCCATCAGCATGGACAAGGGCTTTATAGAGCCCGCCTTCACCAATAATGTAAGTTTGTCCTTCTTAAGCCTTCAAACTTTGTTGTGTATATTTGGTTAGGCATGACTGCAACATATGTTTATTTTTGGTGTTTGCATCAAATTGCATGTTTAAAGTTTATTATGTACTCCAGTTCATAAACAAAAGTTTGTCCTTCTCAATTTAAGTTTTCAGTTGTACAACCAAGTTCCTTCTTCATACCATGTAAATTAAACTATACAGAGCAAGTGATCTTATTTTGCCAATCTGAAGATAAATTCACAGCACACTAACCATTGATACTTATGAGTTCTTGATCTGTAATCCAGTGGTGTCGTGAAGCTGCCAACTCCTTCACAATGTCATTTCCTGCCATGTCTTGACCTGAACAATACCATATTGTGTTAATGCTATTTTAAACTGTGTCACTTTATTCGTCAGTAAGAAATGTGATGAATTGTCAGCACTAATACTTATATGTGCAAAACCTGTCATCTGTCTGCTTGTTTATCTTTCAGAGTGAGGAGGATATAAGTGTCAAACAAGTGCACTCTCACCAGCTTGCTCAGCTGCTTGCGCTGCAGCTCCCGAGCAGGGCTAACCATTCTTGAACTCTATTGAAGTGTTGTCGGTTTTGTATATTATTTTGTCGGCGTGTTTAGTTGCACTGGTGGCGATCTTTGATGCCCAGTGTATGTAATCTATTGTCTGCTTGTGCTTTATTATCATAGTGGCGAACTTTGATGCCCAGTAGATGTAATATGCCGTAATTTCATTATTGTATAGTCTAGGTTTTTTTCTTATTCACGATGCTGCAGTTATTTTACTGTATATATATCCTGTCTTCACAGTAAACCGGCCAAACCCTAAAATTACGGTACATAATCGGGCCGTGATGCAAATCACCATGTATGATCCGCATCATGGGCCCCATCATCTTGGTCCGTTAACAGGCCTAAATCTAAACTGGCCCACTTGTAGATTCGGGCCTTTAATAGGCCGAGTAAACCACCGGCCCTATTTTCCCAAGAAAACTCAATGGGCCTTTAGGAGGCTGAAAAGTAGGTTGGGCCTGAAACGTGCGAACAGCTCACGGGCCGGCAGCAGGCCGAAATAGACCCCGACCCATGAATGTGCCAATCAAATCATGGGCTTATAAGAGGCCAAAATTGTCTCGGTCCTTGTTTGTCCCAATCAGATTATCGGCTGCGAGTAGGTGTAACATCCCAAATTTTCAATTTGGAATGTTTACATAGATCATTCATGAATATCATATCTTATTGCATTTTCGTTTCGCAATCCTCGAAATTCTAAGCAACTCAAGGACCCTCGGAGAGAGTTGGGGATTTCACTGTTTTCATATTTGAATTTTATCAAATATTGAAACGAGGATTATTTGTTTTATTTATTTTTCTCTCCGAAAATATTTCATATTAAAATGAATGAGAGGAGATAATATGACTTCTCCAAAATAAATGAAATATTGGAGGAAAAATATTAAAATCAAATATTTGATTTTATTCGGATTTTATTGCTATTTTATTTGCATTAGAAAAATTGCACGTTTTTCAAAATTGTATTTTAGGGCCAAGAAAATGTTCATCTTGTTCTAAATATTTTATTTAGACGGTGAAAACTTATTCCTTTGTTGAAGGGAAAAATTGGCTTTTCGCAAAACTGTAACCATAGAGCTTTCCACCAGCCAAATATGCATGTAGTGATAGCATTATTCTGTTCTTGCTCTACTATGTTATATTGCCAGCTTATTCCATGTGCTGACCCGTTTCTGGGCTGCAACGTATTATGTTGCAGACTTTTCAGACGAGGAGTAAGGTTCGTTAGGTCGTTGCCGTGCAGCTCAGCTATGCCATTGGAGTTGATGGACTCACTTTATCTTCCAAGCCTTCCGCTGCTATCATATTAGATGGCCTTAAGCCATATTTATTGTAATAAGTTCTCTTCTGAGACATTCGATGTAATAAGTGTGTGATTGCTACTCTGTTATAAATCCTTCGAGTATTGTGTGTGTCAGCATTACCGATCCAGGGATGACACTGAAGCACAGAGACTTGACCATTTGAGGTCGGGTCGCTACAGCAGGCCGGATGCAAACCGGGCCGTAGTTAGGCCCAACTATATGAAGGGCTTTTTACAGGCCGAAATTAATATAGGGCCGAAATGTTAAACGGGCCCTTAACAGGCCGATACTAATATCAGGCCAAATTACTAAATGGGTCTTTAGCAAGTGGGCCCAAAAGCATAGCGTCTAGTTGACGGGCCGAATCTGATATGGGCCATAATTTAGCCCAAAGTCTCTTAAAGGGCCGGACCTGATGTGGGCCATAATTTGGCCCAGAACATGGTAGGCTTTTAACAGGCTGGATCTCATATGGGCCATTATTAGGCCCGGAACGTGGCAGGCCATTAATGGCCCGGATCAAATATGGGCCGGAATTTGGCCCAAAACATGGCAGCCAGTTAATGGGCCGGCCTACTAGGGTCTTCAAAATCTTGTGGGCCTACAGCTGGGCCAGCCCATTAATGTCGGCAAAATCTCGTGGGCCTTTAGCTGGGCCGGCCCATTATGGTCCACAAAAATCTTGTGGGCCTTCACCTGGGCCGGCCCATTATGGCCCGCAAAAATCTTATGGGCCTTTACCTGGGCCGGCCCATTATGGCCCGCAAAATCTTGTGGGCCTTTAGCTGGGTCGGCCCATTATGGTCCGCAAAATCTTGTGGGCCTTTAGTTGGGCCGGCCCATTAAACTTTCTGGGCCACTTTTAGGCCGGTCCACGTGTTAACATATCATAGGCGCATCTCGCCCATTGGATGAGTGATACTTGTGCTAACACGGAGCTGACACGTGTTTCCTACAGCCAATGATGATTTTACACGTGGAAAATCCCCATTGGTCTGGGCTGTTAACAGGTTATCGGATCCAAAACCGGACCCGATAGCTTAACGGCGTTCCGTTACAGTGGATGCCACGTGTCGGTCACCCTTGACGAAAGCACTTCTGCGACGCGCGATTTATCGTCATGGAGGTGGACACTTCCGTGATGATAATTTTGGTAATGTCGTGGAGCACTTCTACGACAGCACAGGTATGACTATCTTGATTCTGTCATAAATTTGTCATGGATGTACATGCATGACAGAAAACGTGACCTACTGTGACAAACACGTATCATCACGGAAGTGTATTTTTTTGTAGTGGGCTCTGGGCTGCTGTCAACGTCCCACGTGGAGTTATCCGCGAGGGAGCTCTTCCCCCTCTTGGACGCCTCCGCCTCCTGATTTGTGGAGGCCGCCCTCTTCTTCCTCCCCCCCTTAGGGGGAGAGCTGCTTTCCTCCTCCTCGTCGTCGTCGTCTTCGGCGGCGGAGGAGTGAGTCTCATTGTCTTCGGACATCATGTTTGAAGCTCCTTTCGGCGGGGGCCACTCCGGACCCCCTTGGCCTTCTTCTCCGGCGCCTGGTAGGGCGCCGGAACCAGCATCTTCGTCAGAAGCGGAATTGTTGGTTCCTCGGGCAGCGGAGCCGGACACCGAATCCGCTCCGCCTTCTTTGTCCAGACCTGGAAAAATAAATAGTGAGGTTTAGATATCCTCCACGACTAAGCACGTAAAGTACGCGCCCTCAAACATGAAATACTTACCGCACTCGCAGGATGGGCCAGGGCATGCCCGCGGTCCTCGGTTGTCTCCGGCGGCATCTCGTTGCCCTTGAAGAGCAACTTCCAGACATCTTCGTGCGTGGTTCCGAAGAGCCTTTCCAAGGTCTGGTTCTTCTCTGGGTCGAATTCCCATAAAGGGCAGGCCCGGCTCTGGCATGGAAGGATCCGGCAAACTAGCATCACGTGGATCACATTCACGAGCTTGATGTTTTTGTCCACCAAGCTTTGGATGCTCGTTTGTAGCGCTATCAGCTCGTCCGACGAAGACCAATTCGGGCCCTTCTCTATCCAGGAGGTTAGCCGCATTGGAGCTCTAGAATTGAATTCAGGAGCCGCGGCCGAGGTGGCGTCGTGGAGCTCTGTGATATAGAACCACAGTTTCTGCCACTCCTTGACGGTCTCCACAAAAGTACCTTTGGGCCATGTGACATTGGGCATCTTGCTCACCATGGCACCTCCGCACTCCGCGTGTTGGCCATCCGCCACTTTTGGCTTCACGTTGAAGATTTTAAGCCACAATCCAAAGTGGGGTGGAGTGCGGAGGAAGGCCTCGCACAAGACAATGAATACCGAGATGTTGAGGAAGGAGTTTGGGGCTAGATCATGGAAATCTTGCCCGTAATAGAACATGAGTCCGCGGACGAAAGGGTGGAGAGGAAACCCTAACCCGCGGATGAAGCCTTTCATTGGGTTTTGGTGTGGGGACGATATGCCCCTTGGCCGGAAGCCCATGGGCAATTTCTTTCGCCAGGCACCCGGCCTCCCGAAGATTGGTGATGTCCTTCTCCTTGACGGAGGAGGCCATCCACTTGCCTTGCGCTCCAGATCCGGACATGGTCGAGTGTTTTCTCAAGGCGGAAAAGATGAGGACTTGAGCACTGGAGCTCGAAAATGGAAGGGCAGAAAGAGGAGAGAAGGCGTGGGTGAAAGAGAGGAATCACTTATCTCCTTATAAAGGCAAAGAATATCAAGCGCCTCCCCACTCGCCTTAAAACTCGCCTGTTCCCAAGGGTCGTGCAGACGGCACGGTTGGATTACCCACGCCCGTATTAATGAGAATCGCGCAATAAGGGGACAAGATCTCTGCTTTGACAAGGCGTGCCAGTGAGACCGCATCTCAAGGCGGCAGGCCGAAAAATGGTTCGAAATAATAACTGGGTGATGACGTGGTATCACGTTACCAAAAGTTGTCAGCGGATTGGACTCATGAAATATTACACTCTCTGCGGTAATGCATGGTGCTCGTTTTGCAGAGCCGGACACGGTTGTTGTGTCCGAAGACCGTGTTGGAGTATTCGGAGAAGGAACCCGCCTCGCAATGCAGAAGATAATCTGCGCGCCGGCCACATCGTCATTGAAGCCTGGTTCAGGGGCTACTGAGGGAGTCCTGGATTAAGGGGTCCTCGGGCCTCCGGACTATAGTACGTGGGCCGGACTGATGGGCTGTGAAGATACAAGACCGAAGACTCTCTCCCGTGTCCGGATAGGACTCTCCTTGGCGTGGAAGGCAAGCTTGGCGTCCTGATATGAAGATTCCTTTCTCTGTAACCGACTTTGTATAACCCTAGTCCCCTCTGGTGTCTATATAAACCGGAGGGCTTAGTCCGTAGAAGAATAATCATAGTCATACAGGCTAGACTCTTAGGGTTTTAGCCATTACGATCTCATAGTAGATCTACTCTTGTAATACTCATATTCATCAAGATCAATCAAGCAGGAAGTAGGGTATTACCTCGAAAGAGAGGGCCCGAACCTGGGTAAACATCGTGTCCCCCGTCTCCTGTTACCATCGACCTTAGACGCACAGTTCGGGACCCCCTACCCGATATCCGCCGGTTTTGACACCGACAGGCATTTGGAACCGTCGACAAGTGTGGGCGATCGGGGGGTCCTTCCCACACGACCCAGAAATCGTCGGGGATAGGCCCTCGTGGGACCCAGGCTGGGGCCGTGTGCGATCGGGCGAGGCATAGAAACCCAATCATTTCCGTAGATATGTACATCCCACGTGGTGAATCCCAGAAATCATTTACGTAGGTATGTACATCCCACACAGTGAATCCCAGAAATCATTTCCATAGGTATGTACATCCCACACGGTGAATCCCAGAAATCATTTCCGTAGGTATGTACATCCCACACGGTGAATCCCAGAAATAATTTCCGTAGGTATGTTCATCCCAGAAATCATTTCCGTAGGTTTGTACATCCCACACGGTTAATCCCAGAAAATCATTTCCGTAGGTATGTACATCCCACATAGTTCTTTGTGTGGAAACGTGTGTGCAAGGTGGCCTAACGCAAACAGTTCGCTGCCGGAAGCCGTGTGTGATTGTTAGTTGATCGAACACGCCTACTTTCTAGAAACCATGCGGGTTGTTTGACTTCATCGCCCACGGTGCTGTTTGAGTAACCGTTTGTAATAGAAAACCCCAATAAGCAGGGTAATTACCCTATTATTGATAATCCATGTACTAATCAAACTAATATTTCTTATAAAACACACCAGATAGTCCATATCCGTATAAAAGCAACCAGGATTTCATAATCGAATTACATCAGATAGCTTCGGCACTCAGTTACGCCATTACACATCAGCACCAAGATTCACATGCAGCATCAAAAACTTTTGGAAAGTAGCATCATACAAGGTAAATAGACAGATGAATCTCATCTGGGAAACTGCAGAAGCGGAAGGCAAATATTGAGCCTTCAGTGATGCTGAATGTCCTTGCAACTTTAGGCCAGTGGCTATGGATAATTGCCCGCCCAACCTTCCTCCTCTTCAGCAAGACTTCAATATTGTACTGTGGGTGTTGAATGAATACCTTCCTTGCCTCTTGACCATGTAGGTGGTTTGAGAGGTAATCATCGGTGAACTGCTTTGAAAAGTACTGAAAACAAAGCTATGCATAAATCGCTGTTGTAAATTTTGAAATGGCGCAAGGTGTAAAAACAAGGTAAAAGAGTTGGTACCATCCTATAGTTGACTGATGTCTTCTTCATTGTGCAAACAAAGATCTTGCTGTTATTCGTCGCAAGTTTCTGCATCCTAACAATCTTTCTGAGTTTCTTAACTTGACTGATATTCATGGACATCTCATTTCCCCATATGCAAAATGGGTCGAACAGTGGGTCTAAGCCTCTGACTGCAGGACCTACATGTGCAAGACCAAATTGTAAGAAACCTAAATATTAGAATGATTCTTGCAAGAGCACAATAATGTGCTATTAGCCAAAGGACCCTGCTTGAACAAACCTCGATGGTGAACCATAGTGTCTCCCATTGTTTCCCTGCAACACACATAAGGAATATCTTGATCAGGTTAACTGAGAGTTGCCATACTATCAGTAGAATATGTATTGAGTACAGCCAAATTCAATTGGTGTCACATGCATAACAATACAAAATTGTCCCCACAGCAAATGAAAATCAAATTGCAGAACTGGACGAAACAGTTAAATGGACAGCAGGCCAAATGAACCCAAATAGTTAGCTGAGGACGACATTGCAGAATAGAAACATGTACTAGAAGATAAAACAGTTAACAAAACAAAGGATGCTTGAGAACAGTACTACGAAATGTAGCAATTCTTGGACCAAAGTGTTAACTGAACATTACATTTCAGAGGACCAAACTGTTAACTGAACATCAAATTGCATATTAATATTACAGAGGACAAATCACTAGAAGGCACTGGCGGTGGCCTCGAGAAAACATCACGAACTGTATTTTAAAGTAGACAACCGCGCGACGGTGTCGACGGTGGCCTCGAAGACGAGGTGCTCCTCCAAGATTTGGCGGTCGACATGCATGTCAGCCATAGCGACCTCGTTCGCGCGTGCGGCCACATGCTACTCAGCTCCACGTTATACTACGTGTAAAATGGCTGTGGGCGGCGCTTAATTGGAGGAGGGGGGCAGTGATTTCGGTGGAAGGTGTCACTCCGTCAGTCGGGGCATGTGGGACGGGAATGGAGGAGGATGGTGTGGGTGGGGTGTGGATTACCTGACCATATCGACGAGGCCGCGCAGCAAGAAGAAGGGTCAGCGGCGAGGAGGCCGCGCCGCAAGAAGAAGGGTCGCCGGCGAGGAGGCGGCGCTGCAAGAAAAAGGGTCGCTGGCGAGGCGGCGGCGCTGCAAGAAGAAGGGTAACCAGCGAGGAGGCGGCGCTACAAGAAGAAGGGTCGCCAGCGAGGAGGCTGAGCTGCCAGTAAGCAGCAGTGAAGGTTTGAACTTGGAAAGCAAGGAGGAACAGTGGAAATGTGGCTTTTGGTAGGAGCGAGGGGCGGGGATATAGATATTTCCGTGGTGGAAAAAAAATTTCGCTTGGTGCCGCGAGAAACTGGCGCGCAAGTGTGGTTCAAGCGGGGGCGGTGGACTGTAGACGACGAAGCTTCCTGCGTAAGCTAGACAAGACGGTGCGCCCAAGATATTTTATATCGCATCCCACGCGATTCTTTCTAGTAAACTGTTTGTGGTATACCTAATTTTTTCATTATGTTGTGAAAGAGAAAATGGTGTTATGGAGGGAAAGGATGGTGTTTGAATTGCTAGAACATTTATGTACAGTGAACATGCAACTAGTACATGAGTGTCGTGTTTAAATTTGGAATTATTCCGGGTTTGTTTGGCATTTTTATGCATTAATTGAGTTTCTGGGCATTTAATGTGCATAATTCGAATCTGAACTACAAGCACATGCTCCAATGCACCAAAGTTTGCTGAAAAATCACATGTGTGTCTTTGGGTGAATTTATAGGTCCCATGCAAGAAATGGGGATAAAATTCAAACATCTGGGTGTCGTGGCTCAGCCGGAATGATTGAGAAACTTGGTTTTTTAATTCCTGTAAATCCAAAACACGGCTGAAAATCATGAAACTTGGCATGGTGTCATGACATGGCACCAACATGCTGCAGTAATTTTTTTGGCCGAATTGGGACAAGCTTTGGTGTAAGCTTCTTGCAAACTGGAGCTTCCCTCAAGAAGGCTCCTGGTTCCGAGAGGGAACGTGTTGGGGATATTACCACTGGGTGTAAACCGGCCAGGAGAGGCCGGGTTAACTTCATAAGTAGTTCATCTGTATCTGAAGCCCATGAAGACAGACGGTGACGCTTCATGAAGGCCCAGGGCCCAAAGCCGGTTTAAGGCCTGTAGACAAAACCGACATTGATATGTAAACTTGTGTTGTAAGATAGAAGTAGCAGAGACTGAGCCGGACACGATTATGAGCCGGCCTCGGAGTCTGTAAACCGACGGGCGTCACCCCATGTATATAAGGGGACAACCCGGCGGCGGTTCAGGGACAACAGACAACAACTCGAGACTCAGGCAAAGTGTATTCGCTCCCTGGTCATTGAAACCCCATCAATTCCATCACAAGTAGACGTAGGCTTTACCTTCATCGTAAGGGGCTGAACTAGTATAAACTCTCTTGCGTCCCTTGTCCGCTTTAACCCCTTTAAGCTAACCCGTAGCGATGGCTCCACGACTAAGTCCTTTCTCTAGGACATCTGCCGTGACAAAACCATGACAGTTGGCGCCCACCGTGGGGCTATCGCACGATGGTTTCAAGTTCTTGGAGGGCAACTTTGAAGGACTCAAGGGTTACGCTGTGTTCCAAATGACCAAGATTCGTCGCGGCAAGCTCTAAATCGACGATGCAGGCTAGGGCCCCGAGGCCGGATCAATCGGTTACGGGTACCGGGTCCCCTTTGGTGGCATACAAGTTTTCATCAAGATTGGCGAACCGGGCCCTGAGCCGGACATCTGCACCGACCTCGTCGAAACGGCTCAGCGTGCGAGATCTGCCTGGGTAAAGCCTGTCGTGAAGCGTGCCTTTGTGGGAGTTATCCATGGAGGGGAATCTGAGGATATATCGGAATCTGGTGGTGAGACCGTCGTTTATTCCGGCGACGAGTCATCGACTGGAGAGACCGAGTCGTTATATTAGTTACAAGATGGCCGGATTGGGGGCTGTTCCGATGGCGACCGTATTCCGGACCCCTTTGATCTGCCAAACCGGGAGGCGATCTTCATGGCTGGCACGCAACCAGCGCTCCACTCTTCGACCGCATCGGCGATGATTTCCGGATCAGCAGCGGTGAAAGCGGCTGGGCCAGGAGGCCCTGTGCGACCGCCAACTCAGGTTCTATCTGGTTTATTTGACGCGTTGGCAACGCTGATGGCGGAGGTTAACCCGGCGGATCAGGATGCACACAATGCGGAAATCGTGAAAGTAAAAGATCAGATCACCCAGGCCAAAATCGACTTAGCAGCTGAGGATACCAGGATAGCCGCGGAGCGGGCCGCTTTGGATGCACAAGCTTACCGGATTATGCTGGATTAGAGTGCGTCGAACGAAGTCCTGAAGAGGAGGCATCGATCTCGCTTGCCACCGGTTTATAACGCTAGAAATCTCTTTAATACCCTAGGAGCAGGGACCAGTAATCCGCCGGTGGTAAACCGGGCGGAGGCACCGGGGGCAGGGGCGCCGGTTCAGCCATGTTTGGCGGATCCGCCTCGTCAGAACAACATTGTGGCACCACATGTCCCCACGCCATCGGGTCATTATTCTAACCCGATGGACAACATTGTCGCTGCCGCTTCACGGCTGGCGGCCATCCCGGTCGTAGGCGATTCTCCAGCAGCGGTCGAGACGCGTCGGGTTAAGGAGCTTCTTTAGACAGCCTTGGTTCAACAGGAGGCTTATTCATATAGTCGGATCGGATTCATTCCACTCCCCGTCCAAGCCGGAGTTACAGCAGGCGTATGGATGAACCGGCAGTAACAAGCAATGCGCGGAACCATGATCCGCCCCGTGGCCATAACCCGGCGGGTGGTGCTGGTGATGCTCAGGAGGTGGTGGACCGGGCTCGGGCACGCAGAGAGGCCGAGTTAGCGGCGCAGCACGAAGCCCGTCAGCTTACTCCGGTTCGTCCAACCACATCGGTGGAACCAGGAGTTACCTCTAGTTCCTTGGGAGTGCCATGTCTTGTCCCAGCGTTGCGCAATGTGCGCCTGCCCAAGGATTTCAAGGGCCCGCGCAAGGTGCCGAATTACACCGCTGATTTATCCCTTGAAATATGGGTCGAAAGCTATGAGATGGCCATGGAGATGCCGGACGTGGATGATGCGGCATGTGCGAAGTACTTCACAATGATGCTAGAAGGAATGGCCCACACTTGGCTAAAGAGCTTACCGACTAATTCTATCAGGTCATGGCCTGAGTTGAGAGCCCGGTTTATTCAGAATTTCAAGGATACATGCAAGCAGCCCATGTCAATTGTGGACTTAGCTACCTGTGTCCAGGAGGAAGGAGAGTCAACAACCCATTGGGTGCGCCGGGTTTCGGAGAATTATCATTCATTAGACCGCATCAACGCTGACACCGCAGTTTTAGCATTGGAAGGCAATTGCCGGTTTGAACCCTTGAAGTTGAATTTGGGATGGCTCAAACGTCATCGTAATGACATGGGAACCCTCATGGCTGCACTGGTGAAGTATGCCGACTCTGATAGTACCAAGATCCCGAGTCTGACGATGATAAGACAGGGAAGGGAAAGAAGAGCGGCAACACCAAGGGGCAGCACCACAACCCGGCGGGTCATGGAAACGGCGGCAAGCGCAAAGCGGACCACCATTTAGACTTTGTGGCTAACACGCATACACACGACAAGGGCCAGCGGCGTAAGGGTAAACCGCCCCGGCGCAGTGGAATGCCAAATCCTAATCTGGACCGTTTGTCGTATCTGTTGAACCAGCCCTGTCCAAAGCATGGGACGAAGGAGGAACCGTCCACACACCTCTGGAAAGATTGTTACATCATGCAAGAGTTCAAAAATTCTGATTCTTTCCGGTATGATCAAGCATCAGGAGGTGGTTCGGGCTCTGGCTCTCATGGACGGGTTATGGCGGAGGAAATTCCGGTTCAGGATTCCATGGCAATCAGGGTGGACATAACAATCAAAGTAATCAAGGAAACCAAGGTGGCTATAATCATCAGGGCAATCAGCAGTAGCAGCAGCAGTCGGGTTACCAGAGCAACCCAAAGCAGTTGAATAGCGGACAGTACCATGTCTTCACCACTAGCTTGGACAAGCGCGATCAGAAGCTTCATAAAAGGGTGGTGAATGCCGTTGAACCGATCATGCCCCGTTATTTGCGCTGGTCCGAGCAGCCGATTGTGTGGAGTAGAGAAGATCATCCACCCTGGGTTGACAATCCGGGTCATCTGGCTCTGGTGGTGGCACCTCAGGTGGGAGGTTATAAGTTCACTAAGGTACTCATGGATGGAGGGAGTAGTATCAATATCCTTTATTATGAAACTTTCCGTTGCATGGGGCTAACAGATAAAAATCTTAAACCGTCCAATACGCTGCATGGTGTGTTGCCTAGTAAGTTGGCATATCCTGTTGGTAAGATAGCTCTGGAGGTGGCTTTTGGAGATGAGCATGACTCGAGATCAGAAACCTTGACCTTTGAAGTGGTGAAAATCAGAAGCCCGTATCATGCCCTATTTGGACGGCCAGCTTATGCTAAGTTTATGGCACGACCTTGTTATGTCTATCTACAGCTCAAGATGCCGGGTCACAAGGGAACTATAACCGTGCATGGAAGCCGCAAGATTGCTCTGGAGTGTGAGGAAGGTGATGCGGCTTATGCTGAGTCGGTTTGTGCAACAGAAGAGTTGAAGTTTTACAAGGACAATGTTGATCCGGCAGATATGACTTTGTTGAAGAAACCAACTACAGAGCATGATCCGGCCCTGAAGTTTAAATCGGCTGATGAGACTAAACTTGTTGACTTTGTGCCTGGCGATTCGTCCAAGCAGTTTAGTATTAGTGCTAACTTGGATCCGAAATAGGAAAGCGCGCTCATCGAGTTCATCCGTGAGAATCGGGACATCTTTGCATGGAAGCCTTCTGACATGCCTGGTGTACCGAGAGAACTCGCTGAGCACACTCTCAATGTTGATCCTAAGTATAAACCGGTCAAGCAGTTTCTCCGCCGATTCAATGAAGAAAGACGCAAAGCTATTGGAGAAGAAGTAGCCAGGCTCTTGGCGGCTGGATTTATCGTTGAAGTATTCCATCCTGAGTGGTTGGCTAATCCGGTGCTGGTCCTCAAGAAGAATGGCACTTGGGATATGTGTGTTGACTACACAGATCTCAACAAAGCTTGTCCAGCAGATCCTTTTGCCCTCCCCCGTATTGATCAAATTATTGATGCTACGGCTGGTTGTGAGCGTTTAATTTTTTGGATGCATATTCTGGTTATCATCAGATCAAAATGGTAGTTAAGGACCTGGAGAAGACAGCCTTCATAACTCCTTTTGGAGCCTTCTGCTATGTGTCCATGCCCTTTGGGCTCAAGAGTGCACAGGCAACTTATCAACGGTGTGTGCAGAATTGTCTTCATAAACAGATCAGCCGCAATGTACGGCCTGCTGCGAACGGCGTGGCTAAGCCAGCAGCCGTACGACCCATCTTCATCAACAAGGCATCCAAGACCCTCGCGAGGGTCCAAGCCTCGTGAGGCGGGCGACGCGAGACCTCCTCTGGAGTAGCCTAGCCAGGCAGGCTCGCGAGGAGCGGAGATATCAAGGCGGGGCAAAACGTCATGAGGCTCTCGTGACGTGAGCCATGACAAGCGACACCAGGCGGGCGCCAGCGCGCGTAGCGTCCTTATTTCCTCTTTGGTGCTAAGGAGGCCAGTGCAGGCGAAGAGTACCGAGGCATCAGGCAAAGGTTGCTATATTGATGCAACGAGACTAAGACCAGAAGGACGGCAAGACGGAGGTCATCGTGGAGCCCAAGACGACGTCACCACCAGAGCTTTTCGCAGGCGAAGACTGCTTTTGTCAGGATAGCTTGTACTAGCTGTCCCCCTTCAAATTTGCCCGCCGTTGTTGGCTTCCTTCCCGCTCGATATTTGGGAAGAGGACCAGGGCCTCTATAAATAGGTCTAGCCACCACAGTAGTAGCCATCAGATCCAGAGACACGCACAAGCTCGTACGCACAAGAACACCTCAACCTTGGGAGGCTATTCTTCCCTTGTACTGTTCATCATCAGCCCAAGAGGCAATCCACCACCACCACACTGGAGTAGAGTATTACACCACAACGGTGGCCCGAACCAGTATAAACCTCATGTCTTTCTGTGTTGCGAGTTCGTCGAGTTCGTCCGCGAGATCTTAGCGAGCTAGGGCGTAGATTGGCAGGAGGGAAAGACTTCATGCGCACCCTAGTGATCGAACCTTAAGGGTTTGCCGGAACCCCACATTTGACATTTGGCGCGCCAGGTAGGGGTGCGCCGGAGCTCCTCTCCACCATCCTGCGCCCCGTGCCGCCGCACTTCGCTCCCATGGCGGGTGCCCCGCCATCCACCTCCGCGACCCACATCGACAGCGGGGCATCTGGGTACCGAGCCCTGGCCCCCGCCCTTCGCCAAGTGCGGTGGCCGACCAAGTTCAAGCCAGAGATGCCGCCGTGTTACGACGGCGCGGCAGACCCGACGCCGTTCCTGCTGGCATACGAGGAGGCTGTACTCGAAGCCGGAGGCGACGACAAGATCATGGCCAACTGGTTCCCCATGGCCCTTACCGGCGAGCCACACGCCTGGCTGCTCAACCTCCCGGGATCCACAGTGGCCTCCTGGGGGGAACTCCGTGACCTCTTCATCGATCGCTACGCGGTGCCGGTGCACTATGTGGTCGCGGCCCTGTTGGGCGGCTCTCAAGCACCGCCTTCAGATCGTCACGTCAAATTGTTCCTCCGTCAGATCGGGGCCACCTCCAAGCGCCCGGGGGCTCCGCCAGGTTGGGCTGCCCCAGAGGCCGACCTCACCTTTGGCTCAGAAGACCACCCTGGCTCCACCGCCGGCTCCGGCATGCTCCAGATGCTCTGCACGCCCACCATCTGCAACGTGGCCGTCACCAAGACCCTCATCGACGGCGGTGCCGGCCTCAACTTGCTCTCCGTAGAAGCTTTCAGCCTTCTCCACGTGTCGCTCGAGCGGCTCAACCTCAGCAGGCCCTTTTCGGGAGTTGGTGGTGGAGCTGCCCACTCTCTGGGACAGATCCGCCTCCCTGTCACCTTCGGCACGTGCGACAACTACCGCACCGAGCTGGTGGACTTTGACATCGCCCGCATCAGTCTCCCGTACAACGCCATCCTCGGGTACCCGGCTCTCGCTCAGTTCATGGCAGCGACTCACCCGGCCTACAACCTCATGAAGATGCCAGGGAGCAAGGGCGTCCTCACCATCAAGGAAGACACTAAGGAGGCCGTGACAGCGCTCAGGCTCGCCCTCAGGACTGCGGCAGCAGCACAGCCAGCCGGCACCGGTACCCCCAAGGCCAAGGAGACCGCGCCCACCAAGAATAAGCAGTTGTTCACCCAGGACAAGGCCGAAACCAAGCAGGTGCCGGTCAACGAGGACGGGTCTTCAGGAGCCACCTTCACCATAGGAGCCGGCCTTGACCCGGGACAAGAGGAAGCTTTGGTGAGGTTTTTACGCGCGAACAAGGAGATATTCGCGTGGGAGCCCAATCAGCTAGTAGGGGTCCCGAGAGAGGTGATCCAGCATCACCTAAGGGTATGCCCCAGCATACGCCCCGTGAAGCAGCGAGCAAGACGGCAGTCCACGGAGAAGCAGGCCTTCATCGTCCAAGAGACACGCCAGCTGGAGGCGGCAGATACCATTCGGGAAGTTCGATATCCCGAATGGCTGGCGAACCCCGTCGTAGTACCGAAGAAAGGCAGGAAGGAACGAATGTGCGTCGACTTCACCAACCTTAACAAAGCTTGCCCCCAAGATCCGTTCCCGCTTCCACGCATCGATCAAATCGTCGACTCCACCGTCGAGTGCGACTTGCTATGTTTCCTGGATGCATTCTCAGGATACCACCAAATCAAGATGGCGGTGGAGGATGTGGACAAGACAGCCTTCCTGACACCATGCGGGGTGGACTGCTACACCTGCATGCCCTTCGGGCTGCGCAACGCGGTCGCAACCTTTCAGCGGTTGATGCACATCGCCTTGGGGCGGCAGCTCGGCAGAAACACAGAGGCCTACGTCGATGATATAGTGGTCAAATCTTGTGAGGCGAGGACATTGATTCAAGACTTGGAGGAGACCTTCGAGAGCTTGCGCCAAATGAACTTGAGGCTTAACCCAGAGAAGTGGGTGTTTGGCGTCCCCTCTGGCAAGCTACTGGGGTTCCTCGTATCCCACAGAGGGATCGAGGCGAACCCGAAGAAGATCAAGGCTATCGAAGACATGAGCCCACCGCAGACCCTCTAGGAGATGCAGAAGCTAGCAGGGCGGGTGACCGCGTTAGGGCGTTTCATCTCCAAGCCAGGCGAGCGTGCCTTACCCTTCTTTAAGCTCATGAAGAAGAAGGGCCCGTTCAAGTGGACCCCGGAGGCTGACCGGGCCTTCCAAGACCTCAAGAAATACCTCACCAGCCCCCCGGTGATGGTGGCACCGCGGCCTCTCGAGCCTCTGGTACTCTACCTTGCCGCCACCCTGTACTCCGCCAGCGCGGCGCTGGTGGCAGTTCAGGAGGAGCGCCAAGACAAGAGTGTGCCGCGCCAAGCCAGAGTTGATGCGGCGTAGGGTCAGCAAGGCGCAGCAGAGCCATCGGCTGCAGAGGACCAAGCTCAGCAGGGCGACATCGCAGAAGCTCCTGAGGACGGTCAGGCCTCAGGAAACCCACCACCTCAGGATATGCCACAATCTCCGCAGGACCCGAGCCTTGACAGTGTGCCAGCCCTCGTCGAGCACCCGGTGTACTTCGTCAGCACCGTACTGCGGGACGCGAGGGTGCGCTACCCCATGCCGCAAAAGCTCCTGCTCGCACTCTTGGTGGCCTCGCGCAAGCTGCGGCACTACTCCCAGGGGCACCCCATCAAGGTCGTCTCAGCCTACCCATTGGAGTGGGTACTCAGGAGCCCTAACTCAGCCGGAAGGGTCGCTGAGTGGAACATCGAGTTGCAAGCATTCCAGTTGGAGTTCAGCACTACCAGGGTCATCAATGGAGCTGCGCTCGCCGATTTTGTGGCAGAATGGACAGATGCCCCGGATCTTGAGGAAGGAGAAGACCGGTCCACCTCCCCAGGGAGCGAGGCTCCAAACGGCTAGGTCGTGTATTTTGATGGCGCCTTCGCGCACCAAGGCGCGGGGGCTGGAGCAGTGCTCATCTCGCCCACTCAGGACAAGCTCTACTATGCCGTGCAACTCTGCTTTCAGCACGGCGAGAAGGTCTCCAACAATATCACAGAATATGAAGGCCTCATAGCTGGCCTGAAGGCTGCGGCGGCTATAGGGGTGAAGCGCCTCACCGTCAGAGGCGACTCGCAACTCCTCGTCAACTTCTCCAACAAGGTGTACGAGCCAAAGGACGAGCATATGGAGGCGTACCTCGCGGAGGTGCGCAAGATGGAGAAGCAGTTCTCGGGCCTGGAGCTGCAGCACGTGCCCCGGGGCACCAACAAGTAAGCCGACGACATCACCATGAGAGCATCCAGGCGGCAACTGCAGGAGCCCGACGTCTTTGAGGAGCGGCTCTTCAAGCCATCAGCTACGCCACTTCTTTCAAGCACGACTCAGCCTCGGGAGGAGCTCCCACAGCCTCCGGCCACGGGAGCCCCGGCCTGTGGCCTGACCTCAGGAGCCCGGCTGCTCTTGGCGCTCGAGCCCAGGAGGAATACTGGACTAAGGAATTCAAAGAGCACCTGATGCACGGGACGCTGCCGGAGAAGGAAGAGGACGCGGAGCGCGTGGCCCGGCAAGCCACGGCATACTGTATCCAAGACGGCGAGTTATACAGGAAATGACCGAACGATGTCACGCTGCGCTGCATTTCCAGCGATAAAGGAAGGGAGTTGCTGATTGACATACATGGCGATGACTGCGGACACCACTCGTCGTCACGGACCCTCGTCGGCAAGGTGTTCCGCAGTGGGTTCTATTGGCCCACAGCACTCAATGACGCGGCCGAGCTGGTGAAGTCCTGTGAAGCTTGCCAATTCCACCCCAAGCAAATCCATCAACCTGCTCAGGGCCTCCAAACCGTCCCGCTCACGTGGCCGTTTGCGGTCTGGGGGCTGGACATCCTAGGCCCGTTCCCCCGGGCGCCAGGGGCTACCGCTATCTCTACGTCGTCATTGACAAGTTCACCAAATGGGCGGATGTGGAAGCCGTGCGTACCATGCCAGCCGGCTCTGCTATCAAGTTTATCAAGGGCCTCGGGAGCCGCTTCAGGGTCCCCAATCGTATCATCACAGATAATGGCTCGCAGTTTACTAGTAACCTCTTTAAAACCTGATGTGCTAACTTTGGAACGCAGATCTGCTATGCTTCGATGGCGCACCCCAGGAGTAATAGCCAGGCCGAACGCGCCGATGCGGAGGTCCTGAGGGGCTTCAAGACCAGGACCTTCAAGAAGAAGCTAGAGGCATGCTGCAGGGGCTGGCACGACGAGCTTCAGTCTGTGCTGTGGTCCATCCGCACCACCGCCACCAAGCCAACGGGCGAGACTCCATTCTTCGTCGTCTACGGAGCTGAAGCAGTCCTTCCTCACGAGGTCAAGCATCGCTCCGCACGGATCCTAGCGTTTGACGAAACGCAGCAGGACGCCATGCGGGGGATGGATCTCATGCTGGGAGAGGAACACCGTCGTGAAGCGGCATTGAGGGCGGCAAGGTACCAACAAGCGTTGCGGCGATACCACTGCCGCAACATCCGCTCCAGGACGCTCGAGGTGGGCGACCTCGTCCTGAGGCGGGTCCTCTCTAGAGAAGGGCTGCACAAGCTTTCAACCATGTGGGAGGGCCAGTTCAGGGTCGTCCATGTCTCCAGGCCGGGTGCAGCGCGCCTGGAGACGCAGGACGGGATACCCATCCAGAATGCCTGGAACATCCAGCACCTCCGGAAGTTCTATCCATGAAGCAAGGCCCAGAGCCTGAGAAAAAGGCCCAGAGCCTGTGAAGAAGGCCCGGTGCCTGTGAAGAATCGTCGCCCGTGACACTCTCACGTAATAATGAGTGGGGTTGTACACGCCCCGGAGTCTCAGGAGCGCCGACCTCAGGCCCTGGGGCTCCCTCCCACGCCTAGTGGACAGCACTTAGCTCCGCGCTGGTGAGAAGACTTGAAGACTAGATTAGGTGCCAGACGCGGCTTTTCATTTGCTTTCCGTAGTTGGCTCGCTTTTCCTTAATCAAAGTTTGCCTTTGGTGTTCCTTGCTGATTTGATTCCCTAGCCTCTCACTGCATTTGCTCCGGCTCGAATTTGCTCGTGTTCTCTCTCTCGCATGCCTCATGAGGGGGCTAGGCAAGTGCCCTCGCGAGCATTTTTTCCCCTTTTCTGCCTTCTCATGAGCCACCCCCGTTCGAGCCCAAAATCTGGTGCACCTCTCCTAGTCCGTGCCCCTCAGGTACCGCGATACAAAGTGCCAGGTCAGGGCCAGGATGAACGGCAAATCTTTTAACGCACTTCCTAACGAGTTTTTCGCAGTTCCTGAGCGAATGCAGGCCACCAAGGCAGGATGGATGCGAGGAAATAAACGCCTCGCGAGGAAGAGATAGGTGACGGGGGCTCTGCCCCCTCCCCATTTATATCAAGAGAAGGCCAACCGGAGTTCCCACGATCGCAGGTAATGATGGTTTTCCTTGCATGTTGCAGGGACTTGTCAAGTCGTGCAGTTGCCGAGGCAGTGTGGGGAAGCGGAGACGCCCACGTCCAATCAACCGCCACGCGTCAACCGAGGCCGCAGGCTTTTGGGGCCCGCGGTGCTCCAAACTTGACCCTTGGCTTCGCCGCGAAGCCAAGCCTGAGTGCACCTTGGGCCCGGGGGCTACTGTCGCGTTCTGGGAACGGGGTTCCCCAGACTTGCCTGCCTGCGGCCCACGGCGTGGCTAAGCCAGCAGGCCGTATGGCCCATCTTCATCAACAAGGCATCCAAGACCCTCGCGAGGCGGGCGACGTGAGACCTCCTCTAGAGTAGCCTAGCCAGGCAGGCTCACGAGGAGCGGAGATATCAAGGCGGGGCAAAACCTCACGAGGCTCTCGTGACGTGAGCCATGACGAGCGACACCAGGCGGGTGCCAGCGCGCGTAGCGTCCTTATTTCCACTTTGGTGCTAAGGAGGCCAGCGCAGGCGAAGAGTACCGAGGCATCAGGCAAAGGTTGCTATATTGGTGCAACGAGACCAAGACCAGAAGGACGGCAAGACGGAGGTCATCGTGGAGCCCAAGACGGCGTGACCACTAGAGCTTTTCGCAGGCGAAGACTGCTTTTGTCAGGATAGGTTGTACTAGCTGTCCCCCTTCAAACTTGCCCGCCGTTGTTGGCTCCCTTCCCGCTCAATATTTGGGAAGAGGGCCAGGGCCTTTATAAATAGGTCTAGCCACCACAGTAGTAGCCATCGGATCCAGAGACACGCACAAGCTCGTACGCACAAGAAGACCTCAACCTCGGGAGGTTGTTCTCCCCTTGTACTGTTCATCATCAGCCCAAGAGGCAATCCACCACCACCACACTGGAGTAGGTATTACACCACAACGGTGGCCCGAACCAGTATAAACCTCGTGTCTTGCTGTGTTGCGAGTTCGTCGAGTTCGTCTGTGAGATCTTAGCGAGCTAGGGCGTAGATCGGTAGGAGGGAAAGACTTCGCGCGCACCCCAATGATCGAACCTTAAGGGTTTGCCGGAACCCCACATTCGACACAAACATCAGGGATAATGCTCGATAGGCTAACTAAATCTAGAGGAGGAAGAATGAAGATCCATTTTGAGGCAGGTTTAAAAAGGACACGTGATGCTACAGAGTCAGCCAAGTTAGTATCAGAGGCAGCGGTTGCCGTTCGGTGTCATGTACGTATCCTCCCAACATGGATTCAGTACAGGAATGACAAAGACGAAACCTAGTTCAACACCTTCCTCGACCATTTATCTGTAAGTATGGTTATGTATGGAAACTAGTAATATCGTCTTGCTCTGTCCCATACTTTCTAGGTTGCTGATAATGAGACTCCCATTATTTTCAACAAATGAGGTTCAAGTTGGATAGCCAAGATGATGCAACCAGACGAGCTTGCACCCATGTTTTCAAGTCTACTATGCGACAGTATCGGTATAACTTGAGGAAAACTCACTTTGAAGGCAAGGCTAACGGTGAACTTGCCCAAACATCTCCAGTGGAAAATATATCGGATGAAGACTGGAGAGGCCTCGTTAAACACTGGTCTGATCCCCAAAGTATCAGGTTCACTATATATATGTGATCAGATCACATGTTGAAGTCCTATTTACGCATGTGCCACACAAATCTATCTTCTTGTAGATGAACTGTTCAAAGAACAAGGCCAACCATACAAAAGTGTAATTCCAACAGACGACAGGATCTCGTAGTTATATTGCACACCGCGAGGCTCTTGTAATTAGCTACTATTTCACTCTTTTTGTTGTACCATATTATCAGATCTATATTGACTTGTTCCAAATGAAGAGGAAAGCCCGCAAGGACCAAAAAGTACCTGAACCAAATGTTGTGGAAATCTTCAAGGACTGTCACACCAGCAAGACGAAGGGCATGACTACACCAGTCAAAGCCGCTGTTGTAAGTCCTTAATCCTCATGCCTTTTAACTAGTACTTACTCTAACTTGTGCCTTGAACTGCATGGTTTGCAGCCAATGTTTATTACTCTTTCAATTTTTATACACAATTGTCTTAGCGTGTCATTGCACCTTGCAAGGTTTAAAAGAGATGAGTGATGTTCCTTTGATCTTGACGTGTAATCTAGTTCCGTGCTGGACTTCCCCACACAATGTTACAATTGCCTGTTTGTCTGTTCTCAGTTGTTTTGTGATATGAATGATGTCAAACTATGCTTACCGTATTATAAACTTTGTCTCTGTATCCTTAGCTGTCAATACAATGTGAAGAAATAGACAATACATTAGCCATGGTACATGGTCATATGTTTGGAACCTGGTTTTATTATGTACTTTGCAGTAAAATACAACTAATATTTTACATGGGTTCACCAGAATAAGTTTTGTATATAGACCAAAGCTATTTTGTTTGGTTTTGCTGCCTGCTTAATATCTTCTGTTCTGGTACTACTAATGTAATAAACTCAACTTTTCAGCAAGCTATGGAAAAAATGGTGGAACCACCACCTTCTGAAGGTGGCGAGGCACTATAACCGCAATGTCAGCTCTTGCTGCAGTGGGTCAGTACCTATCCACTAACAGTGCCAAAAGCACGTTCCTGCGTAATACTGGGTTGGTTGTTAAGGCAATCTCGTCCAAACTGCCTCATGATCAAGATATGCATGCTCAAAACAATGTTATATCTGCGCTCCAGACACAAGTCCATTCCCTAACAGAGACCCTTTGTGAAACAAGGACATACATTGTTCAATGCCGTCAAGATATGCATGGTTTTGAAACCAGACTATCAGACATTTGCTATGTTGTTCATGAGCCTAGGAGAAATGAAGGCGAAGGTTATGGTGCTCTCCATCGGACAATACAGAATGAAAACAAAACAGTCGGGTCAAATGAACTGAGCTTCTGAACTTCTGCTGGTGCATTTATCTGCCAGACTGCTAACTTTTATGCCAACCTTCCTTTTATTTTATAGTTGTAATTTGTTTTGTTGCGATACAAAATTTGTTAACATGCACCCACCGGCTGAAGAAAACAGCAAGCCATTTTTGTATAGTGTAGGGTGTTCCCTATATTTGCACTGGTGGCGATCTTTGATGCCCATTGGATGTAATCTGTGCAATCGCCTTAATAGCCTAGCATTAGTTTCGGGCTTATTTATTTCCTAGTCTTCTTTTTCCCTGGTTTGCTAGTGATCGCAACAACCATGGGCCATATATGGACCGTCGTAACCTTGACCCTACTACGGGCCGTAGGATCCATGGGCCTCCGACGGGCCGTCGATAAATGGGCCTCCAACAGGGCCGTAGAATCGGTGGGCCTCGAGCCGTCGGATAAATGGGTCTACGTGGGCCGTAAACGGGCGTAATTGGTATCGGCCGTTAATAGGCCGGAGGACAGCAAAGGCTTAATTCTGTCACAGGCATAACGGGTCGTTAATAGGCTAGAATATATGACGGGTTGGAAATGGCGCAACGGGTTAACAGGCCAGAAATGGGCCGACTCTTGCCACGGGCCGAATTTGGCCCATTAGGGGAATAGGCCAGTAATGGGCCGGAAGTAATCGAGGGCCGGAAAGGAGCCCAAGAGCATACGGGCCGTCAGTAGGCCGAAAGCTAACACGGGCTGGAAACGGCCCATGTGAATCATGGGCCGCTAACGGGTACAAAGAAATTTACTGTTCATTATGGGCTAGAGTCACCATGGGCCTCTAAAGGGCCTAAAGATACGAAGGCCTCATATGGGCCGAAAGACGTCATGGGCCATACATGGGCCGAAAGTGAAACGGGCTGGTGTTATATTTGACGGCCCCACTGGTGCGCGTCGGTGCTATACAAACGGTTTTTAAGCCCTTTCCACGACGGCATTTGGAACCATCGCCAAGTAAGTGTGGGCGATAGGGGGGTCCTTCCCACACGACCCAGAAATCGTCGGGGATAGGGAGCCTTGATGCATACAGTTTTCCCTATATAACCGTTTCCGATATCTCGAATATCCCAAACGCTTCATCCTTGCTACTCATTTGTGCTCGCATTGCCATCCCAGTCAGAGTTTAGTGGTTTTACATAAAACCAGGCAGATTCCAGGCACGGGAGCTTTCCAGGTAGATTCCAGGCACGGGAGTTTTACGATGCCTGGCACATCATAAACCGTGTACGATAGGTAGACAATCACACACATTTAGTTTTCCCGCACCATACGTCGTAGTGTCTGACATCACACACGCTTTGCAAATGGCAACTGTGTGCATGCTTGCACACGTTTCCGCTCTGTGAACCGTCTCGGATTATGGTGTATATCGTAAGCGTTTGTGTTTTACCAACTGTGTGTGCCGTAATGACCTGCACAACGTAATTTCGCCCTAATTTAATTGTTGCTATTTAAAATTGTACCTAATTTAAACTTGAAAGTAGGCTATAGCTTTATTCATATCCATCAGGTTCAAACAACTAATGCAGTATTCGATTCATAGGTACATATGTTTAAGAATTACATAAGCACCATATAAAGTATGATGAACCAGGGTTCAATACTTGTACTATTACAGATGGTAAAGAAAGAGGCGACAGACATTCCGGTTGCTGAACAAGGTGAAGC
Source organism: Aegilops tauschii subsp. strangulata (assembly GCF_002575655.3). Taxonomy (NCBI): domain Eukaryota; kingdom Viridiplantae; phylum Streptophyta; class Magnoliopsida; order Poales; family Poaceae; genus Aegilops; species Aegilops tauschii. Next base: position 74,104,781 of record NC_053035.3, read on the forward strand.
GGAATGGCCCTATTGTGCTCTCCTGGATGCAGAAGGCATGCAGGACTCTAGACCAACCCTTTGTGATGGCCAGCCGCCAATCATGTAGTTTGAGAGGTAATCTTGAGTACACTGCTTTAGGATCCACTGCAAAAGAAAAAAGATTCAGATATTGTCATCTAACACAACTCATTACGGGCAGTAAAAAGAAGGCTATAGGGTTCTTACTTACCATCTTGTAGTTCACTGTTGTCTTGCATAAAGTGTAAACAAATAGTTCGATTGACATCTTTTGACCCATTTTAATAACAATCTTTATCAGTTTCCTCACTTGATGCTAGTTCATGAATATCTCATTGCCCCATACGCAGAAAGGGTCGAAGTGTGGATCTTTGGCAAAGATATATGGACCTAAAAGCACCAAGTTAATATTAGAAGCTAAACAACAATTGAAAAATGATGTAGTACAACACTCCCTCCATCCCATTATATAAGATTTTATTACATGTATATCTAGACATCATCAGAACATTAAGGTAACACCCTTCCTTAAAATGATGTAGTACAACACTCCCTCCATCCCATTAAAATGATGTAGTACAACACTCCCTCCATCCTATGTAGCCTGGGATTGCATATTTAGTCATTTAGTACAATGCATGTTGCTAAACAACAATTGAAAAATGAAAAGGCATGTTAACTGCAATATCCTTAACAGCAACCAAATATCATAATTCATAGTGGTATTGTTTAAACTGTTATTGATGAAATTGAACGGCACGGCAAATAGTTGCACATATAGAGCATCACATTGTGAAGAACTGAAATAAACAAGTCATAATGACATCTCTAGGCGATCCTTAAAAAATTAAAGGACTAAAACCCTTAGTGGATATATATATACTCCACCAATTTTTGGCCTTTTCTAGTCGATCCCCTAAACTTAAGGTTGTAAACTTCAATTTGATCAAGTTCAAAGCAGGTTCAACTAGAAGTAGCATGCATTTAAACATAACCATAGATAGTTTTGCATAACCGAACATAAAACATAAATTTAAACTAAGCTAAACTACTTTCGGTCGAAGTACAGGTCGAGCCAATCCTTCCTCGTCATGTACGGTGTGCCGTGAGCCGGGTCCGGGCCAGTACCGTCGTCGGGGTCGTTGGCGAAGGCACTCCTCCACTTGTCGACGTCGATCTCCTCGTCCTCAGGGCCCACCTCGACGCCCTCCACGCCGCCGTCGCCGCCGCCTTCGACCTCATCATTGGAGGAGAGCGCGATAACCTCGCCGCCCTCTACGCCGCCGTCCTCGCCAACTTCAACCTCGTCATCGGAGGAGAGCACGATAACCTCGCCGCCCTCCGCGCTAGCAAAGATTGCCCACTCCGCCTCCACGAGCTCCGGGTTCTGCCGGCGGAGCTCTTGCATGTAGGCCTCGTCGGCGGCCTCGACCTCGATGCGCTCCCATGCCTCGCGGTCCTCCCACGCAATAGCCGAGCTCACCACCCCTGGCTCCGGTAGAACGAGGTCGACCGGACGTGTGCCGAAGGGGAAATTGAACCTAGCCGCCGCGCCGTGGTAGCGGACCTGCCAGCGGTCGTACTCCATGGCCGCGAGCTCGGCCGTGTGGAAGCTACCGAGCCACCGCCGGGTGTGGGTCTGTCGGGTGGTTGGTGCGACATATGCCAAAGGATGGCTTGTCATTGTGGGAGCCAATAAAACGTCGCCGGTGCCTGGAAACGGGATGAGGCGAAGACATGCACGCCGGCGAACCTTACCCAGGTTCGGGGCTCTCCGAGGAGATAACACCCCTAGTCCTGCTCTGCGGGGTCTCCGCATGATCACTAGCTCGATAAAGAGTAGCTACAATCGCTCCTAGAGCTGTTGGGATCAAGGGAGAAGAAGAACAAGGCTAGCTCTTGCTTCTCTCTATCTATGGTGTGTGTGCACGTGCTATGCTTGGAAGATAAACATGCAGAGGTGCCCACTATGCTTGGGTGCGAACCCTTTGCATGGGTGCTTCGGGGGGTTTATATAGGCCTACCCCCCGGGGGTACAATGGTAATCCGACTGGGAACTGGCCCCAGCCGTCAGTGTCTACGCCTGCCGGCTCCTCCGCTGGCTGGTGGGTCCCGCCGGCTGGTGGGTCCCGCCGGCTGCCGGCTACTCGGCCGGCAGGCCGGCCCCACCGCCTAGGGTCTTGTCGGCGGCTGCTTACTGTAGCCGCGCCTCTGATGATGAGGGCTTTGTCGAGGTAAGCGTGGCTACAGTGATCCGCGTCGGGGGCTATCACTGTAGCCTCGCCTCGTCTTGTCTCCTTAAATGGGCTCCTGCTTCGAGGAAGGGAGTCGCCGGTTCTGGAGGCCGGCTATGCTCCTGGCCGACTAGGAAAGGCCGGGCCGCCTTCACGCCTCCCTCTGGCTGAAGGGGCCCGCAGTCCTTGGGCCGTGCACGAGTGGGTCGTGGATGACGTCGTAGCTGGCGTGGCTACAGTGCCCGGCCGCACGGGAGACATCCCTCCCGTACGGCCTCCTGTAACCATGCCTGCCTCGGGCTTCGGGGGTCGTGGCCGCACTGTGGCCATGCCCCGTCAGGTCGTCGTTATGTAGGGGCGGTTGTGGTCTCGGCCGGCTTCTAGGAGTCGGCGTTTCTCTTGGCCGGCTTCTTGGAGTCGGTGAGGCTGGGTCGCCTTCCGGGAGTCGGCTTCAGTGGTAGCCGGCCCGGGAAGGCGGCCCAAATGCTTGGAGTGCTTGAAGGCCCAAAGGCCTGATAAATTTTCTGAAGAGCCAGGGGTAGCCGGTTTGGCTACCCGTGGCCACTTACTCCGACAGTAGTCCCCGAAGCTGATCGGGCTTCGAGGTGGAGTAGGGTTCGAGAAGCTCGAACAGCTTCCCATCGCGACAAGCCGGCAGCTGGGAGCCGGCCTTGGTCAGGCACGTCGTCTGAGCCGAAATCTTCTGGAGTCGGAGGGCGGGAACCCGCTGGCATGTGCGCCGGGCTGCGGGCCGGCCGCGGGCCGACGGCGCGCCACGTAGCCGGAAAGCCTGCCAGCCCACGCGCGAGACGGGACGCTGCCGCAGAGAGGGGGCCTGCCACGTCCGCGCCCCAGCCCAGGCGCGGATCTTTTGTATCCCGGAACCGCCCGCACGTTCCGTGCGGCCGTTTCGGCTCGCACTTATGCGTAATAAACGCGAGACGTGGGGGAGTGGGCGCAGTTAATCCCACGTCCCCCCCATGTCCGGCCTCTTCGGCCGCGTGAGGCTATAAGTAGGGGGAGGTGGAGGGCGGCAGGCCCTCGCACGCTCCTCCTACTTCCGCCGTCTTCTTGCCTTGCTCGTTCTCGCAACAGCGCCTCGCCGCCGCGCTCTTCCTCCGCACGCTCCTCCGCCGCCGTGCTAGCTTCCGCCATGCCTCCCCACGTAGAGCAGCTTGGCGGGGATTGGGATGGCTCCATCATCCACAACGACCTTATCGACTTCCTCCGCGACACACGGCGTCTGCCCAGTGCGGACAAAGTGGAGGTCCGCCTCGCGCCGGAGAAAGAAATCAGACCGGCGCCGCGGGATGGCGAGCGGGTGGTCTTCCGCTTGCACTTCCTGCGCGGCTTTGGCCTGCCAGCGAGCGCCTTCTTCCGCACCTGGCTGGACTTCTATCAGCTCCAGCCGCACCACCTCACCCCCAATGCGGTGGTGCTGCTGTCGGCCTTCGTCACCCTGTGCGAGGGCTATCTCGGCGTCCTCCCCACCCTTGAGCTCTGGGGGGAGTTCTTCCAGTCGAAGCTGGGTACGCGCAGCAAGGGCGTGCCGGCCCACACTGGTGCCTTCATCGCGTCGCGGAGATCGGGCGCCGACAACCCCTTCCCCGTCATCACGCTGATCCAATCGGTGAAGAAGTGGCAGAAGTCATACTTCTACGTGCGGAACATCGCTCCACGGGGCGACTACGTCAACCTGCCGGCTTACATAGCCGGCCCGCCGGCGGGGAGGCTGCCCCAGTGGTCCTTCCGGGCGGTGATGCTGTCGCAGGGAGGAAACGCCGCCATCGTCCGCCTGCGGGTGATGGTCTAGACGGAGGGCCTGACGGGGCCCAACCTCCTGGCCGCGTTCGTCACGCGCCGGGTCCTCCCGCTCCAGAGCCGGCCTCATCTGATCTGTCAGATGAGCGGCCAGCTCGATCCGAGCCGGATGTGTACCAAGGAGATGCCGCAGGCCGACGCTGCCGACATGGTGAACTACCTCGCCAACTACCAGCTTCCCGACGACTGGCAATTCGGCAAGGAGCCATACAGCCGCGCCAATCCTCCGCCTATGGTACGCTCCCCTTCTCTTTTTCTCTTTGTCGCCGAGTTCCTCCGGGCCGACTCTAACTCAGTCGGCTCGCTCTTTTGACAGAATCCTCTGCTTCGGCCGGCCGGCGGGGCGGACGTGGAGCGCCGCTTCGCCCCCGATCGGACCGAGCACGACCAGGAGGACCCCGATCTGGGGGCGGTCCATATGGAGGAAGCCGCCGAGCCGGCTGGTGGTCAAGCCGGCGGCGAAGCAGGCGGCGCCGGGTTCTCCGCGACCTTCGACGATTGGCCGGACGAGGACGAAGCCGAAGTCGTCCCGCCCCGCCAGCCAGCCTCCGGACGCGGTGCGGGCTCCTCCGGCGCGCAGCCTGCTCAGGGTAGAGGCCAGAAACGTCGCGCCACCCAGGGCATGTTCGGTAGCCGGACGAAGAAGCCGAGGGGTGGGGCGGCAGCCACCAGGCGGGAAGAAGCGGCCGCGAAGGCGGCTCGCTTCCACAAAGTGGAGAAGCAGCCGCAGGCTGTGTCAGCGTAAGCTTTCTCTCTTTCTGTGTATTCCCCTTCTTTCTTTTCTTGGGTGGTTTTCTGAACCTTTGTCTTCTTTTCTTTGATCAGAGCTCCACTGTCACTCGAGCGGGCGGCTGCCGGCTCCGTTGTCGAGTCGCCAGGGGGCTCTGGGAGCACCACCCGCCGCGTAGATCCCCGCGCCGCCCTCCTGGAGGCGACGGAAAGGAACGCGCGGGAGGTGCGGGAGGAGCAGGAAGCGCGGGAGGCGGAGGCACGGAGGGCAGCCGTCGCCCAGGCAGCTCAGGAGGAGGAGGCGGCGAAGGCGCTTGCCGAGGCCGCAACCAAGGCCCAGGCAGAGGTCGAGGCCGAAGCGGCGGCAGGGGAGGCCTTGATGGTCACCCCCCTGCGCACCATGGCGCCTGGGGGCGCGGATCCCTCGCCAGGGGAGCCAGTGGTTCCCAGCCGGGTCTGGGCGGGAGCGGCGACGACGTCATCTTCATGAGGGAGGCGCCGGGGCCGACTCCTCCGACTAGGGCGGCCCAAGGCGGTCAGACCGAGCCTGCGCCCGCACAGTCGGCGGAAGGCGAGCCGGCCGCGGGAGCTGCGGTGGCGGTCCGGGTTCCGCCAAGCCGGCGCGCAGGGAAGGCCGCGTCGGAGCCGCAGAAAGCGGCGTCGGAGCCACGGCCGGCCGTGGGCTCCAGCTCGTCGGCCCGAGACGCGGAGGCGGCCAGCGCTACCTCCGGGTGGACGCCAGGCGGAGGGACAGCCGTGGTGAACATCGCTGCACAAGACGTCCGGACCCGGCTCCAGAACCAAGCCGCGACGCTGTGGCAGTTCACCGACGAATTCCTCGCCACACGGGCTGCCATCCGGGTTAGTATTCTCATCTTCTTCTTGATTTCTCTTGTGGGGGCGCGTCAGCGCACCCACTGGGTGTAGTCCCCGAGATTCGGGTCGACTGCTGAGCAGTCGGCTCGGATCTTCCTTGATGATTTCTCATCGTTGCTTTCGTTCTTACGTCGATCTTCTGTCCATCTTGCAGGACTATCACAACCTCCGAGCGGCCGCCTTCAACTCCCAGGCTCGGGAGCTGACGCAGAAGACCGCCGATCTCACTGAAAGCCGAGGTATGTAACTTGATCTTTATCTCATGTGGGGGCGCGTCAGCGCACCCACTGGGTGTAGTCCCCGAGATTCGGGCCGACTGCTGAGCAGTCGGCTCGGATCTTCCTTGCTGATTTCTCATTGTTCTTCTTGTTCTTCTATCTCTGCAGCGGCCAACGCCAGTCTGAGGGCACAGCTGGGGGAGTCCCAGACTGCTCTTCGTGCCAGGGACGCGGAGCTCGCCGCCTTGGTGAAGGAGCGCGACCGCCTGGTCAAGAAGCTGTCCGACCAGGAGGAAGGCCACAAGGCTGTGCTGAAGGCTGCGCAGGATCGCGAAGCCACCCTCCAGGCCGAGTTCGAGACGGAGGCGGCCGGCTGGGCAGAGGCCAGGCAGACTCTGGTCTCCGGCTATGGCCAGATTGAGGATCTGGTTGACGGTAAGTCGTCTACCCCTTCGTCCTTTCTTGCCATCTGTCATTTTGACTTGTTTTTCTGATTTGGGGTTCTTCTTTTCTTTTCTACGCAGAGTACTTCCCCGGCTATTCCACTGCCGCCAACCAGGCCATCGAAGCTCGTCGCCAGGCGAAGAGGCAAGCCGGCTTCGAGATTTCGCCGACTGCCGGCCGCTCGCTGGAGGAGCAGCTACTCGCGATCCAGGCTCGTATCCAGCCGGCTCACAGGCTGCTCCGCCGGCTTCAGCGTGCCGGGTCGCAGGTCCTGGCCGCCCTCTGGCCCGGCCAAGTGATCCCGCGCACTCCCAGTCTGACCGCCGACTGGCTGGAGGTGGCCGTCGGGCGCTTCGAGGCTTGGAAGGCGTCAGCGGCTCGCTCCGGCGCCGGGCGGGCGCTGGAGTTCGTCAAGGCCTGGTACCCAGGCCTGAATCTGGACCAGCTGGCCACCTGGCGGCAGCAAGCCGACGCGGAGCTGGAGCCGGCGCGGCCGGCCATCATTCGACGGGCTTCGGCAATCGCCGACTACACCGACACCAACGTCTTCGCCCCCGAGGTGGACGACAATGGAGTCGCCCAGCCGGAAGATTGGTTCGGGCTGGACCCGGCGTGCGGCGAGGACTCGGCGGAGGAGATCGACTCTAGCGACGAGGGCGAAGAGGAGGAGGAGGAGGGTGAAGACGTCGAGCCGGCTGGTGGAGCAGCCGGCCAGCCTGACCGCGCCTCCAGCACTATGCTGCGTGCGAGTGCATCTCCTGTTGTGGGAGGCGGTCAAGCCGGGACCAGCTAGGCGGCCACTCCTTCAGCCGGCGAGCTGCCTTCACCGACCAACTCGGCCTTCGCGCCTTTGTCTTCTTTCTTTTGTTTCCTGTCTTGTTACTTTTGAACAATGTTTTTGGTTAAGTCTGCGCAATTCCACCCACTGGGTGTATTCAAACTTAATTCTGTTGCCAGCCTTTAGGCGGCTTTATGTATATAAGTTATGAGATTGGCTTTTCCTTGTACTTTTGCTTTTTGTCCTTCTGCTTTTTTTTCTTTGCCGCCCTCCCTTGGTTGCCGTCTCCCTAGTCAAACAGTTGCTCTGCAATCTGTAGCCGGGGAGTGCCTGGCCGATTGGGGAGGGGGAAGTACTTTTAGATCGGTCGGACTTAAGCTAAGTTTTTAGGAAGCCGGCCAGTCGGCTGCTGTGACAGCCGGCAGGCATATATGGAGGCCGCCTTTTTGCTATATAGGTTAGTTGTTCCTTAGCCGTTTTCGTGTGGGCGTCCTTTCTGTCTTCTCTCTTGCTAGTCGGACAGTCAGTTCTTTGAGCTGCGACTTTCAACAAGAGAGGACTGGGGAGCCGGCGCACTACTTTGCTGACTTCGGGAAGAACTTATAATATAGCTTAAGGCGGCCAGTCCCCGGGCCGACTAGTCGGACCCGGTGCCGGACAAGATTTCAAAATGTAATAAGACATTCATGGATATGACACTCGTCATCCATAGATAAATAAAAGGCAGTCCCCGAGTACTGTTCGGGGGGCCTGTTGGTTTGTAACTTAATACAAAAGGGGTAGCGTGATACATACTGCTTTTCAGCTGTAAAATCGTCTTAGGAGGTTTGCGTTCCATGGTCGCTCCGACTCCTTGCCGGAGTCGTCTCTCTTGCATGCTCTTGGCTTTTGCGCGTCGATCAAGTAGTAGGAGTCGTTGCCGAGTGCCTTGCTGACGACGAAGGGGCCTTCCCAAGGGGCCGAGAGCTTGTGCTGGCCGGCTGTTCGCTGGATCAGCCGGAGCACAAGGTCGCCCTCTTGGAAGGATCTTGGCTTGACCTTGCGGTTGTAGTAGCGGCGCATGCCTTGCTGGTAGATGGCGGACCGGCTGAGGGCTAACAGCCGGCCTTCTTCCAGTAGGTCAGCGCCGTCTTCTCTTGCTTCTTTGGCTTCCTCCTCTGTGTACATGGTGATCCATGGCGAGTCGAACTCAATGTCTGTTGGGATGACAGCCTCGGCACCGTACACGAGGAAGAATGGAGTGAAGCCGGTTGACTTGTTGGGTGTAGTGCGCAGACTCCAGAGGACAGCCGGCAGCTCTTCGAGCCAGCAGCCGGCCGATCGCTCCAGTGGTACAACCAGTCGGGGTTTGATGCCGGAGAGGATAAGTCCATTTGCTCGCTCGACCTGGCCGTTTGACTGCGGGTGGGCAACGGACGCTAAGTCCAGTCGGATGCCCTGTGTCGCGCAGAAACGTGCCAGCGCGCCTTTGGCGAAGTTTGTGCCGTTGTCGGTGATGATGCTGTGCGGCACGCCGTACCGAGTGGTGATGTCGGTGATGAATGTCACGGCAGTCGGCCCGTTCAGCTTCTTGATGGGCTTGGCTTCGATCCACTTTGTGAACTTGTCCACCGCAACGAGCAGGTGTGTCATGCCACCGCGCGCTGCCTTGAAAGGGCCTACCATGTCCAGTCCCCAGACGGCAAAAGGCTAGGTGAGGGGAATGGTCTTGAGGGCGGAAGCTGGCAGGTGTTGTTTGGAACTGAAGACTTGACATCCTCTGCAGGTCTTGACTATTTCTTTAGCATCCTCCAAGGCAGTCGGCCAGAAGAACCCATGGCGGAAAGCCTTGGCCACGAGGGATCTTGAGGCGACGTGGTGGCCGCATTCGCCTGGCGGATGTCTTTGAGGATTTCCACTCCTTTTTCTGGCTCGACGCAACGCTGGAAGACTCCAGTAACGCTGCGCTTCACCAGCTCCCTGTTGATTATTGTGTATGCTGCGGCTCGTCATTGCACTAGTCTTGCTGCGATCTCATCAGTCGGCAGCTCTCTGCTGACTAGGAACTTGAGGATGGGCTGGGCCCATGAGGGAGCTGTGACTTCTTCTGCTGTTATCGTGGCCACCATGACTCGGGTTGGTGGGTTGGGTGTTGCGTTGGGGTCGACCACCACTTCTTGCGTCGTTGCAGTCCCCGGGCCGACTGCTGCAGTCCCCGGGCTGGGCTCTGAGGTCCCTGGGCCGGGTGCGACTACGTCAGTTCCCGGGGTAGTCGTCGAAGTCCCCGTGCCGCCTGCGGGATTTCTTGAGCCGGATCCGGCTGTTTCTGGCGCAGGCGGTACGAAGATGGAATCCGACTCTGGAGACGGCTTGATGGACGGCTTGAGGAGGCGCTGGAGGGAGACGCCAGTCGGTATGGCTTGTCGGGTGGAGCCGATCCGTGCTAGGGCATCTGCTTGGTCGTTGTCGGCCCTTGGCACGTGAAGGAACTCGCACCCTTCGAAGTATCCGCTCATCTGCTGGACGAGGAAGCGGTAGCTCGCCATGTTCGCGTCCTTGGCGTCCCAATCGCCAGATGATTGCTGGACCACTAAGTCGGAGTCGCCGTAGCACAGGATCCGGCGTATGCCGAGCTCTTTGGCTAGCCGGAGCCCATGTACGAGCGCCTCGTACTCGGCCACGTTGTTGGAGGCGGCGAAGTGGATCTGCAGCGTGTACTTGAGCTTGTCGCCTTTGGGAGAGGTGAGGACGATGCCGGCTCCCAAGCCGGTGCGCATCTTGGACCCGTCGAAGTGCATCCGCCAATGGGTAGAGTCGGGAGCCGGCGGTAAGTACTGGGTCTCGGCCCAGTCGACGAGGAAGTCGGCCAATGCTTGCGACTTGATGGCGGTGCGGGGTTGATAGAAGATCGTGTAGGGCGCCAAGGCAATGGCCCATTTGGCCACCCGGCCGGATGCATCCCGGTTGCCTATGATCTCGGCGAGCGGGGCAGTGCACACGACCGTGATGGGGGTGCTCTTGGAAGTAGGGCTTCAATTTCTTGGCAGCGAAGTACACCCCATAGCACATCTTCTGGTAGTGCGGGTAGTTTTGCTTTGAGCTGGATAGTACTTCGCTGAGATAGTAGACCGGCCTCTGGACCAGCTGGGCTCGGCCTTCCTCCGGGCGCTGGACCACAACAACAGTGCTGACGACTCGGCTTGTCGCGGCGATGTAGAGGAGCATGGGCTCCTTCTCAGTCGGCGCGGCCAGGACAGGCGGAGTGGTCAACATTTTCTTCAACTCATGGAAGGCTTGGTCGGCTTGATCATTCCGCTCAAAGTGAGTGGACTTCTTCATGAGTCGGTACAGGGGGAGAGCCTTCTCTCCTAGTCGGCTGATAAAACGGTTCAGGGAGGCTAAGCAGCCAGTGAACTTCTGCACATCTCGCAGCTTGGTGGGTATCTCCATCCTCTCGATGGCCTTGATCTTGACAGGGTTGCACTCAATGCCGCGTTCGGAGACCAGGAAGCCTAGCAGCTGGCCGGCTGGTACTCCGAACACGCACTTCTCGGGGTTGAGCTTGATCTGGAATCGGCGCAAGTTGGCGAATGTTTCCTTCAGGTCTTCCAGCAAGGTACCGCGCTTCTCTGTCTTCACCACAATGTCGTCTACGTAGACGTGGGCATTTCTGCCGAGTTGTTTCAAGAGACATTTCTGCATGCAACGCTGAAAAGTGGCACCGGCGTTTCTCAAGCCGAATGTCATTGTCAGGTAGCAGAAAGCTCCAAAGGGTGTGATGAAGGCAGTCTTCAGGCGGTCAGCTGGGTCCAACTTGATCTGATGATACCCTGAGTATGCATCCAAAAAACACAACAGCTCGCATCCGGCTGTAGAGTCTATCACTTGGTCGATCCGTGACAAAGCAAACGGATCCTTTGGGCAGGCCTTGTTCAAGTTTGTGTAGTCTATACACATGCGCCACTTGTTATTCTTCTTCAAAACCAGAACTGGATTGGCAAGCCATTCTGGAAAGAACACTTCCATGATGAAGCCGGTTGCGAGGAGCCGGGCTATCTCTTCTCCCACGATTCTTCGCTTCTCTTCTGATAGTCGGCGGAGGGGTTGCTTGACCGGCTTCGCATCAGCTCGGACATGTAATTTGTGCTCGGCGAAATCCTACGGGACACCCGGCATGTCCTTTGGGGACCATGCAAAGATGTCTCGATTCTCACGGAGGAAGTCGGCGAGCTCGCCTTCCTATTTACTGTCCAAGTTCGCCCCAATCACGGCGAACCTCTCCGGGTGCTCCGACTCTAGAGGTATCTTCTTCGTCTCTTTGGCAGGCTGGAAGGAGCCCTGCGCATCACAGTCCTTGGGGTTGGGGGACAAGGTCGGCTGCTTGCCGGCCATGGCCACAACCCGTTCCAGCATCTTCTTCTCTTCCGCCACCATGAGGGACTCGGCCAGCCGGCTGCTGGCCATGGCACACTCGATGGACTTCTTGTAGTCGCCGGCTACCGTGATGATCCCCTTCGAGCTCGGCATCTTCATCTTCAGATAGGCATAATGGGGCACAACCATGAACTTGGCCAAAGCAGGTCGGCCAAGTAGCGCATGATAGGGGCTCTCCAGGTCCACCACCTCGAACCATATTGCTTCCCGGCGGAAGTGATCTTTGTCTCCGAAGAGAACATCCATCTTGATCTTGCCGATTGGAGAGCAAGATAGGCCGGGTACGATACCATGGAAGACGGTGCGGCTTGGCATGAGCTGCTTTGCTTTGATGTTCAGCTTGTCCATGGTGTCGAGGTACAGTATGTTGATACTGCTTCTGCCGTCTATCAGGACGCAGGAAAATCTGGCAGCTCGCCTCTCCGTCGCAAGGGTGATGTCCAAGACCATAGCATAGGAGCCAGGCGAAGGCATCACCTCTGGGTGGTCGGCCTGGCTCCAGCTGATGGGCTTTTCCGACCAATGCATGAACTCGGCGGTGCTAGAGGCGACTGCGTTTACTTCTTGGTGTTGCCGGCGTTGGCTGCGCTTGTCGTCGACTTGACTCGTGAAGACAACGTAGGCGTCGTGCGCTTCGGGGAACTCGTCTTGGATGGCGCCGACTGCCGGCCGGGCCGCCGGCTGCTGGGGAGCTGGAGGCGGCGGGCCGGGAGGCGGAGGCGGCACTATCCCTTCGCCCTTGGTGATGCGGGTGAGCCAGTGGCATTTCCGTGTAGTATGGTTGGACGGCTTCGCGCCGCTGTGGAACTTGCAGGGGGCATCGAGTGCTTGTTCGTAGGAGAAGGACGGCTGCCAGGGCGGCCGGCCTCCCTTCTTCTTGGGAGCGGGCCGCTCCTCGGGCTGCTCGTCTTCAACTGTGGCCACCTGCCGACCGGAGGAAGTCGGCATGGGGCCCTTGCGCTTGTGGTCGTTCTGGTAGGGGCGCCGGTTGGGGTCGCCAGCCAGCTGCTTGGGAGCCGGGGCGACCACTTTCCCCGAGGCGTCCACTCGGAGCTCGGCCTTCATGGAGGAGTCGGCAGTAGCGTATTTGTCGGCGATGACGAGCAGCTCGTCGAGGGTGGCGGGCTCGTCGCAGAGGAGTCGGTGCTTGAGGAGGGTGCCCTCTCGGCACCCGGCAGTGAAGTACTCGATGGCCTGGACCTCGTGCACTCCCTCGCAGGAGTTGTGGAGCTCGGCCCATCGCGTGAGGTAGTCGCGGGTCGACTCGTTGGGCCCCTGGACGCAGAGGGAGAGCTGGCGAGGCTTGGGAGGCCGCTTGTAGGTGCTGGTGAAGTTGCGGACGAAAGCTTCGGTGAAGTCCAGCCAACTGTTGATGCTGTAGGGCTTGAGGCTGTTGAGCCATGTGCGCGTCGTGCCCTGCAGCATCAGGGGGACGTACTTCACGGCAACGCGCCGGTTGCCGTTGGCGATGCTGACGGCTATGGAGTAGTCGATGAGCCAATCTTCCGGCTTCACCGAGCCGTTGTACTTGGGCGTGTCTCTGGGGAGCGAGAACCCTTTGGGGAAGGGCTCGTCGCGGATGCGGGGGCCAAAGCATGGCGGGCCGACATCGTCTTCTTCTTCTAACGCCAGGGACCGAGCAAGGTGGTCGATCCTGTGGCGGGCGTCACTCTCGCCGATTCCTTCTCGGCGGCCGAGTCGGTCGCCAAGAGTCGGATGTGTGATGGGCGGCGGAGTGAGGCGTCTTTCTCTTCGAGGCGGGGGAGGAGGCAGGTTTCCCTGATGTTCAACCGCCCGAGGGCGGCCTTCCGCGTCGCGCTCGATAGTGATGCGGGTCCGGCTGCGGCTGGCAGCCGGCTCCTTGTCTTTCTTCTGGCGCGTGCCGCTCGCAGTCGGCGAGCGGGACGTTGCGGCGTGCTCCCAGCGCGGAGGTTGACTATCGGCACGGGCGCCGGCTTCGTGCCGTTCTGCAGCCGCGTCGATCAGCTGCTGGATCCGTCTTGTCATGTAGGGGAGCTCATCGGCTCCCAGCCCATTGAGCTCCTCTGCTGCCGCCTGAGCGGCTCGCAGATTCTCGAGCGGGGTGGCGTAGACGGGGAGATCTGCGCCCAGCATGCTGGCAACGGCTGCGCCGCGCTTCTGGACGAAGCCGGCTCGGCTCGGGCCGCTCGGCGGCGGCGTCCCGAAGGCGGCGCGGTCGACTTCACGCTGGTGGGCCTCGGTGAGGCGTCTCATCGAGGCTATCTTCTTGCTCTCCGTGATGAGGGCAAGACGGCGTGCCTCCAGGGTCTCAGCATTGGCGTCGGCCGGGAGGGGGATGGAGAGGTCGTGCATCGCTGCTTGCTGAGCGTCGCGGGCGCTCCCGCCCGAGTTGGAGACGTGGCTGATGACCAGCACTTCGGTGACAGCGCTGCTGCCGCTGTCAGCTCGAGGGAGTGGGTCGTCGAAGACCACCACGTCGGAGGGGTAGGCGTCGAGCGACGCGGTGTCGGAGTCGATGAGCATCGGGTCGGTGGAGCTGACAGACTCCATGTCCGCAGCAGGCTCGCTGGAGACGTGAAGTTGGTCGAGGAGGCTGACGAGGCGGCTCTCGGGGTAGTCGGTGCCTGCGTCGGACGCATGCTCGTCGGAGATGCGAGTCTCGCCGAGCTGATCGGCGAGGCGGCTCGCTGCGCAGGCATCGTCGACGCCTTGCAGCGCGTCGGGGCAAACGCCATCGGGCGCAGCAGGCTGGCTGCGCTCGCGGGGAAGGAAGAAAGTTCCCGTCCAGAACAGGTCTCCGGACGACGGTGCACCTGGCCCCAAGGTGGGCGCCAAATGTCGGGTGGTTGGTGCGACATATGCCAAAGGATGGCTTATCATTGTGGGAGCCAATAAAACGTCGCTGGTGCCTGGAAACGGGATGAGGCGAAGACATGCACGCCGGCGAATCTTACCCAAGTTCGGGGCTCTCCGAGGGGATAACACCCCTAGTCCTGCTCTGCGGGGTCTCCGCATGATCACTAGCTCGATAAAGAGTAGCTACAATCGCTCCTAGAGCTGTTGGGATCAAGGGAGAAGAAGAACAAGGCTAGCTCTTGATTCTCTCTATCTATGGTGTGTGTGCGCGTGCTATGCTTGGAAGACAAACATGCAGAGGTGCCCACTATGCTTGGGTGCGAACCCTTTGCATGGGTGCTCCGGGGGGTTTATATAGGCCTACCCCCCGGGGGTACAATGGTAATCCGACTGGGAACTGGCCCCAGCCGTCAGTGTCTACGCCTACCGGCTCCTCCGCCGGCTGCTGGGTCCCGCCGGCTGGTGGGTCCCGCCGGCTGCCGGCTACTCGGCCAGCAGGCCGGCCCCACCGCCTAGGGTCTTGTCGGCGGCTGCTTACTGTAGCCGCGCCTCTGATGATGAGGGCTTTGTCGAGGTAAGCGTGGCTACAGTGATCCGCGTCGGGGGCTATCACTGTAGCCTCGCCTCGCCTTGTCTCCTTAAATGGGCTCCTGCTTCGAGGAAGGGAGTCGCCGGCTTCTGGAGGCCGGCTATGCTCCTGGCCGACTAGGAAAGGCCGGGCCGCCTTCACGCCTCCCTCTGGCTGAAGGGGCCCGCAGTCCTTGGGCCGTGCACGAGTGGGTCGTGGATGACGTCGTAGCTGGCGTGGCTACAGTGCCCGGCCGCACGGGAGACATCCCTCCCGTACGGCCTCCTGTAACCATGCCTGCCTCGGGCTTCGGGGGTCGTGGCCGCACTGTGGCCATGCCCCGTCAGGTCATCGTTATGTAGGGGCGGTTGTGGTCTCGGCCGGCTTCTAGGAGTCGGCGTTTCTCTTGGCCGGCTGCTTGGAGTCGGTGAGGCTGGGTCGCCTTCCGGGAGTCGGCTTCACTGGTAGCCGGCCCGGGAAGGCGGCCCAAATGCTTGGAGTGCTTGAAGGCCCAAAGCCCTGATAAATTTTCTGAAGAGCCAGGGGTAGCCGGTTTGGCTACCCGTGGCCACTTACTCCGACAGGGTCTCTCGATCTGTAATCTCGGCGTCCCACGTCCCCCACTGCCACTGCCGGACCCCGAGGTAGGAGCTCGTCGGCTGTCGGGTCCGAGGGAGGACGGGGAAGTCCTCGAACCGGCGTAGGGGCGCGGCGGTGGGCGGATCGGGGGACCGGCGATGGTGGATTGGGCCCGCGGAGGACGGCGGGGACACCTCGGCGGCCACCTCGCCGACGTCGGGCGAAAAGTCCGCGATAAGCCTCTTTTTGGCCATTGGCTCCTCGAGCTCCCCGGTACACAGGCAATGGTTGAGGATGGAGGCACCGGCGATAGCGGCGACCTACCAATTGTTTTGAGGGGGGCAAGGTTGTGTTCGAGGAAATACTGCGGCTACTGAAAATTTTACTAGGCGGGGGTAACAAGGCGGGGCTACTGAAAATTTGGATCAAGGGCGAGCAGATATTTTTTAGATTGTGAGGGATGCAGAAGCGGGAGTCAAATGCCGGGGGTACTGAAAATTTGAATCAAGGGACTGAAGCAGAGCGGGAGTTTTTGGCGAGCGAACTAGTGAGCTTGACACGCCGGCTGTGGACTATAGCCGATACACCTTCTCGCGTAAGCCATAGGCGTACTATACACCGACGATGCTCCAAGATATTTTGTACTACATCTCACACGGTTGGTAATAATAAACTGTGTGGGGTCTACTTGATTTGAATTACATAATGGGGTCACAGCGGCAATGGACGATGTTTGAATTGCTAGACCTTTTATCTGCAGTGAACATGCAACTATATGTGTGTCGTAAAAGAATTGGAATTATTCAGGGTTCGTTTGGACATTTTATACATTAAACTGGTTTTCTAGCCATTTCAGGTGCACAATTCAAAATTAAACTACATGCACATGCTCCGGTGCATATAAATTGGTTGAAAAATCAAATATGTGTCCTTCAGTGCATGCTTAGGTCCCATGCAAGAAATGGGAATGAATTTTTCGGGGTTCATTTGGCCTTTTTTATACATTAACTGGGTTTTCTAGGCATTTTATGTGCATAATTCAAATTTGAACTACAAGCACATGCTCTAGTGCACGAAAGTTGGTTGAAAAATCACATGTGTGTCCTTGGGTGCATGCTTAGGTCCCATGCAAGAGATGGGAATGAATTTCAAACACCAGGGCACTGTTGATTGCCAGCAAAACATTGAGATACCTGGTTTTTAAATTCTAGTAAATCCAAAACTCGTCTGAAATTCATGAAACTTGGCATGCTATCATGGAGCGGCATCAACATTCCATGGTGAAAATTTTGTCCCATTTGGGGCAGGTTTGGGTATAAGCTTCTCTCAAACTAGAGCTTCTCACAACAAGCGTGATGGTTTCGGTAGGGAACGTGCTACCTTTGGGGACGGAACGATATCTGTTGCCTCTTATTGCTTTCAAAAAATTTCTAGTGTCAACATAGAACAACAGCAGTGTTGTGTTTAATCTTGGAATTTTCGGGGTTCGTTCGGCCTTTTTTATACATTAACTGGGTTTTCTAGCCATTTTATGTGCATAATTCAAATTTGAACTACAAGCACATGCTCCAGTGCACTAAAGTTGGTTGAAAAATCACATGTGTGTCCTTGGGTGAATTTATAGGTCCCATGCAAGAGATGGGAATGGATTTCAAACACCAGGGCACTGTTGATTGCCAGCAAAACGTTGAGATGCCTGGTTTTTAAATTCTAGTAAATCCAAAACTCCTCTGAAATTCATGAAACTTGGCATGCTATCATGGAGCGGCATCAACATTCCATGGTGAAAATTTTGTCCCATTTGGGGCAGGTTTGGGTATAAGCTTCTCTCAAACTAGAGCTTCTCACAACAAGCGTGATGGTTTCGGTAGGGAACGTGCTACCTTTGGGGACGGAACGATGTCCGTTGCCTCTTATTGCTTTCAAAAAATTTCTAGTGTCAACATAGAACAACAGCAGTGTTGTGTTTAATCTTGGAATTTTTGGGGTTCGTTCGGCCTTTTTTATACATTAACTGGGTTTTCTAGGCATTTTATGTGCATAATTCAAATTTGAACTACAAGCACATGCTCCAGTGCACTAAAGTTGGTTGAAAAATCACATGTGTGTCCTTGGGTGAATTTATAGGTGCCATGCAAGAGATGGGAATGAATTTCAAACACCAGGGCACTGGTTATTGCCGGCAAAACGTTGAGATGCCTGGTTTTTAAATTCTACTAAATCCAAAACTCGTCTGAAATTCATGAAACTTGGCATGCTATCATGGAGCCACATCAACATGGCGTGGTAAAAAATTTGTCCCATTTGGGGCAGGTTTGGGTGGGGGACGAAATGATATCCATTGCCTCTTATTGCTTTCCATTTTTTTCTCGTGTCAACATAGAACAACAGGAGTGTTGTGTCAATTTTTTGTGATTTTTTCGGGGTTCGCTTGGACATTTTTATGCATTAACTGAGTTTTCAATGCATTTATGTGCATAATTCAAATTTGAACTACATGCACATGCTCCAGTGCATATAAATTGGTTGATAAATCAAATTGTGTCCTTGGGTGCATGCTTCGGTCCCATGCAAGAAATGGGAATGAATTTCAAACACCAGGGCATGGTTGATTGCCGACAAAACGTTGAGATGCCTGGTTTTTAAATTCTAGTAAATCCAAAACTCATCTGAAATTCATGAAACTTGGTATGCTAGCATGGAGCGGCATCAATATGTCGTGGTAAAAAATTTGTCCTGTTTGTGGTAGTTTTTGGTATATGCTTCTCACAAACCAGAGCTTCTCACAACAAGCATGATGGTTTCGATAGGGAACATCCCACCTTTGGTGACAAAACGATATCCATTGCCTCTTATTGCTTTCAAATTTGTTCTCGTGTCAACATAGAACAACAGGAGTGTTGTGTCAATTTTTGTGATTATTCTATGTTCGTTTGGACATTTTTATGCATTAACTGAGTTTTCGATGCATTTATGTGCATAATTCAAATTTGAACTACAAACACATGCTCCAGTGCATATAAATTAGTTCAAAAATCAAATCTGTGTCCTTGGGTGCATGCTTAGGTCCCATGCAAGAAATGGGAATGAATTTCAAACACCAGGGCACCGTTGATTGCTGGCAAAACGTTGAGATGCCTGGTTTTTAAGTTCTAGTAAATCCAAAACTCGTCTGAAATTCATGAAACATGGCATGCTAGCATGGAGCGGCATCAACATGCCGTGGTAAAAAATTTGCCCCATTTGGGGCAGGTTTGGGTATATGCTTCTCACAAACCAGAGCTTCTCACAACAAGCATGATGGTTTCGATAAGGAACATCCCACCTTTGGGGACGAAAAGATATCCATTGCCTCTTATTGCTTTCAAAAATTTTCTCGTGTCAACATAGAACAACAGGAGTGTTGTGTCAATTTTTGTGATTTTTTGGGGTTCGTTTGGACATTTTTATGCATTAACTGAGTTTCGATGCATTTATGTGCATAATTCAAATTTGAACTACATGCACATGCTCCAGTGCATATAAATTGGTTAAAAATCAAATATGTGTCCTTGGGTGCATTCTTAGGTCCCATGCAAGAAATGGGAATGACTTTCAAACACCAGGGCACCGTTGATTGCCGGCAAAACGTTGAGATGCCTGGTTTTTAAATTCTAGTAAATCCAAAACTCGTCTGAAATTCATGAAACTTGGCATGCTAGCATGGAGCGGCATCAACATGCCGTGGTAAAAAATTTGTCCCATTTGGGGCTGGTTTGGGTATATGCTTCTCATACACCAGAGCTTCTCACAACAAGCATGATGGTTTCGATAGGGAACGTCCCACTTTTGGGGACGAAACGATATCCATTGCCTCTTATTGCTTTCAAAAAAGTTTCTCGTGTCAACATAGAACAACAGGAGTGTTGTGTCCATTTTTTGTGATTTTTCGGGGTTCGTTTGGACATTTTTATGCATTAACTAAGTTTTCAATGCATTTATGTGCATAATTCAAATTTGAACTACATGCACATGCTCCAGTGCATATAAATTGGTTGAAAAATCAAATATGTGTCATTGGGCGGATGCTTAGGTCCCATGCAAGAAATGGGAATGAATTTCAAACACCAGGGCACCGTTGATTGCCGGCAAAACGTTGAGATACTTTGTTTTTAAATTCTAGTAAATCTAAAACTCATCTGAAATTCATGAAACTTGGCATGCAATCATGGAATGGCACCCGACATGATGTGGTATTTTTTGTGTCCATTTTGAGATAAGGTGCACTCGAATAACAACCAACAAAGGCATTTTGAAAAATAGCCGCCACTTTAATATCTCAAACGGTTGTATAATTCAAATCGTGTGTGTTCTGTTAACCATACACGCGATGCCACGTGTCTTCGTTTTAATGGCTATAGGAGGTGCCGTGCGGACAGCTGCTTGAACTTGACTGAAAGGGAGGCGTGCCAGCGTAGTCCGGTGCGCAGGCTGACCGAGAGGCGTGCAAGTTGTCCTCCAATGCGCAGGCTCACCGGGAAGCGTGCGAGTTGTACGCAGCATAGGCTCACTGGGAAGCGAGCCCTGTGACTTCCATGGTCGCCCGCCTTCCTCTCTATTAATGGCGCCTGAGCCACTGTTTAATATGGGCGGCCTTACTGTTTGCCTCCCATTCCCCTCCCTCCCGCAGACCTCCACCAACGCCATGGCGTAGAATGATCATCTGCCACTTGTCTTCAAGTTTGGTGTAGTCGACTCCGAGCCGGCGGAGATAGAAAATAACAAGGAATGGGGCTTCATGGACATGGCCCAGAACGAGCTGGCCGCGGCGGTTGCTGCCCCCGCGCCCGCACCAGCGACCATCCCCGTAGCATTGACGGGCTGGTCGCCAAGATCGGAGAGCTGGAAGCCGCGGGCGTCAACGAGGTCTCCGCGGACCCGCGCGAGCTCATGTACATGCCAGCGCCAGCGCCCGTGCCCGTCCGCGCCACTCCACCCACTGTGGCGCTGGCCCTTGTGCGTTTGGCTGCACCCACCGCGCCCGTGCCCCTGCCCGTGCGCGCCCCTCCACCCACCATGGCGCCAGTCCCCGTGCATTTTGCTACACCCGCCGCACCCATGCCCGTGCCCGGGCGCGCGCCCTCCTCAGCGGCATGGGACGCTACCGTCGACCGCTACCTCTCAGCGGCGCCAGTTGCCGTCCTCCCACGCCCCGCCCGTCAAGCATGCGACGACATGATGTTTGATTTACAAGTGAAGAACATTTTGTGCTGCCTTGAAGACTTCAACAACAGCGTCCTGGAGGTCGACAACGACAACGACGGCGCGTCACGCCGCCTCCGCTACCGCCGGAAATAGTTCTTTTTGGGGTTTAATACTGTATCTCGAATTCTCGATCATATGAATATAAATTTGCAGTGTGACTGAATGTAAGATATGGTTTGAACGAACTTGCGTTTTCTCTCTCTTAATGTACAGACTTATCAAACGATTTTCTTTCGAAAAAAAACATCAATGGTTTTTAAATATAAAACACTCATCGCAAATGTTTTAGTTAGAACACCCGTACGCAAACCGACAGCTTCCCCAGGAAGCCAAGGGAAAATGTGCCGAGCAGGATTTCTGCATCCCTTCAACGCAAACGGTTGTTTTGCATGACCCGTGTGCAACCACGTAGAAACAATTGGGTAAGATTTGCATCTGTCATTTTGGGTATGTTGCCATTTGTCAAACAGGAAAGATTGACATTTGTTTACCTAGTAACATTGCCATTTGTCAACCTTGTAACATTGCGATTTGTCAAACTATGCAGCTAAAAATCACTAGCACTATCTAATTTTTGCAACTAAAATCACTAGCACTATTCATATGGACACCACTAGCAGGTGTGAGTTGATGGACGCATATGCAAATGTACCATTGATTACATACAACAAGTCATCAACCCACAACGACAACGAGGATACACGTTGTATTATAGATCATTTCCAACAAAACATTCTAGTAAAGTAAAGTTTTTCTCACACAACAAATAACAAAGCGATGAAATAAAATTCAGCTCAACCACTCGTCGGCATTGGAAACGCTTGCTTTGAACCAGAAGTAATTCTCTAGGAAGGGCCAGCTACTGTCAACCTCAAGACCAATGCAGGACTGATCATCCAGACTGAAGCGGCCTATGCCAGTACCCATATTGGGATGGTAGGGAAGCATAGCAATGTCCGAGGTATAGATACAGTTGCTTCTCATAAATGGTAGTAACATTGTGTCAACAGCAGCTGGATTGCCTTCCACCATCATTGGATAGTTTTGTCCAAGGAAGTGCGAGTTTCCTACAAGACTTTCAGTACTGAACCAGGGAGAAGGTGTTGGCTCTAGTACACTAGTATCCATCCCGAATACCCTGCAACGGATGTTGGAATAGGTCCGGAGAGTGCGACCATGCGAGACAACACCTGCTTCCTTAGTAACATCAGCAGTGCCCTGTATACAGACAAGAAGAGGTGATCCATCAGAGTAAATTGCCAGGCACCACTGAGTATATGGGTCCTCATGCTCGTGATCATCAGCATCGTCATCTCCCCCTTGGTTATAAATTTTTTCAAGTATAGGTGGTGGAATGTTCACAGGACCTTGGAAACATAAGAAGGTTAATTAGTAAAGGGAAACTAGCTAACCCGCATGCATGTGGATGAAACAATTATAATTACGGTGGAAGACAAACGTACGGAAAGCATCAGGATTCCATGCAAAAACAGTGCCACGAGTGGTGGCAGAAAACACAAGACTCTCGTATTGAATTGCATCACAGTACTCATCCGTGTACCGAAATTAATTTTTGAGCAATATCCATCAAGGCGTGGAAGTAAGGAAGGCAACAAGCTTGTCAAAGATAGCAACAACTTCATAGTTCGTGTCATCCCAAGAGCAGTTGGGAACTTGACATATTGCTATCTTCCGTAGACGACAGTCACCATGATCGTATTTGAACTCACGTAGCTTACCGGTGTACTCAACCTATGGGCAGTCTGAGATTTTTGGAAGTGGAACCGATGACGACTGTACACATTCACAAGTTCCCACTCGCAGTTGTACCCAATATAAACAACCCAATCTCCACTTACGCCTGCCCAAGCCTTGCCCTCAAGCGATGGCATCTTAACATCACACGTATCATTATCAAGCGGCATCAACTTGCACAAGGCGAGGCTTCCGTCATCCCCGCGCCAGTCAGCAGGGTCACGGTGAACAAGATATGGGAGATCAAACCACTCCTGGACCCTTGGGTTCCTTGTAATGATGTTATTAGTTGAGTCAAGAATGGTGTTGAACGAACCTGCCATGCTAGCCGAGGTGATGACGTCGCACCGATCAATGAGTTCCTCCACCACGTCATCTTTCGGATCGGGGCAAGAATAACGGGGTCATTTCCGGCCTGTTCCCTCCATGGAGAAGATGATCGAACAATGAGAGAAGGAAGAGTGAAGGCAAATGGAGGGAGGAAGAGCGTGCGATAGCAGTATATCGTATATCGCATGCCGTATATCGCACACACCTTGATCTGGCTGACCATTTCTTTTGTGTTGCCTAATCACAAACAGTTCATCCGAGTGAGACACATGTTGTACATCGCACACACCTTAATCTGGCTGACTGTTTCTGTTCTCTTGTCTCAATGCAAAAAGTTCATCCGAGTGAACCGCATGCCGTATATCACACACACCTTGATCTGGCTGACCGTTTCTTTTGTGTTGCCTAATCACAAACAGTTCATCCGAGTGAACCATATGTTGTATATCGCACACACCTCCATCTGGCTGCCCGTTTCTTTTGTTCCTCCTCATCCCAAATAGTTTATTGAACTGAACTGTATGCCCTGCATCGCACATGCAACTAAAATCCAAACCGCGTTTGATGCATCCGTCATCGCAAACATTTTGCACCTTTTTTGACGGGTTTTTTACACCACCGTTTGTGATTATTGCATCGCACACAGTTTCGTCGAAGGGTCTCCGATCGTAGTGTCGCGTTTGCAGCATCCTGATGACCCACAAGTATAGGGGATCTATCGTAGTCCTTTCGATAAGTAAGAGTGTCGAACCCAACGAGGAGCAGAAGGAAATGATAAGCGGTTTTCAGCAAGGTATTCTCTGCAAGCACTGAAATTATAGGTAACAGATAGTTTTGTGATAAGATAATTTGTAACGAGCAACAAGTAACAAAATTAAATAAAGTGCAGCAAGGTGGCCCAATACTTTTTGTAGCAAAGGACATGCCTGGACAAACTCTTATATAGAGAAAAGCACTCCCGAGGACACATGGGAATTATCGTCAAGCTAGTTTTCATCACATTCATATGATTCGCGTTCGGTACTTTGATAATTTGATATGTGGGTGGACCGGTGCTTTGGTGATGTCCTTACTTGGACAAGCATCCCACTTATGATTAACTCCTATTGCAAGCATCCGCAACTACAAAAGAAGTATTAAGGTAAACCTAACCATAGCATGAAACATATGGATCCAAATCAGCCCCTTACGAAGCAACACATAAACTAGGGTTTAAGCTTCTGTCGCTCTAGCAACCCATCATCTACTTATTACTTCCCAATGCCTTCCTCTAGGCCCAAATAATGGTGAAGTGTCATGTAGTCGACGTTCACATAACACCACTAGAGGAAAGACAACATACATCTCATCAAAATATCGAATGAATACCAAATTCACATGACTACTAATAGCAAGACTTCTCCCATGTCCTCAGGAACAAATGTAACTACTCACAAAGCATATTCATGTTCATAATCAGAGGAGTATTAATATACATAAAGGATCTAAACATATGATCTTCCACCAAATGAACCAACTAGCATCAACTACAAGGAGTAATCAACACTACTAGCAACCTACAGGTACCAATCCCAGACTTGGAGACAAGAATTGGATACAAGAGATGAACTAGAGTTTGAGAGGAGATGGTGCTAGTGAAGATGTTGATGGAGATTAGCCCACTCCCGATGAGAGGAGCGTTGGTGATCACGATGGCGATGATTTCCCCCTCCCAGAGGGAAGTGTCCCCGGCAGAACAGCTTTGCCGGAGCCCTAGATTGGTTCCGCCAAGGTTCCGCCTCGTGGCGGCGGAGTCTCGTCCCGAAAGCTTGCTTATGATTTTTCTTCGGACGAAAGACTTCATATAGCAGAAGATGGGCACCGGAGGGCCAACAGGGGGCCCACGAGGCAGGGGGCGCGACCAGGAGGGTAGGGCGCGCCCCCCACCCTCGTGGCTAGGGTGTGGCCCCCCTCTGGTATTTCTTCCGCTCAGTATTTTTTATTATTTCCAAAAACAACTTTCGTGGAGTTTCAGGACTTTTGAAGTTGTGCAGAATAGGTCTCTAATATTTGCTCCTTTTCCAGCCCAGAATTCCAGCTGCCGGCATTCTCTCTCCTTATGTAAACCTTGTAAAATAAGAGAGAATAGGCATAAGTATTGTGACATAATGTGTAGTAACGGCCCATAATGCAATAAATAATGATATAAAAGCATGATGCAAAATGGACATATCAACTCCCCCAAGCTTAGACCTCACTTGTCCTCAAGCGGAAGCCGATAACGATAAATATGTCCACATGTTTAGAGGTAGAGGTGTCGATAAAATAAAATACAGACATGAGGGCATCTTGATTAATCTTATAACAGCAACATATATGGATATTGTCATATGATTTCTTATGCTCAAGTAATAATCTATTCACAGTGCAAAGTATGAATCAGAAACTTAATTGAGAACTAACAAACTATAATCTCAGTCATTGAAGCAATTGCAATTTATCATAACATCAGAAAGAGTCTATGTCAGAGCTTTTTAGCAAGTCCACATACTCAACAATCATTTAGTCTTTCACAATTGCTAACACTCACGCAATACTTGTGGTTACGGAGTTTTAATCGGACACGGAGAAAGATAGGGGCTTATAGTTTCGCCTCCCAACCTCCTACCTCAAGGGTAATGTCAACAATAATAGTTCATGCTAACCTACATCCAATTAGATATATATATATCAGGATCTTTCCAACATCCTGTGCTTGCCAAAGGATAAAATGTAAAAAGGAAAGGTGAAGATCACCATGACTCTTGCATAAGGTAGAAGATAATAATAAAAGATAGGCCCTTCGCAGAGGGAAGCAGAGGTTGCCATGCGCTTTCAGGGTTGGATGCACAAAATCTTAATGTGAAAGAACGTCACTTTATATTGCCACTTGTGATATAGACCTTTATTATGCAGTCCGTCACTTTTATTTCTTCCACATCACAAGATCGTATAAAGCTTATTTCCTCCACACCAATCAATCATACATATTTAGAGAGCAATTTCTATTGCATGCACCGATGACAACTTACTAGAAGGATCTTACTCAATCCATAGGTAGATATGGTGGACTCTCATGGCAAAACTGGTTTAAGGGTATTTGGAAGCACAAGTAGTATCCCTACTTGGTTCAAAGAATTTGGCTAGCATGAGGGGGAAAGGCAAGCTCAACATGTTGGATGATCCATGACAATATACTTTATCTCAGATATAACAAAACATAACCCATTACATTGTCTTCCTTGTCCAACATCAACTCTTTAGCATGTCATATTTTAATGAGTGCTCCCAATCATAAAAGATGTCCAAGATAGTATATTTATATATGAAACCTCTCTTTCTTTATTACTTCCTATTAATTGCAACGATGACCAAAACTATGTTTGTCAACTCTCAACAACTTTTAATCATCATACTCTTTCTATGTGAAGTCATTACTCTCCGTAAGATAAATATGATCTCTTTGTTTCTTTTATTCTTTTTCTCTTTTCCTTTATTCCCTCAAGATCATAGCAAGATAATCAAGCCCTTGACTCAACACTAATCTTTATTTTATAACTCACGAACTCGATTACCTAGAGGGATCATAAAGCAAAACTCAAAACTAGATCATACCAAAACTTTATTCTACTAGATCAAGATATTACTAAAAGGATCGAACTAAAAAAACGGTAAAGATGGAGAGGTGATGGTGATACGATACCGGGGCACCTCCCCCAAGCTTGGCAGTTGCCAAGGGGAGTGCCCATACCCATGTGATTATATCTCTTTTGCTGGTGAAGAAGATGGTGGAGTTGTTGATGATGTGGGCTTGTCGTCCATCTTCTAAAGCATAGGCTCGCCATCATAGAAGGATGATCGAGTCTCAGGGATCCTCAAATCTGCAGCCAAACTCATCCTCTTGAATCTATATTCATACTCACAGTTTTGGTTTTGCAGGTCATAGATTTGGGCTTGGAGGTGCTCGATCTTCTCGTGAAGCTTGAAGATGGTCTCCCCAATGTTCTTGGCATCCAGCTTGCAGTTGTTGGTGAACTCCGCGATCATCATGTGGTTGACGTTGAGTCCACGTCCACCAACTCCTGACATTGAAAACTTGTTGCTCCATTGTTTTGAGCCTCGTCTCCACGCTTCCGGTCCTCCTTGGTCCCTCAGCATCGCGTATGTGCAGCAACCCATCACGCATCTCAACGGTTTAAGGGTGTTGCAGCACCTCCGCGAGATAAGGGTTGATGACCCTCTCGAAGAACTTGTCCTTGGGGGCGCTTGGAGATGTCATGGTGATCTAGATCTGTCAGAGATCTGTCAGAAAAATAGCTCGAAACAAAAACAGAGGATAATTGCGTGATACAGGAGTCAAAACCTTCGGGAGATTATATATTGAATTTTT
Organism: Aegilops tauschii subsp. strangulata; assembly: GCF_002575655.3. NCBI lineage: Eukaryota > Viridiplantae > Streptophyta > Magnoliopsida > Poales > Poaceae > Aegilops > Aegilops tauschii. Next base: position 74,132,016 of record NC_053035.3, read on the forward strand.
ACCGACCAAAATACGTAACTTGCAAGAAAACGGAGTCCGGAGCGCACGAGGTGCCCACGAGGCAAGGGGCGCGCCTTGGGGGGGTAGGGCGCGCCGTCGACCCTCATGGAGGCCTCGTGTCCTTCCCGGACTGCTTCTTATTTTTCGAAATATTCCAAAACGGAGAAAAATTGCCATTAGAACTGTTTTGGAGTCGGTTTATTTACCGTACCACATACCTATTCCTTTTTGTAGTCTGAAACGTTCCTGAAAGTGTCCCTTATGTATTCCTCCGGGGTTACGGTTTCAATAACATTGGTTTCTACATTTATGGGATTACCTGAGATATAATGTTTGATTCTTTGACCGTTCACCACCTTTGGATTTGTGCCCTCGAAGTTGTTGATTTTTATGCCAACGGAACGATAGACCTCCTCCATAACGTAAGGACCTTCCCATTTAGAGAGAAGTTTTCCTGCAAAACATCTTAAACGAGAGTTGTATAATAATACATAATCACCCACATTAAACTCACGCTTTTGTATCCTTTTGTCATGCCATCTTTTAACTTTTTCTTTAAACAATTTGGCGTTTTCATAGGCTTGGGTTCTCCATTCATCAAGTGAGCTAATGTCAAATAACCTCTTCTCACCGGCAAGTTTGAAATCATAATTGAGCTCTTTAATAGCCCAATAAGCCTTATGTTCTAGTTCGAGAGGCAAGTGACATGCTTTTCCATAAACCATTTTATACGGAGATATACCCATAGTGTTTTTATATGCAGTTCTATAGGCCCATAATGCATCATCAAGTTTCTTGGACCAATTCTTTCTAGATCTATTAACAGTCTTTTGCAAAATTAATTTGAGTTCTCTATTGCTCAATTCTACTTGACCACTAGACTGTGGGTGATAAGATGCAATCCTATGATTAACATCATACTTATCAAGCATTTTACGAAAAGCACAATGAATAAAATGTGAACCACCATCAGTCATTAAATATCTAGTGTAAGTGCATCTAGTGCCCCTTTGTGATTTTGGTGTATTGAAGACTTATAGGTTAAGGGACTAATGTGTTTATGAGTGTACACAGGTCTATAAGTCTATGAGGAGTTTGATATTTACAAAGAAAGTCGACCCGTAAAAATGAAGTCTTCGACTGAAGACTTTGGATTTCTGAAGACTTTGAAAGTGAAGAAATTGGTGTGACCTTGAAGACTTGGTATTCATTTGAGGAACATGAAGCGTGAAGACTTTTGTTTTCGTAGTTTCATTTTCTCTTTCTTGAGTCATAGGAAACATCGTATTGTTAAAGGGGGTCGAGGAAATACTAAGGAAACATTTTCATGTGATGCTCAACTCAAAATCCTACACCTACCAATCCCTTCGAGTGAAGCCATTGGAAATCTCATACAGTTCAGTCATATTCTTCAGTGACAGAGACGAAGTTCTTCTGGTCTCTGAGGAATTTGTTCTGACTGAGGAGTTAGGAATTCGCCAGTGCGAATTGCCTACACAGTGAGGAACATGATAGCCCTGAGGAATTTGATACTCAAATTTCCGACCGTTGCTGTGCTATGCGCCAGCTGTCCCAAAATATCTACCCACCTAACGGTCATATCATTGAAGGGCATTTATGTCTTATCATGTCAGGCTGCTCCCTAGGCTATAAATAGCCGCCCCCTACAACCACTAGCTGGTTGGCTGCACCGAGAGAAACTGACATTTGTCATTTCAGAGCATCCCATCCTCCGAGGACTTTGAGCGAAAATCATCAAGTGAGGAAAACCCAAACCCAAACACCTACAAACCCAAAGTGATTGAGCATCACTGAAGAGATTGATCCTGCGTGGATCCGACACTTGTTACCTTTGAAGACTGTGCTTCTTCCAGACGGTTAGGCATCATGGTCTAGAGCATCCAAGAGGAAATTGTGGATCGCCGAGTGACCGAGTTTGTGAAGGTTCGGAAGTCACCTGAAGACGTACCACGAGTGATTGGGCGAGGTCTCTGTGACCTTAGCTCAAGGGGAATACGGTGAGGACTAAGTGTCCTGGACTGCGTGTTCAGGACTGGGTGTCCGAGACTGTGTGTCCTCAGGTTTAAATACCTAGCCGCCCTAACCAGACGTACAACTGAGACAACAGTTGGAACTGGTCTACCAAATCATTGTCTTCACCAAGCCAACTGGTTCTATTTCCTCAACTCTTTCATTTCCTCATTACTATGTTGTGTGCTTGTCATATTTGTGTTTGAAGACTTTGACTGAAGACTTTCTCAATTTCCTCAGTTCAAAAGCTTCAGTCTGTTTGTCTTCATCCTGTGCTATCCTGTGTTTACGCTTTCTGTACTCTGTGTTTGTCTTCATTTCAGCATGATGACCATGCCTATGTTCTGCTATGCTTACTCTTGAGTACTTATTCCGCTGCAAGTAGTTCTTCGCTAAGGAATTTCCTCACCCGCAAATTCCTAAGTGAAGAATTCATAAAAATCGCCTATTCACCCCCCTCTAGTCGATATAACGCACTTTCAATTGGTATCAGAGCAAGGTACTCCCTTGTTCTGTGTGATTTTGGTTTAACCGCCTGGAGTTTTAGTTATGTCGACCGCAGGTATGATCAAGGTCTCTGCTGGGTGTCCTACCTTCGATGGGACGGACTACCCCTACTGGAAGAATAAGATGCGAGTGCATCTTGAGGCAATTGATAACGATCTCTGGTATGTTGTGGAAAATGGTGTTCCCTCTATCTCACCCTCACTAAACGCTACCGATGTGAAGAGATTCAAGCAACTCGATTCTCAAGCAAAGAATATCATATGTGGCCATCTAAGCAAAGGATAGTATGGAAGAGTGAGTGCTTTGGAAACTGCTAAGCTTATCTGGGATAGGCTGTCCAAAGTGAATGAAGGAGTCTCAACTCGGCGTGACTCTCGAGTTGATGTTCTTCGCAATCTCTTCAACCGCTTGAAAATACTCGACAATGAAAATGTTCAACAAACCTTCGATCGCCTCACTGACATCGCAAATGAGCTTCAAGCGCTTGGTGCCACTGACATCACCGACCATGAGGTGGTGAAGAAAATGTTGAGATAGCTTGATTCCTCATTTGATACTCTGGCATTGATGATACAAGAACGTGCTGATTACAAGTCACTTGATCCCGCTGATAACCTCGAAAGGCTAAATACTCATGAGTTCTAGCTTGCTGAAAAGAGAGACCTCTATGGTTCGAGCTATGGCAGATCACGTGCACTGAAGGCCAAGGAAGTATTTGAGTCTGAAGATGAAGACTCTGGCAGCAGCCTTGGTGATCCGGAAGAACTGAGCCAGGAACTATCACTGCTCGTGAACAAATTTCAAAAGTTCTCAAGACGTGGTCGCTTTGGAAGATCCTCAAGGAGCAATGATTCCTCATCCAGTGACTACAAGAAGAGGCTTTGTCACAAATGCAAGAAACCTGGACACTACATTCAAGATTGTCCTCAGTGGGAAAAGGAATAAAAGAAGAAGAAATACAAGGATTACAGTTCTGATGATGCGAAGAAAAAGAAGAAATCCTCAAAATCCTCAAAGTATTCATCTCACAAGAAGAGCAGCTCCAAGAAGGCTCGGGCATTCATTGGCAAGGAAATGGACTCTGAAGCTGAATCTCAAGAACATGAGGAAGAGGCGGCATCTGAGGAGTCCGACTCTGGAGTAGCGAGTCTAGCTCTCACTACTGCATTCGTCAGCAAGTCTATCTTCAACTCTGAAGAAAATGGCTCCACCAACAAGGCTGATGAAGGCAATGATGACTACGCTCCCACCTATTGCTTCATGGCAAAGGGTGCCAAGGTACTCAAATATACCTCCTCTGAATCTAGTGAGAATGAATCTGATGAAAACCTCAAGCTCAGCTACTCTAAACTTGCTAAGATTGTTGTGAAACAACAAAGGGCTTTTGAAAAGGTTCAAAACATGCTAGACAAAAGTGATGATACACTACTAGGAAAAGGCCTACTAGTGGTGCACCAGTTTTGCCTACTAATGGCGCACTACTGGTGCGCCACTAGTACCACGCCACTAGTATTAAATACTAATGGCGCACCACTGGTGCGCCATTAGTATCTGGTATACTAATGGCGCATCATGCCGTGCGCCATTAGTATAGACCAACATGCGCCATTAGTGTGCCTCCCAGGGGGCGATATTTACACATGTGCTTTGCCATACTAAGGGCGCACTGCGGGGTGATGCGCCATTAGTATCCTTTGGCATACTAATGGTGCACGTTGGGGTGATGCGCCATTAATATGTATATTAGGGATTTTTTTCTTTTCTGATATTTGCACAGATTACAAAATATATTATTGGACAGAATATAGACAGCACCACACAGCAACAGCAGATTCATCGAATACAATAGAAGATTAGTCTCCGAATACAATTCATCATATTAGTCTCCGAATTCAAAAGACCGAACAAAGATAGAACATTACAAGTCTCGAGACCGCGAGTAGCGAGTTTGTCTTCACATTACAAGTCGATATCAATCATCTAAACTACCATCACATAGAAGAGAGCTGCGGTCATCATGATGAGGATCATCGCGATGAAACTGGTCTTCATCCGGTTCCTCCAACGCTCCCTCCTCTCTCCCGCTAGATAGCCCGCGTATCTAGATTCCGCCTCCGCCCTAGTGGTGTACCCTTTGTAACTGTTACCGCTGAAACGGTGAACCTGTCTCCGACACTCCTCCCAGTCGTCGTAGACTCCGGGAACCTTACCCTTGTACACGACATATGACGGCATCTCTATGTACTAGCCAAACAACAGACAATACATAAGCAATATATAAGTATGCAACAAAAGGATCGGAAGAGAAAAGCAAGACATTAATAGCACGATTCATGGTCCTACTAATAAATAGCATCGATTACATCTAAGTTGAACGACTGTCCAAACCAAAGAGACATACAAGTTCATTAAAGTTTAATTACAACATGAGCTAATCGATGTTTCAGAACTACACATAGCATCACTACTTTCGACTCGACTCATGGGACCGGAGCGTGGATGAAGCCGCCGTCTGTCGTGATGGTCATGAAGTCGCGGGCGTTGTCAGCCTGCATTTGTAGCGTTGTGTCTATCTCACTGTTGGACGGTTGATATTTGAGGTAGAACTGCCCCGAGGTACGAAGGACATCTTGATGGATGATTTCTGCAAACTCCGACTGGATGCGAAAGAATTCTTGTCGGATGTCCGCGTCTTGGATTGCCGCCAAGCTTGCGGCCCAATCTTTGAGATTATTTGGTAGCAGAAGGTTGTTATGGTCCCGTACGATCGCCCGCATGTGATGGAGGGCGTAGTAGGCATCCTTCTGACCGCCAGGCGGCTGCTTGACGCAGGGGAACATCGTATTGTGGGTGAACACGTGCCTGCCGTACCTACAAGCTAGCCTCTTAAAGGTGCCTTCAGATGCGGCGTAGCCGGGGAGAGCATCATCAAGAACTTTCTTGATATTTGTGTAGTCTATCTTGGAATCACGGTCCGGGTCGAAATACATGGCCATGGAATATTTCAGGCTTAAGAGCATGAGTGTGCAATGTGTGTCACTGCACAGAACACGGAATGTTAGAAAAAAAAAGAACGATCGAAATCTAAGAAATCATATGTTACGGGGCGGTTAGGGGATGACTTACTCGGGAAAGTAAGGCACGAGGAAGTTATCCTTATCTGGGTTTGCCAGAATGACGCCTTCGAGGTGTGAAGTCGCGACTTGCCGGTCCCCAGCGCTGCCAAGATCTTGGCACGCATGTAGAAGGGGTCGACTATCACAATGTCCGGGGTCTTGTCTCTAATGATTCGCATGTCCATACTCAGCGAAAACAACCGAACGAAGATGTAGTGCAGCGGATGAAGGTTAAACATAGCAAAGATGTCATCAAACCGCAGGACGATCGTACCCCCGACAGCGCTATCCACAAATCCCTTGCCCTCTGGCACCTTGGCCATGAAAACCGGGTATGCCACATCATTCTCTCTGAGACGCCGCTTCTCCAAAGAAAGAACACTGTCATGCAGACTCCGCATAGCATCGATTGCAGCATTGAGCATATTTGTCGGTAGCATCGCCTACCCGCCACATGCACCCTCCTCGAGATATCCTTAGGTGAAGGCGGCCCGTCCTGAGCACGGATCATACTCGGTGCCGGCTGGCTCGCACAGGCGCCCTTGTTAGTCTTTCATTTCCGTCCCTTCTTCCCGATCTGCTGTAATGGGATCGAGTTCTGCTCATAGACCGCCTTCTTGAGCGTGTTGGGGCTGATAATATTTCGCACCTCAGCTATCTGAGGCTCGGTGAAGGCGGCAGCTGGAGGCGTCTCCTGAGAACTGAACGCCAGACGACGCATGTTGCAATTGAAGGGATGGCTCAGCTATCTGAGGGTCGGCGGGGGCGGCGGCGTCGAAGGGATGGCTCGAGGGAGTCCGAGCTCGTCCGGGTCCTCGTAGTGGAAGAGGAAGACGGCGGCGGTCCTCCTGGGCGCCTCGGTTGGTTGTGGGGAGGCCGGCGGCCACGTGCTTCGCGGGTCGGCGCGGGGGCGGCGGCGCGGGGAAGCTGCAGTGGTGGGGGCGCGGGGGTGGCGGCGCGGGGGAGCTGCAGTGGTGGGGGCGCGGGGGCACGGGGGTGGAGTCCAGCGGGGGTCGGGGCGGCGGCGTCGTGGGTCAGGTGAGCGCGCGGGTGGACTGGCGAGGGAGAGGGGCGTAGGGGATCTGGCGAGGGAGAGGGAGGAATTACGTAGGGGGGAAACTTACTAATGGCGCACCCCGAAGCGGTGCGCCATTAGAATGTTTTTTTAGATAGCAATGGCGCACCCACGATCGGTGCGCCATTAGTAATCTTTTTTTATATAGCAATGGCGCACCAGCCAGAGGTGCGCCATTAGTAATCTTTTTTGTATATAGCAATGGCGCACCAGCCAGAGGTGCGCCATAAGTATTTTTTTACTATTATTTTTGGTTGCATCTAATAATTTTTTAGAAAATGAATATGAATATGAAACAGTAATAATTTTTTATAAAAACAGTAATAATTTTTTTTAAAATATCATCAAATTTGTTATTTGAAAATATTTATGAATATGAAAAAATATCATCAAATTTATTATTTGAAAATATCATCAAATTTGTTATTTGAAAATATAATCAAATTTGTTTTTTTTTTTGCAATTTTAGTTGCATTCATTTGTGATGGTGGAGCGGGCCGGGGAGGGTGCGTGGGAGGGTGCGGGGGGTCGTCGGCGGCGGTGGAGCGGGCCGGGGAGGGTGCGGTGGGTCATCGGCGGTGGTGGAGCGGGTGAGGGTGCGGGGGGGGGGGGGGGGGGGGCGGCAGCGCCCGGTGGAGCGGGGTAGAGGGTGCGGGGGGTGCTTGGCGGCGAGGGGGACCGGATCTGGCGAGGTGGGATAGCGATCGAGATGAAGGGGGATCGAGATCGAGTGTCCTTGAAATTTAAAAATATTCATGAGTTCAAAAAGTGCCCATGAAATACAATCGAGAAATGAAGGCTACAATTTAAATACGATCGATCTTAGCTAGCTATCTATTCAATCTTCTTGCCCTTATTTTTCGTAAATGGAGTTCTTCTCTTAAACGGACGTCCTTTAGGTAGGGTGGTCCTGCTTCTTCTTGTGGTGTATGCTGATACTTCATCGTCGTCGTCATGTTCCATCTTCGGGTTGCCGTACTTGTCGAAGTCTTGCTCATTGGCGACTCCATCCATTCCGATGATCTTCCTTTTGCCTCTCCTCACGACAACACGACTGGGCTTTGACGGGTCGGTAATGAAGAAGCATTGGTCCACATGGGAAGCCAGTACCCATGGCTCATTTTTCACGGTGATGTTCGCGCCTGCGGTCTTGGATTTGGCTTCGGGTATAACCATGGTGGTGAAATACCGGTCTTCTTTTATGACGCTCTTGGCCCATCTGACACGGAACATCGGGACCTTCTCTCAAGCGTAGCTCAGCTCCCAGATCTCCTCGATCCTTCCGTAGTATCTGTCCTTGTCGTTACCGGTGTAGGATTCCATCGTTACCCCGGAGTTCTGATAACCATCGCTCTTCATGTCCTTGTCCTCGGTGTAGAATGTGTAGCCATTGATATCGTACGCCTCATACGTCATCAGGTTGTGCTCGGCGCCGTGTGACAAGGCGAATATGAGTTGTTCTTCGGTGGAAGAATCCTCATGTAAAGGGTACGACAGAAGCTTCTGCTTGAACCAACGCGTGAAACATGAGTTGTGCTCTTTGATTATATCTCCGTCCGTCCTCTGTTGGCCTCGGTCATTGTACGTCTTCTCAATAAAGGTTTTGTGCTCTACCACCCAAGGATCGACCACGTCTATGTGTTGTAGCGCGACTAGGTTTGCTGTTTCAAAGTCGGCGAGTCGACCCTCGAAGTCGACATGCATTTTGCGGCGACCCTCACGGTGACCCCATCCAGCGAGCCTGCCGAGGTGCCTGTTGACGGGCAGACCAACGGGGTTCTCGATGCCTAGATAATTCGTGCAGTAGGAGATGCACTCTTCGGTCAGAAAGCCCCTGGCTATGCTTCCCTCTGGACGTGACATGTTGCGAACGTATCCTTTGATGACACCATTCATCCTTTCGAACGGCATCATGCTGTGCAGGAACATCGGCCCGAGTTGGATGATATCCTCCACGATATGGACCAGCAGATGCACCATAACGTATGCGGGCGGGAAGTACATCTCACGCTCACATAGTATCACCACGATCTCTTCCTGTAGCCTTCTGAGTTGCCTCACGCCAACCGACTTCCAAGAGATGACTTCGAAAAAGTTGCATAGGCCAAATAGCATTTCACGGACGTGCGCCTCCATGATCCCACGGATTGCAACTAGAAGTATCTGCGTCATCAGCACGTGACAGTCGTGAGACTTCATCCTGCTGAACTTCTACTTCGCTGAGTCTAGGTATCTGCTTATCTTCCCCGCGTAACCGTAAGGAAGTTTTACTCCTACGAGGCAGGTGAAAAACTGATCGATCTCCTCCTAACTTAGAGTGAAGCACGCGGGAGGGAAGTCATTTCCGGTCTTCTTGGCCTTTTTGCCTTTGCGACGACTTTTCATGTCCTGCTTCGCCTCATCATCATCATCATTAGCGTGAAGCTCCTCCCTGATGCCCATTGATTTCAAGTCTGCCCTTGCTTTTGTCCCATCTTTGGTCCTCTCTGGCATGTTGAGCAGGGTACCAAGCAGACTCTCGCACACGTTCTTCGTGATATGCATGACATCAAGGCTGTGAGGCACACGGTGGATCTTCCAGTACGGCAAGTCCCAGAAAACATACCTCGTTTTCCATACCTTCAGCAGCGGCTCTGGCGCCTTTCGCTTCTTTCCCGGCTCTGGCGCCTTTTGCTTCTTTCCCGGCAGTGGGCAATCTTTCCAATTTTTCAACAGCTCATCTATTTCCTCGCCGCTCCTCGTACGCGGGCGTCTTCAGGGTTCGATTTCACCATCGAACAGATCCTTGCGTTTCCTCCACGGGTCATCGTCGCATAGCCACCTTCGATGTCCCATGAACACGGTTTTCGAAGACCCGGGATCTCTATCTAGCTGGCGATACGTTGTGTCATCCATGCACCTGACGCATCCAGAAAATCTGTGGACCACCTGCCCCGCGAGATATCCGTAACCGAGATAGTCGTGCACCGTCGTGAGCAGTGCGGCTCTCATTGGCAAATATTCTTTCTCTGCGGCGTCCCACGTATTGGCTGGCGTTTTCCACAGTGTGTCTAGGTCCTCTTTCAGCAGCCCCAGATACAGATTGATGTCGTTCCCTGGTTGTTTCGGCCCTTCAATTAGCATACTCATGTGAATGTACTTCCTCTTCATGCACAACCAGGGGGAAGGTTGTACATCCACACAAACACAGGCCAGGTGCTATGTGTGCTTCTCTGGCTGCCAAACGGATTGGCTCCATTGGTGCTCGCGCCCAGCACGATGTTCCTTGGATCCTTCCCAAATTCTGGGTGTTCGAAGTTCAATGCTTGCCACTGGCTCCCATCCTTAGGGTGACTCAGCATCTTGTCTTTTTTATTTATCTCCGGATCATTTGCGTCATCTTCTCGCTTCTTCTCCTCCCTATCCGCGTGCCAACGCAAGAGCTTTGCTACCTTAGGGTCCGCGAAATACCGCTGCAGACGAGGAGTGATCGGAAAGTACCACACTACTTTTTGAGGAGCTTTCTTCCTCTTCTTCTATCAAGTGACGCCGCACACCGGACATATGGTAGACTCCGCGTGCTCGTCCCGATAAATGATGCAATTGTTCATGCACACATGGTATTTCACGTGCGGTAAATCCAGAGGACACGCGATTTTCTTCGCCTCCTCGAAACTGGTCGGGCACTTGTTCCCCTTGGGAAGACGTTCGTGCCAGAATGACATGTTCTCGTCGAAGCATGCGTCGGTCATTTTGTGTTTTACCTTCATCTCCAGAGCCATGAGCGTTACTTTCAGGCGGGTATCCTCGGGCCTGCATCCTTCATACAATGGAGTAGCCGCGTCTATCTCCAGTTGATCCATCTTGGCTTTCTCTCGGGCGGCAGCTCTTGCATTATCCGTCTGCTTGAGAAGCAGCTCCTGAATATGAGGGTCCTGCACCCAGCCCATCGATGGTCCCTCGTCGTCTGCTCCGCCGGCATCTTCATTTTCATGATCATGCCCTTTGTCTGCTCCGGCATCTTCCTCATCATCATGTCCGGCATCTTCTACATGATGACTGTGTACAGCATCACCGTCGTGATCATGTCCTGCAGATTCTTTGTCTTCTCGCCCGCCCGAGCCGCGGTGGTTGTCTTGCTGCCCTTCCTCATTTCTTGCCCGGCCCCCATGGACGACTTCATAGTCATCTTCATCACCTTCCCACCGATAGCCATCCATGAAACCACGCAAGAGTAGGTGGTCCCGCACCTGCCCGGAATCCGGGTCCGCAATAAGGCTCTTCAGCTTGCATCTTCAACACGGACATCTTACCTCCGTCTCGTTCTTTTCAAGCATCTCGGCCTTCGCGGAGCTCAAAAACCTATTCACGATTCCTTCGGTAATCGTGCGGACCATGGTCGCCTGCGGGGTAGAGCAAAACGATATTTTAGAACCAAACAAAAATTTGGCATGACTTTCCCTAAAAATAGGACCAAAAAGAATACATAGTGCCAAAATTCTCGCCGAAACGGAAATGAATCAACATTCCGGCAAAATATTGGCAACTATCGCATTTCAAATACCGGTACCTGCAAACACAAACATATATGCAACACCACAAACATATGCAACACCACAAACATACGTAGATCTAGCTAGGCCATAAAAAGTGCATGTGCACGTTGTTGGAGGGAGAACAACATAAAGATAGCTTCCCCCTTACTTACCTATCAAAAAAAGGTAATTTAACCACTTAATTTGGATGAATTTATGGTGCAAATGAGGTGAGGAGGAGGAGGCAGCCGAGACAAGCTTGGCGGAGGAGGTGGAGAGAATGAAGTGGGGAAAGTGAGTGGGTAGGTGTGGCTGTCCAAAATATCTAGCTGGTCCCAGGTTACTAATGGCGCACCACCTACAAATGCGCCATTAGTAACCCTGGTTACTAATGGCGCACCTGCTGGTGGTGTGCCATTAGTAGTTTTGCAAAAAAAATTATAGTATGTTTGGAAAAAAAAATTGTTACTAGTGGCGCACCGTGTGTCTGGTGCGCCATTAGTGTCTTTCACACTAATGGCGCACCAGCACATGGTGCGCCACTGCTATATAGTAGTGGCGCACCACATGTCTGGTGCGCCATTAGTGGCCATTTCATCTATAGCCCTTTCCCTAGTAGTGATATGTTGGGTGAAGAAATGGATCGCACTAATACCTTGACTGAAAATCTTCAGAGACTTCAGACTAGGTTTGACAACCTTCAAGGTCATCATAACACCCTCTTATCTGATAATGAGAAGTTTTGTTATGAATTTCTTCGAAGAAAGCAAGATCTTGAGAAGCTAAGAGTGAGTTATGAAGATCTTCAGAAGGAACGCGATTCATTACTTGCTCAACAAATCAGTGTTGCTCAGGAAGAATTTGTTCCTCCATGTTTGAAATGCATTAAACGTGAATCTGCTAATTCTTCACCTGAATGTTCAAATGCTTGTAATGCTACAAATTCTTCAACTGTCTCTGCTATCACTAATTCCTCATCCGAGGACATTGCTAGTATCACTGACTATGCAGGGCTGAAGGAATTGTACATGACATGCATGTACAAAAGCCTCAAAGGGCATCAGACTCTTTGTGATGTGCTTAAAAAGCAGATCCTCAACAGGAACCCTAGGAAAGAGGGTATTGCCTTTGAGAGGAAACTCAATGCTGATGGTACATCTTGGAAGCCTGAGCAGTATCCCAAAACCTCATGGGTTGCTGCAAAGGGACCTCCAGTTGATCCATCTAATTTATCTGGCTTTACATGTGAATCTTCTCATTCTTCTGATGAGTCATTTGACTCCAACTATAAACTGTTTAAAAATCAGAATGGTGAAGTATTTGCTAGATATGTTTGCACTAACTGCAGGAACGGTTCTCCTATGAAGAAAATATGGGTTCCCAAAAGGTGCCTTGAAAGTCTTCAGGTGAATGTCCTCATGACACCACCTATGAAGAATAGGAACCCCAGATCAAATTCTTCATATGGATCCAAGTCCTCATACGGATCGAATTCCTCACGTGGATCACATTCCTCAAAAGGATCAAAGTCCTCATATGAACATCATCGTGCTAACAACTCTGTTTTGCAGGGAAGAGCTAAGGGCTATGAATATGCGTATTATTCTTCTAATCATTATGTTCATAAGTCCTCGAAGAATTTCTCTGCTTATTCATATGTTTACCCTAACTCCTCTTATGTGAAACGAAATGGATTGGCTTCTATGCCACCTTTCTTGTATGGAGCTTGCAGAGTGATGAACTCTTTGCCACCCCTTCAGATGTGAGTGGTGAAGAAAAAGGACTAATCTCTTATGCAGGGTCAGGTCTCCAGACGTGCTCAAATGTCTGAAGAATTTGCTGGAGACTTGAAAAGTGCCTGAAAGGACGCAGGCTAATCATGAAGAAATGAACCTTCATGTCTCACGTCCTCATACTGTTTTAACTGTTGCATTACTTGATGAAATTGGTCTGATGAATTGTGATGTCATATTCTTCATTGATGAAGTATATGAAGTTCGTAAGCTGCACTAATTCATCTGCAGGATGATCAACCCAAAGCCACTAAGTGGGTCCTCGATAGTGGATGTACAAATCACATGACCGGTGACAGGAATCTATTGATGGATGCTCCCTTATCACCATCGCATCTGAAGCATATCATCTTCGCTGAGAAAGGCAAAAGTCAGGTATTGGGTCTAGGTAAGGTTGCGATCACAAAGGATCGACACATGGACAAAGTCATGCTTGTCGAGTCCTTAGGCAACCTCATGTCTATCTCAATGCTTTGTGATCTTGATATGGTTGTTGTCTTTGGCAAGTATCGTTGTGTTGTGGTTATGGAAGCTGACAATTCCAAAGTCTTCGAAGGCTTTAGGAGTGGAAACTTGTATATTGTCGATTTCTCTACAGGACCGCAACCAGCCGTGTGCCTACTTGCAAAAGCTTCAGAAGGCCGGCTATGGCATCAACGACTTGGTCATGCAGGCATGAGGAATTTGCACACGCTTGCAAAGAAGAAGCATGTCATTGGCATTGAGAATGTGAAATTCCTCAAGGATCACTTATGCGGAGCCTGTGAAGCTGGAAAGATGACCAAGGCTAAGCATCCAGCAAATACTATCATGACCACTACTCGACCATTTGAATTGCTTCATATGGATCTCTTCGGTCCTAACCATTACTCAGCAGTCACAAATGATGCATCTCTCTATGGCTTTGTTATTGTTGATGATTACTCTCGTTACACTTGGGTACACATTGTCACTTACAAACATGAAGTGCAGGAAGTCTTCAAACGATTTTCCTCGAGGGCTTCAACCAACTTTGGTGTGAAAATCAAGCACATCAGAAGTGACAATGGAACTGAGTTCAAGAATTCTGGTCTTGATGACTATCTTGATGAACTTGGTATTACTCATGAGTTATCTGCTCCTTACACTCCTCGGCAGAATGGTGTCGTGGAAGACACCGCGCAAGAACAGAACTCTTGTTGAGATGGCTCGCACTATGCTTGATGAGTAGAAGACGCCTCGTCACTTCTGGATTGAGGCAATTTATACCGCGTGCCACATCATCAACAGGGTATATCTTCACAAATTCTTCAAGAAGACTGCCTATGAACTCCTCACTGACAAGAAACCCAATGTGAGTTATTTCAAAGTCTTCGGTGCTAAATGTTGGATTAGAGATCCTCATCACAATGCTAAATTTGCACCAAAAGCACATCAAGGTTTTATGCTTGGTTACAGAAAGGACTCGCACACCTATAGAGTCTTCAACAACGTTCTTCACAAGGTTGTTGAAACTGTAGATGTGCGGTTCGATGAAATAATTGCTCGCAAAGAGAGCACCTACCCTCTGTGATAGATGAACCAGCACCTGAGGAAACTATCAAGTTCAAGGCTACTGAGGATGTCATTCCTACCGAAGAATCTGCTGAAGAATTCATTCCAGAACGTGAAGAACGTCGAGCTAATGCACCTGAAGAAAATGGTGCTGAAGAAAATGCTGATCAAATTCCTCGACGACAACCAGCTCATCCTCGCGTTGCAAAAGAAGTGCAAGTTGAAAAGATCATCGATGACATTGAAGCACCAGGTCCTCTCACACGCTCAAAAGCTTCACATTTATCTAACTTTTGTGGGCAATATGCTTTTGTCTCCATCACAGAGCCCACTAAGGTAGATGAAGCATTTCTGGAGCCTGAGTGGATTCAGGCCATGCAAGAAGAATTACATCAATTCGAGCTCAACAACGTCTGGGAACTGGTTAAACGTCCAGATCCTCGCAAGCACAATATCATTGGCACAAAGTGGATCTACCGCAACAAGCAAGATGAAAATGGCCTTGTGGTGAGGAATAAGGCACGGCTTGTAGCTCAAGGCTACACACAAGTTGAAGGAATTGATTTCGATGAAACTTTTGCACCTGTTGCTAGACTTGAAGCTATTCGCATATTACTTGCTTATGCTAACCATCATGATATCAATTTATATCAAATGGATGTGAAAAGATCATTCCTCAATGGTAAGCTTGAGGAAGAAGTATATGTTGCTCAACCCCCAGGTTTTGAAGATCCAAAGCATCCTGACAAAGTCTTCAGACTCAATAAGGCCCTATATGGCCTCAAGCAGGCCCCTCGGGCATGGTATGATACTTTGAAGGAATCCCTCATGAAGAAAGGCTTCAAACCGGGTTCACTCGACCCTACTCTTTTCACTAAATCTTATGATGGTGAATTGTTTGTGTGCCAAATATATGTTGATGATATTATCTTTGGCTGTACTGACCAACGTTATAGTGATGAATTTGCCTATATGATGAGTGAAGAATATCAAATGTCTATGATGGGCGAATTGAAATTCTTCTTAGGTCTTCAAATTCGTCAACAGCGCAATGGCATATTCATATCTCAGGAGAAATACCTCAAGGATGCACTGAGGAAATTCGGCATGCAAGATTGCAAAGGCGTCAAAATTCCGATGCCCACAATTGGCCATCTGTGCACTGATGAAAATGGTATTGACTTCGATCAAAAGGTATACCGCTCCATGATTGGTTCTTTATTGTATTTATGTGCATCTAGGCCAGATATTATGCTTAGTGTTTGCATGTGTGCCCGATTTCAAGCTACACCGAAGGAATCACACCATAAGGCTGTGAAGCATATTCTTCGATATCTAGCTCACACACCAACACTTGGATTATGGTACCCCAAGGGCTCGGCTTTTGATCTCATTGGATATTCTTACTCTGACTATGCTGGTGATCGTGTGGGCCGCAAGTCAACATCTGGTACATGTCATTTCCTCGGATGATCTTTGGTCCGTTGGTCCTCGAAGAAACAGAACTGCGTATCACTGTCTACTACTGAAGCTGAGTACATTGCTGCTGGTTCTTGCTATGCTCAATTGCTGTGGATGAACCAAACTCTCAAGGACTACGGCATCAACATGAAGAATGTGCCTCTCTTCTGTGACAATGAGAGTGCCATCAAGATTGCTCACAACCCAGTTCAGCACTCGAAGACAAAGCACATTCAGATCCGTCATCATTTTCTTCGTGATCATGTGTTGAAGGGCGACATTTCTATTGAGCATGTGAAGACTGAAGAATAGCTAGCCGATATCTTCACAAAGCCCTTGGATGAGATGATATTTAGCAAGTTGCGGTGTGAGCTAAATATCTTAGAATCTTCGAATGTTCTTTGAAAAGGACACTCATCCTAACACTTATGCAAAATTGATGACTTAGATGTGCAACACATGAAGAAACGCTTTTCTTCAATCAATGAAGAATAACACTCTAAGTGTGAAGAAATTAACGAAGAATTTGATTCTCAGAACCCTACAACAATTGTACGCGGTGTCTGAAATCATCATTCTTATACGGTGGGTCACGCCACCACCAAAAGTTGAAAATCTTCAATTTGAGTTTTTATTCAATTTTGAAATTCCTCAGTTGTTCGTTGTCTTCACTGTTTCCGTCTTTTTCTTCATTGGCTATATATATGTATATATATATATATACATATACATATATATATATATGAGTTTATGTCCTCTACAGCATTCACTTATGGCGAATTCTTCAAGTTGGTTTTTTCTGCTAAGTGAATGTGATCGGACACTTCGCCCTCTATGCTATACTCAACCCAATCTATTCACAAATTCTTCATGTGCGTTCTATTTGAAACTCGTTCAAAATCTTCACTGTGTCCTTGTCAGCTGAAGAATCTGCGAACGGAACCTTTAACTTATCTTATCCAAATTTTTGGCTTTGCCGCTCAAACCGTTCCGCATCCCACGAAATACTTATCTATTCACCCACGATCTAACAGGATCTCCACTTCTCAATACGTGGGTGACACATGTCAAGCGAATGAGAAGGGTCAGGGGCACGTTCGTCCAAAATCTTCGGGCGAACAGTTTTTCACCGTGGCTATAAATACCCCCTCTCCCCTTCCTCACTTCCTTTACTCCGCTTGACCTCTCTCCAGCTCATGCTTCTCAAACCCTAGCGCTGCCGCTACTTCATCGTCGCCGGTCAGGAAGAGCTTCACTGCCTCGACCTCGTCGCCGCCGTACTCGCGCCGGCCGCGGAAATCTTCACTCCGCCGCAGCCGTAGCCGTCTTCCTCCGCCGAGTTAGGGCGTGGAAGATCTGCATAGACGAACTTCTCATCTCTACCTCACATTTCATCGTGTTCTTCGTCCAGGGTAATTAAAAGTTACTTTTACTGCCCTCTTTGATTCAAATGATTTCTACAAAATCTTCAAAGGTGTTTATTCTTAAAATTCTTCACACACTAAACACCTCACATGTCATCTGCTCTTGATTCATTTCTCTAAGCTATAATTTTTCTTCAAGATTCCTCAATTGTTTGGATCTTCGATCTATACAACTCTGGAACCTAAGACAAAGAACGCTTAGTGAAATTCTTCAAGACTCATCTGGTCAAATTCCTCAAACTTGTTCTTTTTGAAAAACCTTCTGAGAACGCATATGACCTCTCCAAATTCCTCGCAACTATACTCTGTTCACAGGTACTCATGTCCGCTGCTGAATCTCTAGGTTCTCATCAACTTAACTCATTTGCAGCGTTCCTTGAAGAAAAGTTGCATACTTCTTCACAGAATTCAATTGTTCAAATTCCTCATCTGAAGAAAATGGCTGATGGAAAGAAGCCACAGAAAGGACGAAAGAGGCATGAGGTCAACACTGCATTTGAAATCCATGAGGACATCTATGCTGGGTACTGCACACCCCCCGAGGAGGATAAAAATCAGCGCAAGGTGCACATTCAGAAGATAGAGAGGAGATGGGCAAGAGAGTGGAGGGAGTACAGGTATGTGACTCCCAAGTACATGAAGAAATTCGCACTCAATCCTCCATGCCCAAGACCTCCGTTGGCACCTGGCCAAGAAGCTGATCTCACCAGCCTCAAGCGTGGTGAGGATTATCCTGATGAATGGGCCAAGCGCCAGGCCAAGCTGGCTAGACAAGCCAGAGAAGCAGTGAGGAAATTCAATGAAGACTCTGCTGCTGCTGCTGCCGCTGAGGCCTCTGTCAAGCCGAAGAAATCCATGGCAAAGAAGCCTGCGCGTAAGCCAAGTGCTTCATCTTCAATGCCCTTAAGGCCAAGTTCCTCAGCAATGCCTTCACGACCAATTCCTCACGCTGCTCCTGCTCCTCCAAAATCCTCAGCTCCTCCGCATAAGTCCTCAGCTGCTCCGACCAAATCCTCAGCACCTGTGCATCTTGCCATGTGTCAAAGGACTACAGGCATCTCTATTGCCTCAGGAGCTTCAGCTAGTTCCTCAGCTGCTCCAAATTCTTCAACAGGACCCTCTCTGCTGAAGACAAAGACCACGGCTGGATGAGGTTCTCGCGCAAGTCCTCACAAGAAGGAGGTTGCCTTCCAAGTGCCGTCTGAAGAAGACGAAGCTGATGATGAAGAACTTCCTGAAATCATCAGAGATAGGCAAGTCAGGGTCGCTAGAGCTAAGGGCACAAATGTGTCACTACTTTTGGATCCAAAGTTGATCCTCGACTACATTGATCTCTGGCACAAGGACCCAAACACTCCTATGCCTGATTTCAAGCTGACTCCTGGCCAAAATCATATGCTGACTGCCTTCATCCAAGAAGAGAAATGGAAATTTGAGAAGGACAGACAAATCAAGAAAGCGCAGTACAGGAAGGAGAAATTCCTGAAGAACAACGTTGTCTCTATGACAACTGGTGATCTTGTGAAGATCCAGTCTAAAATCAAAGTCCTCAGCGATGATTTCAATGCTTACTATGCTGATTGGCAAGGAGCCAAGGTCAGGTTTGTTAAACTGACTGAGAAGTTCACCTCCAATGTTGCAGCCCCATCGCAACAAGAAATTCCTCAGACTGAAGCAACTGCTCAGCCAACTGAAGAACATGCCAGCACTGCTGATGACATTCAGGCTGCTGAAGAAAATGTGAGTTCCAGGGCTGATGACTGCATTCCAGCCACTGATGAAATTGCTAGGGCATCCACTAGTGGTGCGCCTGAAGAAAATGAAGAGGTCAGGGCAACTGCATCAGTTGTGCCTGAAGAAAATCAACCACATTCCTCTGCTCCTCCTGCGCCTACCCCAACTCCAATTCTTCCATCTGCATCAGATGTGAAGAAGACCAAGGCTGCAGAGCGTGCAGGAGTGAAGAAAAGGAAAGCATCAGCTTCATCAGATTCTTCAGCTCCGAAGAAGATGAAGAAATTGAGCAGCTCAGTTGCAAACCCCATTGATGCTGTTCCGATCTCAACCATGCCTTCAAAGGACCGTGTTCCTTTTGATGAAGAACATGTGATCCCTAGCGGATCTGATGAAGAAAATCCTTCTGCTGCTTCGTCAGAGCAGATGGATGAAGAAATTGAAGTGGATGAAATCCCTTCAACCCTAGCTGTTTCCTCGCCTATGCCTCAGTTTACTGCTGAAGAGGCCAGCGTTGAAGAAATAGAAGATGAAGACGTGGACATTGGCTGTACCACACCAGTGATGAATGATGACTTTTGGGAAAGTCAGCACCCCAACTCTCCACTCTTCACACCTTTACAGCAAATTCCTCGGTCCCCTGTGGCTACTGAAGTACAAATGGGATCTGAAGAACCTCGTGCAACCCCATCTGTCCATGAAGAAATTCCAGTCACTAGTGCTGAAGAAATTGCTGCTGCTGAAGAATTGAAGACACAGACTGCCACTGAAGAGGAACCAGAAATTCCTCAGCCTGAAGAACCTGAGGTAGCGATTCCTGAGGTTGTAATGCAACTAACTGACACTCCTCCGCCCAAGCCAAAGGATCCATTCTCAAGGAAGCAAAAATTCAAGGCTAATGATTTCTTCGGCGAGCACGTATTCTTCATTGGTTACAACGCCTATGACTCTGCTCGCATTAGGAAGAGGCGTTTCTGGACTGCCAGCCAGGCAAATTTTTATTCCTCAGTGCTGTTCAACAAAGACAAAGTCTTCGATCATGAGCACATTCCTCACGTGGATATGGAATCTCTGCCGTGCTTCGTGTCAGTCCTCAGTGTTCTTCACGATGCTGGGCTGTTAAATTTCTGCACTGATATATGTGATTGGAATGAAGAGCTCATTCTTCAATTTTATGCAACTCTGCACATCACCAGAGACTATGAAGATGTGAATTCATGGGTGCTGGACTGGATGTCTGAAAATACTCACTACAAGGCACCAGCTACTGAATTGCTTCGTGCTTTGCCTCTCAGTCCTCCCCTTGAAGCTGCTCGTTGCGTCCACAGTGAACCTGAGCTTACAGATCACTATATGCAAGTGCTGATGAAGCCATTGAAGCCAGGTCAGGCCCCAAGAACTAAATTCCTTGTGAAGGAATTGTTATATGTGCCTCGGACTGTCTATCGCATTCTGACGAAGACATTGAGTCCTATCAAGGGCCACGACTCGAATGAAGAAGAAGTCGTTGGCATCATGAAGAATCTGCTTTTCAATATCATTCATGGCGTTCCCGTCAACTTCCATGATTTCTTCATGAGGACTCTGGCCAATGTCGCAATGTCACCGTTTGAGTTGAAGCCTTATGCTCCGTGGATTATGAGATTCATCAGAACAAGGTCTTCACTCAACTACAAAGCTGGTACACTGAACCATTGCAGCTACTTGCCCCCGATTGAAGTCCTCAAACAGACATTTTCCTCAGCTGATGAAAAGGGCAAGGCTACTGCTGTTATTGATGAAGGCATTCATCCATTGGATGGTCAATTTCGCAAGGCTGCATCCTACTCCACCAGTGATGACTCTCCACCCATGACTCTGCCGCCAACGCAACCAAGCCAAATCCTCAAGGCACAGCTCCCAGGGTGATGACTGACCGTGAGCTTCTCCTCCATCTTCACCAGAAGGTTGATCGCAATCACAAATGGATCAAGTGTCAGTTTGGTTCAATTCTTCACAACATGACTGCTTCCCACAATGCAATGAAGAAAAACCATTACTACCTCCATGAAACCTTCAACTGCACCTGGGCTGTTTTGTCTCACATTTATAGCGCAGAAGATCTAAAGAACATGGGTCTCAAGGAGAACTTTGACTGGTCTGCACCTCCACCGAAGAAATACAAGAAGGTCAAGGTTCCTTCCTTGGTGGCCAGCTCCTATTCTTCATCGCGCGAAACTGATGAGCATGAAGACTTGGACGACACTACGGCAGGCCCTACATCAACAAACGACCCCAACAACGCTGGCGCTCCTTCATCAACTTGATATTCTTCAGGGGCGTTAGTCCTCATTTTCAAACCTTTTGGTCATTCGATGACAAAGGGGGAGAAATTTGAGTTAGTCTTCAAGCGGGTCTATCTTTTATGGGCGTTTTTTTCTAAGTTACAACTCTCGTTCTTCTGATGACTTTGTTGGATCGAGTTGTAAACTTAAAACTCTATGGTGGCCTGATAATTTTGCTATTTCTTCTACATGTTTATTCCTCGTTAATGTTATTGCACGCATGCTGAATTACATCAGTCACCATATTTCATCATGCATTTCAAATTCTTCATATATTATGTCAAATGCGTGTATGAATTACAAGATATAGGGGGAGATCTCTCTTCAAGTGTGCATTGCTTCAAAAGCAAATTCCTCACTATGCACATCTTCAGGGGGGTTCTTCTATATCCTGCAATCAAATTCCTCAATATTAGTATTTACACCTCATATGTTTATCCCCGTTGAAAACTTAACCTATATTGTCATCAATCACCAAAAAGGGGGAGATTCTAAGTGCATCTAGTGCCCCTTAGTGATTTTGGTGTATTGAAGACTTATAGGTTAAGGGACTAATGTGTTTATGAGTGTACACAGGTCTATAAGTCTATGACGATTTTGATATTTACAGAGAAAGTCGACCCCTAAAAATGAAGTTCTTTGACTGAATACTTTGGATTTCTGAAGACTTTCTGAAGACTTTGAAAGTGAAGAAATTGGTGTGACCTTGAAGACTTGGTATTCATTTGAGGAACATGAAGCGTGAAGACTTTTGTTTTCGTAGTTTCATTTTCTCTTTTTTGAGTCATAGGAAACACCGTACTGTTAAAGGGGGTCAAGGAAATACAAAGGAAAAATTTCCATGTGATGCTCAACTCAAAATCCTACACCTACCAATCCCTTCGAGTGAAGCCATTGGAAATCTCATACAGTTCAGTCATATTCTTCAGTGACAGAGACGAAGTTCTTCTGGTCCCTGAGGAATTTGTTCTTACTGAGGAGTTAGGAATTCGCCAGTGCGGATTGCCTACACAGTGAGGAACATGATACCCCTGAGGAATTTGATACTCAAATTTCCGACCGTTGTTGTGCTATGCGCCAGCTGTCCCAAAATATCTACCCACCTAATGGTCATATCATTGAAGGGCATTTATGTCTTATCATGTCAGGCTGCTCCCTAGGCTATAAATAGCCGCCCCTACAACCACTAGCTGGTTGGCTGCTCCAAGAGAAACTGACATTTGTCATTTGAGAGCATCCCATCCTCCGAGGACTTTGAGCGAAAATCATCAAGTGAGGAAAACCCAAACCCAAACACCTACAAACCCAAAGTGATTGAGCATCACTGAAGAGATTGATCCTGCGTGGATCCGACGCTTGTTACCTTTGAAGACTGTGCTTCTTCCAGATGGTTAGGCGTCATGGTCTAGAGCATCCAAGAGGAAATTGTGGATCGCCGAGTGACCGAGTTTGTGAAGGTTCGGAAGTCACCTGAAGACTTACCACAAGTGATTGGGCGAGGTCTGTGTGACCTTAGCTCAAGGGGAATACGGTGAGGACTAAGTGTCCTGGACTGCGTATTCAGGACTGGGTGTCCGGGACTGTGTGTCCTCAGGTTTAAATACCTAGCCGCCCTAACCAGACGTACAACTGAGACAGCAGTTGGAACTGGTCTGCCAAATCATTGTCTTCACCAAGCCAACTGGTTCTATTTCCTCAACTCTTTCATTTCCTCATTACTGTGTTGTGTGCTTGTCATATCTGTGTTTGAAGACTTTGACTGAAGACTTTCTCAATTTCCTCAGTTCGATTTTTTCAGTCTGTTTGTCTTCATCCTGTGCTATCCTGTGTTTACGCTTTCTGTACTCTGTGTTTGTCTTCATTTTGTCATGATGACCATGCCTATGTTCTTCTATGCTTACTCTTGAGTACTTATTCCGCTGCAAGTAGTTCTTCACTAAGAAATTTCCTCACCCGCAAATTCCTCAGTGAAGAATTCATAAAAATCGCCTATTCATCCCCCTCTAGTCGATATAACGCACTTTCATCTAGGGACTCCAAACCTCGGAAAAATAACTTCTTTGAGGATTTTAATAGAAGTGTTATGATCAGCACTACTAGTTGGAATAGCTTCTACCCACTTAGTAACGTAATCAACAGCAACTAAAATATGTGTATACCCATTAGAGGCAGGGAAGGGTCCCATATAATCAAAGCCCCAAACATCAAATGGTTCAATAACAAGTGAATCATTCATAGGCATTTCTTGACGTCTACTAGTATTACCAATTCTTTGACATTCATCACAAGATAGGACAAACTTACGGGCATCCTTGAAGAGAGTAGGCCAATAAAAACCGGATTGCAATACCTTATGTGCAGTTCTCTCTCTAGCGTGGTGTCCTCCATAAGCCTCGGAGTGACACTTGCGTATGATCTATTCCTGTTCATGCTTAGGTACACAACGTCTAATAACACCATCTACTCCTTGATAAAGATGTGGGTCATCCCAAAAGTAATGTCTCAAATCATAGAAAAACTTTTTCTTTTGCTGGTATGTGAAACTAGGTGGTATAAATTTAGCAACAATGTAATTAGCATAATCCGCATACCATGGAGCAGTATGAGCAGCATTTATGACATTTAATTGTTCATCAGGAAAGCTATCATCAATAGGTAGTGGGTCATCAAGAACATTCTCTAACCTAGACAAGTTGTCTGCAACGGGGTTCTCAGCTCCCTTTCTATCAATAATATGCAAATCAAATTCTTGTAGCAAGAGAACCCATCTAATAAGTCTAGGCTTAGCATTTTTCTTTTCCATGAGATATTTAATAGCAGCGTGATCAGTATGAATAGTTACTTTAGAATCAACAATATGAGGTCTAAACTTATCACAAGCAAATACGACTGCTAACAATTCTTTTTCAGTAGTAGCATAATTTCTCTGGGCATTGTCTAGAGTTTTACTAGCATATTGAATAACATTTAATTTCTTATCAACTCTTTGCCCTAGAACAGCAC
Organism: Aegilops tauschii subsp. strangulata; assembly: GCF_002575655.3. Classification (NCBI taxonomy): domain Eukaryota; kingdom Viridiplantae; phylum Streptophyta; class Magnoliopsida; order Poales; family Poaceae; genus Aegilops; species Aegilops tauschii. The sequence goes on from NC_053035.3 coordinate 74,156,531, forward strand.
CTACAGCATAATCACTAGCATCACACATAATTTCAAAGGGTAAATTCCAATCAGGTGGCTGAACAATAGGTGCAGAGATCAATGCTTTCTTAAGTATTTCAAATGCTTCTACACAATCATCATCAAAGACAAATGGTATATCTTTTTGTAATAAATTAGTTAGAGGCTGATAAATTTTTGAGAAGTCCTTAATGAACCTCCTATAAAATCCGGCGTGACCAAGGAAACTTCTGATACCTTTGATGTCCTTGGGACATGGCATCTTTTCAATAGCATCAATTTTAGCTTTATCAACTTCAATGCCCCTTTCAGAAATTTTATGCCCCAAGACAATGCCTTCATTAACCATAAAGTGGCACTTCTCCCAATTCAATACAAGATTAGTTTCTTCACATCTCTGCAAAACTCGATCAAGGTTGCTCAAGCAATCATCAAAAGAGGATCCATAAACGGAGAAATCGTCCATGAAATCCTCACAAATCTTTTCACAAAAGTCAGAGAATATAGCCATCATGCATCTTTGAGAGGTAGCAGGTGCATTACATAAACCAAAAGGCATACGTCTATAAGGAAAAGTACCGAAAGCGCAAGTAAATGTTTTCTTAGCTTGATCATCAGCTGACACAGGTATTTGAGAGGAACCAGAATAACCATCTAGAAAGCAAAAATGTGTAAGTTTGGATAATCTGTCTAGTATTTGATCAATAAAAGGTAAGGGGTAATGGTCTTTTTTAGTAGCTTTATTTAATTTGCGGAAATCAATTACCATCCTATAACCTGTAATAATTCTTTGCGGAATCAATTCATCTTTATCATTAGGAACAACAGTAATACCTCCCTTCTTAGGGACACAATGGACAGGACTTACCCACTTACTATCAGCAACGGGATAGATTATACCTGCCTCAGGGAGCATTAGTATTTCCTTTCTTACCACTTCTTTCATTTTAGGATTCAGCCGTCGTTGATGATCAATAACTGGTTTGGCATCTTTCTCCAAATTTATTTTGTGTTGACATAGAGTGGGACTAATGCCCTTAAGATCATCAAGAGTATATCCAATAGCAGCACGGTGCTTCTTCAGAGTTTTCAATAATTTTTCTTCCTCCTTCTCTGAAAGGTTAGCACTAATAATAACATGATATATCTTCTTTTCATCAAGGTAAGCACATTTAAGAGTATCAGGTAATGGTTTAAGCTCAAACACGGGATCACCCTTGGGTGGAGGAGGATCCCCTAAGATTTCAACAGGCAAGTTGTGTTTCAGAATAGGACCCTGTTTAAAGAACACTTCATCTATTTCCCTTCTTTCATTCATAAACATATCATTTTCATGGTCTAGCAAATATTGTTCTAAAGGACCATTAGGAGGTACGGCAATAGAAGCAAGACCAATAATTTCATCTTTACTAGGCAATTCCTCTTCACGGTGTTGTCTATGAAATTTAGAGAAATTAAACTCATGAGACATATCACCTAGACCGATAGTAACAACATCCTTTTCGCAGTCTATCTTAGCGTTAACAGTGTTTAAGAAGGGTCTACCAAATATAATGGGACAAAAGCTATCTTGTGGGGAACCAAGAACAAGAAAATCAGCAGCATATTTAGTCTTCCCACACAAGACTTCAACATCTCTAACAATCCCAATTGGTGAAATAGTATCTCTATTGGCAAGTTTAATTGTGACATCAATATCTTCTAACTCAGCAGGTGTAATATCATGCATAATTTCTTTGTATAAGTCAATAGGTATTGCACTAGCACCCATGTCACATAAGCCATGATAACAATGATCTCCTATTTTAACAAAAATAACAGGCATGCCTACCACAGGTCTATGTTTATCTTTAGCACAAGGTTTAGCAATTCTAGCAGTTTCATCACAGAAATAAATAACATGCCCATCAATATTATCAACCAAGAGATCTTTTACCATAGCAATATTAGGTTCAACTTTAACTTGCTCAGGAGGTGTATAAGTTCTAATATTGCTTTTACGAACCACAGTTGAAGCTTTAGCATGATCCTTTATCCTAACAGGAAAAGGTGGTTTCTCAACATAAGCAGTAGGAACAATAGGATCATTATAAGTGATAGTCTTTTCTTCAACTTTAATAGGTGCAGCTACTTTTACGTCTATGGGAGGATGATATTTAAACCACTTCTCCTTAGGGAGATCAACATGAGTAGCAAAAGATTCACAAAAGGAAGCTACTATCTTAAAGTCAAGTCCATATTTAGTGCTAAATTTACGGAAAACATCGGTATCCATAAAAGATTTAACACAATCAAACTTAGGTGTCATACCTGACTCCTTACCTTAGTCGAGATCCCAATCTTCGGAGTTGCCTTTAATTCTTTCCAATAAATCCCATTTGAATTCAATAGTCTTCATCATAAAAGAGCCAGCACAAGAAGTATCGAGCATGGTGCGATTGTTATCAGAAAGCCGAGCATAAAATTTTTGAATAATCATTTCTCTTGAGAGCTCATGATTGGGGCATGAATATAACATTGACTTAAGCCTCCCCCAAGCTTGAGCGATGCTTTCTCCTTCACGAGGCCAAAAATTATATATATAATTGCGATCACGATGAACAAGATGCATAGGATAAAACTTCTGATGAAATTCCAATTTCAATCGTTTGTAGTTCCATGATCCCATATCATCACATAGCCTATACCATGTCAATGCATCTCCCTTCAAAGATAAAGGGAAGACCTTCTTCTTGATAACATCATCGGGAATACCTGCAAGCTTAAATAACCCACAAACTTCATCCACATATATTAGGTGCTCATCAGGATGTAATGTTCCATCTCCTGCAAAAGGATTAGCTAGCAGTTTTTCTACCATACCCGAAGGAATTTCGAAGTAGACATTTTCATTTTCAGTAGGTTCAGTAGGTTGAGGAGCAACTCTTTGCTCTACTAGTCGGGGTGAAGATACCCCGAACAAGCCCCTTAGAGGATTACTTTCCATAGTAACAAGTGACAGTAAATTTCAGCACACTATATAAATTTTTCCTTACCAAATTCCAGCTACCAAAGGCGCTTCACTCCCCGACAACGGTGCCAGAAAAGAGTCTTAATGACCCACAAGTATAGGGGATCTATCGTAGTCCTTTCGATAAGTAAGAGTGTCAAACCCAATGTGGAGCAGAAGGAAATGATAAGCGGTTTTCAGCAAGGTATTCTCTGCAAGCACTGAAATTATAGGTAACAGATAGTTTTGTGATAAGATAATTTGTAACGAGCAACAAGTACCAAAAGTAAATAAAGTGCAGAAAGGTGGCCCAATCCTTTTTGTAGCAAAAGACAAGCCTGGACAAACTCTTATATAGAGAAAAGCGCTCCCGAGGACACATGGGAATTATCGTCAAGCTAGTTTTCATCACGTTTATATGATTCGCGTTCGGTACTTTGATAATTCGATATGTGGGTGGACCGGTGCTTGGGTGCTGTCCTTACTTGGACAAGCATCCCACTTATGATTAACTCCTATTGCAAGCATCCGCAACTACAAAAGAAGTATTAAGGTAACCATAGCATGAAACATATGGATCCAAATCAGCCCCTTACGAAGCAACGCATAAACTAGGGTTTAAGCTTCTGTCGCTCTAGCAACCCATCATCTACTTATTACTTCCCAATGCCTTCCTCTAGGCCCAAATAATGGTGAAGTGTCATGTTCTAACATCCCAAATTTTCAATTTGGAATGTTATACATTAGAGCATCATTGCATATCATATTTTATTTGCATTTTGGTTGATCCTAGAAGTTCTACGCAACTCAAGGACCCACGGAGAGAGTTGGGGATTTCGTTATTTTCATATTTGAGTTTTCTCGAATTTTGAAAATAGGATCATTTGATCTTATTTATTTTATCTTCAATTATTTCATTTATAAAAATAAGAGAGAGGGAATAAAATGACTTTCCCAAAAATAAGAAATATTGAGGATTTAATAAAAATCATATTTTATTTTATTTGGTGTTTCGGGTATTTTATTTCAATTTAGAAAAATTGCACGTTTTTCAAAATTGCATTTAGGGCCAAGAAAATGTTCATCTCGTTCTATATATTTTATTTAGACGGTGAATATTTATTTTGGCATTTTTTTAGAATTCTATTTTATTTTCTAGAATTTTTTTAGTTTCGGCGGAATTGTTTAAAAAAAACCCGCGCGCCCGACTGGGCCGAAGCCCAGCCGAGCCGGCCAAGCTCCCGCGCCGCCGTCTCCCGCGCGGAGATCGCAGCCGCCCCGCCGCCGCACGCCGAGTCCGGCCAGGACTCCTCCCCGCCGCCTTGCCCCCTCCTCCAAGCCGCCACCCCCCCTTAAATAGCGCCGCGGCCCCCCTCACCCCGCCACCTCGACTCGCCCTGCCTCCCGCGCCGCAGCCGCCGTCGCCGCCTTCACGACGCCAGCCGCAGCCGCCGCCGCCGCCGGAGCCCCGCCGCCCCCTCACCACCCCGCCCCGCCGGAGCGCCTCGCCGGAGGTACACCGCCGCCCGCCGTCCGGTCCGGTTTAAAAAAAACGGTTTGGTTTTTTTTGTAAACCCTAGGTTTTTTTAGAACGGATTCGTTTTGTTTCGGTGTTCTTATTTAGCGAGCGTTCGCTCGTTCGTTCGTTTTAACGAACGCGTTCTTCATTTAGTTACAGTTAACGAACGTCCGTTCATTAAACTGTTCGTCAGTTTTCTTTTCTCAGATTTTCCGCGATTATTCCAGATCGCGATTTCTGATCTGTTTTTCGTTTTCATTTTTCTTTTCGCTCGTTTATGGAAATCAAGCGATTCAAGCGCCTAGAGTTTCGTCTTGAAGCCCTCTTTCCGTTTAACCAACTCAAACAAGTTTTTGCTTCGGTAAAATTTGACTTAGGTCCAGATTAGTAAACGAAGCTTGTTTCTTTCGCCATTTGATTTTTGTTGCTTTGTTTGATTTGATTCTTTTTGCAAACCAGAGTTCTTAAGTTGAACTTTCTGGTTAAATCTCTTATTTGAGTTTTACCTGTGCATTAGATAAGTACTTATTGTATGCTTGTTTGTTTGCGATAGAGTACCCGGAGTGCGCCACTTGCTACTTCGAATCGCTAGGTTTCCCGGATCATCAGCAAGGCAAGTAACACTTTGATCATACCACTTTTACTACCCAGTTTTATTGCATTAGATCAACCCTCAAACATTGCATGATTAGGATCTAATTAAATTGTGGGTTCTGGGAAGTAGATGAGGTAGTACCGATTGCCCTATTTATTATCAAACCCTTGGGAGTTACTTCTACGTTTGCTTATATTGTTATGCTATGCTAGTAGACGTGGATTGGGTTTGAGTGTTACCATGACAGATGTGAGATTGTTAATTAATGGTTAAACTTAAGGTGGCAACTAAAACACACATCTGGGTGGATTGAGGTACCTGGGTATTCCAGGATTGCCTGTTTTTCTTTTGGACCGCCATCCAGGCTCAAAGGGATCATGAGATTATTCATGCTAGAAACTTCTGTGTGCAGCCACAAGCTATTATGGGCTCTAGCATAGTTGAGTAGGTTGTGTGAGTTCTCGAAGAGGTAGAATAGCAGATGTAGGGGATGTAGGTGGTACTGTCTACCCGGAGTAGAGAGTTAATGCTTCTGAAAGACTGTGTCTCGGTCATCCATTTCTCAAACACAATGAAGTGCGAGAATCCCAACGGAGGAGATCGAGTCTTGTGGGGAAAAGTGCGCAAACCTCTGCAGAGTGTACAATCTAATCATGGTTAGCCGTGTCCCCGGTTATGGACAACTTGAGTATCTAGTATCTGGATTTTCATGTGAATCTCATCATCTTACGTTAATTAATTTTGTTGGGTTTTGATGATGATACTTAATTGGGATTGAGAATGCTGTCAACCATTCTCAATGTTTAACAACCACCATGATAGTTAAATAAAATTTATTCCTTTGTAGTAGGGGAAAATTGGCTTTTCGCAAAACTGTAACCATAGAGCCTTCTACCAGCCATATTTGCATGTAGTATAACATTATTCTGTTCATTACTCTCTATGTGTTAGATTGCCAGCATATTCCATGTGCTGACCCGTTTTCGGGCTGCAACGTTTCATGTTGCAGACTTTTCAGACGACGAGTAAGGTGCCTTAGGTCGTGGTTCTATACTCAGTGATGCCGTTGGAGTTGATGGACTCACTTATCTTCCAAGCCTTCCGCTGTTATCGTTATTAGATGGCCTTAAGCCATATTTATTGTAATAAGTTCTCTTTTGGAGACATTCGATGTAATAAGTGTGTGATTGCTACTCTGTTATAAATCCTTCGAGTACTGTGCGTGTCAGCATTACTGATCCAGGGATGACACTGATGCACAGAGACTTGACCGTCTGAGGTCTGGTCGCTACAAGATGGTATCAGAGCACACGCTGACTATAGGACATGACCACTAAGCTTAAACCATGGATCACTACTCTCTTCTCATTTCTGACTCCTCTGCATTTTCTACTCTTTTAGGATGGCGGATGCAAGGAACAAGTTCATGCAACCAGATGAGGATACACCCTTTGGACGCCACTTGAAGGAAGTCACTAGATACCTGAACATCGGAATTCCAAGCTTCACCTGAACCTACAACGCCACACTACCAGAAGAGGAGCGTTGGTTGATTCAAGTTCAAATACCAGGAAGGACGTTCATGCCCGTCACTGAGCCCATAGAGTTTTCCTTTGATGCACCAACCTGGAGTCTAGGAAGGAGCATGGCAGCACACATTACCATGGGACGCATTGGAGAAGTTTACCACAAGGAGCTTAAGGATACTATCTACCAGATTTGTGGGCGCCGAGATGAGCAATGGGAGATGATCAGCACCAAGAAGTATAGATCAATTGCAGCTTTCATCCAGGAGTTAAACCAGCACATTCGTCGCCAGGAGAACCAGATGTGTGCAGGCATGACGGATCTGAAGAAGGCATTGACCAAGATCACGGAGCTGGAGGAAGAACTCAAGTCTACACGCGATGGATATGAGGAGGAGATAGCCATGTTATTGCAGAAGAATGACGACCTGGTGAAGAAGATCGGAGTACTCATGGGAGACCCAGCACCAGGAGGAGAAGACGATGATTGAACTTGCCCGGATAACTACATCATCATCGACGACACCGACTCAGACCCCAGTGAAGATGACTCTGTTGATGAAGCTGGAGCAGATATCATGGAGTCTTCGACCGATCAAAATTTCTAGTAGACCACCATATCAGTAGTAGTATACCCCATGTATATAGTATAGTCCGAGCACTTTGTAACGATAGTTAGATCGATTGTATGCCCTTGTTTGAATTGATTGGGTGATATTGTTTGCTTTTGTCTCATGTGCATATGGGTAGTGTTTTCTCTCTAGACCTCATTCTATTCTGACTTCTCATCTTTTCTAAAACCCTCATATGCCTCCGAGACGTGACACCGGATTTGCTTTCAAGCCGGAGCTCATCCAGTTGATCCAGCAGCAGAATGCGTTGATGCAGTTACTAGTCCAGAATCAGAATCAGGGGAACAACAACAACAACCCACCACCTCCACCACCTGTTGATCACTTAACCCGTTTCCTTAGACTGAATCCGCCAGTGTATTCCAGTAGCACCGAGCCGATTGTTGCAGATGATTGGCTCCGGAAAGTTGGAAGGGAGATGACCACTGGAGGATGCACAGATGCGGAAAGAGTGCGTTTTGCCGCACATCAGCTTGATGGACCCGCAGCATCATGGTGGGAGAATTACACAGCCACACACCCTATTGACACTGTCACATGGGACCAGTTTCAGCAAGCTTTTCGTACCGCCCATGTTTCAGCAGGAGCTATGGCCATGAAGAAGCGTGAGTTTCGCAACTTATGCCAGGGAGTACGCACCGTAGGCCAATATGTGGAGGACTTTAGTAAACTAGCACGTTATGCCCCAGATGACGTTGCTACAGATGCAGCCAAGCAGGAGAAGTTTCTGGAAGGACTGAATGATGAGCTGAGCATGCAATTGATGGTAGCAACCTTCAACAACTACCAGGAGTTGGTAGATAGAGCTCTCATGATTGAAGGGAAACAGCAGCAGATTGAAAACCGTAAGAGGAAGTATGGACAAGGGAAGTACAATTCTGGAGCTCAGCAGAAGCCACGTTTTACCCCGAAATCGGGAGGACCATTTCAGCATACCCATGGAGGAGGTTCGCACAACCATAATGGCCCCAAGAATGGTAATGGGAATGGAGGAAGCAACGGCCAGAACCGTACCAACCCTTCAACCCCAGCTAAGAGAGACCTGAGCCAAGTCACTTGCTTTAAGTGTCAGAAGACTGGACATTATGCTAATGACTATCCTGAAGCCCAGAATGGAAATGGCAATGGAAGCTCTGGGAAGAAGCCGAACCCTTTCAACAAAGGACATGTGAACCATGTTAGCGTGGAGGAGGTTGAAGCTCAGCCAGATGCAGTAATAGGTAAGTTTTTGGTTAAGTCATTTACTGCACTCGTTCTTTTTTATACTGGTGCATCGCATTCATACATATCAAGGGGATTTGTGGATAAGTATAAAGTTCCAACCCAAGCCCTTAGGTCACCCATGTTAGTAACCTCGCCAGGAGCAGAGTATATGGCTAGTTTATGGTGTGATCGGTTACCATTAAGGATTGGTAACTACGTGTTTCCCTCGGACCTAATAGTACTGGAATCGCAAGCATTGGATGTGATATTAGGCATGGATTGGTTATCGAAGTATGGAGGGAACATTGAGTGCGCCAGTAAGTTGATTTTGCTTACCACCCCAGAAGGAAGAAGGATTAAGTATCTATCCCGGCATATGCCGAAGAGGACTCAGGTGAATTCCTTATCAGGAGTTGTACAGGAGGAAGTACCAGTGGTGAAGGATTTTCCTGACGTATTTCCAGAAGAGTTGCCAGGCATGCCACCGGATAGAGACATTGAGTTTTTGATTGAGCTTTTTCCAGGCATAGGGCCAATATCTAAGAGACCGTACAGAATGCCCGCAAAAGATTTGGAGGAGATTAAGAAGCAGATTAAGGAGTTACTGGATAAAGGCTATATTCGCCCAAGTTCTTCACCTTGGGGACCGCCAGTGCTTCTAGTGGAGAAGAAGGATGAATCGTTAAGAATGGTTGTTGATTATCGAGGACTGAATGAAGTGACCATCAAGAACAAGTACCCACTGCCGATGATCAATGATTTGTTTGACCGATTGCAAGGAGCTAAGGTATTTTCCAAGATCGATCTGCGATCGGGATACCATCAGTTGAAGTTTCGAGAGCAGGATATACCTAAGACGGCTTTTACCACCAGGTATGGGCTATATGAGTATACCGTTATGTCATTTGGTCTGACTAACGCCCCTGCCTATATTCATGAACCTGATGAACAAAGTGTTTATGGAGTTTTTGGATAAGTTCGTCGTAGTGTTCATTGATGACATTTTGGTCTACTCAAAGGACGAAGAGTAGCATAAGGAGCATTTGCGTTTGGTACTTGAGAAGCTCAGAGAACATCAGTTATACGCCAAGTTTAGCAAATGTGAGTTTTGGCTGAAGGAAGTTGGATTCCTCGGACACGTTATATCCGGAGAAGGAATAGCAGTAGACCCCACCAAAGTTGACACAGTAACAAGCTGGGAATCACCCACGTCAGTTGGAGAAATTCGGAGTTTTCTTGGACTCGCAGGATACTACCAGAGATTCATTGAGAATTTCTCGAACATTGCAAAACCCATGACGGAGCTGTTGAAGAAAGACACCAAGTTCAATTGGACTGAGGAATGTGAAGCTAGTTTTCAGGAATTGAAGAAACGTTTGGTTACAGCACCAGTGTTGATTTTGCCAGATCAGCGCAAGGATTATGAAGTTTACTGCGACGCTTCACGTCGAGGACTTGGAGCAGTGTTGATGCAGGAAGGAAGAGTTGTTTCATATGCCTCACGACAGATTAAGCCCCATGAGCTGAATTACGCTACGCATGATTTGGACTTAGCAGCCGTAGTACATGTGCTAAAGACATGGAGACATTTTCTCATCGCAAACCACTGTGAGGTGTACACAGATCACAAGAGTTTGAAATACATCTTCACGCAGAAGGAGTTGAATCTCAAGCAAAGGAGATGGTTGGAGCTCATAAAGGATTATGATATGAGATTGCATTATCACCCCGGAAAGGCTAACGTAGTAGCAGACGCGTTGAGCCGCAAGAGCCATGTCAACACACTCATGACCGGAGAGTTACCGAAAGAATTAGCCGAGGATCTTCGCGAGCTATGTGTGGAGATAGTTCCGAGAGGCTATGTAGCAGCATTAGAAATTCAGTCTACTCTGATGGATAAGATCAGGGAAGCTCAGAAGACTGACAAGGAGATTGCCAAGATAAAGGAGAACATGAGCAAAGGAAAGGCCAAGGGATTTCGTGAGGACGAGCACGATACCTTATGGTTTGAGGACCGCGTTTATGTGCATAACGACCCAGAGATTAGGAAGTTGATTCTGCAAGAGGCCCATGATTCACCGTATTCGATTCACCCAGGAAATACCAAGATGTATTTGGATTTGAAGGATACTTTCTGCTGGACCGGAATGAAGAAAGATATTGCGGATTATGTAGCAGTTTGTGATGTATGTCAGAGAGTGAAGGCAGAGCATCAGAAGCCAGCAGGATTGCTACAGCCATTGCCGATACCCGAATGGAAGTGGGACAAGTTAGGAGTGGATTTTATCACTAGATTGCCAAGGACTCGTTCAGGCTATGACTCAATATGGGTTGTAGTCGATCATTTAACGAAAGTAGCTCATTTCATCCCAGTGAAGACCACTTATAGCAGTGCTAAGTTGGCAAAGATATACATGACCAGGATCGTATCTCTTCATGGAGTTCCGAGGAGCATTGTATCAGATAGAGGAACCCAGTTTACCTCAACGTTTTGGCATCAATTACATGAAACCTTGGGTACAAGGCTAGAGTTCAGTACAGCCTTTCATCCACAGACAGATGGACAGACCGAAAGAGTAAATCAGATTTTGGAGGACATGTTGAGAGCTTGTGCGCTAGATTATGGATCTAGTTGGGATGACAATTTGCGATATGCAAGTTTTCTTACAACAACAGTTATCAATCCAGTCTGAAGATGGCCCCTTCCGAAGCTTTGTACGGAAGGAGGTGTAGAACACCATTGTTATGGGATGAAGTTGGAGACCGCCAGTTGTTTGGACCAGATCTGATTAAGGAGTCTGAACAGAAGGTGAAGTTGATTCACGATAGGCTCAAGGTAGCCCAATCCAGGCAGCAAAGCTATGCAGATTCAAAACGCAAGGAGACAGTTTACGAAGTCGGAGACCGAGTTTATCTTCGTGTATCCCCACTTCGAGGAGTTAAGCGCTTTGGAGTTAAGGGAAAGTTAGCGCCACGATTTGTAGGACCATACAAAGTTTTGGAACGTATGGGAGAAGTTGCTTACAAGTTGGAATTACCAGAAGGATGGTCAGGAGTTCACGATGTGTTCCACGTTTCCCAGTTGAAGAAGTGCCATGCAGAGATGGCTGATATACCGCTGAGCGATACCGTGCCGCTGGAAGTGATTTAGTTGGATAGCGATTTGACCTACGAGGAGAAACAAGTTAAGATTCTCGAATATGCCAGCTGAGTCACATGTAGCAAGGTTATCAAGTTTTGCAAAGTTCAATGGAGCCACCATACCGAGGATGAAGCCACCTGGGAGCGAGAGGAAGATCTACGGAAGGACCACCCTCACCTATTTTCTAGCCAACTTGAATCTCGAGGGCGAGATTCATCTTAAGGGGGGTAGGTTTGTAACATCCCAAATTTTCAACTTGGAATGTTATACATTAGAGCATCATTGCATATCATATTTTATTTGCATTTTGGTTGATCTTAGAAATTCTACGCAACTCAAGGACCCACGGAGAGAGTTGGGGATTTCGTTATTTTCATATTTGAGTTTTCTCGAATTTTGAAAATAGGATCATTTGATTTTATTTATTTTATCTTCAATTATTTCATTTATAAAAATAAGAGAGAGGGAATAAAATGACTTTCCCAAAAATAAGAAATATTGAGGATTTAATAAAAAAATCATATTTTATTTTATTTGGTGTTTTGGCTATTTTATTTGAATTTAGAAAAATTGCACGTTTTTCAAATTTGCATTTAGGGCCAAGAAAATGTTCATCTCGTTCTAAATATTTTATTTAGACGGTGAAAATTTATTTTGGCTTTTTTTAGAATTCTATTTTATTTTCTAGAATTTTTTTTAGTTTCGGCGGAATTGTTTAAAAAAAACAGCGCGCCCGACTGGGCCGAAGCCCCGCCGAGCCGGCCCAGCTCCCGCGCCGCCGTCTCCCGCGCAGAGACTGTAGCCGCCCCGCCGTCGCACGCCGAGTCCAGCCGGGACTCCTCCCCGCCGCCTTGGCCCCTCCTCCAAGCCGCCACCCCCTCTTAAATGGTGCCACCGCCCCCTCACCCCGCCACCTCGACTCGCCCCGCCTCCCGCGCCGCAGCCGCCGCCGCAGCCGACCAGCCGCCACCGCCGCCGCCGGAGCCCCGCCGCCCCCTCGCCACTCCGCCGGAGCCGCCCCGTCCCGCCGGAGCGCCTCGCCGGAGGTACACCGCCGCCCGCCACCCGGTCCGGTTTTAAAAAAAACCGGTTTGTTTTTTTGTGTGTAAACCCTAGGTTTTTTTAGATCGGATTCGTTTTGTTTTGGTTTTCTTATTTAGCGAGCGTTCGCTCGTTCGTTCGATTTAACGAACGCGTTCTTCGTTTAGTTACAGTTAACGAACGTCCGTTCGTTAAACTGTTCGTCAGTTTTCTTTTTCTCGGATTTTCCGCGATTATTCCAGATCGCGATTTCCGATCTGTTTTTCATTTTCGTTTTTCTTTTCGCTCGTTTATCGGAATCATGCGATTCAAGCGCCTAGAGTTTCGTCTTGAAGCCCTCTTTCCGTTTAACCAACTCAACCAAGTTTTTGCTTCGGTAAAATTTGACTTAGGTCCAGATTAGTAAACGAAGCTTGTTTATTTCGCCGTTTGATTTTTGTTGCTTCGTTTGATTTTATTCTTTTTGCAAACCGGAGTTCTTAAGTTGAACTTTCTGGTTAAATCTCTTATTGGAGTTTTACCTGTGCATTTGATAAGTACTTATTGTATGCTTGTTTGTTTGCGATAGAGTACCCAGAGTGCGCCGCTTGCTACTTCGAATCGCTAGGTTTCCCGGATCATCAGCAAGGCAAGTAACACTTTGATCATACCACTTTTACTACCCAGTTTTATTGCATTAGATCAACCCTCAAACATTGCATGATTAGGATCTAATTAAATTGTGGGTTCTGGGAAGTAGATTAGGTAGTACCTATTGCCCTATTTATTATCAAACCCTTGGGAGTTACTTCTATGTTTGCTTATATTGTTATGCTATGCTAGTAGACGTGGATTGTGTTTGAGTGTTACCATGACAGATGTGAGATTGTTAATTAATGGTTAAACTTAAGGTGGCAACTAAAACACACATCTGGGTGGATTGAGGTACCTGGGTATTCCAGGATTGCCTGCTTTTCTTTTGGACAGGCACCCAGGCTCAAAGGGATCATGAGATTATTCATGCTAGAAACTTCCATGTGCAGCCACAAGCTATTATGGGCTCTAGCATAGTTGAGTAGGTTGTGTGAGCTCTCGAAGAGGTAGAGTAGCAGATGTAGGGGATGTAGGTGGTACTGTCTACCCGGAGTAGAGAGTTAACGCTTCTGAAAGACTGTGTCTCGGTCATCCGTTTCTCAAACACCATGAAGTGCGAGAATCCCAACGGAGGAGATCGAGTCTTGTGGGGAAAAGTGCGCAAATCTCTGCAGAGTGTACAATCTAATCATGGTTAGCCGTGTCCCCGGTTATGGACAACTTGAGTATCTAGTATCTGGATTTTCATGTGAATCTCATCATGTTACATTAATTAATTTTGTTGGGTTTTGATGATGATACTTAATTGGGATTGAGAATGCTGTCAACCATTCTCAATGTTTAACAACCACCATGATAGTTAAATAAAATTTATTCCTTTGTAGTAGGGGAAAATTGGCTTTTCGCAAAACTGTAACCATAGAGCCTTCTACCAGCCATATTTGCATGTAGTATAGCATTATTCTGTTCATTACTCTCTATGTGTTACATTGCCAGCATATTCCACGTGCTGACCCGTTTTCGGGCTGCAACATTTCATGTTGCACACTTTTCAGACAACGAGTAAGGTGCCTTAGGTCGTGGTTCTATACTCAGTGATGCCGTTGGAGTTGATGGTCTCACTTATCTTCCAAGCCTTCCGATGTTATCGTTATTAGATGGGCTTAAGCCATATTTATTGTAATAAGTTCTCTTTTGGAGACATTCGATGTAATAAGTGTGTGATTGCTACTCTGTTATAAATCCTTCGAGTACTGTGCGTGTCAGCATTACTGATCCAGGGATGACACTGATGCACAGAGACTTGACCGTCTGAGGTCTGGTCGCTACACATGTAGTCGACGTTCACATAACACCACTAGAGGAAAGACAACATACATCTCATCAAAATATCGAACGAATACCAAATTCACATGATGACTAATAGCAAGACTTCTCCCATGTCCTAAGGAACAAACGTAACTACTCACAAAGCATATTCATGTTCATAATCAGAGGTGTATTAATATGCATAAAGGATCTGAACATATGATCTTCCACCAAATAAACCAACTAGCATCAACTACAAGGAGTAATCAACACTACTAGCAACCTACAGGTACAAATCCCAGACTTGGAGACAAGAATTGGATACAAGAGATGAACTAGGGTTTGAGAGGATAAGGTGCTGGTGAAGATGATGATGGAGATTAGCCCTCTCCCAATGAGAGGAGCGTTGGTGATGATGATGGCGATGATTTCCCCTCTCGGAGGGAAGTGTCCCCGGCAGAACAGCTCTGCCAGAGCCCTAGATTGGTTCGCCAAGGTTCCGCCTCGTGGTGGCGGAGTCTCGTCCCGAAAGCTTGCTTATGATTTTTCTTCGGACGAAAGACTTCATATAGCACAAGAGGGGCACCGGAGGGCCAACAGGGGGCCCACGAGGCAGGGGGCGCGCCCAGGGGGTAGGGCGCGCCCCCTCCCTCGTGGCCAGGGTGTGGCCCCCCTCTGGTATTTCTTCCGCTCAGTATTTTCTATTATTTCCAAAAACAACTTTTGTGGAGTTTCAGGACTTTTGGAGTTGTGCAGCATAGGTCTCTAATATTTGCTCCTTTTCCAGCGCAGAATTCCAGCTGTCGGCATTCTCCCTCCTTATGTAAACCTTGTAAAATAAGAGAGAATAGGCATAAGTATTGTGACATAATGTGTAGGAACAACCCATAATGCAATAAATATCGATATAAAAGCATGATGCAAAATGGACGTATCACATCCTGTAGTAGTGCCCACATGACGTTGTTGGGCCGATTTCGGGTAGGCCCTAACGGGTCGTGAGTTACCGGGCCGTAAAATGGGCTATTTGCGAAGAGACCGTTAACATGCTTTTCATGGGCCAGCCCGCTAACTTTTGACCAACTCAAACGGGCCGGCCTTTGTAACCTAAATGGGCCAGTGGTGGGCCGTCGCACGTGTCGACATATCATAGGCGCCTATCTGACCCACTGACGAGCTGACACGTGTTTCCTTGGGCCAATCAGAATTTTACACATGGAAAATTCCCATTGGTAAGGGCTCTTAACGGGTTATCAGATCCAAAACTGGACCCGATAGCTTAACGGCGACCCGATACGGTGGATGCCACGTGTCGGTCACCCTTGACGAAAGCACTTCTGTGACACGCGATTTATCGTCATGGAAGAGGACACTTCCGTGATGATAATTTTGGTAATGTCATGGAACACTTCTACGACAGCACAGGTATGACTATCTTGATTCTGTCATAAAATCATCATGGATGTACATGCATGAAAAAAAACGTGACCTACTGTGACAAACACGTATCATCACGGAAGTGTATTTTTTTGTAGTGTGCCTTCGAAGTTGGAGACGAAACGCTCACACATCTCGCCCTAGGAGGAGATCGATCCTGCGGGCAGGTTCAGGAGCCACGAGCGTGCGCCATCCTTGAGGGCCATGGGAAACCAGTTCGCCATGACCTTCTCGTCGCGGTTGGCCGCCTCGATGCTCGGCTAGTAGAGCTGCAGGAACTCGGCAGGGTCGGGGGTGCCGTCGTAGTGTGGAGGCAGGTCGGGCTTCAACTTCACGCGCCGCCATCGCGGGCGGCGAGCGGTCTTGACGCGGTGGCGCTGGGAGCACAGGAGCGTGTTCTTGCGGCCGCTGGACCTCCTGACAGCTTTCTTCTTCACACGCGGGTGCCCTGCGCGGCGGGTCGCACCGCGGGGCCGCGCGCCTTGGTCTGAGGGTGACGTCTTGAAGGGGAGGTGGCGGAGGTGCCCCATGGGCTATGTCGCCCGCGACAGGCGGCGGGCGAGACAGCGAGAGAGACGGTGCAAGAGAGCCCCCAGTTGCGCAAGCTCGACAATGAGGTCCAGCCAGTCTTCGTAGAGGTCGTCGACAGGGCGGTAGCGCAGGAGCTCACGTGCCATGAGCAGCGCAGCCTGCGCGTCCGACGGCCCGCGACGAGCGTGAGATGACGAACCAGCCGGAGTCAGCAATGGGGTGGCCGTGCGTCCATCGCGTCGCACGGAGGGGTGTAGCGACGAAGCTTGCTGCTCCTGCCCCGTCGGGCCGGTGGCGGCGTTGGCGGCACGCGATGGAGAACGAGAACAACGGGGAGGCCCGCCGGTGGGCGCCGTCTGGGCGACGCGAGCAGCGATAGTGGCCCGACGCTCAGCACGGGCTCGACGGGCGTCATCCATGGAAGCGGTGGAGCAGTGGCGGATCGATCGGTGGAAGAGAGGCTCCGACGCACCCCTACCTGGCGCGCCAAAAGTCGGATTCAGGGTTCCGCAGACCTTGAGAGGTTCGAACTCTGGGGTGCGTGCGAAGAACTCGTCCTCCCTAGTCTGCTCGATCACCGAATCCACGGCCTAGCTAGACGAACCCAACAAACAAGAGACACAGCAGTTTATCCTGGTTCGGGCCACCTTGCGGTGTAATACCCTACTCCAGCTTGCTGGTGGATTGCCTTGAGGGGCTGAGGATGAACTAGTACAGTGGTTGCACAGCCTCAGGAGGTGAGGTGTTCTTGAGCTCGATGAGCTGGTGGGTGAGAGGATGATCTGAATGATCCATCCCCTTCTATGGTGGTGGCTAAGTCCTATTTATAGTGGCCTTGGTCCACTTCCCAAATGTAGGCGGGAAGGGATCCCACAATGGCCAAATTCGAAGGGAGACAACTAGTATAAGTTATCCTGACAAAAGTAGTCTTTGCCTACAAAAGCCTTTGGTGGTGACGCCATGGTGGGCTCCGCGATGACCTCCGTCCTACCGTCCTTGCGGTCTTGGTCTTGTTGCACCGATATGGAAACTTTTGGTTGATTCCTCGGGACCCCGCGCCTGCGCGTGCATCCTTAGCACCAAAGAGGAGACTGGGACACTGCGCCCGCTGGCGCCCGCCTGGCCTTGGTCGTCACGGCTCACGTCATATCGCTACAAAAAAAATACACTTCTGTGATGATACGTGTTTGTCACAGTAGGTCATGTTTTCTGTCATGCATGTACATCCATGACCAATTTATGACAGAACCAAGATAGTCATACATGTGTTGTCGTAGAAGTGTTCCATGACATTACCAAAATTATTATCACGGAAGTGTCCACTTCCATGATGATAAATCGCGCGTCATAGAATTGCTTTCGTCAAGGGTGACCGACACGTGGCATCCACCGTAACGGAACGCCGTTAAGCTATCGTGTCCGGTTTTGGATCCGATAACCCGTTAACAGCCCCGACCAATGCGGATTTTCCATGTGTAAAATCATCATTGGCTGGAGGAAACACGTGTTTCCTCACCGTTGGGACAGATGTCATCCACTCACTGGACAGGAGGTGCCTATGATAGGTCGACACGTGGCACGGCCCAACAGTGGCCCATTCCGGTGAAAAAGGCGAGCCCAGTAAAAAATAGCAGGCCGGCCCATATAAGGCCTACTTGTGTCAGGTCCATTTAAGCCCATGGCCCATACGAGATGTGCCAATTCGGCCCGTCAACGGCACGTTAAAGATTTGACACCATTGCAGCCCATCGTCAGTTCGAGCCCGTTAACAGCCCGCTATATATTTGGGCTCAATATCGGCCCGATGAGATTTCGGCCTATTAACGACCCATTCAGTGGATGGGCCAATTCTCACGATGTACATCTTTCGGCCTTTTAGCGACCCATTTAAATATTGGGTTAATTTCCGGCCCGGTGTGTCTTTCAGCCTGTTGACGGCCCATAAATCAGTTGGGCCATTTGTAGTCGGACCTGAGTTTCGGCCTTTTAGCGACCCATTTAAGTGTTGGGCCAATTTCCGGCCCGGTGTGTCTTTCAGCCTGGTGACGGCCCATATATCTGTTGGGCCATTTGTAGTCGGACCTAAGTTTTGGCCTTTTAGCGACCCATTTAAGTGTTGGGCCAATTCCCGGCCCTGTGTGCCTTTCAGCCTTTTAAGGGACCATAAATGAGTTGGGCCATTTGTAGTAGGGCCTGAGTTTTGGCCTTTTAACGGCCCATGCCCTTCATGGTCCAATACCAGCCCGGTTTCTCTTTCAGCCTGCTAAAGGCCCACAACACAGTTGGGCCATTTACAATACAACCTGACTTTCGGCCTCTTAGCGGCCCATGCTCCTCATGGTCCAGTACAAGCCCGCTGTCTCTTTCGGCCTGCTAAAGGCCCACAGTATAGTTGGGCATATGTTGCCCGAACTTAGTAACGGCCTGTTAACGGCCTGTGAAATCAATTGGGCCCACCTATTGCCCGCTTCGATGTCACCCAGTCAACGACGCGGGAGTTAAGAGGGCCGGCCATTAACTTTCGGCCTGGTAATGGCCCATTAACTTAATGGGCCCACTAAAGTTCGTACATGTCTTTAGGCCAAATTAGATAATTTGAGCCCATTACGACGAGCAATTATGCACAGGACCATAACCGATCAAGCAAAGGTACGGCATACAGGGAAAAACGTTGCACATCCAGCATGTAATATAGGAAATTACATCCACTGGGCAATCAAAGATTGATGCCAGTGCAAATAAATGAACATAACCTAACGATCTACAATGTCACAATCTGAACCTCAGCATGGATGACGCCCATAAGCATGTGTGCATGTTCTTGCTGCTTTGCTACACTGTCTCTGAAAACATTGATCAGTTGTTGTGTCGCACGACTCTGCACCACTGATTCCTCCACCATTTCCATCATTCCTTCAGCCATTAATTGGTTCACAAACATACATTTTTCCATTGCATTCGAGACAGAGGATACTGAACAGATTTAGATGGCAATTTTGGCAGGCTTGTATTATTGATAGTGGAGAGTGTCTCGACCACCGCATCATAACATAAATTAGGAGGGGAACCAAATAGATTAATCATGAGTTATTGGCATATTACCTGGCCTAGATTTATTGGAAAGAAACAATGGGGTTGCCTTGCTATTTTCATAGTTTGTCTTCTTATCTTCAGTAGCCTGCACCAAATTAAGACACTAGCATTGCTATCATTGGCCAAGTCAGATAATAGGAAAGCAACATTGGCACAACGAACATTTGGGCAACTAGCCAACACCAAATTAACACAATATGGCACAACTATCATCAGCCAAGTAAGGTAATACGAAAGCAACATTGACACAATGAATGAATGGGCAACCAGGGCAGCACTACAATTCAGTAATGTGCATGATATGAGATAGTACACTCATGCAGCTCAGTATGCAAAACTACCAGGCAGTTTTCTTTACAAAAATCAACATTGGTTCCTTTAACATTTTGCTACAACTAATTTTAGATCAGACAAAGGTTGGATTCACGCCGATTAACAAAATACATGCTGATGTAAAAATATAGTGATATACAACAGGTACCTACATCAGCATTGGAGCACAGAGAATTCCCGCAAGATATTTTCCTCGAATACAATGCCAATGAAGGAAATCTTCTATCATTTAACCTTATTTTCTAAAAGAGAGATGGGTAAGAAACATGTAGAAAATATGATCAGAATGCTATAAAATTTCATGATGCAAGGATACGCACACGGTTCTTAGGATGGAGTTGACATTCTTTTGCTGGACTGGAGCAGACTAGTTCTTTGTCCACTGGAATCTTCTTATTATCAGTGGGAGTTGCGTTTCTCTGTGCTGGAGCAGTATCTATGAAAAATGGAGTTGGTTTATTATCTCCTGGTGTTTGGATCTTTTGCAAAGACCTGGTTTGTAACCCTTCAGATTCTAACATAGCCGTCTTCCCCTTGCATGCCTTATATAGAAGAATGGTGCTTCAATTATAAAACATGCTACAACAGAGATGGAATAGGTACTGAAGAATAGAAAGGCATGACATATTGACATGTATTCCCTCCATCCAGAAATAAATGGATGGGTCTAGGCGTATTTCAGTTCTAGATACATCCAGTTTTATCCATTTCTGCGACATGTAATCCAGACAGAGGGAGTATGATGTAAGAGCTAGGGATATGACATGACAACAGAGTACAAAAAACACTGAAAACCCACTGCAGAACCAAAGTAATCAAACCCACTGATATGAGTTAGTACACTCATGCAGCTCAGGATGCAAAACTACCAGGCAGTTTTCCTTACAAAAATCAACATTGTGGCCTTTAATCATACATTTTGCTACAACTAAATTTAGATCAGATAAAGGTTGGATTCACGCTGATTAACAAAATACATGCTGATGTAAAAATATAGTGATATACAACAGGAACTTACATCAGCATTGGAGCACAGAGAATTCCCGCAAGATATTTTCCTCGAATACAATGCCAATGAAGGAAATCTTCTATCATTTAACCTAATTTTCTAAAAGAGAGATGGGTAAGAAACATGTAGAAAATATGATCAGAATGCTATAAAATTTCATGATGGGAGGATACGCACACGCTTCTTAGAATGGAGTTGACATTCTTTTGCTCGACTGGAGCGGACTAGTTCTTGGGCCACTGGAATCTTCTTATTATCAGTGGGAGTTGGGTTTCTCTGTGCTGGAGCAGTATCTATGAAAAATGGAGTTGGTTTATTATCTCCTGGTGTTTGGATCTTTTGCAAAGACCTGGTTTGTAACCCTTCAGATTCTAACATAGCCATCTTCCCCTTGCATGCCTTATATAGAAGAATGGTGCTTCAATTATAAAACATGCTACAACAGAGATGGAATAGGTACTGAAGAATAGAAAGGCATGACATATTGACATGTATTCCCTCCATCCGGAAATAAATGGATGGGTCTAGGCGTATTTCAGTTCTCGATACATCCAGTTTTATCCATTTCTGCAAGATGTAATCCGGACGGAGGGAGTATGATGTAAGAGCTAGGGATACGACAGGACAACACAGTAAAAAAACACTGAAAACCCTCTTTAGAACCAAAGTAATCAAACCCACTGATATGAGATAGTACACTCATGCAGCTCAGGATGCAAAACTACCAGGCAGTTTTCCTTACAAAAATCAACATTGTGGCTTTTAATCATACATTTTGCTACAACTAAATTTAGATCAGATAAAGGTTGGATTCACGCCGATTAACAAAATACATGCTGATGTAAAAATAGCGATATACAACAGGTACTTACATCTGCATTGGAGTACAGAGATTTCGTGCAAGAATCTTTCCTCACGAACAATACCAGTGCAGAAATTCTTCTATCTGTTAAGCTTATTTTCTAAAAGAGAGATGGGTAAGAAACATGTAGAAAATATGATCAGCATGCTATAAAATTTCATGATGCAAGGATACGCACACGCTTCTTAGAATGTAGTTGACATATTTTTGCTGGACTGGAGCGGACTAGTTCTTTGGCCACTGGAATCTGCTTATTATCAGTAGGAGTTGGGTTTCTTTGTGCTGGAGCAGTATCTATAAAAACCGGAGTTGGTTTATTATCTCCTGGCGTTTGGATCTTTTGCAAAGACCTGGTTTGTAACCCTTCAGATTCTAACATAGTCGTCTTCCCCTTGCATGCCTTGTATAGAAGAATGGTGCTTCAACTATAAAACATGCTACAGCAGAGAGATGGAATAGGTACTGAATAATAGAAAGGCATGACATATTGACATGTATTCCCTCCATCTGGAAAAAAATGGATGGGTCTAGGCGTATTTCCGTTCTAGATACATCCTTTTTTATCCATTTCGGCAACATGTAATCCGGACGGAGGGAGTATGGTGTAAGAGCTAGGGATACGACAGGACAACACAGTAAAAAAACACTAGTTGAATGTAAAACTGTATGCTAGCGGAATACGCACAGAAAAAATAAGGCAGCATACACGTGTATGATTGGGAAACTAAGATGGCATTGCAACAGAGCACTAGAACAGCACTTCAATGTAAAAAAAACATGGTATGGTAGACAGATGAAATACATACTGATGAATAACAATGCATAAGAGATTCAGAAGCATGATGTCCAAATTAAGCAGATGGCATTGCGATAGAGTAGAATGACAGTACTTGAATTTGAAAACATGTTATCATGAATGGAATAGGTACTGAAAAATAGGAAGGCATGACATATTTACATGCTTGATCAGCATGCTAAGCACATGGCATTGCAACAGAGTAGCTACACTCCAGGACATTATATGCATGTTGTACCCATATCACGGGCCAAGTTAGAGCAAGGACCTTGTGGGGTGAAGAGGATTCAATATCTTTCTGCAAGTCTTCTGAAGAACTGCGTTTACATGTTCCATCATATTGGGTATCATTGACATCAAGTTTATTGGCCTTTACATTGCTCCGTGAGGTTCTTGTGGATATATCAGTGTGTGCAATTATATCTGACATGCATGGAAGACAACTAGTAGTTAGATTCATGTAATGAGTGCCTGTAGGAGATGACATAAATAGTAGGACTGGGGTTAACTAGCAGCAACAGGTCTCAAAAACTAAAGGGAGAACACAGATGAAAGATACAGAATATGTATCGTTTGTACTCGAGATTAACTAGATGGCACACAAAAGTATTAAAGAACAACATAGGTAATACTAGAAGTGGTATAATACTATAATCACCAGCCTGTGGGATAGCATTGGCTGATGGATGATAACTATGGAACAACGTTACCTAAAGAACAAGTATCTTAGCTGAACTATGGAACAACGTTAACTCCTGAACAAGACCCGTAAGAGATCAGCATGAATATACAGTGAAATGTGATAATCTATTTTCCATGCTTAGATGAATAACAAAGCCATAAATGTTGCACACAAGTAAGATGAGGGTACAACCTATCTGGCCGCCATCCATAGGAGTGAGCATCATGTGCTGACTTGTCGATGGCCCTGTAGTTGTTGTGGCTGTCCATGTTGGGCACATGCATTCGATGCAGGGAACTGTTGAGTGGGGACTATAGCTCCCCTCTGGTGTACGCTTCCCTTGTTGGAGCAGCTGCGGTGAGTCGGAAGACGGTGTTGCTGAAGATGCAGATAACGCATAATGTTAAGAACGACACATCTTTTTGATCTGGAGAAATACACTAAGAGATCAACAGCAAGGTACGAGAGTGGTCACACGGTTGTTGACTGAGACTAAATTGGGGTCACACGATTTTATTTTATTTTGGTACTGTCCGATCTACGCCGGATGGCTTGATGGCCGTCTTGCGCCTCCCGGCTGACACTGTTAGGAATCTTCCCTGAAGAGCCAGCGACCAACAGCAGAGCAGCTTGCCTCCGCCGTCCGTGGCCTCGGCCAAAACCCCGCTCCCCACCCCAACACACTACCGTGGTTGCGCCGCCCCCGGGCCAATCCACAAAGACTCCCCGTCATCCAGATCCGGCGGCGGCAGTACCTTGAACCCACGCAACTCTAAGATAGCCATCTAAGCGTGCTTCCGCGGCGAGCTTGCGGCCCCGCACCCTTAAGTTAGACACCATCCAACCGGCAGCCTAGGACCTCCGCTGCCTCGAGGGGTGCTGCTTCCCAGTCGGAATCGATTGGCCCAAAATAAAAATTCAAACAACTGACGCCTAAATAATGTGATTTGAGATGAGGGTGTGACCTATCTGGCGGCATGGTGAAGTAGGCAGGTCCAGCTGCCGAGTCGGTGAGGCCGGCGCAGTTGCGGTGGCCACCGGCGGCAGGGAAACAGCGATGTCGCGACGGTCGACGGCTACAGGGAAGCAGCGCCGGGACTCTGGACGGATCCAAAGTTGGAGCCGCTCCGGCACCATGAACAACGGCGGGGGTGAATCGGCTCCGGTACGGTTCACGTGGCCGTCATCCAGGCAGCTCTAGCAGCACGGAGTAAGACGCACACGACCCAGTGCACGACGGCAAATGGACAGCGTTTCCGGCATTAGGGAGGAGGGCGGCTGTGAAATTGGTGCGGTGGGGGCCCATGGAGGAGGGGCTGAGGTTTCGTGGCTCGGGAGAAGGGAGCTTCCGGGGAGAAGGTGATTTGGTGCCCACGAGGTATGAATGGGGGGGGGGAATTGGGAGGGGAGTGGAACCATGTTTTACGGATGCATTTGTATGAAATGTGAGGGGGAGTTACAGTTCTACCCCTGCCTTTAGGCTTCTCGGCTTGGGTCTGTGTACTGAGGGTCGGGGATAGTAGAGTAACTTTGCTTCTCCCCAAATAGTTGGCGGGAGCGATTTCGGGCGAGGAGGGCGTGTTTTGAAATATAGTGGGCGCGAGCAATTTCGGGCGAGGAGAGCATGTTTTGAAATAGTGGGCGTGAGCTATTTCGGGCGAGGAGAGCGTGTTTTGCCGACCATGGTTTATGAATTATTCGGCACATGTCATTTTGGCCGAGGAGAAGGCGCACTTGGATGAAGTTACGAACCTACCCTCGATGCACAACGGGCCAATTAATGCGTCTCCCACATAGGACGGTAATTTCGCGTCTCCCATTTATTTGCTCAGGTGAATTCCACCGAGCAGAGGATGTTTAACGGTTCGTTCAAAATTTGGGAGAACGAGCATCCACGTCTACCTTACCAAGTCGATTCGAATCAAATTTAGAAATATTAGCTTGCCACTTCTTTTTTAGATGGAGAGATGATGCTTGGGAGTAATGTGTTTTTACATGCTCGTTGCTAGCGATTTACTATATGACAAATAGTTGACCCACTCAAAAACGGGAATCAAACCCAAAATGAAATATCTCGATTCAATGAAATAGCTCGTTCACCAGGTCAAAATAGTGAACTAAATCCAAAATTGAACACCTGAATCGAATAGCATGTTGTACAATATTATAGTACTCCATGAACATGTTGAAAGTCAAATTAATGAACTTGTTTGATATACGCATATATCCGTTCAGCTGTGGATTGCAGACAACATGTTCTCCAATTTAAATATTTGAATGCAAGTTTAAACCGGAACATGGTTTATATCAGTCTTTGATGCATAAAACGCGACCTCCCCCTCTCCCGGACTCCTGCTCTCTCTCTCTCTCTCTCTCTCTCTCTCTCGCCGATAATATTCAATTCTGTCGCACGCATCCAACACACAAACCTTGTTGGTCCTCTCTCTTTCTCTCCATCTCTCTCTCTCTCTCTCTTTCTGTGTGTGCGTGGGGGGAGGGTATTTCTAGTTCGCATGCATACATACTCCATCTATAGGTCTCTCTCGCACACTATGTATGATTCTCTAGTCCAAGCTAGATATCTTGGGTCCACTCATCGTACGCACACAAATTCCTTGGCTCGTTGCCCGTAACTCTCTCACGCACCACTCTGTCGTCTCGGAGCTCTTCCTCCTCTCTCTCAAACTCTCCATCTACCTGGGTCACACATACACATGCATATCTCACTCGCACTCGATAGGCCCATCTAAAACTCTATCTCTCCCCCTTGTTCTCTCTCCATCTCACACGCACACACACACAATCTCATGCATAGCTAGCCAAGTATGATGGTCTCTCACTCAATTGTAGGAACACGCAGTTCCCCTATATGTATATGACTAGCTAATCTTAGTCTCCATCACAAACATGTGCATGGTCTATCTCGATTTCTTTCGGGGCATCTTTCTATCGCGCACGCACCTCCCTCGATCTCCCACCCATATAGTCCCCTCACGATCTCGAGGGGGTCTCTCTATCACAAACACACCCTCTCGCCCTCCCCATGCGTCCATGTTCTCCATGTGTCCCTCTCGACCATTGTTCCTTGTTGGCCAGACCTCTATTGGACATGTGCTATAGGGGTGTCTCTCTCTGTTGCAAACAATCACACACTAGCTATCTTCGTGTATCTCCTCGCCACGCTTTTCTATCTCGGAGATGCATGCGTGATATGTTCGCCTAAGAAACGAAAAAACACACTCTCTCTCTAATTTATCGTTTGTTGTCACTTTCTCTTTCACACACATACTCTTTTTGCACACTTACTCATTCTCCTTCACACGCACTTGATCCCTCTCGACTTAGGCACTCTCCTCGGTCCATAGCACATTGATTTATTGAAAAGTCAAACATCACAAAGTTTGACCATGTACGTGGAGAAAAACAATTACATTTGGAACGGCAAATATATACCATTAGATTCACCATCAGAAGTAGTTTCGTATGATGTATCTTTGGTATTGAAGATATAAATAACATTTTGTGTAAACCTGATCAAAGTTTCCAAAGTTTGACTTCTAAAAAAATTACATGCACTGCATTATCGAGCGGATGGAATATCTCTTTCCCCCTCTCAGCTATCTGACGCACCACTCAGCCTTATCGGGGCTCCTCAATCTCTCTCAAAGTTTATATCTCCCTGGTTCACACACACACATGTCTTGCTCGCGCTATACATATAGACCCATCCAACACTCTCCGCCCTTGTTCTCTCTCTATGTGACACGCACCCCCCTAATAAGTACCATAATCCCTCACTCCATCATAGGCGCAAGCACTCCCCCCCCCCCCCAAGTATGATTATCTCTCACTAGCCATCAGGAACACACGTATTGTTTCCTTCCATCCATACGTCTATCTCGATATCTCTCGGGGTATCTTCTATCGTGCACACACCTTGTCACTCGATCTCCCACCCATGTAGTCCCATCACAATCTCCAGGGGATCTCTCTATGACAAACATACACTCTCTCCTCCCCAAGTCTGCATTTTCTCCGTACGTCTCTCTCGACCTCTCTCCCTTGTTTGTCAGACCCCTCTTGGCCACGTGCTAGGGGTCTTGCTCTCTCGGTTGCAAACAACCACACACTATCTCCTCACCTTGCTTCCGTTGTCGAAGATGCATGTGTGATATGTTTGCATAAGACACACACGTTTTTTCTCGACTTTTATCGAGTGTTGTCCATGTCTCTTTCACACACGCACACACACTTTTTTCACTTACTCTTTCTATTTCACTCTCTCTCTCTCTCTCTGTCTCTCTAGTAAGGGACTCTCTCACGTCCATAAGCATATGGATGTTTTGAAAAGTCAAACCTCAGAAAAGTTTGACCAGGTATATGTGGAGAAAAACATTTACATCTGGAAAGATCATTAGATTCATCACAACATGTACTTACTTCATACTATCATTTATCGTTGGTATTGTAGATATAAGTAATTTCTTTATAAACTTGGTCAATGTTTCCAAAGTTTGACTTTAAAAAATGTTGGAACTACATTATCGAACAGAGGGAGTAGCTCTTTCTCTCTCTCTGCTATCTCTCACGGGCCTCCCCTCTCACACGAACACTCTATACCGACGGATTATACGCTCACTGTGTCAGCGTATAGCTCCGTATATTGTTTAGTTAACCGGTCAACCAGTCCACATGCTGCCTTGTCAGCTCGTGTTCTGTATCTTCGTGTGCTGGCCCATGTGGCAGTGGGAGAAAATAAGTAAACTAGGGGCCCATCTGACACGCGGTGAAGTAAACAAAGTTGAAACCACTCGGGGTAGCGCCCCGCATGCTAGAAATTGAGGGCGCATTGAGGACACACTTCTTCCGCGTGGACGACGCACTCGCGTACAATTCACCACTGCGTGGCGGCATGTACAGAAGGACGCACTCGCGCACACCCAGCACACAATACACACCAGCACCCGTGTACACCGGCGTCGCCGCCGGTTGAGATGGACGGCGAGGCAGCCAACAAGCGGAGGCGGCTCGAGCCAAAACTGCATCCGGCGAGCCTGGACTTCATTAGGAGCCTCCCCGACGACATGCTGCTCGTTATCATCGGCCTCCTCCCCACCAAATCTGCCATGCGGACCGCCCTGCTCTCCCAGTGGTGGCGCCCCCTCTGGCGCCGCGTCCCCCTCAACCACACCGTCGACAGCTGCCTCTGCGACGGGGATTGCAAACGCATGGCCGTAGTCTCCAAGATCCTTTCATCGCACCCTGGGCCAGCTAGACGCCTTGACATTCGCATGTTCAGTACCAACTGCAAGGTCCAACCCAAGTTCGACGAGTGGTTCTTATCCCCCGCCCTAGATCAGCTCGAGGAGCTCAGCTTTGAAGCTGGACGATGTCGCTCTCTGCCGCGGTCCGCACTCTGCCTCGCGCCAACGCTGCGCCGCGCCAGCTTCAGCTCCTGTTATCTTCCCCAGATTAATGCCGCGCCCGCCCTTCTTCTCCCTCAACTCAAGCAGCTCGACCTCTTCGACGTTGTCATCTCGAAGAAGGCTATGGAACACCTGCTGAGGGAGTCCTGGATTGGGGGGTCCTCGGACAGCCGAACTATATACTTTGGGCGGACTGTTGGACTATGAAGATAAAAGATTGAAGACTTCGTCCCGTGTCCGGATGGGACTCTCCTTTGCATGGAAGGCAAGCTTGGCAATACGGATATGTAGATCTCCTCCCTTGTAACCGACTCTGTCTAACCCTAGCCCCCTCCGCTGTCTATATAAACCGGAGGGTTTAGTCCGTAGGACAAGAACAATCATAATCATAGGCTAGCTTCTAGGGTTTAGCCTCTACGATCTCGTGGTAGATCAACTCTTGTAATACTCATATCATCAAGATCAATCAAGCAGGAAGTAGGGTATTACCTCCATCGAGAGGGCCCGAACCTAGGTAAACATTGTGTCCCCTGCCTCCTGTTACCATCCGCCTTAGACGCACAGTTCGGGACCCACTACCCGAGATCCGCCGGTTTTGACACCGACATTGGTGCTTTCATTGAGAGTTCCAATGTGCCGTCGCGATAAAGGCTTGATGGCCCCTTCGATCATCGACAACAATGCGATCCAGGGCGAGGCTTTCCTCCCCGGACAGATCTTCGTATTCGGCGGCTTCGTACTGCGGGCCAACTCGCTTGGCCATCTAGAGCAGATCGAGAGCTACGCCCCTGGCCATCAGGTCACGTTCGGAAACTTGCACTATACTACGGACATCCACGGAGACTTGATCTTCGACGGATTCGAGCCCATGTCAGGTGCGCCGCACAGTCACGACGAGCATGACTTAGCTCTGCCGTCGGACAGTGTTCGGGAGATCACACCTGCAACTACTCCGGCCCTCAATCCGGAGCAGATTGTGCCGTCCAAGGACGGGTGGATTGACCCTGCCACGGAGGCGCGCACGCAGCGGCGATAGAGCCGAATACTGACTTCACCTCTTATGAGACCCGTGTTGCCGGACACTTGGATTCGTCCCTGGCCACGGGCTCCGAACCGCCTGCATCCGTGCCAATTGAATCTGATTGGGCACCGATCATGGAGTTTTCCTCCGCGGATATCTTTCAGCACTCACCACTGGGCGACGTGCTAAACTCATGAAGGTCTCTCTCCTTGTCAGGAGACCCTTGGCCGAACTATGTCCGGCTAGAGTGGGATGCGGACAACGAAGAAATTCGCTCCCCACCCACCACCCACTTAGTAGCCACTGTCGACAATTTAACCGACATGCTCGATTTCGGCTCCGAAGACATCGACGGTATGGACGACGATGCAGGAGAGGAACAGGAACCACCGCCCAAAGGGCGCTGGACAACCACTTCATCACATGATATATATATGGTGGATACACCCAAAGAAAACAACGACGAGGAACGGAAGGATGCAATGAAGGATAGTTCCCTCGAGAAGCAACCAAAGCGACGGCGTAGGCGCCGCTCCAAATCCCGCCTCGGCAAAAACAGGGACAACAGCGCAAGAAAAAATAACACGCCGGTCGACTCCAAAAGAAACAACGACCACATGGACCCAGCAACAGAGCAAGACGAGCCAGCGGACGGCGGACATCGTACGGAGCCGCTGTCCGACAACGGTGACGCCGAGGGTAAAGCTAATCAACCTGGCTCCGGAGAGGAGAACAGTCCGGACGACGATGCACACATTATCCCGGAAAGGCACTTGGAGCAAGAGAACCTCCATAGAAGGCTTCTTGCCACCGCGAGGAGCCAAAAGAAGCAGAAACAAAGGCTCAAGGCCGCGCAAAATACACTCAACAGTAGATGGAACAAAGTGCTCGACACTGCAAAAAAGTACGGTGGCACTCGCCACACAAAGAGCTATCCAAAGCGCAAGCTGCTGCCTGAATTCAATGACGAGGCTTTAGAGCCCACACAGCCAAAAAATAAAACGACCAATCAGCCGGATCGACCACCCCGTGGCCACGATAGGGCGGCTAACGATGTCGGTATGACCAGGTCCATCTACGGATCTAGGAAGCGCGCTCCGGCACAGAATCAAAACCGAACACTACAACCGTCAGAACGTCATGACACATCCAAGTACAGGGGTGCCGCGCACCCCCTATGCTTCACGGATGAGGTGCTGGATCACGAATTCCCAGAGGGATTCAAACCCGTGAACATAGAGGCATACGACGGAACAACAGACCCTGGGGTCTGGATTGAGGACTTTATCCTTCATATCCATATGGCTCGCGGAGATGATCTCCACGCCATCAAATACTTGCCCCTCAAGTTGAAAGGACCAGCTCGGCATTGGCTGAAGCGCCTCCCCGAAAACTCAATTGGAAGTTGGGAAGAGCTTGAGGATGCTTTTAGGGATAATTTTCAAGGGACCTATGTCCGACCTCTGGATGCAGACGATTTAAGTCATATAATTCAACAGCCCGGAGAGTCAGCCCGAAAGCTTTGGAACAGATTCCTCACTAAGAAGAATCAAATCGTCGATTGCCCGGACGCCGAAGCTTTAGCAGCTTTCAAGCACAGTGTCCGGGACGAATGGCTCGCCAGACACCTTGGCCAGGAAAAACCGAGGACAATGGCAGCCCTAACAAGCCTTATGACCCGCTTTTGCGCGGGCGAAGATAGTTGGCTGGCCCGAAGCGGCACCAGCGACCCAGGCACATCCGAAGTTAGGGATGGCAATGGAAAACCACGACGCAACAAAAGCAAGCATCGAAACAATGAAGACATCCCAGACAACACGGCGGTGAATGCCGGATTTAGGGGCTCACGATCCGGTCAACGGGAAAAGCCATTTAAAGGCAGCAGAGATGCACCGTCCAGCCTAAACAAGATTCTAGATGGATTATGTCAGATTCATGGCACCTCCGACAAACCTGCGAATCACACCAACAGAGAATGCTGGGTTTTCAAGCAGGCCGGTAAGCTAAATGCCGAACACAAGGGGAGGGAGAAACCAAGTGAAGACGAGGATGAGCCTCGCCAGCAAAATTCTGGGGGACAGAAAAAAATCCCGCCAGAGGTCAAAACAGTGAACATGATTCATGTAATGAAGAGGAGGAGCAAACGCGCACTCCGAGACGTATGCGCCGTGGAGCCCGTCACCCCCAAATGCAACCCTTGGTCGTCCTGCCCGATCACTTTCGATCGTAGGGATCACCCGGATAGTATCCGACACGGAGGATCTGCTGCCTTGGTGCTAGACCCAATAATTAACGGATGCCATCTCACCCGAGTCCTTACGGACGGCGGCAGTAGTCTCAGTCTGATATATCAGGACACAGTCCGCAAAATGGGGATAGACCCGAAAAGAATTAACCAAAGCAATACTACCTTTAAAGGAGTAATACCAGGCCCAGAGGCCCGCTGCACGGGCTCTCTAGTACTAGAGGTTGTATTCGGTTCTCCCGGCAACTTCGGAAGTGAAAAGTTAACCTTAGACATCGCTCCATTCCTAAGAAGCTATCAAGCACTACTCGGAAGAACGGCCTTCGCTCGTTTTAACGCAGTACCGCATTATGCTTGTCTTAAGCTTAAGATGCCCGGTCCATGTGGCACCATCATAGTTAGTGGAAACGCAAAGCGTTCCTTGCGTATGGAAGAATGTGTGGCGGCTTTAGCAGCCGAACACTAACTGGCCTCTCCAACCAGAATAAATGATCTGTCGTCAGGACCGCGGACATGGCTAGACGAGTCCAGCGCAACACTGGTTGTAACAACTCAGATAAACCTGAGATTGGGTTGATGGATATATCCCCATAAGTGGCGCTAGGGGCTTCCCGCATGTAAAAATGAACTACAGTTCGGGTTGCCCTTATTTAGATTAAAATTTTAATGGGTTATTAAGAATAACCAATTTTTCGCACGAATACTTTCACCTGGGTTTTTCTCTTTTACAGATGATAATCGTGCTACACCCTTCCAGGATACGGCACAACGGAGACACAGGCGCAGACCTGCAGCAGGGCCCCGCTCAAAGGTTTCTTTTTAGATTAAGACCCTGTGTAAACCTTTCTTACTGTCTCTTGTTGCTTTACAACCTCCGGATACTAAACACAACCAAGAGGGATGCTGGCGTTATTGGCATTTCGCCACGCCAGACTAATGCACGTACCTGGAAATTTAGGGTTCATTATCAAGGGCGTTACTCAGCCCGGTATATTGTAACGCCCACGATGCGGCTATATCTCCCACGTGTCGAGGCACGACTTAGAGGCATAACCGCATTGTGGTTTTGTCGCAAGAAGGGTCATCTTCACACAATCCCATGTAACGAACAAGAATGGGATAACGAGAGTTGGCTTACAATCGCCACTTCACATAATACATAAATATAAATCATACAACATCCAAAATCCACACATATAGGCCGACTACGGTCAAATCCAAATGAAAATAAGATAACCCCAAATGCTAGATCCCCGATCGTCCCAACTGGGCTCCACTACTGATCATCAGGAAAAGAAACATAGTAGCGACCACGTTCCTCATCGAACTCCCACTTGTGCTCGGTTGCGTCATCTGCACTGGCATCGTCGGCACCTGCAACTATTTTGGTAGAATCTGTGAGTCACGAGGACTCAGCAATCTCACACCCGCGAGATCAAAACTATTTAAGCTTATAGGAAAGGGTGGTGTAATGAGGTGGAGCTGCAGCAGGCACTAAGCATATATAGTGGCTAACATACGCAAGTGAGAGCGAGAAGAGAAGCAACGCAACGGTCGCGAAGCTAGAAATGATCAGGAAGTGATCCTGAAACTACTTATGTTCATGCATAACTCAAACCGTGTTCACTTCCCGGACTCCGCCGAGAAGAGACCATCACGGCTACACACGTAGTTGATGTATTTTAATTAAGTCAACTGACAAATTATCTACAACCGGACATTAACAAATTCCCATCTGCCTCATAACCGCGGGCACGGCTTTCGAAAGATAATACCCTGCAGGGGTGTCCCAACTTAGCCCATCATAAGCTCTCACGGTCAATGAAGGATAAACCTTCTCCCAGGAAGACCCGATCAGTCTCGGAATCCCGGTTTACAAGACATTTCGATAATGGTAAAACAAGACCAGCAAGACCACCCGCTGTGCCGACAAATCCCGATAGGAGCTGCACATATCTCGTTCTCAGGGCACACCGGATAAGCTAAGCATACAGGTACCAATGTAACCCAAGTTGCCAAGGGACGGTCCCGCACGGTGCTCTAGTTTGGACCAACACTCAGAGGAGCACTGGCCCGGGGGTTTAAATAAAGATGACCCTCAGGCTCGCGAAAACCCGGGGGAAAAAGGCTTAGGTGGCAAACGGTAAAACCAAGGTTGGGCCTTGCTGGAGGAGTTTATTCAAAGCAAACTGTCAAGGGGGTCCCATAAATCACCCAACCGCGTAAGGAACACAAACTCAAGGAACATAATACCGGTATGGCGGAAACTAGGGCGGCAGAGTGGAACAAAACACCAGGCATAAGGCCGAGCCTTCCACCCTTTACCAAATATATAGATGCATTAATTAAAAAAGAGATATTGTGATATTCCAAAATATCCATGTTCCAACATGGAACCAACTTCAACTACCTGCAACTAGCAACGCTATAAGAAAGGCTGAGCAAAAGCGGTAACTTAGCCTAACAACGGTTTGCTAGGAAAGGATGGTTAGAGGCTTGACATGGCAATATGGGAGGCATGATATAGCAACTGGTAGGTAGCGCAGTATGGCAAAAGAACGAACAACTAGCAAAGCAAAGATAGAAGTGATTTCGAGGGTATGGTCATCTTGCCTGCAAGGTTCTCAGAGTTGTCGAAAGCTTAATCCTCGTAAGCGTACTCAACAGGTTCCTCGTCCACGAACTCGTCTCCCGGCTCTACCCAAAACAATAACACAAGCAACGGAACCACAATCAATCACAAGAAATGCACAAGCAACATGATGCAAAAAATGTATGATATGTGAGACATGATATGCGATGCATATGCGTGCTCCGGAAGAAAAATGATGAACAAGGCAGTAACTTGACAAACTAAGCATGCCACTGGAAAGATGAGATGATTTCGGTTGAAATCGATATAAAGATCACCGAAAACGGATGCACGGTTTGCAAATGGCAAGCAAAACAAGAATGACACAAATCTGCGATTAACAGCATGATAGCACTTAGAATGCAACAAGTAACAATGCTACAGCACTCCAACGTAGCAACAAAGAATATGACAGTAATCTACAGAAGATGCTTGACAAAAGATGAACACTAAGCTACGGCTAGATCACAACACAACAGGCTCAAACAAGAATGGCAAAAGTGCAAAAGATAACAGGTTCACAGACTGAAATTACTGGACATGGCTGAAACAGTATCAGGTAACAATGTTCAAAGCACGAAAACCACATGCTACAGGAATATAACATAGCAAAACAAGACATGGCATGAATCTACTAAATGCATATGACAAAAGTCCCTTACTGACCACAAGCCAAAAAGGAGAAGAAGATATGATGGAAACCATGTAAACATAGCAAGTTTCGTTAACAGGTTCCGTTAACAGAGCATGGCAGAAACAATAATATGAAGGCATCTTGGTGAGCTTGATGCACTCATCACAAAGCAATGCATGACAAAAAAAGTATACCTGCAGCAAGATGGCATGTTTATGAAGCTATACATGGCAAGAGCAAGTACATATCATGTATGAAACAACTACAACAAGCTTGGCAAAATTGAATATCATGTTAGGAATCTGCCCGAAATATTTTATAACAAAAGTAGAGCAAGATTAAGACATGCTATGGCACTCCATAATTGCAAACAAGGGCATGAATGGATAGAACACAACTATATCTACAAAACATCCTTACTGAACATCACCATAATAAGCATGGATCTCTCTGTAGCCACATTGATACATAGCAACAAAATATCAGCAGTCACAGACTTGGTAAAATTACAAAGTCCCTGAAAACAGTAACATTACAAAGCCTAGTTTGCAAGCTTGTGCTAGTCACCACAGAGATCACAAAAATACATGGCATACACTTCTGTAAAGATGGCATGGCATACATCAAAACACATGTAGAGCTCATGCCCATAAGATGCACAGATCAAATGCAACAAAAATAACAAATCCTCAAGTTCTAATAAGTAACAGCAGATAACAGCAACTAGCACTCTTGCACCAGACATTTGGGCATCAAGATGGACCCAAATGAATATGGAATAATGGAACGAAATGAAGAGCATCGCGAGACGAACATTTCGATATATTACATGCACGAAACGGAGCTATATGCAGAGAGTTATAATGCGATGGACATGAGCATGTATTATAAATATATCACGACCTAGAGAAAAATCGGGGGGAAGAGTCAACCGACTGGACGGGATCTGGATCGGGCGCGGCGCTTGAGCTCGGGGATGACCAGAGTTCGCCGGAGGGAGGGCGCCGGCGTGGAGAGGAGGGAGAAGGGGTCGGCGGCGCGGGCGGCGACCGGAGTAGGAGGCGGCGGCGACCGGAGCAGCAGGACGGCGAGGCGCGGCGGCGGCGACCGGAGCAGGAGGACGGCGGGGCGCGGCGCTGGCGGCGGCGGCCGGTGACGGGGCGCGGCGTCACCGGCGGCGGCGGCGCGGGAGGACGGCGACGCGGCGGGGCTGGCAGCCGCAGAGGCGCTCGGGAGGAGGCGACGGCGTGCGGCGGGAGGAGGTGCCGTGGGCCACGGGGGGCGGCCACGGGCTCGCCCGGCCGCGGGCGGCGCGGGTACGGGCGCTGACGTGGCGGCGCCTGGTTGGCCGGGCGCGGCGGCGGGGATGCGTCCGGCCGGCGGCGGACGTGTCCGGCGGCGCGGGGGCGAGTTTTGCTAGGGTTAGGGTGGTTTTTGCCCGAGATTTCGGAGGGGGAGGTGTTTAAATAGCTACAGGGAGCTAGGAGACTCCAAATGGAGCACTGTTTTCGCCCACACGATCGTGATCGAACGACCTAGAGCATGGAAGAGACTTGGAGGGGTTTTTGGGCTGTTTGGAGGGTTTTTTTGCTGCAACACACAAAAGGACTTTGCGGTTAACCGTTGGAGTACCAAACGACCTCCAAATGGAATGAAACTTGACAGGTGGTCTACCGGTGGTATACCAAGGCCACTTGGCAAACCTCGGTCCATTCCGAGAACGTTTAACACCCGCTCACGAAAAGAAACAAGAGGGGTGCGCCGGAGGATGTGGGAGTGCCGGATTGCAAAACGGACAACGGGGGAAATGCTCGGATGCAAGAGACGAACACGTATGCAAATGCAATGCACATGATGACATGATATGAGATGCATGACGTGAACAGAATGCGAAACGAAAAACAAAACCCAACCACGAAGGGAATATCATAACACATAGCCGAAAATGGCAAGAGTTGGAGTTACAATATGGAAAGTTACATCCGGGGTGTTACCTATATGTTGTAAAGACCGAATACCTTAGGGAGTGTTCGGCGTCGCAAGTTTGGCCTTATATCCATCAGCTCTGAATCATGTCTTTGGTCAATAGTTTGGTTTGCCCGGTTCCCATGTTTTGGTACCTTACGTTCCGCTATATCGGCTAAGGTAGCACTGGGAGAACTACTGCGATTGTGCCCTAGTTCATCCGGACGAGCACCTCAGTAGAGAAAGCCGAAAACTGACTGTCATGATACAGTGCGAGACTGGTCAACCACTCGATGACTCATCAGAATCTTCGCAATTCCTCCGCATTAACGAAGGACCGGTTTCCCGGTCATGTATGTGCGCGCACCGTCTTCGGATAGACGCGGAAGTACGTGGGGCTATATACTAGCCCCACCGTCAAACTCATATGGCTAAGTGAAAGTGTTAAAGCAATATAGTCCGATTGCCTTGTTCGCCGCGCTATCACCTCCTTAATGGACCAAGACGTTGTATCAAGTGTGAATACGCGCTTTTCCAAACACCCCCGCATTACATGCGTGGGGGCTGAAGCCGACGACTGCAAACTTTCAGGTTATATACATACATAAACGGCTGCACAGGAGGCATCATAATACTTTCAGGCAAAAGTATAAACACAGCCTTTATAATCCTAATAGCATTGTTTTTACAATCGGGTTACATGTAACTAGAACATGATACTCTTCGAGCACTGAGCCTCTATTTAACGAGCGCCTTCTAGGACTTCTTCAAAATAGTGCTCGGCCGATGCCTGGCCTATGGCCGGATTCTGGGTTGCAATAGCGGTGGCCTCAATCTCTGCCCAGTATGTCTTAACACGGGCAAGAGCCATCCGCGCACCCTCTATGCACGCCGACCTCTTTGCAGCGTCGATATGCAGCACAACACCAAGGAATCGTTGCACTAAACCAAAATAACTATTCGGCCTTCGTCCTTCCGGCCAAAGATGATCCACGACAGACCTCATGGCAAGCCCGGACAACCTATGGAGCTCAGCCCACTCGGCCATTTGCTCATTCAGCAGCAGCAGACGTGTTGGAGCACTGAACTAAGACCAGAACAACTTTTCCACTTCATGATCCTTTTGATCTCTGAAAAATTTAGTCGCATCAGCAGCACTTGTTGCCAAATCCATGTACGCGTCTGCAGCACACCATAATTGATCCAGAGGGGCATACTTCGGATCTCCGAACTTCGTCCGCAACAAAAAGGGCTTCCCAGCCGTGATATCTCCGGCTTGACGAAGCTCCTCCTTTGCCGCTCTGATTTTCAAGTGGGTCTCCTTGGCTGCTACCATGGCTTTCTCCAGGTCCGCCGCTTTCGCTTGATTGTCCTTTTTGATAAGTTCATACCGGTCGGCGGCATCCTTCAGCTTAACAACCATCTTGGCTATTTTATCTTCGCTCTGGCGATGAGCAGCCTGTTCGGCTCTTAATTCTTCGACGGCCTTTAGGGCGGCGCATCACTTCTCCTGGCTTGTTCCTTGGCTTGGGCAAGCTCCGCTCGAAGGGTCTCCACGGCGGCAGCTCCATCTGTAGTCACAGCATATTATAGATACTAGCATCATGCTCCTCTTAATATCTATTAACCACCGGAGAATACATACCCTATGCCTCGTCAAGCCGCTTGTTTTCAAGCACGATGTCGGCATCTGCTGCATCAAGTTGCCGCTTCAGTTCAGCAAACTCACTAGTCCGGCTAGCCACCGGACCCTCAGCCGCCTGCACATAAAAGTAGCATGATCATTACCTGGGACTATGATCCTCTGTTTGCCACATTTGGACAGCAACCAGACTCTCAGGGGCTATTGTCTGCATAAGGGCACACCTAGTGTGTGCGGTACCGTCAAAACCTCTTAGCAGGCTCATAAAAGCCTCATGCAACCCTCTTTCGGCGGATGCAATCCTCTCAACCACCGTACCCATTAAAGTACGATGCGCCTCTGAGATAGCCGCTTGCTCCAGAAGTCCCATCAGTATGTCCGGTTGTGCACCGGGCAGTCCCGGACTCTTTCTGTTGCTCTCCTTAGGAGCCGAATCCTCCGGACTTTGGGTGGCCGAAGGGTTACCTTCCGGCCTTGGCGGATCAGGAGAAATTCTCCGCTACGACACCTCAGGGTCGTCCGCCTCATGAGGCGAGGAGAAGGGATGCGTTTCGCTCTCCATCATCTCCGGAAGAAGATCCCCCGAAGACGAACTCTGTCAAGAAGGGCTACGATCCGAACTGCAAGACATACGTCTCAGTTATTTTCCTCGAAGATGAAGCAGGATATATTTACCAAAAGTACTCTTGTCCACTTACAGCTCGGTGGAGGGTTGATCCCCTTGCGGGCACTGTGCGGTAAGGATGCCATCTGGGGCAGGAACCCCTGGCGAAGGTTTCTTTCCTCGTTTGGAAACCCTCGTTTCCAAATCTTTAGAGGCGGTCCTCTCCATCCTTGGGGAGAGGGAATTTTAGATTTGTCTCCCCGGTTATCCTCCTTCGTGGAGACACTAATTCCCCCGGTTCGGATGAGTAATGCGTGAGGCCCGCTTTCGGCTTCCTTATTCCTCCCTTTATCTTCCTCTGATGGCACCTAGTGAGGTGCATACTCAAGCATCCTGGCTAGTATAGGATCCAGTGAGCCTTCGGGAAGTGGAGCTGAACACCTGATCATCTTCGCCTTTTTTATCCAGTCCTGGTCAAAGAGCGACTTTTCAGAATGATGTTGTGATAAATAAAAAGACAGCGTGTTCAGCCGCAGAATTACTTACTTGGGTATCTGGACGACTGCAGTTTAGACCTGCATCCTCGGTGGTGTCCGGACACTTTATTCGTGGTCCGAAGAACAATTCATACATCCCTTCGAGCGTCACGCCGAAGAATTGCTGAATAGTTCGCGGTCCTTCCGGGTTGAACTCCCAGGACCCGACGAACTAGCATGACTTGCATTACCTTGACAAGGCTGACATCTCTCTCGAGGAGATCTCGGATGCGACTCTGCAGTATTCGCATGTCGTTAACCGGCCCCCAGTCCAGTCCATTGTTGACCCACGACGCCAGTTGTGGCGGGGGGGCCGAACGGAAGGCGGGGGCAGCTGCCCACTTAGTAATTTGGGGCGCCGTGATGTAAAACCACTCCCGCTGCCATAAGTTGGACATATCCGGGAAGGAACCCTCCGGCCATGGAGCATCGATGCCTTTGCTTATTATGGCACCTCCGCACTCTGCGTGTCGCCCATCGATCATCCTCGGCTTCACATTGAAGGTCTTGAGCCATAAGCCGAAGTGTGGGGTGATGCGGAGGAAGGCTCCGCACACGATGATGAACGACGAGATGTGAAGGATGGAATCCGGAGCCAGATCATGGAAATCGAGCCCGTAGAAGAACATAAGCCCTCTAACAAAGGGATCAAGATTAAAGCCTAACACTTGGAGGAGGTGGGAAAAAAATACGACACTCCCGTTGGATTCGGGAGTAGGGATGACCTGCCCCGGAGCAGGCAGCCTGTGCGAGATTTCAGCGGTCAGATACCTGGCTTCTCTTAGCTTCTTGATGTCCTCCTCTGTGACAGAGGAGGCCATCCACCGGCCTTGAAGGTTGGATCTGGACATGATTGAAGGTCCAAAGCGCTTAGCCGGAGCCTCGGGTGTTGGAATTCGAGGCGGGGGAAGGGAGGATCGAGCGCGAGAAGAAAAGGACAGGCCTTGGCCCCTTTATAAAGGGGGTGAATATCGAGTGTCCTCCGCGTGGCCGTTTGGAACTTGCCTAAATCGAGGAGTCATACCAACAGGCACGATTGGGTTACCCACACTCGTATTGATGAGAATCCCGTGAAAAGAGGAACACGATCTCTGCTTCGACAAGACGTGCCAATAAAACCGCCTCGCAACACGTGCAGTGGCAGGCTGGGAAAAAGGGTTCGTCATGACCAGACCATGGCAGAACATCACGCTATGAAAAGTTGTCAGCTGATTAGATTTGTGAAAATATTATACTCTCTACGGTGGTATGTGGAATTTATTTTACAGAGCCGGACACGATCCTTGTGTTCAAAATCCTCTATGGAGTATTCGGAGGAGGAACCCGCCTTGCAATGCCAAAGACAATCTGCGCGCCGGACTCATCTTCATTGAAGCCTGGTTCAGGGGCTACTGAGGGAGTCCTGGATTAGGGGGTCCTCGAACTGCCGGAATATATACTTTGGCCGGACTGTTGGACTATGAAGATACGAGATTGAAGACTTCGTCCCGTGTCCGGATGGGACTCTCCTTTGCGTGGAAGGCAAGCTTGGCAATACGGATATGTAGATCTCCTCCCTTGTAATCGACTCTGTGTAACCCTAGCCCCCTCCGGTGTCTATATAAACCAGAGGGTTTAGTCCGTAGGACAAGAACAATCATAATCATAGGCTAGCTTCTAGGGTTTAACCTCTATGATCTCGTGGTAGACCAACTCTTGTAATACTCATATCATCAAGATCAATCAAGCAGGAAGTAAGGTATTACCTCCATCGAGAGGGCCCGAACCTGGGTAAACATTGTGTCCCCCGCCTCCTGTTACCATCCGCCTTAGACGCACAGTTCGGGACCCCCTACCCGAGATCCGCCGGTTTTGACACCGACACCTGCTCCGCAGCTGTACTGCGCTCGAGTACCTTCGTCTTGAGCAGATCCACGAGTTCATTAGCCTCCACATCGGCTCGACGAATCTCCGATGGATTTATGTGTCTTGCTGGCCCCGCAAAGAGACATCAATTGGGAAGAGATCACTCCAGCTGTTCCACGTTATGGTCATTGAGAATGCGCCTTTCCTTGAGAGATTGCTTGTATCGGATCTAGAAGGTCCAACAAAAATCGGGGTCATTGACGCGTCGAAATTGACAGTGTTGGTGCACTTGTCTGCCAAATTCTCTGAACTCTTTATTGGATCCGTAATCATTCAGGTATAGCACTCATCTTCTTCTCCGTCTTCTTGAAATTCACATTTTAAATTTCTTCTTGATGTATTTACGACCATCTTCTAGAAACTGATTCCCACAAGCTTGACCCAGTCTATGCGCACAGTGAAGATGTTGGCAATAAAATCTATCGGCCCCAATCTGGATCAAGTTGTAGGATTCCTTACATGCTTTCCGTGCACGGAGAAGCTACTCATCGAGGTGAAACTTCTTTCCTATTTGTAAACGGTAATCACAACGTAGCTCAAATTTTTCGTAATTTTCCCAAATTACGATGACAAGTGTAGTGTTCAAAACTGCATCTATGCACTGCACCGAAAGAAATGTTTTTAGTATTTTTTCTCACGTGATCACCTGCATTGTTTTTTTGTTGTACTACTATAGTAGCCTAGGCTAGTCATAGTGGAAAGTAACTTAGACTACTCCAGTAACTCTATGGTTACCCTAAGAGCAAGTACTACCTCTGTCCTGGTTTACTCTTCCTATTTTGTAGTATCAAAATTTGACCATAGATTTAACTGACAAAATGTTAATGCATGTCACTAAGAACTATGTCGTTGGATTCATATTTGAACATAATTTCAAATGGTGTAATTTTTAGTGACATGCATTGGCATTTTCTTACATAAATATATGGTCAAAATTTTATACTAAATAAGAGGTAGTACAAAAGTGGGCTATAATGGCCCTCCAGTATGTAGGCCAAAACACGTGCCAAATTCACTTGTGATGCATTTGGCATCAATGCCCCTCCATTGCTCACCTGGTGCCCCAATCTGGATCACCTACTTTGCTCTAGTGCCAAATTAACTCACGCAATGAATAAACACTTGCGTGGGAGAGAGAGAGGACTGAGGCAATAAAAACACTTGTTTGGGAGAGTGAGAGGTTGGTGTAGTTGGTTTGATTGATTTGTTTATACATGTGGGTCTGTGTGCACAGCGGTGCCAACTGTCTCACATCGCGAGAGCGGTGCCAAAATCTTTTGATTTGACATTGATGCGTATTAAGTGGCATACTTTTGCGAAATATGGCATCGGCCACATAGTGGAGGGCAACAAATGCCCAAGCTCTTCATGTACTCCTAGGTAAATGAGAGGAAAGAGAAAGAGAGAGAGAGAGAGAGAGAGAGAGAGAGAGAGAGAGAGGGAGAGAGAGGGAGAGAGAGAAAAAATATCACTAGCCAGCTAACCCTATTGTATGAGCGAATGGTATTGGTACCTCTTGATGACACGGCAATCTTATACATCCAGCTGCTCTAATATGTTCTCTTCTCTTGCAGATAAAAAAAGACCCGAAAGTGAAAAATGTGTTGCACTATAACAATCTCATCGAATGCCTTGATCACCATCTTACAGAAATTAATTTGATCGACTATCGAGGCAGCACATCTGAGATTAAATTGGCTAGGTTCTTTGTTCTGGAGGCAAGTGTGCTCAAGGTAATGAGGTTTGGCGTTCTCTGGCGGAACAATGAATGGCGTGCTGATCACCGCAAACGTCTAAGCCTAAATGACAAAGTCTCCGCAGAAGCTGAATTTGTTTTTGAAACATCAAGTGGCCAGAGACTCGAAAACTTATTTGCTCATTAGTGACTTGTCAGGGCGGTGGATTTTAGTTTGTACGATAATGTTGCATCCACCTAAAGTAACGAAAGTTTTTACGTAAACTTCCTAGTAATTCCCTCTTCATAGGTGCAACATTACTCCTAACATTTGTAATATCAGTTTGAAACTTGTAATATTGTCGTGTCCTATTCCTGCGTTTTCAAAATCCTGCGAGCCAAACAGGTCCTGAGTTGGTGATGTTGTTGTGCCTGCCATCTTTCACCAATAGCCGTCGGATCTAGATCTGACGCATACAAACAAACTTCTCCAATTTTGCAAAAAGATGCCCGCACTTGTTCCCTATTTACAAACAACTCCTTGTCTCTCACAATCAGCCGTATCTCCTCCCCAGCACATCTAGAAGGCCATGGAAAAATCTGGCGCGATGGCCGCTGCCGGCGCCGTCCACCCCCCAATCTTGGTGTTCCGTGCAATGCACGGGCATCTTCGCACGTGAAATTATGTCGAACACGGCTAGATGTAAGCAGGCTAGGTCTACAGCCATGATGATAGTGACTGTAGACGGTGAGGCTGACTATGGTATGCCGAACACGGCGCCTATACTCAGGTGTCATCTGCGGCGTAGGGTCTTGTCACTTCACTGTGAGGAGCAGCACATAATAATTTGATAAACGGGCAGTACAGTGCTACTACATTGGTACTACTACTACTACTAGTACTAGCACCATCGTCTGGATTTAGTAGTACTACCACGTCCATCTGGATTTAGTATTTGAATAGCAATATCTAGTAACGCATGTCACAAAAAATGTACTACTCCCTCTGTAAATAAATACATGGTGTATTGTTTTATTCCTATCGGCGATATAACTTAATGTATTTTTGCTACTTAATAGGATTACATGCAATGAACTAACCACTGCCTGTGATGTTTGGTAGTCTCAAGTCATTGAAAGCATGCACGAGCACGGAGGGGGACGCATCTTCATTGACTTACTACACCTGCCTTTGGGTGTATGACACGT
Organism: Aegilops tauschii subsp. strangulata; assembly: GCF_002575655.3. Taxonomy (NCBI): domain Eukaryota; kingdom Viridiplantae; phylum Streptophyta; class Magnoliopsida; order Poales; family Poaceae; genus Aegilops; species Aegilops tauschii. The sequence continues at coordinate 74,201,296 of NC_053035.3, forward strand.
GGGCCCAACGGGTGGCTGGCCAACCTGTCATACAGCCTTAGGCAGGTGCAGTAGAGGGGCGAGGAGTAGATGGCCAACACGCACGTGAATTCAACGCAGTCTGCACTTCTCATATAAAGGCTCCCGCCAGTCCAATATATGAAATCCTACGCACCTACGCACCCAAGGGCAAGAGTGATCACTCCAATCGCAAGATCAGTTGACTAGAAGCTAGACCCATGGAGGCGATGAGCGCGAGCATCAGCCGGCTGTGCCAGATGGTCCATGACGCCGGCCTGCGGCCCTGCACCGAGGAACGTCTCCAGGTAGTGCTTGAGGCCGCCAAGGCGAGGGGCCGCTTGGACGACAGCTTCGTCTCCTTGTTCGACGAGGTCCTTGTCGGCTTCCTCGACAAGTTCACCGTCGTCAAGAAGCTCGCGGACGACCTTGACGTACACCTCCAGCCCACGCGCCCAGGCTCTGCGATGCCTGCCACCCTCAACGGCCTCAATGGTGACAACCTCTTCGACGCACTGGTGGCCCTGCGACTGCCCGCCATCGTGCCGGAGAATATCCACCTCGAGGTCGCGCTCGCCATGCAGCTCCTGGCGCAGCAAGACACCATCGACATAATCACCCACGTCTACGCGCAAATCGTCCACAAGGACTACTACATGCAAGAGGAGGACGATAGGACGCTGGCCTTCTTGGACCGCAGGGCAACCTTGGACGGCATTGTTCAGAAGCACGTTGAGCTTGCCGCCAACGCCGGTGCTCCTCACACGTCGGTTGGTGACCCGGTGCAGTAGGGTGTGAGGATGTCGTTGATGGATCCGTATGTATCTTTATCCTTCCGTCAAATCCATGTAGTAGTATATGGTACTACTAGTAATTATCTTACCTTTCGCATCAACTTCATAATTTTCCTACGTACTCCAGGCATTAACCGCGCTAGAACCAAACTTCTCATTACTCTAGGGAAAATCATTATTTCTATCTATCGGTCGCGCCATGGAGCAGAACCACATTTTACAAGTTACAAGTTCAAAAGGAAAAGCCTGCCGTGTTCGCGTCGCACCACCACACGGTTGGTCCGGCACGCCGCTCAAGGGGGAATGCGTGCTGTGTTGCATTTTCACTTACAAGTGGGAACGCAGTTGAGCAAACCGACTATCGGCAAACCCCACCCCACCCACCGCGCGATGGCTGAGAAAACAGGAGGGAGAAGAGATGGTTGTAGCATGAACTCCAAGAAAATTGGTGTCGGATGGGACTTGTGTGGGTGGAGTGTGCCGTATTGCTAGACATGAATGCTAGTTATGGCGCATGCCACCCCACTATATCGAGGTGCTGTTTACGTAGACCAAATTTCCTAGAGTCCGTGCTCAGCCCTCCTCTATCTCTCTTCTCAGCCAGCCAGCAGACGCGCTGAGCCCATCGTCTGTTTGCTCATATGCGGTCCCACATGTCAGTGAAAACTCAAGAGGACCCACTGAACCTGCACATCTTTCACCTCGACGTGTTGGTGATGAAAAACAAATCCAATAAAGATCTTCGGTGGCCGCTTTTGGAGTTACTCAAGAGTACTAAGATTTTATTTACAGTTTAACCCAAGATGCACATCACGTGGCTTCAACTACCACTCTATTTTCTTGCATGACACGACCTGGATGCTGGATGTCCCACGTGTCGGCAAAAGGAGGAAGAACTCGACCAAATCTTCGGTTGAGCTCTCGGATTAGACTAGTTGGGCTAACTTAAATTTTATTGTGTAGAATGGATGCAAGTTTTGGTATTGGGAAGAAGAGTACAACGATATATTGATAGAGCGCAATTTAGTAGATGTTCTAAAACTTTTAGCTAGCATAGAGGCTAGTGATGAGACTAGTGCACTTGTTGATAGAATAGAGGCTAGACACGTCTACTTCTTTACACTCGAAGAAGAAAGAAGCACGCAGGATCAAGCCTCCGTAGATCAACAATGAATGTATCGAGAAGGCACTAATCCAACTTACAGGAGCAGTTATGGAAGTTGGATATCTTCTAAAATGTATTATTGTGGTTCTTGTTTTTCTATTCAAAATTTTGGTGATGTATTTCCATGTACCAAAAAATCAATGATGAAATAAAGATATGTGTTTGCAAAGAAAAATGTACGCGGCCGGGATGCGTCCGCACGTTCAGCGCACGAACGCCGCATCCTAGAAATGGCCCGGACACGACCCCATTGCCCTACGCAAACGGACAGAATCCGGGCAAAACGGAAGTCCGTTTGGGGTCGTGCGTTGGAGTTGGCCTTACAAGTGGGACCGCAGTTGAGGAAGCCGACTATCGGCAAACCCCCACCTCGCCCGCCGCGCGATGGCTAAGTTAGAGAAATGACGAGGTTGAAGAGATTGTTGTAGCACGGACTCCAACAAATATGGTGTCAGATGGAAGTCGTGCTGGTGGCGTGTGCCATACTCCTGGACGTGAATGCTGGTTCTGGCCCGTGCCACCCTACTACTCCTACTACTTATAGTAGTAGTATCGAAGATTCGAGGTGTTGGTTACGTACAGCGAACACATTAACATATGGCCCACCTCACACTGAGGCCAAATTTCCTGGAGTCTGTGCTAGGTTAAAAAGTGTTCTTTGTGAGGATGGGTGGCTGGTATCAAGTTTAAAACTTGTTGTATTACGTACGTAGACGTAGAGATAGTGCAGCATGTGAAGCTAGTACAAATAGTGTACTATTGTTGATTGGTCTCATCCGATAACCTATTGCAATGCACGTACAATTATGTATTCAGAAAATATTTTTTGCCTCGTCGCAGCACCCACTTAGAGAAGCGACTCGAAAGCCATTCATAAATTTAGTAAGTTTATCACAGGCATATCATTTTATTACCTACAACAGGTCATCAACCCACAACCACAACGAGGATACATTATAAATACTAAAGTTTTCATCACACAAAAAATAACAAGCAATGAAATGAACTTCAACTCAACCAATGCTTGGCGTTGGAAACGCTTGCTTTGAACCACAAGTGATTCTTTGGGAAGGGCTAGCTACTGTCAATCTCGAGACCAACGCAGGACTGATCATCCTGGCTGAAGCGGCCTACTATATCATGACCAGGGTGGGGAACCACCGCAATGTTCGACGTATAGATACAGTTGCTTCTAATAAATGGTAGTAACGTTGTGTCAACAGCAGTTGGATCGCCTTTCACCATCATTGGATAGTTTTGTCCAAGGAAGAGGTGAGTTTGCTCCAAGACTATCAATACTCTACCAGGGAGAAGGTGTTGGCGCTAGCACACTAGTATCCATCCCGAATACCATGCAACGGGTGTTCGAATAGGTTCGGAGAGTCCGACCATGGGAGACAACACCTGCTCCCTCAGTAGTAACATCAGCAGTGGGCTGTATACATACAAGAAGTGGTGATCCATTGGAATTAGTTGCCAGCTGCCAGTGAGCATATGGGCCCTGCTCGTCCTCATGCTCATGATCATCACCATCGTCATCTCCCCCTTGGTTATAAAAAATTTCAAGTATAGGTGGTGGAATGTTCACAGGACCTTGGAAACACAACAAGAAGGTTAATTAGTAGAGAAGGGAAACTTGCTAACTCGCATGCATGTGGATGAAAAATTTATAATTACGGTGGAAGACAAACGTACCGAAACTACGAGGATCCCATGCAAAAACAGTGCCACGAGTGGTGGCAGCAAACACAAGACCCTCGTATTCAATTGCATCACAGTACACATCCTTGTATAGAAACTGATTTTTGAGCAATATCCATCCTGTCGAACCACGAAGGACGGCAACAAACTTGTCGAAGATAGCAACAACTTGATAGTTCTTGTAATTCCAAGAGCGGTTGGGAACACGAGAAATTGCTATCTTCCGTAGACGACAGTCACCATGATCATATTTGAACGTACGTAGATCATCTGTGTGCTCAACCTCAGGGCACTCGGAGATTTTTTGAAGTGGAATCCGCTGACGAGTGTACACATTCACAAGTTCCCACTCGCAATTTTACCCAATATAAACAACCCAATCTCCATTTGCGCCTGCCCAACACTTGCCCTCAAGCGATGGCATCTTAACATCATACGTATCATTATCAAGTGGCATCAACTTGCACAAGGTGACGCTTCCCTCGTCCCCGTGCCAGTCAGCAGGGTCACGGTGAAGAAGATAGGGGAGATCAAACCGCTCCTGGACCCTTGGGTTCCTTGTAATGATGTTATTAGTTGAGTCGAGAATGTTCTTGAACGAACCTGCCATGCTAGCCGAGGTGATGACGTCGCACCGATCAATGAGTTCCCCCACCATGTCATCTTTCAGATCGGGGCAAGAATAACGGGGTCGTTTCCGGCTTGTTCCCTCCATGGAAAAGACGATCGAACAATGGCAGAAGGAAGGGTGAAGGCAAATGGAGGAGGGAGGAAGAGCGTGCGACAACAGTTCCAAATCGAGAGGGAAAGGCGAAGAGTCGGTGGACGGTTGCCAGTTTGCCACGGTACACGAAGCCAGTTTGCCACGGTACACGAAGAGGCGCCCGGCCTACACGTCCTTTCTGAAATTGTACAAAAGGACTCGCCGTCGTATCACTGACATGTTGGAACGGGACCACATGTCAACGAAACATGGTGTGTAATTTCTCGTGCAAAATGCGATCTGGCCGCCTTGGCCCGAGGTGCCGCATTAGTTATCGACCTTTATTTTTTTAACATACAATCTGAGTGGATAGCACCTGTGGTCATCACACGTGAGCGGATATATAGGTGGGCTAGGAGGGCAGGCGGCAACAATCTAAGTGCTAAAAGAGTTGATCTCGAAAAAAGTGTTGATCCAATGCTTGGTTTTGTTTGGATTTTCCAACTATGACCATTGGATAGAGTGAATCAATGGCTTACGTTCAAAGTTATTCCCATACTATAGAATGGTATAGGAACGTGGAGAGATTTGGTTGATTTTATATCACTGAATAATATAAAATATTATGAGTGCATACGCTCCACCTCGAGGTTTGTAGCTCCTTCTCGGTCGTCGAGAATCTATGTTCTTCCACTCTTTCGTTTAAGACATGAGCTTTGTTCATCCTGTTGCCGCCACGCGGGACATCTATATGCCTCCATTTTACAAAATCATACTATATGCCTCCATGACACGCGGGTTATCTAGCATCAAGGTGGCGTGTCATGCAAGAAAATGGAGATATGCAGTGCGTAAGTGAGTCGTGCACTTCGATGGCACCTAGTACTACACAATATTTTTTCTCCTCGATGGCAGGTGAATAGTGCATGTCCTCAGTGAAAGAGAACGGGATGGTAGCCATGGACATGGTCGACCCTTTTTGAAGAGAGTACTAATAAATACGCAACTTTGATGTGTCCCGTCAACTCGCAGAACGACGAGAAGTTTGCTTACTACGCCTTCTCCCTTGCTAACGCGTGCGCGGTGGCTCGCAGCACGAGGAGAAACTTTTGCTTACAAGCGGTGGACGTGTAGCAGTTCATTTGGTGTCAGATTGCCAGAAGTAGTACCATCATTATTGTTCAACTTCCGGAAGAGGAGAAGAGCCAAGCGCAAGGTCACCTACTAACCTACAGTACTACTATAGCCAAAGCTAGTCCACCTTTTTAGAGCATGGTTAATTAATATAGGCTGCTCTTGCAGCGACACATCATTTAGAGCAAGTACTCTCTTCGTAGGATCAAAGGAAGTGAAACAAAAGTTGGAGTGGATGCTAGATTGCCAATTAAAACATGATTACATAGGAAAAAAATCCTATAGCATTCTATCCTATGAATCAAACGACCAATGTAGGAAAATTATGAGGGGGGTCTCTCCAATAGTGTTCCTCGGCTCGCACCTAGCATCACGGTGGTCGAACTTGGAGTCATTCGTCTGGTACACGTGGCATCTCAGATCTGGTACTCCAATATTAGGTTGGCTCTATGTGATGTGGCAACTTCATATACTAACCGGATGCTGGCTATACTACTACGGTACTCACACTCCAAGAAAAGACTCGAAAATCATTCATAAATTGAGTCTATGACACGCATTTGCAAATGTACCATTCATTACATACAACAAGTCATCAACACACAACGACAATGATGATACATGTTGGATTATAGATTATTTCCAACAAAACATTCTAGTAAATACTGAAGTTTTCATCACACAACAAATAACAAGCAATGAAATGAATTTCAACTCAACCAATCCTTGGTGTTGGAAACACTTGCTTTGAACCATAGGTGCTCTGGAAAGGCCAGCTATTGTCAATATCAGGAGCAATGCAGGGCTGATCATCCAGGCTGAAGCGGCATATATCAGGAGCAGGGTAGGGAACCACCACAATGTCTGAGGTATAGATATAGTTGCTTCTCATAAATGGTAGTAACGTTGTGTCAACAGCAGCTGGATCGCCTTTAACCATCATTGGAGTTTGGTCCAAGGAAGAGCGAGTTTGCTCCAAGACTATCAATACTGTACCAGGGAGAAGGTGTTGGCGCTAGCACACCAGTATCCATCCCGAATACCCTGCAACGGGTGTTGGAATAGGTCTGGAGAGGGCGACCATGGGAGACAACAGGTGCTCCCTCAGTAGTAACAATCTCAGTGCACTGTATACAGACAAGAGGTGATCCATCGACATTAGTTGTCAGCCGCCACTGAGTATATAAGTCCTGCTCGTCCTCATGATCGTGATCATCACCATCGTCCTCTCCCCCTTCTTTATAAAATTTTTCAAGTATAGGTGGTGGAATGTTCATAGGACCTTGGAAACACAAGAAGAAGGTTAATTAGTAAAGGGAAACTTGCTAACCTGCATGCATGTGGATGAAACAATTATAATAATGGTGGAAGACAAACGTACCAAAACAATGAGGATCCCATGCACAAACAATGCCACAAGTGGTGGAAGCAAACACAAGATCCTCGTATTTAATTGCATCATAGTACTCATCATCCGTGTACAGAAACCGATTTTTGAGCAATATCCATGGACGAACCGTGGAATCAGTAACGACGACAACAAGCTTGTCGAATATAGCAACAACTTCATAGTTCTCGTAATTCCAAGAGCGGTTGGGAACTCGACAAATTGCTATCTTCCATAGATGACAACCACCATGATCGTATTTGAACGTACGTAGATCATCTGTGTGCTCAACCTCAGGGCACTCTGAGATTTTTGGAAGTGGAAACCGCTAACGAGTGTACACATTCACAAGTTACCACTCGCAATTGTACCAAATATAAACTACCCAATCTCCATTTGCGCCAGCCCAGGCCTTACCCTTAAGCGATGGCATCTTGACATCACACGTATCATTATCAAGCGGCATCAACTTGCACAAGGCGAGGCCTCCGTCGTCCGTGCCCATGCGAACAGGCTTATAGCAAAGAAGATAAGGGAGACCAAACCGCTCCTGGACCCTTGGGTTCCTTGTAATGATGTTATTAGTTGAGTCGAGAATGTTCTTGAATGAACCAGCATGCTAGCCGAGGTGATGACGTCGCACCCATTAATGAGATCCCCCACCACGTCATCTTTCAGATCGGAGCAAGAATAACGGGGTCGTTTCCGGCTTGTTCCCTCCATGGAGAAGACAATCGAACAATGGAAGAAGGAAGGGTGCAGTCAAATGGAGGAGGGAGGAAGAGCGTGCGACGGCAGTTCCAAATCGAGAGGGAAAGGCAAAGAGTCGGTGGACGGTTGCCAGTTTGCCACGGTACACGAAGAGGCGCCCCGGCCTACACGTCCTTTCGGAAATTGTACAAAAGGACTCGCCGTCGTCTCAGAGACATGTTGGAATGGGACCACATGTCAACTAAACATGGTGTGTAATTTCTCGTGCAAAATGCGATCTGGCCGCGTTGGCTCGAAGTGCCGTATTATTTCTCGACTTTATTTTTTAATGGCGTGTTGTTCAGTTTTGAAGCACGACTAACTGGTACTGTTTGCAGTGAAATATAAACTACTCTACCACTACTCCACCTCTAGTACTAGTAGTATAAAAAAGATATATAGGCTGGAGCTTCAGAGCTTTCTTGCTAAGGGCTGCCCACTTGCTTCTCACACTATCACCCTCTCTCCAGATCTAAAAAAGACGGCATCTCTCTCCCTCCTCACCGGTGGTCACAGATCCGCCGGGGAAGAAAAGGACGTGCAGCATTGACGCACTCGTCGTCGGCGAGCGAGGTCACGCACTGATGACAAGGCCGTCCTCTCAGACCTAGCGCCCGCGCGGGATGGCCTCCGTCCCCAAGCGCACTGCCGTAGTGCGTGCGGAGGACGACGACCACGAGTGAAGCCACTTCCCGCCGACCCTCAGGTATGCTACCTCTTTTCGAACCATACCCTTGTTCTATTGCCCCATCTGCCACGTCGCTGCATGTGGATCTTTTTCCACTCCACCATCTTCCCAATTTGCTATCCTCTGCTCTGCTGGTCACGCAGACGAAAACCTTAATTTGCACTATTAAAGGAAACCCTACTTCATGCAGACTAATCCATGTCTGGGTTGAATAAGGAAAGGAAGGGAGACTGTACTGTCCAAGAGAGTAGGCATCGAACCCGCATCTAGGTTGAAAAGGGGAAATCAGTAGCTAAGGAACGAGTCTCGTGTCTCTTGGTTGAAGAAGGGTAGAAAGGCATGACAACACAATAGAGAATGACCAGGTCGATCAGTTTGTTGTCCTCACATAGGAAAAGGGTGGCTAAACATAACAAAAATGGGATGTAATCCACATATGCTGCCTGTATATTTGTTGCTCTGGGAAACCATACCTCCCTCACCACTCTATGCGTCCGTGGAGACTAGTGCGCCCACTGTCCGAATGGGCCTCCCATGCTCTTATTGTCACTTTTTTGCTGTTAGTATAACGCCAGCAATCAAGTCAAGCAATGCTACTGCTAAAGTGATGCCACATTTAACTAATGCGGCACTTAGTCTAATGCCACCGATAAATTTAAGCAATGCCATTTAATGTCACTGGATTATTTCAGGGTTAGCTGTTGATTGTGGATGTATTAAAGATTTTTTAGCTAAGGCATTCTAATGCTATTGCACAGCCAGTAAACCAACGATGAAACTTGTTACTACCTTCAGATTTTTGCACTGTTAATGCTTATAGATTACATACCTCACTTTCATGAGATAAGTTAAATTTTTTTGTACAGTGTCACCAAAATGCCAAGGCGCTGATGTCATTTTATTTTGGTTAAACTGCACAAAAAATTATGAAGACAAGAGGAAAGGTCAAGAGTGGGCAACTCCTCCTCCGGCTGTTATCTTGATTCGTTCGATCAAGTTTTTATGTTTGATCGATTATCAAGATTGGGATAGCAATTTTTATGGTTCCCCCCGAGTTTGAAATGATATTTACCTTGGAGGTACATGGTTTGCAAGTTTTTTATACTGTCATTAGTTAATAATGCTAGTTACCTTCAGACTTTTGTATTTGGTTTAATGATCATGCGCAGCTAGTATACCAATGCTGAAACGTGTTACCTTTACATTTTGTATTGTTAATTATTATAGAAATCGTCCACTGCCAGAGTTTATTGAAATCTGTTCAGTAAAACCATTGTACTGTACCCTGTAATAAAATAACTACTCTACTGTTGCACTAGCCACTGGATTAGTGTATATTTGTAGTATTCGAAATTTCGAATGGTGTTGCATTAGCGTATGGACATAAATAAAGTGTGGCAAGCTTTCCCATATATGTGCTCAAGAAAACTACTACCTGTTTTTCTAAATACTAGACGTTTGGGTACTTTAAACTGAACCGTGAAAACGTCTTATATTAAGGAACAGAGGGTGTAGAGTTCACTCAAATTATCCCGGTAAAGCTAGTCACACCTTTATTAAAATTAATGTTCATTATGTTATCGGAGGAGGTCTGTAAGTTTATCTCTAATGCATGTCGACTACATACCTGACATCATGATGTAATGTTAAGTCATTTCCTTTTGTACAGTGTCACTGAATTGTCAAGGCGGTGATGGCATTTTATTTTAGTTGAACTGCAAAAAATATGCTTAAAAGAAGAGGAAAGGTCAGGAATCGATCATTCTTACAGAAAGAACTATATATGCCTTTCTGACATCAGCCGCTGTTGCCTTATTTATTCTTTCAAACAGGTGGTTAGAAACAGTCTTGCTACCTTTTCCCATTAAGAAATTGGAATGCTTATATTTTTGAGTCTATGCTTCAACTAGTGCCACTTTTACAGTAATCACACTTTCAATATCTATGCAAACAGGGATGCTCGAATTTAGCGGAACTGCACAAAAAGTCCAACTGGTTCAACATTAGGAGCATGTTTTCTTCCAAACCTTTATATCCAATTGGTGGCACTATGAGCTGTTCATTAAGAAGGTACATGGTTTGCTACTATCTTGCCACTCTTTTTGTACTGTCATTAGATAGTAATACTAGTGGTTTGCATGTGAACTTATTAGCAGGGTGGACCTACATTGGAGGTGCAGGACAGGATTCAATGATTGGATGCTCAATTTCGGTTGTATCCATTTCACCTCTTCCATCACTGCGAACATGGATATCCTTGGTCTGATGAAGAATAGGCGCTATATTTCTGCTCTGAACAAGCAAATCAATTCAGTATGAAATTGTCCAGGGCAAAACATGACTATATCAAATTGTCCAGTGCAAAACATGACAGATGCTAAGCGGAAGAGACTTGTTTAAACCCAAAATACAAGGTGGGGTATATGTTTACTAGTTGCTTGATATTTGTGCAGACAGAGATGTCTGCCCGTTGCTATTTGGCAAACACACAAAGTGACCGCAATTTTGGTTGAACTGCACAAGAGAATAGTATAGTCACTGCATGGATGGCAGAAAAGTAGTACTGTACTATTTATTGGCCAACACTAGGTGCTTCATTGCTTTGTTCTGATTATACAATGGGCATCATTTTGCCTAAGTTAAAGTTTGTATTCCGAAAATAGTCTCGCCGTGTGATCGAGAGAAGACCAAATCATATTGCATTGGATGTTCCTCCATCATGTGTGGTTCATTCTCATGGTTCCACCTGTTGGTGAAACCACTTACGTTTGTAAGAGGAATTGTAGACTTCACAAACAAATTTTTCTTTCAGTCTGTACTGAATGTTGGCCAAGAGAAGCATCCATGTTAGTAGGAAGAACATATGTTTTTTCTAGATCTTTGCTTTTGGAGCTACATATTTGTATATGATCTGTGAATCATTGAGATGCATTAACATGTTGATCTTATGTATGGGAGTCGTACTAGTTGGTTTTAGTTGTGGCTGATCTTTGCTTTTGGAGCTACATATTTGTATACGATCTGTGAATCATTGAGATGCATTAACAGTTCCCTATATCTATTCGCTCAGTGTTTACAAGTTACTGATCGATCACTAGCTAGCCTACTAATGCGCTCCTGGCAGTTTTAGTTGCAACGCAAGATCCGAAGTGGCAGTTTTTGAATAAAAATGCCTAACTCTGAAGAAACTGACAAGATGCTCCGAAGAAAATGCCATGCGAATCTGAAGAAACTGCCAGTGAAAACGTTCGCAAATGCCTTATCTCCCAGCTAAAGTTCATCAACTAATGCTCTCGGCTGCGACTTGTTGCATGCTGCTCCGCGTACTGGCTGTGAGCGATTTTGAGTGCCTGCATGCAGCCGGCCGTAATTAAGGCAGCTAACTGATGCAAAAAAGATGTGCTTTAATTGTTGCGGGCCTTTTAAATCCGTGGATTCATTATTGACAAGGAGGGGGATGATTCGAGTGCACTCGTTTGACCGTCATGCCGGCATGCGACCCAGCACGGACGGGATGGGACGGCACAGTCAGAATTTCAGTTTCTCTAGTTTTCCACGGCAAGCTGGCGCGCTAAGCCATGCCTGCTAAATTATGCATTGAATTCCGATGACCGTCGCGCTACCTTCCGCCTATAATTACTGCTTCCCGGCCTTCTATGGTGGCACCATGACCCAACTCGCCCTATCCTCATAAGCCCCCATCGGCCCGACGTCACTCGCCACTTATCCTCGCACTCGCCACGTCCGTGATAACCCACAAGTATAAGGGATCGCAACAGTTTTCGAGGGTAGAGTATTCAACCCAAATTTATTGATTCGACACAAGGGGAGCCAAAGAATATTCTCAAGCATTAGCAGTTGAGTTGTCAATTCAACCACACCTGGATAACTTAGTATTTGCAGCAAAGTATTTAGTAGCAAAGTAGTATGGAAATAACGGTAACGGTAGCAAAAGTAATATTTTTAGGTTTTGTAGTGATTGTAACAGTAGCAACGGAATAGTAAATAAGCGAAGAAAAATATGTGAAAAGCTCGTAGGCATTGGATCGGTGATGGAGAATTATGTCGGATGCGGTTCATCATGTAACAATCATAAGATAGGGTGACACAGAACTAGCTCCAATTCATCAATGTATTTCGAATATAGTCATACGTGCTTATGGAAAAGAACTTGCATGACATCTTTTGTCCTACCCTCCCATGGCAGTGGGGTCCTAATGGAAACTAAGGGATATTAATGCCTCCTTTTAATAGTGAATACATGAACTCCTCAAACTATGGTCATCACCGGGAGTGGTCCCGATTATTGTCACTTCGGGGTTGCCGGATCATAACACATAGTAGGTGACTATAGACTTGCAAGATAGGATCAAGAACTCACATATATTCATGAAAACATAATGGGTTCAGATCTGAAATGATGGCACTCGGGCCCTAGTGACAAGCATTAAGCATAGCAAAGTCATAGCAACATCAATCTCAGAACATAGTGGATACTAGGGATCAAACCCTAACAAAACTAACTCGATTACATGATAAATCTCATCCAACTCATCACCATCCAGCAAGCCTACGATGGAATTACTCACGCACGGCAGCGAGCATCATGAAATTCGTGATGGAGGATGGTTGATGATGACGATGGCGACGGATTCCCCTCTCCGGAGCCCCGAACGGACTCCAGATCAGCACTCCCGAGAGGTTTTAGGGCTTGGCGGTGGCTCCGTATCGTAAAACGAGATGAATCCCTCTGTCTGATTTTTTTCTCCCCGAAAGTGAATATATGGAGTTGGAGTTGAGGTCGGTGGAGCGTCAGGGGGCCCATGAGGCAGGGGGCGCGCCCCCTACCCTCGTGGACAGGTGGAGGCCCCCCTGACGTGGATTCTTCTTCCAGTATTTTTAATATTTTCCAAAAATATGTTCCGTGGAGTTTCAGGTCATTCCGAGAACTTTTGTTTCTGCACATAAATAACACCATGGAAAGTCTGCTGAAAACAGCGTCAGTCCGGGTTAGTTCCATTCAAATCATGCAAGTTAGAGTCCAAAACAACGACAAAACTGTTTGGAAAAGTAGATACGACGGAGACGTATCAACTCCCCCAAGCTTAAACCTTTGCTTGTCCTCAAGCAATTCAGTTGACAAACTGAAAGTGATAAAGAAAAACTTTTACAAACTCTGTTTGCTCTTGTTGTTGTTAATATGTAAAGCCAGCATTCAAGTATTCAGCAAAGATTATGACTAACCACATTCACAATAACTCTTAGGTCTCATGTTTACTCATATCCATGGCATAATCAACTAGCGAGCAATAATAATAAATCTCAGATGACAACACTTTCTCAAAACAATCATAATATGATATAATAGGATGGTATCTCGCTAGCCCTTTCTGAGACCGCAAAAGATAAATGCAGAGCACCTTTAAAGATCAAGGACTGACTAGACATTACAATTCATGGTAAAAGAGATCCAATCATAGTCATACCCAATAGAAATTATTAATAATGGATGCAAATGACAGCAGTGCTCTCCAGCTAGTGCTTTTTAATAAGAGAGTGATGACTCAACATGAAAGTAAATATATAGGCCCTTCGCAGAGGGAAGCAGGGATTTGTAGAGGTGCCAGAGCTCGATATTGAAATAGAGATAAATAATATTTTGAGCGGCATACTTTCATTGTCAACATAATAACCAAGAGATGGCGATATCTTCCATGCTACACACATTATAGGCGGTTCCCAAACAGAATGGTAAAGTTTATACTCCCCCTCCACCAACAAGCATCAATCCATGCCTTGCTCGAAACAACGAGTGCCTCCAACTAGCAACAGTCCCAGGGGGAGTTTTGTTTGCAATTATTTTGATTTGATTTGCATAAAGCATGGGACTGGGCATCCCGGTGACCAGCCATTTTCTCGTGAGTGAGGAGCGGAGTCCACTCCTCTTGAGAATAACCCGCCTAGCATGGAAGATACGGACAGCCCTAGTTGATACATGAGCTATTTGAGCATACAAAACATAATTTCATTTGAAGGTTTAGAGTTTGGCACATACAAATTTACTTGGAACGGCAGGTAGATACCGCATATAGGAAGGTATGGTGGACTCATATGGAATACCTTTGGGGTTTAAGGAATTGGATGCACAAGCAGTATTCTCGCTTAGTACAAGTGAAGGCTAGCAAAAGACTGGGAAGCGACCAACTAGAGAGCGACAACAGTCATGAACATGCATTAAAATTGATAAACATTGAGTGGAAGCATGAGTAGGATATAATCCACCATGAACATAAATATCGTGAAGGCTATGTTGATTTGTTTCAACTACATGTGTGAACATGTGCCAAGTCGAGTCACTTAAATCATTGAAAGGAGGATACCACCCCACTATACCACATCACAACAATTTTAATAGCATGTTGGCACGCAAGGTAAACCATTATAACTCATAGCTAATCAAGCATGGCATAAGCAACTATGATCTTTAATTGTCATTGCAAACATGTTTATTCATAATAGGCTGAATCAGGAATGATGAACTAATCATATTTACAAAAACAAGAGAGGTCGAGTTCATACCAGCTTCTCTCATCTCAATCAGTCCATCATATATCGTCAAAATTGCCTTTCACTTGCACGACCGAACGATATGAAAATAATAAGAGTGCACGTGCATTGGACTAAGCTGGAATCTGCGAGCATTCAATATACATGAGAAGACAAGGCAATATGGGCTCTTGGTTAAATCAACAATAATGCATATAAGAGCCACTTCAACAATTTAATCATGGTCTTCTCCTATCGACCCCCAAAGAAAAGAAAAGAAATAAAACTATTTACACGGGAAAGCTCCCAACAAGCAAAAGAAGAACGGGAAATCTTTTTGAGTTTTCTTTTTAATTTTTACAACTACAGCAAGAAAAGTAAAATAACTAAAAGCTACACTAATTTTTTTGGTTTTTCTTAAAGTTTATTAAACACACAAGAAGAAAGCAAGAAAAAGAAAATAACCTAGCATGGATATTACAGTGAAAAAGTATGAGCACCGACATCTAGCGATGAGTGTGTGGACATGAATGTAATGTCGGTGGGAAATACGTACTCCCCCAAGCTGAGGCTTTTGGCCTAAGTTGGTTTATTACCACGGATGGCCTGGCGGATATCCAAAGTTGTAGTTGGGGTCGTACTGAGATTCCGCAGTTATTGCATCGTGGGCTGCAGCTTGGAGGCGAGCTGCCCTCGTCCTCCTTTCGTACTCATTTGCCTCCTCTCTGGTTATAAAATGTCTTCCCTTTGCCTGAAAGTCAAAGAGAGCAGGAGCAGGGAGGACAATATTGACAGTGTGACGCCTGTCAAAGATTAGTCGGTACTGGAGAGGTGGTTCATTCCTCTCGACAAACTGATGGTGAACCATAGCATTAAAGTCTAGATAAGTAGGAGGCAATTCAATATCATCATCACGTATGGTTACACCATGAAAATCAGCTAAGCGGGTTGCATAAATTCCACCAAAGAAATCTCCATTAAATCTATTGTGATGCAACCTACGCGCAACAATGGCTCCCAAGTTATAAGATTTATCTCCTAACACAGCACTCCTAAGAATACTGAGGTCAGGGACACACATGTGACATGCTTCATCTTTACCATTTATGCACCTACCTATGAAGAGAGCAAAATAATGTATAGCAGGAAAATGAATGCTCCCTATGGTAGCTTGTGTTATGTCTCTAGATTCCCCCACAGTTATACTAGCAAGAAATTCTCTAAATTCAGATTTGCGGGGTTCACTAGTACTGCCCCATTGTGGAAGTTTGCAAGCAGTGGTGAAATCCTCTAAGTCCATAGTGTACGATTTTTCATAGAGATCAAACAGGACAGTTGGAGAATTGCGTGAAGATGAAAATTCAAACCTCCTCACAAAGGAACTAGTGAGATAGTGGTACTAGCGGCACTTTTATCCCTCGAAGCTCACAAGATCTGCGTTACACAAATACGCATTAATTTCTTCCTTGCTTCCCGCTCGATCCATAAAGCCTTCTGAAGGCCATTCGCAAGGCCGCACTGGAGCATTCCTTGGTGGCTCATCATCGGCGTCGCGCATTGCGAGCCTGGGTCCTTGCTTCCTTGAAGGACCACCTTGGTAAATTTTCCTAAGCATATTTCTTCCTCTGAAAAATTTCTGAAATTTTTAGTAACTTAAAAAAAAGTGAACCAAGCTCAACAAAATTGATAGCAACTACTCCTACAAGTGCCTAGAGACTATATAAAGCATTAGAACTACTTGGAACCATATAAATTTGACATGCAAGCTCAAGAACATGGTCACCTAGGCAGCACAAATTTGCAATGAATAAAGCACTAGAACAAAAACTAATTTGACCAATGGAGGAGTCACATACCAAGGAACAATCTCCCAAAGCAGTTTTGTGAGAGGTGCTTTGAGCAAGGAGATCGAAAATCGCAGCAAAATGAGCTAGAACTCGTGCTTGAGCTGGATGGTGATTTTTTGGGAGTAAGAAGAAGTGTGTGGGTGCCGGAATAAGTGGATGGGAGCCACCATGGGCCCACGAGGCAGGGGCGCGCCCTGTAGGGGTGGGCACGCCCTGGACCCTCGTGGGCAGGTGCTTGCTCCCCCTGCTGTGTTCTCAGTGCCAGATATTCTCATATATTCCAGAAAAAATCATATTCCATTTTCAGGGCATTTGGAGAACTTTTATTTTCGGGGTATTTTTATATTGCACGGATAATTCAGGAAACAGACAAAAAAAATACTAATTTTACTTTATTTCAACTAAATAACAGAAAGTAAAAGGAGGGTACAGAAGGTTGTGCTTCCTAACTTCATCCATCTCATGTTCATCGAAAGGAATCCACTAACAAGGTTGATCAAGTCTTGTTAACAAACTCATTCCGAATAACATGGAACCGGAGAAATTTCGAATAATCACTATGTTACCTCAACGGGGATAGGCACATCCCCAATAATAAGAATATCATATTTCTTCTTGACAGTAGGAAGAGGAAATTCAAAACCTCCAAAAATAATCGATGGAACTTTTCCAATAGAGTTGATACTATGAACTTGAGGTTGTTTCCTCGGAAAGTGTACCGTATGCTCATTACCATTAACATGAAAAGTGACATTGCCTTTGTTGCAATCAATAACAGCCCCTGCAGTATTCAAAAAGTGTCTTCCAAGAATAATAGACATACTATCGTCCTCGGGAATATCAAGAATAACAAAGTCCGTTAAAATATTAACGTTCGCAACCACAACAGGCACATCCTCACAAATACCGACTGGTATAGCAGTTGATTTATCAGCCATTTGCAAAGATATTTCAGTAGGCGTCGACTTATTCAAATCAAGTCTACGATATAAAGAGAGAGGCATAACACTAACGACGGCTCCAAGATCACATAAAAAGTTTTAACATACTTTCTTTTAATGGAGCATGGTATAGTTGGTACGCCTGGATCTCCTAGTTTCTTTGGTATTCCACCCTTAAAAGTATAATTAGCAAGCATGGTGGAAATTTCAGTTTCGGTATCTTCCTTTTATTAGTAACAATTTCTTTCAAATACTTAGCATAAGGATTCATTTTGAGCATATCAGTTAATCGCATACACAAAAAGATAGGTCTAATCATTTCAGCAAAGCGCTCAAAATCCTCATCATCCTTTTTCTTGGATGGTTTGGGAGGGAAAGGCATGGGTTTCTGAACCCATGGTTCTCTTTCTTTACCGTGTTTCCTAGCAACAAAGTCTCTTTTATCATAATGTTGATTCTTTGATTGTGGGTTATCAAGATCAACAACAGGTTCAATCTCTACATCATTATTTTTTTTTGAGGGAAAATCTCTACATCATTATCAATGCTAGGTTGAGCATCATCATGAACATCTTCATTAATATTATCACTAGATTCATGTTCGTTACCAAATTGTGTTTCAACATCAGAAATAGAAATATCATTTGGATTCTCAGGTTGTTCAATAATAGGTTCACTAGAAGTATGCAAAGTCCTATCATTTTTCTTTTTCTTCCTTTTAGAAGGACTAGGTGCATCAATATTATTTCTCTGAGAATCTTGCTCAATTCTCTTAGGATGGCCTTCAGGATACAAAGGTTCCTGAGTCATTTTACCAGTTCTAGTAGCCACTCTAATAGCATAATCATTATTCTTACTATTCAATTCATTGAGCAAATCATTTTGAGCTTCAAGTACTTGTTCTACTTGAGTGGTAACCATAGAAGCGTGTTTACTAATGAGTTTAAGTTCACCTTTAACTCTAGACATATAATCACCCAAGTGTTCAATCATATAAGCATTTTGTTTTAATTGTCTACCAAAATAAGCATTAAAATTTTCTTGCTTAACCATAAAGTTATCAAACTCATACAAACATTGTCTAGCAATTTTAGTAGGAGGGATTTCAGCTTTATCATATCTATAGAGAGAATTTACCTTTACTACCTGTGTCGGGTTATCAAGACCATGAGTTTCTTCAATAGGTGATGGATTAAGATCATATATTTCTTCAACAGGCGGTAAATTAAGACCATGTATTTTTTCAATAGGTGGTAAATTCTTAACATCTTCAGCTTTAATACCTTTTTTCATGGATTTCTTTGCCTCTTGCATATCTTCAGGACTGAGAAATAGAACACCCCTCTTCTTCGGAGTTAGTTTAGGAATAGGCTCAGGAGCTGGCTCAGGAAGTCTCCAATTATTTTCATTGGTCAACATATTATTCAATAGAATTTCAGCTTCATCCGGTGTTCTTTCCCTAAAAACAGAACCAGCACAACTATCCAGGTAATCTCTAGAAGCATCAGTTAGTCCATTATAAAAGATATCAAGTATTTCATTTTTCTTAAGAGGATGATCAGGCAAAGCATTAAGTAATTGGAGAAGCCTCCCCCAAGCTTGTGGGAGACTCTTTTCTTCAATTTGCACAAAATTATATATATCCCTTAAACCAGCTTGTTTCTTATGAGGAGGGAAATATTTAGCAGAGAAGTAATAAATTATATCCTGGGGACTAAGCACACAACCAGGATCAAGAGAATTAAACCATATCTTAGCATCACCCTTTAATGAGAACGGAAATATGTTAAGGATATAAAGGTATCGAGTTCTCTCATCATTAGTGAACAGGGTGGCTATATCATTTAATTTAGTAAGATGTGCCACAACAGTTTCAGATTCATAGCCATAAAAAGGATCAGATTCAACCAAAGTAATTATATCAGGATCAACAGAGAATTCATAATCCTTATCAGTAACACAGATAGGTGAAGTAGCAAAACCAGGGTCATGTTTCATTCTAGCATTAAGAGATTGCTGCTTCCATTTAGCTAATAACTTCTTAAGATCACTTCTATCATTGCAAGCAAGAATGGCTCTAGCAGATTCTTCATCCGGAACATAACCCTCGGGCACAACAGGTAATTCATATTTATTAGGGGGAGAGTCTTCATCATCACTGTCTTCAATATTATCAGTTTCAATAATTTCATTCTCTCTAGCCCTAGCAAGTTGTTCATCAAGAAATTCACCAAGTGGCACAGTAGTATCAAGCATAGAAGTAGTTTCATCATAAGTATAATGCATAGCAGAAGTGGCATCATCAATACCATGCGACATATCAGAATTAATAGCAGAAGCAGGTTTAGGTGCCGCAAGCTTACTCAAAACAGAAGGTGAATCAAGTGCAGAGCTAGATGGCAGTTCCTTTCTCGTCTTTCAAGTTCTTCATAGTGACCAGCAGATATAAATCCCAAGTGACTCAAAGAATAGAGCTATGCTCCCCGGCAACGGCGCCAGAAAATAGTCTTGATAACCCACAAGTATAGGAGACTCTTTTCTTCAATTTGCACAAAATTATATATATATCCCTTAAAGCAGCTTGTTTCTTATGAGCAGGGAAATATTTAGCAGAGAAGTAATAAATCATATCCTGGGGACTACGCACACAACCAGGATCAAGAGAATTAAACCATATCTTAGCATCACCCTTTAATGAGAACGGAAATATGTTAAGGATATGAAGGTATCGAGTTCTCTCATCATTAGTGAACAGGGTGGCTATATCATTTAATTTAGTAAGATGTGCCACAACAGTTTCAGATTCATAGCCATAAAAAGGATCAGATTCAACCAAAGTAATTATATCAGGATCAACAGAGAATTCATAATCCTTATCAGTAACACAGATAGGTGAAGTAGCAAAACCAGGGTCATGTTTCATTCTAGCATTAAGAGATTGCTGCTTCCATTTAGCTAATAACTTCTTAAGATCACTTCTATCATTGCAAGCAAGAATGGCTCTAGCAGATTCTTCATCCGGAACATAACCCTCGGGCACAACAGGTAATTCATATTTATTAGGGGGAGAGTCTTCATCATCACTGTCTTCAATATTATCAGTTTCAATAATTTCATTCTCTCTAGCCCTAGCAAGTTGTTCATCAAGAAATTCACCAAGTGGCACAGTAGTATCAAGCATAGAAGTAGTTTCATCATAAGTATCATGCATAGCAGAAGTGGCATCATCAATAACATGCGACATATCAGAATTAATAGCAGAAGCAGGTTTAGGTGCCGCAAGCTTACTCAAAACAGAAGGTGAATCAGGTGCAGAGCTAGATGGCAGTTCCTTTCTCGTCTTTCAAGTTCTTCATAGTGACCAGCAGATATAAATCCCAAGTTACTCAAAGAATAGAGCTATGCTCCCCGGCAACGGCGCCAGAAAATAGTCTTGATAACCCACAAGTATAGGAGACTCTTTTCTTCAATTTGCACAAAATTATATATATATATCCCTTAAAGCAGCTTGTTTCTTATGAGCAGGGAAATATTTAGCAGAGAAGTAATAAATCATATCCTGGGGACTACGCACACAACCAGGATCAAGAGAATTAAACCATATCTTAGCATCACCCTTTAATGAGAACGGAAATATGTTAAGGATATGAAGGTATCGAGTTCTCTCATCATTAGTGAACAGGGTGGCTATATCATTTAATTTAGTAAGATGTGCCACAACAGTTTCAGATTCATAGCCATAAAAAGGATCAGATTCAACCAAAGTAATTATATCAGGATCAACAGAGAATTCATAATCCTTATCAGTAACACAGATAGGTGAAGTAGCAAAACCAGGGTCATGTTTCATTCTAGCATTAAGAGATTGCTGCTTCCATTTAGCTAATAACTTCTTAAGATCACTTCTATCATTGCAAGCAAGAATGGCTCTAGCAGATTCTTCATCCGGAACATAACCCTCGGGCACAACAGGTAATTCATATTTATTAGGGGGAGAGTCTTCATCATCACTGTCTTCAATATTATCAGTTTCAATAATTTCATTCTCTCTAGCCCTAGCAAGTTGTTCATCAAGAAATTCACCAAGTGGCACAGTAGTATCAAGCATAGAAGTAGTTTCATCATAAGTATCATGCATAGCAGAAGTGGCATCATCAATAACATGCGACATATCAGAATTAATAGCAGAAGCAGGTTTAGGTGCCGCAAGCTTACTCAAAACAGAAGGTGAATCAGGTGCAGAGCTAGATGGCAGTTCCTTTCTCGTCTTTCAAGTTCTTCATAGTGACCAGCAGATATAAATCCCAAGTTACTCAAAGAATAGAGCTATGCTCCCCGGCAACGGCGCCAGAAAATAGTCTTGATAACCCACAAGTATAGGAGACTCTTTTCTTCAATTTGCACAAAATTATATATATATATCCCTTAAAGCAGCTTGTTTCTTATGAGCAGGGAAATATTTAGCAGAGAAGTAATAAATCATATCCTGGGGACTACGCACACAACCAGGATCAAGAGAATTAAACCATATCTTAGCATCACCCTTTAATGAGAACGGAAATATGTTAAGGATATGAAGGTATCGAGTTCTCTCATCATTAGTGAACAGGGTGGCTATATCATTTAATTTAGTAAGATGTGCCACAACAGTTTCAGATTCATAGCCATAAAAAGGATCAGATTCAACCAAAGTAATTATATCAGGATCAACAGAGAATTCATAATCCTTATCAGTAACACAGATAGGTGAAGTAGCAAAACCAGGGTCATGTTTCATTCTAGCATTAAGAGATTGCTGCTTCCATTTAGCTAATAACTTCTTAAGATCACTTCTATCATTGCAAGCAAGAATGGCTCTAGCAGATTCTTCATCCGGAACATAACCCTCGGGCACAACAGGTAATTCATATTTATTAGGGGGAGAGTCTTCATCATCACTGTCTTCAATATTATCAGTTTCAATAATTTCATTCTCTCTAGCCCTAGCAAGTTGTTCATCAAGAAATTCACCAAGTGGCACAGTAGTATCAAGCATAGAAGTAGTTTCATCATAAGTATCATGCATAGCAGAAGTGGCATCATCAATAACATGCGACATATCAGAATTAATAGCAGAAGCAGGTTTAGGTGCCGCAAGCTTACTCAAAACAGAAGGTGAATCAGGTGCAGAGCTAGATGGCAGTTCCTTTCTCGTCTTTCAAGTTCTTCATAGTGACCAGCAGATATAAATCCCAAGTTACTCAAAGAATAGAGCTATGCTCCCCGGCAACGGCGCCAGAAAATAGTCTTGATAACCCACAAGTATAGGAGACTCTTTTCTTCAATTTGCACAAAATTATATATATATATCCCTTAAAGCAGCTTGTTTCTTATGAGCAGGGAAATATTTAGCAGAGAAGTAATAAATCAGATCCTGGGGACTACGCACACAACCAGGATCAAGAGAATTAAACCATATCTTAGCATCACCCTTTAATGAGAACGGAAATATGTTAAGGATATGAAGGTATCGAGTTCTCTCATCATTAGTGAACAGGGTGGCTATATCATTTAATTTAGTAAGATGTGCCACAACAGTTTCAGATTCATAGCCATAAAAAGGATCAGATTCAACCAAAGTAATTATATCAGGATCAACAGAGAATTCATAATCCTTATCAGTAACACAGATAGGTGAAGTAGCAAAACCAGGGTCATGTTTCATTCTAGCATTAAGAGATTGCTGCTTCCATTTAGCTAATAACTTCTTAAGATCACTTCTATCATTGCAAGCAAGAATGGCTCTAGCAGATTCTTCATCCGGAACATAACCCTCGGGCACAACAGGTAATTCATATTTATTAGGGGGAGAGTCTTCATCATCACTGTCTTCAATATTATCAGTTTCAATAATTTCATTCTCTCTAGCCCTAGCAAGTTGTTCATCAAGAAATTCACCAAGTGGCACAGTAGTATCAAGCATAGAAGTAGTTTCATCATAAGTATCATGCATAGCAGAAGTGGCATCATCAATAACATGCGACATATCAGAATTAATAGCAGAAGCAGGTTTAGGTGCCGCAAGCTTACTCAAAACAGAAGGTGAATCAGGTGCAGAGCTAGATGGCAGTTCCTTTCTCGTCTTTCAAGTTCTTCATAGTGACCAGCAGATATAAATCCCAAGTTACTCAAAGAATAGAGCTATGCTCCCCGGCAACGGCGCCAGAAAATAGTCTTGATAACCCACAAGTATAGGAGACTCTTTTCTTCAATTTGCACAAAATTATATATATATATCCCTTAAAGCAGCTTGTTTCTTATGAGCAGGGAAATATTTAGCAGAGAAGTAATAAATCATATCCTGGGGACTACGCACACAACCAGGATCAAGAGAATTAAACCATATCTTAGCATCACCCTTTAATGAGAACGGAAATATGTTAAGGATATGAAGGTATCGAGTTCTCTCATCATTAGTGAACAGGGTGGCTATATCATTTAATTTAGTAAGATGTGCCACAACAGTTTCAGATTCATAGCCATAAAAAGGATCAGATTCAACCAAAGTAATTATATCAGGATCAACAGAGAATTCATAATCCTTATCAGTAACACAGATAGGTGAAGTAGCAAAACCAGGGTCATGTTTCATTCTAGCATTAAGAGATTGCTGCTTCCATTTAGCTAATAACTTCTTAAGATCACTTCTATCATTGCAAGCAAGAATGGCTCTAGCAGATTCTTCATCCGGAACATAACCCTCGGGCACAACAGGTAATTCATATTTATTAGGGGGAGAGTCTTCATCATCACTGTCTTCAATATTATCAGTTTCAATAATTTCATTCTCTCTAGCCCTAGCAAGTTGTTCATCAAGAAATTCACCAAGTGGCACAGTAGTATCAAGCATAGAAGTAGTTTCATCATAAGTATCATGCATAGCAGAAGTGGCATCATCAATAACATGCGACATATCAGAATTAATAGCAGAAGCAGGTTTAGGTGCCGCAAGCTTACTCAAAACAGAAGGTGAATCAAGTGCAGAGCTAGATGGCAGTTCCTTTCTCGTCTTTCAAGTTCTTCATAGTGACCAGCAGATATAAATCCCAAGTTACTCAAAGAATAGAGCTATGCTCCCCGGCAACGGCGCCAGAAAATAGTCTTGATAACCCACAAGTATAGGAGACTCTTTTCTTCAATTTGCACAAAATTATATATATATATCCCTTAAAGCAGCTTGTTTCTTATGAGCAGGGAAATATTTAGCAGAGAAGTAATAAATCATATCCTGGGGACTACGCACACAACCAGGATCAAGAGAATTAAACCATATCTTAGCATCACCCTTTAATGAGAACGGAAATATGTTAAGGATATGAAGGTATCGAGTTCTCTCATCATTAGTGAACAGGGTGGCTATATCATTTAATTTAGTAAGATGTGCCACAACAGTTTCAGATTCATAGCCATCAAAAGGATCAGATTCAACCAAAGTAATTATATCAGGATCAACAGAGAATTCATAATCCTTATCAGTAACACAGATAGGTGAAGTAGCAAAACCAGGGTCATGTTTCATTCTAGCATTAAGAGATTGCTGCTTCCATTTAGCTAATAACTTCTTAAGATCACTTCTATCATTGCAAGCAAGAATGGCTCTAGCAGATTCTTCATCCGGAACATAACCCTCGGGCACAACAGGTAATTCATATTTATTAGGGGGAGAGTCTTCATCATCACTGTCTTCAATATTATCAGTTTCAATAATTTCATTCTCTCTAGCCCTAGCAAGTTGTTCATCAAGAAATTCACCAAGTGGCACAGTAGTATCAAGCATAGAAGTAGTTTCATCATAAGTATCATGCATAGCAGAAGTGGCATCATCAATAACATGCGACATATCAGAATTAATAGCAGAAGCAGGTTTAGGTGCCGCAAGCTTACTCAAAACAGAAGGTGAATCAGGTGCAGAGCTAGATGGCAGTTCCTTTCTCGTCTTTCAAGTTCTTCATAGTGACCAGCAGATATAAATCCCAAGTTACTCAAAGAATAGAGCTATGCTCCCCGGCAACGGCGCCAGAAAATAGTCTTGATAACCCACAAGTATAGGAGACTCTTTTCTTCAATTTGCACAAAATTATATATATATCCCTTAAAGCAGCTTGTTTCTTATGAGCAGGGAAATATTTAGCAGAGAAGTAATAAATCATATCCTGGGGACTACGCACACAACCAGGATCAAGAGAATTAAACCATATCTTAGCATCACCCTTTAATGAGAACGGAAATATGTTAAGGATATGAAGGTATCGAGTTCTCTCATCATTAGTGAACAGGGTGGCTATATCATTTAATTTAGTAAGATGTGCCACAACAGTTTCAGATTCATAGCCATAAAAAGGATCAGATTCAACCAAAGTAATTATATCAGGATCAACAGAGAATTCATAATCCTTATCAGTAACACAGATAGGTGAAGTAGCAAAACCAGGGTCATGTTTCATTCTAGCATTAAGAGATTGCTGCTTCCATTTAGCTAATAACTTCTTAAGATCACTTCTATCATTGCAAGCAAGAATGGCTCTAGCAGATTCTTCATCCGGAACATAACCCTCGGGCACAACAGGTAATTCATATTTATTAGGGGGAGAGTCTTCATCATCACTGTCTTCAATATTATCAGTTTCAATAATTTCATTCTCTCTAGCCCTAGCAAGTTGTTCATCAAGAAATTCACCAAGTGGCACAGTAGTATCAAGCATAGAAGTAGTTTCATCATAAGTATCATGCATAGCAGAAGTGGCATCATCAATAACATGCGACATATCAGAATTAATAGCAGAAGCAGGTTTAGGTGCCGCAAGCTTACTCAAAACAGAAGGTGAATCAGGTGCAGAGCTAGATGGCAGTTCCTTTCTCGTCTTTCAAGTTCTTCATAGTGACCAGCAGATATAAATCCCAAGTTACTCAAAGAATAGAGCTATGCTCCCCGGCAACGGCGCCAGAAAATAGTCTTGATAACCCACAAGTATAGGAGACTCTTTTCTTCAATTTGCACAAAATTATATATATATATCCCTTAAAGCAGCTTGTTTCTTATGAGCAGGGAAATATTTAGCAGAGAAGTAATAAATCATATCCTGGGGACTACGCACACAACCAGGATCAAGAGAATTAAACCATATCTTAGCATCACCCTTTAATGAGAACGGAAATATGTTAAGGATATGAAGGTATCGAGTTCTCTCATCATTAGTGAACAGGGTGGCTATATCATTTAATTTAGTAAGATGTGCCACAACAGTTTCAGATTCATAGCCATCAAAAGGATCAGATTCAACCAAAGTAATTATATCAGGATCAACAGAGAATTCATAATCCTTATCAGTAACACAGATAGGTGAAGTAGCAAAACCAGGGTCATGTTTCATTCTAGCATTAAGAGATTGCTGCTTCCATTTAGCTAATAACTTCTTAAGATCACTTCTATCATTGCAAGCAAGAATGGCTCTAGCAGATTCTTCATCCGGAACATAACCCTCGGGCACAACAGGTAATTCATATTTATTAGGGGGAGAGTCTTCATCATCACTGTCTTCAATATTATCAGTTTCAATAATTTCATTCTCTCTAGCCCTAGCAAGTTGTTCATCAAGAAATTCACCAAGTGGCACAGTAGTATCAAGCATAGAAGTAGTTTCATCATAAGTATCATGCATAGCAGAAGTGGCATCATCAATAACATGCGACATATCAGAATTAATAGCAGAAGCAGGTTTAGGTGCCGCAAGCTTACTCAAAACAGAAGGTGAATCAGGTGCAGAGCTAGATGGCAGTTCCTTTCTCGTCTTTCAAGTTCTTCATAGTGACCAGCAGATATAAATCCCAAGTTACTCAAAGAATAGAGCTATGCTCCCCGGCAACGGCGCCAGAAAATAGTCTTGATAACCCACAAGTATAGGAGACTCTTTTCTTCAATTTGCACAAAATTATATATATATCCCTTAAAGCAGCTTGTTTCTTATGAGCAGGGAAATATTTAGCAGAGAAGTAATAAATCATATCCTGGGGACTACGCACACAACCAGGATCAAGAGAATTAAACCATATCTTAGCATCACCCTTTAATGAGAACGGAAATATGTTAAGGATATGAAGGTATCGAGTTCTCTCATCATTAGTGAACAGGGTGGCTATATCATTTAATTTAGTAAGATGTGCCACAACAGTTTCAGATTCATAGCCATAAAAAGGATCAGATTCAACCAAAGTAATTATATCAGGATCAACAGAGAATTCATAATCCTTATCAGTAACACAGATAGGTGAAGTAGCAAAACCAGGGTCATGTTTCATTCTAGCATTAAGAGATTGCTGCTTCCATTTAGCTAATAACTTCTTAAGATCACTTCTATCATTGCAAGCAAGAATGGCTCTAGCAGATTCTTCATCCGGAACATAACCCTCGGGCACAACAGGTAATTCATATTTATTAGGGGGAGAGTCTTCATCATCACTGTCTTCAATATTATCAGTTTCAATAATTTCATTCTCTCTAGCCCTAGCAAGTTGTTCATCAAGAAATTCACCAAGTGGCACAGTAGTATCAAGCATAGAAGTAGTTTCATCATAAGTATCATGCATAGCAGAAGTGGCATCATCAATAACATGCGACATATCAGAATTAATAGCAGAAGCAGGTTTAGGTGCCGCAAGCTTACTCAAAACAGAAGGTGAATCAGGTGCAGAGCTAGATGGCAGTTCCTTTCTCGTCTTTCAAGTTCTTCATAGTGACCAGCAGATATAAATCCCAAGTTACTCAAAGAATAGAGCTATGCTCCCCGGCAACGGCGCCAGAAAATAGTCTTGATAACCCACAAGTATAGGAGACTCTTTTCTTCAATTTGCACAAAATTATATATATATATCCCTTAAAGCAGCTTGTTTCTTATGAGCAGGGAAATATTTAGCAGAGAAGTAATAAATCATATCCTGGGGACTACGCACACAACCAGGATCAAGAGAATTAAACCATATCTTAGCATCACCCTTTAATGAGAACGGAAATATGTTAAGGATATGAAGGTATCGAGTTCTCTCATCATTAGTGAACAGGGTGGCTATATCATTTAATTTAGTAAGATGTGCCACAACAGTTTCAGATTCATAGCCATCAAAAGGATCAGATTCAACCAAAGTAATTATATCAGGATCAACAGAGAATTCATAATCCTTATCAGTAACACAGATAGGTGAAGTAGCAAAACCAGGGTCATGTTTCATTCTAGCATTAAGAGATTGCTGCTTCCATTTAGCTAATAACTTCTTAAGATCACTTCTATCATTGCAAGCAAGAATGGCTCTAGCAGATTCTTCATCCGGAACATAACCCTCGGGCACAACAGGTAATTCATATTTATTAGGGGGAGAGTCTTCATCATCACTGTCTTCAATATTATCAGTTTCAATAATTTCATTCTCTCTAGCCCTAGCAAGTTGTTCATCAAGAAATTCACCAAGTGGCACAGTAGTATCAAGCATAGAAGTAGTTTCATCATAAGTATCATGCATAGCAGAAGTGGCATCATCAATAACATGCGACATATCAGAATTAATAGCAGAAGCAGGTTTAGGTGCCGCAAGCTTACTCAAAACAGAAGGTGAATCAGGTGCAGAGCTAGATGGCAGTTCCTTTCTCGTCTTTCAAGTTCTTCATAGTGACCAGCAGATATAAATCCCAAGTTACTCAAAGAATAGAGCTATGCTCCCCGGCAACGGCGCCAGAAAATAGTCTTGATAACCCACAAGTATAGGAGACTCTTTTCTTCAATTTGCACAAAATTATATATATATCCCTTAAAGCAGCTTGTTTCTTATGAGCAGGGAAATATTTAGCAGAGAAGTAATAAATCATATCCTGGGGACTACGCACACAACCAGGATCAAGAGAATTAAACCATATCTTAGCATCACCCTTTAATGAGAACGGAAATATGTTAAGGATATGAAGGTATCGAGTTCTCTCATCATTAGTGAACAGGGTGGCTATATCATTTAATTTAGTAAGATGTGCCACAACAGTTTCAGATTCATAGCCATAAAAAGGATCAGATTCAACCAAAGTAATTATATCAGGATCAACAGAGAATTCATAATCCTTATCAGTAACACAGATAGGTGAAGTAGCAAAACCAGGGTCATGTTTCATTCTAGCATTAAGAGATTGCTGCTTCCATTTAGCTAATAACTTCTTAAGATCACTTCTATCATTGCAAGCAAGAATGGCTCTAGCAGATTCTTCATCCGGAACATAACCCTCGGGCACAACAGGTAATTCATATTTATTAGGGGGAGAGTCTTCATCATCACTGTCTTCAATATTATCAGTTTCAATAATTTCATTCTCTCTAGCCCTAGCAAGTTGTTCATCAAGAAATTCACCAAGTGGCACAGTAGTATCAAGCATAGAAGTAGTTTCATCATAAGTATCATGCATAGCAGAAGTGGCATCATCAATAACATGCGACATATCAGAATTAATAGCAGAAGCAGGTTTAGGTGCCGCAAGCTTACTCAAAACAGAAGGTGAATCAGGTGCAGAGCTAGATGGCAGTTCCTTTCTCGTCTTTCAAGTTCTTCATAGTGACCAGCAGATATAAATCCCAAGTTACTCAAAGAATAGAGCTATGCTCCCCGGCAACGGCGCCAGAAAATAGTCTTGATAACCCACAAGTATAGGAGACTCTTTTCTTCAATTTGCACAAAATTATATATATATATCCCTTAAAGCAGCTTGTTTCTTATGAGCAGGGAAATATTTAGCAGAGAAGTAATAAATCATATCCTGGGGACTACGCACACAACCAGGATCAAGAGAATTAAACCATATCTTAGCATCACCCTTTAATGAGAACGGAAATATGTTAAGGATATGAAGGTATCGAGTTCTCTCATCATTAGTGAACAGGGTGGCTATATCATTTAATTTAGTAAGATGTGCCACAACAGTTTCAGATTCATAGCCATCAAAAGGATCAGATTCAACCAAAGTAATTATATCAGGATCAACAGAGAATTCATAATCCTTATCAGTAACACAGATAGGTGAAGTAGCAAAACCAGGGTCATGTTTCATTCTAGCATTAAGAGATTGCTGCTTCCATTTAGCTAATAACTTCTTAAGATCACTTCTATCATTGCAAGCAAGAATGGCTCTAGCAGATTCTTCATCCGGAACATAACCCTCGGGCACAACAGGTAATTCATATTTATTAGGGGGAGAGTCTTCATCATCACTGTCTTCAATATTATCAGTTTCAATAATTTCATTCTCTCTAGCCCTAGCAAGTTGTTCATCAAGAAATTCACCAAGTGGCACAGTAGTATCAAGCATAGAAGTAGTTTCATCATAAGTATCATGCATAGCAGAAGTGGCATCATCAATAACATGCGACATATCAGAATTAATAGCAGAAGCAGGTTTAGGTGCCGCAAGCTTACTCAAAACAGAAGGTGAATCAGGTGCAGAGCTAGATGGCAGTTCCTTTCTCGTCTTTCAAGTTCTTCATAGTGACCAGCAGATATAAATCCCAAGTTACTCAAAGAATAGAGCTATGCTCCCCGGCAACGGCGCCAGAAAATAGTCTTGATAACCCACAAGTATAGGAGACTCTTTTCTTCAATTTGCACAAAATTATATATATATCCCTTAAAGCAGCTTGTTTCTTATGAGCAGGGAAATATTTAGCAGAGAAGTAATAAATCATATCCTGGGGACTA
The DNA here is from genome assembly GCF_002575655.3 of Aegilops tauschii subsp. strangulata. Taxonomy (NCBI): domain Eukaryota; kingdom Viridiplantae; phylum Streptophyta; class Magnoliopsida; order Poales; family Poaceae; genus Aegilops; species Aegilops tauschii. The sequence goes on from NC_053035.3 coordinate 74,232,707, forward strand.
CGCACACAACCAGGATCAAGAGAATTAAACCATATCTTAGCATCACCCTTTAATGAGAACGGAAATATGTTAAGGATATGAAGGTATCGAGTTCTCTCATCATTAGTGAACAGGGTGGCTATATCATTTAATTTAGTAAGATGTGCCACAACAGTTTCAGATTCATAGCCATAAAAAGGATCAGATTCAACCAAAGTAATTATATCAGGATCAACAGAGAATTCATAATCCTTATCAGTAACACAGATAGGTGAAGTAGCAAAACCAGGGTCATGTTTCATTCTAGCATTAAGAGATTGCTGCTTCCATTTAGCTAATAACTTCTTAAGATCACTTCTATCATTGCAAGCAAGAATGGCTCTAGCAGATTCTTCATCCGGAACATAACCCTCGGGCACAACAGGTAATTCATATTTATTAGGGGGAGAGTCTTCATCATCACTGTCTTCAATATTATCAGTTTCAATAATTTCATTCTCTCTAGCCCTAGCAAGTTGTTCATCAAGAAATTCACCAAGTGGCACAGTAGTATCAAGCATAGAAGTAGTTTCATCATAAGTATCATGCATAGCAGAAGTGGCATCATCAATAACATGCGACATATCAGAATTAATAGCAGAAGCAGGTTTAGGTGCCGCAAGCTTACTCAAAACAGAAGGTGAATCAGGTGCAGAGCTAGATGGCAGTTCCTTTCTCGTCTTTCAAGTTCTTCATAGTGACCAGCAGATATAAATCCCAAGTTACTCAAAGAATAGAGCTATGCTCCCCGGCAACGGCGCCAGAAAATAGTCTTGATAACCCACAAGTATAGGAGACTCTTTTCTTCAATTTGCACAAAATTATATATATATATCCCTTAAAGCAGCTTGTTTCTTATGAGCAGGGAAATATTTAGCAGAGAAGTAATAAATCATATCCTGGGGACTACGCACACAACCAGGATCAAGAGAATTAAACCATATCTTAGCATCACCCTTTAATGAGAACGGAAATATGTTAAGGATATGAAGGTATCGAGTTCTCTCATCATTAGTGAACAGGGTGGCTATATCATTTAATTTAGTAAGATGTGCCACAACAGTTTCAGATTCATAGCCATCAAAAGGATCAGATTCAACCAAAGTAATTATATCAGGATCAACAGAGAATTCATAATCCTTATCAGTAACACAGATAGGTGAAGTAGCAAAACCAGGGTCATGTTTCATTCTAGCATTAAGAGATTGCTGCTTCCATTTAGCTAATAACTTCTTAAGATCACTTCTATCATTGCAAGCAAGAATGGCTCTAGCAGATTCTTCATCCGGAACATAACCCTCGGGCACAACAGGTAATTCATATTTATTAGGGGGAGAGTCTTCATCATCACTGTCTTCAATATTATCAGTTTCAATAATTTCATTCTCTCTAGCCCTAGCAAGTTGTTCATCAAGAAATTCACCAAGTGGCACAGTAGTATCAAGCATAGAAGTAGTTTCATCATAAGTATCATGCATAGCAGAAGTGGCATCATCAATAACATGCGACATATCAGAATTAATAGCAGAAGCAGGTTTAGGTGCCGCAAGCTTACTCAAAACAGAAGGTGAATCAGGTGCAGAGCTAGATGGCAGTTCCTTTCTCGTCTTTCAAGTTCTTCATAGTGACCAGCAGATATAAATCCCAAGTTACTCAAAGAATAGAGCTATGCTCCCCGGCAACGGCGCCAGAAAATAGTCTTGATAACCCACAAGTATAGGAGACTCTTTTCTTCAATTTGCACAAAATTATATATATATCCCTTAAAGCAGCTTGTTTCTTATGAGCAGGGAAATATTTAGCAGAGAAGTAATAAATCATATCCTGGGGACTACGCACACAACCAGGATCAAGAGAATTAAACCATATCTTAGCATCACCCTTTAATGAGAACGGAAATATGTTAAGGATATGAAGGTATCGAGTTCTCTCATCATTAGTGAACAGGGTGGCTATATCATTTAATTTAGTAAGATGTGCCACAACAGTTTCAGATTCATAGCCATAAAAAGGATCAGATTCAACCAAAGTAATTATATCAGGATCAACAGAGAATTCATAATCCTTATCAGTAACACAGATAGGTGAAGTAGCAAAACCAGGGTCATGTTTCATTCTAGCATTAAGAGATTGCTGCTTCCATTTAGCTAATAACTTCTTAAGATCACTTCTATCATTGCAAGCAAGAATGGCTCTAGCAGATTCTTCATCCGGAACATAACCCTCGGGCACAACAGGTAATTCATATTTATTAGGGGGAGAGTCTTCATCATCACTGTCTTCAATATTATCAGTTTCAATAATTTCATTCTCTCTAGCCCTAGCAAGTTGTTCATCAAGAAATTCACCAAGTGGCACAGTAGTATCAAGCATAGAAGTAGTTTCATCATAAGTATCATGCATAGCAGAAGTGGCATCATCAATAACATGCGACATATCAGAATTAATAGCAGAAGCAGGTTTAGGTGCCGCAAGCTTACTCAAAACAGAAGGTGAATCAGGTGCAGAGCTAGATGGCAGTTCCTTTCTCGTCTTTCAAGTTCTTCATAGTGACCAGCAGATATAAATCCCAAGTTACTCAAAGAATAGAGCTATGCTCCCCGGCAACGGCGCCAGAAAATAGTCTTGATAACCCACAAGTATAGGAGACTCTTTTCTTCAATTTGCACAAAATTATATATATATATCCCTTAAAGCAGCTTGTTTCTTATGAGCAGGGAAATATTTAGCAGAGAAGTAATAAATCATATCCTGGGGACTACGCACACAACCAGGATCAAGAGAATTAAACCATATCTTAGCATCACCCTTTAATGAGAACGGAAATATGTTAAGGATATGAAGGTATCGAGTTCTCTCATCATTAGTGAACAGGGTGGCTATATCATTTAATTTAGTAAGATGTGCCACAACAGTTTCAGATTCATAGCCATCAAAAGGATCAGATTCAACCAAAGTAATTATATCAGGATCAACAGAGAATTCATAATCCTTATCAGTAACACAGATAGGTGAAGTAGCAAAACCAGGGTCATGTTTCATTCTAGCATTAAGAGATTGCTGCTTCCATTTAGCTAATAACTTCTTAAGATCACTTCTATCATTGCAAGCAAGAATGGCTCTAGCAGATTCTTCATCCGGAACATAACCCTCGGGCACAACAGGTAATTCATATTTATTAGGGGGAGAGTCTTCATCATCACTGTCTTCAATATTATCAGTTTCAATAATTTCATTCTCTCTAGCCCTAGCAAGTTGTTCATCAAGAAATTCACCAAGTGGCACAGTAGTATCAAGCATAGAAGTAGTTTCATCATAAGTATCATGCATAGCAGAAGTGGCATCATCAATAACATGCGACATATCAGAATTAATAGCAGAAGCAGGTTTAGGTGCCGCAAGCTTACTCAAAACAGAAGGTGAATCAGGTGCAGAGCTAGATGGCAGTTCCTTTCTCGTCTTTCAAGTTCTTCATAGTGACCAGCAGATATAAATCCCAAGTTACTCAAAGATTAGAGCTATGCTCCCCGGCAACGGCGCCAGAAAATAGTCTTGATAACCCACAAGTATAGGAGACTCTTTTCTTCAATTTGCACAAAATTATATATATATATCCCTTAAAGCAGCTTGTTTCTTATGAGCAGGGAAATATTTAGCAGAGAAGTAATAAATCATATCCTGGGGACTACGCACACAACCAGGATCAAGAGAATTAAACCATATCTTAGCATCACCCTTTAATGAGAACGGAAATATGTTAAGGATATGAAGGTATCGAGTTCTCTCATCATTAGTGAACAGGGTGGCTATATCATTTAATTTAGTAAGATGTGCCACAACAGTTTCAGATTCATAGCCATCAAAAGGATCAGATTCAACCAAAGTAATTATATCAGGATCAACAGAGAATTCATAATCCTTATCAGTAACACAGATAGGTGAAGTAGCAAAACCAGGGTCATGTTTCATTCTAGCATTAAGAGATTGCTGCTTCCATTTAGCTAATAACTTCTTAAGATCACTTCTATCATTGCAAGCAAGAATGGCTCTAGCAGATTCTTCATCCGGAACATAACCCTCGGGCACAACAGGTAATTCATATTTATTAGGGGGAGAGTCTTCATCATCACTGTCTTCAATATTATCAGTTTCAATAATTTCATTCTCTCTAGCCCTAGCAAGTTGTTCATCAAGAAATTCACCAAGTGGCACAGTAGTATCAAGCATAGAAGTAGTTTCATCATAAGTATCATGCATAGCAGAAGTGGCATCATCAATAACATGCGACATATCAGAATTAATAGCAGAAGCAGGTTTAGGTGCCGCAAGCTTACTCAAAACAGAAGGTGAATCAGGTGCAGAGCTAGATGGCAGTTCCTTTCTCGTCTTTCAAGTTCTTCATAGTGACCAGCAGATATAAATCCCAAGTTACTCAAAGAATAGAGCTATGCTCCCCGGCAACGGCGCCAGAAAATAGTCTTGATAACCCACAAGTATAGGAGACTCTTTTCTTCAATTTGCACAAAATTATATATATATCCCTTAAAGCAGCTTGTTTCTTATGAGCAGGGAAATATTTAGCAGAGAAGTAATAAATCATATTCTGGGGACTACGCACACAACCAGGATCAAGAGAATTAAACCATATCTTAGCATCACCCTTTAATGAGAACGGAAATATGTTAAGGATATGAAGGTATCGAGTTCTCTCATCATTAGTGAACAGGGTGGCTATATCATTTAATTTAGTAAGATGTGCCACAACAGTTTCAGATTCATAGCCATAAAAAGGATCAGATTCAACCAAAGTAATTATATCAGGATCAACAGAGAATTCATAATCCTTATCAGTAACACAGATAGGTGAAGTAGCAAAACCAGGGTCATGTTTCATTCTAGCATTAAGAGATTGCTGCTTCCATTTAGCTAATAACTTCTTAAGATCACTTCTATCATTGCAAGCAAGAATGGCTCTAGCAGATTCTTCATCCGGAACATAACCCTCGGGCACAACAGGTAATTCATATTTATTAGGGGGAGAGTCTTCATCATCACTGTCTTCAATATTATCAGTTTCAATAATTTCATTCTCTCTAGCCCTAGCAAGTTGTTCATCAAGAAATTCACCAAGTGGCACAGTAGTATCAAGCATAGAAGTAGTTTCATCATAAGTATCATGCATAGCAGAAGTGGCATCATCAATAACATGCGACATATCAGAATTAATAGCAGAAGCAGGTTTAGGTGCCGCAAGCTTACTCAAAACAGAAGGTGAATCAGGTGCAGAGCTAGATGGCAGTTCCTTTCTCGTCTTTCAAGTTCTTCATAGTGACCAGCAGATATAAATCCCAAGTTACTCAAAGAATAGAGCTATGCTCCCCGGCAACGGCGCCAGAAAATAGTCTTGATAACCCACAAGTATAGGAGACTCTTTTCTTCAATTTGCACAAAATTATATATATATATCCCTTAAAGCAGCTTGTTTCTTATGAGCAGGGAAATATTTAGCAGAGAAGTAATAAATCATATCCTGGGGACTACGCACACAACCAGGATCAAGAGAATTAAACCATATCTTAGCATCACCCTTTAATGAGAACGGAAATATGTTAAGGATATGAAGGTATCGAGTTCTCTCATCATTAGTGAACAGGGTGGCTATATCATTTAATTTAGTAAGATGTGCCACAACAGTTTCAGATTCATAGCCATCAAAAGGATCAGATTCAACCAAAGTAATTATATCAGGATCAACAGAGAATTCATAATCCTTATCAGTAACACAGATAGGTGAAGTAGCAAAACCAGGGTCATGTTTCATTCTAGCATTAAGAGATTGCTGCTTCCATTTAGCTAATAACTTCTTAAGATCACTTCTATCATTGCAAGCAAGAATGGCTCTAGCAGATTCTTCATCCGGAACATAACCCTCGGGCACAACAGGTAATTCATATTTATTAGGGGGAGAGTCTTCATCATCACTGTCTTCAATATTATCAGTTTCAATAATTTCATTCTCTCTAGCCCTAGCAAGTTGTTCATCAAGAAATTCACCAAGTGGCACAGTAGTATCAAGCATAGAAGTAGTTTCATCATAAGTATCATGCATAGCAGAAGTGGCATCATCAATAACATGCGACATATCAGAATTAATAGCAGAAGCAGGTTTAGGTGCCGCAAGCTTACTCAAAACAGAAGGTGAATCAGGTGCAGAGCTAGATGGCAGTTCCTTTCTCGTCTTTCAAGTTCTTCATAGTGACCAGCAGATATAAATCCCAAGTTACTCAAAGATTAGAGCTATGCTCCCCGGCAACGGCGCCAGAAAATAGTCTTGATAACCCACAAGTATAGGAGACTCTTTTCTTCAATTTGCACAAAATTATATATATATCCCTTAAAGCAGCTTGTTTCTTATGAGCAGGGAAATATTTAGCAGAGAAGTAATAAATCATATCCTGGGGACTACGCACACAACCAGGATCAAGAGAATTAAACCATATCTTAGCATCACCCTTTAATGAGAACGGAAATATGTTAAGGATATGAAGGTATCGAGTTCTCTCATCATTAGTGAACAGGGTGGCTATATCATTTAATTTAGTAAGATGTGCCACAACAGTTTCAGATTCATAGCCATCAAAAGGATCAGATTCAACCAAAGTAATTATATCAGGATCAACAGAGAATTCATAATCCTTATCAGTAACACAGATAGGTGAAGTAGCAAAACCAGGGTCATGTTTCATTCTAGCATTAAGAGATTGCTGCTTCCATTTAGCTAATAACTTCTTAAGATCACTTCTATCATTGCAAGCAAGAATGGCTCTAGCAGATTCTTCATCCGGAACATAACCCTCGGGCACAACAGGTAATTCATATTTATTAGGGGGAGAGTCTTCATCATCACTGTCTTCAATATTATCAGTTTCAATAATTTCATTCTCTCTAGCCCTAGCAAGTTGTTCATCAAGAAATTCACCAAGTGGCACAGTAGTATCAAGCATAGAAGTAGTTTCATCATAAGTATCATGCATAGCAGAAGTGGCATCATCAATAACATGCGACATATCAGAATTAATAGCAGAAGCAGGTTTAGGTGCCGCAAGCTTACTCAAAACAGAAGGTGAATCAGGTGCAGAGCTAGATGGCAGTTCCTTTCTCGTCTTTCAAGTTCTTCATAGTGACCAGCAGATATAAATCCCAAGTTACTCAAAGAATAGAGCTATGCTCCCCGGCAACGGCGCCAGAAAATAGTCTTGATAACCCACAAGTATAGGAGACTCTTTTCTTCAATTTGCACAAAATTATATATATATCCCTTAAAGCAGCTTGTTTCTTATGAGCAGGGAAATATTTAGCAGAGAAGTAATAAATCATATTCTGGGGACTACGCACACAACCAGGATCAAGAGAATTAAACCATATCTTAGCATCACCCTTTAATGAGAACGGAAATATGTTAAGGATATGAAGGTATCGAGTTCTCTCATCATTAGTGAACAGGGTGGCTATATCATTTAATTTAGTAAGATGTGCCACAACAGTTTCAGATTCATAGCCATAAAAAGGATCAGATTCAACCAAAGTAATTATATCAGGATCAACAGAGAATTCATAATCCTTATCAGTAACACAGATAGGTGAAGTAGCAAAACCAGGGTCATGTTTCATTCTAGCATTAAGAGATTGCTGCTTCCATTTAGCTAATAACTTCTTAAGATCACTTCTATCATTGCAAGCAAGAATGGCTCTAGCAGATTCTTCATCCGGAACATAACCCTCGGGCACAACAGGTAATTCATATTTATTAGGGGGAGAGTCTTCATCATCACTGTCTTCAATATTATCAGTTTCAATAATTTCATTCTCTCTAGCCCTAGCAAGTTGTTCATCAAGAAATTCACCAAGTGGCACAGTAGTATCAAGCATAGAAGTAGTTTCATCATAAGTATCATGCATAGCAGAAGTGGCATCATCAATAACATGCGACATATCAGAATTAATAGCAGAAGCAGGTTTAGGTGCCGCAAGCTTACTCAAAACAGAAGGTGAATCAGGTGCAGAGCTAGATGGCAGTTCCTTTCTCGTCTTTCAAGTTCTTCATAGTGACCAGCAGATATAAATCCCAAGTGACTCAAAGAATAGAGCTATGCTCCCCGGCAACGGCGCCAGAAAATAGTCTTGATAACCCACAAGTATAGGAGACTCTTTTCTTCAATTTGCACAAAATTATATATATATCCCTTAAAGCAGCTTGTTTCTTATGAGCAGGGAAATATTTAGCAGAGAAGTAATAAATCATATCCTGGGGACTACGCACACAACCAGGATCAAGAGAATTAAACCATATCTTAGCATCACCCTTTAATGAGAACGGAAATATGTTAAGGATATGAAGGTATCGAGTTCTCTCATCATTAGTGAACAGGGTGGCTATATCATTTAATTTAGTAAGATGTGCCACAACAGTTTCAGATTCATAGCCATAAAAAGGATCAGATTCAACCAAAGTAATTATATCAGGATCAACAGAGAATTCATAATCCTTATCAGTAACACAGATAGGTGAAGTAGCAAAACCAGGGTCATGTTTCATTCTAGCATTAAGAGATTGCTGCTTCCATTTAGCTAATAACTTCTTAAGATCACTTCTATCATTGCAAGCAAGAATGGCTCTAGCAGATTCTTCATCCGGAACATAACCCTCGGGCACAACAGGTAATTCATATTTATTAGGGGGAGAGTCTTCATCATCACTGTCTTCAATATTATCAGTTTCAATAATTTCATTCTCTCTAGCCCTAGCAAGTTGTTCATCAAGAAATTCACCAAGTGGCACAGTAGTATCAAGCATAGAAGTAGTTTCATCATAAGTATCATGCATAGCAGAAGTGGCATCATCAATAACATGCGACATATCAGAATTAATAGCAGAAGCAGGTTTAGGTGCCGCAAGCTTACTCAAAACAGAAGGTGAATCAGGTGCAGAGCTAGATGGCAGTTCCTTTCTCGTCTTTCAAGTTCTTCATAGTGACCAGCAGATATAAATCCCAAGTTACTCAAAGAATAGAGCTATGCTCCCCGGCAACGGCGCCAGAAAATAGTCTTGATAACCCACAAGTATAGGAGACTCTTTTCTTCAATTTGCACAAAATTATATATATATATCCCTTAAAGCAGCTTGTTTCTTATGAGCAGGGAAATATTTAGCAGAGAAGTAATAAATCATATCCTGGGGACTACGCACACAACCAGGATCAAGAGAATTAAACCATATCTTAGCATCACCCTTTAATGAGAACGGAAATATGTTAAGGATATGAAGGTATCGAGTTCTCTCATCATTAGTGAACAGGGTGGCTATATCATTTAATTTAGTAAGATGTGCCACAACAGTTTCAGATTCATAGCCATAAAAAGGATCAGATTCAACCAAAGTAATTATATCAGGATCAACAGAGAATTCATAATCCTTATCAGTAACACAGATAGGTGAAGTAGCAAAACCAGGGTCATGTTTCATTCTAGCATTAAGAGATTGCTGCTTCCATTTAGCTAATAACTTCTTAAGATCACTTCTATCATTGCAAGCAAGAATGGCTCTAGCAGATTCTTCATCCGGAACATAACCCTCGGGCACAACAGGTAATTCATATTTATTAGGGGGAGAGTCTTCATCATCACTGTCTTCAATATTATCAGTTTCAATAATTTCATTCTCTCTAGCCCTAGCAAGTTGTTCATCAAGAAATTCACCAAGTGGCACAGTAGTATCAAGCATAGAAGTAGTTTCATCATAAGTATCATGCATAGCAGAAGTGGCATCATCAATAACATGCGACATATCAGAATTAATAGCAGAAGCAGGTTTAGGTGCCGCAAGCTTACTCAAAACAGAAGGTGAATCAAGTGCAGAGCTAGATGGCAGTTCCTTTCTCGTCTTTCAAGTTCTTCATAGTGACCAGCAGATATAAATCCCAAGTGACTCAAAGAATAGAGCTATGCTCCCCGGCAACGGCGCCAGAAAATAGTCTTGATAACCCACAAGTATAGGAGACTCTTTTCTTCAATTTGCACAAAATTATATATATATCCCTTAAAGCAGCTTGTTTCTTATGAGCAGGGAAATATTTAGCAGAGAAGTAATAAATCATATCCTGGGGACTACGCACACAACCAGGATCAAGAGAATTAAACCATATCTTAGCATCACCCTTTAATGAGAACGGAAATATGTTAAGGATATGAAGGTATCGAGTTCTCTCATCATTAGTGAACAGGGTGGCTATATCATTTAATTTAGTAAGATGTGCCACAACAGTTTCAGATTCATAGCCATAAAAAGGATCAGATTCAACCAAAGTAATTATATCAGGATCAACAGAGAATTCATAATCCTTATCAGTAACACAGATAGGTGAAGTAGCAAAACCAGGGTCATGTTTCCTTCTAGCATTAAGAGATTGCTGCTTCCATTTAGCTAATAACTTCTTAAGATCACTTCTATCATTGCAAGCAAGAATGGCTCTAGCAGATTCTTCATCCGGAACATAACCCTCGGGCACAACAGGTAATTCATATTTATTAGGGGGAGAGTCTTCATCATCACTGTCTTCAATATTATCAGTTTCAATAATTTCATTCTCTCTAGCCCTAGCAAGTTGTTCATCAAGAAATTCACCAAGTGGCACAGTAGTATCAAGCATAGAAGTAGTTTCATCATAAGTATCATGCATAGCAGAAGTGGCATCATCAATAACATGCGACATATCAGAATTAATAGCAGAAGCAGGTTTAGGTGCCGCAAGCTTACTCAAAACAGAAGGTGAATCAGGTGCAGAGCTAGATGGCAGTTCCTTTCTCGTCTTTCAAGTTCTTCATAGTGACCAGCAGATATAAATCCCAAGTTACTCAAAGAATAGAGCTATGCTCCCCGGCAACGGCGCCAGAAAATAGTCTTGATAACCCACAAGTATAGGAGACTCTTTTCTTCAATTTGCACAAAATTATATATATATATATATATCCCTTAAAGCAGCTTGTTTCTTATGAGCAGGGAAATATTTAGCAGAGAAGTAATAAATCATATCCTGGGGACTACGCACACAACCAGGATCAAGAGAATTAAACCATATCTTAGCATCACCCTTTAATGAGAACGGAAATATGTTAAGGATATGAAGGTATCGAGTTCTCTCATCATTAGTGAACAGGGTGGCTATATCATTTAATTTAGTAAGATGTGCCACAACAGTTTCAGATTCATAGCCATAAAAAGGATCAGATTCAACCAAAGTAATTATATCAGGATCAACAGAGAATTCATAATCCTTATCAGTAACACAGATAGGTGAAGTAGCAAAACCAGGGTCATGTTTCATTCTAGCATTAAGAGATTGCTGCTTCCATTTAGCTAATAACTTCTTAAGATCACTTCTATCATTGCAAGCAAGAATGGCTCTAGCAGATTCTTCATCCGGAACATAACCCTCGGGCACAACAGGTAATTCATATTTATTAGGGGGAGAGTCTTCATCATCACTGTCTTCAATATTATCAGTTTCAATAATTTCATTCTCTCTAGCCCTAGCAAGTTGTTCATCAAGAAATTCACCAAGTGGCACAGTAGTATCAAGCATAGAAGTAGTTTCATCATAAGTATCATGCATAGCAGAAGTGGCATCATCAATAACATGCGACATATCAGAATTAATAGCAGAAGCAGGTTTAGGTGCCGCAAGCTTACTCAAAACAGAAGGTGAATCAGGTGCAGAGCTAGATGGCAGTTCCTTTCTCGTCTTTCAAGTTCTTCATAGTGACCAGCAGATATAAATCCCAAGTTACTCAAAGAATAGAGCTATGCTCCCCGGCAACGGCGCCAGAAAATAGTCTTGATAACCCACAAGTATAGGAGACTCTTTTCTTCAATTTGCACAAAATTATATATATATATCCCTTAAAGCAGCTTGTTTCTTATGAGCAGGGAAATATTTAGCAGAGAAGTAATAAATCATATCCTGGGGACTACGCACACAACCAGGATCAAGAGAATTAAACCATATCTTAGCATCACCCTTTAATGAGAACGGAAATATGTTAAGGATATGAAGGTATCGAGTTCTCTCATCATTAGTGAACAGGGTGGCTATATCATTTAATTTAGTAAGATGTGCCACAACAGTTTCAGATTCATAGCCATCAAAAGGATCAGATTCAACCAAAGTAATTATATCAGGATCAACAGAGAATTCATAATCCTTATCAGTAACACAGATAGGTGAAGTAGCAAAACCAGGGTCATGTTTCGTTCTAGCATTAAGAGATTGCTGCTTCCATTTAGCTAATAACTTCTTAAGATCACTTCTATCATTGCAAGCAAGAATGGCTCTAGCAGATTCTTCATCCGGAACATAACCCTCGGGCACAACAGGTAATTCATATTTATTAGGGGGAGAGTCTTCATCATCACTGTCTTCAATATTATCAGTTTCAATAATTTCATTCTCTCTAGCCCTAGCAAGTTGTTCATCAAGAAATTCACCAAGTGGCACAGTAGTATCAAGCATAGAAGTAGTTTCATCATAAGTATCATGCATAGCAGAAGTGGCATCATCAATAACATGCGACATATCAGAATTAATAGCAGAAGCAGGTTTAGGTGCCGCAAGCTTACTCAAAACAGAAGGTGAATCAGGTGCAGAGCTAGATGGCAGTTCCTTTCTCGTCTTTCAAGTTCTTCATAGTGACCAGCAGATATAAATCCCAAGTTACTCAAAGAATAGAGCTATGCTCCCCGGCAACGGCGCCAGAAAATAGTCTTGATAACCCACAAGTATAGGAGACTCTTTTCTTCAATTTGCACAAAATTATATATATATCCCTTAAAGCAGCTTGTTTCTTATGAGCAGGGAAATATTTAGCAGAGAAGTAATAAATCATATCCTGGGGACTACGCACACAACCAGGATCAAGAGAATTAAACCATATCTTAGCATCACCCTTTAATGAGAACGGAAATATGTTAAGGATATGAAGGTATCGAGTTCTCTCATCATTAGTGAACAGGGTGGCTATATCATTTAATTTAGTAAGATGTGCCACAACAGTTTCAGATTCATAGCCATAAAAAGGATCAGATTCAACCAAAGTAATTATATCAGGATCAACAGAGAATTCATAATCCTTATCAGTAACACAGATAGGTGAAGTAGCAAAACCAGGGTCATGTTTCATTCTAGCATTAAGAGATTGCTGCTTCCATTTAGCTAATAACTTCTTAAGATCACTTCTATCATTGCAAGCAAGAATGGCTCTAGCAGATTCTTCATCCGGAACATAACCCTCGGGCACAACAGGTAATTCATATTTATTAGGGGGAGAGTCTTCATCATCACTGTCTTCAATATTATCAGTTTCAATAATTTCATTCTCTCTAGCCCTAGCAAGTTGTTCATCAAGAAATTCACCAAGTGGCACAGTAGTATCAAGCATAGAAGTAGTTTCATCATAAGTATCATGCATAGCAGAAGTGGCATCATCAATAACATGCGACATATCAGAATTAATAGCAGAAGCAGGTTTAGGTGCCGCAAGCTTACTCAAAACAGAAGGTGAATCAGGTGCAGAGCTAGATGGCAGTTCCTTTCTCGTCTTTCAAGTTCTTCATAGTGACCAGCAGATATAAATCCCAAGTTACTCAAAGAATAGAGCTATGCTCCCCGGCAACGGCGCCAGAAAATAGTCTTGATAACCCACAAGTATAGGAGACTCTTTTCTTCAATTTGCACAAAATTATATATATATATCCCTTAAAGCAGCTTGTTTCTTATGAGCAGGGAAATATTTAGCAGAGAAGTAATAAATCATATCCTGGGGACTACGCACACAACCAGGATCAAGAGAATTAAACCATATCTTAGCATCACCCTTTAATGAGAACGGAAATATGTTAAGGATATGAAGGTATCGAGTTCTCTCATCATTAGTGAACAGGGTGGCTATATCATTTAATTTAGTAAGATGTGCCACAACAGTTTCAGATTCATAGCCATCAAAAGGATCAGATTCAACCAAAGTAATTATATCAGGATCAACAGAGAATTCATAATCCTTATCAGTAACACAGATAGGTGAAGTAGCAAAACCAGGGTCATGTTTCATTCTAGCATTAAGAGATTGCTGCTTCCATTTAGCTAATAACTTCTTAAGATCACTTCTATCATTGCAAGCAAGAATGGCTCTAGCAGATTCTTCATCCGGAACATAACCCTCGGGCACAACAGGTAATTCATATTTATTAGGGGGAGAGTCTTCATCATCACTGTCTTCAATATTATCAGTTTCAATAATTTCATTCTCTCTAGCCCTAGCAAGTTGTTCATCAAGAAATTCACCAAGTGGCACAGTAGTATCAAGCATAGAAGTAGTTTCATCATAAGTATCATGCATAGCAGAAGTGGCATCATCAATAACATGCGACATATCAGAATTAATAGCAGAAGCAGGTTTAGGTGCCGCAAGCTTACTCAAAACAGAAGGTGAATCAGGTGCAGAGCTAGATGGCAGTTCCTTTCTCGTCTTTCAAGTTCTTCATAGTGACCAGCAGATATAAATCCCAAGTTACTCAAAGAATAGAGCTATGCTCCCCGGCAACGGCGCCAGAAAATAGTCTTGATAACCCACAAGTATAGGAGACTCTTTTCTTCAATTTGCACAAAATTATATATATATCCCTTAAAGCAGCTTGTTTCTTATGAGCAGGGAAATATTTAGCAGAGAAGTAATAAATCATATCCTGGGGACTACGCACACAACCAGGATCAAGAGAATTAAACCATATCTTAGCATCACCCTTTAATGAGAACGGAAATATGTTAAGGATATGAAGGTATCGAGTTCTCTCATCATTAGTGAACAGGGTGGCTATATCATTTAATTTAGTAAGATGTGCCACAACAGTTTCAGATTCATAGCCATAAAAAGGATCAGATTCAACCAAAGTAATTATATCAGGATCAACAGAGAATTCATAATCCTTATCAGTAACACAGATAGGTGAAGTAGCAAAACCAGGGTCATGTTTCATTCTAGCATTAAGAGATTGCTGCTTCCATTTAGCTAATAACTTCTTAAGATCACTTCTATCATTGCAAGCAAGAATGGCTCTAGCAGATTCTTCATCCGGAACATAACCCTCGGGCACAACAGGTAATTCATATTTATTAGGGGGAGAATCTTCATCATCACTGTCTTCAATATTATCAGTTTCAATAATTTCATTCTCTCTAGCCCTAGCAAGTTGTTCATCAAGAAATTCACCAAGTGGCACAGTAGTATCAAGCATAGAAGTAGTTTCATCATAAGTATCATGCATAGCAGAAGTGGCATCATCAATAACATGCGACATATCAGAATTAATAGCAGAAGCAGGTTTAGGTGCCGCAAGCTTACTCAAAACAGAAGGTGAATCAGGTGCAGAGCTAGATGGCAGTTCCTTTCTCGTCTTTCAAGTTCTTCATAGTGACCAGCAGATATAAATCCCAAGTTACTTAAAGAATAGAGCTATGCTCCCCGGCAACGGCGCCAGAAAATAGTCTTGATAACCCACAAGTATAGGAGACTCTTTTCTTCAATTTGCACAAAATTATATATATATATCCCTTAAAGCAGCTTGTTTCTTATGAGCAGGGAAATATTTAGCAGAGAAGTAATAAATCATATCCTGGGGACTACGCACACAACCAGGATCAAGAGAATTAAACCATATCTTAGCATCACCCTTTAATGAGAACGGAAATATGTTAAGGATATGAAGGTATCGAGTTCTCTCATCATTAGTGAACAGGGTGGCTATATCATTTAATTTAGTAAGATGTGCCACAACAGTTTCAGATTCATAGCCATAAAAAGGATCAGATTCAACCAAAGTAATTATATCAGGATCAACAGAGAATTCATAATCCTTATCAGTAACACAGATAGGTGAAGTAGCAAAACCAGGGTCATGTTTCATTCTAGCATTAAGAGATTGCTGCTTCCATTTAGCTAATAACTTCTTAAGATCACTTCTATCATTGCAAGCAAGAATGGCTCTAGCAGATTCTTCATCCGGAACATAACCCTCGGGCACAACAGGTAATTCATATTTATTAGGGGGAGAGTCTTCATCATCACTGTCTTCAATATTATCAGTTTCAATAATTTCATTCTCTCTAGCCCTAGCAAGTTGTTCATCAAGAAATTCACCAAGTGGCACAGTAGTATCAAGCATAGAAGTAGTTTCATCATAAGTATCATGCATAGCAGAAGTGGCATCATCAATAACATGCGACATATCAGAATTAATAGCAGAAGCAGGTTTAGGTGCCGCAAGCTTACTCAAAACAGAAGGTGAATCAAGTGCAGAGCTAGATGGCAGTTCCTTTCTCGTCTTTCAAGTTCTTCATAGTGACCAGCAGATATAAATCCCAAGTGACTCAAAGAATAGAGCTATGCTCCCCGGCAACGGCGCCAGAAAATAGTCTTGATAACCCACAAGTATAGGAGACTCTTTTCTTCAATTTGCACAAAATTATATATATATCCCTTAAAGCAGCTTGTTTCTTATGAGCAGGGAAATATTTAGCAGAGAAGTAATAAATCATATCC
Organism: Aegilops tauschii subsp. strangulata; assembly: GCF_002575655.3. Lineage (NCBI taxonomy): Eukaryota > Viridiplantae > Streptophyta > Magnoliopsida > Poales > Poaceae > Aegilops > Aegilops tauschii. Next base: position 74,249,372 of record NC_053035.3, read on the forward strand.
TGGGGACTACGCACACAACCAGGATCAAGAGAATTAAACCATATCTTAGCATCACCCTTTAATGAGAACGGAAATATGTTAAGGATATGAAGGTATCGAGTTCTCTCATCATTAGTGAACAGGGTGGCTATATCATTTAATTTAGTAAGATGTGCCACAAATGTTTCAGATTCATAGCCATAAAAAGGATCAGATTCAACCAAAGTAATTATATCAGGATCAACAGAGAATTCATAATCCTTATCAGTAACACAGATAGGTGAAGTAGCAAAACCAGGGTCATGTTTCATTCTAGCATTAAGAGATTGCTGCTTCCATTTAGCTAATAACTTCTTAAGATCACTTCTATCATTGCAAGCAAGAATGGCTCTAGCAGATTCTTCATCCGGAACATAACCCTCGGGCACAACAGGTAATTCATATTTATTAGGGGGAGAGTCTTCATCATCACTGTCTTCAATATTATCAGTTTCAATAATTTCATTCTCTCTAGCCCTAGCAAGTTGTTCATCAAGAAATTCACCAAGTGGCACAGTAGTATCAAGCATAGAAGTAGTTTCATCATAAGTATCATGCATAGCAGAAGTGGCATCATCAATAACATGCGACATATCAGAATTAATAGCAGAAGCAGGTTTAGGTGCCGCAAGCTTACTCAAAACAGAAGGTGAATCAGGTGCAGAGCTAGATGGCAGTTCCTTTCTCGTCTTTCAAGTTCTTCATAGTGACCAGCAGATATAAATCCCAAGTTACTCAAAGAATAGAGCTATGCTCCCCGGCAACGGCGCCAGAAAATAGTCTTGATAACCCACAAGTATAGGAGACTCTTTTCTTCAATTTGCACAAAATTATATATATATATCCCTTAAAGCAGCTTGTTTCTTATGAGCAGGGAAATATGTAGCAGAGAAGTAATAAATCATATCCTGGGGACTACGCACACAACCAGGATCAAGAGAATTAAACCATATCTTAGCATCACCCTTTAATGAGAACGGAAATATGTTAAGGATATGAAGGTATCGAGTTCTCTCATCATTAGTGAACAGGGTGGCTATATCATTTAATTTAGTAAGATGTGCCACAACAGTTTCAGATTCATAGCCATCAAAAGGATCAGATTCAACCAAAGTAATTATATCAGGATCAACAGAGAATTCATAATCCTTATCAGTAACACAGATAGGTGAAGTAGCAAAACCAGGGTCATGTTTCATTCTAGCATTAAGAGATTGCTGCTTCCATTTAGCTAATAACTTCTTAAGATCACTTCTATCATTGCAAGCAAGAATGGCTCTAGCAGATTCTTCATCCGGAACATAACCCTCGGGCACAACAGGTAATTCATATTTATTAGGGGGAGAGTCTTCATCATCACTGTCTTCAATATTATCAGTTTCAATAATTTCATTCTCTCTAGCCCTAGCAAGTTGTTCATCAAGAAATTCACCAAGTGGCACAGTAGTATCAAGCATAGAAGTAGTTTCATCATAAGTATCATGCATAGCAGAAGTGGCATCATCAATAACATGCGACATATCAGAATTAATAGCAGAAGCAGGTTTAGGTGCCGCAAGCTTACTCAAAACAGAAGGTGAATCAGGTGCAGAGCTAGATGGCAGTTCCTTTCTCGTCTTTCAAGTTCTTCATAGTGACCAGCAGATATAAATCCCAAGTTACTCAAAGAATAGAGCTATGCTCCCCGGCAACGGCGCCAGAAAATAGTCTTGATAACCCACAAGTATAGGAGACTCTTTTCTTCAATTTGCACAAAATTATATATATATATCCCTTAAAGCAGCTTGTTTCTTATGAGCAGGGAAATATTTAGCAGAGAAGTAATAAATCATATCCTGGGGACTACGCACACAACCAGGATCAAGAGAATTAAACCATATCTTAGCATCACCCTTTAATGAGAACGGAAATATGTTAAGGATATGAAGGTATCGAGTTCTCTCATCATTAGTGAACAGGGTGGCTATATCATTTAATTTAGTAAGATGTGCCACAACAGTTTCAGATTCATAGCCATCAAAAGGATCAGATTCAACCAAAGTAATTATATCAGGATCAACAGAGAATTCATAATCCTTATCAGTAACACAGATAGGTGAAGTAGCAAAACCAGGGTCATGTTTCATTCTAGCATTAAGAGATTGCTGCTTCCATTTAGCTAATAACTTCTTAAGATCACTTCTATCATTGCAAGCAAGAATGGCTCTAGCAGATTCTTCATCCGGAACATAACCCTCGGGCACAACAGGTAATTCATATTTATTAGGGGGAGAGTCTTCATCATCACTGTCTTCAATATTATCAGTTTCAATAATTTCATTCTCTCTAGCCCTAGCAAGTTGTTCATCAAGAAATTCACCAAGTGGCACAGTAGTATCAAGCATAGAAGTAGTTTCATCATAAGTATCATGCATAGCAGAAGTGGCATCATCAATAACATGCGACATATCAGAATTAATAGCAGAAGCAGGTTTAGGTGCCGCAAGCTTACTCAAAACAGAAGGTGAATCAGGTGCAGAGCTAGATGGCAGTTCCTTTCTCGTCTTTCAAGTTCTTCATAGTGACCAGCAGATATAAATCCCAAGTTACTCAAAGAATAGAGCTATGCTCCCCGGCAACGGCGCCAGAAAATAGTCTTGATAACCCACAAGTATAGGAGACTCTTTTCTTCAATTTGCACAAAATTATATATATATATCCCTTAAAGCAGCTTGTTTCTTATGAGCAGGGAAATATGTAGCAGAGAAGTAATAAATCATATCCTGGGGACTACGCACACAACCAGGATCAAGAGAATTAAACCATATCTTAGCATCACCCTTTAATGAGAACGGAAATATGTTAAGGATATGAAGGTATCGAGTTCTCTCATCATTAGTGAACAGGGTGGCTATATCATTTAATTTAGTAAGATGTGCCACAACAGTTTCAGATTCATAGCCATCAAAAGGATCAGATTCAACCAAAGTAATTATATCAGGATCAACAGAGAATTCATAATCCTTATCAGTAACACAGATAGGTGAAGTAGCAAAACCAGGGTCATGTTTCATTCTAGCATTAAGAGATTGCTGCTTCCATTTAGCTAATAACTTCTTAAGATCACTTCTATCATTGCAAGCAAGAATGGCTCTAGCAGATTCTTCATCCGGAACATAACCCTCGGGCACAACAGGTAATTCATATTTATTAGGGGGAGAGTCTTCATCATCACTGTCTTCAATATTATCAGTTTCAATAATTTCATTCTCTCTAGCCCTAGCAAGTTGTTCATCAAGAAATTCACCAAGTGGCACAGTAGTATCAAGCATAGAAGTAGTTTCATCATAAGTATCATGCATAGCAGAAGTGGCATCATCAATAACATGCGACATATCAGAATTAATAGCAGAAGCAGGTTTAGGTGCCGCAAGCTTACTCAAAACAGAAGGTGAATCAGGTGCAGAGCTAGATGGCAGTTCCTTTCTCGTCTTTCAAGTTCTTCATAGTGACCAGCAGATATAAATCCCAAGTTACTCAAAGAATAGAGCTATGCTCCCCGGCAACGGCGCCAGAAAATAGTCTTGATAACCCACAAGTATAGGAGACTCTTTTCTTCAATTTGCACAAAATTATATATATATATCCCTTAAAGCAGCTTGTTTCTTATGAGCAGGGAAATATTTAGCAGAGAAGTAATAAATCATATCCTGGGGACTACGCACACAACCAGGATCAAGAGAATTAAACCATATCTTAGCATCACCCTTTAATGAGAACGGAAATATGTTAAGGATATGAAGGTATCGAGTTCTCTCATCATTAGTGAACAGGGTGGCTATATCATTTAATTTAGTAAGATGTGCCACAACAGTTTCAGATTCATAGCCATCAAAAGGATCAGATTCAACCAAAGTAATTATATCAGGATCAACAGAGAATTCATAATCCTTATCAGTAACACAGATAGGTGAAGTAGCAAAACCAGGGTCATGTTTCATTCTAGCATTAAGAGATTGCTGCTTCCATTTAGCTAATAACTTCTTAAGATCACTTCTATCATTGCAAGCAAGAATGGCTCTAGCAGATTCTTCATCCGGAACATAACCCTCGGGCACAACAGGTAATTCATATTTATTAGGGGGAGAGTCTTCATCATCACTGTCTTCAATATTATCAGTTTCAATAATTTCATTCTCTCTAGCCCTAGCAAGTTGTTCATCAAGAAATTCACCAAGTGGCACAGTAGTATCAAGCATAGAAGTAGTTTCATCATAAGTATCATGCATAGCAGAAGTGGCATCATCAATAACATGCGACATATCAGAATTAATAGCAGAAGCAGGTTTAGGTGCCGCAAGCTTACTCAAAACAGAAGGTGAATCAGGTGCAGAGCTAGATGGCAGTTCCTTTCTCGTCTTTCAAGTTCTTCATAGTGACCAGCAGATATAAATCCCAAGTTACTCAAAGAATAGAGCTATGCTCCCCGGCAACGGCGCCAGAAAATAGTCTTGATAACCCACAAGTATAGGAGACTCTTTTCTTCAATTTGCACAAAATTATATATATATATCCCTTAAAGCAGCTTGTTTCTTATGAGCAGGGAAATATGTAGCAGAGAAGTAATAAATCATATCCTGGGGACTACGCACACAACCAGGATCAAGAGAATTAAACCATATCTTAGCATCACCCTTTAATGAGAACGGAAATATGTTAAGGATATGAAGGTATCGAGTTCTCTCATCATTAGTGAACAGGGTGGCTATATCATTTAATTTAGTAAGATGTGCCACAACAGTTTCAGATTCATAGCCATCAAAAGGATCAGATTCAACCAAAGTAATTATATCAGGATCAACAGAGAATTCATAATCCTTATCAGTAACACAGATAGGTGAAGTAGCAAAACCAGGGTCATGTTTCATTCTAGCATTAAGAGATTGCTGCTTCCATTTAGCTAATAACTTCTTAAGATCACTTCTATCATTGCAAGCAAGAATGGCTCTAGCAGATTCTTCATCCGGAACATAACCCTCGGGCACAACAGGTAATTCATATTTATTAGGGGGAGAGTCTTCATCATCACTGTCTTCAATATTATCAGTTTCAATAATTTCATTCTCTCTAGCCCTAGCAAGTTGTTCATCAAGAAATTCACCAAGTGGCACAGTAGTATCAAGCATAGAAGTAGTTTCATCATAAGTATCATGCATAGCAGAAGTGGCATCATCAATAACATGCGACATATCAGAATTAATAGCAGAAGCAGGTTTAGGTGCCGCAAGCTTACTCAAAACAGAAGGTGAATCAGGTGCAGAGCTAGATGGCAGTTCCTTTCTCGTCTTTCAAGTTCTTCATAGTGACCAGCAGATATAAATCCCAAGTTACTCAAAGAATAGAGCTATGCTCCCCGGCAACGGCGCCAGAAAATAGTCTTGATAACCCACAAGTATAGGAGACTCTTTTCTTCAATTTGCACAAAATTATATATATATATCCCTTAAAGCAGCTTGTTTCTTATGAGCAGGGAAATATTTAGCAGAGAAGTAATAAATCATATCCTGGGGACTACGCACACAACCAGGATCAAGAGAATTAAACCATATCTTAGCATCACCCTTTAATGAGAACGGAAATATGTTAAGGATATGAAGGTATCGAGTTCTCTCATCATTAGTGAACAGGGTGGCTATATCATTTAATTTAGTAAGATGTGCCACAACAGTTTCAGATTCATAGCCATCAAAAGGATCAGATTCAACCAAAGTAATTATATCAGGATCAACAGAGAATTCATAATCCTTATCAGTAACACAGATAGGTGAAGTAGCAAAACCAGGGTCATGTTTCATTCTAGCATTAAGAGATTGCTGCTTCCATTTAGCTAATAACTTCTTAAGATCACTTCTATCATTGCAAGCAAGAATGGCTCTAGCAGATTCTTCATCCGGAACATAACCCTCGGGCACAACAGGTAATTCATATTTATTAGGGGGAGAGTCTTCATCATCACTGTCTTCAATATTATCAGTTTCAATAATTTCATTCTCTCTAGCCCTAGCAAGTTGTTCATCAAGAAATTCACCAAGTGGCACAGTAGTATCAAGCATAGAAGTAGTTTCATCATAAGTATCATGCATAGCAGAAGTGGCATCATCAATAACATGCGACATATCAGAATTAATAGCAGAAGCAGGTTTAGGTGCCGCAAGCTTACTCAAAACAGAAGGTGAATCAGGTGCAGAGCTAGATGGCAGTTCCTTTCTCGTCTTTCAAGTTCTTCATAGTGACCAGCAGATATAAATCCCAAGTTACTCAAAGAATAGAGCTATGCTCCCCGGCAACGGCGCCAGAAAATAGTCTTGATAACCCACAAGTATAGGAGACTCTTTTCTTCAATTTGCACAAAATTATATATATATCCCTTAAAGCAGCTTGTTTCTTATGAGCAGGGAAATATTTAGCAGAGAAGTAATAAATCATATCCTGGGGACTACGCACACAACCAGGATCAAGAGAATTAAACCATATCTTAGCATCACCCTTTAATGAGAACGGAAATATGTTAAGGATATGAAGGTATCGAGTTCTCTCATCATTAGTGAACAGGGTGGCTATATCATTTAATTTAGTAAGATGTGCCACAACAGTTTCAGATTCATAGCCATAAAAAGGATCAGATTCAACCAAAGTAATTATATCAGGATCAACAGAGAATTCATAATCCTTATCAGTAACACAGATAGGTGAAGTAGCAAAACCAGGGTCATGTTTCATTCTAGCATTAAGAGATTGCTGCTTCCATTTAGCTAATAACTTCTTAAGATCACTTCTATCATTGCAAGCAAGAATGGCTCTAGCAGATTCTTCATCCGGAACATAACCCTCGGGCACAACAGGTAATTCATATTTATTAGGGGGAGAGTCTTCATCATCACTGTCTTCAATATTATCAGTTTCAATAATTTCATTCTCTCTAGCCCTAGCAAGTTGTTCATCAAGAAATTCACCAAGTGGCACAGTAGTATCAAGCATAGAAGTAGTTTCATCATAAGTATCATGCATAGCAGAAGTGGCATCATCAATAACATGCGACATATCAGAATTAATAGCAGAAGCAGGTTTAGGTGCCGCAAGCTTACTCAAAACAGAAGGTGAATCAGGTGCAGAGCTAGATGGCAGTTCCTTTCTCGTCTTTCAAGTTCTTCATAGTGACCAGCAGATATAAATCCCAAGTTACTCAAAGAATAGAGCTATGCTCCCCGGCAACGGCGCCAGAAAATAGTCTTGATAACCCACAAGTATAGGAGACTCTTTTCTTCAATTTGCACAAAATTATATATATATATCCCTTAAAGCAGCTTGTTTCTTATGAGCAGGGAAATATTTAGCAGAGAAGTAATAAATCATATCCTGGGGACTACGCACACAACCAGGATCAAGAGAATTAAACCATATCTTAGCATCACCCTTTAATGAGAACGGAAATATGTTAAGGATATGAAGGTATCGAGTTCTCTCATCATTAGTGAACAGGGTGGCTATATCATTTAATTTAGTAAGATGTGCCACAACAGTTTCAGATTCATAGCCATCAAAAGGATCAGATTCAACCAAAGTAATTATATCAGGATCAACAGAGAATTCATAATCCTTATCAGTAACACAGATAGGTGAAGTAGCAAAACCAGGGTCATGTTTCATTCTAGCATTAAGAGATTGCTGCTTCCATTTAGCTAATAACTTCTTAAGATCACTTCTATCATTGCAAGCAAGAATGGCTCTAGCAGATTCTTCATCCGGAACATAACCCTCGGGCACAACAGGTAATTCATATTTATTAGGGGGAGAGTCTTCATCATCACTGTCTTCAATATTATCAGTTTCAATAATTTCATTCTCTCTAGCCCTAGCAAGTTGTTCATCAAGAAATTCACCAAGTGGCACAGTAGTATCAAGCATAGAAGTAGTTTCATCATAAGTATCATGCATAGCAGAAGTGGCATCATCAATAACATGCGACATATCAGAATTAATAGCAGAAGCAGGTTTAGGTGCCGCAAGCTTACTCAAAACAGAAGGTGAATCAGGTGCAGAGCTAGATGGCAGTTCCTTTCTCGTCTTTCAAGTTCTTCATAGTGACCAGCAGATATAAATCCCAAGTTACTCAAAGAATAGAGCTATGCTCCCCGGCAACGGCGCCAGAAAATAGTCTTGATAACCCACAAGTATAGGAGACTCTTTTCTTCAATTTGCACAAAATTATATATATATCCCTTAAAGCAGCTTGTTTCTTATGAGCAGGGAAATATTTAGCAGAGAAGTAATAAATCATATCCTGGGGACTACGCACACAACCAGGATCAAGAGAATTAAACCATATCTTAGCATCACCCTTTAATGAGAACGGAAATATGTTAAGGATATGAAGGTATCGAGTTCTCTCATCATTAGTGAACAGGGTGGCTATATCATTTAATTTAGTAAGATGTGCCACAACAGTTTCAGATTCATAGCCATAAAAAGGATCAGATTCAACCAAAGTAATTATATCAGGATCAACAGAGAATTCATAATCCTTATCAGTAACACAGATAGGTGAAGTAGCAAAACCAGGGTCATGTTTCATTCTAGCATTAAGAGATTGCTGCTTCCATTTAGCTAATAACTTCTTAAGATCACTTCTATCATTGCAAGCAAGAATGGCTCTAGCAGATTCTTCATCCGGAACATAACCCTCGGGCACAACAGGTAATTCATATTTATTAGGGGGAGAGTCTTCATCATCACTGTCTTCAATATTATCAGTTTCAATAATTTCATTCTCTCTAGCCCTAGCAAGTTGTTCATCAAGAAATTCACCAAGTGGCACAGTAGTATCAAGCATAGAAGTAGTTTCATCATAAGTATCATGCATAGCAGAAGTGGCATCATCAATAACATGCGACATATCAGAATTAATAGCAGAAGCAGGTTTAGGTGCCGCAAGCTTACTCAAAACAGAAGGTGAATCAGGTGCAGAGCTAGATGGCAGTTCCTTTCTCGTCTTTCAAGTTCTTCATAGTGACCAGCAGATATAAATCCCAAGTTACTCAAAGAATAGAGCTATGCTCCCCGGCAACGGCGCCAGAAAATAGTCTTGATAACCCACAAGTATAGGAGACTCTTTTCTTCAATTTGCACAAAATTATATATATATATCCCTTAAAGCAGCTTGTTTCTTATGAGCAGGGAAATATTTAGCAGAGAAGTAATAAATCATATCCTGGGGACTACGCACACAACCAGGATCAAGAGAATTAAACCATATCTTAGCATCACCCTTTAATGAGAACGGAAATATGTTAAGGATATGAAGGTATCGAGTTCTCTCATCATTAGTGAACAGGGTGGCTATATCATTTAATTTAGTAAGATGTGCCACAACAGTTTCAGATTCATAGCCATCAAAAGGATCAGATTCAACCAAAGTAATTATATCAGGATCAACAGAGAATTCATAATCCTTATCAGTAACACAGATAGGTGAAGTAGCAAAACCAGGGTCATGTTTCATTCTAGCATTAAGAGATTGCTGCTTCCATTTAGCTAATAACTTCTTAAGATCACTTCTATCATTGCAAGCAAGAATGGCTCTAGCAGATTCTTCATCCGGAACATAACCCTCGGGCACAACAGGTAATTCATATTTATTAGGGGGAGAGTCTTCATCATCACTGTCTTCAATATTATCAGTTTCAATAATTTCATTCTCTCTAGCCCTAGCAAGTTGTTCATCAAGAAATTCACCAAGTGGCACAGTAGTATCAAGCATAGAAGTAGTTTCATCATAAGTATCATGCATAGCAGAAGTGGCATCATCAATAACATGCGACATATCAGAATTAATAGCAGAAGCAGGTTTAGGTGCCGCAAGCTTACTCAAAACAGAAGGTGAATCAGGTGCAGAGCTAGATGGCAGTTCCTTTCTCGTCTTTCAAGTTCTTCATAGTGACCAGCAGATATAAATCCCAAGTTACTCAAAGAATAGAGCTATGCTCCCCGGCAACGGCGCCAGAAAATAGTCTTGATAACCCACAAGTATAGGAGACTCTTTTCTTCAATTTGCACAAAATTATATATATATCCCTTAAAGCAGCTTGTTTCTTATGAGCAGGGAAATATTTAGCAGAGAAGTAATAAATCATATCCTGGGGACTACGCACACAACCAGGATCAAGAGAATTAAACCATATCTTAGCATCACCCTTTAATGAGAACGGAAATATGTTAAGGATATGAAGGTATCGAGTTCTCTCATCATTAGTGAACAGGGTGGCTATATCATTTAATTTAGTAAGATGTGCCACAACAGTTTCAGATTCATAGCCATAAAAAGGATCAGATTCAACCAAAGTAATTATATCAGGATCAACAGAGAATTCATAATCCTTATCAGTAACACAGATAGGTGAAGTAGCAAAACCAGGGTCATGTTTCATTCTAGCATTAAGAGATTGCTGCTTCCATTTAGCTAATAACTTCTTAAGATCACTTCTATCATTGCAAGCAAGAATGGCTCTAGCAGATTCTTCATCCGGAACATAACCCTCGGGCACAACAGGTAATTCATATTTATTAGGGGGAGAGTCTTCATCATCACTGTCTTCAATATTATCAGTTTCAATAATTTCATTCTCTCTAGCCCTAGCAAGTTGTTCATCAAGAAATTCACCAAGTGGCACAGTAGTATCAAGCATAGAAGTAGTTTCATCATAAGTATCATGCATAGCAGAAGTGGCATCATCAATAACATGCGACATATCAGAATTAATAGCAGAAGCAGGTTTAGGTGCCGCAAGCTTACTCAAAACAGAAGGTGAATCAGGTGCAGAGCTAGATGGCAGTTCCTTTCTCGTCTTTCAAGTTCTTCATAGTGACCAGCAGATATAAATCCCAAGTTACTCAAAGAATAGAGCTATGCTCCCCGGCAACGGCGCCAGAAAATAGTCTTGATAACCCACAAGTATAGGAGACTCTTTTCTTCAATTTGCACAAAATTATATATATATATCCCTTAAAGCAGCTTGTTTCTTATGAGCAGGGAAATATTTAGCAGAGAAGTAATAAATCATATCCTGGGGACTACGCACACAACCAGGATCAAGAGAATTAAACCATATCTTAGCATCACCCTTTAATGAGAACGGAAATATGTTAAGGATATGAAGGTATCGAGTTCTCTCATCATTAGTGAACAGGGTGGCTATATCATTTAATTTAGTAAGATGTGCCACAACAGTTTCAGATTCATAGCCATAAAAAGGATCAGATTCAACCAAAGTAATTATATCAGGATCAACAGAGAATTCATAATCCTTATCAGTAACACAGATAGGTGAAGTAGCAAAACCAGGGTCATGTTTCATTCTAGCATTAAGAGATTGCTGCTTCCATTTAGCTAATAACTTCTTAAGATCACTTCTATCATTGCAAGCAAGAATGGCTCTAGCAGATTCTTCATCCGGAACATAACCCTCCGGCACAACAGGTAATTCATATTTATTCGGGGGAGAGTCTTCATCATCACTGTCTTCAATATTATCAGTTTCAATAATTTCATTCTCTCTAGCCCTAGCAAGTTGTTCATCAAGAAATTCACCAAGTGGCACAGTAGTATCAAGCATAGAAGTAGTTTCATCATAAGTATCATGCATAGCAGAAGTGGCATCATCAATAACATGCGACATATCAGAATTAATAGCAGAAGCAGGTTTAGGTGCCGCAAGCTTACTCAAAACAGAAGGTGAATCAGGTGCAGAGCTAGATGGCAGTTCCTTTCTCGTCTTTCAAGTTCTTCATAGTGACCAGCAGATATAAATCCCAAGTGACTCAAAGAATAGAGCTATGCTCCCCGGCAACGGCGCCAGAAAATAGTCTTGATAACCCACAAGTATTGGAGACTCTTTTCTTCAATTTGCACAAAATTATATATATATCCCTTAAAGCAGCTTGTTTCTTATGAGCAGGGAAATATTTAGCAGAGAAGTAATAAATCATATCCTGGGGACTACGCACACAACCAGGATCAAGAGAATTAAACCATATCTTAGCATCACCCTTTAATGAGAACGGAAATATGTTAAGGATATAAAGGTATCGAGTTCTCTCATCATTAGTGAACAGGGTGGCTATATTATTTAATTTAGTAAGATGTGCCACAACAGTTTCAGATTCATAGCCATAAAAAGGATCAGATTCAACCAAAGTAATTATATCAGGATCAATAGAAAATTCATAATCCTTATCAGTAACACAGATAGGTGAAGTAGCAAAACCAGGGTCATGTTTCATTCTAGCATTAAGAGATTGCTGCTTCCATTTAGCTAATAACTTCTTAAGATCACTTCTATCATTGCAAGCAAGAATGGCTCTAGCAGATTCTTCATCCAGAACATAACCCTCAGGCACAACAGGTAATTCATATTTATTAGGAGGAGAGTCTTCATCATCACTGTCTTCAATATTATCAGTTTCAATAATTTCATTCTCTCTAGCCCTAGCAAGTTGTTCATCAAGAAATTCACCAAGTGGCACAGTAGTATCAAGCATAGAAGTAGTTTCATCATAAGTATCATGCATAGCAGAAGTGGCATCATCAATAACATGCGACATATCAGAATTAATAGCAGAAGCAGGTTTAGGTGTCGCAAGCTTACTCAAAACGGAAGGTGAATCACGTGCAGAGCTAGATGGCAGTTCCTTTCTCGTCTTTCAAGTTCTTCATAGTGACCAGCAGATATAAATCCCAAGTGACTCAAAGAATAGAGCTATGCTCCCCGGCAACGGCGCCAGAAAATAGTCTTGATAACCCACAAGTATAGGAGACTCTTTTCTTCAATTTGCACAAAATTATATATATATCCCTTAAAGCAGCTTGTTTCTTATGAGCAGGGAAATATTTAGCAGAGAAGTAATAAATCGTACCCTGGGGACTACGCACACAACCAGGATCAAGAGAATTAAACCATATCTTAGCATCACCCTTTAATGAGAACGGAAATATGTTAAGGATATAAAGGTATCGAGTTCTCTCATCATTAGTGAACAGGGTGGCTATATCATTTAATTTAGTAAGATGTGCCACAACAGTTTCAGATTCATAGCCATAAAAAGGATCAGATTCAACCAAAGTAATTATATCAGGATCAACAGAGAATTCATAATCCTTATCAGTAACACAGATAGGTGAAGTAGCAAAACCAGGGTCATGTTTCATTCTAGCATTAAGAGATTGCTGCTTCCATTTAGCTAATAACTTCTTAAGATCACTTCTATCATTGCAAGCAAGAATGGCTCTAGCAGATTCTTCATCCGGAACATAACCCTCGGGCACAACAGGTAATTCATATTTATTAGGGGGAGAGTCTTCATCATCACTGTCTTCAATATTATCAGTTTCAATAATTTCATTCTCTCTAGCCCTAGCAAGTTGTTCATCAAGAAATTCACCAAGTGGCACAGTAGTATCAAGCATAGAAGTAGTTTCATCATAAGTATCATGCATAGCAGAAGTGGCATCATCAATAACATGCGACATATCAGAATTAATAGCAGAAGCAGGTTTAGGTGCCGCAAGCTTACTCAAAACAGAAGGTGAATCAGGTGCAGAGCTAGATGGCAGTTCCTTTCTCGTCTTTCAAGTTCTTCATAGTGACCAGCAGATATAAATCCCAAGTGACTCAAAGAATAGAGCTATGCTCCCCGGCAACGGCGCCAGAAAATAGTCTTGATAACCCACAAGTATAGGAGACTCTTTTCTTCAATTTGCACAAAATTATATATATATATCCCTTAAAGCAGCTTGTTTCTTATGAGCAGGGAAATATTTAGCAGAGAAGTAATAAATCATATCCTGGGGACTACGCACACAATCAGGATCAAGAGAACTAAACCATATCTTAGCATCACCCTTTAATGAGAACGGAAATATGTTAAGGATATGAAGGTATCGAGTTCTCTCATCATTAGTGAACAGGGTGGCTATATCATTTAATTTAGTAAGATGTGCCACAACAGTTTCAGATTCATAGCCATCAAAAGGATCAGATTCAACCAAAGTAATTATATCAGGATCAACAGAGAATTCATAATCCTTATCAGTAACACAGATAGGTGAAGTAGCAAAACCAGGGTCATGTTTCATTCTAGCATTAAGAGATTGCTGCTTCCATTTAGCTAATAACTTCTTAAGATCACTTCTATCATTGCAAGCAAGAATGGCTCTAGCAGATTCTTCATCCAGAACATAACCCTCAGGCACAACAGGTAATTCATATTTATTAGGGGGAGAGTCTTCATCATCACTGTCTTCAATATTATCAGTTTCAATAATTTCATTCTCTCTAGCCCTAGCAAGTTGTTCATCAAGAAATTCACCAAGTGGCACAGTAGTATCAAGCATAGAAGTAGTTTCATCATAAGTATCATGCATAGCAGAAGTGGCATCATCAATAACATGCGACATATCAGAATTAATAGCAGAAGCAGGTTTAGGTGTCGCAAGCTTACTCAAAACAGAAGGTGAATCAAGTGCAGAGCTAGATGGCAGTTCCTTTCTCGTCTTTCAAGTTCTTCATAGTGACCAGCAGATATAAATCCCAAGTGACTCAAAGAATAGAGCTATGCTCCCCGGCAACGGCGCCAGAAAATAGTCTTGATAACCCACAAGTATAGGAGACTCTTTTCTTCAATTTGCACAAAATTATATATATATCCCTTAAAGCAGCTTGTTTTTATGAGCAGGGAAATATTTAGCAGAGAAGTAATAAATCATATCCTGGGGACTACGCACACAATCAGGATCAAGAGAATTAAACCATATCTTAGCATCACCCTTTAATGAGAACGGAAATATGTTAAGGATATGAAGGTATCGAGTTCTCTCATCATTAGTGAACAGGGTGGCTATATCATTTAATTTAGTAAGATGTGCCACAACAGTTTCAGATTCATAGCCATAAAAAGGATCAGATTCAACCAAAGTAATTATATCAGGATCAACAGAGAATTCATAATCCTTATCAGTAACACAGATAGGTGAAGTAGCAAAACCAGGGTCATGTTTCATTCTAGCATTAAGAGATTGCTGCTTCCATTTAGCTAATAACTTCTTAAGATCACTTCTATCATTGCAAGCAAGAATGGCTCTAGCAGATTCTTCATCCAGAACATAACCCCCCGGCACAACAGGTAATTCATATTTATTCGGGGGAGAGTCTTCATCATCACTGTCTTCAATATTATCAGTTTCAATAATTTCATTCTCTCTAGCCCTAGCAAGTTGTTCATCAAGAAATTCACCAAGTGGCACAGTAGTATCAAGCATAGAAGTAGTTTCATCATAAGTATCATGCATAGCAGAAGTGGCATCATCAATAACATGCGACATATCAGAATTAATAGCAGAAGCAGGTTTAGGTGTCGCAAGCTTACTCAAAACAGAAGGTGAATCAAGTGCAGAGCTAGATGGCAGTTCCTTTCTCGTCTTTCAAGTTCTTCATAGTGACCAGCAGATATAAATCCCAAGTGACTCAAAGAATAGAGCTATGCTCCCCGGCAACGGCGCCAGAAAATAGTCTTGATAACCCACAAGTATAGGAGACTCTTTTCTTCAATTTGCACAAAATTATATATATATATCCCTTAAAGCAGCTTGTTTCTTATGAGCAGGGAAATATTTAGCAGAGAAGTAATAAATCATATCCTGGGGACTACGCACACAACCAGGATCAAGAGAATTAAACCATATCTTAGCATCACCCTTTAATGAGAACGGAAATATGTTAAGGATATAAAGGTATCGAGTTCTCTCATCATTAGTGAACAGGGTGGCTATATTATTTAATTTAGTAAGATGTGCCACAACAGTTTCAGATTCATAGCCATAAAAAGGATCAGATTCAACCAAAGTAATTATATCAGGATCAACAGAGAATTCATAATCCTTATCAGTAACACAGATAGGTGAAGTAGCAAAACCAGGGTCATGTTTCATTCTAGCATTAAGAGATTGCTGCTTCCATTTAGCTAATAACTTCTTAAGATCACTTCTATCATTGCAAGCAAGAATGGCTCTAGCAGATTCTTCATCCGGAACATAACCCTCGGGCACAACAGGTAATTCATATTTATTAGGGGGAGAGTCTTCATCATCACTGTCTTCAATATTATCAGTTTCAATAATTTCATTCTCTCTAGCCCTAGCAAGTTGTTCATCAAGAAATTCACCAAGTGGCACAGTAGTATCAAGCATAGAAGTAGTTTCATCATAAGTATCATGCATAGCAGAAGTGGCATCATCAATAACATGCGACATATCAGAATTAATAGCAGAAGCAGGTTTAGGTGCCGCAAGCTTACTCAAAACAGAAGGTGAATCAGGTGCAGAGCTAGATGGCAGTTCCTTTCTCGTCTTTCAAGTTCTTCATAGTGACCAGCAGATATAAATCCCAAGTTACTCAAAGAATAGAGCTATGCTCCCCGGCAACGGCGCCAGAAAATAGTCTTGATAACCCACAAGTATAGGAGACTCTTTTCTTCAATTTGCACAAAATTATATATATATCCCTTAAAGCAGCTTGTTTCTTATGAGCAGGGAAATATTTAGCAGAGAAGTAATAAATCGTACCCTGGGGACGACGCACACAACCAGGATCAAGAGAATTAAACCATATCTTAGCATCACCCTTTAATGAGAACGGAAATATGTTAAGGATATGAAGGTATCGAGTTCTCTCATCATTAGTGAACAGGGTGGCTATATCATTTAATTTAGTAAGATGTGCCACAACAGTTTCAGATTCATAGCCATAAAAAGGATCAGATTCAACCAAAGTAATTATATCAGGATCAACAGAGAATTCATAATCCTTATCAGTAACACAGATAGGTGAAGTAGCAAAACCAGGGTCATGTTTCATTCTAGCATTAAGAGATTGCTGCTTCCATTTAGCTAATAACTTCTTAAGATCACTTCTATCATTGCAAGCAAGAATGGCTCTAGCAGATTCTTCATCCGGAACATAACCCTCGGGCACAACAGGTAATTCATATTTATTAGGGGGAGAGTCTTCATCATCACTGTCTTCAATATTATCAGTTTCAATAATTTCATTCTCTCTAGCCCTAGCAAGTTGTTCATCAAGAAATTCACCAAGTGGCACAGTAGTATCAAGCATAGAAGTAGTTTCATCATAAGTATCATGCATAGCAGAAGTGGCATCATCAATAACATGCGACATATCAGAATTAATAGCAGAAGCAGGTTTAGGTGCCGCAAGCTTACTCAAAACAGAAGGTGAATCAAGTGCAGAGCTAGATGGCAGTTCCTTTCTCGTCTTTCAAGTTCTTCATAGTGACCAGCAGATATAAATCCCAAGTGACTCAAAGAATAGAGCTATGCTCCCCGGCAACGGCGCCAGAAAATAGTCTTGATAACCCACAAGTATAGGAGACTCTTTTCTTCAATTTGCACAAAATTATATATATATATCCCTTAAAGCAGCTTGTTTCTTATGAGCAGGGAAATATTTAGCAGAGAAGTAATAAATCATATCCTGGGGACTACGCACACAATCAGGATCAAGAGAATTAAACCATATCTGAGCATCACCCTTTAATGAGAACGGAAATATGTTAAGGATATGAAGGTATCGAGTTCTCTCATCATTAGTGAACAGGGTGGCTATATCATTTAATTTAGTAAGATGTGCCACAACAGTTTCAGATTCATAGCCATAAAAAGGATCAGATTCAACCAAAGTAATTATATCACGATCAACAGAGAATTCATAATCCTTATCAGTAACACAGATAGGTGAAGTAGCAAAACCAGGGTCATGTTTCATTCTAGCATTAAGAGATTGCTGCTTCCATTTAGCTAATAACTTCTTAAGATCACTTCTATCATTGCAAGCAAGAATGGCTCTAGCAGATTCTTCATCCAGAACATAACCCTCAGGCACAACAGGTAATTCATATTTATTAGGGGGAGAGTCTTCATCATCACTGTCTTCAATATTATCAGTTTCAATAATTTCATTCTCTCTAGCCCTAGCAAGTTGTTCATCAAGAAATTCACCAAGTGGCACAGTAGTATCAAGCATAGAAGTAGTTTCATCATAAGTATCATGCATAGCAGAAGTGGCATCATCAATAACATGCGACATATCAGAATTAATAGCAGAAGCAGGTTTAGGTGCCGCAAGCTTACTCAAAACAGAAGGTGAATCAAGTGCAGAGCTAGATGGCAGTTCCTTTCTCGTCTTTCAAGTTCTTCATAGTGACCAGCAGATATAAATCCCAAGTGACTCAAAGAATAGAGCTATGCTCCCCGGCAACGGCGCCAGAAAATAGTCTTGATAACCCACAAGTATAGGAGACTCTTTTCTTCAATTTGCACAAAATTATATATATATCCCTTAAAGCAGCTTGTTTCTTATGAGCAGGGAAATATTTAGCAGAGAAGTAATAAATCATATCCTGGGGACTACGCACACAACCAGGATCAAGAGAATTAAACCATATCTTAGCATCACCCTTTAATGAGAACGGAAATATGTTAAGGATATAAAGGTATCGAGTTCTCTCATCATTAGTGAACAGGGTGGCTATATTATTTAATTTAGTAAGATGTGCCACAACAGTTTCAGATTCATAGCCATAAAAAGGATCAGATTCAACCAAAGTAATTATATCAGGATCAATAGAAAATTCATAATCCTTATCAGTAACACAGATAGGTGAAGTAGCAAAACCAGGGTCATGTTTCATTCTAGCATTAAGAGATTGCTGCTTCCATTTAGCTAATAACTTCTTAAGATCACTTCTATCATTGCAAGCAAGATTGGCTCTAGCAGATTCTTCATCCAGAACATAACCCTCAGGCACAACAGGTAATTCATATTTATTAGGAGGAGAGTCTTCATCATCACTGTCTTCAATATTATCAGTTTCAATAATTTCATTCTCTCTAGCCCTAGCAAGTTGTTCATCAAGAAATTCACCATGTGGCACAGTAGTATCAAGCATAGAAGTAGTTTCATCATAAGTATCATGCATAGCAGAAGTGGCATCATCAATAACATGCGACATATCAGAATTAATAGCAGAAGCAGGTTTAGGTGTCGCAAGCTTACTCAAAACAGAAGGTGAATCAAGTGCAGAGCTAGATGGCAGTTCCTTTCTCGTCTTTCAAGTTCTTCATAGTGACCAGCAGATATAAATCCCAAGTGACTCAAAGAATAGAGCTATGCTCCCCGGCAACGGCGCCAGAAAATAGTCTTGATAACCCACAAGTATAGGAGACTCTTTTCTTCAATTTGCACAAAATTATATATATATCCCTTAAAGCAGCTTGTTTCTTATGAGCAGGGAAATATTTAGCAGAGAAGTAATAAATCATATCCTGGGGACTACGCACACAATCAGGATCAAGAGAATTAAACCATATCTTAGCATCACCCTTTAATGAGAACGGAAATATGTTAAGGATATAAAGGTATCGAGTTCTCTCATCATTAGTGAACAGGGTGGCTATATCATTTAATTTAGTAAGATGTGCCACAACAGTTTCAGATTCATAGCCATAAAAAGGATCAGATTCAACCAAAGTAATTATATCAGGATCAACAGAGAATTCATAATCCTTATCAGTAACACAGATAGGTGAAGTAGCAAAACCAGGGTCATGTTTCATTCTAGCATTAAGAGATTGCTGCTTCCATTTAGCTAATAACTTCTTAAGATCACTTCTATCATTGCAAGCAAGAATGGCTCTAGCAGATTCTTCATCCAGAACATAACCCTCCGGCACAACAGGTAATTCATATTTATTCGGGGGAGAGTCTTCATCATCACTGTCTTCAATATTATCAGTTTCAATAATTTCATTCTCTCTAGCCCTAGCAAGTTGTTCATCAAGAAATTCACCAAGTGGCACAGTAGTATCAAGCATAGAAGTAGTTTCATCATAAGTATCATGCATAGCAGAAGTGGCATCATCAATAACATGCGACATATCAGAATTAATAGCAGAAGCAGGTTTAGGTGTCGCAAGCTTACTCAAAACAGAAGGTGAATCAAGTGCAGAGCTAGATGGCAGTTCCTTTCTCGTCTTTCAAGTTCTTCATAGTGACCAGCAGATATAAATCCCAAGTGACTCAAAGAATAGAGCTATGCTCCCCGGCAACGGCGCCAGAAAATAGTCTTGATAACCCACAAGTATTGGAGACTCTTTTCTTCAATTTGCACAAATTTATATATATATCCCTTAAAGCAGCTTGTTTCTTATGAGCAGGGAAATATTTAGCAGAGAAGTAATAAATCATATCCTGGGGACTACGCACACAACCAGGATCAAGAGAATTAAACCATATCTTAGCATCACCCTTTAATGAGAACGAAAATATGTTAAGGATATAAAGGTATCGAGTTCTCTCATCATTAGTGAACAGGGTGGCTATATCATTTAATTTAGTAAGATGTGCCACAACAGTTTCAGATTCATAGCCATAAAAAGGATCAGATTCAACCAAAGTAATTATATCAGGATCAACAGAGAATTCATAGTCCTTATCAGTAACATAGATAGGTGAAGTAGCAAAACCAGGGTCATGTTTCATTCTAGCATTAAGAGATTGCTGCTTCCATTTAGCTAATAACTTCTTAAGATCACTTCAATCATTGCAAGCAAGAATGGCTCTAGCAGATTCTTCATCCAGAACATAACCCTCAGGCACAACAGGTAATTCATATTTATTAGGGGGAGAGTCTTCATCATCACTGTCTTCAATATTATCAGTTTCAATAATTTCATTCTCTCTAGCCCTAGCAAGTTGTTCATCAAGAAATTCACCAAGTGGCACAGTAGTATCAAGCATAGAAGTAGTTTCATCATAAGTATCATGCATAGCAGAAGTGGCATCATCAATAACATGCGACATATCAGAATTAATAGCAGAAGCAGGTTTAGGTGCCGCAAGCTTACTCAAAACGGAAGGTGAATCAGGTGCAGAGCTAGATGGCAGTTCCTTTCTCGTCTTTCAAGTTCTTCATAGTGACCAACAGATATAAATCCCAAGTGACTCAAAGAATAGAGCTATGCTCCCCGGCAACGGCGCCAGAAAATAGTCTTGATAACCCACAAGTATAGGAGACTCTTTTCTTCAATTTGCACAAAATTATATATATATCCCTTAAAGCAGCTTGTTTCTTATGAGCAGGGAAATATTTAGCAGAGAAGTAATAAATCATACCCTGGGGACTACGCACACAACCAGGATCAAGAGAATTAAACCATATCTTAGCATCACCCTTTAATGAGAACGGAAATATGTTAAGGATATAAAGGTATCGAGTTCTCTCATCATTAGTGAACAGGGTGGCTATATCATTTAATTTAGTAAGATGTGCCACAACAGTTTCAGATTCATAGCCATAAAAAGGATCAGATTCAACCAAAGTAATTATATCAGGATCAACAGAGAATTCATAATCCTTATCAGTAACACAGATAGGTGAAGTAGCAAAACCAGGGTCATGTTTCATTCTAGCATTAAGAGATTGCTGCTTCCATTTAGCTAATAACTTCTTAAGATCACTTCTATCATTGCAAGCAAGAATGGCTCTAGCAGATTCTTCATCTAGAACATAACCCTCAGGCACAACAGGTAATTCATATTTATTAGGAGGAGAGTCTTCATCATCACTGTCTTCAATATTATCAGTTTCAATAATTTCATTCTCTCTAGCCTAGCAAGTTGTTTATCAAGAAATTCACCAAGTGGCACAGTAGTATCAAGCATAGAAGTAGTTTCATCATAAGTATCATGCATAGCAGAAGTGGCATCATCAATAACATGCGACATATCAGAATTAATAGCAGAAGCAGGTTTAGGTGCCGCAAGCTTACTCAAAACGGAAGTTGAATCAGGTGCAGAGCTAGATGGCAGTTCCTTTCTCGTCTTTCAAGTTCTTCATAGTGACCAGCAGATATAAATCCCAAGTGACTCAAAGAATAGAGCTATGCTCCCCGGCAACGGCGCCAGAAAATAGTCTTGATAACCCACAAGTATAGAAGACTCTTTTCTTCAATTTGCACAAAATTATATATATATCCCTTAAAGCAGCTTGTTTCTTATGAGCAGGGAAATATTTAGCAGAGAAGTAATAAATCATACCCTGGGGACTACGCACACAACCAGGATCAAGAGAATTAAACCATATCTTAGCATCACCCTTTAATGAGAACGGAAATATGTTAAGGATATAAAGGTATCGAGTTCTCTCATCATTAGTGAACAGGGTGGCTATATCATTTAATTTAGTAAGATGTGCCACAACAGTTTCAGATTCATAGCCATAAAAAGGATCAGATTCAACCAAAGTAATTATATCAGGATCAACAGAGAATTCATAATCCTTATCAGTAACACAGATAGGTGAAGTAGCAAAACCAGGGTCATGTTTCATTCTAGCATTAAGAGATTGCTGCTTCCATTTAGCTAATAACTTCTTAAGATCACTTCTATCATTGCAAGCAAGAATGGCTCTAGCAGATTCTTCATCTAGAACATAACCCTCAGGCACAACAGGTAATTCATATTTATTAGGAGGAGAGTCTTCATCATCACTGTCTTCAATATTATCAGTTTCAATAATTTCATTCTCTCTAGCCTAGCAAGTTGTTTATCAAGAAATTCACCAAGTGGCACAGTAGTATCAAGCATAGAAGTAGTTTCATCATAAGTATCATGCATAGCAGAAGTGGCATCATCAATAACATGCGACATATCAGAATTTATAGCAGAAGCAGGTTTAGGTGTCGCAAGCTTACTCAAAACAGAAGGTGAATCAAGTGCAGAGCTAGATGGCAGTTCCTTTCTCGTCTTTCAAGTTCTTCATAGTGACCAGCAGATATAAATCCCAAGTGACTCAAAGAATAGAGCTATGCTCCCCGGCAATGGCGCCAGAAAATAGTCTTGATAACCCACAAGTATAGGGGATCACAACAGTTTTCGAGGGTAGAGTATTCAACCCAAATTTATTGATTCGACAAAAGGGGCGCCAAAGAATATTCTCAAGTATTAGCAGTTGAGTTGTCAATTCAACCACACCTGGATAACTTAGTATCTACAGCAAAGTATTTAGTAGCAAAGTAGTATGGAAATAACGGCAACGGTAGCAAAAGTAATATTTTTGGGTTTTGTAGTGATTGTCACAGTAGCAACGAAATAGTAAATAAGCGAAGAACAATATGTGAAAAGCTCGTACGAATTGGATCGGTGATGGAGAATTATGCCGGATGCGGTTCATCATGTAACAATCATAACATAGGGTGACACAGAACTAGCTCCAATTCATCAATGTAATGTAGGCATGTATTCCGAATATAGTCATACGTGCTTATGGAAAAGAACTTGCATGACATCTTTTGTCCTACCCTCCCGTGGCAGCGGGGTCCTAATGGAAACTAAGGGATATTAAGGCCTCCTTTTAGTAGAGTACCGGACCAAAGCATTAACACATAGTGAATACATGAACTCCTCAAACTACGGTCATCACCGGGAGTGGTCCCGATTATTGTCACTTCGGGGTTGCTGGATCATAACACATAGTAGGTGACTATAGACTTGCAAGATAGGATCAAGAACTCACATATATTCATGACAACATAATAGGTTCAGATCTGAAATCATGGCACTCGGGCCCTAGTGACAAGCATTAAGCATAGCAAAGTCATAGCAACATCAATCTTAGAACATGGTGGATACTAGGGATCAAACCCTAACAAAACTAACTCGATTACATGATAAATCTCATCCAACCCATCACCGTCCAGCAAGCCTACAATGGAAATACTCACGCACGACAGTGAGCATCATGAAATTGGTGATGGAGGATGGTTGATGATGACGATGGCGACGGATTCCCCTCTCCGGAGCCCCGAACGGACTCCAGATCAGCCCTCCCAAGAGGTTTTAGGGCTTGGCGGCGGCTCGGTATCGTAAAACGCGATGAATCCTTCTCTCTGATTTTTCTCTCCCCGAAAGTGAATATATGGAGTTGGAGTTGAGGTCGGTGGAGCGTCATGGGGCCCACGAGGCAGGGGGGCGTGCCCCCACCCTCGCGGAGAGGTGGACGCAACCCTGACGTGGATTCTTCTTCCAGTATTTTTAATATTTTCCAAAAATATGTTATGTGGATTTTCAGGTCATTCCGAGAACTTGTGTTTCTGCACATAAATAACACCATGGAAAGTCTGCTGAAAACAACGTCAGTCTGGGTTAGTTCCATTCAAATCATGCAAGTTAGAGTCCAAAACAAGGGCAAAAGTGTTTGGAAAAGTAGATACGATGGAGACGTATCAGCCCGCCATGCCCCCGCCCGTCCGCGATAGGCGAGGCCGGAGGCGGTCACCGCTGGAACTAGTGTTCGGTTTTTCACCGGAAGGCAGACGGAGGGAGGAGGCATTCTATCGGGATTTAGATGGCAATGCGGAGATCCAGGACTTGTTGGAGCCCGACCGCTTGGCGGAGGAGCAGGAGTCGTTGGAGCGCGATCGCATGGCGGAGGTGCAGCGTATCGCCCATTTGAGCCGTCAGCGGGACATGGAGCAGCAGTGCACCGACGCTTTGAGTCGCGAGCAGAGCGCCCGCAACTGGCGGACTACGTGGAGGCCGGCGCCTGGCAAATAGCCCTGGAGGCTGTCGGGCACGCACCCGTTTGCGACGCCGATTTTTACTACCAGCTCGTCAAGTGGGTTTCCTGCTTAGAAGCCGAAGCTTCGGTGGACCACGCCGGCATGGAAAGGGCCAACGTGGGCGACTGACGCGCCCTATCGCACCTCTGGCAAGTCCGAGGCGAGGCGGAGGACGCCGGTGCCGGCGTTTAGCATGTACCGCAGATGGCGGCCGGCATCGTCTAGTTAGCTAAGAGTAAGTTAGTACTTGTACGCTACTAGAGTATTAGTGGGAGTAGATAGTTAACTTGGCTATGATGGTTGTCAACGTGGAAGTTCAGTACTCTATATGTGGATCAGACCTGTTACTTTGCTCTGAATGTTGAACTTTCCGTTTGAACGTATGGAATGGGTTGTTATTTTTTTAAATGGATTGTATTTGTCCTCCACAGGTTTAGAGGCTGACTTGTGGGCTTACCAAGTTGACCCGTACACAATCAGGAGATGATTGTACGTGGAGAGGATGACAGCAGGGACCCGCCAAGGTCATGGCAGTACGCAAGCAAGTGCCTCCTTATTTCAAGCCAATAAAAAAAGGCTCCTCCGAATGGATTTCTGACATCTGGGTCACATGCCATTGTCAACGTAGTCAATAAACGAGAGAATTGCACAATGAGCGGCTGAAACCAGGGACCCAGCAGCTCGCCCAATTATTTTTTGTTTTGGGTTAATTTGATAAATGCCACTCCAAATCTGGTGTTTCTGAGAAATGCGACTGCAATTTCCAAAGTTTGAAAAATGCCATTTCATGCCATTTCCAGTGGCATTTTTCGAAGTCTGGACCGGCGTTTTTCAAAGTTTGCAAATTGCAGTGGCGTTTTCCAAAGTTTGCAAAAATTGCAGTGGCATTTTTCAAAGTTTGGAAATTGCAGTGGAATTTTTATGAATCACCATAATTGGAGTGGCATTTATCTAATTTGTTTTTGAGATGGAAGCAGGGTGTCAACTGGGCTGTGCGGGGCGCTCTGGCCTGTCTAGACAGCCTTCTCTTTTATGTTTACCACAGACCAGCCTAGTAGTTTTTTTTCTTTCTGAAAATGGCTAGCCAGGTTTTTTTGTGACTTGCCAAGTAAGTCGCTTTGTCAGGCCTGTTGGGCTGCAAATCTTTCAAGACGAGGAGAGCTTCATTCGGCTGGACAAGAAAATGGCCTATCAGTAATGAGAAATGGGCTGTACATTTTTAAAACACATCAAACCGGCAATTAGTTTCAAATTTCTTTTTTTCATTTCGAGATTAAATTGCATTAATTTTTATGCGTGGACAATTTGTTGGATTTTATATTGATATACATTTATTTTTTAAATCACTTTGAATGTGACTCGAAATTTTGGGATTAAAAAGTTCGGACCGCACCGAAATATGCAAAATTTCGTATAATTTTTAACCGTGGCCACAATATGGGCTGTAATGCTAACAAAAAGAATATGGGCTCAAAAAAACCTTAAGAATTAGCAAATGGGCTGTAAATTATTAGAAATAATGGCAGATGGGCAGTATGCTGTTTTCCACAGATTCGAGGCTTTCCTAAAAAGAGGTTGACGCATAAGCAGTGACTGTTGGATGTCCATCCAACGGCCGTCGTGCTTCTTCAATCTCTACTCTTCCCGCTCCAGCCGCTCAACCAAGCGCTGGCGGGACTGCCTGCTCCCTCCTCCCCGCGGGCGGTTGTGCTGCCGCGTAGGCCTCACCGCCCCACCGTACTCCCATCGCTGGCCTAGCTATCCCTCTACTCGCCCACACCTGTTGTTATTCTCCGGCGACAACAGACGAACCAGTAAACCCTCGTACAGTCGTACTCCCCTCCGCGTGGGGAACAATTGTCGAGTCTTCCCTGCCTCCGTGTGGTTCCCTTCCTAGGCCTCGCTGTCATCGACCACCCTGGTGCTCTCGGCGCGGCCTGGTCAAAGTGGTCAATGACCGACATCCATCTGAAGTGGACTGTACGTGGTGAGGCTGACAGCTGGGTCCACGGCCGCACGCAAGGAAATGCCTCCTTATTACGCGCAAAATAATGATTCCTCCACCTGACATCTGGGACGCACCGAAAGGGCCTCTGTATTTCACGAAAAAAACGTTACCACCGCGGACAGCTCGGACCCACCAGCTATATCTTCACACGGAAGGAAGTGCGTCCTTACTACGCACAAAAGAAATGAATACTCCCCCTGCTAGCTGGGACCCAGTATAGCGGCAGGCTGACTTGTGGGCCGACTAAGTTGACGGGGACGGAGGGCTTTGTCAACTTAGTCAATATGCACGATTCTATCTCCAGTGACCGTACGATGTCCATCCAATGGCCGTACATAGTGCTTCTTCAACCTCTGGTCTTCTTGCTCCAGCCGCCCAAACCAGCGCCGGTCGTGCCTCATGCTCTTGCCTCCCGTAGCCGGCTGCGATGCGGCGGAGGCCTCACCGCCCCCTACTACTCCCACCGCTGGCCAGGCCATCCCTCTACTCACCCACACCCCCTGTTATTCTGCAGCGACGGCAGCCTCACACCGCAGCGAACCAGTGAACCCTCATACTCTTCTACGCGTGGGCATCCACTTCCGCGTCTTCCCCGGCTCCGCGTCGTCCCCTTCCTAGGCCTTGGCGTCGTCCACCGCCCTGGTGCTCTCGGCGCGGCGTGGTCAACGTGGTCAAGGAACGACTTCCATCGGAAGAGTACTGTACGTGGAGAGGCTGACAGCTGGGTCCATGGCAGCCGCAAGGAAGTGCCTCCTTAATACGCGGAAAATAATTATTCCTCCACCTGACAGCAGGGACCCACCGGACGGGCCACTGTATTTGGTGAGAAAAACGTTTCCCCTTACTGCTGGGACCCACCGGACGGGCCACTGTATTTCTTGAAAAAAACGTTCCCCCCGCTGTCAGCTCGGACCCACCGGAAGTGCTGCCTTATTACGCACAAAAAAATGAATACTCCCCCTGCTAGTTGGGACCCACCTTGGTGGGTGGCTGACTTGTGGGCCTACTAACTTGACGGGGGTGTACTGCTTTGTCAACTTAGTCAATATGAACGATTCTAGCTCCAGTGACCGTACGATGTCCATCCAACGGCCGTAGTGCTTCTTCAACCTCTGGTCTTCTTGCTCCAGCCGCCCAAAGCAGCGCCGGTCGTGTCGCATGCTCCTGCCTCCCGTGGCCGGCTGTGCTGCCGTCGAGGCCTCACCGCCCCCTACTATTTCCACCGCTGGCCAGGCCCTGCAGCGACGGCAGCCTCACACCGCAGCCGAACCAGTGAACCCTCGTACTCCTCTCCGAACAGGCTTCCACTGTCGCGTCTTCCCCGGCTCCGCATCGTCCCCTTCCTAGGCCTCGCCGTCGTTCACCGCCCTGGTGCTCTCGGCGCGGCGTGGTCAACGTGGTCAAGGAACTACTTCCATCGGAAGAGTACTGTACATGGAGAGGCTGACAGCTGGGTCCACGGCCGAAGCAAGGAAGTGCCTCCTTATTACGAGCAAAATAAGTATTCCTCCACCTGACAGCGGGGCCCCACCGGACGGGCCACCGTATTTCATGAAAAAAATGTTTCCCCCTGACTGCTGGGACCCACCAGCTACATCTTCGCACGCAAGGAAGTGCCTCCGGGCAAGAAAAATGATTCGCCCCCTGACTGCTGGGACCCACCAGCTACATCTTCGCACGCAAGGAAGTGCCTGACAGTCGGGACCCACCTGGTCGAAGCGTACGTAGCGTTGTCATTCTGGTCGCGAACGTGTACGTACATACTGGTCGATGTAGAGGCGCGCACGTGTCGTAGTAAAGGCGC
Source organism: Aegilops tauschii subsp. strangulata (assembly GCF_002575655.3). Lineage (NCBI taxonomy): Eukaryota > Viridiplantae > Streptophyta > Magnoliopsida > Poales > Poaceae > Aegilops > Aegilops tauschii. Next base: position 74,277,926 of record NC_053035.3, read on the forward strand.
GCACGTAGCATGTACACGTACGTACAGCGGCCAGGGTGCAAGAAAGTAAATACGGCCACGTACGTACATACGGGCGGGGTGTCGAACGCCTACTCGCGCGTACGTACGGCCAGGGCTCGTGTACATGGCTGGGTCGGAACGGAGAAACTGCGTCGTCGTCGTGTTCATGGGGAGGCAATGGAATGCGTCGTGTTCATCGGGAGGCAACGGAACGCATGGGAGCCAACCGGCTTGGACGGAACAGCCGATGGAAACAAGGCCTGGCGTACTGCAGAACGGAGGAAACGGCCTTATGTTCGACCGGCCACGTTCGGAACGGGATCTTGTTCATCGGGAGGGGTCTGGCGTACCGCAAAACGGAGGAAACAGACCTCCTATGATTGAAACGGGGGTCCTGTTGATCGGGAGGGGTGTGGCGTACCGCAATACGGAGGAAACAGACTTGTGTTGGAGCGCTAAGGTCGAAACGGGGGTCCTGTTCATCGGGAGGGGTGTAGCGTACCAAAAACGGGACTCCACGGGATACTGTTCATCTCCACCGTCGACCCCCCAGCCTCCACGGGCTACTATTCATCCACCGTCGACCTCCTCCAGCCTCCACCCTGCGACTGTTCATCGACGGGCTCCTGTTCATCCAGCCTCCATCGCGCGCTACTCCACCGGCTACTCTTCAACCAGCCCTCTCCACGGGCTCCTGTTCAACCACCCCTCCACGGGCTACTGTTCATCCAGCCCTCCACCGCCTACTGTTTATCCAGCCCTCCACGGGGTGGTCCTGTTCATCCTGCCCTCCACGGGGTCCTATTCATCCAGCCACAACCGGCTCGATCGATCGGGGTCCTGTTCATCCAGACACAACACCACGGGGTCCTGTTCATCCACTCCCACCGGGAACTGTTCATCCAAACCCACCCAGCAACGCTCACTGTTCATCCAGAGGCAGCATCGATCGGCTTCAGTTAGCAGCAGTAGTGAAGGAATCGCTCAATCGGGTTCAGTTAACAGCCATCGATCGATCGCTCGGGTTCAGTAACGCGTAGCCTGCAGTGCAATCGCTCGGGTTCAGTTAGAGCCCAACACCTCGCTCGGGTTCAGTTAGAGCCCAACGCCTCGCACCCACGCGCGTGCGTGTACGAGAGAAACGCGCATCGCTCGGCCCCGACCACCCACCGTAACCGGGAACACCCCGATATTTTCCTCGCCCTCGCTTCTACCACGGTTTTTTCCATCATGGACGGCCCAAAGAATGTCATGCAGTTGCGTCTCCGGCCGCCCAGGACGAAAAGCCCATTTTCTGTCATGATTTTTTGTCATAGAAGTAGGACCCCACCAAATCTCTGATGATACCGGGTTTTGTCACAATTATCGTCATAGAAGTGGCATAAGTATGAAAAAAAAATTCGTTCGGCCCAAAATGTCACGGATGTCTTTTTTTGTAGCGTATGGACCTCGCGAGGTGTACCTTGCATAGATATCTCCGCTCCTCGGGAGCCAGCTTGCTGAGGCCGCCCCACAGGGAGGTCCTAGTGTCGTCTGATAACCCACAAGTATAGGGGATCGCAACAGTTTTCCAGGGTAGAGTATTCAACCCAAATTTATTGATTCGACACAAGGGGAGCCAAAGAATATTCTCAAGTATTAGCAGCTGAGTTGTCAATTCAACCACACCTGAAAGACTTAACATCTGCAGCAAAGTATTATGGAAGCAAAGTAGTATGAAAGTAACGGTAACGGTGGCAAAAGAAACAGTAGCAGTTTTGTAGTAATCGTAAAAGTGGCAACGGAAAAGTAACTAAGCAAAGATCAATATGTGAAAAGCTCATAAGCAATGGATCAGTGATGGACAATTATGTCGGATGCGATTCCGCATGCAACAGTTATAACATAGGGTGACACAGAACTAGCTCCAGTTCATCAATGTAATGTAAGCATGTATTCCGAATATAGTCATACGTGCTTATGGAAAAGAACTTGCATGACATCTTTTGTCCTACCCTCCCATGGCAGCGGGGTCCTATTGGAAACTAAGGGATATTAAGGCCTCCTTTTAATAGAGTACCGGACCAAAGCATTAACACTTAGTGAATACATGAACTCCTCAAACTACGGTCATCACCGGGAGTGGTCTCGATTATTGTCACTTCGGGGTTGCCGGATCATAACACATAGTAGGTGACTATTGACTTGCAAGATAGTGTTGACACCTGATTTTGGCAAGATACAAAGTGAAAGGGTTTTCAGCATGAGAAAGTTTCACATCATTGAATGGAACAACTTTGATGTTTAGGCTATCGCCATTCGACTTCATCTCAGTGGCCGAAGCTGTACTCCGAGTGACAAAATTTAGTGTTTTGAATGCTTTTCGGCCGATTACACCCTCAATATGACCTCAGATGAAGGAGCACTCTAAAGGAATTGTCTTCGTCTCGTCGAGGCAATTGATTTTCATATATAAATCATCTTAATCCGAGTTCATATGCAAAAGTTACAATCAATACGGTTTGGACAGGCCAGAGACCAAAATATTATGCTTAATACCAGACACATGTTGATAAGTGTCTGATGCAATGCGTGAGCAATTCGGCCCTCAAGACTGCCTTTAATAAAAAAAACTGCAGCACAGAAAAGTTTCGTCTCGTCGAGCCGATCGGTTTTCATATATAATTCGTCTCAATCCGAGGTCGTATGAGGCTTGGAGAGACAAGACAAGATCAGGCTGTGTTTTCAGTCGGAAATCCGAGTGAAAAAGTTTACCATCCGAGTGAAAATTTACCGGTCGAGTGAAAGTTTGCTGACCGGATGAACTTATTATTATCCGAGTGGAAATATGGTCATCCGAGTGAAATTTTCCTCCAGGTGAAAATATTCCGAGTGAAAAGATTGCCATCGGAACGAAAACTTGCCGATCTAGTAAGGTATTCTCATCCGAGTGGAAATATAGTCATCCGAGTGAAAGATTGTCTTCCGAGTGGAAAAGTCCAGTCAGACGATCCGAGCGAAATTCTCTAATATCCGAGTGGATGAGCTCGAATCCGAGTGAAACTTAACATGTGCCTGAAAGTTTATCAAGATGACCTCGGATGAAGAAGTATTCAATATAGAAGTTGTGGGTATCATCAAGACGGTAAACTTTGGTTTTGGAGTCATCATAATCAGAGATAGTATATGGCCTGCAAATTCACTACGAGACTCGGATAATCCAGTCTACTGCAAGACCGATTCCGACTGGAAGGTAAAGATGACCTCAAAAAGTATTCAAGGTGGCCTTATTTGAAAAAGTGATCAACATGAGGGTTGTTCTTATCGTCAAGGCGCACAAGTTTGTTATCTGGGCCGTCTTGATGCGAGATAATATGCAAGCTCAGCGTCCCGCACAAGGAGGAAGATAGAAGTTGGGCCAGATTCAGACTGAATCCGAGTTGGAATAGAACTAGGACTCTAGGACGTGAATTGATGTAATTTCTTGTAAGGAAAGCCTAGATGAATCATTTACTTGTACGGGAAGTCCAGCCACCTCTTATATATATTTGAGGTGATGGCCGATTGAACAACACACAATCGAACAAATCAATATACTACTTTTTCATCTACATTTTATCTCTCCACCGTTTTTCTCTCTCGTTCTTCGTTGTTCCTCGAATGAGAGCTGCGAATCCCGAGGCTCTTGGGGTGAGCGAATCGACCTAGGCCAGCCCATAGCCGCCGCACTCCCTGACGGGGTCCCTCCTGGGGGTGTTGGGTTTTCGGGTCTGCAAAAGCGCCCGTTGACTGTCTTGCGTATCGCGCTGTTGGTCGGGTCTCCTTCGACGTGAGCTGCGGTGCATCACCCCCGGCGTCGAGGGTACACGTGACGTGTTCGTGTGTCAATACACTTTTTTGCGACTCCGTTGGGGACTGAAAATCAATCGTCATCATCCACCATGTCTGATCTTCCCAAGCCATCTGAGGTAGACGCCGATAACATCATTAAGCCTAGTCTTAATGAGATATCGGCCGATCATCGCCAAGTTTATGAGGAGTACAAGAAGGCGCGTGAAGAGAAGGATTTGCAGGAGTTCCTTGCAAAATTCAAGAAGGATAGCCAAGGCAACATCACTCCGATTGAAGAAATCAAGTTCCCTCTTCTTCAAGCCGAGCAGGTTAAACCCTCTGTAAGTACTACCTTTTCTCCTGAGCAGTGGGCTGAGATTGAAAGACGTATTGCTGATGGTAACAACCTAGTCTATCAAACTTTCATAGAAAATACTAATGCTCAGAAGAATATATCTCAATCGTCTAGTGGTAATGATGGTGTAGCTGCTAGTGTGCAAAACCCTAATCTGGCTTTACCTATTGCATCGGCGCCTCCCGTGCCGATGGCTTATTATCCTACCCAAACAAATCAGATTGTGACTGCACCCATCAACCCTATTATGAGCATGCCAGGTTCGGTGGCAACGCCAAACCAAACCCTACCTACAGCAACCACTCAACCACTACCAAATTATGGGTCGACATACATGCCACAATTCCTACCTACAGCTAGTAACCCTACTCCTCCTATGCCATTGCCACAAGCTTCATCGACCACTATGGATGATGGTCTAGCTAATCTTAGAGAGGAGATGGCTAAGATGCTTTGAGAAAATTTTGGAGTTGAGTTACCTCGGAATTGGATTTACCAAAAGCCGTACCCCGAGTACTTTGATGCCATCCAGTGCCCTCCAGGATATAAAATTCCAGATTTTGTTAAATTTAATGGAGAAGGCACAAAAACCACATGGGAGCATGTTAGTCAATATTTAGCACAACTGGGTGAGGCAAGCTCATTGAATGAATTGAAAGTGTGTTTATTTCCTTTATCATTAAATGGTACCGCATTTTCATGGTTTTCTTCTTTACCCTATGGTTCCATTCGGGTTTGGTCGCAGCTAGAGCAGAAGTTTCATGATCACTTTTATAGCGGCGACAATAAACTCAAGTTGTCACATCTAACATCGGTTAGACAGAAGCATGATGAATCAGTCTCCGATTACCTCAAGAGATTCAGAGAAACAAAAAAACCGGTGTTTTAGTTTGGTGATAACCGAGAGGGACTTGGCGGACCTAGTGCTGAGTGGTTTGAGAACTCCCATTAGAGAAAAGCTAGAAGGCTATGAGTTCTTAAATATCAACCAAGTCTTACAAAGGGCTTTGGCTCAGGAAAGCCGAAGCAAAGACCTCAAAGAAGTGCATAGATACAAAGCCGATCGTCCAAAGATGAATATGGTGGAATATGATAGTGATCACTCGGACGATGAGGGTGATGTTTTTGCTACTGAATTTGTTTGGCCGTCTAAGGCCAAACCCTTTACTTGCAATGATCTGAAACTGATTCATAAGAATCGTGATGATGAGATGAAGTTTACTTTTGACATTGCTAAGTGTGATCGAATATTTGAAGCTTTGCTGCAGGCTAAGATTATTAGAATATCTCATACTTTACCACCGTCTGAAGAGCTAAAATGGCGTGCTTATTGCAAATATCATAATTCTTTTTGTCATGCTACTAACGATTGCAATGTTTTTCGACGATGGATACAATCGGCCATTAATGACGGACGATTGAACTTTTCTGAGATGCAAGTTGATAAACAGCCTTTTCCAATGAATACCATGGATTTGGAGGGGAAGAAACTACTCATTCGGCCGGAGGTAGCCGGATTTGCTAATAAAGCTAATGTCATTGTTGGTGAGCCCAGGAAAGACTAGGAGGACAACAAGGTCTTGGGGAGACAGGTTGTGCTTGGTAAGCAACCCGAGGGCAAGGAAGTGATCGAAATCACCATCAAGAATCCTACACTCGGGGGGCAACTACAAGTGCAAGAAAATGCTCGTGTGAGATTTGTCAAGCCCAAGAGTCCATAAGTTGGCAAGTGGAAAAGGAATGAAGTTAAAGTACAGCGCAAGCGGATCAAACCAACTTTTGATATGTTGCTATCCAAATATGCCAATCAGTCGGCTGGTTCCAGCTCTAACCGGCCATCATACTTGAAGCGACCAAGGTCACCATCGGATGATATGTTCAGTCAGTATATGAAACCAGGTGGACCAAAGGCACTATTTCTAGAAGAGTAGAGGCAAACTGTTTGGGACCAACTTGAATACTCATATAATGGCCGACAGAACATCGGTAACTATCGGTCGGCTGGTCAAAACATGCGACCGGATGGAACTTATCCGAGTGTAAGAATGCACCGAGGTGGAAGCTATCCGAGTGAAAAAATGTGGCCAAGTAGATTCCATCCGACTGAATTCCATCCGAGTGACATCCATCCGAGTGGATTCCATCAGAGTAAAAAGGTGTGCCCGAGTGGAAATTTCATGCATCTGGAAAGCCGAAAAGAATGGCGTGTTAAATCACCAAGTGTTGCAGCAATTGAGTTGGGAAAAGGCAAGGAGAAAATGGATGCCGACTCACTTATATTGGGCACCAAAATATTCGCCATACAGCAGCTGATTGTGCATAGCAATCCGACTGAGACGATACTTGCTATCGCGCCAAAGCACTCGGCTAATAACCATGAAGCAAGCACCAGCCAAGTAAAAACGAGAGATCCTAAATACACACAGCCAAAGTGGTGTCCTCCAGGGCTAACAAAAACACAAAAAAGGAAACTACAGAGAGTAAGGAGTCAAGAGATGGCAGAACAAGAGGCCGAGAAGCAAAGGGATAAGTTGTTCAATGACACTTGGCCTATGGTACCTACAAAACAAGTGTGGAGGCCCAAACAAATACAAGATGCAGTGGCTTCTACACCTATCACAGCAGCACCTACATTACCAAAAGAGGACGACACAATCATTGCATCATCTATGTTACCTATTGCTTCCTCTTCACTCGGACAAATTTCAGAATCGGTGGATGCACTCGAGGAGGAGGCTGATATGTTGGACTACGAGTCTACGGTGGTTCATGAAGGTATGGATATCAATATGGTCTATTACTTACCTGCTGAGTTTCGTGCTGTAGCTGAGGAAGGGGAGGTTGCTCAGCTGGATTTTGGCCCTAAAAATGCAATATTCGAGAAGCCAAAAGAACCAGTAACGCATCTGAAACCGTTATATCTCAAAGGTCATATCGATGGGTCGCCGCTCACTCGGATGCTTGTGGATGGAGGTGCTGTGGTAAATCTTATGCCCTATTCGGTCTTCAAGAAATTGGGTTTGCCTGATGAAGAATTGATCAAGACCAATATGGTGCTCAATGGGTTTGAAGGCAAAGAGAAAACTGAAGCAAAAGGTGTAAATTATGTGGAGCTTACAGTCGGAAGCAAAACTTTGGCTACTGTATTCTTTGTCGCTGAGGTGCAAGGTAAGTACAACGTTATACTAGGCCGTGATTGGGTTCATGCAAACCAGTGCGTGCCATCCACTATGCACTAGTTTTTGATTCAGTGGGTTGATGATGAAGTGGAAGTCATTCATGCGGATAACTCGGCCTGTGTTGCTTTGGCCGATGCATCGGTGGATTGGCAACATCCCAATGCTACTTGCTTGACGGGACGTGACTTATCAAAATTTTATTTTCTCAGCGCGACCAAGAATGGTTTTGTGCCCGTCTCTTTAAAGCCGACTGAATGCAATCGGCTCCAAGGTATGATATGTTTAAATGGATCCTAATTCCGAGTGGTTACAAAAATGTCTTGTAAAGTATCGGTCCAGTGAGAACGATATGTATGAGTCTATAGAGGAGTTGGATGACATGGATAAACTTGGACAAGGTTTTACATCAGCCGATCCGTTAGAAGAGGTAGATATTGGAGATGGTTCAGTCACTCGACCGACATTTATAAACATAAATTTGAAAGCCAATTGTAAGGCTAAGTTAATCGAGCTATTGAAAGAATATGTTTGTTGCTTTGCATGGGAATATCATGAGATGCCAGGGTTAAGCCGAGAGCTAGTGGAGCATCGGTTGCCTATAAAGGTCGGTTTTAGACCTTACAAACAGTCGGCCAGAAAATTTAATCCGAAAAACCGGATCAAGGAAGAGATTGGTCGACTGCTTGAAGCTAATTTCATTCGACCTTGCAGGTATGCCGAGTGGATTTCTAACATTGTCCAAGTGGAGAAGAAAGGATCCGGCAAGTTGAGGGTGTGCATTGATTTCAGAGATTTGAATAGGGCTACACCCAAAGATGAGTATCCTATGCCAATAGCCGATATGCTTATTAATGATGCTTCTGGACATAAGGTTATTAGCTTTCTAGATGGTAATGCCGGATACAATCAAATTTTCATGGCCGAAGAGGACATGTACAAAACGGCTTTCCGATGTCCTGGTTTCCTTGGTTTATTCGAGTGGACAGTGATGACATTTGGATTAAAAAATGCTGGAGCCACGTATCAAAGGGCTATGAATTTAATTTTTCATGATTTACTCACTGTCATACTTGAAGTTTATATTGATGATATTGTTGTCAAATCGGATGCTTTTCAATCTCACTTGGCCGATTTGCGTTTAGCTTTCGAAAGAATGAAAAAGTATGGACTGAAGATGAATCCTTTAAAGTGTGCATTCGGCGTATCAGCTGGCAAGTTTTTGGGTTTCATTATTCATGAAGATGGCATAGAGATTGATCCCAAAAAGATAGAGGCCATACATAAAGTGGAGGCTCCAACATGCAAGAGAGATATGCAAAAGTTCCTTGGCAAGGTCAATTATTTGAGAAGGTTCATAGCTAATCTATCAGGGAAAGTTGATGCATTTACTCCTATCCTTCGGTTAAAGAATGATGCTGATTTCACTTGGGGGGCAAAACGGCAAGAAGCATTTGATATGATCAAGAATTATTTGTGCACTCCTCCGGTGATGAAAGCACCCAAGCATAGGGAACCCTTCAGACTTTACATTGCAGCAGAGGAAGGAGTTATTGGTGCTATTCTAACTCAAGAGACCAAAGAAAAAGAGCATGCCATCACTTATTTGAGCCGCCGCTTATTGGACACAGACACAAGGTATACATTTATTGAGAAATTATGTCTATGCTTATATTATGCTTGCACAAAACTGAGACATTATTTAGTGCCGAGTGCTTGTGTAGTAGCTTGTCAAACCGATGTCATTAAATACATGTTGCATAGGCCAATTCTTAGTGGTAGAATTCGCAAGTGGTCTTATGCTTTGATTGAATATGATTTGGCTTATGAATCTTTAAAATCCATGAAAGGCCAAACTGTTGCTAATTTCATTGTTGAACATCGGGTTAATGACAAGAATGATGTTGATATGAACCTTGTTTCATTAGTACCATGGAGATTACACTTTGATGGTTCAGTTTGTAGCAATGGCCAAGGTGTTGGTATTGTTTATATATCTCCTCAATGTGCTGTTTTTGAAGCCTCATGCCGCTTAGAATATTTTTGCACAAACAATCAAGCCGAATATGAAGCATTGTTATTCGGCCTAGAGATGTTACTTGCTATAGGTGTTACACATATTGAGGCTTATGGTGATTCGTTACTAGTGGTGCAGCAAATATCCAAAGTCTTTCAGTGTTTGGACGAACCACTTAATGTTTATCTTGATAAATGTTTCGATATAATTTCTACTTTGGATTGTTTTAGCATTGCACATATATCTAGACATGACAACTGGAAAGCAAATGAGTTGGCACATCAAGCATCTGGATACCATGTTGATCATGGCATGTTTCATATTTCTCAAAGTCCGATGTCTTGTCTTACCAGTATAGAAGTGGCCGAACCAGAACCCACTAATTCGGTCATTAACAAAAAATCTAGTGCAGGTGACAATCCCGACTGGAGGAAGCCCATTGTTGATTACTTGTGCAATCCGAGTGAAAGGATGGACAGGGCTGTTCGGTGTATGGCTTTCAAGTATACAATGAGAGATGATGGTATTTATCGCCGAACAGTCGATGATGTTCTTCTAAAGTGTTTGGATGAGGACCAGGCAAGAGTTGCTATGGGAGAGGTACATGAAGGCATTTGTGGCACTCACCAGTCGGCTCCCAAGATGAAATGGTTACTGCGACGTGCTGGGTTTTATTGGCCGACTATGATTAATGACTGCTTCAGATATTGTAAAGGGTGTGAAGCTTGTAAAAAATTTGGTGATATTCAATTGGCTCCTGCTGCTATGTTGCATCCTATTATCAAGCCGTGGCCCTTCAGAGGATGGGGTTTAGACTTTATTGGGAAAATTCATCCATCTTCCTCAAAGGGGCATCGGTTTGTATTGGTGGCAACTGATTATTTCACTAAATGGTCTGAAGCAGTACCTCTCAAGAACATGACACATACAGAGGTAATTCAATTCATAACTCAGCACATTATTCATAGATTCGGTATTCCTCAAACGTTAACAACAGATCAAGGTTCATCTTTCATGTCACACCAAGTCAGAGAGTTTGCCGAATCTTATAACATAAAGTTGCTCAATTCCTCTCCATATTATGCCCAAGCTAATGGACAAGCTGAGTCTAGGAATAACATTTTAATCAAACTCATCAAGAAGAAGATTGAAGATAATCCAAGGAGATGGCATGAGTTGTTATCTGAAGCTTTGTGGGCACATAGAATTTCAAGGCATGGTGCTACGAAGGTGACCCCATATGAGCTAGTATATGGTCAAGAGGCCGTTTTACCAGTGGAAGTAAATTTGAATGCTTTGAGAATAGCCAAACAAAATGATTTATCGGCAGTAGACTTTTATAACTTGATGATGGACAATATTGATGAGGTTGCCGATAAACGTTCGGTTGCTTTCAAGTCCATAGAGAGAGACAAGTTGAGGGTTGCAAGAGCTTACAATAAGAAAGTTAAGTTGAAGAATTTTCAAGTTGGTGATCTCGTCTGGAAAGTGATTCTGCCAATTGGTTCAAGAGATAGAAAATTCGGGAAGTGGTCTCCAAGTTGGGAAGGTCCTTTTAGGATTACAAGAGTTGTTCCAGGAAATTCATATTTGGTGGAATCAAAACAAGGGGCATTGTTACCTCGAGCTCTCAATGGCAAATATTTGAAGAAGTACCACCCGAGTGTGTGGCAGGAAGCCTAACTAGGCAATGGCCGATATACGATTATCGCCCTTAGCACAAACATGGCCGATACATAATTATCGCCCTGAGAAAAATAAATGGCCGATGGAGTGTTGATATCGTCCTTAGAACAAACACTATGCATATTATTTTTCGGCGTGCAAGCTTTGCCGAAAAACAGGGGGCATGTGTTGACACCTGATTTTGGCAAGATACAGAGTGAAAGGGTTTTCCGCATGTGAAAGTTTCACATCGTCGAGTGGAACAACTTTGATGTTTAGGCTATCACCATTCGACTTCATCTCAGTGGCCGAAGCTGTACTCCGAGTGACAAAATTTAGTGTTTTGAGTGCTTTTCGGCCGATTATGCCCTCAATATGACCTCAGATGAAGGAGCACTCTAAAGGAATTGTCTTCGTCTCGTCAAGGCAATTGATTTTCATATATAAATCATCTTAATCCGGGTTCATATGCAATTCGTCTCGTCGAAAAACCTTCAACACAGAAAAGTTTCGTCTCGTCGAGCCGATCGATTTTCATATATAATTCGTCTCAATCCAAGGTCGTATGAGGCCTGGAGACACAAGACAAGATCAGGCTGTATTTTTAGTTGGAAATCCGAGTGAAAAAGTTTACCATCCGAGTGAAAATTTACCGGTCGAGTGAAAGTTTGCTGACCGGATGAAATTATTATTATCCGAGTGGAAATATGGTCATCCGAGTGAAATTGTCCTCCAGGTGAAAATATTCCGAGTGAAAAGATTGCCATCAGAATGAAAACTTGCCAATCGAGTAAGATATTGTCATCCGAGTGGAAATATAGTCATCCGAGTGAAAGATTGTCTTCCGAATGAAAAAGTCCAGTCGGACGATCCGAACGAAAGTCTCTAAAATCCGAGTGGATGAGCTCGAATCCGAGTGAAACTTAACATGTTCCCGAAAGTTTATCAAGATGACCTCGGATGAAGAAGTGTTCAATACAGATGTTGTGCGTATCATCAAGACAGTAAACTTTGGTTTTGGAGTCATCATCATCAGAGATAGTATATGGCCTGCAAATTCACTACGAGACTCGGATAATCCAGTCTACTGCAAGACCGAGTTCGACTGGAAGGTAAAGATGACCTCAAAAAGTATTCAAGGTGGCCTTATTTGAAAACATGATCAACATGAGGGTTGTTCGTATCGTCAAGGTGCACAAGTTTGATATTTGGGCCATCTTGATCCGAGATCATATGCAAGCTCGGCGGCCCGCACAAGGAGGAAGAAGTTGGGCCAGATTCAGACTGAATCCGAGTTGGAATAGAACTAGGACTCTAGGACGTGAATTGATGTAATTTCTTGTAAGGAAAGCCTAGATGAATCCTTTACTTGTACGGGAAGTCCAGCCGCCTCTTATATATATTGGGGGTAATGGCCGATTGAACAACACACAATCGAACAAATCAATATACTACTTTTTCATCTACGTTTTATCTCTCCACCGTTTTTCTCTCTCGTTCTTCGCTGTTCCTAGAATTTGAGAGCTGCGAATCCCGAGGCTCTTGGGGCGAGTGAATCGACCTAGGGCAGCCCATAGCCTCCGCACTCCCTGGCGGGGTCCCTCCCGGGGGTGTGGGGTTTTCGGGTCTGCAAAAGCGCCCGTCGACTGTCTTGCGTATCGCGCTGTCGGTCGGGTCTCCTTCGATATGAGCTGCGGTGCATCACCCCCGGCATCGAGGGTACACGTGACGTGTTCGTGCATCAACAGATAGGATCAAGAACTCACATATATTCATGAAAACATAATACGTTCAGATCTGAAATAATCGCACTCGGGCCCTAGTGACAAGCATTAAGCCTAGCAAAGTCATAGCAACCTCAATCTCAGGACATAATGGATACTAGGGATCAAACCCTAACAAAACTAACTCGATTACATGATAAATCTCATCCAACCCATCACCGTCCAGCAAGCCTACGATGGAATTACTCACGCACAGCGGTGACCATCATGGAATTGGTGATGAAGGTTGATGATGACGACGGCAACGGATTACCCTCTCCGGAGCCCCAAATGGACTCCAGATTAGCCCTCCCGAGAGAGATTAGGGCTTGGCGGCGGCTCCATATCGTAAAACATGATGAATCCTTTTTTTTGATTTTTTCTCCCCAAACATGAATATATAGAGTTGTAGTTGACGTCGGTGGAGCCTCAGGGGGGCACGAGGCAGGGGGGCGTGCCCCAGGGGGGTGAGCATGCCCTCCACCCTCGTGGACAGGGTGTGGGCCCCTGGTGTTGATTCTTTCGCCAGTATTTTTTATTAATTCCAAAAATATTCTCCGTGAAGTTTCAGGACATTCCGAGAACTTTTATTTCTGCACAAAAATAACACCATGTCAATTCTGCTGAAAGCAGCGTTAGTCCGGGTTAGTTCATTCAAATGATGAAAGTTAGAGTCCAAAACAAGGGCAAAAGTGTTTGGAAAAGTAGATACGTTGGAGACGTATCAACTCCCCCAAGCTTAAACCTTTGCTTATCCTCAAGGAATTCAGTTGATAAACTAAAAGTGATAAAGAAAAACTTTTACAAACTCTGTTTGCTCTTGTTGTTGTAAATATGTAAAGCCAACATTCAAGTTTTCAGCAAAGATTATGAACTAACCATATTCACAATAAAACTTAGGTCTCATGTTTACTCATATCAATGGCATAATCAACTAGCGAGCAATAATAATAAATCTCGGATGACAACACTTCTCAAAACAATCATAATATGATATAACATGATGGTATCTTGCTAGCCCTTTCTGAGACCGCAAAACATAAATGTAGAGCACCTTTAAAGATCAAGGACTGACTAGACATTGTAATTCATGGTAAAAGAGATCCAATCATAGTCATACCCAATAGAAATTAATAATAATGGATGCAAATGACAGTAGTGCTCTCCAGCTAGTGCTTTTTAATAAGAGGGTGATGACTCAACAAGAAAGTAAATATATAGGCCCTTCGCAGAGGGAAGCAGGGATTTGTAGAGGCGCCAGAGCTCGATATTGAAATAGAGATAAATTATTGAGCGGCATACTTTCATTGTCAACATAACAACCAAGAGATGGCGATATCTTCCATGCTACACACATTATAGGCGGTTCCCAAACAGAATGGTAAAGTTTATACTCCCCCTCCACCAACAAGCATCAATCCATGGCTTGCTCGAAACAACGAGAGCCTCCAACTAGCAATAGTCCCAGGGAGAGTTTTGTTTGCTATTATTTTGATTTCAGCAAGGGACCGGGCATCCCGGTGACCAGCCATTTTCTCGTGAGTGAGGAGCGGAGTCCACTCCTCTTGAGAATAACCCGCCTAGCATGGAAGATACAGACAGCCCTAGTTGATACATGAGCTATTTGAGCATATAAACAGAATTTTATTTGAAGGTTTAGATTTTGGCACATACAAATTTACTTGGAATGGCAGGTAGATACCGCATATAGGAAGGTATGGTGGACTCATATGGAATAACTTTTGGGGTTTTATGGAAGTGCATGCACAAGCAGCATTCCCGCTTAGTACAAGTGAAGGCTAGAAAGAGACTGGGAAGCGACCAACTAGAGAGCGACAACAGTCATGAACATGCATTAAAATTAATCAACACTGAGTGCAAGCATGAGTAGGATATAATTCACCATGAACATAAATATCATGGAGGCTATGTTGATTTTGTTTCAACTACATGTGTGAACATGTGCCAAGTCAAGCCACTCGAATCATTCAAAGGAGGTTACCACCCTATTATACCACATCACAACCATTTTAATAGCATGTTGGCACGCAAGGTAAACCATTATAAACTCCTAGCTAATTAAGTATGGCATGAGCAACTATAATCTCTAATTGTCATTGCAAACATGTTTCATTCATAATAGGCTGAATCAGGAACGATGAACAAGATAGGTCGAGTTCATACCAACTTCTCTCATCTCAATCAGTCCATCATATATCGTCATTATTGCATTTCATTTGCATGACCGAACGGTGTGGATAATAATAATAGTGCATGTGCATTGGACTAAGCTGGTCTGCAAGCATTTAATACAAAGGAGATGACAAGGTAATATGGGCTCTTGGTTAAATCAACAATAATGCATATGAGAGCCACTCAATATTTTCATCATGGTCTTCTCCTCTTGACCCCCAAAGAAAGGGAAATTAAACTATTTACACGGGAAAGCTCCCAATAAGCAAAAGAAGAACGAGAAATATTTTTGGGTTTTCTTTTAATTGTTACTACTACAGGCATGGAAAGTAAACTAGCTAAAAGCTATAAGTAATTTTTTTGGTTTTTCTTAAGGTTTTTCAAACACACAAGAAGAAGGCTTAAAACAGAAAATAAACTAGCATGGATAGTACAATGAAAAAGTATGAGCACCGACAACTGGTATCAGTGTGTGAACATCAATGTAATGTCGGTGAGAAATACGTACTCCCCCAAGCTTAGGCTTTTGGCCTAAGTTGGTCTATGCCCATGGATCAAAGTGGTCCTCTCCAATGTACTGAGGAGGATCCTCGGGGTGCCACTGGTTAGCGAGTTCTTGCGGATCCCACTGATAAATAGACTCCTGATATGGGTCAGGAGATGGCCCTGGCTCTGGCTCTGGGGATCGTGTTCACTCCCAATATGCATAAATGTCATTGGGCAGGATGATGTATGTGCCTGAATAAATGTTAAACAAAGAAGGTGCAGGCAGGGTAATAATCTGACAAGTCTTTTCACTGAATACCAAGTTATAAATGAGACTCTTCTCCTTATCATCGCAAATAAAATCATGTGCTACCATACTTTTATAGTCTAAGAAAATAGAGGGCAGCACCTTTTCTTCTTTCTCATAGTGTCTAATAGGAATCTCAAAATATTTAGCAAGACGCGAAGCAAAGATACCTCCAAAAATGGGGCCTTTTGTACGGTTTAGACTGAACCGTTTAGCAACCATAGCGCCTAAACTGAAAGTTCTGTCATGGAGTAAAGCATGGCGCAAAATGGCGAGGTCAGGAGCACTGAGGCCCCCACTATTCCCGCGACCAATTAAACATCTACTAGCAAATATTGCATAGTAACATAGAACAGGAAAATGTATACTAGTAGTTCTTGCATCTGACCCTTTTCTCTTTTCATCTACAGCAATTTCATCAATATATTTTACTACATCACTAGGATGTGGTTCCTCAACGCTGCCCTCAAAAGGCAACTTGCAAACCGCACAAAAATCATAGAGGGACATCTCCTAAAACTCATCATATAAATAAAAATCTACCGAAGGTGGTGATCTCCTAGCATGAAAATGAAAAATTTGCACAAAAATATTAGTGAGTAGGAGATACTGTTCGACTTGGTCGTGGAGGAAGTCGGTGAGGCCTGCATTCTCAGCCAAGTAATAAAAATCATCATAAATTCTGGCGGCTCTCAAGAACTCATCACAAGGCCATTCGCACGGCTGAACCTCCGCAGTGCGAGGGAGATTATATTTGGGTTCTTATTCTCTTCACTTTGCTTATCCTTCGAGATTCGGCTCGAAGAGCCTCTCAACGATCTCTTCAACATTTTCTCCCTCTGAAAAATTCCTGAAATTTTTCATGACTCAAAATAAAAGTGAACCAAACTCAACAAGATTGATAGCAACTACTCCCATAAGTGCCTAGAGGCTATATCATGCATTAGAACTACTTGGGACCAAATAAATTTGACATGCAAGCTCAAGAACAGGGTCACCTAAGCAGCAAAAAATTGAAATAAATAAAGCACTAGAACAAAAACTAAATGGACCATTAGAGGAATCACATACCGAAGAACAATCCCCCAACGCAGTTTTGTAAATGGAGCTTTGAGCAAGGAGATCGAAAATCGAAGCAAAACGAGCTAGAACACGAGTTTGAGCTGTGTGGTGATTTTTTCTGGAGGAAGACGAAGTGTGTGGGTGCAGGAGTAAGTGGAGGGGCCACGTGGGTCCCACGAGGCAGGGGGAGCGCCCCAGGGGTGCGCACGCCCTAGATCCTCGTGGCCAGGTGGTGGCTCCCCCTGGAGTGTTCTGAGTGCCAGATATTCTTAAATATTCTACAAAAAATCATATTTCAATTTTAGGACATTTGGAGAACTTTTATTTTTGGGGTATTTTTTTGCAAGGATAAATCAGAAAACAGACAGAAAATACTATTTTTGCTTTATTTAATCTAAATTACAGAAAGTAAAAGGAGGGTACAGAGAGTTGTGCTTTCTAACTTCATCCATCTCATGCTCATCAAAAGGAATCCACTAACAAGGTTGATCAAGTCTTGTTAACAAACTCATTCCGAATCGCATGAAACCGGAAAAATTTCGAATAGCACTAGGTTACCTCAACGGGGATATGCACGTCCCCAGCAATAAGAATATCATATTTCTTCTTGAAAGTAGGAAGAGGAAATTCAAAACCTCCAATAGTAATTATTGGAATTTTTCCAATAGAATTGATACTGTGGACTTGAGGTTGTTTCCTCGGAAAGTGTACCGTATGCTCATTACCATTAACATGAAAAGTGACATTGCCTTTGTTGCAATCAATAACAGCCCCTGCAGTATTCAAAAAGGGTCTACCAAGAATAATAGACATACTATCGTCCTCGGGAATATCAAGAATAACAAAGTCTGTTAAAATAGTAACGTTTGCAACCACAACAGGCACATCCTCACAAATACCGACAGGTAAAGCAGTTGATTTATCGACCATTTGCAAAGATATTTCATTAGGTGTCAACTTATTCAAATCAAGTCTACGATATAAACAGAGAGGCATAACACTAACACCGGATCATAACACATAGTAGGTGACTATTGACTTGCAAGATAGGATCAAGAACTCACATATATTCATGAAAACATAATAGGTTCAGATCTGAAATCATGGCACTCGGGCCCTAGTGACAAGCATTAAGCATAGTGAAGTCATAGCTGCATCAATCTTAGAACATAATGGATACTAGGGATCAAACCCTAACAAAACTAACTCGATTACATGATAAATCTCATCCAACCCATCACTGCCCAGCAAGCCTACGATGGAATTACTCACGCATGGCGGTGAGAATCATGAAATTGGTGATGGAGGAAGGTTGATGATGACGACGGCAACGGATTCCCCTCTCCGGAGCCCCGAACGGACTCCAGATCAGCCCTCCCGAGAGAGATTAGGGCTTGGCGGCGGCTCCGTATCATAAAACGCGATGAATCCTTCTCTCTGATTTTTTTTCTCCCCGAACGTGAATATATAGAGTTGGAGTTGAAGTCGGTGGAGACTCAGGGGGCCCACGAGGCAGGGGGCGCGTCCAGGGGGTGGGCACGCCCTCCACCCTCATGGACAGGGTGTGGGACCCCTAGTGTTGATTCTTTCACCAGTATTTTTTATTAATTCCAAAAATATTCTCCGTGAAGTTTCAGGTCATTCTGAGAACTTTTATTTCTGCACAAAAATAACACCATGGCAATTCTGCTGAAAACAGTGTCAGTCCGGGTTAGTTCCATTAAAATCATGCAAGTTAGAGTCCAAAACAAGGGCAAAAGTGTTTGGAAAAGTAGATACGTTGGAGACGTATCATCGTCCGCCTCGTGAGGCTTGGCCCCTCGCGAGGGTCTTGGGTTGTTGTTGCTGAAGCCGGGCCGTTGACGGAGCCACGCCGTGGGCCGCAGGCAGGCAAGTCTGGGTACCCCCGTTCCCAAGACGCCACAGATGCTAACTCCAACAAGGGGGAAGCTACTAGTGATCAAGTTCCTTTGATTAGTGGTAGATGTGGAAATGGCATCTTTGCCCATGTTGAACCTCCAATTACTTATGGAGGACCGGTTCCCTCCACGCATATGAATCATGTTGGTCATCCTCCTAAGCTTGTGAAAAATGAGGATTTTGCCGCTTGGTTCTATCGCTTTAAATGTCATTTAAATCATAGTTCTACTAATCTTTGGAGAATTATTGAGCAAGGTTTCTACCAGCACAACCCAAGCAACATCACTCCTAGAGAAGCCACGGATCATCAATTCAACGAGTCCGCTCTCTTCATTATCCAAGAAGCAATTCCACCCGAAGATATTGCGCATCTCCATCCTTCCACTGTGGCCAAGGAAGCATGGCAACATGTTGTTTCCATTTACAAGGGAAGCGCAAGCATTCAACGCTCAAACTTTGAAGTAGTGCAAAATGAAGCCGATGAGTTTGCAATGAATGAAGATGAAGAACCTCGAGAGCTTTACCGGAGATTAACCACTCTCGCGGTCTCACTCTGAGATCATGGGAGCAAGGATACAGATGACAACTGGAGCAAGCGCAAGTTTCTCAAGTCCATGATGCCTTACCATAAGGCCATCTCCTCTGTCCTCCGTCAAAGGCCAGACTTTCACGCCTTGTCCTCAAGTGAAGTGTTGGATGAGTTTGTTGCAATGAGGATCTTGGACAAGACCGCCAACAATGTGGTGTTGCGTTCTCAACGAGCAAAGAAGCCCAACCTTGCTTTGAAGGCCAAGGCTAGTGTGGAAGAAGAGGGTGAAGAGGAAGAAGAGGAGTTTTGCCCCGAAGATACTAAATATGATTATCATGAGCACATGGCTCTTGCTTCACGGCAATTTTGGAGCAAGAAGAACTCAAGGCCCAACTTCAATAAGAACAACTCAAGTGGCGCCAAGGGCAAGCAACGTGTGAGGACATGCTATAATTGTGGCAATGTGATCCACTTTGTTGCGGAGTGCCCATACGAGAAGAGGGAAGACAATGGTGGCAAGCTTATCCGAAAAGACAAGGCCAAGTCCATCCCCAACAAGAACAACTTCACCAAGAAGACTCCTCCCAAGGGGTTGGTGGCACAAGAAGAGTACAATGAGGATGATGATGATGATGATGACAGTGAGACAATTTCCATGGCCTCCGTTGCCATTGCAACAACTCCACGGGTGTCCCTCTTCGATTCACCCAACGAGAACATCACCGCCAAGTGCCTCATGGCTAAAGCCACCAACAAGGTAACCCCCAACATCAAAACTACCATCATTAATAATCCTTCCTTGATGGACTGCATTGATGAAAGTGAGGGGACGAAGGAGGAGGAAAATGAATTTGAGTCTTTTATGAGTAAGCTCAAGGGTAAATCCAAGAAGCACTTTCCTGCTCTCTTGGAACAACTTGGTGAAGCCAATGACATGATCGAGGCTCATGAAGAAACCATCTCTAAGACGGAAGGGCATAGTCATGACTATGCCGATGAAATATCGGATCTCTCTAATGCCCTTGAGGAAGAGCATGGTCATCGTTTGGCTCTTCAGGAGTCACACAACAATGACCATGCTAAATTAAAGAAATATCTTGATCATGCTCTTGTTGTATCTCGTGTGCTCAATTCGGAGAAGGCTAAACTTGGGGTTGACCATGCTAAGGAGGAGTTTGATATACTTGACAAGGCTCACAAGACCTTGAAGGGTGCTCATGCTAGCCTCAAAGAGTCTCATGATCAACTCCAAGTGAAGCTAACCAAGGAGAAAGCCACATTTCCTCATATGGTTTTAATTGATAATGCAAATGCTACTAACCCGTGTTGTGAGCATGTGCATCTTGTGGAGGAGAATGCCAAGTTGAAGGAGCAACTTGAGAAAGGCCTTGTGTCGTGCATACAAGGTGAGAAGAACTTCAACGACCTTTTGAGCAATCAAAAGGAAGTTGTGGGCAAGGAGGGAATTGGGTTTGCACCCAAGTCCAAGAACAAGAAGAAGAATGACAAGGCCAAACAACCTCCTCCCCTCAAGCAAACTTTCGTGAAGGACGGAGAGGGTGTTTCTAAGGAGAAGAAGAACAATGTGAAGGGTGGTGGTGTCAAGAAGGGCAATGCCACCCCTTCCAACAAAGCCGGCGACTTTAACCCTTCTTATGTGTTATGGCGTGCAAGTGATGGGCATGTTTATGCCAAATTTGTTGGTTCTCCTTATGAGTACATTGAATGGTCTATTTGGGTTCCTAAGACCCTTGTTACTAACATCAAAGGACCCATTCCAAAATGGGTACCTAAAACCAAGCATTGATCTCTTGTAGGTGTTTGCTTCCGGTGGGGATCATGGTTGCTCGATAGTGGAGCCACAAATCATATGACCGGAAGCAAGGACTTGGTGGTGGACGTGCACAAGATTTCATATATGCCCACCAATGTCGAGTGGGGTGATGCCTCATCTTCTAAGGTATTGGGTCTTGGCAAGGTTGTCATCTCTCATGATCTCACGATCGAGAAAGTAATGCTTGTTGAGTCCCTTGCATACAACGTACTTTCCGTTCGTCAACTTGCACTCATGGGCTTTGCCACTTTTTTTGATATTGATACCGTGGCCCTCTTGTGGAGCAAGACTCTTAAAGTAGCCTTTGTTGGGCCTGTCGGGAACGGTCTCTATGTGATTAACTTTTCGGAGCGACCCACTAAGACCGCGACATGCCTAATGGCTAAAGTTGACGTAGGATGGCTTTGGCATCGCCGTTTAGCCCACATCAATATGAGATCTTTGCAAAGTCTTCTCAAGGGGGACCATGTCCGTGGACTAACAAATGTTAGTTTTGCCAAACATCGTTCTTGCAATGCTTGCATCAAAGGAAAGCTACATGAGAAGGCTCGCCCACCCATGACTATCATCTACTCGAAGAGGCCCTTGGAGCTCCTTCACATGGATCTGTTTGGGCCTTCATCCTTTGATAGTCTTGGGGGTAGAAAGTATTGCTTGGTGATTGTGGATGATTATTCAAGATACACTTGGGTATACTTCTTCAAGAGGAAGAGTGAGACCCAACAAACCGTCATCGACTTTTCAAATGAAGCTCAACGTAACACAATGCAAAGATCTTGACGATAAGAAGTGACAACGGCACCGAGTTCAAGAACTACACCTTGGATGAGTTTCTTAGTGATGAGGGGATCAAGCATCAATATTCCGCACCTTACACCCCTCAACAAAATGGTGTAGCAGAGAGGAAGAACAGGACGTTGATAGATGCGGCAAGGACCATGATGGCGGAGTTCAAGTCTTCATACAACTTTTGGGCCGAAGCCATCAACACCGCTTGTCATGCATCCAATCGACTCTATCTCCGCAAAGGCTTGAACAAGACTCCGTATGAGATACTCACCGGCAACAAGCCCAACCTCAAGTACTTCCGGGTGTTCAGGTGTAAGTGTTTCATTCTCAATAAAGGTGTTCGTTTGTCTAAATTTGAGGCTAGAGCTCATGGGGGCATATTTGTTGGTTATGATACAAACTCTCATGCTTACCGTGTCCTCAACAAGTCCACTGGACTCATTGAGGAGACGTGTAACGTGGAGTTTGACGAGAATAACGGCTCCCAAATGGAGCAAAGTGGTACTTGTGATGTAGGTGATGAAATTCCTGCCCAAGCCATAAGAAGAATGGGTGTTGATCATATCCTACCCATTGAGGAACCCCTTGTGGCTGAAGGAGAAAGACAATGTTCCACTCAAGTGGAACCATCACCAACCCAAGACCCACATGCTTCAGAAGAACAAAGTGAAGGCCCTCAACCAAATGAACAAGATCAAGGGCAAGATCAACCTCAAGATGGTGGTGAACCACAAAGTGATGCCCAAGGTCAAGTTCTTTCTACCGAGCAAGTTCAAGATCAAGAGCAAGCTCAAGGTCAAGAACAAGCTCAAGATGATGCTCAAGATGATCAAGTTACCGCTCCTCAACTCTCTCTTGAGGAAGAATTGGAGCGTCGTGCCGCCAAGATTGCATCCAAGCTCACTACCAAAGATCATCTGATGAAGAATGTGCTTGGAAGCTTAAGAAAAGGGGTAAGCACTTGTAGACAATTAGCAAACTATTGTGAATATCACGTGTTTGTCTCTTGTGTTGAACCCCAAAAGGTCAATGAGGCGCTCGAGGATCCGGATTGGCTCGATGCCCTGCATGAAGAACTCAACAACTTCGAGCACAACAAGGTGTGGAGATTGGTGCCAAGGCCAAAGGGGAACCATAATGTCATTGGAACCAAGTGGATATTCAAGAACAAGCAAGATGCTCATGGAATTATTGTTCGCAACAAGACTCGTTTGGTAGCACAAGGCTACTCCGAAGTCGAGGGTATCGACTATGGTGAAACCTTTGCTCCCGTTGCTTGCCTTGAATCTATTCGTTTGTTGATTGCTTATGCTTCTCATCATAACTTCAAGTTGCGACAAATGGATGTGAAGAGTGCTTTTCTTAATGGTCCTATTAATGAGTTGGTGTATGTCAAAAACCCCGGGGTTTGAGGATCCCGAGTTCCCCAATCATGTGTATCAACTCGATAAGGCACTGAATGGCCTTAAACAAGCCCCACGTGCGTGATATGAACACCTTACCGAGTTGTTGCAATGTCGTGGGTTTAAAATTGGGAAAATCGACCCCACTCTTTTTACTAAGAAGGTCAAAGGGGAGTTGTTTGTATGCCAACAATATGTTGATGATATTATCTTTGGTTCTCCTAACAAAGCTTTTAATGAGGAATTTGCCGCTCTCATGACCTCGAAGTTCAAGATGTCCATGATGGGAGAGTTGAAGTTCTTTCTCGGGTTCGAAATAAAACAAAGAAGAGAAGGAACCTTCATCCACCAAGCCAAATACACTCAAGACATGCTCAAAATATTCAATCTAAGTGATGTCAAACCGGCTTCCACTCCAATGCCCTTCAAATGCCAACTGGACATAGATCCCAATGGTAAAGCGGTGGATCAAAAGGTATGTCGCTCCATGATTGGATCCTTGCTTTACCTTTGTGCATCTAGACCGGATATCATGTTGAGTGTGGGAATTTGTGCACGGTTTCATGCCGCACCTAAGGAAAGCCACTATGTGGCGGTCAAGCGAATCTTTCGATATTTGGCTCGTACCCTAAACTTTGGCTTATGGTACCCAAGAGGAGCTAACTTCAACCTTGTGGGATTTTCTGACTCGGATTGGGCGGGAGACAAAGTGGACAGGAAGCAACTTCCGGAGGGTGCCAATTTCTTGGTTGCCCTTTGGTGAGTTAGTCTTCTAAGAAGCAAAGTTCTGTGTCTCTCTCATCCACCGAAGTGGAGTATGTGGCCGTCGGTAGTTGTTGTGCTCAACTTCTATGAATGAGGCAAACTTTAAAGGATTACGGTGTCATTTGTGACAAAGTGCCTTACTACCTCTTGAGCATGCGTTGGTTTTCCCTTGAAGAGGAAAGGGTGATGCAGCAAAGTAGCGTAATTATTTCGCTCAGTTTTGAGAACCAAGGTATCAATCCAGTAGGAGACAATGCACAAGTCACCTAGTACCTGCACAAACAATCAAGAACCTTGCAACCAATGCGATAAAGGGGTTGTCAATCCCTTCACGGTCACTCGCAAAAGTGAGATCTAATAGAGATAGTAAAGTAAATATTTTTGGTATTTTTGTTGTATAGATTGGAAAGTAAATATTGCAAAATATTAAACGAGATGCGATGTAAATAAAAGAGATGCAATATAATAAGAAAGAGATCCGGGGGCTATAGGTTTCACTAGTGGCTTCTCTCAAGATAGCATGTATTACGGTGGGTGAACAAATTACTGCCGAGCAATTGATAAAAAAGCGCATAATTATGAAGATATCTAAGAAAATGACCATGAATATAGGCATCACGTCCGTGTCAAGTAGACCGAAAAGATTCTACATCTACTACTATTACTCCACACATCGACCGCTATCCAGCATGCATCTAGAGTATTAAGTTCATAAGAACAGAGTAACACATTAAGCAAGATGACATGATGTAGAGGGATAAACTCAAGAAATATGATATAAACCCCATCTTTTTATCCTCGATGGCAACAATACAATACGTGCCTTGCTGCCCCTACTGTCATTGGGAAAGGACACCGCAAGATTGAACCCAAAGCTAAGCATTTCTCCCATTGCAAGAAAGATCAATCTAGTAGGCCAAACTAAACCAATAATTCCAAGAGACTTGCAAAGATATCAAATCATGCATATAAGAATTCAGAGAAGAACCAAATAATATTCATAGATAAACTTGTTCATAAATCCACAATTCATCAGATCTCGGCAAACACACCGCAAAAGAGTATTACATCGAATAGATCTCCAAGAACATTGAGGAGAACTTTGTATTGAGAATCAAAGAGAGAGAAGAAGCCATCTAGCTAATAAACTACTCACGCTTCATCAGAGAGGCAATGGTGTCGATGTAGAAGCCCTCTGTGATCGATTCCCCCTCCGGCAGATCGTCGGAAAAGGCCCCAAGATGGGATCTCACGGGTACAGTAGGTTGCGGCGGTGGAAAAGTGGTTTCGTGGCTTTCCCTGATGTTTTTAGGGTATAAGAGTATATATAGGCGAAAGAAGTACGTCGGTGGAGCTACGAGGGGCCCATGAGGGTAGGGCGCGCCTACCCCCCCCCCCCCCGGGGGGGCGCGGTCGGTGTCAGAACCGGCGGATCTCGGGTAGGGGGTCCCGAACTGTGCGTCTAAGGTCGATGGTAACAGGAGACAAGGGACACGATGTTTACCCAGGTTCGGGCCCTCTCTATCGAGGTAATACCCTACTTCCTGCTTGATTGATCTTGATGAATATGAGTATTACAAGAGTTGATCTACCACGAGATCGTAATGGCTGAACCCTAGAAGTCTAGCCTGTATGACTATGGTAATGAGTATCTGTCCTTTCCGGACTAAATCCTCTGGTTTATATAGGCACCGGGAGGATCTAGGGTTACACAAGGTCGGTTACAAAGAAAAAGAATCTACATATTTGGTCACCAAGCTTGCCTTCCACGCCAAGGAGAGTCCCGCCCGGACACGAGTGCAGTCTTCGGTCTTCATGTCTTCACAGCCCATCAGTCCGGCCCATGGCCAACTGGCCGGACGCCCGAGGACCCCTTACTCCAGGACTCCCTCAGTAGCCCCTGAACCTGGCTTCGCAGATTTTTCTTCGGCATTGCAAGGCGGGTTCCCTTCCTTCCGAACTCCAAAATAGTCTTCGGACGTATCGATGTGTCCGGACGTGTAACACGCACACCACACACAACCGTAGAGAGAATATAATTTTACAGGAGTCCAATCCGCTGACAACTTTTTATAACATGACGTCATATCTGTCTGGTCATAATTTCGAACCGTTTTTCGTCTGCCGCTCCATGTTCCGAGACGCGGTTGTCTTTGGCACATCTTGCCAAAGCAGAGATCGTGTCCCCTTATTGCGGGATTCTCATCAATACAGGTGTGGGTAACCCAACCGTGCCGTTTACACAGCCCTTGGGAATAGGCGAGTTTTAGGGCGAGTGGGGAGGCATTTGACATTCGCGGCCTTTATAAGGGGATAAGGATTCGTCCTCATTCACCTACGCCTTCTCCTTCCTCTGCACATCCACTCTTGAGCTCTAGCGCCCAAGCTCTAGCTTTCCCCGCCCGAGAAAGCGCTCCAACCATGTCTGGATCCAGAGCTGGAGGCAAGTGGATGGCCTCCTCCGTTAAGAAGAGAGATATCAAGGAACTCCGAGAGGCCGGATACTTGGCCAAGGAGATCGTTCACCGACTCCCGGCCAAAGGGCAGATCATTCCTACCCCCGAGCCTCATGAGAGGGTGGTGTTCCTCGCGCATTTCGTCCGCGGGCTGGGATTCCCTCTCCACCCATTTGTCCGCGGACTGATGTTCTACTACGGGCTAGACTTCCATGATCTAGCCCCCAACTTTATCCTCAACATCTCGGCATTTATAGTCGTGTGTGAGGCCTTTCTCCGCATCCCACCTCACTTCGGCCTGTGGCTGAAGACCTTCAATGTGAAGCCAAAGGTGGTGAGCGGTCAACAAGCAGAGCGCGGAGGTGCCATGGTGGGCAAGATGCCCAATGTCACCTTGTTCGAAGGCTCCTTTGTGGAGACGGTGAAGGGGTGGCAGTCGGGGTGGTTTTACATCACCGAGCCGCGCGATACCAACTGGGCGGCGGCCCCCAAATTCCGATCCGGAGTTCTGATGCGGCTCACCTCCTGGCAAGAGAAGTGCCTAACCTGGGGTTCTTCGAACGAGCTGACTGGGCTCCAGACGTGCGTCCAGAACATGATAACTAAGAAGATCAAACTTGTCAACGTGATCCAGGTTATGCTCATTCGCCGGATCCTTCCGTGCCAACGCCGGACCTGCTATTTGTGAGAGTTCGATCGGGCCAAGCACCAGCCACTGCTAGAGCTCTTCGGCACGACGCACGAAGACATCTGGAAAGTGCTCTTCAAGGTCGGTGAGACACCACCGCCTACGACCGAGGATCGTGGGCTGAGCTTAAAGCGCCAGGCTAATTCGGTAAGCTCTTTCATGTTTTCAAGGTATAGCCTTTACTGGCATATTTTGAGGAAGGAGTCTAAGCCTTCACTACAAAAAAAGACACATCCGTGACATTTTGGGCTGAACAAAAAAAAATTCTGTCATACATATGACACTTCTATCACGATAATTGTGACAAAACCCGGTATCATCATAGATGTGGTGGGCTCCTACCTCTATGACAAAAAATCATGACAGAAAATGGGCTTTTCGTCCTGGGCGGGCCGGAGACGCAGCTGCATGACATTCTTTGGGCCGTCCATGACGGAAAAAACCGTGGTAGAAGCGAGGGCGAGGAAAATTTCGGCGAGTTCCCGATTACGGTGGGAGGTCAGGGGCCGAGCGATGCCCGTTTCTCTCGTACACGTACGCGCGTGCGTGCGGGGCATTGGCTCTAACTGAACCCGAGCAAGGCGTTGGGCTCTAACTGAACCCGAGCGATTGCACTGCAGGCTACGCATTACTGAACCCGAGCGATCGATCGATGGCTGTTAACTGAACCCGATCGAGCGATTCCTTCGCTACTGCTGCTAACTGAAGCCGATCGATGCTGCCTCTGGGATGAACAGTGAGCGTTGCGGGGGGGGGGGGGGTCTGGATGAACAGTGAGCGGTGGCGTTGCCTCTGGATGAACAGGACCCCGTAGTGTGGTGGAGGGCTGGATGAAAAGTAGACGGTGGAGGGGTGCCCGTGGAGGGGTGGTTGAACAGGACCCCGTGGTGTGGAGGGTTGGATGAACAGTAGACGGTGGACGGGTGCCCGTGGAGAGGTGGTTGAACAGGACCTCATGGTGTGGAGGGCTGGATGAACAGTAGACGGTGGAGGGGTGGTTGAACAGTAGCCGGTGGAGTAGCGCGCGGTGGAGGCTGGATGAACAGGAGCCCCTGGAGGCTGGAGGAGGTCGACGATAGCCCGTGGAGGCTCGAGGAGGTCGACGGTGGAGATGAACTGTATCCCGTGGAGTCCCGTTTTGGGGTACGCCACACCCCTCCCGATGAACATGACCCCCGTTTCGACCGTAGGAGGTCCGTTTCGTCCGTTTGGCGGTACGCCACACCCCTCCCGATCAACAGGACCCCCATTTCGACCATAGGAGGTCTGTTTCGTCCATTTTGCGGTACGCCACACCCCTCCCGATCAACAGGACCCCCATTTCGACCATAGGAGGTCCGTTTCGTCCGTTTTGCGATACGCCAGACCCCTCCCGATGAACAGGATCCTGTTTTGAACGTGGCCGGTCGAACACAAGGCCGTTTCCTCCGTTCTGCGGTACGCCAGGCCTCGTTTCCATCACCTGTTCCGTCCAAGCCCTCCCGATGAACACGACCACGCATTCTGTTCCGACCCAGCCGGTTGGCTCCCACGCGTTCCGTTGCCTCCCGATGAACACGACGCATTCCGTTGCCTCCCCATGAACACGACGCATTTCGTTGCCTCCCCATGAACACGAAGACGACGCTGTTTCTCCGTTCCGACCCAGCCATGTCAACGAGCCCTCGCCGTACGTATGTGCGAGTAGGCGTTCGAGACCCCGCCCGTATGTACACATACGTGGCCGCATTTTCTTTCTTGCACCCTGGCCGTTGTACGTACGTGTACATGCTACGTGCGCGCCTCTACTACGACACGTGTGCGCCTCTACATCCACCAGTATATATGTACGTACACGTTCGCGACCAGAATGACAACGCTACGTACGCTTCGACCAGGTGGGTCCCGACTGTCAGGCACTTCCTTGCGTGCGAAGATGTAGCTGGTGGGTCCCAGCAGTCAGGGGGGCGAATCGTTTTGTTTTTTTTTTGCCTAGATGCACTTCCTTGCGTGCGAAGGTGTAGCTGGTGGGTCCCAGCAGTCAGGGGGGAAACCTTTTTTTCGCGTAATATGGTGGCCCGTCCGGTGGGTCCCCGCTGTCAGGTGGAGGAATAATTATTTTGCGTGTAATAAGGAGGCACTTCCTTGCTGCGGCCGTGGACCAAGCTGTCAGCGTCTCCACGCACAGTACTCTTCCGATGGAAGTCGGTCGTTGGCCACATTACCACGCCGTGCCGAGAGCACCACGGCAGTGGACGACGGCGAGGCCTAGGAAGGGGACGACACAGAGGCAGGGAAGACTCGGTAGTTGTTTCCCACGCGGAGGGGAGTACGACTCAACAAGGGTTTACTGGTTCGTCTGCCGTCGCCGGAGAATAACAGCAGGTGTGGGTGAGTAGAGAGATGGCTAGGCCAGCGATGGAGTACGATGGGGCGGTGAGGCCTGCGCGGCAATACAGCCGGCCGCGGGGAGAAGGGAGCAGGCAGTCCCGCCGGCGCTTGTTTGAGCGGCTGGAGCAGGAAGAGCAGTGATTGAAGAAGCACGACGGCCGTTGGATGGACATCCAACAGTCAATGCTTGTGCGTCAACCTTTTTTCGGAAAGCGTCAAATCTGTGGAAAACAGCATACAGCCCATCTGCCATTATTTCTAATAATTTACAGCCCATTTGCTAATTCTTAAGGTTTTTTTGGTGCCCATATTCTTTTTGTTAGCATTACAGCCCATACTGTGGCCACGGTTAAAAAATTATATGAAATTTTGCATATTTTGGTGCGGTCCGAACTATTTTTAATCCCAAAATTTCGACCCACATTGAAACTGATTTTAAAAATAAATGTATATCAATATAAAATCCAACAAATTCTCCACGCATAAAAATTAATGTAATTTAAAATCTTGAAATGAAAAAAAAGATATTTGAAACAAATTGCCGGTTTGATGTGTTTTAAAAATGTACAGCCCATTTCTCATTACTGATGGGCCATTTTCTCGGCCACCCGAATGAAAGCTCTCCTCGTCTTCAAAGATTTGCAGCCCAACAGGCCTGACAAAGCGACTTATTTGGCAAATCACAAAACAACTGGGCTGTGGCCGTGGACCCAGCTGTCAGCCTCTCCACGTACAGTACTCTTCCGATGGAAGTCGTTCCTTGACCACGTTGACCACACCGCGCGGAGAGCACCACAGCGGTGGACGACGGCGAGGCGTAGGAAGGGGACGACGCGGAGCCGGGGAAGACGCGGCAGTGGAAGCCCGCGCGGAGAGGAGTACGAGGGTTCACTGGTTCGGCTGCGGTTTGAGGCTGCCGTCGCCGCAGGGCCTGGCCAGCGGTGGGAATAGTAGGGGGCGGTGAGGCCTCTGCGGCAGCACAACCGGCCACGGGAGGCAGGAGCATGCGACACGACCGGCGCTGCTTTGGGCGGCTGGAGCAAGAAGACCAGAGGTGGAAGAAGCACTACGGCCGTTGGATGGACATCGTACGGTCACTAGAGCTAGAATCGTTCATATTGACTAAGTTGACAAAGCCCTTCGTCCCCGTCAACTTAGTAGGCCTACAAGTCAGCCTCCCACCAAGGTGGGTCCCAGCTAGCCGGGGGAGTATTCATTTTTTTTGTGTAATAAGGAGGCACTTCCGGTTGATCCGAGCTGACAGCGGGGGGAACGTTTTTTTCATGAAATACGGTAGCCCGTTGGTGGGTCCCAGCAGTCAGGGGGAAACGATTTTTTTGCAAAATATTGGTGGCCCGTCCGGTGGGTCCCCGCTGTCAGGTGGAGGAATAATTATTTTTCGCGTAATAAGGAGGCACTTCCTTGCGGCTGCCGTGGACCCAGCTGTCAGCCTCTTCACGTACAGTACTCTTCCGATGGAAGTTGATCGTTGACCACATTGACCACGCCGCGCCGAGAGCACCACGGCGGTGGACGACGGCGAGGCCTAGGAAGGGGACGACGCGGAGCCGGGCAAGACGCGGCAGTGGATGCCCACGCGGAGAGGAGTACGAGCGTTCACTGGTTCGGCTGTGGTGTGAGGCTGCCGTCGCCGCAGAATAACAGGGGGTGTGGGTGAGTGGAGGGATGGCCTGGCCAGTGGTGGGAGTAGTATGGGGGCGGTGAGGCCTCCGCGGTAGCACAACTGGCCACAGGAGGCAGAAGCAGGCGGCACGACCGGCGCTGCTTTGGGCGGCTGGAGCAAGAAGACCATAGGTTGAAGAAGCACTATGGCCGTTGGATGGACATCATACGGTCACTGGAGTATTGACTAAGTTGACAAAGCCCTCCGTCCCCGTCAACTTAGTAGGCCCACAAGTCAGCCCAACAATATGGTGGGTCCCAGCTAGTAGGGGGTATTCATTTTTTTGGGCGTAATAAGGAGGCACTTCCTTGCGTGCGAAGATATAGCTGGTGGGTCCGGCCTATCAGCGGGGGGGACATTTTTTTCCCGAAATACAGAGGCCCTTCCTGTGGGTCCTAGCTTTCAGGTGGAGGAATCATTATTTTGCGCGTAATAAGGAGGCATTTCCTTGCGTGCGGCCGTGGACCCAGCTGTCAGCCTCTCCACGTACAGTCCACTTCCGATGGATGTCGTTCATTGACCACGTTGACCAGGCCGCGCCGAGAGCACCAGGGCGGTGGACGACGGCGAGGCCTAGGAAGGGAACGACACGGAGCCAGAGAATACTCGGCAGTTGTTTCCCACGCGGAGGAGTACGAGGGTTTACTGGTTCGTCTGCCGTCGCCGGAGAATAACAGCATGTGTGGGTGAGTAGAGGGATGGCTAGGCCAGCGATGGGAGTACGGTGGGGCTGTGAGGCCTGCGCGGCAGCACAGCCGGCTGCGGGGAGGAGGGAGCAGGCTGTCCCGCCGGCGCTTGTTTGAGCGGCTAGAGCAGGAAGAGCAGAGATTGAAGAAGCACGATGGCCGTTCGATGGACATCCAACAGTCACTGCTTGTGCGTCAACCTTTTTTTAGGAAAGCCTCAAATCTGTGGAAAATAGCATACAGCCCATCTGCCATTATTGCTAATAATTTACAGCCCATTTGCTAATTCTTAAGGTTTTTTTGGAGCCCACATTCTTTTTGTGAGCATTACAACCCATATTGTGGCCACGGTTAAAAAATTATATGAAATTTTGCCTATTTCGGTGCGGTCCGGACTGTTTTTAATCCCGAAATTTCGACTCACATTCAAACTGATTTTAAAAATAAATGTATATCAATATAAAATCCAACAAATTCTCCACGCATAAAAATTAATGTAATTTAAAATCTCAAAATGAAAAAAAGATATTTGAAACTAATTGCCGGTTTGATGTGTTTTAAAAATGTACAGCTCATTTCTCATTACTGATAGGCCATTTTCTCGGCCAGCCGAATGAAGCTCTCCTCGTCTTGAAAGATTTGCAGCCCAACAGGCCTGACAAAGCGACTTACTTGGCAAATCACAAAAAAACTAGGCTGTGGTCGTGGACCCAGCTGTCAGCCTCTCCACGTACAGTACTCTTCCGATGGAAGTCAGTCGTTGACCACATTGACCACGCCGCACCGAGAGCACCAAGGTGGTGGACGACGGCGAGGCCTAGGAAGGGGACAACGCGGAGCGGGGGAAGACGCGGCAGTGGATGCCCACGCGGAGAGGAGTACGAGGGTTCACTGGTTCAGCTGCGGCGTGAGGGTGTCGTCGCCGCAGAATAACAGGGGGTGTGGGTGAGTAGAGGGATACCCTAGGCCAGCGTTGGGAGTAGAAGGGCGGTGAGGCCTCTGCGGCATCACAGCCGGCCACGAGAGGTGGGAGCACGCGGCACGACCGGCGCTGCTTTGGGCGGCTGGAGCAAGAAGACCAAAGGTTGAAGAAGCACTATGGTCGTTGGATGGACATCATACGGTCACTGGAGCTAGAACCGTTCATATTGACTAAGTTGACAAAGCCCTCCGTCCTCGTCAACTTAGTAGGCCCACAAGTCAGCCACCCACTATGGTGGGTCCCAGCTAGCAGGGGGTATTCATTTTTTGGTGCGTAATAAGGAGGCACTTCCTTGCGTGCGAAGATATAGCTGGTGGGTCCGACCTGTCAGCGGGGGGAACATTTTTTCGCGAAATACAGAAGCCCTTCCCACGTACAGTGCGTAATAAGGAGGAACTTTCCTTGCGTGCGACCATGGACCTCATGGGTCCCAGCCGTCAGGCTCTCCATGTACAGTCCTCTTCCGATGACTCTCGTATGTTGACCACGCCGCGCCGAGCGCACCGAGGCGGTGGACGACGGCGAGGCCACAGACTGGAACGACCCGGAGATGGGGATGACGCGGCAGTGGAGTCGCAGACGGAGAGAAGTGGGAAACTTGACTGGTTCGGGTGCGGGGTGGGCCTACACTCGGCAGAGAATAACAGGAGGTGTGGAGTGGAGGGATGGCCTGGCAGTCGGCGGGGTAGCGTTTCGCTGAGGAGCGCAAAACAATGCCGCTGGACGCCGAAGGCTGGAGCAGGCGGTTCCGGCAGCGCTGGGGGAAGAAGACGAGAGATTGAAGAAGAATGCCGCTCGTTGCATGTAAATCCAACGTCTTCTTAGGCTTCGACCTACTGGCCCACATGTCAGCTAGTCCATTTGTTTTTTTAGTCCATTTGGTGGGCTGGGTGAAACAATGATGTAGCATCTATGCAGCCCGTTTAAATCCCATTTGCATTTTTCTCAAAATCCGCGGACTTGCTGGGATGGGTGAAAATATCATGTTGGGCTAGACGAAGAAATGTTATAAAAACATAAACACATGATTGCACGTCAGTAAAATCTTTGCAAGCTTATGTACGCAATCACTAGGAGTTAACTTGCCAAGTTATATATAAACAATTATTATTATTATTTTGTAAGAACTTTCAACTTACGAAATAAAATATCATTTTAATTTGATGAGTTAATAGTACGTGGAGTATTCTTATTTTTTAGGCTAGACGTGGGACAGTTGAGTTGGTTCTAGGGGAAAGTACTGGGAGAAAACTCAGTTTACATCAAAAAGAAAGTGGGAGAAAATTCAGAGACCTGCTGGGTCCACCTGAGGAAGGGAATATGTTGGGCGGAAGGAGATTCAAAGCACGGTAGCCGAGTGAACTAGTTTTTTTTACGGACAAGTGAACTAGTTTACATACATAAGAAAATAGCCACTAAAAAAGCAATCAGGTTAATGGGTTCTTAAAAGAAATATTTCGGACAAAACAGATAATTACGACACATAGGCTAATCCATGAAACACTCAGATGATAAAGGTGCTTATAAACAGATAAAGTACAACATCTAGAACTTCCTGGCACGCTTGATCATGACGTTGCGGCTGTCCGTGTACTCGTCGGTTACGGGAAGCAGACACACCCTCATGTCCAAGATCTGCCTGTACATGTCGTAGCATGCATATGCGTCCTTGGCCGCGTAGGTTATGTAGGCTAGATTCAGAGGTACCTCCCACGTGTTCAGGTCGTCTTCTTTCATGTTGGCGTATCAGGGGTCGATGATGGTCTCAGCGAGGTCAACCACGGAGTCCTTCTCCTGCCCGTTGCTGATGATCTTGTATTGCTTCTGGATGTCGACAAGCTTGTTGCACCAGATGGCTGAATCGTCGCCCTCCAAATCCGGCAGGAAATAGGGTCCAAAGTAGTCAAATGATTGCGATAGAGCATTTATTGTCAATCTAACCCTGCCATCCATACACCTCTTTGGTTTAGAGTTAGTTCAGGGTTAGAATCTAACTCTAACCTCTAACTGAGTTAGAGTTCTCCTCGTCTCGGTTCATCGCCATCATACTTTCCCCATTCCTGTGTTTTCAGTATCCTGCGAATCAAAGAGGCCCTTTTTTTTGCCGGAAAAATCAAAGAGGCCCTTAGACTGGTTTCGGTCCGGTCATTTTTTATGAACGTGTTATGTCCAAAATTTAATGAACGTGCTCCGGTTTCCATGAAAATAATCCGGTTTCATGTAGTGATTCATTCATTTATTTATTCTTCTGCGGGGGGTTTGCATGTAATTCGTGAGGTCTGAAATGTAAAGTACCCCGGCATATGCTCCGAGTCGTGCATGCACTACGACCCAGATGCTCTATGTCCCACATGTCGGCGAATGGGAGCACGTGGAAATAGCCTAGGAGTACATATACGAGGATAAATGCGTGAAATAATATGTACTGTGAAGTGTAGCCGTGGTTTGAAAAGGAGGCCTAAAGTGATGACAGCTATAGGTCGCACGCACCCAACTAGTGGT
This sequence comes from Aegilops tauschii subsp. strangulata, assembly GCF_002575655.3. Lineage (NCBI taxonomy): Eukaryota > Viridiplantae > Streptophyta > Magnoliopsida > Poales > Poaceae > Aegilops > Aegilops tauschii. The sequence continues at coordinate 74,313,368 of NC_053035.3, forward strand.
ACTAGACATACGACTAATTTTTCCCTAAAAAAAGAGGCACGAGTGCTCAGTACTCCTATTCTATAAACACGAGTCCCATCTGACAACAGCGTCCGTGCTACAGCCAGCTCTACTCCCTTGTTTCTCTCTTCTAGTAATTCTAAATTCGGCCGACGCCCGGTGGGCGGGGTGGGTTTGCTCAACTGCGGCCCCACCTCACAGTGAAAACGTTACGACTGGAATAAAAATGCCATATACTCCCTGCATTCATAAATATAAGCCTTTTTAGATACTATTTCAAATGGAATACAGCATACAGATGTATGTAGACATAGTTTAGAGTGTAGATTCACTCATTTTGCTCCGTATGTAGTAGTCACTTGCTGGAATCTTTAGAAAGACTTATATTTGGGAACCGAGGGAGTACTATACTAATAAAACATTAAGGCCACGAGGCGATGCAGTGCTGGTTACAGGAGGCAAGAAGGGATGCATCCATCGTCGACGTCCAGCTCCTCGACTCAGGGCGCCGGCCCACCGAACAGCGCCTAAGTAGCAGCGGCTTTCGTGGCCAGGTCGACGTGTGCTTCTGAACAATGGCGTCCAAAAATTCCAGCCGTTGGAAGAAGGCCAACGTCTTTCTGTCCTCGCTTGCCTTGTAGTGGCCTATGTAGACGATTTCCTCGTAGACGTGGATGTGCAGGTCGACGGTTTCTTGCATGGCGAGGCGTTGCGCGGCGAGCGCGGCCTCGAGGTGCACATTCTTCGTCGCGACCTCCGGCACCTGCAGGGCCACCAGGGCTTGAAAGAGTTCGTCACCATGGAGGCCGATGAGGGTGGCAGGCAATGAGGAGCCTGGGCGCGCGGGCTGGAGCAGTACGGCAAGGTCGTCCGCGCGCTTCTTGACGGCGGTGAACTTGCGGATGGAGTTGACCATCATGTCGTCCATGCGAGAGGCGAAGCCGGCGTCGGCGAGGGCTACGATGCCTACGGTCGCCAGCACTGTCTGGAAACGCTGCACAGTGCGGGGCCGCAGGCCGGCGCCTTGGATGATTTGGCAGAGCCGACTGCCACTCGCGTCCATCGCCTCCATAGGTGCTTGTGGCTTCTGGTCACTTGGTCTTGGATTGGAGTGAGCAGTGTTGCGCAGAGACTTGGGAGTAGATGGATTGGAGTGGTGGGGCGCCTTTATTATATGAGAGTCCAAACTCTGTTGCATTCACATCGTGCTGGCTCTATTCTGCTTCTCCAATTAATTCCCTCTGCATGTAATTGAGGATGCATCATTGATCGTTCAACGTCTCGGGAACCGCTACCCTCTCCCTCCTTGGCATTCAAGCACCTATGGACCCGTCGACAACGAGGTGCCTATGGTGACTTTGTAAATTTCAAGATGATAGTGCCGTGCGTGTGTGCGTTCATAGGGGTGAGTGTATGCGCGTGTATATGAGCGCTTGCGTCTGTACTATGTAAAAAAACATGAATGCGTGTCAAAAAGAGACTAGTCAGTATACTCAATATTGTGCACCTCGGAGAGGAAAACGATAGAACTAGTACGTATTTATTTACGATGCAGATTCACTCATTTTGCTCCATATGTACTCCGTCTCGGTGTAGTCTAGTCACTTGTTGAAATCTCTAGAAGGGCAAATACTCCTTTCTGGTTTGCAGGGCTATACTAGCAAGTAGTTGTACGTACTAGTACTATAGTGGGCTCACATAGCAATTTTGTCTCATGCAAGAGCCTGGCTATATGCGTGCTCCAATGTTCGCAACTGCAACGTTCGGTTTGCGCTTGGCTCTTCGCCTCTTCGAGAAGACGCACAATGATGTTACTAATACTGCTTCTACAGTGTCAAATCCACTGCTGCATGTCCGTCCACCGCGAGCGGGACGGATAGCTTGTTGTAGAAGTACTACTAAGCAAAAGCCTGTCCTCGTTTGCGAGCAACCACGTGCATGGGTGAGGGAGAAGGCGTGTAGTAAAATCAAGCTTCTCCTCGTTGTACGAGTTGACGCGACACACTGTAGCTCTGGACCCGCATGCTTGCCTCTAAACTTGGCTGAAAGACCCGCACTGTACAATATATTTGCTGCAACCTCTAACATTTACCCACCACAAATTAAAATATATGTGGCCGTATGCATCGCTCTGATGCAGAGGCCGGGGAGTCCCCCCTTTTCGAAAAAAACAAATTAAAATATATATTCCTGTCTGGACCAGATGAGCGTGCAAACTACCATCACCAGGGTGTCAGGTAGGGCCAGAAGACTATTTTTTTAAACTTTGAGACGGCCACATAGCATGGAGCCGACCCCAACGATTTTAATCTTACAGGCACGATACACGCTATCCTAGACTACTCTACACATGAAACTGCCACACGAGCGTCCGGGCTGCGCTTGGCTCTTCGCCTCTTCGGGAAATCGAACAATGATGGAGTACTACTGCACTGGAGGAGTACTACAGTACGCTTCTGGCCATCTGACACCGATTGAACTGCTGCATGTCCACCGCGTGCGGGAGGGAGAGCGTGTAGCGAAAGCTTCTCCTAGTCTTGCCAGCCACCACGCTCATGAGCGAGGGAGGGACGCTCCTGCCTTTGCGTGTATGACAGGTGGGCCCGACAGGTGTGTGGCCAACCTGTCATACAGCCAAAGGCAGGTGCAGTTAAGTCCGCGAGGGAGAGGATAATCAAACTTCTCATTGATGTACGAGTTGACGCGACACATCAAAGCACTGCACTCGATATATTTTAATAATTTGCATTTACCGATGCATTAATTACAACGCATGCATGCATGTCGTGACTCTCCTTCTGATACTTGCATGTGTTGATTTAATGCACCTTGAAGTAGTATAAAATATGTGATGGTAAAGCTTTGTAATACCCCGGCCCAAGTCGAGAGATGGTTGTGCACGAGGAGGGCGAGATCATGCAGACCGAACAGGACCCGACGATGGAGCTCTCTAAGGTCTCGATGGACCTCACCGTGCTCCACTGCCCCTTGTGCCTCTACCCCTTGACGCCTCCAGTGTATGAGGTTCGAATACACCTCGTCCGTTCGGCTTATTGAGCAAGGTGCAGGTTTCTTGATTGATGTGTTGTTCGATTGATTTCTGCAGTGCAAGGGAGGGCACCTGGCCTGCGCGGACTGCCGCGTCGAGCGCCCCGGGAACCAGTGGCAGTGCCAGAAGTGCGAGCGTGCGGTGGCTTCGACGTGCCGAACATGGCGGTGGACTCCGTCCTTTCGTCGGTGAGGGTGGAGTGCCCGCACGAAGGCTGTGGGCTCTACGTCACTTAGCACAAGCTCGCCGATCACCAGAGCGTGTGTCCGCTCGCGCCCTGCAAATGCCCCGTGCCCGTCTGCGGCTACGAAGGCCCGCCGCCGGCGCTCTACCACCACATCAGCACCGCGCATCTCATGCCCGTGCACAGGATCCAGTACGGCAAGGTGCTCCAGCTGCAAGTGCCACTGTCGGAGCCACGGCTCTTGCTGTTCGCGGAGGAGGACCGCCGCGCGTTTTTCTTGGTCGGCGGCGTGCTCGACATCGGTGCGCCTATCGCCTTGTCGGTCGTCTGTATCAGAGCGGGGGCATCCCCACTGCTGCACTACGTGGCCAAGCTGTGGGCGAACGGCCCGCTGGTGGAGCCCAAAGGCATGACCGACGCCGTCAAGGTGGAAATGGAGGTGACAAGCAGCAAGGATCCCGGCGACGTCGACGTGCAGGAGCTGACCTTCTTGACAGTTCCGCCCAAGCTGCTGGCCGGGGCTAAGCTTGTGTCCCTCACCATTCAGATTGACAAGCTCACGTCCTAAATGTTTCTATAGTGCCTTCTGTTTATCTTAGTAATATGCTAATATAGGGATTACCTTGGTCTACTTTAGCTTAAGAAATGGTGGGTTTTGGTGGCGATGCAGCAATTACTTCGACATCAGATCAGTAATTTCCAACAGTCAAACGGATATTTTGTGTCTGTTGGATATAAAGTTCCTTTGGGTAAGAAGTACTACTTGTCATCAAAATGGATAAAAGGAGATGTATGTAGACGTATTTTAGTTCTAGATACGTCCCTTTTTATCCATTTTGATGACCAGCACTCCCTCCGTTCCACAATACATGCCTTCCATTTGTCAAAATATAGATGTGTCTAGACATGTTTTAGTATATAGGTACATCCATGATAGAGCCAATCGGATGGTTGAGAACACTACCATTCGTAGCTACAGATGCGTGTGTGACTCCCAGATGCAGAGGCCGGGGGTCATCATCCTCCTTTTCGAGCAAAAACAGACGCGTGCGTGAGAGCTCGCCACGCGGCTATTCCTATCGAACGCCCCATTAACCGTAAGATATGTATACGACGGTGCCAGTTATTGCACGTACACAGCAGTACTCCCTCCCTTCCGATTTATAGGGCTTAATTCAAAAATCTCACTAACCAAGATGGTGAGTGGGGGAATATTTTTTGTAGGTTGCAAAAGCACCTAATTAATGCTCTTGTTTTTCTCAAAAAATTATGTTTAACAATGCATTAATTGCAATGCATGCATGCATGCATAAAGTACATGCATTGGTCAATTTTCTCTTAATACTTGCATGCAATGATTTAATGCACCTTGGAATCTGAACATGTGTTGGGGAACAACCAAATTGAGCCTTATAAAATGGAAAAACTAAAATTTTGAGATAAGCCCTATAAAACCGGAAAGGAGGGAGTAGAAAAAGAAGTACTCCATCCGGGAATAGTGCCGCACTTCGAAACTAGAACCGTCAATAAATTTTGAGCTTGCGTCTCGTCACATTCCAAATTACTCCACGCTATATTGAATTGCAAACCTGTTCACACCGATCACAACCTAAACGGTTTCCCACTTAGGAGCGTATTAGTACCATGCTATATTGAATTGCAAACTTGTTCACACCGATCACAACCTAAACGGTTTCCCACTTAGGAGCGTATTAGTACTCGGTTATAAATACTTGTATGCCAAGATGACTCCACATTCCTCCTCAACTCCTCATCCACAAAAACAAAAAAGTCATTCAGCATCCTTCCCTTGCGTCTGCCATGGCCAGCGTGAGTTCTGGGTCGAGAGATTGCCACCAGGGAGAGGCGAGCATGGAAGCGGAAGCACGAGAGATGTCCCGCCTCGCTGCGAGAGCAGCCGACATGTCCCGCCGTGCGGAAGTAGCAGCACAGAGGTCCCGCCACGCCGCTGAAGCAGCACGGAGGTCCCGCCATGCCGTTGATGCAGCAGACTGGTCCGGCCGCGCCGCAGAAGCAGCAGAGATGTCCCGCCGCGCCACGAATGCAGCAGAGATGTCCCGCCGCGCCGCGGCTGGGAAAATTTCTCGCGGGCTGGCGACGACTGTTACAGGCGCATGCATGCGATCGTCCATAGCCAGATGGATCAGATCTCCGGCTGGGCGAGGTTGCAGGACGACATGAAAGCCTCGTTTGAACATGCTACCGGCGTCATCCGGCAACTAAGGGAGGGCAATGAGAGGCTCTGGGCCGAGTGCAACCTGCTGAGGGAGAAGATCGTCCGAAGTGCAGACCAGCAGGAGGAGACCAGTGCCTTGTTGAAGAGGACCGGCGTCATCGTCAAGAAACTTATGGACGAGAATGACATGCTCCGCAACGAGCGCCAAAGGCTGGTGCAGGAATCCGTGGATGTTCTCAAGCAGCGTCTTGAGGACACGAAAGAGCTCATCGCCGCTCGCCGCGGAGACTAGTTCCCGCGGCCTGCAGCAATGCATCGAGAAAGTAGAGATCAGGGAGCCAGATCCTTGTCTTCCTTCTTCTTTTGCCCTTGTGTATTTCGGGCGTAGCCGCATGTGGTTTTTTTAATTATCTTTCTAATTATGTAAGACAATTAATCGTCCCTATCTTTCTGTGGAAGATTAATGTTGCGAGGCTGGAATGAAGAAAACTCTTGCTGTGGCGACCCTGGCGTTGCTATTCTTCTAGTTGCTGCTGGGCTTCCTTCAGTTTCCTGGTTCCTTTTGATGTAATAATCGGTTTAGGATGTGGATTGTGTCGTCGATTGTGAAATTTTGGGTTCTAGCGCGGATGTTTGGCCTTTGTTGGCCTCTTGGGATGTTGCGATTTCAATCTGGTAGCTTTTAGTCCTTCGTGTTAGGCTGGAGTTGTGTTGAACTTCTTGTAAATTGTGGTGGTTTTCAGTAATGAAAATCGGAAGGGGCAAGCCCTTCTTTGATCAAAAAAAAAAATTAATCGTCCTTATATATTCATCAGTCTTGCTATAAGTCGCAGTAGATGCTATATAGGTCCGTCGGATCTTACATCAAGATCCGTGCTTTTAGATTTTCTTTTTTCTCTCTTAAATATCAGTCGAGTGAGACATAGCCACACCATTAAACAGAGGCTCGGGCGCCATTAATGGAGACCCTGGGAGAGAGGTGCACGGCAGATGGAGGTCAAAGGGCTCTCCTCCCGATAAGCACGCGCAGGGGTCTGATCTCACACCTCTCGTACTCAAATAGCTACCCTGCACGGCGCCTCCTAGCTAATAAAAAACTGGGGACGCGTGGAGGCACATAAATGGTACTAGTAAGTAGAACGCCCGCGGTTTCAATAATACTTGTGTTTCCGATTGTAACGTGACAACACTTGTTCCAAAATGACTTTGTTGATTGTTAATGTGTGCGCCTTCGCAAATCGGACTGCAAATTTACCACAGCATGTTGGTGCCATGTCATGGCACCAAGCCAAGTTTCATTATTTTCATGCGTGTTTTGGATTTACAGGAATTAAAAAACTAAGTTTCTCAATGTTTCCAACCCAGCCACGACGCCCAGAATTTTGAATTTCATTCCCATTTCTTGCATGGAACCTAGAAATTTACCCGAGGACACACATGTGATTTTTCAACCAACTTTGGTGCACTGGAACATGTGCTTGTATTTCAAATTTGAATTATGCACACAAAGGTGACACGTTCCCTCCCAGAACCACGAGCCTTCTGGAGAGAAGCTCCGATTTGCAAGAAGCTTATACCAAAATTTGTTCCTATTCGGCCAATTTTTTTTTACCACGGCATGGTACTACCATGACATGACACCATGCCAAGTTTCATGATTTTAAAACCAAGTTTCTCAATGTTCTCGACCGAGCCACGATGCCCAGATGTTTGAATTTTATTCTCATTTTTTGCATGGGACCTACTCCCTCCTTCCATCTATATAGGGCCTAATGTGTTTTTCAAGACAGCCTTTGACTATTGACAAGATTAATAGCACATGAGATGTATACTATGAAAATTATATTATTGGGAGCTCCTTTGACATACAAATTTGAAGGTATGCTTTGTGTAAGTTGCATGTCATATATTATTGCTCTAATGTTTGGTCAAAGTTAGCCTCGAAAAACGCATTAGGACCTATATAGATGGAAGGAGGGAGTAGAAATTCACCCGAGGACACAAATGTGATTTTTCAACCAACTTTGGTGCACAGGAGCATGTGCTTGTAGTTCAAATTTGTATTATGCACATTAAATGGCCAACAACTCAATTAATGTGTAAATAAGGCGAAACGAAGCCAGAATAATCCCAAAATTTAACAGGGCACTCATGTAGTTCTATGTTGCCTTTGTAAATAAACTCAAGGGGGACAACGTATATCATTTCGCACTCAAAGGTGGCACGTTCCATCTCAGAACCACGAGCCTTCTTGAGAGAAGCTTCGGTTTGCAAGAAGCTTATACCAAAATCTGTTCCTATTCGGCCAATTTTTTTACCACAACATGGTAGTACCATGACATGACATCCATGCCAAGTTTCATGATTTTCAGACGTGTTTTGGATTTACAAGAATTTTAAAACCAAGTTTCTCAATGTTCTTGGCCGAGCCACGATGCCCAGATGTTTTAATTTTATTCTCATTTCTTACATGGGACCTAGAAATTCACCCGAGGACACAAATGTGATTTTTCAACCAACTTTGGTGCACGAGAGCATGTGCTTGTAGTTCAAATTTGACTTATGCACATTAAATGACCAGAAACTCAATTAATGTATAAAAAAGACACACGAACCCGGAATAATTCCAAAATTTAACAGGGCACTAATGTAGTCCTATGTTGCCTTTGTTAAGAAACTCAAGGGGGGGCAGCGTATATTGTTTCACACTCAAAGGTGGCACGTTCCCTCTTAGAACCACGAGCTTCCAAATCGGCCCAATTTTTTACCACAACATGTTAGTGCCATGACATGACACCATGCCAAGTTTCATGATTTCCAGGCGAGTTTTGGATTTACATGAATTTAAAATCAAAGTTTCTCGATGTTCTCGGCCGAGTCAAGACGCCCAGATGTTTGAATTTCATTTTCATTTCTTCCACGGGACCTAGAAATTCAACCAAGGACACACATGTGATTTTTCAACCCACTTTGGTGCACCGGAGCATGTGCAAGCAATTCATATTTAGATTATGCACATTAGAAGTCCAGAAACTCAATTAATGTATAAAAAGGCCAAATGAACCCGAAATAATTCCAAAATTTAACAGGGCACTCATATAGTTCTATGTTGCCTCTGTAAATAAAATCAGGGGGGAGGCAGCGTATATCGTTTCGCACACAAAGGTGGCACGTTCCCTCTCGGAACCACGAGTCTTGTTGAGAGAATCTCCGGTTTTGCAAGAGGCTTATACCAAAACTTGTCCCAATTCAGCCAAAAATTATACGTATGAAAACAAGGTTTAGATTATCCCAAACATCTCGCTACCTAGACCAATAATGTACTATGATTTGAATTCAACATAAAATGGATACAAATATTTGAATTGGAGAGCGTATGGTACATGTAGTTCATAGTGAAATATGATTACTGCTGTATGTATGTTTTTTGTTATCAAGATAATATTTAAATTATTGTATAACTTGACAACAATCGTATTCAAATAAGCAAAATTGATTCAAATTTAGTCCATATGGTAGACGACAATATATATGTTCACATGGTGGAGTAAAATGTTCATATATGATGGAAGATCAAAATGTATGACTACATCAATTATAAACCGCAAGGTCACCTGACGATATATTCGAATTCAACATAATGTGGATTCAAAAATTGAAATTCGAGATCATGGCATCTGTAATCATATAAAAAGGGACATTACTCTTTCTTTGGTGGGAATTGATTTTTTTTTTTTGTTGTTGAGGATGGTGTGAATCGATTTGGTACTGTGCAGGGTAATCTTGTTCTCCCGATTTTTTTACATTTTTCTTGTAGTTTTTTCAATGGCATCTATAGCAATATAGTAAAAGGGGACATGACTCTCTTGTGTCTTGTATGAATTGTTTTTTTACACGTTAATTTTGTTCTGCCGAACAAGGAATCCACACCTTGTTATCCCAAAAATTTCAAGCTCGAGTATCTTTTGTCTCACCTGCTTTGAAACTCCCGCTTCTTCAACCCGCGCCGCGCCTTGTTATCCCGAAATTTGGACGCGCGCGAGAACTCCCTCCTCATCCGAAATCGCTCCCGCAGCCCAGACACGCGAAATCCACCTTCTACCCCTCATCCGAAAATGAAGCTCCACGTCGCGGTGTCAAAACCGGTGGGGGTACGCTGGTAACTTACCCTACATTTCGGACAAGCGCCTCCCTAAGATTGGCTCCCCCTCCCCCTTCGCCCCCCCATTCGTACACCGAGGCCGCCAAAACCAGCGAAACCCCACGCTCCTCCGCCGGCCTCCCGACCGCCGCCCAGCCGGAGACTCTTCCCCGACTATGTCGTCCACCGCAACAGCTCGCCGTCCCTCATCCACCGCACCAGATGAGGATCCGTTGTCGATCTCGTCGTCCCACCGGATCAGCCGCCCCGTCCTCCACCTCCAAGGAGCTGCCCCGACGTTCGCCTCGTCTATCGTGCCACCTCAATCCCCACAGCGCCGTCTTGACCTGCCCCACCGGAACCGCAGCACCCTCACCAATTCCTCCGATGAAGCCGAGGCCAACTCGGTGCCACCAAGGAGGTTCTGCACTCATCGCTGCATTTTATCTTTTATTCAATCTCACGGGGCTGCCGGTGCTCGATACCGAGCAGACATGGTGTGTCTCCACCGACGGCGCCGTCGCCGGCCACATCATCCACGACGTCTCTTCCCCATGTCGTTGCTTCCTCGGCGGCGACTTCCACAACGGCACTAGCTGCAGCTGCTCCGGCTCTCGCTCGCGCTGCGGCTCTGTTCTTGTTGTCGGTCGCGCTGCTGCACTGCTCCTGCTTTCGTTCGTGCTGCTGCTCTGCTCTTGCTCTCGCTTGCACTGCTGCTGCTGCTGCACGACCTCCGGCAGCTACAGGAGTTGCTGCTTTAGCACTCGCTCGCGGTGCTACTGCACGACTTGCTCTCTGCTAGTGCGTTCCCTGCTCGAGCGTCTACTGATTTAGATCACTTCTTCTCTGCTACTAGTGCTCGAACGCCCTAAACATCTATTGCAATGCTCTGTTACTAGTTCAATCAGTTTCGATAGTAAAATTCAGTTTCGACTGTGAAGTTCATTTTCTTCAGTTAAGTTCAGAGTGAACGGTACTTACAGCATCTGTCGGAGCGGCCGTGGCGCGGCTGATGCGTTTTACATCTAGCACTTTTTGGTGATGTATTTTACATCATATATTGCAGATGATATTAGCGTCCCACTTCAGATTAACGTTGTCTGTCTTGTCATGCATCAGCCTCGTCGCCGTACACCTTAGCGGAGCTGCTCCAACGGCGAAACCGTCCATCACAGCGGAGTAGTACCCTCGGCGCCGTTTCCAGAGGCCTCGGATCTTCTTCCCCGCCTCCGACAGTCACACCAGCATCATCACCATCCTCCACGTCCAACCCAATGATGCTGAGGTCCACAAGGCTATGCTAAAGAGGTTGTACACTCGTCGCATCACTTTGTTTCTCCATTCCTCTGTTCTTCCAATTCATGTGAGCCAAACACCCAGGTTGACTGAAATCCTATGTTTCCAAATGCTCTGTTTTGCACGTGCATTCCTATCCTATTCCTGTGTTTTTCCTGTCCCTACGTTTATAGAATCCTCCAATTCTAAGGAGCCCTTACAGATTTACTTCATTTTCAGATAGGCGTCAAAGAAAACTCTGTGTGTTATGTCCTGCTCCTGCCGTGCCGTCATCCACCCCACCTGAGGTGCACCATCGACAGAAGCGTTCACTGCAGCAGAGATCCCCCCTGCAGACTTCCTTTCGCCGCCTCAGATCATCTTCCCCGTTGCCGACAGCCACGCCAACTGCATTACCATCATCGACTGAGCAGATGAACCTGAGGACTACACAGCTCCGGAAGAGAGGTCGCAGTCTTTCGTGTTTGCTTACATTATACACCGGTTATTATTACCTGCTACTTTATCGTTCAATCTTGAGTTTTGAATTGCCCATGGGTCTCATATCGAACCAGCAACGAATAGTATCTATCTACTATCTGGTTCATCTAGGGTCTTCTATGTTGTTCATGTTGGGTGGGCAACATGCACAATATTGAATTCTATCTGCTTAGTTTAGAGATCATGCATGCGAGTGCCAGCTGCTTAGTATATGAATCAATTATGTCAATTATATCATGCCATCCTGTATACTTAGACAACATGTATGTGAATATTTCATCCCAACCTATTTTAGAAAGACATCATATAGTTTTGTCATGTCATCCTGTTTAGGTACTCATCATATGTTGAATTATGCCATTATATCCTGTTAAGTTATCCATCATATATCTGAAACTGTGTCATGCTATCATGTTTAGTTACGCATCATATATGTGAAATTGTGTCATGCTGTCCTGTTTGGTTGGACACCATATATATGAATTACCACATCTGTCTATCATACAATGTCTGTACGTTCAATTTCTTTTCTTGTTTATCAGCCATTTGAATTGGAGGTGGTGATGGTAGTATCTAAGGGAGTAAAAACCCGTTCTTCACAAAAGACAGTACTACCCGTCGATGCAGATAGAACCATGGTTGTACTGGCCCACAAACTAGCCCCACCACACATAATCGAGACTCTTCCAGATTGCTCACTTACACTGTTGGGCAGAGAACCAGCTACAACCCATCTAACCGCAACCCCAGCGGATAGTAACCCACTTATAGTTGACAAAGCACCATGTCCACCACAGAGTACCCCCACACGAGTAGTTTGTAAAGCTACTGCAGTGCCCAAAGCACGAAGACCACCACAGCTAACCCAAACTCCACGTTTAAAGCAGAAGAGCAATTGTTCTCAGGTCAGATTCCGTAGCTATGGTCCATACTCCTTTGCTGTTGCATCACTGTATTTACTCATACCAACTACTTTCGAATTTGAAGGATCCAATTGAAACTCCAATGGCGCAACAGGTATGTTTTAAACCTATTTCTTTAACTGGATTGCTGTTCTAACTTCTTGCTCTATGTTGATTTCAGTTTAAGTTGTATAAACAGTTATGTTCTCATGTGATGCACATTACAAGTGCTGCCAATGATGTGTAGTTTCTCACACTTATATTCTGTCTATGCTGCTGTGTCTTAAAAATATATGAGTTGAACTATGTCTCTATCTTGATTAGGGAACATAAACTAGAATGATATGGACAATACAGTGACCATAGTACATAGATATATGTTTGTTTCATGCTGTTATCCTGTCCACCTTACTACTGAACCGGTTTACCAAAATGAGTTTCGTATACTACAAGCTAAACCTGTGATGTGTCTGCTTGTTTCTCTTGTAGTATGCAAACAGAATATTGGAGAAGAGCACCCCACTATGCAATGGTAGAGAAAGTAATGCAGATAAGGTTCAAGATACCGAGACAACCCTGTTGGTCTCCAAGAAAGGTGATAAAAACGATCTTGTAGACAGTGAGAAAACCCCACAGTCCTGCGTTGATGTAGTGTTCGAGTTACTGGCCAGTACTGCTGGCAAAAGCTCTTCGAACTCGCCGCCTGAATCACTTCGGCTTCTTCAGTCTCAGCTACAAGCTGAAAGGCATCAGTCTGCTGTGCTCCAGCAAGAAGCCGGAGGACTGAGGAAGTCCCTGCAGAATTCAGATGCGTACTTTCTTGTGCAACAGCAAGCGCTGGAGGATCTAAGCGCCAAACAAGAGAAAGTTAATAAGCTTGCTAAGCATCTTGCCAGCATTATGGGTACCCAGGATATTGTTTCTTGAACTCTTCTGAAGTGGTTTCAGTTCTAGACTTGTTTTGCTGCGGCGGTTATATGCTGCTTTGTTCCTATTTGCACTGGTGGCGAACTTTCATGCCCAGTGGATGTAATATGTGTAATAGCCATGATAGCCTAGCATAAGTTGCTTGCTTATTTATTTCTTGTTGTCTTGTTTATTTGTTTGCTTGTAGTCAGTGCAGTTCCTTTTCCGTGGCTTGCTAGTGGCTGCAATAAGCTATTTTTAAAACTAGGCCACAATAACCATGGGCTAATATTTACTGTAGTGACACTGGGCCTCCTACGGGCCGTAGAAACAGTGGGCCTTCTACGGGCCGTAGAAACAGTAGGCCTTCTACGGGCCATAGAAACAATGGGCCTTCTACGGGCCGTAGAAACAATGGGCTTTCTACGGGCCATATCATCAATGGGCCTTATACGGGCCGTATGATCGATTGGCCAAACATGGGCCAATAACAGGCCGCATTATGGCCGTAAACGGACTAGAGTTGGAATCGTCCGTACATGGGCCGACCATAACAGGCCATCGTTAATAGGCCGTATTTGATGACGCTATGAAAACGGCCCAACGTATTAACGGACCACAAACGGGCCGACTGTAACCACGGGCTGAATTTGGCCCACAAGCAGAAAATGACAGTAACGGGCCGTAAGTAAACGAATGCTGGAAATGAGCCCAAGAATAAATGGGCTCTGAGAAGGCCGAAAGATAACATGGGCTGGAAACGGCCCAACGGAATAACGGGCCGTTAATGGGTATAAAGTGATACACTGTTCATTACGGGCCAGTTTCACCACGGGCAGTTAATGGGTGTAAAGTGATACACTGTTCATTACGGGCCAGTTTCACCACGGGCCGTTAATAGGCCAAGAGTTACATAGGGCCTCATATGGGCCAAAAGACGTCATGGGCCATACATGGGCCAGAAGTGAAAACGGGTTGGAATCATATTGGATGGCCCAGATGACGCTACTGGGCCTAATTCGGATAGGGCGTAACGGGCCTTGGGTTAGCGGGCTATAAATGGGCTATATGCAAACAGGCCATTAACAGGCTTTCCATGGGCCGGCCCGCCACCTTTTGACCAAGTCAAACAGGCCGGCCTTTTCACAGGAATGGGCCTCTGTTGGGCCGTGCCATGTGTCGACGTATCATAGGCGCCTTCTGTCCAATGAGTGGATGACATCTGTCCCAACGATGAGCCGACACGTGTTTCCTCCAGCCAATGATGATTTTACACATGGAAAATCCCCATTGGTCGGGGCTGTTAACGGGTTATCGGATCCAAAACCCGACCCGATAGCTTAACGGCGTTCCGTTACGGTGGATGCCACGTGTCGGTCACCCTTGACGAAAGCACTTCTCTGACGCGCGATTTATCGTCATGGAAGTGGACACTTCCGTGATGATAATTTTGGTAATGTCATGGAACACTTCTACGACAGCACAGGTATGTCTATCTTGATTCTGTCATAAATTTGTCATGGATGTACATGCATGACAAAAAACGCGACCTACTGTGACAAACACGTATCATCACGAAAGTGTATTTTTATTGTAGTGCTTCCTATCAATTTCTTTTAGGCCTGGACCGACATAGAGGGGCGGATTAATTGTCCAGCTCCGCTACCCGAAGATGAAGAGACCCCACTCCTGACGAAGATGTTATTTCCGGCGCCTTATGATGTGCCGGAGAAGAAGGCCAAGAAGACGGCCAAAGGGACTAGGAGTGGCCTTCGCCGAAAGGGTGCTTCGGACATGTCGTCCAAAGACGAGACTGACTCTTCGACCGCCGAAGACGACGGCCAGGAGGAGGAAGAAAATGGCTCCCCCCTGAGGGGGGAAGGAAGAAAAGGGGGGCCGCCACAAATCTGGAGACGAAGGCGCCCAAGAGGAGGAAGGGCTCCCTTGCGGATAACACCGCATGGGATGTCAATAGCAGTCCAGAGCGAATGCCCCGGACCAAGCCTCAGGCCACCTCGTAAGTACCCCAAATCTTATGCACATCAGGTGCCTAGCCTTTCCGCTTTGTAATATTAATATGTTTAAATTGTGCCATTGCAGTACAGCCCGCGATAGCTCCCCGCGATCCTCAACAAAGGGTTCGCTAGACTCAAAGGAGATGGCTAGCATGTCACCGCCGCCCGCCCACTCTATCTCGCCCAAGGATGATGAGGTGGTGTCCCAAAGGACCTTCCCAGACCGAGGGGAGGTTCCGGAGATCGTCAGGGTGGCGCCCCAGGATGACTCCTCGGCCGCCGGATACCATTCCGGAGACCTACACGGCTCCGGAGTTCAGCGAACGGCCTTCCCCGAAAGGAGGAGGTGTGCCTATTCCGCCGTGAGCTCTGTCCAACCAGAGGCACCGGATAATCTGCTGGAAGCGCTGCGAGGCGCCTCCATTGTGGATGAACACCGTGCCCTTATGGCTACGGTGATCGAAAAGGTACAGTCCGCCAAAAGCGAACTGACCAAGGCCTGCGCTAGCCTTTTAATAGGCTTTGAGGTAATAATCGTAGAAAGAATATCACAGTGTAGACAGTAGCCCCTGATGCTCTGTTCGGTGTTCGGAAAGAAAAAGCCGAACAGAGGATCAAAACAATTTTTGCGGGAGTCTAACATGATATGTCTATGCAAATAAGCAGGCGTCGCTGCTGGCTGCTGCCGCTCATACTGCGGAGGTCTCCGGCCTGAAGCAGAGCCTAGATCTGGCCAACAAAGAGCTCAGCCTCGTAAAGCAACAGCTTGAGGATGGCCAAGGTATGCAGTAACCTGCGCGTATATTTTAGGAAGAATGAATGTTTCGTGCGGACTAAAGCGTCATGAACTTTGTTAGGGGCCACGACCGAGGTGGCGGCCCTCAAGAAGACGTTAGCCGAGGCCGAGGATAAAGCGGCCAAGGAGCGTGCCACACGTGAGAAGCACGAGGCCCGGGTCGGCGAGGTCCAGCAAGAGCTCCAGGACACCGTCAAGAAATACGAGTCATTGGACCGTGATTCTAAGACGCAAGCGTCCAAACTTGCGAAGGCCCGCCAGAACGCACGAGATGCCTGAGCCGAAGCCCAGAGCGCCCTCCAGGAAATCCAGGCGGCCAAGAAGATCGCGGCGGGTAAGGTTTTCATTATGCAAAGCAAGTCTGTGAAGGAAACGTTCCTTTTACTTACCCAAATTTGGAGCTCTCCAGGGGCGTTTATGGATTTGCCGCGCAACATATCGGATGTTGCCGAGTTCTATCGAGCCGAAGAAGGGAGTTCTTCGGAGAAACTATTCTGGTCTCAATACCTCGGACCAGAACATCTGGTGCCCTTCAGCGACCAGCTGAAACAGCTGGTCGAGCTGCACAAGCCGGCCGAGCTAGCCATGAAGGACCTAATAGTCCGGCTATGGCCTGCCGAGCCTATGCCCAGCAGCTACCTCGGACTTGTGAAGCGGCTTGTTAGTGCCTGTCCGTGGCTTGAAGTCATAAAGCGGTCGGTCTGCATTGAAGGTGCACGGATGGCCTTCGCCCGCGTCAAGATGCACTGGGTGAAGATGGATGCCAAGAAGCTGATGACCGAAGGGCCGCCTGAGGGCAAGGAGCACCGCCAACCCGAGCAATATCTTGATGGTGTCCTGGAGGGATCCCGCCCTGTGGCGGAGCAATGTGCGAAGGATGTTATATTCCCATGAAAACATTCATGTTATCTTGTCTTGTAACATGAAACAAGGTCATTATGTAATATAATGCTTGTGACTCTTAAAATTTTACCTCCTGTGTGGCCGTTTATGTAATCTAAGGGTTAACAAGTCGTCGGCTTTTGCCCCCACGTAGATACTACGAGGGTGTTCGGGATATATCTAAACACTCTTTACTCCACATTCTGGTCCTTAAAGGAGGTGTTTAGCGCAACGAACAAGGCAATCGGACTATATGGCTTTTATCGCCCTCACGTAGCCATAGGGGTTTGACAATAAGAATCTTGGCGAAGCCCCTGGTATTCGAAAGACCGAGCTAGGGGCGCTATACACGCCTAATCGGATAAAAACCGATTCCTCGCATAAAGCGGAAAGAATCTCTAAGGATTTGAAACCTCTCGAACAGCTGACCAGCTCTCGCTGCATCATGACAGTCTGTTTTCGGCTTTCTCTACTGAGTGCTTGTCCGGAAGAACCGGGACACAATCGCAGTAGTTCTCCCTTTACTACCCTAGCCGATATAGTGGAACGTAAGGTAGTAAGTACAGGAGCCGGGCAACCCAACTATTGACCAAAGACATGATTCGGAGCCGATGCATATAATGCTATAAGTTCGGGGTGCCGACCCGTACTATAAAAAGTGTTCGGACTTTATTGCCGTACTGCGGGGCGTGATGAAGCCCCTGGCGAAGTGATACGTACCAGAGTGTATGGGTTCGATGAGTAATAAATACAAAGGCAAGGAGAAAATCAAGTAATAAGCTGATGCTACCATTTATTTACCATTATGATGTGATTAATACGTCGAGGCGTACTTGTACAAGAAATGTGATAAGCAAGTAAGGCTATTTAACATGCCATGACCGAGAGCGAGCTGCGTGCGGGTATGTAAAACAGGTATAGCAATCTTTAGCAGAGACCACCAGGGTTCCGACAAACGGGTTGTCAGAAGAAACCTCGAAAAGAGAAAACCCCGAAATGAAACGGAAAGGTGAAGGTGGGCGAATCCGAGGGACGGTCGAGCCGCACTGTAGATCGCGAGCTAGCTATGCCTCCGTCGATACCCATGGGAATTTGAGTGCGTAGTTATGTACGTGCGGTACGAATGCCGCTGTTTGATCGGAACTGGGATGGAGGCCAAATTGCTAATTGAGCTCTTGACGAGCCGGGCTGTCTTGCTGCAGAATAGTCCGGACTCTTTTAATAGTGTCCGGGGGTTTGGCCGCTGAACTAAGGTTCTGCTGGAAAAGGTCGCGCTGTATTTCTGCTGCTAATGCCGTTGTGTGCTCCTCGGTACGGAGGGAGCGTTCCATATTTCCATTGATTGTTATGACGCCACGTGATCCGGGCATCTTGAGCTTAAGATAAGCGTAGTGAGGTACCTCATTGAATCGAGCTAATGCGGTTCGTCCGAGCAGTGTGTGATAGCCGCTGCGAAAGGGGACGATATCGAAGATTAACTCCTCGCTTCAGAAGTTATCGGGAGATCCGAAGACAACTTATAGTGTGATTGAGCCCGTACAGCGGGCCTCTATGCCTGGTATGACTCCCTTAAAGGTAGTCCTTGTGGGTTTGATCCGTGATGGGTTAATGCCCATTTTGCGTACTGTGTCCTGGTAGAGCAGATTGAGGCTGCTACCACCGTCCATGAGGACTCGCGTTAGGTGGAATCCATCGATGATTGGGTCTAGGACTAGTGCGGCTGAACCACCATGACGGATACTGGTCGGGTGGTCCCGACGATCAAAGGTGATCGGAAATGATGACCATGGGTTCAATTTTGGGGCTACTGGCTCTATCGCATAGACGTCCCTTAGTGCGCGTTTGCGCTCCCTTTCGGGGATGTGTGTAACATATATCATGTTTACTGTTTTGACTTGAGGGGGAAACTTCTTCTGTTCCCCTGTGGTTGGCTGCAGGGGCTCCTCGTCATCGTCCTCGCTCTGCAATCCCTTTTCCTTATTCTCGGTGTTTAACTTGCCGCCTTGCTTAAAAACCCAGCAATCTCTGTTGGTATGATTGGCTGGTTTGTGCGGGGTGCCATGAATTTGGCATGGATGGTCAAGTATGCGGTCCATGCTAGATGGTCCCTGATTGTTTCTTTGATATGACTTTTTTCGCTGACCGGACTTAGAGCCGCTGAATCCGGCGTTTACAGCAGTTTCATCGGTGCTATCGCCATTGCTTCGACATTTGTGTCTGCTGCGTCGGAGCTTGCTGTTGCGGTTTTTGGCCTCGGAGGGGCCTGCCTCGCTGGCCGTATTTTTACTACGAGCCAGCCAACAGTCCTCACCCACACAAAAGTGGGTCATGAGGGCCGTGAGGGCGTCCATAGATTTCGGCTTTTCTTGGCCGAGGTGGCAGGCGAGCCATTCGTCGCGGATGCTATGTTCAAAGGCCGCTAGGGCTTCTGCATCCGGGCAATCGACGATCTGGTTCTTTTTGGTTAGGAACCTAGTCCAGAATATCCTGGCTAATTCCCCGGGCTGTTGAACTATGTGACTTAAGTCATCGGCATCTGGCAGCCGGACGTATGTACCTTGGAAGTTTTCAAGAAAGGCTTCTTCCAAGTCCTCCCAGTTGCCGATGGAATTTTCAGGCAGGCTGTTTAACCAGTGCCGAGCTGGCCCTTTGAGTTTTAGTGGGAGGTATTTGATAGCATGGAGGTCATCTCCGCAGGTCATGTGAATGTGGAGAATAAAATCCTCAATCCATACCGCGGGATCGGTTGTTCCGTCGTATGATTCAATATTGACGGGTTTGAACCCTTCAGGGAATTCATGGTCCATTACTTCATCAGTGAAGCAAAGAGGGTGTGCGGCGCCTCTATATCGGGCCGCGTCGCGACGTAGGTCCGATGGAGTCTGTCTATGGTTATCGAATTGACTAGGTTTGTCACGTCCGAATAGGTAGCCGTCGTCGCGTGTCGAGGCACGTCCTCGCGATCCGTAGATCGATCTTGTATGTCCTGCTCTACTGCCCAGGGTTTGCCGGAGGTCGTATGTATGACCCCGAACTGTTTTGTCTCTATTTTCCGTGGCGGCGGGGTGGGCTATTCGGCTTGAATTGCCGCTCTATCCCGACCACGAGGTGGTCGATCCGCCGCACTGTCCTGACCGCGTAGTGTTCGGTCGGCCGCGTTACGCGAGGGAGGTATGGGCTCCGGCGCCTCTTCATCGAATTGAGGTAGCAACCTTCGCTTTGGGTAACTCTTGGCTGGGCGTCTGAGGCCGTATTCTTTGGCTTCTAGGACATCGGTCCATCTATCGACGAGTAGATCTTGGTCAGCTTGAAGCTGCTGCTGTTTCTTTTTCAGGCTCCTTGCGGTGGCTATTAGCTGGCGCTTGAAGCACTCCTGCTCGAGGGGTTCCACAGGCACGTTAAAATCTTCGTTGCCGAGGCTTTCCTCATCCTCAGAGAGCGGACGATAACTACCGTCCTCCGAGTCGTTGGTCCTGGCCTGTTTGTTGGGGCTATTTTGCCCGTGTTCTTGATCCTCCTGCTTGGATGTGACCTCAGCAGGGTCTTCATTGTCTTTGGCATCGTTCGGAGTATTATTTTCTCCCGTGCCAGTACTGTTGTTTTTGGGGCGACGTGACTTAGAGCGGTGCCGAGGACGTCGACGTTTTTGCTGTTTCTCAGGAGGTTTATCCTCAGCTGGATCCTCTTTGTCATCGTCGTTAGTTTTTTCAGGCGTGTCCACCATGTATACATTGTAGGAAGGAGTGGCCGTCTGTCTTCCAGTAAATGGCGGGTTTTGGCCTTGCTCCTTGTCGGCATCATCTTCCGTACTGACGATGTCTTCGGAGCCATAGTCAAGCATGTCGGTTAAGTCCTCGACAGTGGCTATGACGTGGCTAGCGGGTGGGAAGTAAAAGTCCCCATCATCAGCCCCTAGTTCGAACCGTACATAGTTCGGCTGTGAGTCCCCCGCCAAGGACAAGTTCTTTAATGAGTTCAGCACATTGCCCAAGGGCGAGTGCTGGAAGATGTCTGCGGCGCTGAACTCGAAGATCGATAAGCGGTCAAGTTCGGTATCCGCGGACTCACATGGTTCGGAACTTATACCCGGAGAAGAGTCCGGAGTTCCGGTGACACGAGTATTGCATGAGGTTAAGTCCATGTGCGGCTCCAACGCCGGAGAATCTGTGGCCTCCGTGGTGGGGTTGAGCCTCCAATCCTTGGATGCCACAGTGTGCTCTGGATCTAAGGCCGGAGTGGTTACAAGAGTTGCCTCCTGGATGCGGTCTGACGTCAGATTTAGTTCATGTTCGTCAAGGTGACTGGGAGCGGCCGCCGCAGTCTCAAATCCGGCGAAGATCAAATCTCCATGGACGTCCGCAACGTAGTTCAAACTCCCAAATCTGACCTAATGGCCAGGGGCGTAGCTAGCGATCTGCTCCAGGTGGCCAAACGAGTTGGCCCGCAGTGTGAAGCCGCCGAACACAAAGATCTGTCCGGGGAGGAAGGTTTCCCCTTGGACAGCTTTGTTGTTGACGATTGAAGAGGCCATCAAACCTTTTGGGGACGGCAAAGTGGAACTCTCAATGAAAGCACCAATGTCGGTGTCAAAACCGGCGGATCTCGGGTAGGGTGTCCCGAACTGTGTGTCTAAGGTCGATGGTAATAGGAGACAAGGGACACGATGTTTACCCAGGTTCGGGCCCTCTCTATGGAGGTAATACCCTACTTCCTGCTTGATTGATCTTGATGAATATGAGTATTACAAGAGTTGATCTACCACGAGATCGTAATGGCTGAACCCTAGAAGTCTAGCTTGTATGACTATGGTAATGAGTATCTGTCCTTTCCGGACTAAGTCCTCCGGTTTATATAGGCACCGAGAGGATCTAGGGTTACACAAGGTCGGTTACAAAGAAAAAGAATCCACATATTTGGTCGCCAAGCTTGCCTTCCACGGCAAGGAGAGTCCCGTCCGGACACGGGTGCAGTCTCCGGTCTTCATGTCTTCACAGCCCATCAGTCCGGCCCATGGCCAACAGGCCGGACGCCCGAGGACCCCTTAGTCCAGGACTCCCTCAGGCGCGCCCTCCTGCCTCATGGCCTCCTCGTGGAGTTCCAGACTCCAACTCCAAGTCTTCTAGTTTGCTTTCGGACCAAGAAAGATCATCGCGAAGGTTTCATTCCTTTTGGACTCCGTTTGGTATTCCTTTTCTGCAAAACTCTAAAATAGGCAAAAAACAGAAACTGACACTAGGCCTCCGGTTAATAGGTTAGTCCCAAAAATAATATAAAAGAGCATATTAAAGCCCATGAAACATCCAAAACAGATAATAAAATAGCATGGAACAATCAAAAATTATAGATACGTTGGAGACGTATCATGCCTCTTTGGTGTGACAATGAAAGTGCCATCAAGATTTCTCTCAACCCGGTGCAACACTTCAAGACGAAGCATATTGAGATTCGGTATCACTAGATCCAGGATCACATTAGGCGAGGGGTGATCGAGCTCAACTATGTCAACACTCATGATAACCTTGCAGATATTTTCACGAAGCCCTTGGATGAAGCAAGATTTCGTGAGTTAAGGCATGAGCTAAATATCATGGATTTGAGCAATGTGGCTTGAACCTTTGCACACCCCACCATACTCATCTTGATGTCTTGTTTAGGTGTAGGCATGGATATAGGGGGAGTGTTGTTCTCTCAAGCCAACCAATTGTTTCATACTTTTGATGTTCTCAAACTTTTTCAATCTTCACGCAATACATGAGCGTGAGCCATGGACATAGCACTATAGGTGAAATAGAATGGTGGTTGTGGAGAAGAAAAAAAGGAGAAGATAGCTCACATCAACTAGGCATATCAACGGGCTATGGAGATGCCCATCAATAGATATCAATGTGAGTTAGTAGGGATTGCCATGCAACGGATGCACTAGAGCTATAAGTGTATGAAAGCTCGACAAAAGAAACTAAGTGGTGTGCATCCGACTCGCTTGCTCACGAAGACCAAGGGCAATTTGAGGAAGCCCATCATTAGAATATACAAGCCAAGTTCTATAATGAAAAATTCCCACTAGTATATGAAAATGATATCATAGGAGACTCTCTATCATGAAGATCATGGTGCTACTTTGAAGCACAAGTGTGGTAAGAGGATAGTAGCATTGTCCCTTCTCTCTTTTTCTCTCATTCTTTTTTTATTTGGGCCTTCTCTTTTTTTATGGCCTCTCTTTTTTCTTTTCTCTTTTTTTTTATTTTTCGTCCAGAGTCTCATCCCGACTTGTGGGGGAATCATAGTCCCCATCATCCTTTCCTCACATGGGACAATACTCTAATAATGATGATCATCACACTTTTATTTACTTACAACTCAAGAATTACAACTCGATACTTAGAACAAAATATGACTCTATATGAATGCCTCAGGCGGTGTACCGGGATGTGCAATGAATCAAGAGTGACATGTATGAAAGAATTATGAAGGTGGCTTTGCCACAAATACGATGTCAACTACATGATCATGCAAAGCAATATGACAATGATGGAGCGTGTCATAATAAACGGAACAGTGGAAAGTTGCATGGCAATATATCTCGGAATGGCTATGGAAATGCCATAATAGGTAGCTATGGTGGCTTTTTTGAGGAAGGTATATGGTGGGTGTATCATACCGGCGAAAGTTGCGCGGCACAAGAGAGGCTAGCAATGGTGGAATGGTGAGAGTGTGTATAATCCATGGACTCATCATTAGTCATAAAGAACTCACATACTTATTGCAAAAATCTATTAGTTATCGAAACGAAGTACTACGCGCATGCTCCTAGGGGGATAGATTGGTAGGAAAAGACCATCGCTCGTCCCCGACCGCCACTCATAAGGAAGAAAATCAAAAAATAAATCATGCTCCGACTTCATCACATAACATTTCACCATACGTGCATGCTACAGGAATCACAAACTTTAACACAAGTATCTCTCAAATTCACAACTACTCAACTAGCATGACTCTAATATCACCATCTTCATATCTCAAAACAATCATAAAGAATCAAACTTCTCATAGTATCCAATGCACTTTATATGAAAGTTTCTATTATACCCATCATGGATGCCCATCATATTAGGACTAATTTTATAACCAAAGAAAATTACCATGCTGTTCTAAAAGACTCAAAATAATATAATTGAAGAATGAGAGATCAATAACTTCTATAAAATAAAACCACCACCGTGCTCTAAAAAGATATAAGTGAAGCACTAGAGCAAAATTATCTAGCTCAAAAGATATAAGTGAAGCACATAGATTATTCTAATAAATTCTGATTCATGCGTGTCTCTCCCAAAAGGTGTGTACAGCAAGGATGATTGTGGTAAACTAAAAAGCAAAGACTCAAATCATACACGACGCTCCAAGCAAAACACATATCATGTGGTGAATAAAAGTATAGCCTCAAGTAAAGTTACCGATAGACGAAGACGAAAGAGGGGATGCCTTCCGGGGCATCCCCAAGCTTAGGATTTTGGTTGTCCTTGAATTTTACCTTGGGGTTCCTTGGTCATCCCCAAGCTTAGGCTCTTGCCACTCCTTATTCCAAAATCCATCAAATCTTTACCCAAAAACTTGAAAACTTCACAACACAAAATTTCAACAGAAAATCTCATGAGCTCCGTTAGTATAAGAAAATAAACCACCACTTTAAGGTACTGTAATTAACTCATTATTTATTTATATTGGTGTGAAACCTACTGTATTCCAACTTCTCTATGGTTCATACCCCCAGATACTACTCATAGATTCATCAAAATAAGCAAACAACACACGAAAAACATAATCCGTCAAAATAGAACAGTCTGTAGCAATCTGTATCATTCGAATACTTATTTAACTCAAAAAATTCTGAAATAAATTTTTGGACGTGAGGAATTTTTCTATTAATCATCTCCAAAAAGAATCAACCTAAAAGCACTCTCCAGTACAAAATGGCAGCTAATCTCGTGAGCGCAAAAGTTTCTGTTTTTTACAGCAAGATCGCAAAGACTTTACCCAAGTCTTCCCAGAGGTTCTACTTGGCACAAACACTAATTAAAACATAGAACCACATCTAAACATATGCTAGATGAATTATTTATTACTAAACAGGGGCAAAAAACAAAGAACAAAAATAAAATTGGGTTGCCTCCCAACAAGCGCTATTGTTTAACGCCCCTAGCTAGGCATAAAAACAAGAATAGATCTTGGTATTGTCATCTTTGGTATGCAATCCATAAGTGGCTCTCATAATAGATTCAGAAGGCAATTTAATTTTCTTCCTAGGAAAGTGTTCCATGCCTTTCCTTAACGGAAATTGGAATCTAATATTTCCTTCTTTCATGTCAATAATTGCACCAATCATTCTAAGGAAAGGTCTACCAAGAATAATAGGGCATGTAGGATTGCAAATCTATATGAAGAACAATGAAATCTACGGGTACATAATTCCTATTTGCAACAATAAGAATATCATTAATCCTTCCCATAGGTTTCTTAATGGTGGAATCCGCAAGATGCAAATTTAAAGAACAATCATCAAATTCACGGAAACCTAGCACATTACACAAGGTTTTTGGAATCGTGGAAACACTAGCACCCAAATCACACAAAGCATAGCATTCATAATCTTTAATATTAATTTTAATAGTAGGTTCCCACACATCATAAAGTTTTCTAGGGATAGAAACTTCTAGTTCAAGCTTTTCTTCATAGGATTGCATTAAAGCATCAACGATATGTTTAGTAAAAGCTTTATTTTGATTATAAGCATGAGGAGAATTTAACACGGATTGCAACAAGGAAATACAATCCATCAAAGAGCAATTATCATAATTAAATTCCTTGAAATCAAAAATAGTGGGTTCATTGCTATGTAAAGTTTTGACCTCTTCAATCCCACTTTTATTAATTTTTGCATTAAGATCTAAAAACTCCGAACCATTGGGACGCCTTTTAACTAAAGTTAACTCATCTCCATTCCCATCTTTATCAAGATTCATATTGGAAAACAAAGATTTAATAGGAGTCACATCATTCACTTTTAGATCTTCATCATTATTATCATGTGTCGGGGGTTGGGTGCGACATATGCCAAAGGATGGCTTATCATGGTGGGAGCGAGTAGAACGTCGCCGATGCCCGGAAGCGGGATGAGGCGTAGACAAGCACGCCGGCGTACTTTACCCAGGTTCGGGGCTCTCCTAAGAGATAACACCCCTAGACCAGCTCTGCGGGGTCTCCGCATGATCACTAAGGCACTAGTCAGTACAATGGTGCTCCTCGAGCTGTATGCTAGAGGTAGGAGAAAGCAAGGCTAGCTCTCCCCTCTCTCTATGTGTGAGTCTAATTCTAACAGGTTGGGAACCCTTTGCATGGGTGCCCTGGGGGTTTATATAGGCCTACCCCCCATGGGTACAATGGTAATCTAGCCGGGTGTAGGACCCGGCTGTCAGTGACTCTAGTCGCCGGCTTCTCTGCCGGCTGCTAGGGCCCGCCACCTGGTGGGCCCCGCCGACTGGTCTGGTACGGAGCCGACAGGCCGCTCCCGTCGCTCGCAGGTCTTGCCGGCTGCTGGTTACTGTAGTCGTAATGCTAATGACGCATACTTGGTCAGGGGAGCGTAGCTATAGTCCCGCCGCCTGGTGGGAGATCACTGTAGCGACACCATGTCTCATCTGGTTAATGGCGCACGGACCCCGAGGGAGGAATGGGCCGCCTGCTAGAGGCCGGCCTCCCTCGGGTCCGACTGGTCAGGCTTCCGCCATCTTCCGGGCTCTCGCTGCCTGGTAGGGCCCGCCGCCTGCAGGCCGTACCGACAGGCCGTGGTGGGAACAGGGCTCCGCCTGACAGGAGTGACGTCAAGGGTGGAGCGGCAATAGTGCCGCGTCGTGCGGAGATCTCCGCCTATACGGGGCACTGTGGCCGCGCCTCGCCCTGGATATGGGGGTGATGGATCACACTGTAGCCACATCCTATCTTGTCTTCTTAATGGGGCGCAGACTCTGAGGGCGTCGTGGGCCGCCTGCTAGAGCCAGCCTCTCTGGAGGCCGCCTGCTAGGAGTCGGCCTGTTTTGGTGCCGTCTTCTGGAGCTTGGCCGTCTTCCGGCAGCCGGCCATTTGAGCCAGCCGGCTACCAGAAGGCGGTGCTTCATTCCGGATGTTTGTGGGGCGCAGCTGGCCCAATGTCTTGAAAGGCTCAGGGACTCGGGTTAGGCTACCCGTGACCCATTACTCCGACACTAGTCCCTGAAGCTGGTGTGGTGTCGCGGCTAACAAGCCAAGAGGCCTCAGCAGTTTCCTTCTCCGAGTGCTCTTGCTGAATGCCTCGTCCGTCTCCTGGCACTCCGCCTGTTGGGAGTCGGATGCGACCACGCGGCTTCGTGCGATGTTTTCGAAATACCAAGGTGGGAATTAGGTGGCGTGCTTGCTAAGCCTCTAGGCCCGCCGCCCGTTGCAAGTACGCCACGCGGCGCCAGCCAGCCGGGCCAGCCTGCCAACCCAGGCTCACGATGGGACGTGACAGCGGGCCGGGCCCGCCACTACCGGGCCTTGGCGCGCGGGCGGATCCGCTGTGGCTGAGGCAAGCGGTTGCGATTCCGAGGGAAGTTACTGCGGAGTAACTTGCGAAATAAACTCGGGGTCGTGGGGTCGTGGGCGCATTTAATCCCACGATCCCACGCCCCGCCCCCTCGGCTTCGTAGCCCGAGGGCTATAAGTAGGGGGAGGGGAGCGGCGGAGCACGCGCGCCCTCCTCTCCCTTCGCCATTTCCATCTTCTTCCTCCACTTGCTGCTACCGCACCTCCGTGCTCCGCGGAGGCGCCGCCGCAGCTCACCGCTGTTAGGCTCCTTCGCCTCAAGCTTCTTGCTCGCTCCTGCTTGGTCTCCATGGCGCGCGAGAAGGAAGGGGACTGGGATGGCTCGCTCGTGATCGATGACCATCTCTCCTTCCTCCGCGCCACACGGCGGTTGCCCGGTGAGGGTTTCGTCAAGGTGCGCGTGCCGCCGAAGGAGGAGATCTCGCCGGCGCCGCAAGAAGGCGAGAGGGTCGTCTTCCGCTCGCACTTCCTCCGTGGCTTCGGCCTGCCGGCAAGCGGATTCTTCTGCTCCTTTATGGAGTTCTACCATCTTCAGCCGCACCACTTGACGCCCAACACCGTGACGCTGCTGTCCGCCTTCATCACGGCATGCGAGGGCTACCTCGGCATCCTCCCCACCATCGAGTTGTGGGGAGCTTTCTTCTACACCAAACTAGGCACCTCCGCCAAGGAGAAGGCGGCCCAGTGTGGTGCCTTCGTCGCGGTGCGCCGGCCGTCGCCGAAGAACGTCTTCCCCGCCATCAAGTTGTCTTAGTCGGTGAAATTGTGGCAGAAATCCTATTTCTACGTGGAGAACGTCGACCCGGCAATCAACTTCATCAACTTGCGGCCCTACGAAGCCGGCCCTCCAGCTGAGCCTCGGGCCAACTGGGGCTACAAGCCGAAGCCCGTGTCGGCCGACGCCACCGCCACCATCAACCGTCTCCGGGTGTTGATGGAGGCGCACGGCCTCGTGGTTTCCGACCTGCTGGTCGCCTTCGTTGAGCGTCGGGTTCTCCCGCTCCAGGGCCGGCCTCATCTGATCTGTCGGATGAGCGGGCACCGCGACCCGAGCCGGATGTGCACACCGGACATGCCGACTGCCGAGGTGGCCCAGATGGTGAACGAGATCGCCGACCTCAAGCTGTCGGAGGGGTCATGGCGGTTCGGCAAGCGGCCATACTCCCATGCCGACCTCCGCCTGCTGTAAGTTCTTCAACTTTTTCTTCTTGGTACTTGTCTTGGTCTTGATCTTGGTCTTGAACAATCGATCTTTTGGACGCAGATCTATATGTCTCCGACGACGGCCGCCATCGTGGGGCCGGGTGGAGACTACCAGCCGGACCGGGAGGTGAGTGATGTGGACGACCCCGACTTGGGGGCGACTGCCCTGGAGGACGACGCTATAGGCGGCGGCGACGGAGCAAGCGGCTCCGAAGAAGGAGGTGGCATCGAGACTTGGCCCGATGATGATGATGAGGAAGACGAGCCGCGCCCTGCACGAGGCGCCGGGAAGGCGGGCATGGGCCCCTCCACCGAGCCGGCCACTCGAGGTGGCACGCGTAAGCGTAAATAGGGCGCGGCCTTGTTTGGCAGCGCGCCGAAGAAGGCCAAGAACCCGACCGCTGCGACCAGGCGGAAGGAGGCCGCCATGAAGGCGGCCAAGTTTCAGAAGCTCCCGAAGGCACCTCCCATGGTGTCGGCGTAAGTACCTTTTCCTTGAGGTTTCCTTTCTTGTTGGCCCCGTCTGAGCTTCCTTGGTTTATTCTTCTTGACTTAATGCACAGCTCTCTCTTGAGAAGTCGGCCGCCGCCTCCGTCATTGGGTCGGCGGGCACCACCACCTGGCGAATCGATCCGGCCGCCGACCTCCGGGAGGCGCAGGAGCGAAACGCACGGGAGGTGCGCGATGAGCAGGAGGCCGCCCGCCTAGAGAAGGCGGAGGCAGACAAGGTGGAGGCCGCTGCGCTAAAGAAGCTGGCGGAGGCCGAGGCCGATGCCGCAGCAAAGAAGCAGCTTGAAGAAGTCGTGCGCCGTCAGGAGCTGCTATTCATCGTTCCCTTGAACTCCACGCCGCCTCCACCAGAGTTCACGGCGCCGACTGGGGGAGCCGGCGATGTCGTCATGCCGGACGTGGCCGCGCCTCCGCCACCGCCATCTGGAGGGGCGCGAGACAAGTAGCAGGCTGCTCCGCCGGCGCCACCAGCCGAAAACGAGGTGGCGACGGGCCCGACTCCTGAGGCCCTCACACCAACGCGCCGTCGTCTTGAGAAGGCGGCCTCAGCGCCACGACCGCTGGAAGCCGGCGCCGCGAGCTCATCAGCCCCGTATGCCGAAGCGACCAGCGCCGCGTTCGCTGACTGGGTGCGGGGAGGCGGGACGGGAGCCTTAAACAAGGCGATCCTAGACGTCCAGGCCAAGCTTCGAGCTGAGGCCGACGCTCTCAAGCATTGCAACAAGGCGTTCTTGGATTCGCAAGCAGCCATTCGGGTATGTTTCTTACTTCTCCGTCTCTGATTCATGTCCTTCTCTGTGGGGGCGCACCAGCGCACCCACTGGGTGTAGCCCCCGAGTTTTGGGCCGGCTGGTTGGCAAGCGGCTCGGAACTTTAATTTGCAAGCTCCGAGTGCTAACTTCGTCTGATATCCCCGTTGTAGGATTATCACAACCTTTGCGCGGCCTCCTTCATCTCCAATGTCCGTGAGCTGGACCAACGGACCGCCGACTTGTCAGAAAGCCGGAGTAAGTCTTTGTTTTCTTTCTCTGCGGGGGCGCGCTGGCGCACCCGCGGGCTGTAGTCCCCGAGATTCGGGCCGACTGCTGAGCAGTCGGGCCGGATCTCCCCGGCAACTGCACTTCGTCCTTGTTGATTGTTGACGTCTTTTTCCTTCTCTACTTTTGCAGAGGCCAACGCCGTCCTGCAGCAGCAGCTAGGCGAAGCCAACACCGCGTTGCGTGCCAAGAAAGCAGAGTGCAGCAAGCTGGTCGAGGAGCGTGACCGACTGGCCACGCAACTGGCAGAGCAGGCAGAGCTTCTCCAGAAGGCCCAGAAGGAGGCGGAGGTGAAAGAGTCCAATCTCCTCGCCGAGTTCGAGACCGGACGCTCCACCTGGGCCGACAAAGAGACGCTGCTAACTGCCGGCTTTGGTAGTATTGAAGACATGGTTGATGGTAAGCTTCTTCTTTTTTCTTTCTTTGAGCCGCCGGCTACTGACCAGGCCGGCTTCTAGCTTCTAACTTCTGCCTTACTTGCTTTCTACTCGTACAGAGTTCTTCCCTGGCCACTCTGGTGCCGCCAACCAGGCTATTGAGGCTTATCTCGAGGAACGGAGGGCGGAAGGTGCACAGATCGCTGCTGATGCCCCCCGAACCCTTAGCGAGAAGCTTCTCAGCATTCAAGCCCGCCTTCGGCCGGCTCATCGGACGTTGCATCGTCTTCAGCGTGTCGGGGCCCAGGCTACCTCCGCCCTTTGGCCAGACATGCCGGCCCCGCGCACTCCCAGTCGGACTGCCGACTGGCTGGAGGTGGCGGCCGGCTGCCTTGAGGCTTGGAAGGGTTCCTCGGCCCGGGCTGGAGAACGCCGGGCCTTGGAGTTCGTCAAGGCGTGGTGCACTGGGCTAAATCTAGCCCAGTTGACCACGTTTCGGCAGGAAGCCCAGGAGGAGTTGGTGGGGGTGGAGCGTGATCTTGTCAAGCGGGCGGTGGCGATCGCCGAGTACACCAACACCAGCATCTTCGTCCCGGAGCTGGTTGAGAATGGTGCCGAGGCACCACCGGAATGGTTCGGGCTGAACCCGGAGGATGGCGAGGACTCGGCCGAGGTGATCGACTCCAGCGACAAGGGAGAAGACGAGGAGGACGAGGAAAGCGGAGAAGATGCGCCAGAGGTCGGAGCGTACGGCCAGCCTCAGCTTGACCGTGCCTCGAACAACGAGTCGCGCTCGAGCGCGCCAACTGCTGCTGGAGGCGACCAAGCGGAGACTGACCAGCCATCCACTCCACCAACCGGCACCACCGACTCCGCCACCCAGCCGGACCCTTCTGCTGCTCCCTAGGCCGTCGACTTTATTTTCCTTGTTTTATCAGTCTCGACAAACTTTGTTAAATTTGCGCAATTCCACCCGCGGGGTGTATTTCAAACTCTGTTGAATGCTGGCCGATGGGCCTTTTGACAAGTAAATGTTTTTGCCGAGTTCTGCCTTTTCTTGCTTTCTGCTCCTTCGCTTTTTCCTTTGCCGCCCTCCCTTGGCTGCCGTCTTGCCAGCCAAACAGCCGCTCTGCGGACTATGGTTGGGTCAAGTACTTAGCCACTTTGGGGAGGGCAAGTACTTAGCCGACTAGAGTGCTAGCAAGTTAAGTAGAAGCCGGCCGGCCGGCTGCTGAGCAGCCGGTCGGTGAGGCGGGAAGCCGGCCTGAGCTATGGACTTTCTTTGGGTCCTTAGCCATTTTTCATGCGGACACCCTTTTTCTGCCTTTGACTCCTGCCCGCCGGGCAGTCGCTTCTGCGAGCTGCGGCTTCTGGCGGGAGAAGGTTTAGGTGCCAACACACTACTTGTCCGACTGCAGGAAGCACCACATAGCACAAGGCGGCGAGCCCCCGGGCCGACTGGTCGAACCCGGTGCCAGGCGGAATAATGAAATAACACATTTATAGGCATAATACTTATCATATAGATAAAAGAGGGTAGTCCCCGAGCTCTTCTCGGGGGACCCGGAGTCTTCGTACTTAATACAAAATGTAGCGTGGTACATACTGCATCAACTGTAAAATCTTCGCAAGAGTTTGCATTCCATGGCCGCTCTTCCTCCTTGCCGGAGTCGTCTCTTTTGCATGCTCTGGGCTTCTGAGCGTCGATCAGGTAGTAGGAGTCGTTGCCCAGAACTTTGCTGATGATGAAGGGCCTTCTCAAGGTGTCGAGAGCTTGTGCTGGCCGGCTGTTCGCTGGATCAGCCGGAGCACAAGGTCTCCCTCTTGGAAGGATCTTGGCTTGACCTTCCGGTTGTAGTATCGGCGTAGACCCTGCTGGTAGATAGTGGACCGGCTGAGTGCCAACAGCCGGCCCTCTTCCAGCAGATCGACGCCGTCTTCTTGTGCTTCTTTTGCCTCCTCTTCGGTGTACATGGTGACTCGAGGGGAGTCGAATTCTATGTCCGTCCCTCCCTCTAGATATAACCCTCCCTCCCTCTCGTAACCATCTACAACTGTTTTCACTAACCTTTATCACAAGCACTCTTGCTCTCGCAAACATACACACGCACAATCCTCATCGACCCTTTCTATATACATGGACCTGCCTACGTGCCTCATGTACGCACATTATCTTACGCCTGTCTCTCACGCATTGTCTCACACCTCTCTTCCTAATCGACGAGTATGATTCTAGCAGAGCATTCTGTAGGATGCCCCTTAAAGTTAGGTTGGATGAATAGTAATATCAGAGAGAAAGGGGTTACCTTAGTCCGAGAACCTAGGGTTACAAATCCTAGCCGGCTTTGTCAGTGGACACAGAGTCATTCACAATTCTGCTATCTTTGTCTTGTACGACTAGTCATCCATGGGTCTTCCTAAATGCGTCAAGGGACGACCAATGTGGCGCAGGTCGAAACCGAACGAAGGGCCTCACCTCGACCCACCGGACCTCACGCGGTGACACACCCTCTGCCCCCACGTCTCATTATCTTCTCACAGCCACACCTACCAACACAAACACCACACACAGAGAAAATTTCTCCTAGTGCCTCTATTCCCTCCCCCCTTGCATATACACACTCAAGGGAATGGAATCTCTTGTCGTGACGTCACATTCGTCTCTCTCTCTAGACCACTCTCATTTCTCGTGCTATCTCTCCCACGCCCCCCCCCCCCCCCGTCGGCCCCTCTATCCATGCCTCTCTTGAATACGTAATACACACACATACCTCTCTAGGCCCCGCCAAATGCATCAACTACACATTCACACATGTTACATCACGTACCCCATTGATCTAAAAAGCCCTCTCTTCACGTTTATTTCGCATACAACATTCCTTTTGAATAAAGTGTGGCCAAAAAATTATTTTAGAGTTTCTACATATATACAACATTACAAAGTTATATGGAGGAGTACGAACGCTAATTTGCATTGCATGGTGCCCACAATGATATTTATTCCACACTGTGAATTTGTATATTTTTATACTATATACAAAGTTAGTCATAATAAAGAGAAACGAAGAGCATCTCTCTCTCCATCGCATACCCCCCCCATGTACGCCCCTTTCACGTATGCACACAAAACTATCTCCAGGTCCTCTAAAAGTAAGCCCCCAGAAAATTCATGCATGTTTCATCTTTCTCTCGCGATATATGCAATGACGATCATTGTGTTTGAAGCGAAAGCATGATACATACATTGGACTTCAGAATCCACTCATTACGGTCACCATTTATGTTTAGTGGTTATTATACAGTCACGAGCTCACCGTACAACTCTGTATTTGCTCATGACATGACTAGTTGACCAGTTAAACGCTCCACGTGGCACCTCTAGTGTTGCATCACATTATCTTACTACCATCGTGCCCACCTGTCGACTTGTATCTACTCTACATCTACACTCTTATAAAATACATAAAATACACTCTTATAGAAAACAGAGTTGGTGATGATGGTGTGCCTGCCATCCTGCAATATAGGCCGTCCGATTTATATCTGACGGATAGGAAAGAAACTATGGCAATTTTGCAAAAAGGTACCCACACACCTCTCCACATTTGCAAATAAGGCCTTCCCTCATTCATCCTTTTCTCTCGCAAGATAAACAAGTCATACAAATGCATCTTGATGTTACGTGCAACGCACTGGCATCTTGCTAGTAAGAATGAAAACAAACGACAAAAAAATATTTGGACCGTGGTTCGAAGTCATGACCGCGGGCACAGCGGACAAGGTGGCCTTGTATTGGCCATGTTGAGCCGTCTGTTTTAACACACAGGAGCTGGTGTGGTGATTATACACACACACACGCATACACACGAACTGCATCCACGCAACACTCACACAAACACATGCACCCACGCACGCACGCAACACTCACACATACACACGCAGCCACGCACGCATGCAATACTCACACGCACGCACGCAATACTCACACGCACACACGCATGCATGCATGCACACACCAGTACACCACACGACCAACACACACTCTCACGCTCAAGTGCTCTACCTACACGTGCATGCGCACACATCAGGCCCTGACTGACACATACACAACCAGGTGATTCCCGCGCACGGGTTGGAGCCTTGTCGCGCCTGCGTAAATTTGTGTTTATCTGACCTTTTGCCAATGCGAACTGACAAGTGGGATCCACAAGGAACGTGGTCAATTTCACTAGTCAACATGGCACCAGGCAGACTATTTGGCCGGTCAACAGAGTGCAATCCGATGCTGAACTATGAGCAAGTGACCGTATAATCACCGCAAAATGTATATAGTGACCGTAATCAGCTTATTCTGAAGTTCGGTGACTGTATTACACTTTTCTCTCTCTAGGCCCTCCAAAACTACATCTCTACACGTTCTCGCATGTTACATCTAACAACTATGCAATACAGCACTACTACTACACTCTAACACAATAAATCATATGTGTTTTTAGTTTTACTAGATATCATATTGTTACTTATAATTATTCAGTTTGCATATATTAAAATTGCCTTTGAAATGTATGGCCAGTATCATCTACCGCGCGGGAAAAATCCCGCCCTTTCCTGATTAATCGGGTTTGTATCGATGGATCGTGCGAAACAGCAAAACTATAGTACTATACAGTACTACAAGTGACAGTTCACTGGGCCGTCGTGTCGTCTACTCCTCCGTCGTAAGAGTGGAGCGCTCGCTTTCATAAATCTTCTAGTCCCTTTCGCCGACATGTGGGACATCAAGCTACCGGGTCCACGTGCCATACCGGAATACAGTGCAGAGCAGCCAGGGTGAAGCACCCCAGTCATGGCGCCGACATAGTAATGAGCAATGAGGCGTCAAATCACAAGCTGCACCTTCCCCGCAGTTAAGTTGGAGGGACGAAGCAACCATCATTTCACTCCTTGCTGAATCCGCTTCTCCCTCATCTTCTTCAACTTAACCACGTGTTGCTTCTGTCGTTGTTCTGCCTCATGTGGGACGGGGATCGGCTTGGTAAAGCACTGACACGTGGGACCGCATGTTAGCAAACCGCCAGGACAACGTCCTCCGAAAATAAGAAGCCTAATCCTAGACTTACAAAGGGCTACGTAGCTGCTACGTATACTTTGCATCTCATCTATATATGCCCCCTGATTTTCAGGTGGGGTGGGCCTAATCCTCTCCTTTAATCCAATCAAATAGTCCCACATCACATCTGTTCGTAACTTTACATAAACCATTACGTGGATGTAGCATTGCTCAAATAAGAAACCTCCCCCGCCATCCGCATAATTGAGATTTGTATCGATAGCACACAGGAGCAAAACCAAGTGGTACGGTTAAGGGCATCCACAATGTGTAGCCAAATGTGAAAATAGCTTTTGGCATCGTGGGAACCATTGTGGACGGTGTTGCCAAAGCCAAAAAGATGGAACCGAAGCTCCCTAATTGATTGATTGAAGGAATAGAAAAATGCAACGTCTCTCCTCTTTCTCCCATGCTTGGACGCATGTAGTACAGTATAGAGCACAGAGTCTACTCCCCTGTCCCTTCTATCACAAATCACAAAGCAGTGAGGCGTCAAATCACAAAAGCATGGACGAAGCAACCATCATTTCACTCTTCGCTGACTCCGCTTCTCCATCGTCTTCTTCGAGAAACCATCTCACCGCACTAGTACTCCTAGTAGTACTAGTAAAGGACTTTCTGGATGCAAATAAGGCGGTTGTCTCGGCTTGCAGGTGGCACTTGCGAACGACTTGCCGTGGTCTCCCTCAATGGTGTTCTCCGTCGAACGCACTTTGCCAAACGACCAAAAAAAAGATATCGTCGACGTCACCGCAATGGGGAAGGAAGTCAAATATAGTTACTACCTCCATTTTTTTGTACACAAGGCCAGTATATCAAAATTACAATTTGCAAAGGGCCACTAACACTAATCGAGGCAAAATTGATGGGGTTAGCAACCAAGGACATTAATATCCCCTGCATGCATGCGGAAGTGAGAAGGTTGGTTTGCATGGCGCTGCATTAATCAAGCGATGAGGTGTGAGATGGTTAGCTCTTTGGTCTTTGGAGAAAAAATATGCATTAATTGACACGTGAAACGAGGATTTGTATCGATTAAATCCCGCAAAGGAAAACCCCGCCTTTCTTTTTTAACACTAGTACTCCTAGTATGTACGTACTTATCATGTTTGGGTCTAGGCCTTGCATTGCCAAACTTCGCCACACATTTTTGCCAAGCTTGCCTAAAGTTTTCAAAATGAGAAGGAGGTACACTTGCGCACGGCTGTCGCGGTCGCACCGCACCCTCACACGGTCGCTCCTGCACGCCGCGGTCGCACCGCACCCTCACACAGTCGCTCCTGCACGCCGCAAACCCAACCAAGGGAACGCACCCTCACTGACACGTGCTGTCGCATGTGAACAAACCAAACTCAGCCATCCTATCACGGACACATAATTTTTGTTCATAGAGTATGTTTATCCAACCGCATGTTGGGGAGTATCCGTACGGCCCGTGCGGTGGTCTGTTGGTGAAGAAGAAGAGGTGAGGAAGAAGGAAGGAAGGGTTAGGAGGTGTAGGATATTCATCCAACCGCCTGAAATGGTAGACTGACCCAAGTCAGGCGACTTACATAACAAATATATGTTTTTACGTAGCAAAAGATCCATAAAAACAACAACATAAAGAAAAACTATCACTGCTCGCGGAAAGAGACGGCCTCGTCGTCTTTGGCTGCCGGCGCGAACCAGCCGTCGCTGCCAACGTGTGTCTCCGCACCATGGTTGTCCTCGGCCTCCAGCTACTCGTTCAAGCGGAGCGTGCGGGCGCTCTGCACGGACGAGAGCACAGCCCGGTTCAAGTCGAGGACGTCCGGTTCCGCCTGCAGGAGGGCCTCGATGGCAGCGGCATCCGCGCGCTCCGCGTCGAGTCGAGCCTCCGCCGCCCGGTTCAAGTCCAGGACGTCCGGTTCCGCCTGCAGGAGGGTGTCGATGAGAGCGGCATCCGCGCGCTCTGCGTTGAGTCGAGCCTCTGCCGCCCGGTTCAAGTCCAGGACGTCCGGTTCCGCCTGCAGGAGGGCCTTGATGGCAGCGGCATCCGCGCGCTCCGCCTCAAGTTGAGCCTCCGCCGCCCGGTTCACATCCACGACATCCGGTTCCGCCTGCAAGAGAGCCTCGATGGCAGCGGCGTGCGCGCGCTCCGCGTCGAGTTGAGCCTCTCCCTCCCGGTCCTCCTTTAGTATCGCCATGTTGAACCGCTAGTCTGCTTGCACCATGGGGGACTCGAACGCCGGCACGAAGTCGACGTCCATCGTCTCATACCCATCGGGGGCCTTCTGCGCTGCGACCTCCACCATGAACATTGGATCGGCTTCCTCCTCCTCGTAGCTTGGCTCCAGAGAACTCGGGGATTGGCCCGCCGCAAAGCGAGCTTGGGAACGGAGGTCTGTGGCGCCGATCACCGCCGTGATTTCTGCGCGGCGCTCCGGCGTCAGCATCTTGTAGTAAGTGATCTTGCGGCGCACCATGGCTTTCCGGCGAACTAGGGGACGCTTGATGCGGGCTAGGGGATCGAAAGGTGGGGGAATGGGCTAGAGATTTTGTGGTTTTAGGGCAGTGGCTGGCGTAGGCCGAGCAGCGAAGGTTCTGGTGTGAATAGTGGTTCCGGTGACGACCGGTCAATCAGTTTTGACTGTACATCGCTCTTGTCGCGTTCGCGTTGCAGCCCGGCACGCTGGACCCTCCACGTCGCTCACCGAATGGAACGTGCTTCGTCTTGCATTTTCGTTCGCTTGTGGAACCGCAGTTGAGAGCAAACCGACGTCCCTCCCCCTCCCCCACCTGCGTCATTTATTATACCACCACTCCCTCCGTTTTATGCGGAATAAATAAAAACAGAGGGAGTATACTACGGATGAGGATCCCCTGACATGGCCGAACCCATTGAGTAACTGACATGCGGGGCCTAGCAAGCATGGGGTCCGCCAGTAAGTGACCGAAAGGGAGGGTAAGGCAGGGATACCTACGTCAGAGGATCCACTTCCACTATACTACTTTGACCAAATGTTAGAGTAATAATATATGACATGCAACTTACACAAAGCATACAGGGTCTAATGCGTTTTTCGAGGCTAACTTTGACCAAATGTTAGAGTAATAATATATGACATGCAACTTACACAAAGCATATGGTCAAATTCATATGTGAAAGGAGTTTCCAATGATATAATTTTCACATTATACATCTCATGTACTATTAATCTTGTCAATAGTCAAATTGGAAACCATCTCGAGTACAAATCTAGGAGTACGTACGAATCTAACAATATTGATTGGCGTTGTTGAATGTTGATACCTTTTTGATCAAAGTAGAGATACTTTGACTACACATAAAACTTATATGTAAACTAGAAAGGATAGGGGAGTATATTGTACGTTCAAAAACGAAACGAACATTGAATACCCTTTATATATGATTTGCGGATGCTATGATCACCGGTTCAAAATTTTGAATCCGCCTTAGATATCACATGCCCCCACTCATTCCGTCTCGATTTCATCACGGGGTCCGGAGATCTATTGAAAGAGGACTAGGGTGGGTACATGCGAATGATACTCGGCGGAATGTTGAAATGAGGCATGCGGGAGGATGGACTCGACTGGAGGGCGACATCATCGATGGAGAAGAGGGTTGGAGAGGAATGAGAAATAAGCAAACGCAACATGATTATACTTGAACGGCTCAAATAAAAAATAAGTTGTCTCGCTTGGCCTACATAGTGAAAGACCTAATGCGCAACGCAGAGCACTGACGCTCGAATATGGCCGGGAAAACAGGGAAACCGACATGTGGGGCACACCCGTCGGGACGACGTAGCGCAGACTAGTCCAATGGAGGAGCTGGCCCACGACCTCCTCGCCACTGACAACCGTTCATGTGGGTCGTTGGGGCCAACAACGGGGCACAGCTCCAGCAGCGCCTCTGGACACGGCGACCGCGGTGAGCGACACGCTCATATCGTCGCTAGACACGGTCGGTTTCAGTGTGCCGAGGGTGGCGTTAGTGCTGTGGCACGACCAACGGTATGTTTGGTTTCTGCCGAAGGTTGCCCCATCAAAGCATTGGGTAGCCAAAATTTTGGTTGAGGTATTGGTTGCCCATGATTTGGCCGACATTGGCAAGAAAAATGAACTAGAGTTGGCTAGAGTTCATTGGCATGCCAAAGAAATGGCAACCATCCAAACAAAGACCAATCTTTGGGTCATGACCAAAATTTTGGTTGAGGTATTGGTTGCCCATGATTTGGCCGACATTGGCAAGAAAAATTAACTAGAGTTGGCTAGAGTTCATTGGCATGCCAAAAAAATGGCAACCATCCAAACAAAGACCAATCTTTGGGTCATGACAAAAAATTTGGTAAGGTGCACTTTGGCCACAATCCAAACACACCCCAACACCCGGCTCGTC
Source organism: Aegilops tauschii subsp. strangulata (assembly GCF_002575655.3). NCBI lineage: Eukaryota > Viridiplantae > Streptophyta > Magnoliopsida > Poales > Poaceae > Aegilops > Aegilops tauschii. The sequence goes on from NC_053035.3 coordinate 74,353,454, forward strand.
GAGGATGCACGGGGCGCCGCGACGCGTCCGCGGAGTGGTGTAGTGCGGCCAACCGCATCCTCTGGACCTGAGACCATGCCGGGTCGTCTTGCTTTTTCAATGACATGCGGGGATTGCATGTGAGCAAAGGGCATCTCCAACGTTGCCACGACCGCAGCTGACTACCCTGGCACACCAAAACCCTCGTCCCTCGCGCCGTCGCGCGGTGCGTTCCTAGCCGACGCCAGCTGCCCGCATTCATGTCGTCCGTTCGTATGTCGTCGTTAAGAGGCTCGGTGCCCGAGGAACCAACTCCGGTGACTTAATGACGCACCCGGATGCTTGGCCTCACCGGAATGCGCTAGTTAAAGCGGCAACGCCCAGCTAACCTCCACACCATAGCGCATCGTCCTCCTACCTGGCACCACATTCGCCATGACCGCAAGTGTGAACGCTCTGCGGGAGAGCTTGTCTTCAGGGATGATGCTCGAGCTCGCCGCCCTCGCTCAAGTTGCCTCTCACGACGCAATAGCGGCGTAGCCGGACGCGGACGCGACCGCACAAGCGGTGGCCACGCTGGCGACCGACGACGGGAGCACCGTCATCCACGCGTCCTACTTGCCGCCGTCCAACGTCCGGCACCGCCGAGGTCGGGGACTCCTCCGAGGATGAGTAGGGCATGGGAGGCGGCAGGGCATGGTGTGCCAACTGGCCGGTCCGTATCCCGTGTTCTACTCTTCCTCGCCGGAGACAGCACCTTCACTTTACGGGTCTTGAACCCCGCCCCTGTACATAGAGATCGCAGATGGAGGACGTTGGTCACCGCCGTAGAATAGGTTTAGGGTCGGGTTTCTTTTATTTTTCTGTCCTATAAAAGTTCGAAATGTAATGAAAATCTGCCGTGTTTGATTTAATCTCGGCCGGTGTATATGAACTTTCACAATAATATACATATTGTAGGAGTACTAGCAAGATGCCCGTGCGTTGCACGGAAGATCAAGATCTTGTGGGAGAAAAGGATGAACGAGGGAAAGCCTTATCTGCAAATGTGGAGAGGAGTGCAGGTAAATTGTCATAGTTTCCTTCCTATCCGTTAGATATAGATCGGACGGCCTATATTGCAAGATGACAGGCACACCATCATCACCAACTCTGCTTTTTATTGAACCGAGACAAATCTAACATGCGAAGTAAAATAAACACATAGGGTCTATACATACACAAATTATCTTAGGCACTCCAATAGTATGTCCACTACACATTCACGCATTTCACATCTTTCTACATCTATGGGAACCTACGAAAGGGTTAACGTAAATTGCCTCTCTCTCTCCTCCCCTGATTTTCATGGTGGTGGGCCCCTCCCTCCCCCCAATCTACAATCAACAGCTCACACGTTTCACATTACGTTAATTACGTAACTGGGATTACGTAGGTGTAGCATTACTCGTCCTAAAAAACCCAACTAAGCCAACCTCCCAGCATATCGCGCGGGAAAAGACCCGGCGCGCCGTTTTAGTCGGGATTACCGGATTACTAGAAGTAGTATCGATGGATCGCGCGAAGCAACAAAAAAAATTTGAGGGGGCGAAGCACCTAGTTTAAAAGGAAAAAAGGCGGTACACTCACAGCACTCCTGTCGCGGTCGCATTGCACCCCACACACGTTCGGTCCTGCACACGGCTCACGCAAACGGAACGCGCTTCGGCTTGCCTCTTCACTGACACGTGGGACTGCACTTGGAGAAACCGACCATGCGCCAAACTCCCCCCGCCCACCGCGCGAAAATCCTCCCCCCCCCCCCCACACACCCAAAAATTCCCCCCAAATCCGATTCAACCGCTCTTCGGCCAACTAGCCAATAATATTCCCCAAACCCCCCTCCCCCCTGTCCCCCTCCACTCCATTCACTCCGCCAAAGCCGCCCTCCCCGCCGCGCCGATACGTCGGCGCCGCGGTTCGGCGATCCTCTCGCTCCCACAGTACGCTCTCATAGACTGTCGTCCTCTAGCCGCACCGCCACCTCTGGCTACGTTCTTGTGGAGGCGCACGGCGGTCAGCGCCGCCACCGCTAGCGACGTTCGTGTGGAGACGCACGGCGGTCAGCTTCTCCCACGGTACGCGCATTCTAGACTGAGGCCCCGTTCATGTCGGTGTAGCGCTGAATGTTAGCTGATAGACGCTGTTAATCTCACTGTTTGCCGAAGTAGTTTACTGTCAATATGCTCTACTTAAGAAGCTTCCTTGCCCTGTTCTGCACTCAATCTGCTTAGCTGAGATGGCATGCCAAGGCCGATTAGTTGCTAAAATATCCTGCCATATATTTATTGTGACGTAGATTGCCATGGTCTAGTAGCCAATCTGTTAGGTGAAATAGCTCTACACCGTTTTATACTCGATCTTTGTTGCTGCGATGGCCTTCGATAGTTCGATGGCTGTGTGCTCGGCCTCATTGACTGCTGAAACAGCCTGCCATAATTTGGCACTCAAATCTGTTTGCTGAATTAGCTTTACATATATTTCGTTACTTAGATCTGCTCGTCCAAATATCTTGCCATAGCTTTAGACATCGACCTAGGTATTTTTTTTCTGGACTTCATAAAAAAGCATATATGTTTTTCCTGTAATATCTAGTAGAAGAACTAATTTGTATGTCTAACAGATGGACAGGACTTGGATAACTTCTGCTCGAAGATTCTCCGCTGCATATGTCGAGGGGGTTGAAAACTTCATGAACTTTATCAGAGCTGAGTACGGTGGTCCGAAATCAGATGTGCTATGCCCATGTAGCAGTTGTATGAATTCAGTTACAAGACCCCAGTCAACTGTGCAAAATCATCTACACTTGTATGGGATGTCGGTCACATATACTAGGTGGGTTCATCATGGTGAAGCTGTGAACGTCAATGTTATTGACTACGTGGAAGCAGCAGATCACCATCTTGATCTGCCTGATGCTCGGGTGGAAGAGCAGAAGAAGGTGGTGGTGGCGGAGCCAGTGAGTTTGACCAACATTGAAACAATGCTACGAAATGCTCGTGCATTCCGTGAACTTTCACCTACAGAAGAAAAACGGTGGGCCTGCATGTTGGAACGATGCAACGTTGCTGTCACCCCAGGAAATAAGTTGTTAGTATTCTCAGCTATGGTCACCTTTCTTCAGGTGAAGACATCTGAGCGGATGACCAACAAATCATTCGATGCGATGTTGGCTGCTTTCCGCGAATCTATCCCAGATGCGTCTGAGCTGCCACACACCTACAGTAAAATGAAGAATTTCCTTCGTGTAGTTGGAATTGGATATGATATGATCCATGTTTGTAAGAATAATTGTGTTCTGTTCCGGAAGGATTATGCCAACTTAAGTGAATGCCCGAAATGCAAATCATCAAGATGGAAAGATGGCGATGCTGTGAAGAGGATTCCTCATAATGTTCTGAGACATTTTCCAATTATACCAAGATTGCAGAGGTTGTTTCATGATGCTGAAACAAGAGAGGATGTACTGTGGCATTCTAGGAACCAGGAGTACAGAGATCAGAATGTAATGAGCCATCCATCTCATGGTAGTGAGTGGAAAAGCTTCAATGATAAACACAAAGAGTTTGCTGCTGACCCGAGACACATTAGACTTGGCTTAGCTTCAGATGGATTTAACCCATTTGGCCACCAGAGCGCCACATATAGCATGTGGCCAGTGCTTGTTATCCCTTACAACATGCCTCCAAATGTCTGCACCAACGAATCAAACTACATGATGGACTTGCTCATCCCAGGTCCAAAAAGTCCTGGAAAGGATTTTGATTTGTTCATGGAGCCTCTTGTGGAGGAACTTCAACAGCTATGGAAGGGTGTTCTCACTCGAGACCTATATAGCAGCCCACCAGCTGATTTCTTTCTGTGTGCTGTTATAATTTGGTGCATCCATGATTATCCGGCTTTGGGCACTATGTCAGGGCGAACGACACATGGTTACAATGCATGTGTTCGCTGTGACAGGAATTCGCTGTCATACGCAATACTTAGCCAGATCTGTTACATTGGACACCGCCGTTTCCTTGCTAAGGACAAGCCGCGTCCTAGAAAATACCGAAGACATGTGTTCAATGCAAAGCATGATTAAGCGTGATGCGCCAAAGAGGCTCACCGCCGATGAGTTGCAAGTGGAATTAGAGAAGGTCAGGCATATTACACCAGGAAACCATCCTGGTAATGGTAGCGGGAAAAGGAAGCGTTGCAGGGTAGAAGAGAGATTATTGTTTACCCGCAGGTCCACTTTGTGGGACTTGGAGTATTGGAAAGATTTGGATCTGCGGCATAATCTTGATGTGATGCACATCGAGAAAAATATATGTGACAGCATTATTGGCACACTTCTTAATATTGAAGGCAAGACAAAAGATACCTTAAAATCTAGGATTAATTTGACACACCTGGGTATCAGAAAGGATTTGCAGGTGCAAGATGAAGGTAAACCACGGGATATGGCACCAGCTGTGTACGTCTTGGACAAGGTAAAAAGAAAAGAATTCTGCGAGGTCCTGTCACGTGTGAGATTCCCACATGGATTTGCTTCCAACCCTGAAAGGAGAGTCAGTGCAGATGGAAACAAGGTACAAGGGTTGAAAACTCATGACTGCCACGTCCTACTTCAAAGGGTTTTACCTGTTATCCTTAGAGGATTGGGCCGCCCTGACTTATGCAGAGCAGTTGCAGAGTTGGGACAATTCTTCAGGGAACTCTGCAGTAGGAATATCAGGATAGATGCTTTGGAGCGTCTTAGAGACAAGATACCAACTATCCTATGCGACCTTGAGAAGTTATATCCTCCAGCCTTCTTTGATGTGATGGTGCATTTGGCTGTTCATCTACCTGATGAGGCACTACTTAGAGGTCCAGTACAGTATGGCTGGATGTACCCTATTGAAAGGCGGCTAGGCACTTTCAAGGGCTATGTTAGGAACAGAGCTAGACCCGAGGGTTCCATTGCAGAGGCCTACATTGCTACAGAAGCGTTGACATTCTGCTCAAAATACATTGAAACAGCTGATCAGCTTAGCAAAGAGGTGGGTGAAGACAATCCCGGGCTCAATGTTTTCGATTATTCTGTTCGAGTTACAGGGAAGAGTCGACAAGAGGACAAACCTAAAGATTTGGACAAAATGGTTTGGTATGTGTTGAATAACTGTCCTGAGATACTACCTTATATCAAGTAAGTGCAGTACTGCAGCTTATACATCGTAATCCACTAAACTTGCAGCACATTCTTATATATTTAGATGTTTGACGCGATCACTATGTTGTGCAGCATCTACAAAGAGGAGTTACTGCCGCAAAATCCAAGAAACATTGACAAACTGGTTATGGCAGGATTTGCGAAATGGTTCAAGAACCATGTAAGCTTTTGAAGTACACTGTCAGTTTTTTTAATATAGTGAGTACATAAGATGATCAGCTTGTCTATTTTCTAACCATAGGTTAAGAAGATGCGGGAGGATGGGCAGGCAGTTGATGATGCCCTTTACTCACTAGCAATGGGTCCTGATACTCGGGTAAGACATTATGAATCTTGCGTTGTTGGAGATGTGCGCTACAACACCCTTGCACGAGACGAAGGCAGGAAGACACAAAACAGTGACATCATGAGCACGGATACGTATGACAAAGAGACATCTAAATTGTATGCTAACATAACAGACATTGTTCAATTGCAGTATATCTCCAGTTTCGAGGATCATCGGTGTGTGGTTCTGTTGTGTTGTCGTTGGTATAACTTGTTTTCCAGGATCGCAAAACCCAAAGCTGATGATTATTTCAAATCCATCAATGTCAAGGCAGCGTACCAGACCAACGAGCCTTTTATTTTGGCAAATCAAGCAACACAGATATTTTTCTTGGAAGACACATTTGCACGTAGCGATGACTGGAGAGTATTGCAAAGGTTTGAGCAGAGGAATTCGTTTAATGAAGTTGCACAACAAGATGATGCTTACACTGCTCCTGATGTACAAGATAACACAGATGTTCCTAATATCTTTGAGAACCATCACGTCAATGATGCCGGCGAAAAGATTGTCTGTCGTGCTGTGGACATACAAGAGTTGATCAAGAAGAAGCTAACGTTCGAGGACGTTGAGGACGAAGAAGAAGATGACACCGTGGGGAATTACGATTCAGACTGATACACATGGCGAAGATGTTGATGTTGCTGCTGCGGATGATGATTACATTGCTTTTGTCGTATTTGCCTGTCAGAAGACGTTTTTTTATCTACTATGTGAAATTGTGTTTGCTATGACAACTGAAACCTGATGAACATGTTGTTTAGTATTTTGCTGTGAGAACATCACTTGTTATGTATGCTGATTTGTGTTTGGTGATTGTATGACAACTAAAACATGATGACATTGTTGTTTAGTTGTACTCATATTTGGCTGCGAAACTTGAATTTGATGACATAGTTTGTTGTTGGACTGCAATTTGCTCGACGTCTTCGAATGAGAACAAAGCTGACCCGACAGGGCCTCTGCTATTTATTTATTTATATGAGCAAAAGGGGATACCCCCTGATTTCCTTTAATAGAAATCATTAGATGTTCACAACACTACGCCCAGCCTGCTACACAGGTTTCATTCATTACCAGTTTCAGCAAAGTGCTCATGTCATAGCCACTGAATACATCACGAGTGCTACATACACTTCAAATAAAGAGACAATCATCCTACAGAGCACATCGATTTTGCCCATTATCTTCACAAGCTCTTTCATCTCCTCATTGCTGTCAAGGCCGTTCATCAGCTGTTGCTTGGCCATGATCAGAGGAACTGCATCTTTAACCTTCTGCTCTGCATCTTCCTCTTCTGTCGTTCCTTCAGTTACTTGTCCAACACCCCAACCTGCTGGGAATGGGATTCCTCGGCTAACCAAATAATCAGCGTAGTTGCATTCCCCCACATCAGCAACTTCCCAGAAATACAAATCACACGAATCTTCCCTTTTCTGCATGAATCAAATTGGAAGATCATCAACCAAACTATTAAAAAAATCAGCAACTGAAAGCAGCAGAACAACACTTAAACATATTATTACCCCATGATTCGGGCATTTGTAGAAGACTCGGCCAGGGTTGTGGATTGTGGTTGAGCGCGACGGATGACTCTGCGTGATTTGCAGCAGCGGCACCACACCAACGGCAGCGGGTTGCGATGAGCAATCGGCTGCGGTGCGCGTGCCGGCGAGGGTGATATGAGACCCACAGGTGATGGTACGGGTGGCGACTTGGCGCATATCTGGTTGTTGCCTGCTGAAGAGAAGGTGGACGAGCAGCCAGCGGACATGGTTGCTGCGGTCAGAGCTTCTGATGCTAGGCAGAGTAAGTAGAGAAGAGGAGAAGCGAACGTTGGATATGTCAGTTTCATTACTTGCAGAGTAGCATAGCACCATATATAGTCATAGTCTAGGTTTGGATTCGAACCAGCTACAGGAGGGACCTCCTTGTTTTGCGAAAAAAATTATTTCTCCACCTGACAGCCGGGACCCACCGGCTGTATCTTCGCACGGAAGGAAGTGCCTCCTTGTTTTGCGAAAAAAATTATTCATCCCGTTGACAGCTGGGACCCGTCAGATTTGGTGACTGACTTGTGGGCCTACTAAGCGGATGTGTACGCACGGCTTTGTCAACTTAATCAACAAATGATTCTAGCAGCTGGACCGTTGGATGTTAATCCAACAGCCGTGCTCCTTCTTCAACCTCTGTTCTTGCTCCTGTCTCCCGTGGGCGGCACCGCGGCTGTGCTGCCGCGCACCCGAACCAGTGAAGTTTCCCACTCCTCTCCATCTGCGACTCCACTGCCCCGTCTTCCCCATCTCCGGGTCGTTCCAGTCTGGGTGCGCTCGGCACGGTGTGGTCAACGTGGTCAACAACCGAGAGTCATCGGAAGATGACTGTACGTGAGAGGCTGACAGTGGGGACGCACCACGCCCATGGATGCATGCATGCAACGGAACGCGGCGAGGTCAACGTGATCAAGGAACGACTTCCATCGGAAGTATACTGTACGTAGAGAGTCTCAGCTGGGTCCACGGCCGTAGCAAGTAAGTGCCTCCTTATTACGCGGAAAATAAAGATTCCTCCAACTGACAGCAGGGACCCACTGGACGGGCCACCGTATTTTGCAAAAAAAAACGTTTGCCCCCTGACTGCTGGGACCCACCTGACGGGCCACCGTATTTCGCGAAAAAAACGTTCCCCCCACTGTCAGCTCGGACCCACCGGAAGTGCCTCCTTATTACGCACCAAAAAATGAATACTCCCCCGGCTAGCTGGGACCCACCTTGGTGGGAGGCTGACTTGTGGGCCTACTAAGTTGACGGGGACGAAGGGCTTTGTCAACTTCGTCAATATGAACGATTCTAGCTCCAGTGACCGTACGATGTCCATCCAACGGCCGTAGTGCTTCTTCAACCTCTGGTCTTCTTGCTCCAGCCGCCCAAAGCAGCGCCGGTCGTGCCGCATGCTCCTGCCTCCCGTGGCTGGTTGTGCTGCTGCGGAGGCCTCACCGCCCCCTACTATTCCCACTGCTGGCCAGGCCCTGCGGCGACAGCGGCCTCACACCGCAGCCGAACCAGTGAACCCTCGTACTCCTCTCCGCGCGGGCTTCCACTGCCGCGTCTTCCCCTGCTCCTCGTCGTCCCCTTCCTAGGACTCGCCGTCGTCCACCGCCGTGGTGCTCTCCGCGCGGCGTGGTCAACGTGGTCAAGGAATGACTTCCATCGGAAGAGTACTGTACGTGGAGAGGCTGACAGCTGGGTCCACGGCCACAGCCCAGTTTTTTGTGATTTGCCAAGTAAGTCGCTTTGTCAGGCCTGTTGGGCTGCAAATCTTTCAAGACGAGAAGAGCTTTCATTCGGCTGGCCGAGAAAATGGCCCATCAGTAATGATAAATGGGTTGTACATTTTTAAAACACATCAAACCGGCAATTAGTTTCAAATATCTTTTTTTTCATTTCGAGATTTTAAATTACATTAATTTTTATGCGTGGAGAATTTGTTGGATTTTATATTGATATACATTTATTTTTAAAATCAGTTTGAATGTGAGTCAAAATTTTGGGATTAAAAACAGTTCGGACCGCACCGAAATATGCAAAATTTCGTATAATTTTTTAACCGTGGCCACAATATGGGCTGTAATGCTAACAAAAAGAATATGGGCTCCAAAAAAACCTTAAGAATTAGCAAATGGGCTGTAAATTATTAGAAATAATGGCAGAAGGGCAGTATGCTGTTTTCCACAGATTTGAGGCTTTCCTAAAAAAAGGTTGACGCACAAGCAGTGACTGTTGGATGGCCATCCAACGACCGTCGTGCTTCTTCAATCTCTGCTCTTCCTGCTCCAGCCACACAAACAAGCGCCGGCGGGACTGCCTGCTCCCTCCTCCCCGCGGCCGGCTCTGCTGCCACGTAGGCCTCACCGCCCCACCGTACTCCCATCGCTGGCCTAGCCATCCCTCTACTCACCCACACCTGATGTTATTCTCCGGCGACGGCAGATGAACCAGTAAACCCTCGTACAGTCGTACTCCCCTCCGCGTGGGAAACAACTGCCGAGTCTTCCCTGCCTCCGTGTCGTTCCCTTCCTAGGCCTCGCCGTCGTCCACCGCCCTGGTGCTCTCGGCGCGGCCTGGTCAACGTGGTCAACGACCGACATGCATCTGAAGTGGACTGTACGTGGAGAGGCCGACAGCTGGGTCCACGGCCGCACGCATGGAAATGCCTCCTTATTACGCGCAAAATAATGATTCCTCCACCTGACATCAGGGACCCACCGAAAGGGCCTCTGTATTTCGCGAAAAAAACGTTACCGCCGCTAACAGCTCGGACCCACCAGCTATATCTTCGCACACAAGGAAGTGCCTCCTTATTACGCACAAAAAAATGAATACTCCCCCTGTTAGCTGGGACCCAGTATAGTGGCAGGCTGACTTGTGGGCCTACTAAGTTGACGGGGATGGAGGGCTTTGTCAACTTAGTCAATATGCACGATTCTAGCTCCAGTGCGTACGATGTCCATCCAACGGCTGTAGTGCTTCTTCAACCTCTGGTCTTCTTGCTCCAGCCGCCCAAACCAGCGTCGATCGTGCCTCGTGTTCCTGCCTCCTGTGGCCGGCTGCGATGCGGCAGAGGCCTCACCGCCCCCTACTACTCCCACCGCTGGCCAGGCATCCCTCTACTAACCCACACCCCCTGTTATTCTGCAGCTACGGCAGCCTCACACCGCAGCGAACCAGTGAACCCTCGTACTCATCTACGCGTGGGCATCCACTGCCGCGTCTTCCCCGGCTCCGCGTCGTCCCCTTCCTAGGCCTCGCCGTCGTCCACCGCCCTGGTGCTCTCGGCGCGGCGTGGTCAACGTGGTCAAGGAACAGCTTCCATCGGACGTGGACTGTACGTGGAGAGGCTGACAGTTGGGTCCACGGCCGCAGCAAGGAAGTGCTTCCTTATTACGTGCAAAATAATTATTCCTCCACCTGACAGCGGGGACCCACCGGACGGGCCACCGTATTTCGCGAAAAAAATGTTTGCCCCTGACTGCTGGGACCCACCAGCTACATCTTCGCACGCAAGGAAGTGCCTGACAGTCGGGACCCACCTGGTCGAAGCATACATAGCGTTGTCATTCTGGTCGTGAACGTGTACGTACATGTATACTGGTGGATGTAGAGGCGCGCACGTGTCGTAGTAGAGGCGCGTACGTGTCATAGTAGAGGTGCGCACGTAGCATGTACATGTACGTACAGCGGCCAGGGTGCAAGAAAGAAAATACGGCCATGTATGTGTACATACGGGCGGGGTCTCGAACGCCTACTCGCGCATACGTACGGCCAGGGCTCGTGTACATGGCTGGGTCGGAACGGAGAAACAGCGTCGTCGTCGTGTTCATGGGGAGGCAACGGAATGCGTCGTGTTCATGGGGAGGCAACGGAATGCGTCGTGTTCATGGGGAGGGGTGTGGCATACCGCAAAACGGAGGAAACGGACCTCCTACGGTCGAAACGGGGGTCCTGTTGATTGGGAGGAGTGTGGCGTACCGCAAAACGGACGAAACGGACCTCCTACGGTCGAAACGGGGGTCCTGTTGATCGGGAAGGGTGTGGCGTACCGCAAAACGGAGGAAACGGACCTCCTACAGTCGAAACGGGGGTCCTGTTGATCGGGAGGAGTGTGGCGTACCGCAAAACGGATGAAACGGACCTCCTACGGTCGAAACGGGGGTCCTGTTGATCGGGAGGGGTGTGGCGTACCGCAAAACGGACGAAACGGACCTCCTACGGTCGAAACGGGGGTCCTGTTCATCGGGAGGGGTGTGGCGTACCGCAGAACGGGACTCCACGAGATACTGTTCATCTCCACCGTCGACCTCCTCCAGCCTCCACGGGCTCCTGTTCATCCAGCCTCCACCGCGCGCTACTCCACCGGCTACTGTTCAACCACCCCTCCACGGGCACCCCTCCACCGTCTACTGTTCATCCAGCCCTCCACACCACGGGGTCCTGTTCAACCACCCCTCCACGGGCACCCCTCCACCGTCTACTGTTCATCCATCCCTCCACCACACCACGGGGTCCTGTTCATCCCGAGGCAACGCCACCGCTCATTGTTCATCCAACCCCCCCCCCCCCCCGCGCGAAACGCTCACTGTTCATCCCAGAGGTAGCATCGATCGGCTTCAGTTAGCAGCAGTAGCGAAGGAATCGCTCGATCGGGTTCAGTTAACAGCCATCGATCGATCGCTCGGGTTCAGTAACGCGTAGCCTGTAGTGCAATCACTCGGGTTCAGTTAGAGCCCAACGCCTCGCTTGGGTTCAGTCAGAGCCAACGCCTCGCACACACGCGCGTACGTGTACGAGAGAAACGCGCATCGCTCGGCCCCCGACCTCCAACCGTAACCGGGAACTCCCCAAAATTTTCCTCGCCCTCGCTTCTACCACGGTTTTTTCCGTCATGGACGGCCCAAAGAATGTCATGCAGCTGCGTCTCCGGCCCGCCCAGGACGAAAAGCCCATTTTCTGTCATGATTTTTTGTCATACAAGTAGGAGCCCACCACATCTATGATGATACCGGGTTTTGTCACAATTATCGTCATAGAAGTGTCATATGTATGACAGAAAAATAATCGTTCGGCCCAAAATGTCACGGATGTGTCTTTTTTTTGTAGTGTGGGGTCCTCAAGTTGGATCTGACTGTTTCAGGAGGAGCCGGCACGAAGATGGAGTCTGATTCCGGCGATGGCTTGACAGACGGTTTGAGGAGGCGTTGCAGGGCGACGCCGGCTGGTATTGCTTGCCGGGTAGAGCCAATCCGTGCCAAAACATCGGCTTGCTCGTTGTCGTTTCGTGGCACATAGAGGAACTCGCACCCTTCAAAGTATCCACTGAGTTGCTGGACGAGGAAGCGGTAGCTTGCCATATTTGCATCCTTGGCGTCCCAGTCGCCTGACGACTATTGGACCACCAAGTCGGAATCACCATAGCACAGGATCCGGTGAATGCCGAGTTCCTTGGCAAGCCGGAGCCCGTGTATGAGCGCTTCGTATTCGGCTACGTTGTTGGAGGCGGCAAAGTGAATTTGCAGCACATATCTAAGCTTGTCGCCTTTGGGAGAGGTTAGGACGATGCTGGCTCCCAAACCGGTGCGCATCTTGGAACCATCAAAGTGCATTCGCCAATGGGTGGAGTCCGGTGCTAGCAGCAGGTACTGGGTCTCGGCCCAGTCGACGAGGAAGTCGGCCAGTGCTTGGGACCTGATGGCGGTGCGAGGCTGGTAGTAGATGGTGTAGGGGGCCAAATCTATGGCCCATTTGGCCACTCGGCCCGAAGCATCTCGGCTTCCAATGATCTCGCCAAGTGGAGCAGTGCCGACCACAGTGATTGGGTGCTCTTGAAAGTATGGCTTCAGCTTCTTGGCGGCAAAATGCACGCCGTAGCACATCTTCTGATAGTGAGGGTAGTTCTGCTTGGAGGCGGACAACACTTCACTTAGGTAATACACCGGCCTCTAGACTGGTAGTGCTTTGCCTTCTTCCTTGCGTTCCACAACTATGACTGTGCTGACCACCCGGCTGGTGGCGGCGATGTAGAGAAGCATGGGCTCCTTAGCAGTCGGAGCCACCAAGACAGGCGGAGTGGTCAACATCTTCTAGAGCTGGAGAAAGGCTTCGTCCGCCTTATCATTCCACTCAAAAAAAGTGGTTTTCTTCATGAGCTGGAACAAGGGAAGAGCCTTCTCGCCCAGCCGACTGATGAAACGGCTGATGGATGCCAAGCAGCCGGTGAATTTTTGCACGTCCAGCAGTCGGGTGGGCACCTCCATCCTCTCGATGGCCTTGATCTTCACAAGGTTGCACTCTATGCCGCACTCTGAGACCAGGAAGCCAAGAAGCTGGCCGGCTGGTACTCCAAAGACGCATTTCTCCGGGTTGAGCTTGATTTGAAATCGGCGCAAGTTTTCAAAGGTTTCTTTAAGGTCTTCTAGCAGCATGCCACGCTTCTCCGTCTTCACCACTACGTCGTCCACGTAGACATGGGCGTTTCTGCCGAGTTGCTTGAGGAGACACTTCTGCATGCAACGCTGAAACGTGGCGCTGGCGTTTCTCAAGCCGAACGTCATGGTCAGGTAGCAGAAGGCTCCGAATGGTGTGATGAAGGCGGTCTTCAGCCTGTCGGCCGGGTTCAGCTTAATCTGATGATACCCTGAGTATGCATCCAAAAAACTCAACAGCTCGCATCCGGCTGTGGAGTCTATCACTTGGTCAATTCTTGGCAGGGCAAAGGGATCTTTGGGGCAAGCTTTGTTGAGGCTGGTATAATCAATGCACATGCGCCACTGCTTATTCTTCTTCAGCACAAGGACTGGGTTGGCTAGCCATTTTCGGAAGAACACTTCCATAATGAAGCGGGCTGCCAGAAGCCAGGCTATCTCTTCTCCAACGACTCTTCTCTTCTGACAGGCGGCGCAAGGGCTGCCTGACCGGCTTGGCATCAGGTCGGACATGTAGCTTGTGCTCGGCGAAATCCTTCGGAACACCCCGCGTGTCCTTGGGAGACCATGCAAAGATGTCCCGATTCTCACAGAGGAAATCGACAAGCTCACTTTCCTATTTGCTTTCAAGGTTTGCACCTATGACAGCGTGCCTCTCCGGGTGCTCCGAGTCGAAGGTTATCTTCTTTGTTTCTTTTGCCGGCTTGAACGAGCCCTCAGCTTCCGTCTCCTTGGGATCTGGCGACATTTCCGGCTGCTTGCCTGCCATTGCCACAACCCGGTCAAGGAGCCGCTTCTCTGCTGCAATCACGAGGGACTCGGCTAGCCGGCTGCTATCTGCCGCACAGGCGGACGACTTCTTGTAGTCTCCGACTATGGTTAGGATTCCCTTGGTGCTTGGCATCTTCATCTTGAGGTAGGCATAGTGGGGGACCGCCATGAACTTGGCCAGAGCAGGCCGGCCAAGTAGCGCATGATAAGGGCTCTCAAGGTCCACCACCTCAAACCAGACTGGCTCTCGGCGGAAGTGATCTTTGTCTTCGAAGATGACATCTATCTGGATCTTGCCGATTGGTGAGCAGGAAAGGCCAGGAACTATGCCATGGAATACAGTCCGGCTGGGCTGAAGCTGCCTCTGCTTGATTCCCAACTTCTCCATAGTGTCATGGTATAGGATGTTGATGCTGCTGCCGCCATCTATCAGGACTCGGGAGAAGCGAGGGGCCCACCTCTCCGTTGCGAAGGTGGCATCTAAGACCAAGGCATAAGAACCAGGAGAGGGCATCACCTCCGGGTGGTCAGCTCTGCTCCAACTGATAGGCTTCTCTCACCAATGCATGAACTCTGGGGTCTCTGATGCTACCTCATGTACTTCTTGCTACCGTTGCTGTTTGCTGTGCTTATCGTCTGCCACGCTGGTGAACACGACGTAAGCCCCATGCTCTTCAGGATACTCATCTTGTATTGCGCCGACTGGCCGAGCTGCCGGCTGCTGGGGAGGAGGAGGCAGTGGGCCGGCAGGCGGTGGAGGCAGGAGTCCATCACCCTTGGCGATTCTGGTGAGCCAATGACATTTCCGAGTGGTGTGGTTGGATGGCTTCGCGCCGCTGTGAAACTTGCAGGGTGCATCAAGAGTCTGCTCGTACGAGAAGGCGGGCAACCAGTTGGGCTTGCCGCCCTTCTAACGCTTGGCTAGAGCTGCCCTTTCGGCTGTTGGTCTTCGACCGTCGCTACCTGCCGGCTTGTGAAAACCGGCTGCGTGGCCTTGCGCTTGTTGTATTCTGTTGCTGACGCCGACTGGTGTCACCAGCCGGAGTCCGAGGAGCTTGAGGAGCCACTTTGCTGGATGCGTCGACTTGAATCTCCGCCTTCATGGAGGAGTCGGCCGTGGCGTACTTGTCCGCTATGATCAGCAGTTCGTCGAGGGTCGCCGGCTCGTCGCAGAGAAGCTTGTGCTTGAGCAGAGTGCCTTCTCTGCACCCGGTTGTGAAGTACTCAATAGCCTGCACCTCATGCACACCTTCGCAGGAGTTGCGCAACTCAGCCCAGCGCGTGAGGTAGTCACAAGTCGACTCGTTGGGGCCTTGGACGCACAAAGAGAGCTGGTGAGGCTTGGGCGGCCGCTTGTATGTGCTGGTGAAGTTGCGGATGAAGGCTTCAGTGAAATCAACCCAGCTGTTGATGATGCGGGGCTTCAGGCTGTTCAGCCATGTCCGGGTTGTGCCCTGGAGCATGAGCGGAACATACTTCACGGCAACTCGCTTGTTGCCGTACGCTATGCTGACGGCCGTGGAGTAGTCGAGCAGCCAGTCTTCCGACTTCACGGAGCCGGTATATTTGGGCGCATCTCTTGGGAGCGTGAACCCTTTGGGGAAGGGCTCATCTCTGATTTGGGGGCCAAAACAGGGCGGACCCAATGCGTCTTCTTCTAGCGCCAGGGATCAGTTGAGGCGGTCGATCCGGTCGCGGGCATCGTTCTCTCCGACTCCTTCTCGACGGCCAAGGCGGTCGCCGAGTGTCGGGTGGTCAACAGGCGGGGGGGAAGCGCGCCTCTCCCTGCGAGGGGGAGGGGGAGGCGGACAGTCGTCCCGTCGTTCCACTGCTCTCGGGCGGCAGTCTTGGTCGCGCTCGATGGTGATGCGGGTCTGGCTGCGGCCGGCAGCCGGCTCCTTGTCTCTACTATTGCGGACACCACCAGTCGGCGTCCGGGAGGTCGCGCCTTGATCTCGGCGAGGAGGCGGATCGTCGTTCCGCTGGTTGGGCGCTTCAGTGCGGCAGCTGGCCTCTTGCTGCTCGGCAGCCGCGTCAATGAGCCGTTGGACGCGCTCCATCATGAGGCGATGCTCGTCACCCTCGAACTTGTCCAGCTCGTCTGCTGCCGCCTGGGCAGCTCGTATATTCTCCGCGGGCGTGGCGTAGACAGGGCGATCCGCCCCGAACATGCTGGCAATGGCCGCGCCGCGCAGCTGGACCGTACCGATGCGGCTAGGCCCGCCAGGAGCCGGCGTGCCGCCAACGGCGCGGTCCATCTCGCGCTGGTAGGCCTCCGAAAGGTGTCTCATGCTGGCTAGCTTCGTGGCACTCTCGACGAGCTGGACGCGGCGTGCTTCCAACGTCTCGGCGTCGGCATCTTCTGGGATGGGCGGAGCCAGGTCTTGCAGCGCCGCCTCGAGCGGGTCTCGAGCAGCTCCGCCAGAGTGCTCGCCATGTCTAATGACAAGCAACTCCGTGACGGTGCTTCCGCCGCTGTGCTCGCGAGGAAGCGGCTCGTCGTAGACCACCACGTTGGTGGGGAACACGTCAAGCGACGCCGTGTCGAAGTCGACAAGCATCGGGTCGGTGGAGCCAACCTACTCCAAGTCCACAGCAGGCTCGCTAACGACGTGGAGCTGGTCGAGGAGGCTGACGAGGTGGCTCTCGGGGCCATCTATGCCCGCGTCAGATACGGGCTCGTCGAAGAGGCGAATCTCGCCAACAAGATCGGCGAGGCAGCTCGCCGCGCAGGCGACCTCCGCGCCGTGCAGCGCGTCGGCACAGACGCCGTCTGGCGTGCCGGGCTGGCTGCGCTCGCCAGGAAAGAAAAGGGTTCCCGTCCAGAGTAGGTCTCCAGACGACGGTGCACCTTGCCCCACGGTGGGCGCCAAATGTCGGGGGTTGGGTGCGACATATGCCAAAGGATGGCTTATCATGGTGGGAGCGAGTAGAACGTCGCCGGTGCCCGGAAGTGGGATGAGGCGTAGACACGAACGCCGGCATAATTTACCCAGGTTCGGGGCTCTCCTAGGAGGTAACACCCCTAGTCATGCTCTGCGGGGTCTTCGCATGATCACTAAGGCACTAGTGAGTACAATGGTGCTCCTCGAGCTGTATGCTAGAGGTAGGAGAAAGCAAGGCTAGCTCTCCCCTCTCTCTATGTGTGAGTCTAATTCTAACAGGTTGGGAAACCTTTGCATGGGTGCCCTGGGGGGTTTATATAGGCCTACCCCCCAGGGGTATAATGGTAATCTAGCCGGGTGTAGGACCCGGCTGTCAGTGACTCTGGTCGCCGGCTTCTCCGCCGGCTGCTGGGGCCCGCCGCCTGGTGGGTCCCGCCGACTGGTCTGGTACGGAGCCGACAGGCCGCTCCCGCCGCTCGCAGGTCTTGTCGGCTGCTGGTTACTGTAGCCGTAATGCTAATGACGCATACTTGGTCAGGGGAGCGTGGCTACAGTCCCGCCGCCTGGTGGGAGATCACTGTAGCCACACCGTGTCTCATCTGGTTAATGGCGCACGGACCCCGAGGGAGGAATGGGCCGCCTGCTAGAGGCCGGCCTCCCTCGGGTCCGACTGGTCAGGCTTCCGCCGTCTTCCGGGCTCTCGCTGCCTGGTAGGGCCCGCCATCTGCAGGCCGTACCGACAGGCCGTCATGGGAACAGGGCTCCGCCTGACAGGAGTGACGTCAAGGGTGGATCGGCAACAGTGTCGCGTCATGCGGAGATCTCCGCCTGTACGGGGCACTGTGGCCGCGCCTCGCCCTGGATATGGGGGTGATGGGTCACACTGTAGCCGCATCCTGTCTTGTCTTCTTAATGGGGGCACAGACTCTGAGGGCACCGTGGGCCGCCTGCTAGGAGCCGGCCGCTCTGGAGGCCGCCTACTAGGAGTCGGCCTGTCTTGGTGCCGTCTTCTGGAGCTTGGCCGTCTTCCGGCAGCCGGCCATTTGAGCCAGCCGGCTACCAGAAGGTGGCGCTTCATTCCGGATGTTTGTGGGGCGCAGCTGGCCCAATTACTTGAAAGGCTCAGGGACTCGGGTTAGGCTACCCGTGGCCCATTACTCCGACATCATGGAAACTAGAAGAACACGCTTTCACAAAGCAATCTTTTTTAGCACGCATATTAGCGGTTCTTTCTTTGCACTCATCAATGAAAATTCTCATGGCTTTGAGAGACTCATTGATATCATGCTTAGGTGGAATAGATCTAAGTTTCGAAGAATCAACATCAAGAGAAATTATATCCACGTTCCTAGCCAACTCATCAATCTGAAGCAATTTTTCTTCAACCAAAGCATTGAAATTCTTTTGCGAACTCATAAATTGTTTAACACTACTCTCAAAATCAGAGGGCATCTTATTAAAATTTCCATAAGAGTTGTTGTAGGAATTACCATAATTATTAGAGGAATTACTAGGAAACGGCCTAGAATTAAAGTTTCCTCTATACGCGTTGTTACCAAAATTGTTCCTACCAACAAAATTCACATCCATAGATTCATTATTATTCTTAATCAAAGTGGACAAAGACATATCATTAGGATCAGAAGAAACACTTTTATTAGCAAACAATTTCATAAGTTCATCCATCTTTCCACTCAAAACATTAATCTCTTCAATCGCATGAACTTTTTTACTAGTGGATCTTTCGGTGTGCCATTGAGAATAATTAACCATAATATTGTCTAGGAGTTTAGTAGCTTCTCCTAAAGTGATTTCCATAAAAGTGCCTCCCGCGGCCGAATCTAAAAGATTTCTAGAAGAAAAATTCAATCCGGCATAAAAAATTTGTATAATCATCCACAAATTAAAACCATGTGTAGGGCAATTACGTATCATTAATTTCCCCCTCTCCCAAGCTTGTGCAACATGCTCATGATCAAGTTGCTTAAAGTTCATAATATCGTTCCTAAGAGAGATGATCTTAGCGGGAGGAAAATACTTAGAGATAAAAGCATCTTTGCACTTATTCCATGAATTAATACTATTTTTAGGCAAAGAAGAGAACCAAGTTTTAGCACGATCTCTAAGAGAAAACGGAAATAGCTTCAATTTAGCAATATCATTATCCACATCTTTCTTCTTTGCATTTCACACAAATCAATAAAGTTGTTTAGATGGGTAGCGGCATCTTCACTAGGAAGGCCAGAAAATTGATCTTTCATAACAACATTCAACAAAGCGATACTAATTTCACAAGATTCAGCATCGGTAGTAGGAGCAATCGGAGTGCTAATAAAATCATTGTTGTTGGTATTGGAAAAGTCACACAATTTAGTATTATCTTGAGCCATCGTGACAAACAATCAATCCAACATACAAGCACACAAGAAGCAAGCGAAAAGAGCCTAACGGAAGAGGGGCGAAGAAAAGGCAAAGGTTTTCGAAAATTGTTTTAGAAGTGGGGGAGAGGAAAACGAGAGGCGAATGGCAAATAATGTAATGCGAGGGAGAAGAGTTTATGATGGATACTTGGTGTGTCTTGACTTGGCGTAGATCTCCCCGACAACGGCGCCAGAAATCCTTCTTGCTACCTCTTGAGCATGCGTTGGTTTTCCCTTGAAGAGGAAAGGGTGATGCAGCAAAGTAGCGTAAGTATTTCCCTCAGTTTTGAGAACCAAGGTATCAATCCAGTAGGAGACAACGCACAAGTCGCCTAGTACCTGCACAAACAATCAAGAACCTTGCAACCAACGCGATAAAGGGGTTGTCAATCCCTTCACGGTCACTCGCAAAAGTGAGATCTAATAGAGATAGTAAAGTAAATATTTTTGGTATTTTTGTTGTATAGATTGGAAAGTAAAGATTGCAAAATAGTAAACGAGATGCGATGTAAATAAAAGAGATGCAATATAATAAGAAAGAGACCCAGGGGCCATAGGTTTCACTAGTGGCTTCTGTCAAGATAGCATGTATTACAGTGGGTGAACAAATTACTGCCGAGCAATTGATAGAAAAGCGCATAGTTATGAAGATATCTAAGGCAATGATCATGAATATAGGCATCACGTCTGTGTCAAGTAGACCGAAATGATTCTGCATCTACTACTATTACTCCACACATCGACCGCTATCCAGCATGCATCTAGAGTATTAAGTTCATAAGAACAGAGTAACGCATTAAGCAAGATGACATGATGTAGAGGGATAAACTCAAGCAATATGGTATAAACCCCATCTTTTTATCCTCGATGGCAACAATACAATACGTACCTTGCTACCCCTACTGTCACTGGGAAAGGACACCGCAAGAATGAACCCAAAGCTAAGCACTTCTCCCATTGCAAGAAAGATCAATCTAGTAGGCCAAACTAAACCAATAATTCGAAGAGACTTGCAAAGATATCAAATCATGCATATAAGAATTCAGAGAGGAAACAAGTAATATTCATAGATAAACTTGTTCATAAATGCACAATTCATCGGATCTCGGCAAACACACCGCAAAAGAGTATTACATCGAATAGATCTCCAAGAACATCGAGGAGAACTTTGTATTGAGAATCAAAGAGAGAGAAGAAGCCATCTAGCTAATAACTATGGACCCGAAGGTCTGTGGTGAACTACTCACGCTTCATCGGAGAGGCAATGGTGTTGATGTAGAAGCTCTCCGTGATCGATTCCCCCTCCGGCAGATCGCCGAAAAAGGCCCCAAGATGGGATCTCATGGGTACAGAAGGTTGCAGCGGTGGAAAAGTGGTTTCGTGGCTCTCCCTGATGTTTCTAGGGTATAAGAGTATATATATGTGAAAGAAGTACGTCGGTGGAGCTACAAGGGGCCCACGAGGGTGGGGGCGCGCCTACCCTCGTGGGCGCGCCCTCCTGCCTCGTGGCCTCCTCGTGGAGTTCCAGACTTCAACTCCAAGTCTTCTGGTTTGCTTTCGGTCCAAGAAAGATCATCGCGAAGGTTCCATTCCGTTTGGTATTCCTTTTCTGCAAAACTCTAAAATAGGCAAAAAAACATAAACGAGCACTGGGCCTCTGGTTAATAGGTTAGTCCCAAAAATAATATAAAAGTGCATATTAAAGCCCATTGAACATCCAAAACAGATAATAAAATAGCATGGAACAATCAAAAATTATAGATACATTGGAGACGTATCATGCCTCTTTGGTGTGACAATGAAAGTGCCATCAAGATTTCTCTCAACCCGGTGCAACACTTCAAGACGAAGCATATTGAGATTCGGTATCACTTCATCCAGGATCACATTAGGCGAGGGGAGATCGAGCTCAACTATGTCAACACTCATGATAACCTTGCAGATATTTTCACGAAGCCCTTGGATGAAGCAAGATTTCGCGAGTTAAGGCATGAGCTAAATATCATTGATTTGAGCAATGTGGCTTGAACCTTTGCACACCCTACCATACTCATCTTGATGTCTTGTTTAGGTGTAGGCATGGATATAGGGGTAGTGTTGTTCTCTCAATGAACTCTCCCTCCCCCCATTATGCATAAATTGATCAACTCTTTAACATTTGCCATTTTTTATGGTACTTGTGCTTTAAAGAAGAGTTTTGGTCATGGGCCCAAGGATAATTCTTCGCGGTGCCATACCAATTGACTCAAACATAGGTGGCTCCGGCCACCGCCCTCTCTCTTTGAGAGGTTTTGGTTCGTGTTTGGTCCTCGTTGTCTTTTGCCTTCTTTTGAGCCGTGTTTGTGTTTGAGTTGCCTCGTGTGTGTGCTCTTTTGTGTGTCCGGTTGCTTGAAGGTTGCATTGCAAAGGTCGTGTTTTTCTGTTTTTGTCGAAACGGGCACTTTCTTGGGTTTACGGTACTACCGTGGCAAGCCACAGTACCGCTGGAGATGGGTTGCTCCTGTGCGTGCACAGCTGCGCCCCAGGCATGGTACTACCGCTTCCATCGCGGCAGTAATTTTTTTACTACCGCTGGAAGAGCGGTACTACTGCCCCGTGTGCGGTACTTCCGCCCGGGCGGTACTACCGCGCCGTCATGAGCGCGTGGGGGTTAAGAGCGGGCAGGGGGAGTTCCAACTCCCCCATACCCATTCATCTCTTCCCCTCACCGCGTCTCTCTCTCTCCTGCCCAAGAACGGCGTCAGAGGACCTCGCCGGATCTCCGTCTCTGGCCGCTCTCCTCGCATTCCGACTGGTGGGATCGATCCCCACCTCGCCCTCTTGCCATGGAACTTGGTATCTCCCCTAGTCCCTCTCTTTTTGCCCCTTTGTTGTGTTTCTAGGTTTTGGGGAGATGCATGTGTAGTTCTTGTGAGTTTTGGCCAAAACTTTGCAAGAGGAGATTGTTGGAGAGTGCTAGTGCAATAGATATGTTATTTGGTGTGATGCAACAGTGTAGTTTTGATCAACGGTAGTATCGATCTACTTTTACGGATATTTCTAGATCTGTTCTTGCCATTCTTGCGAGTTGATGTTCCGTATAGTACTACCGCTCCTCCTGGAGCGGTACTACCGCCCGCTCGTGCGAGAACCGCCCCATGCGGTACTACCGCCCAGTGCACGGAAGTAAAACTCCATGCACGGTACTACCGTGCCAACCCGTCACAGTACTACTGCGGCTAGAGTGGATGTAAAATTTTACGTCCACATCCAAGCCCGGTACTATCGTTGGGTTAAAATCTACTATGTTTTGTCCTCCCAATATCATTACTACATGTTTCATTTGGTTTTGGCCTTGGTCTTTGCAATAATCCTTCTCGTTTTTTCTCTTGTGTTTGTGTTGTGTGTCATAGGTGGTGGCTCCAGTTCCAATGTCAGGCATTCAAATCCCAGTCGAGACACAAGCTCCAAGCGGCTTCGCAACCAAGAAGCTCCTGAGGCGTCCAGTGCCCCACAACGCAGAGTCAAGACCACAGCTACCAAGATCAAGGAGCCAAATGTTGGCATGGATGAAATGCCTGAAGCGGAGTTTCTGATTCGAAGGAGGCTCAACCCCTACGTCAACCCTAGGGAGATCACAAGGGGAAATGACTTGTTTTGTACCAAGCAACAAAATCTCATCTTCCTAGATGTGATCAAGGCCAGACAAAATACCTATGTGCCAGTTCAGTGGGTTGACATGGAGCATCTGAAGAAGCACCGGGCATATTTTGGTGAGACTCTGGATTTGGTGGAGCAGTTTGGCATTGAGGAGTTACTCACGTTCCACATGGACTTTGACCTAGAGAGCGTGGCTCAGTTCTTCGCTTCTGTCCACTTCCACACGGATGAGAAGCGGACTATGACTTGGATGACTAATGGGAAGAGGATGACTGCTGAGTGGAAGGAATTCATGGCTATGTTGCACGTTCGTGATGAGGGGCTCAATGTGCCCGTTGGTGTCCGCCCACATGCCAACCCCGAGTCGGCCAACAAGAACAAGCTTCTACCCTACCTTGTTGAGAAGAAGTTAGCCAATGACAAGACGAATTTTGTGCTGAACCCGTTCCTTGACATCATGCACCGGATCTTCCGCAACACACTTTTTCCTCGCATAGGCGACAAGGACAAGGTGCATGCCTTTCTTGTGGATATGATGCTCATTTGTGAGGAAGCTCGTCGCAAACAACCTGGACTACTTGATGTCTCTCATATCATGTGGTGTGAGCTGCAGTTTGTTGTGTTCAATCGTAAGGTGCCCATCTATGGACCTTACTTGCACCTCTTGATCTCGAAGACTTGGGAGAAGCTCTTTCTGGGAAAGAGTTTCTTGCTCCCAAATGGATTCGCCATGAGCCTATAAGGCTACGCATCAAGAGTAAGTGGGCTAATACCACGACCCGGGCTGAGGTTGAGGCTGCACAGATGGATGTTGATGAGGATGAGGTTGAGGAGGAGGAGGCTGAGGACAGTTCTGAGGGGTACGCTCGTCCCTCTGATGAGCCGTCTTGGGCTAAGAAGCTCAGGGCCAAGATGAAGGCTATGTTCTGCATGCAGGCCAATTGACAGTACAAGGCTCGTTTGAAACTAAGATGGCTCGTCGTCGTGACAAGGCTATTCTGAGGCAGGTTGGTCTTGAAGTTGAGAGTGGCTCCGAGGAGAGGATCACAGATGAGGAACCATGGACCAAACAGCACTGCCGGTGGAGTGAGTCTGAGGAGGATACTGGAGTTCGCTCTTCATCTTGTGCTGCAGAGGAGTCTGAGGAGGAGGAACATGACTGGTGATGCCTTGGAGTTCTACCACCACCTGTGTCGTAGGTGTCCTCTCTGCCTTTTTGGTGTCTCGATGCCAAAGGGGGAGAGAGTGTAGGATTTGCGAGTCTTGTGTCGCTTTACTTTCGTTCTGTTGAACCTTCGTTGCTTTGGTTTGTTGGTTTGTGGTTGCATTCATGTGAGACCAGGAGACTATCATATGGTGTGAGACGTATTTCCCTCAATCTTATCTTATTGTCTAGTAAGTTTAGTAGATTGTGAGCTTATTCTATCTTGTGCCCTTTACTTCATGCTCACTTACTTTACCTTGCCTCCATGCTTAGTGTCACTTATATTGTTGCAAGGTTTGCCTTGTCTATAAAATATAGAGGGGGTGTTGATCCTAGTATGTGTGCCGTGCAGTCCAAAGCATATCTATAGAGTGCACACGTCTAGGGGGAGCTTGTCTATATTTTATAGATGTTGGGTTTGCTTATGTTCATTTTATATCCTTGTGTGTAAATCCTGTATTGTCGTCAATCCACCAAAAATGGGGAGATTGTAAGGGCATATTTCTCCCTATGTGGTTTTGGTGATTGATGACAATGCATTTGCGGACTAATCGTGTGCATTGAGCATTTCAGATATCTCATGTCTAGGCACAAGACGATTCGGTATTCCTCGGAGCCTATCGAAGACGGCGGTTTTCTACGTTTCTTTTCGGTGGATTTGAGTTGTAGGAAAGCCGTACTATTAAGAGGGGGTCTGCTTCGGAAAGGTTAGGGTGGAATCAACACGTACACATCTGTTCCTTTGCACCATCTTTCCTTCGCTTCTTTGGAGCACCGACCGTTTACCCCTATCTCTGCGAAATGAAGGCTTTCAAATGCTTGAGTGTCTGTGGCATGCGGTAGTACCGCTCAAGGGAGCAGTAGTACCGCAGGGCCTTGCGATACTACCGCTCAAGGGCGCGGTAGTACCGCTCCCGGTGAGCGGTAGTACCGCTAGCTCCGGCCCTGACACTGGCGCGTGCGGAAGTAGGTACGGAAGTAATTTTTTACTTCCACCCCCACGCGGTAGTACCGCTCCCTGCCAGCGGTAGTACCGTGCCGGATTTTTGCACGGTCCTCAAATCAGCGGAGGTAGCCACGGACGTAATTTATTTAGTCTGTGCCTCTCCAGCCCAATTGAGCCCTGCCTTGCGGTAGTACCACAAGGGCACGCGGTAGTACCGTTCCGGTGGTTCTACCGCTCGTTGCTATATGCCACAGGGCCTCGTCTGGTCAATGCCGCTCTAGCGGTAGTACCGCAACTCCTTGCGGTAGTACCGCGAGTATGTGTGGTAGTACCGTGTGTCGCAGGCTGAATGAGTGTGTCGGCGTTCTAGGAACGAGGGTCCCCAGACTTGCCTGCCCGCGGCCCACGGCGAGGCTAAGTCAGCGGGCCGTACGGCCCATCTTCATCAACAAGGCATCCGAGACCCTCGCGAGGGGCCAAGCCTCACGAGGCGGATGACGCAAGACCTCCTCAAGAGTGTCCTAGCCAGGCAGGCTCACGAGGAGCGGAGATATCAAGGCGGGGCAAACCTCACGAGGCTCTCGTGACATGAGCCATGACAATCGGCACCAGGCGGGCGCCAGCGCGCGCAGCGTCCTTGTTTCCTCTTTGGTGCTAAGGAGGCAAGCGCAGGCAGGGAGTACCGAGGCATCAGGAAAAGGTTGCCATATCGGTGCAATGAGACCAAGACCAGAAGGACGGCAGGACGAAGGTCATCATGGAGCCCAAGACGGCGTCACCACCAGAGCCTTTCGCAGGCGAAGACCACTTTTGTCAGGATAGCTTGTACTAGCTGTCCCCCTTCAAATTTGCCCGCCGTTGTTGGCTCCCTTCCCGCTCAATATTTGGGGAGAGGACCAGGGCCTATATAAGTAGAACTAGCCACCACAGTAGGGGCATCTCAGCTTGATCTGATTTGATCGAGAGCCGACCCTAGCCACAAGAACACCTCAACCTCAGGAGGCTGTTCTTCCCCTTGTACTGTTCATCATCAGCCCAAGAAGCAATCCACCACCACCACACTGGAGTAGGGTATTACACCACAACGGTGGCCCGAACCATTATAAATCTCGTGTCTTTCTGTGTTGCGAGTTCGTCGAGTTCGTCCGTGAGATCTTAGTGAGCTAGGGCGTGGATCGGTAGGAGGAAAAGACTTCGCGCGCACCCCAGAGTTCGAACCTTAAGGGTTTGCCGGAACCCCATATCCGACATTTCACGCACCAGGTAGGGGTGCGCCAGAGCTTCTTCTCCGCCAATCGACCTGCCGACGCTCCATGGCCAGGATGTCTGGCGACCCAAGGGCTGACTCCGACCGCTGGGCAGCCTGGCCGGCCCGGGCGGCGCCACCTGCCCACGAAGCCCTCGACCCCGCGCTCCAGGCAGCGCGAGCGCCGTCCAACGCTGCGGGGCGCGGGCGGCGCGGCCAAGCGTCGTCCACCCTCACCCCGCGGCAAGTGCGAGCCGCTGCAAGGGCGGCAAGCCACGCCGCAGCGATGGCGCCGCATTCACGGCGGGAGCAGGCAAACATGCGAGCAGCGCTCACGGTGGCGCGAGAGCTGCTGCGGTGCCAGCTGATGGAGAGCGGCCGGGATGCACTGCTGGAACGCGTTGCCGAGCTGCTGGATGCAGCGGCGTCGGGAGCACCGCCCTTCTGTCATCAGGTTCCTCCTCAGGCCACTACAGGGTCTCACGGCAGGCCCCGCCACAACCACGCGCCATCAGGTGTGCCAGGGGGCTTCGTCAACACCAGCACGGCCGGCGGCGCCGGGGGCTCTGCTGCCCCCATGCCGCCCGCGACAAGCATGAGCACAAGCGTCGCCTCCCATGGCCCAAGTGGGATGCCGTGCTATCATCCTCAGGACGCCACGCTGGGCCGGGCGACATGGAGTGTGGGGCACTACGGCGAGGTGTTCGGGGTGACGGCCCCGGAAGCCTACGTGCCCCGCAAGATGGACCAGGATTATGCACAGGAGGACGATCCTGGCTCGTTCATCGGAGAAGGATGGGAAGAAGAGGCGCTGGGAGTTGAGGCCTTCCAGGAGCCGCCGGGGAACCACCACGACCGCGTGTGCAACGACAACTACAGGGTACCCCTAATTTCATAGGAGCAAGCTTACGCTAATCATGAGTCGCAGGAGGAACAGATCACCACAACGGCTGGCGGCCGCAGCTTGGCGGCCTCCCTGCCAGCAGGGGGATCGCGTTGGGAGCTGCAGGAGAGGGGTCGGGAGCCAGGCCCCTCCCCACGGCGCGCGAAGCCAGGGGACACCCGGAGGTAGGCCCTCTGCCGGGGAGGTGCCGGCGAGCCTTCCCCCGGCAGAGGACCCGTGGTCGCCGAGGGCACCGCTGGCGTCCCCTTTTCCCCCTTTGTGTCGTCCTGGTAGCCGGTCGGCTCAAAGGTGGTCAAGGGGGCGCAAGGCGGGGCCCTCGTCTGGCGATATGAAGCGAGGCTGGTACCTGTGAAGAAGGCCCAGTGCCTGTGAAGCTCACCGCCCGTGACACTCTCACGTAATAATGAGTGGGGGTGTACACGCCCCGGAGTCTCGGGGGTGCCGGCCTCAGGCCCTAGGGCTCCCTCCCACGCCTAGTGGCAGCACTTAGCTCTGCGCTGGTGACAATACTTGAAGACCAGAAGACTAGACTAGGTGCCGGACGTGGCCATTTGCTTTGGATCTCTCTTTCTGTAGCTTTGCTTTCTGGATCTGGATTTAAGTTGAAGCCGAGTTTTTGATGCGCGCGGGGGGTGCCTCTTCTCGTACGAGCAGTTTCTTACTTTCTGGATTTAGTTTTGTCTGGGACTCATGTCCGACGCCTTCCCCTCATGAGCCCCTCGCGAGCGGGACTGCGCGAAGCACACGCGCGCCGAGCGCGCGCTAACGCTGCAACTGGCGCTTGCCTCTTGCGGGGCCCCTTCTGACAGGTCGACAAGCTCCGCAGGATTCTCAGAAACTCGTAGCCTCGTGACCCAGCTCGAGGCTGGCGCTGACTAAGGTAAACCACAGCAGAAACTCGCCCCTGGACTCATGAGTCCACGAGGGCACAAATTCAATACCGCATACGAAAGTAAAGGCTGCAGCTTGCTTACATGAGGGGCTCCCCCCTCAAAATGCTCTTACAAGTTTTCCAAGGGCCACGCCCGAGTTTTTGCATACAGGATAAAACGACAGGAGAACATGGGATCAACCAGATATGTCACTCGCTACATCGCCCTCGGACGCGTCACTCGCGTCGTCGTCATCTTCGCTGGCACCGTCGCCTTCGTCTGCGGTGACCACCGCCGCGTCGTCGTCAAAGGCAAAGGCTCTGACCAGCGCGTCCACGTTGTCCTCCACCCACCGCGCCAGATCGCCCCGGACGGCCTGCGATACGGGGGCAATGGCGGCATCGAAGTCGAAGTCGGGGAAGGTGTTCCTGAGGTGGCTGAAGACATGGGAGAACGCGCGCCCGAGCAGGCCCCGACTTCTCTCCTCCACGAGCCGGCGAGCCCTGTTAGACCGGGTTTCCAGGTGCGTCACCACGTCGGTGAAGAAGGTCAGGTGGCTGGCATAGTCATTCGAGTGGGGGGCAGGTGCATTCTCGTCGCAGATGTAGCCCAGGGCTGTATTGGCCCTGTTCTGGAGATCCTGAAGCATAGGAGCATGCTCGCGCACCAGCGTCCGACATTGGAGCACTTCCTCCCTGTTTTGCCGTGCGACGGCCTCGGCGTCATCGACCCGCTCACAAAGAGAAAGCAGCTCGGCGCAGGCGGAGGCCAAGTCCGCCTTCGCCGTGACCAGGGCGGCAGCCGTGGCCTCCGCACGCCTCTCAGCCTTGTCTAACCTGGGCCTGAGGGCAGCAGCCCTGCCCGCACCCTCTGTACCTGCGAGCTTCAACTTCAAGTCATACCTTCCCTCCAGGTCTGCGCGAACCTCGGCCACCTAGCGGTCCACCTCCTCCTGGACCCTGGCCTCACGAACCCCGAGGGCATCTTCTGCTTGGGTAACTTGACGCTCCCTTGTCTCCAATTGCTCAAGCTCGAGGCTGCGTTCCACGGCCTCCAGCG
The DNA here is from genome assembly GCF_002575655.3 of Aegilops tauschii subsp. strangulata. NCBI lineage: Eukaryota > Viridiplantae > Streptophyta > Magnoliopsida > Poales > Poaceae > Aegilops > Aegilops tauschii. Next base: position 74,382,921 of record NC_053035.3, read on the forward strand.
CCAACGCCTCCTCGCGCTTCCGGGCCTCTTCCTCCTCGGCGGGCGTCCCCCTCAGCGACGCAAGGGCGGCTCTGCGCGCCTCCACCTGCTGCTCTAGGGACGCGCTCCAGCCGTGGAGCTCCCACGCGCACTTCTCCGCGGCCTCGCGAAGGCGGTCGGCCTCACGAGCCTCCTCCAAGGTTTGGGAGCAAGCCTCGCGGGAAACCTTGAGGGACGCCTCAGCCTTCGCATTGTCAAGATCACGCTGGTAGAGGCCAAGGTTGATAGCCACCCTCAGCTTGCGCCGTCCCTCCGCCAACCGGAGACCTTCAGCCTCAAGGCGCGAGTCGACACCTGCGAGCTCTTCACCAAGCCGGCTCATCGCGCCCATCACCTCCTGGAAAAGCTCATGTCGAACGATGCTCCGCCTGCGCTCGAACTCGAACGCACGGCCCACCTCGTCCATCGCCTCGGGGGCTGCGGATGGGGTATCGAGCGGCGCATCACCTCTCGGCAGGGGGCTGGGGGTTGGCGCTGCACCTGACGTCAACCAGTCCTCGCGAGGGGCCCAAGCCAATCGGGGCTCGCTGCTTGAAGAAGAACCGAAGATCCAAGCCAACCAGCTACTGTCCATGACCAAAGGAGGGGTCTTGGGCACGCCCGCCAAGCTCCACGCCAGACCATGGGCGAGGGGCGACAAAGCCGCAGGTTCCGTGCGCCATGAAGGCAAGAGTGCTCCTTCAACCGACCCCGCTCCAGGGGAAGCAAGCGGACTCGGAGCGCTCAAGGCCGACGGGGGAGTCGAGGAAGGAGGAGGTCGTTTCTCAGAAGGCGCAGCCACCTCAACGGAAGGAGCCCTGAAAAACTAACGTCGGGAAATGGAAGCAGCACACAAGGAGTCACAGCGATACGGTACTTACACGTCGATGGCGATGTACTTCCTCCGCTTCAGCGGCCCGAAGATGTTGTTGCCGCTCGAGGATCCTTTCCTCTTGCGGAGCTCCTCGAAGTCCACGCAGAGCCGACCGTAGCGCTGGACATGGCGGCCTGCGCGGGGCGAGGCCGAGGAGGAGCTCGGAGGGCCTACTTCAGAGGTGCCCGGCTGCGGTGAACAGTCGGGCGCCGCCTCACCACAACCTCCCGAGGTCCCGGAGCCTTGGCCTCGAGAACCGCATGCCGCGCCTCCGCAGCGTCCAACGTCTCGGGAGAGGGGACGCAAGCTCCCGAGGACGACGCCCCAGGATCACTACACGGCATGTGCTCCTCAGCACTTGAGCCACCAACCTCCGCCGGGGCTCGCCCTCCTGCACCCTCACCTGGGGCGAGCTCGGCACCGGCAGCAAGGAAGGGAACCACGCCGACGGGGTTCTCGCGGGGCCCCACCAGGCCGATCGGCCGCAGCCCCCACTCATCAAAGGAGGGCATGCTCTCGGCAAATTCATCCTTGTTCTTGCAACGGTACAGCAGGCAGTTCTTCCCAGGCAACTCATCCGGCAAAGGGACACCCGTCAGGACCTTGAGCACTGTTTGCCGCATCTCGAGAGGGAGGCCGGACTCTTGAAACCTCATATGGTCCTGACTGCTGAGCAAGGTCCACATCGGGCGAGAATGGCGCTGAAGCGGGGCTACCCGGCGCTTGACGAATTCCTTCACCACCATGGGCGCGGTCACGTCGCGGTCCTTCAGCCTCCTCAACCTGAACCAGACGGGAGCAAGACGGGGGCTCGTGAGCTTCTCGTGGCCCCAACTGGAGTTGGGAACAGCGGGCCCTGGAGGAGCATGAAGCAGAGGGCTGAGCACGCTGGCATCGACGAACACCCACCGTGTCCGAAACTCGCTCGCGGACGGAGGAAGCTCGAAGTCGATCCCCGCGCCCGCCGTCACAGCCACGGCTTGGAAGCTCACACACCCCGAGCATTACTGGGGGCCGATCAGATGCAGTGAGAAGAAATGACGAAGGAGGGCCACCGAAGGAGCGATACCCACCATGGCTTCGCACAAGAAGGCGAAGACAGCAAGAAGAGTCACCGATTGAGGGTCAAGATGCAGCATGTGGATCTGATAATGCTCGAGCACCGCGTTGAAGAAGGCGGAGAAGGGAGGAATCAGGCCAGCCTAGAGGGCATCTATGAAGATTGGGACTTCAGTGGCTGCCCGAGCCATGCGAGTGCGAGATGCAGGCCAAGCCACCGTCTCTCCCCACTCGTTGAAGCTAGAAGCAAGCATCAGACGCACCTTGTCCATGGCCTCATCGTTGAGCACTCGGGATCGACCTAGCGCCGGCTCGACGGCCGGAGGAGCGCTTAGCGGAGACAAGGGCTTCTTTCCCTTATCTGCTTGTTTCGGCGCCATGGCAACGAAGCGGGCAGAGGGCAGGTCAGATTGGAGAAGAGAAATAGAGTCTCGAGGAAGCAAGGAGATTGAGGAAGCGAGGCGCAGACGGCGAAGGAATAACTATGTGAGCTGTGGGGCCCGCATAGCCAGGCGGATTCAGAGGCAGCGTGGGGAAGCGGAGACGCCCACGTCCAATCAACCGCCACGCGTCAACTGAGGTCGCAGGCTTTTAGGGCCCGCGGAGCTCCATACTTAACCCTTGGCTTCGCCGCGAAGCCAAGCCCGAACGCACCTTGGCCCCGGGGGCTACTATCGGCGTTCTGGGAACGGGGGTCCCCAGACTTGCCGGCCTGCGGCCCACGGCGAGGCTAAGTCAGCGGGCCGTACGGCCCATCTTCATCAACAAGGCATCCGAGACCCTCGCGAGGGGCCAAGCCTCGCGATGCGGACGATGCAAGACCTCCTCAGGAGTCTCCTAGCCAGGCAGGCTCACGAGGAGCGGAGATATCAAGGCGGGGCAAACCTCACGAGGCTCTCGTGACGTGAGCCATGACAATCGGCACCAGGCGGGCGCCAGCGCGCGCAGCGTCCTTGTTTCCTCTTTGGTGTTAAGGAGGCAAGCGCAGGCGAGGAGTACCGAGGCATCAGGCAAAGGTTGCCATATCGGTGCAACGAGACCAAGACCAGAAGGACGGCAGGACGGAGGTCATCGTGGAGCCCAAGACGGCGTCACCACCAGAGCCTTTCGCAGGCGAAGACCACTTTTGTTAGGATAGCTTGTACTAGCTGTCCCCCTTCAAATTTGCCCGCCGTTGTTGGCTCCCTTCCCGCTCAATACTTGGGGAGAGGACCAGGGCCTATATAAGTAGAACTAGCCACCACAGTAGGGGCATCTCAGCTTGATCTGATTTGATCGAGAGCCGACCCTAGCCACAAGAACACCTCAACCTCAGGAGGTTGTTCTTCCCCTTGTACTGTTCATCATCAGCCCAAGAAGCAATCCACCACCACCACACTGGAGTAGGGTATTACACCACAATGGTGGACCGAACCAGTATAAATCTCGTGTCTTTCTGTGTTGTGAGTTCGTCCGCGAGATCTTAGTGAGCTAGGGCGTGGATCGGTAGGAGGAAATGACTTCGCGCGCACCCCGGAGTTCGAACCTTAAGGGTTTGCCGGAACCCCATATCCGACAGAGTGGGTAACGGTTGGATCTTTTCCCCCACTATATAAAGGGGGTCTTCTTCCCAAGAAGACCACCTCTTCCCTCCCAAAGCTCCATTTTGGCCCGATCTCTCTCCCTAGCCAATCGAACTTGTTGATTTTCTAGGGATTGGTTGAGAAGGTCCCGATCTACACTTCCACCCAGAGAAATTTGATTCCCCCCACTAATCCCTTGCGGATCTTGTTACTCTTGGGTGTTTGAGCACCCTAGATGGTTGAGGTCACCGCGGAGCCATATGCCATTGTGCTGAAGCTTCGTGGTGTCGTTGGGAGCCTCTGATTAAGTTGTGGAGATTGCCCCAACCTTGTTTGTAAAGGTTCGGTCGCCGCCTCCAAGGGCACCAATAGTGGAATCACGGCATCTCGCATTGTGTGAGGGCGTGAGGAGAATACGGTGGCCCTAGTGGCTTCTTGGGGAGCATTGTGCCTCCACACCGCTTCAACAGAGACGTACTTCCTCTCAAAGGAAAGGAACTTCGGTAACACATCCTCGTCTCCACCGGCTCCACTTTTGGTTATCTCTTACCTTTACTTGTGCAAGCTTATATTGTGTTATATACCTTGCTTGCTTATGTGCTTGTTTTTATTGCATCATATAGGTTGCTCACCTAGTTGCATATCTAGACAACCTATTTTGATGCTAAGTTTAATTTGGTCAAGAAAAGCTAAAAATTGTTAGTTGCCTATTCACCCCCCCTCTAGTCAACTATATCGATCCTTTAACTACCGGCGACAACAGTGGTAGCTACTGCTCCACAGGGTCGTCTAGCTCCGCCTTGTGCCCCCAAAGGCGACTGGGAGCAGAAGATGCGCCAAAAGAACCGAACCTCAGAGTGTTCATCGGTGCCGGCGGGGGCGCCGCCCCCTTGCCTACAGACTCCACATCCGACTGGGCGAACTGTCCCTCCGCCCTCTTAGCGGCATCGCACCCACTGTTATCCACCCTCTTATCCCGATTCCCGTTGCCATCAGCCCCCTGTGCCATGTGCACATCATTAGACCCGTCCACCCCATCAAACAACGGGGGACCCTCAATCTCGACCTTAAGGTCGTACATCATGCTTGCATGGGTCCATCTCGCAATGTCCGGAACCAACTCAATGTCGACAACACAAACAAGCAGACGAGCCACACCCTGGGCGCAGGTGAAAGGCATGTCAACCCTCTTCGTCTTGCCAATAAGTGACCCCAGACTCCAGGTGACAAAAAAATCATTCAGGGGCTTAGGCGGTGCCCCTGAGAAACGGACCCAGATATGAGAAAGAGGTGTTCCCTGTGGCTCCTTCTTTTTCCAGGCATCAAACACAAGATTGCAATTGATGTTAGGTACCTTACTCATACCGAACTTAAGGAGCCGAGTTAGGTCCTCCCTCGAAGTAAGGAAAGTCCACCCTATACACCTGCTCCTCAAGTTTCACTAGAGCCCACTGGAAACTGGCTAAAACCAGCTCACGAAGACGCTGCACAACCTGCTCCTCTGTCACCGATCCACGTGTTACCTTCACCACACCTGTTATCGAGCTCTCCATCGTAGGCCCAGACGAGGTGGCGTTAGGCGACTCAAAGAACATCAACTCGGAGCAACGAACCCCATTGATAGTAACCACCGGCTTTGGTCCCAAAAGGAGGGGGCACTCTCGTGAAACATGCTTCGGCTTGAGGCAAAGCTCACATAACTCCGTCGTACACTCGGCCACAAAATGACCCGGTTCGCCGCAATGATAACAATTCATTTTTTTTGTTTCTTACGTGCCCACTTCGTGGCTCGCTCACCCTTAGACTTGTCACTTGCTCTATCGCTTGAAGCATCACGGACCACAACCGGCTTTGTTGCAGGCACCTGCACCGCGACCAGTGCCCGGACGGTGTCCATCACCGCACCTGAGAGCTCTTGCGTGGGTGCTGCCATAGTTGCCACCATGGAAGCTGCCGACACCACCGAGGCAACGTCCTCTGTTGCCTGCAACGGTGGTGGCGGTCGAGGTGGAGGTGGCCGCCCGCCACCCCCTACCTCTGCGGTTACCATGGAAGCCCCCCCCCCCCCCCGGTTTACGATAGTTCGAACCCGAGGCCCCTTCAACGAAGTTGCCAGGAGGACCATGGAACCCTCTTCCATCTCCTTTGGCCATTAGCACTGTCGAGTATTCAAACCCTCCAAAACTTATAGTAAAATACTTTGAATCAAAGAGCCCCTTAATATTCACCATAAATACCAACCACATCTTGAGATACAACTATTTTCTGAAGAAAGGTATAAATTTTCTTGTGTTCGGTGATATGAGTTGTATCCTGGCCTCAAGGTCGTCTCCGGAAATTCGGGGCCCAGGGCTAAAACCAAGATGTCGCCCAAAATTTTGAACAGTTCACATAATAGAAGAATTATTATGTGTAAAGCATACTCTCACTTTATATTTCAAGTCTGTTTTATTTATACCTTATTCAGGTATATATCAACCGAAAAGGACAATAGTTGTCATCGGCAATATTATCATAATCGCCGGTATTAGCATTATCACCTTCATTGGTAGTATCAACATCATCATCTCCATCGGCAATATTACCATCACCCTCTTCATTGGCAACATTACCATCATCGATTTCTGCATCATGGCCCTCAACCTCTGTTGCATTATCATCATGACCATAATCAACATTAACATTTGTAGTTTGATTTTCAGAATTATGTTGGGGGTCTTTCACCAAATATCTATCAAGGGAACCGGTTAGAGATTGAGCCTCAACTTTGAGTCTTTGTTTCTTCTTACGCTTTGAAGCACCAGATCCATGCTTCCTAATTCTAGTAGATGATAAAGATTCAGGAACAAAACCTAACAAATTATAAGTGATCATTGATCAAACAAAATCTAATTAGTTTCTAATAGTAACAACTGCTAGATGAATATATCATTCAAATACATAGAAAATGAACTGAAAATAGAACCTTGCACTCAGAGATTAAAACACGGTCTGTAGTTTGGCCTAGACATGCTCCTCGATCTTGATTGAAGCAAGGAACGGAACAGCGGTCCACAGCCTGTTGCGTCTTCATGCAGCAAGACGATCAGCAATGGGATTATATCGGAGGTAACTACCGGCACCGGCATGACTGCTATGGCCTTCATCAATCCCGGATTGCCACTCGCGAGACCTAGACGCCAGACCCAGACGGAGTATTGCTCTAACCCGTGGTCAAATTTAACATCAAAAATGTATTAGGTCCTATATATTTTGGAGGGAGTATTCAATTTGCATTTGACGCTACTGACACATCAGTCATTTCACCATGTTTTTGTCGGTAAAATAATTAAGCTTGAAAAAGTTACTTTGCTTGTTCTGCTATTTGTTTTAGCTTGAAAAGGGTGATGTGCTTGTTCTGTGTATTTATTTCAGCTTGAGAAAAGTACCTTGCTTGCATTCAATTTGTATTTGACGCTACTGACATGTCAGTCATTTCGTGCTGTTTTTGTCGGTAAAATATTTCAGCCTGAAATAAGTGCTTCCTGCAACATCCGTCACGATACCTTACCCTGCAGCATGTACCTCACGAATACCTCACAGCAGCATATCAGTACAATTGCAATGTATTATTTCCTTTTTGTCCCAAAATAAGTGTCTTAATTTTATAGTATTAATTTTAGTACAAAGTTGTATTAAGTTTCAGACACTTGTTTTGGGATGGAGGAAATACCTTCTGGAAGATTCGCTTAGCAACCCACCACAAGATGCGCATCGCACGGTGCAGAACTTTAGGCACTATGCGCAGCAGGGACCGAAATCCACACTAAAAGAAACTCATCAGATCAAAGCGGTGCGTACGTACAACTGACGGTCATGACCGTGAGGGGAAGAAAGTGTTTTTGCCTACTCGGGCACGGGAAAAACGACACAACGAAAATTACGATGTGGCACGTGTACATCCATGTTAAGATTCACATATCGCTAAACGCGGTTCAAATTTTTGACAAACTTTTCACTATTTTTATTTGGAAAGAGGAATATATTAATATCATAAAATGTCAAATACACCTAGGCTCTGCATCAGCAAGATGTCACAAAGACATCTAAGATGCACACAACCCGAAAAAAAAAAAAAGGCCAACACAGTGATCGACTACTCTCAGCAGCAGCACAAAAACTAACGCCAAAGACAAAACCCAGAAAACATAGAAGGTCTGCAAAAACGGCGCCTTCAAAAAGGACACAGTGCACAAGCGTCGTCGTCGTCTGATCCAAGATTTTAGGTTTTCACCCTGGAGAAACCCGAGCTCTCAAAACAATATCTTCAGCAAGACAATTGCCAGGCACAACCAATGAAGGTCAGACTTTAGGTTTTCACCCTGGAAGTCATGACCCGACACCCGAGGAGCACCATCGAAAAAGAAATCCTACCGTGTTGCCGCCCCTACTTGTCACCTGGCTGACTCCATCGTCTTCAGGGCCCCCTTCGCCTTACTGATCCTCCGATCTTAGCCACCATGACATTCTCCATCGCTGCCTACGCCATGAAAATCGAGATACCGACATGTCTCATGGTTCCAACAAACAACAAAGCTTCGCGTCACGCCCTCGTGTAGTCGCGTAGGCTGATATGGACGCTCACGACCAGAATCTATCCAATCCAGATATCCTTGGGTAAGATCTCTAGCAGTAGTTCTGAAACATGTCGACGGCCAGATCGAGGAGGACGGATTATGCAGATCATTGTTGTGATGCGATAAGAGCACTAAGGCCGTCACCACACCGCTGCCTCCACCACGCGGACACCATCGCCGCCACGGCGGAGGACTCCGGCCTACGCTGCCCACAGCCCGCGCCACCGGCGGGAGACGGACGCCAGATCAGGGCGGATTTTGGTCCGTCGCCACCCCTGAACACGCCCTGCGCCGTCCCTCTAGTCGCTGGTCGCGAGCACTTGTAGCTATCTCTCGGGGGGAACGAGCACGCCTGCACCATCCCCCAAGCTGCAGCTCCCCGCTCGAGCGGCTGGGCCAGGATCCACGCAGGGCCAGGACGCCCGGCCTGGGCTGGCCCTCCTCGACGTCCAGATGTAGGACAGGGGAGAGGCCCCTGATACCCAACACGATGGCCTCCCTCCTAACCATCACGCCAGGAGCCGAGAGGCACTAGATCCCCACCGCCCCCTTCACCGGCGATGCCCGGTTTTGTTCGGGGCAGCCTCGGGGGGCGATGAGGGGCGGGAGCAAAGGGGACAGGGGCGACGGTGGGGCGGTTAGGGTTTCGCCCCTGGTCGCCTGGAGAAGGCGACGCGAGCAGGCGACGTGCTTGCGACTACTCTAGATAAAAAACTATTAAATGGAGTAATTTATGTCAAAAAGTTAATACTGAAATTCACTCAAAAAAAAAACATGAATACCTTATACGAAAAAGAACACTGTATAATTACAATCATCATTGCCCAGCAACATCAGGCTATGTTGGATCCCACTAGCCTTCTCAACTAGCTCCGCCCATGCGCCTCGAGTGCTAAACAAAGGAGATCCGACAAAAGAGCACCATAACCTGATAGATGACCGCCATGCCGGATGCTATCTCGAAAGAAAGCAACCAAAGATATCTCATAGGAGTCATAAAAATAATATCCCATAGGAGCAACTGAAAGCATGACACCCCTTAGGAAGACGGTGCTGTTCCATGGATTGGAAACATAACACATGTAGCCATAAGAAAATCACAAATTTGTACATAGTTGGAACACATTATAATAGGAGTTCCCTTGCAAAATAAAATAAAATAAAATAAAATGGGAGTTGATATTGGACCGAGATCTGCACATGGCAGCTAGCTACGGATTAAATAACAAGTCATACATATATAGTACTCCCTCCATTCCAAAATATAGTGCGCCCGCGCTTCCCGAGGTTGAACTTTGACCATAAATTTAACGAACGAGACCAGCTGCGGCGGGGGAAAAGTTACATAATTAAAAACTTCTTTCGAATACGAATTCACTGATATAACTTTTGCTCCCGCCGTAATCAGTCTTGGTAGTTAAATCTACGGTCAAAGTTGAAGCACGGGATAGAAGAAGCACTACATTGTAAAATAGAGGGTGTAGGAACAAATAAAATAGCAGGTTGTATATAGCCGCAACAGATTACCTACTTGCGGTCGTAATCAACGATGATTATCAGCAGCATGGGCGTGCATGTGATGGGAAGCAGCTTTGCAGGGCACCTGCAGCTTCCTCCTTGCTTGCAACCATCCGCTCCCTCGAGGCCCTACCGTGCACTCACATCTTTGTATATTATCAGTTGATACGACGGGTAAAGGAGATACTGCGGCGTAGTCCAGTGTATCTGGGTCAAAAAATAACGGTCAGCGTAGTACACATGGCATGGGCATCGAGTTCAGGGTGACCCTGCAACGTCCATCCATCCATTCAGCTGTCAATCAGTTCTTATCCCCTCGAGGATAACACTAGCGGCACGTGATCTACTAGTACACATGGTTTTAAACTGGACTGTAGAATGGTAAAAACGTATTTTCTCTATAACAAAATATAAAACGTTTTCCATGCGTCTTACATTTTGTATTTTGGGTGCAGGGGTTGTCTTATCGCAGTATAGTGGCAGATTCAAACTTTGTTGTGCAAACTGGAAATATCGACTGCAATTCACATCAGGTAACACAAAACCCACAAGTCCAAGAGTTGAAAACTCAAGTGCGCTAAGAATAACAAAAACCAAGTAAGAGCCTCTTCAACTCGGCCCTACTCCCCTCCTATATGTTACCGTTCGGACCAAGTAACGCCATTCAATTGGACCCACCAAACCAAGCCTGTATGTCTGGACTGTCGGGCACCCCTTCAATCCGGCCCTTATGTGGAACGAATTTATGGTCGATTGAACGCGGTCAGGCACGGCCGCCAAGTCAGATTCGACAGGCAGATAAATTCCAAATCTCTTTAAATCATCTCCAGCCCTCGTCCGACCTACCCTCTTCCTTTCCACTGCCGCTTTCGTGCCGCATTTTGCCTAGCTTCATATTCGTCTCTCTATCGTCCTTGCCACCTTGAACATAGTCACCGCCTCGGTACGTTCTACTCCATTGAAATACACCTTGCCGCCATGTGTTCGACAAAATGTCTCAGCTATTTTTTAGATTTTTTTTGCTCATTATCAGGGAAATGATGAACTCAACGGATGATGGTTTTGGTTACAAGCAGCTTGATATCTACATATTCAAAGTGTTCATCGATTCGTCTGGTTCAGATATAGATGATGATGTCCTTGACAACGCACAACTATAGGGAATCTATCATAGCCTTTTCGATAAGTAAGAGTGTCCAATCCAATGAGAAGCAGAAGGAACTGATTTGTGAAAAGTAGTAAATGATCACTATAAAAACTGCAAAGAGGGTTTACTTGATTGTCTAAAAGCAAATGTAATTGCAAAAAAGTAAATAGTAACAGTCGCAAGGGTGCAACAAGTGGCCAAATCCTTAATTGTGTTAAGGACAAGCCTACTTATATGGAGCAAAGCATTCTTAAGGAGACACAAAATTTCATCTAGTTACTTTCATCGACATTCATTGAGTAACTGCTACTTGTGATAGGCATTGGGATTTCCCCGAAGAGGAAGGGTGAAGTAGTATAGTAGCATAAAGTATTTCCCTCAGTAAAGAACCAAAGTTTATCGAACCAATAGAAGATTCACACAAACGACTGTCAACTGTATACACACAAACAAAAACTTGCACCCAACACAGGCAAGAGGGTTGTCAATCCCCTTATACTCGTTAATTGCGAGGATTAATTCTGGTAGAGGTAGATATATAAATTGTAAAACTAAATAAATTGCAACAAGGTTTTAGGGTTTTACTAATATGAGGTGAATGGACCCAAGGGCCATAGCTTTCACTAGAGGCATTTCTCTCAAGAACATAGCAAACGGTCGGTACACAGACTACTCTTGGGCAATTGATAAAAAAACGCATAGTTATGATGTTACTCATGACATGATCGATACATAGGCATTACGTCCATGACAAGTAGACCGTTAAATTTACTAACGCTTACTACTATTACACCACTTCGAGAGCCCTTCTATGCTTGCCTCTCTAGGTGTTAAGTTCATGAAAAAAAGAGTAATGTTATAAGAATGATGACATAATATAGACAAATAAGAACAAGCAATATGATCAAACCCCGTCGTTTTATCCTTAGGAGCAACAATACAAATATATGCCTCGCTACCCCTTCTGTCACAAGGTGAGGACACCGCAAGATTGAACCTGCCACAAAGCACCTCTCCCGCTGAAGATAAATCAATTTAGTTGGCCAAACTAAACAGATAAATCAGAGAGAAATACAAAGCTATAAATAATCACACACAATAAAGTTTAGAAATAACTTAGTTACTTCCAATGAACAATCCGATCATAAACTCACAATTCATCTGATCCCAACAAACGCACCGCGAAAGATTACATCATACAGATCTCCGAAGAGAACATTGTATTGAAGATCAAAAATAGAGAGAGAGAGAGAGAGAGAGAGGGAGACATCTAGCTACTGCTATGGACCCATGGGTCCGGTGAGGAACTACTCACGCATCATCGGAGTGGCAGCAAGGTTGATGTAGAGGCCCTCTATGATTGATTCCCCCTCTGGCATAGTATCGGCGGAGACCTCCGGATGGGATCGCGGAAGAATAGAGGCTTGCGGCGGTGGAATAATTGTTTCGGGTCAAGCTCTGGGAATTTTGGAATATTTGGGAGTTTATAGCGTTGGAATTAGGTCAGACGGAGCCACGAGGGGCTCACAAGACATCAGGGTGTGCCCACCCCCCATGGGGCGCGCCCTGATGCCTTGTCGTCTCCTTGTTTGGCTTTTGGTCCTTCCTCAAAGCTTCTAGGGTCCTTCCTGGTCCAGAATTTTTTTGTCGTGTTTGGACTTTTTCTGGTAGGAATATTTCGTAAAACCAAAAACATGCAAAAAAACAGCAACTAGCACTAGGCACTGGGTTAATAGGTTAGTTCTTAAAAATGATATAAAATTGGATATAATCAATCTTGTATGGTTTATATACAATTTCATATCATTTTTGTGAACTAACCTAGTAACCCAGTGCCTAATGGTATTTGCTATTTTCAGCATGTTTTTGGTTTTAAAGAAATCCCTAGCAAACAAAGTCCAAACACGACGAAACTTTTTGACATTTTTTTGGACCAGGAGGGATCCTAGAAGCTTCGGGGAAGTACTAGAAGCCAGATGAGGAGACGGCAAGGCATCGGGGCAAGCCCCAGGGGGGTGGGCGCGCCCTAATTTCTTGTGGGGCCCTCATGGCTCTGTTTGGCCTAATTCCAGCGCTATAAATTTTGAAATATTCTGAACCCCCAGAGTGAGACCCGAAACAATTATTTTGCCGCCCCAAGCCTCGGTTCTTCCGCGATCACATCTGGAGGCCTCCGTCGGTACTATGCCGGAGGGGGAATCTATCACGGAGGGCCTCTACATCAACTTTGTTATGCGTGAGTAGTTCCTCACCAGACCTATGGGTCCATAGCAGTAGCTAGATCTCTCTCTCTCTCTCTCTCTGGTCTTCAACAATATTCTCTTTGGAGATCTATATGATGTAATCTTTCACGATGCGTCTGTTGGGATCCGATGAATTGTGGGTTTATGATCAGATTGTTCATTGGAAGTAACTGAGTTATTTTTGAAATTTATTATGTGTGATTATTTATAGCTTTGTATTTCTCTCCGATATATCTGTTTAGTTTGAGCAACTAGATTGATTTATCTTCAGCGGGAGAAGTGCTTTGTGGTTGGCTCAATCTTGTGTTGTCCTTACCTCGTGACAGAAGGGGTAGCGAGGCACGAATTTATATTGTTGCTCCTAAGGATAAAACGACGGGGTTTGATCATATTGCTTGGTCTTATTTTCTCTACACTATGTCATCGTGCTTAAAGCATTACTCTATTTGTCATGAACTTAATACTTAGAGAGACAAGCATAGAAGGATCTCGAAGTGGAGTAATAGTAGTAGGCGTCAGTGAATTTAACGGTCTACTTGTCATGGACGTAATGCCTATGTATCGATCATGCAATGAACATCATAACTATGCGTTTTTTTATCAATTGCCTAAGAGTAGTTTGTGTACCAACCGTTTGCTATGTTCTTGAGAGAGATGCCTCTAGTGAAAGCTATGGCCCTCGGGTCCATTCACCTCATATTACTAAAACCCTAAAACCTTGCTACAATTCATTTACTCTTATTTAGTTTACAGTTTATATGTCTATCACTACCAGAATTAATCCTTGCAATTAACGAGTACAAGGGGATTGACAACCCTCTTGCTCGCGTTGGGTGCAAGTATTTGTTTGTGTGTGTGCAGGTATTGTTGACAGTTTTTGTGTGAATCTCCTATTGTTCAGTAAACCTTGATTCTTTACTGAGGGAAATACTTTCTGCTACTATACTACTTCATCCTTCCTCTTCGGGGAAATCCTAACGCCTATCACAAGTAGCATAGAAATAAGTATCAAAATGCTTGAACCACTCTTAATATTACAGTGGTCCTATGACTCAAATGAAGAAAATGAAACTACGAAAAATAACTACGCCGCGGTCTTCATTTTTCTTGGCTGCAGTCAAATCTCTCACACTGTACTCTATAGCAATTGCTTGAACTCAACAATATTTTTTAGGGATCGTCTCTGACACGCAATCTTTTCAGTCGCAAACTCCTCAAAGTTTAGCAATCTTCTCTGCTGCACATATACATCTCACATAAGTTAATAGGATAATTCATCGAAGACTATAATAATCATCTTGAATCTCCTGGGACTATATATCCCCGTTTGCAGTTGCACTAGGAAATACATTAGTCCTCACTATTTTTGTCCAACAATTTTGAAAACCCTCAGGATCACTCGATTGCACCAACAAAAACTATTATAAATAGAAATAAGATCAATAGGTATGCTTTCCATTCTAGACAAATTACCAACCACCGGATCATCCGCTCCCTTCATATTCACAATATGCAAATTAAATTCTCATAAAAGTAAAACCTGTCTAATAATTAGCATCTTTCTTATTCATAAGGTACTTAATAGCTGCATGATCAGTATGAATAGTAATCTTAGAATTAACAATGTAAGATCTGAACTTGTCAAAACAAAGACAATAGCTAAAAATCTTTTCCAGTAGTTGCATAGTTTCTTTGAGTAGTGTCTAAAGTCTTGCCGTAATAATAAATAACTTCAGTTTCTTATCAACTCTTTTTTCTAAGACAACCTCAAAGGCATAATTACTTGTATCACACATAATTTCAAAGACAGACTCAATTAGGTGGTTGAAATATAGGAGCATATATTAATACTTTCTTAATAATTTCAAAAGCTTCCTTACCATCATCACCAAAAAGGAACAAAACGTCCTTTTGTAAAAGATTAGTAAGAGGTTGAGAAACTTTTGTGAATCCATAGTCATCGTCAAAGAATCTATTGATTTCCTACAAATGAGAAAAAGAATAAAAAAATAGTGCGGACATTTCATCGAACACATAGATGGCGAGGTGTATATTCGGGGGAGTGGGACATAACGAGATGGTGTCTGATGGCGGCACAGATGGCGACTTTGAGGGTTGGGGCCTCCGGTAGCGACGTTGTGGGTTGGGGATGATGGCAGAGCTAGGAAGGGGTGATGTGGACGAGACAAAGGAGAGGAGAGTAAGATCATCTACAGCTGGGCACCCCAAACCCGCCTCAAACGCCTGGGAGGACGACCAGGTCACTGACCAGTCACAAATATGTGACCCAAACGGGCTCCTTAAACGGGCCTCAAACGTTTGGGATCCAAATATGAGGCGGATATGGGGGCTCCCGGGCTTGTTCGCCACGTTGGATAGACGATCGGTCCAACAGGAAAAACATTCCGAAACCCGACGTTCCGAAGCTCATATCCTCTGTCGGACCGAAGGCGTCGCGTGGCGCCGCTCTAGCGAGCCGCGTAGTGCCCGGCCCGGCTATTTAAGCCGACCACCGGCACCAAAACCCTACCCGTCCAAATTTCCCCCCTCCCATCCGCCGTCGCTGCCGCCTCTTTTCACTCGCCGGCCACCACCACTAATAGCCATGCCCCACGCCGCCGGGTAAGTGTTGGGGAATGCAGTAATTTCAAAAAAAATCCTACGATCACGCAAGATCTATCTAGGAGAAGCATAGCAATGAGCGGGGAGAGTGTGTCCACGTACCCTCGTAGACCGAAAGCGGAAGCATTTTATCAACGCGATTGATGTAGTCGTACGTCTTCACGATCCGACCGATCCTAGCACCGAACATACGGCACCTCCGTGTTCAGCACACGTTCAGCTCGATGACGTCCCTTCTTGATCCGGTTGAGGCCGAGGGAGAGTTCCGTCAGCACGACGGCGTGGCGAAGGTGATGATGAAGTTACCGGCGCAGGGCTTTGCCTAAGCACTACGACGATATGACCGAGGTGTGTAACCGTGGAGGGGGGCACCGCACACGGCTAAGAGAAACTTTGATGTCCTCTTGGGGTGCCCCCTGGCCACGTATATAAAGGAGGGGAGGGAAGAGGTGGCCGGCCCAAGGGGGCGCGCCAGGTGTGGGGAATCCTACTAGGACTCCCCAGTCCAAGTAGGATTCCCCTCCTCTTTCCTATTCCTAGTAGGAGAAGGAGGGAAGGAGGAAGAGGGGAGAAGGAAGGAGGGGGCGCCGCCCCCTCCTAGTCCAATTCGGACCAGCCCATGGGGGGCGCGCGGCCACCCCTTGAGGCCCTTCTCTCCTTTCCCGTATGGCCCATTAAGGCCCACTACTTCCCCCGGCGAATTCCCATAACTCTCAGGTACTCCAAAAAATTCTGGAATCACTCGGAACCTTTTTCGATGTCCGAATATAGCCTTCCAATATATCGATCACCATTTCGAGACTCCTCGTCATGTCCGTGATCTCATCCGGGACTCCGAACAAACTTCGGTCATCAAATCACATAACTCATAATACAAATCGTCATCGAACATTAAGCGTGTGTTCCCTACGGGTTCGAGAATTATGTAGACATGACTGAGACACATCTCCGGTCAATAACCAATAGCGGAACCTAGATGCTCATATCGGCTCCTACATATTCTACGAAGATCTTTATCGGTTAAACCTAACAGTATACGTTGTTCCCTTTGTCATCGGTATGTTACTTGCCCGAGATTCGATCGTCGGTATCCTCATACCTAGTTCAATCTCGTTACCGGCAAGTCTCTTTACTTGTTCCGTAATGCATTATCCCGTAACTAACTCATTAGTCACATTGCTTGCAAGGCTTATAGTGATGTGCATTACCGAGAGGGCCCAGAGATACCTCTCCGATACACTGAGTGACGAATCCTAATCTTGATCTATGCCAACCCAACAAACACCTTCGGAGACACCTGTAGAGCATCTTTATAATCACCCAGTTACGTTGTGACGTTTGATAGCACACAAGGCGTTCCTCCGGTAGTCGGGAGTTGCATAATCTCATAGTCAGAGGAACATGTATAAGTCATGAAGAAAGCAATAGCAATAAAACTATACGATCATTATGCTAAGCTAGCGGATGGGTCTTGTCCATTACATCATTCTCCTAATGATGTGATCCCGTTCATCAAATGACAACACATGTCTATGGTCAGGAAACTTAACCATCTTTGATTAACGAGCTAGTCTAGTAGAGGCATACTAGGGACACTTTGTTTTGTCTATGTATTCACACATGTACCAAGTTTCCGGTTAATATAATTATAGCATGAATCATAAACATTTATCATGATATAAGGAAATATAAATAACAACTTTATTATTGCCTCTAGGGGATATTTCCTTCAGTCTCCCACTTGCACTAGAGTCAATAATCTAGTTCACATCGCCATGTGATTTAACACCAATAGTTCACATCACCATGTGATTAGTTCACATAGTCATGTGACTAATACCCAAAGAGCACTAAGGTGTGATCATGTTTTATTTGTGAGAGAAGCTTAGTCAATGGGTCTGTCACTTTCAGAGCCGTATGTATTTTGCAAATTTTCTATGTCTACAATGCACTGCATGGAGCTACTCTATCTGATTGCTCCCACTTTCAATATGTATCCAGATTGAGACTCAGAGTCATCCGGATCGGTGTAAAAGCTTGCATCGACGTAACTCTTTACGACGAACTCTTTATCACCTCCATAACTGAGAAATATTTCCTTAGTCCTCTAAGGATAATTTTGACCGTTGTCCAGTGATCTACTCCTAGATCACTATTGTACTCCCTTGCCAAAATCATGCTAAGGTATACAATAGGTCCGGTACACAGCATAGCATACATTATAGAACCTATGACTGAGGCATAGGGAATGACTTTTCATTCTCTTTCTATTTTCCGCCGTGGTCGGGTTTTGAGTCTTTACTCAACTTCACACCTTACAACACAGGCAAGAACTCCTTCTTTGACTGTTCCATTTTGAACTACTTCAAAATCTTATCAAGGTATGTATTCATTGAAAAATCTTATCAAGCGTCTTGATCTATCTCTATAGATCTTGATGCTCAATATGTAAGCAGCTTCACCGAGGTCTTTCTTTGAAAAACTCCTTTCAAACACTCCTTTATGCTTTCCAGAAAATTCTACATCATTTCTGATCAACAATATGTCATTCACATATACTTATCAGAAAGGCTGTAGTGCTCCCACTCACTTTCTTGTAAATACAGGCTTCATTACAAGTCTGTATAAAACCATATGCTTTGATCACACTATCAAAGCGTATATTACAACTCAGAGAGGCTTGCACCAGTCCATAAATGGATCGCTGGAGCTTGCACACTTTGTTAGCACCTTTAGGATCGACAAAACCTTCTGGTTGCATCATATACAACTCTTCTTTGAGATATCCATTAAGGAATGCAGTTCTGACATCCATTTGCCAAATTTCATAAAATGCGGCAATTGCTAACATGATTCGGACAGACTCTAAGCATCAATACGAGTGAGAAAATCTCATCGTAGACAACACCTTGAACTTGTCGAAAACCTTTTGCAACAATTCGAGCTTTGTAGATAGTAACACTACTATCAGCATCCGTCTTCCTCTTGAAGATCCATTTATTCTTAATGGCTCGCCGATCATCGGACAAGTCAATCAAAGTCCATATTTTGTTCTCATACATGGATCCCGTCTCAGGTTTCATGGCCTCAAACCATTTCGCGGAATCTGGGCTCATCATCGCTTCCTCATAGTTCGTAGGTTTGTCATGGTCTAGTAACATGACTCCCAGAATAGGATTACCGTATCACTCTGGTGCGGAACATATTCTGTTTGACCTACGAGGTTCGGTAGTAACTTGATCTGAAGTTTTATGATCATCATCATTAACTTCCTCACTAATTGGTGTAGGCATCACTGGAACTGATTTCTGTGATGAACTACTTTCCAATTTGGGAGAAGGTACAATTACCTCATCAAGTTCTACTTTCCTCCCACTCACTTCTTTCGAGAGAAACTTCTTCTCTAGAAAGGATCCATTCTTAGCAACGAATATCTTGCCTTCGGATCTGTGATAGAAGGTGTACCCAACAGTTTCCTTTGGGTATCCTATGAAGAGGCATTTCTCCGATTTGGGTTTGAACTTATCAGGTTGAAACTTTTTCACATAAGCATCACAGCCCCAAACTTTAAGAAACGATAGCCTAGGTTTCTTACTAAACCACAGTTCATATGGTGTCGTCTCAACGGATTTAGATGGTGCCCTATTTAACATGAATGCAGCTGTCTCTAATGCATAACCCCAAAACGATAGGGGTAAATCGGTAAGATACATCATAAATCGCACCATATCTAATAAAGTACGGTTACGATGTTCGGACACACCATTATGCTATGGTGTTCCAGGTGGCGTGAGTTGTGAAACTATTCCACAGTTTTAAATAAAGACCGAACTCGTAACTCAAATATTCGTCTCCGCGATCAGATTGTAGAAACTTTATTTTCTTCTTACGATGATTTTCCACTTCACTCTGAATTTCTTTAAACTTTTCAAATGTTTCAGACTTATGTTTCATCAAGTAGATATACCCATATCTACTCAAATCATCTGTGAAGGTCAGAAAATAACGATACCCGCCGCGAGCCTCAACACTAATCGGATCGCATACATCAGTATGTATTATTTCCAATAAGTCGGTTTCTCGCTCCATTGTTCCGGAGAATGGAGTCTTAGTCATATTGCCCATGAGGCATGGTCGCAAGCATCAAGTGATTCATAATCAAGTGATTCCAAAAGCCCATCAGCATGGAGTTTCTTCATGCGCTTTACACCAATATGACCTAAACGACAGTGCCACAAATAAGTTGCACTATCATTATTAACTTTGCATCTTTTGGCTTCAATATTATGAATATGTGTATCACTACGATCGAGATTCAATAAACCATTTATATTGAGTGTATGACCATAGAAGGTTTTATTCATGTAAATTATTCTTTGACTTAAATGAATAACCGTATTGCAATAAACATGATCCAATCATATTCATGCTCAACGCAAACACCAAATAACATTTATTTTAGGTTCAACACTAATCCCGAAGGTAAAGGGAGTGTGCGATGGTGATCTTATCAACCTTGGAATCACTTCCAACACACATCATCACCTCACCCTTAATTAGTCTCTGTTTATTTTGCAACTCTTGTTTCGAGTTACTACTCTTAGCAACTGAACCAGTATCAAATACCGAGGTGTTGCTATAAACACTAGTAAAGTACACATCAATAACATGTATATCCAATATACCTTTGTTCACTTTGCCATCCTTCTTATCCGCCAAGTATCTAGGGCAGTTCCACTTCCAGTGACCATTTCCTTTGCAGTTGAAGCACTCAGTTTCAAGCTTGGGTCTCGCTTTGGTCTTCTTCATGGGAGTGGCAATTTTCTTGTCATTCCTTTTGAAGTTTCCCTTTCTTTCCCTTGCCCTTTATCTTGAAACTAGTGGTCTTGTAAACCATCAACACTTGATGTTTTTTCTTGATTTCTACCTTCGCCGATTTTAGCGTCGCGAAGAGCTTGGGAATCGTTTCCGTTATCCCTTGCATATTATAGTTCATCACGAAGTTCTAGTAACTTGGTGATAGTGACTAGAGAACTCTGTCAATCAGTATCTTATCGGGACGATTAACTCCCACTTGATTCAAGTGACTGTAGTACTCAGACATTCTGAGCACATGCTCACTCGTTGAGCTATTCTCCTCCATCTTGTAGGCAAAGTACTTGTCAGAGGTCTCATACCGCTCGACATGGGCATGAGACTGAATTATCAATTTCATCTCTTGGAACATCTCATATGCTCCGTGGTGTTCAAAACGTTTTTGAAGTCCCGGTTCTAAGCCGTAAAGCATGGTGCACTAAACTATCAAGTAGTCATCGTACCGAGCTTTGTCAAACGCTCATAACATCTGCATCTGCTCCTGCAATAGGTCTGTCACCTAGAGGTGCATCAAGGACATAATACTTCTGTGCAGCAATGAGGATAATCCTCAGATCACGGACCAAGTCCGCATCATTGCTACTATCATCTTTCAACTTATTTTTCTCTAGGAACATATCAAAAAATAAACGGGGAGCTACATCGCGAGCTATTGATCTACAACATAGTTATGCAAATACTATCAGGACAAAGTTCATGATAAATTAAAGTTCAATTAATCATATTACTTAAGAACTCCCACTTAGATA
The DNA here is from genome assembly GCF_002575655.3 of Aegilops tauschii subsp. strangulata. Taxonomy (NCBI): domain Eukaryota; kingdom Viridiplantae; phylum Streptophyta; class Magnoliopsida; order Poales; family Poaceae; genus Aegilops; species Aegilops tauschii. The sequence goes on from NC_053035.3 coordinate 74,404,204, forward strand.
GGCATCCCTCTAGTCATCCAAATGATCACGTGATTCATATCAACTAAACCATGTCCGATCATCACGTGAGATGGAGTAGTTTTCAATGGTGAACATCTCTATGTTGATCATATCTACTATATGAATCACGCTCGACCTTTCGGTGTCAGTATTCCGAGGCCATATCTGCATATGCTAGGCTCGTCAAGTTTAACCCGAGTATTCTGCGTGTGCAAAACTGGCTTGCACCCGTTGTATGTGAACGTAGAGCTTATCACACCCGATCATCACGTGGTGTCTCAGCACGAAGAACTGTCGCAACGATGCATACTCAGGGAGAACACTTATACCTTGAAATTTTAGTAAGGGATCATCTTATAAAGCTACCGCCGTACTAAGCAAAATAAGATGCATAAAAGATAAACATCACATGCAATCAAAATATGTGACATGATATGGCCATCATCATCTTGTGCCTTTGATCTCCATCTCCAAAGTACCGTCATGATCTCCATCGTCACCGGCATGACACCATGATCTCCATCATCTTGATCTCTATCAACGTGTCGTCACATGTCTGTCTCGCCAACTATTGCTTTTGCAACTATTGCTATCGCATAGCGATAAAGTAAAGCAATTATATGGCGCTTGCATCTTATGCAATAAAGAGACAACCATAAGGCTCCTGCTAGTTGCCGATAACTTTAACAAAACATGATCATCTCATACAACAAACTATATCACATCATGTCTTGACCATATCAAATCACAACATGCCCTGCAAAAACAAGTTAGACATCCTCTACTTTGTTGTTGCAAGTTTTACGTGGCTGCTACGGGCTTCTAGCAAGAACCGTTCTTACCTACGCATCAAAACCACAACGATTTTTCGTCAAGTGTGTTGTTTTAACCTTCAACAAGGACCGGGCATAGTCACACTGGATTCAACTAAAGTTGGAGAAACAGACACCCACTAGCCACCTGTGTGCGAAGCACGGCGGTAGAACCAGTCTCATGAATGCGGTCATGTAATGTTGGTCTGGGCCGCTTCATCCAACAATACCGCTGAATCAAAGTATGACATGTTGGTAAGCAGTATGACTATTATCGCCCACAACTCTTTGTGTTCTACTCGTGCATATAACATCTACGCATAAACCTGGCTCGGATGGCACTGTTGGGGAACGCAGTAATTTCAAAAAAATTCCTACGATCACGCAAGATCTATCTAGGCGAAGCATAGCAACGAGCGGGGAGAGTGTGTCCACGTACCCTCGTAGACCGAAAGTGGAAGCGTTTTATCAATGCGGTTGATGTAGTCGTACGTCTTCACGATCCGACTGATCCTAGCACCGAACATACGGCACCTCCGTGTTCAGCACACATTCAGCTCGATGACGTCCCTCGTACTCTTGATCCAGTTGAGCCGAGGGAGAGTTCCATCAGCACGACGGCGTGGCGACGGTGATGATGAAGTTATCGGCGCAGGGCTTCGCATAAGCACTACGACGATATGACCGAGGTGCATAACCGTGGAGGGGGGCACTGTCGGTGTCAAAACCGGCGGACCTCGGGTAGAGGGCCCCGAACTGTGGGTCTAAGGTCGATGGTAACAGGAGACGGGGGACACGATGTTTTACCCAGGTTCGGGCCCTCTCTATGGAGGTAATACCCTACTTCCTGCTTGATTGATCTTGATGAATATGAGTATTACAAGAGTAGATCTACCATGAGATCGTAATGGCTAAAACCCTAAAAGTCTAGCCTGTATGACTATGATTATGATTCTTGCCTCTACGGACTAAGCCCTCTGGTTTATATAGACACCGGAGGGGACTAGGGTTGTACAAAGTCGGTTACAGAGAAAGGAATCTTCATATCAGGACGCCAAGTTGCCTTCCACGCCAAGGAGAGTCCTATCTGGACACGGGAGAGAGTCTTCGGTCTTATATCTTCACAGCCCATCAGTCCGGCCCACGTACCATAGTCCGGATGCCCGAGGACCCCTTAATCCAGGACTCCCTCAGTAGCCCCTGAACCAGGCTTCAATGACGATGTGTCCGGCGCGCAGATTGTCTTCGGCATTGCAAGGCGGGTTCCTCCTCCGAATACTCCAACACAGTCTTCGGATACCACGACTGTGTCCGGCTCTGCAAAACGAGCACCACGCACAACCGCAGAGAGTATAATATTTCACGAGTCCAATCCGCTGACAACTTTTGTAACGTAATACCACGTCATCACCCGGTTATTATTTCGAACCGTTTTTCGGCCTGCCGCTTCGAGATGCGGTTTCACTGGCACGTCTTGTCAAAGCAGAGACCGTGTCCCCTTATTGCGGGATTCTCATCAATACGGGCGTGGGTAACCCAACCGTGCCATCTGCACGGCCCCTTGGGAACAGGCGAGTTTTAAGGCGAGTGGGGAGGCGCTTGATATTCACTGCCTTTATAAGGAGATAAGGATTCCTCTCTTTTACCCACGCCTTCTCTCTCTCTCTGCCCTTCCATTCTCGAGCTCCAGCGCCCAAGTCCTCATCTTCTCCGCCTTGAAAGCACTCGACCATGTTCGGATCTGGAGCGCAAGGCAAGTGGATGGCCTCCTCCGTCAAGGAGAATGACATCACCAAGCTTCGGGAGGCCGGGTACCTGGTGAAAGAAATCGCCCATCAGCTTCCGGCCAAGGGGCAAATCGTCCCCATCCCAAAACCCAATGAAAGGGTGGTGTTCATTCCCCACTTCGTCCGCGGGTTAGGGTTTCCTCTCCACCCTTTCGCCCACGGACTCATGTTCTATTACGGGCTAGATTTCCATGATCTAGCCCCAAACTCCTTCCTCAACATCTCGGCATTCATTGTCGTGTGCGACGCCTTCCTCCGCATTCCACCCCACTTCGGACGGTGGCTTAAGATCTTCAACGTGAAGCCAAAGGTGGTGGATGGCCAACACGCGGAGTGCGGAGGTGCCATGGTGAGCAAGATGCCCAATGTCACATGGCCCAAAGGTACTTTTGTGGAGACCATCAAAGAGTGGCAGAAACTGTGGTTCTATATCACAGAGCCTCGCGACGCCACCTGCGCCGCAGCTCCCGAATTCAAGTCCGGAGCTCCAATGCGGCTCACCTCCTGGATAGAGAAGGGCCCGAATTGGTCTTCGTCGGACGAGCTGATAGCGCTACAAACGCGCATCCAAAGTATGGTGGACAAAAACATCAAGCTCGTCAATGTGATCCAGGTGATGCTAGTTCGCCGGATCCTTCCATGCCAGAGCCGGGCTTGCCCTTTATGGGAATTCGATCCGGAGGAGCACTAGACCTTGGAAAGGCTCTTCGGCACCATGCACGAAGATATCTGGAAGTTGCTCTTCAAGGGCAACGAGACGCCGCCGGAGACAACCGAGGACCGCGGGCACGCCCTGGCCCATCCCGCCAGTGCGGTAAGTATTTCACGTTTCAGGGCGCATACTTTACTTGCTTAGCCATGGAGGATATCTAAACCTCACTATCTATTTTTTCAGGGATGGACAAAGAAGGCTGAGCGGATTCGGTATCCGGCTCCGCTGCCCGAGGAACCAGCAATTCCGCTTCTGACGAAGATGCTGGTTCCGGCGCCCTACCAGGCGCCGGAGAAGAAGTCCAAGGGGGTCCGGAGTGGCCCCCGCCGCAAAGGAGCTTCGGACATGACGTTCGAAGACAACGAGAGTCACTCCTCCGCCGCCGAAGACGACAAGGAGGAAGAGGAGGAAAGCAGCTCTCCCCTGAGGGGGGAAGGAAGAAGAGGGCGGCCTCCACAAATCTGGAGGCAGAGGCATCCAAGAGGGGGAAGAGCTCCCTCGCGGATAACTCCGTGTGGGACGTTGACAGCAGCCCAGAGCCGTGCCCCCGAACCAAGCCCCTGGCCGCATCGTGAGTACTAAGAAACCCTGATGCGTCCATATATCCGGCCTCTCCACTTCATCGTTTTAACATGTTGAGTTATGCAATTGCAGTCCGACCCACGACAGCTCGCTGCGGTCCTCATTGGGGGATTCGCTGGATTCAAGGCGATGGCCAGCGAGTCACCACCGACGACGCACTCTCCCAAGGCCAAGGGCGACGCCGAGGTGCTATCCCGAAGGACCTTCCCCGGCAAGGGAGAGGTTCAGGAGGCCATCAGGGTGGCGCCAGAGGATGACTCCTCGGCCGTCGGACACCTGGGGGAGAAAGCCCCCATGGAGACTGGCGATGGGGGCCATATCCAATTCGTCCCCCAGCCGGATACCATCCCGGAGACCTACACGGCTCCGGAGTCAAGCGAGCAGCCTCCTCCGAAGGGAGGAGGTGTGCCTATACCGCCGGTGACCTCTGTCCACCCAGAGGCACCGGATAATCTGCTGGAAGCGCTACGAGGCGCTTCCATTATGGAGGAACACCGTATCCTTATGGGTATGGTGGTTGAGAGGGTTCAGTCCATCAAGAGCGGACTGATCGAAGCCTGCACCGGCCTACTGATAGGCTTTGAAGTAAGCGACGCAAAAGAGAAAGTCATAGTATAGACAGTAGCCCCTGAGACACTGTCTGGTGTTCGGAAAGAAAAGCCGGACAAAGGATCAAGTAATTTTCGCAGGAAACTAACTAAATATGTCTTAGGTGAATAAGCAGGCGTCGTTGCTGGCCGCAACCTCTCATGCTGCTGAGGTCTCCGGACTAAAGCAGAGTCTGGAGCGGGCCGAGGAAGAGCTCGGCCAAGCAAGGAAACAGCTAGAGGAGAAGCAAGGTATGTAATGACTTGATGTATGTTCAGAAAGAATAAATGATGTTTACTGACCATAGTGCTATGATATTTGTAGGAGCGGCTACTGAGGTTGAAACCCTCAAGAAAGCACTGGCCGAGGCCGAGGAGAGGGCGGCGAAGGAACAAGCTACCTGGAGAAAGCATGAGGCCAGGCTTGGGGAGCTGCAGCAGGAGCTCCAGGACGCCTTGAAGAAATACGAGTCCTTGGAGCGCCAGCATGCGGACCAAGAGTCCGAACTCGCGAAGGCCCGTCAAAGCGCACAAGAGGCCCGAGTCGAAGCCCAAGGCGCCCTATAGGAAATCCAAGAGGCCAAGAAGATCGCGGTGGGTAAGGCTTTTATTATGCAAAGCAAGTATGTGAAGAAGAGGTATCTCTTACTGACCCAGATTTGGAGTTCTCCAGGGGCGTTTGTGGATCTGCCGCGCAGCGTTTCTGACGCTGCTGAATTCTTCCGAGCCGAAGAGGGGAGCTCAACGGGGAAGCTGTTCTGGTCGCAATACCTTGCGCCAGAACATCCGGTGCCCTTTAGCGATCAGCTAAAACTGTTGGTCGAACTACATATGGTGGCCGAACTGGCCATGAAGGACTTAATAATCCGGCTGTGGCCTGCCGAAGCCATACCCAACAGCTACTTTGGTCTCGTGAAGCGGCTAGTCGATGCCTGCCCTCGGCTTGACGCCATCAAGCGGTAGGTCTGCATTGAAGGTGCGTGGATGGCCTTCGCCCGTGTCAAGATGCAGTGGGCGAAGATGAACGCCGTCACGGTAGCGACCGAGGGACCGCCCACGGGCAAGGAGCACCGCACGCCCGAGCGATATTTTAGCGATGCCCTGCAGGGATCCCGCATTGTGGCAGAGCAATGTACGAAAGATGTAATCTTTGAATGAATACATTCATGTTTGTCTCGCCCTGTATTATGAAACAAGTTCAGCTATGTAATATAATGCTTGTTTAATATTTTGCCCCCTATGCGGCCGTGTTTATGAAATTATGAGAGTTGGCCAGTCGTCGGCTTCAGCCCCCACGTAGGTAGTACGGGGGTGTTCGGGATGGAATCTAAACACTCTTGATCCAATTGTTTGGTCCTTGAAGGAGGTGTTTAGCGCAACGAACCAGGCAATCGGACTATGTGGCTTTATCACCCTCACTTAGCCATAGGAGTTTGACAATGAAAATTTAGGCGCAGCCCCCAGTATCCGAACTAGGGTACTGTAAACACCTGATCAGGTAAGAGCCGATTCATCGCGTAATGCGGAAAAAACGCTAAAGATTTGGAACCTCCGAAGAGCTGACCGGCTCTCGTTGCATCATGACAGTCAGTTTTCGGCTTTCTCTACTGAGGTGCTCATCCGGATAAACCAGGACACAATCGTAGTAGTTCTCCCTTTACTACCCAAGCCGATATAGCGGAACGTAAGGTAGTAAGCACAGGAGCTGGGCAACCCAACTATTGACCAAAGACATGATTCGGAGCCAATGCATATAATGCTAAATTCGGGGTGCCGAACTGTACTATAAAGAGTGTTCGGACTTTGTTGCCGTATTATGGGTCGCAATGAAGCCCCTGGCAGATTAAAGCGTACCAAAGTGTACGGGTGCAACTTGAGAAGATTATCAAAAAAGGAAAAAGGAGGTAGTAAGCTAATGCCGCAGAAGTTGGGCCGCTAACTGTTTCCATTATAGTTTGATAAATACGTCAAAGCGTATTTGTACAAGTGGTGCAATAAAGCAACCGGGCTATTTAACATGCCACAACCAAGGGAGAGCTGCGTGCGGGTCCTGAAAACAGGTAGAGTGATCGTTAAAGAGACCACCTAGAAATTCCCTTGCACGCCAGTGCTTCTTGCCATCTTGGTGTATCCATCCTGTCGAGAGGACCGATGATCAGGTCGTCCGAAGAAGCCTGTGGAAAAGAAACCTGAAAAGGATAAAAAGAAAAATTGAAAGTATGTGTGTCCAAGAGCGGTCGAGCCGTATTATGGATCACAAGCTAGTTATGCCTCCGTCTATGCCCATGGTTTTTTGAGTGCGTAGTTATGTACGCGCGGTACGAATGCCGCCACTTGGCTGGGATTGGGACGGAGGCCAAATTGCTAGTCGAGCTCTTGACGAGCTGGGCTGTCCTACTGCAGAGTAGTCCGGACTCGTTTGATAGTGTCCGGGAGCTCGGCCGATGAATTAAGGTTCTGCTTTAGAAGGCCGCTCTGTACTTCTGCTGCTAACATAGCGGTGTGCTCCTCGGTACGGAGGGAGCGTTCCGTATTTCCATTGACTGTTATGACGCCACGTGGTCCGGGCGTCTTGAGCTTGAGATAAGCGTAGTGTGGCACCGCGTTGAATCGAGCAAATGCGGTTCGTCTAAGAAGTGCGTGATATCCACTGCAAAAGGGGACGATATCGAAGATCAGCTCTTCGCTTTGGAAGTTGTCCGGGGATCCGAAGACAACCTCTAGTGTGATTGAGCCCGTGCAACAGGCCTCTACACCTGGTATGACTCCTTTAAAGGTAGTCTTGGTGGGCTTAATTCTTGAGGGATTAATGCCCATTTTGCGCGCTGTATCCTGATAGAGCAGGTTCAGGCTGCTACCACCGTCCATTAGGACTCACGTGAGGTGGAATCCGTCGATGATTGGGTCGAGGACCAGTGCGGCTGAACCGCCGTGACGGATACTGGTCGGATGGTCCCTGCGATCGAAAGTGATCGGACAGGAAGACCATGGGTTGAATTGTGGGGCGACTGGCTCCATCGCGTAGACGTCCCTGAGCGCGCGCTTGCGCTCCCTCTTGGGGATGTGGGTGGCGTATATCATGTTCACCGTTTTGAGCTGAGGGGGAAACTTCTTCTGTCCCACTGTGTTCGGTGCATGGGGCTCCTCGTCATCGTCCTCACTTTGGGACCCCTTCTCCTTGTTCTCGGCATTTAACTTCCGGCCTGTTTAAAAACCCAACTGTCTCTGTTGGTATGATTGGCTGGTTTGTCGGGGGTGTCGTGTATCTGGCATGGACGATCGAGTATGCGGTCCAAGCTGGATGAGCCCGAATTGTTCCTTTTGAACGGCTTCTTCCGCTGGCCGGACTTGGAGCCACTGAATCCAGCGTTGACAGCCGTGTCGTCGGTATTATCGCCGTTGTTTCGACGCTTGTGTCTGTTGCGTCGGGGCTTGCCGTTGCTATTCCTGGCTTCCGCAGTGCCAGGTTCGCTTACATTGTTGTTGCTATGGGCTAGCCAGCTATCTTTGCCCATGCAAAAGTGGGTCATAAGTGTCGTAAGGGCTGCCATGGACTTCGGCTTTTCTTGGCCGAGGTGTCGGGCGAGCCATTCGTCTCGGATGCTGTGTTTAAAGGCCGCTAGGGCTTCGGCATCCAGAGAGTCGACGATCTGGTTCTTTTTGGTTAAGAACCTAGTCCAGAGTTTCCTGGCTGACTCTCTGGGCTGTTGAATTATGTGACTTAAGTAATCGGCATCTGGAGGTCGAACATATGTACCTTGGAAGTTGTCAAGGAAGGCCTCTTCCAAGTCCTCCCAGCTGCCGATGGAGTTTTTGGGCAGACTGTTCAACCAGTGCCGGGCTGGTCCTTTCATTTTTAGTGGGAGGTATTTGATGGTATGGAGATCATCGCCGCGGGCCATATGAATGTGAAGAAGAAAATCCTCGATCCATACCGCGGGGTCTGTTGTCCCATCGTATGATTCGATGTTTACGGGTTTGAACCCTTCTGGGAATTCGTGCTCCATTACCTCATCACTGAAGCAAAGGGGGTGTACGGCGCCTCTATATCGGGCCACGTCGCGAAGTAGCTCGGATGGAGTCCGTCTGCGGTTCTCGGCCCGGGCGTGAGTATGATTGTTGCGTCCAGCTAGATAGCCGTTGTCGCGTGTCGGGGCGCGTCCCGTGATCCATAGATCGATCTGTTCTGACTTGCTCTACTGTCCAAGCCCTGCCGCAGGTCATAGGTATGTCCCCGAGCTGTTTTATCTCTGCCTTTACGGTGAGGAGGGGCGGGCTGGTGTTCGGCTTGAGTTGCCGCTTTTTCCCGACCATGTGGTGGTCGGTTGCTACCTCTTGAGCACTGCGTTGGTTTTCCCTTGAAGAGGAAAGGGTGAAGCAGCAAAGTAGCGTAAGTGTTTCCCTTAGTTTTTGAGAACCAAGGTATCAATCCAGTAGGAGGCCACGCTCAAGTCCCGTGTACCTACACAAACAAATAAGAACCTTGCAACCAAACGCGATAAAGGGGTTGTCAATCCCTTCACGGCCACTTGCAAAAGTGAGATCTAATAGAGATGATAAGATAATATTTTTGGTATTTTTATGATAAAGATTAAAAGTAAAGAAAGCAAAACAAACGAGGAAAGAAATAACTTGTTGACGGGAGATTAATATGATGGAAAATAGACCCGGGGGCCATAGGCTTCACTAGTGGCTTCTCTCAAGATAGCATAAGTATTATGGTGGGTGAACAAATTACTGTCGAGCAATTGATAGAATTGAGCATAGTTATGAAAATATCTAGGTATGATCATGTATATAGGCATCACGTCCGTGACAAGTAGACCGACTCCTGCCTGCATCTACTACTATTACTCCACACATCGACCGCTATCCAGCATGCATCTAGAGTATTAAGTTCATAAGAACGGAGTAACGCTTTAAGCAAGATGACATGATGTAGAGGGATAAACTCAAGCAATATGATATAAACCCCATCTTTTTATCCTCGATGGCAACAATACAATACGTGTCGTTTCCCCTACTGTCACTGGGATCGAGCACCGCAAGATTGAACCCAAAGCTAAGCACTTCTCCCATTGCAAGAAAGATCAATCTAGTAGGCCAAACCAAACTAATAATTCGAAGAGACTTGCAAAGATAACCAATCATACATAAAAGAAGTCAGAGAAGATTCAAATATTTTTCATAGATAATCTAGATCATAAACCCACAATTCATTGGATCTCGACAAACACACCGCAAAAGAAGATTACATCGAATAGATCTCCAAGAGAATCGAGGAGAACTTTGTATTGAGATCCAAAAAGAGAGAAGAAGCCATCTAGCTAATAACTATGGACCCGAAGGTCTGAGGTAAACTACTCACACATCATCGGAGAGGCTATGGTATTGATGTAGAAGCCCTTTGTGATCAATGCCCCCTCCGGCGGAGTGCCGGAAAAGGCCCCAAGATGGGATCTCATGGGTACAGAAGGTTGCGGCGGTGGAAATAGGGTTTTGGCTCCTCCTCTGATGTTTCCAGGGTATACGAGTATATATAGGCGAAAGATGTCGGTCAGGAGAGCTACGAGGGGCCCACGAGGGTGGAGGGCGCGCCCAGGGGGGTAGGCGTGCCCCCCTGCCTCGTGGCCTCCTCGTTGATTGCTTGACGTCCACTCCAAGTCCTCTGGATCACGTTTGTTCCGAAAATCACTTTCCCGAAGGTATCATTCCGTTTGGACTCCGTTTGATATTCCTTTCCTTCGAAACACTGATATAGGCAAAAAAACAGCAATTTGGGCTGGGCCTCCGGTTAATAGGTTAGTCCCAAAAATAATATAAAAGTGTATAATAAAGCCCATTGAACATCCAAAACAGATAATATAATAGCATGGAACAATCAAAAATTACAGATATGTTGGAGACGTATCAAGCACCCCCAAGCTTAATTCCTGCTCGTCCTCGAGTAGGTAAATGATAAAAAAAGAATTTTTGATGTGGAATACTTCTTAGCATAATTTTCAATGTAATTCTTTTTACTATGGCTGAATATTTAGATCCGAAAGATTCAAGATAAAAACAATAATACTTCAAACATGCTAACCAAGCAATTATGTCTTATCAAAATAACATAGCCAAAGAAATCTTATCCCTACAAAATCATATAGTTAGGCCATGCTTCAATTTCGTCACACAAAACGTTCTCATCATGCATAACCCCGATGACAAGCCGAGCAATTGGTTCATACTTTTTAACGCGCTTCAGCCTTTTCAACCCTTACGCAATACATGAGCGCAAACCATGGATATAGCACTATGGGTGGAATAAAGTATAATGATGGGGGTTATGTGAGAAGACAAAAAGGTAGAAAGTCTCACATTGACGCGGCTAATCAATAGGCTATGGAGATGCCCATCAATTGATGTCAATGAGAGGAGTAGGGATTGCCATGCAACGGATGCACTAGAGCTATAAATATATGAAAGCTCAACAAAAGAAACTAAGTGGGTGTGCATCCAACTTGCTTGCTCACGAAGACCTAGGGCATTTTGAGGAAGCCCATCATTGGAATATACAAGCCAAGTTCTATAATGAAAAATTCCCACTAGTATATGAAAGTGACAACATAGGAGACTCTCTATCATGAAGATCACGGTGCTACTTTGAAGCACAAGTGTGGAAAAAGGATAGTAACATTGTCCCTTCTCTCTTTTTCTCTCATTATTTTTTCTCTTTTTTTCCCTTTTTTTCTTGGGAATTCTCTTTTTTTTTTCTTTGGCCTTTTTTTTATTTAGTCCGGAATCTCATCCCGACTTGTGGGGGAATCATAGTCTCCATCATCCTTTCCTCACATGGGACAATGCTCTAATAATGATGATCATCACACTTTTATTACTTACAACTCAAGAATTACAACTCAATACTTAGAACAAAATATGACTCTATGTGAATGCCTCCGGCGGTGTACCGGGATATGCAATGAATCAAGAGTGACATGTGTATGAAAAATTATGAATGGTGGCTTTGCCACAAATACGATGTCAACTACATGATCATGCAAAGCAATATGACAATGATGGAGCGTGTCATAATAAACGGAACGGTGGAAAGTTGCATGGCAATATATCTCAGAATGGCTATGGAAATGCCATGATAGGTAGGTATGGTGGCTTTTTTGAGGAAGATATAAGGAGGCTTATGTGTGATAGAGCGTATCATATCACGGGGTTTGGATGCACCGGCGAAGTTTGCGCCAACTCTCAAGGCGAGAAAGGGCAATGCTCGGTACCGTAGAGTCTAAAAAATTGTGGAAGGTTGAGAGTGTGTATAATCCATGGACTCACATTAGTCATAAAGAACTCATATACTTATTGCAAAAGTTTATTAGCCCTCGAAGCAAAGTACTACTACGCATGCCCCTAGAGGGATAGATTGGTAGGAAAAGATCATCGCTCGTCCCCGACCGCCACTCATAAGGAAAGCAATAAAAGAACACCTTACGCGTCAAAATTGTCACACAACTTTTACCATACGTGCATGCTACGGGACTTGCCAACCTTAACACAAGTATTTCTCAATTTCACAATTACTCAACTAGCACACTCTAATATTACCACCTTTATATCTCAAAACACTTATCAAGTATCAAACTTCTCATGATATTCAATGAACTCAATATGGAAGTTTTTATTATGCTCATCTTGGATGCCTATCACATTCGGATTAATTTCAAAATTAAAGCAAATTACCATGATGTTTAAGACTCTCAAAATAATATAAGTGAAGCATGAGAGATCAATAATTTATATAAAATAAAACCACCACCGTGCTCTAAAAGATATAAGTAAAGCACTAGAGCAAAAACTATATAGCTCAAAAGATATAAGTGAAGCACATAGAGTATTCTAACAAATTCCGAATCATGTGTGTCTTTCTCAAAAGGTGTGTACAGCGAGGATGATTGTGATAAACTAAAAATCAAAGACTCAAATCATACAAGACTCCCCAAGCAAAACACATATCATGTGGTGAATAAAAAATATAGCCTCAAGTAAAGTTACCGATAGACGAAGACGAAAGAGGGGATGCCTTCCGGGGCATCCCCAAGCATAGGCTTTTGGTTGTCCTTGAATTTTACCTTGGGGTGCCTTGGGCATCCCCAAGCTTAGGCTCTTGCCAATCCTTGTTCCATAATCCATCAAATCTTTACCCAAAACTTGAAAACTTCACAACACAAAACTTAACAGAAAATCTCGTGAGCTCCGTTAGCGAAAGAAAACAAAACACCACTTCAAGGTACTGTAATGAACTCATTATTTATTTATATTGGTGTTAAACCTACTGTATTACAAATTTTATATGGTTCATAAACTCCATTACTAGCCGTAGATGCATCAAAATAAGCAAACAACACGCAAAAAAACAGAATCTGTCAAAAACAGAACAGTCTGTAGTAATCTGTAACTAACGCAAACTTATGGAACTCCAAAAATTCTAAAATAAATTGATGGACGTGAGGAATTTATCTATTAATCATCTTCAAAAAGAATCAACTAAATAGCATTCTCCAGTAAAAAGTTGTAGCTAATCTCGTGAGCGCTAAAGTTTCTGTTTTTTACAGCAAGATCGCAAAGACTTTCCCCAAGTCTTCCCAAAGGTTCTACTTGGCACAAACACTAACTAAAACACAAAACCACATCTAAACAGAAGCTAGATGGATTATTTATTCCTAAACAGAACCAAAAATCAAAAAACTAAAATAAAATTGGGTTGCCTCCCAACAAGCGCTATCGTTTTACGCCCCTAGCTAGGCATAAAAGCGAGGATAGATCTAGGTCTTGCCATCTTTAGTGTTGGGAAAGAAAAGAGAAAATTTATTATCTATAGCATCTATCTTTCTATTTTGATAAAGCACGTGGCCATTAATGGTGGAAGAAATATTAAGTACGCTACAGAAATTTGCATCTAAGCCAGCTTTCATCTCTTTGATAATTTCGTTTTGGTAAAAGCACAAAAGAGAGGTGGATTCAACTTTCTCACTCATAGGGTGCCCAAATATAGTTTTCATCTTTTCATAGGTATCTATGGGATCCCCTTCAAGAAAACCCTCTTCAAAAATAGAATCTAAAACTTGCTTGAACGAAGCGGGCAACCCAACATAAATGCTTTTTAGGTATACCTCAATTTGATATTGGGGCACATAGCTAGCTCGGATCCTCAAAAGCCTATCCCAAGCATCTTTCAAAGACTCATCAAGTAAATAAAGAAAAATTCCGGGATCATCTTCATCGAAATTATTCAAACCCTCATTGACAACCCCGGTAGGTCTTTCCATAGCATCATTATTTATGAGCTTAGAGAGGACAGAGGGGCTATCCAAAGTATTAAAACCATGGAAAGAGCCCTTGGCCCTTTTTGATTCGGCCATGGCACAAGAGGTCAAGAGAAAAAGAGGCGAAAGGAAAAAGAGGGTGAATAAAATGGCAAGGGTGAAGTGGGGGAGAGGAAAACGAGAGGCAAATGGCAAATAATGTAATGCGAGGGATAAGAGTTTGTGATGGGTACTTGGTATGTCTTGACTTGTGCGTAGACTCCCCGGAAACGGCGCCAGAAATCCTTCTTGCTACCTCTTGAGCACTGCGTTGGTTTTCCCTTGAAGAGGAAAGGGTGATGCAGCAAAGTAGCGTAAGTATTTCCCTCAGTTTTTGAGAACCAAGGTATCAATCCAGTAGGAGTCCACGCTCAAGTCCCTTGTACCTACACAAACAAAAAAGAACCTTGCAACCAACGCGATAAAGGGGTTGTCAATCCCTTCACGGCCACTTGCAAAAGTGAGATCTGATAGAGATGATAAGATAATATTTTTGGTATTTTTATGATAAAGATTAAAAGTAAAGAAAGCAAAATAAACGAGGAAAGAAATACTTGTTGACTGGAGATTAATATGATGGAAAATAGACCCGGGGGCCATAGGTTTCACTAGTGGCTTCTCTCAAGATAGCATAAGTATTACGGTGGGTGAACAAATTACTGTCGAGCAATTGATATAATTGAGCATAGTTATGAGAATATCTAGGTATGATCATGTATATAGGCATCACGTCCGTGACAAGTAGACCGACTCCTGCCTGCATCTACTACTATTACTCCACACATCGACCGCTATCCAGCATGCATCTAGAGTATTAAGTTCATAAGAACGGAGTAACGCTTTAAGCAAGATGACATGATGTAGAGGGATAAACTCAAGCAATATGATATAAACCCCATCTTTTTATCCTTGATGGCAACAATACAATACGTGTCGTTTCCCCTACTGTCACTGGATCGAGCACCGCAAGATTGAACCCAAAGATAAGCACTTCTCCCATTGCAAGAAAGATCAATCTAGTAGGCCAAACCAAACTGATAATTCGAAGAGACTTGCAAAGATAACCAATCATACATAAAAGAATTCAGAGAAGATTCAAATATTGCTCATAGATAATCTGGATCATAAACCCACAATTCATCGGATCTCGACAAACACACCGCAAAAGAAGATTACATCGAATAGATCTCCAAGAGAATCGATGAGAACTTTGTATTGAGATCCAAAAAGAGAGAAGAAGCCATCTAGCTAATAACTATGGACCCGAAGGTGTGAGGTAAACTACTCACACATCATCGGAGAGGCTATGGTGTTGATGTAGAAGCCCTCCGTGATCAATGCCCCCTCCGGCGGAGTGCCGGAAAAGGCCCCAAGATGGGATCTCACGGGTACAGAAGGTTGCGGCGGTGGAAATAGGGTTTTGGCTCCTCCTGTGATGTTTCCAGGGTATATGAGTATATATAGGCAAAAGAGGTCAGTCAGGAGAGCTACGAGGGGCCCACGAGGGTGGAGGACGCGCCCAGGGGGGTAGGCGCGCCCCCTGCCTCGTGGCCTCCTTGTTTATTGCTTGATGTCCACTCCAAGTCCTCTGGATCACGTTTGTTCCGGAAATCACGTTCCCGAAGGTATCGTTCTGTTTGGACTCCGTTTGATATTCCTTTCCTTCGAAACACTGAAATAGGCAAAAAACAGCAATTTGGGTTGGGCCTCCGGTTAATAGGTTAGTCCCAAAAATAATATAAAAGTGTATAATAAAGCTCATTGAACATCCAAAACAGATAATATAATAGCATGGAACAATCAAAAATTATAGATACGTTGGAGACGTATCATCGGTCAGCCGCATTGCGCGATGATGGTACGGGATCCAGCGCCTCATCATTGAACTGAGGTAGCAATTTACGCTTCGGGTAACTTTTGGGTGGGCGCTTGAGGCCATATTCCTCGGCTGCCAGGACATCAGTCCATCTATCGTTGAGCAGATCTTGATCAGCTTGAAGCTGCTGCTGCTTCTTTTTCAGGCTCCTTGTAGTGGCTATTAGCCGGCGCTTAAAGCGCTCCTGCTCGAGAGGTTCCTCAGGCACAATAAAATCCTCATTGCCGAGGCTCACCTCCTCCTCGGAGAGAGGAAGATAATTACTGTCCTCCGAGTCTTCGTGTATGGCCTGTTCATCAGGGCTAACTTGCCCGTCTTCCTGTTCGTCCTGTTTGGAAGTTGCCTCAACGGGGTCTTCATTGTCTTCGGCACCGTCCGGAGTGTTATCTTCTCTTGTGCCGGTATCATTGTCTTTTGCACGACGTGATTTAGAGTGCGCTGCTGACGTAGGCGTTTTGGCTGTATCTCGGGAGGTTTATCCTCGACTGGATCCTTCTTGTTGTCGCCATTGTTCTCTTTAGGTGTGTCGACCATGTATACGTCATACGAGGAAGTGGCAGTCCAACGTCCGGTAAACGGCGGGTTTTGGGCCTCCTCTTCTCCGGCATCGTCGTCCATACCGTCGATGTCTTCGGAGCCGCAATCGAGCATGTCGGTTAAATCCTCGACAGTGGCTATGAAGTGGGCGGTGGGTGGGAAACGAAATTCTCCGTCATCAGCCTCCAGTTCGAACCTGATACAATTCGGCTGTGAGTCCCCCGCTAAGGAGAGTGTTTTTAATGAGTTTAGCACGTCGCCTAAAGGCGAGTGCCGGAAGATGTCCGCGGAGCTGAATTCGACGATCGACGCCCGATCAAGCTCGTCGTGCGCGGACGCACATGCTTCAGAACCTCTAGCCGGAAACGTGTCCGAGGTTCCGGTAACACAGATCCCACTTGAGGTTGGGTCTGTGTGCGGCTCCAACGCCGCTGAGTCTGCGGCCTCCGTGGCGGGGTTGAGCCTCCCGCCCTCGGATGGCGTGATCTGCTCCGGATCTGGGGCCAGAGCAATTGCAGGCGCTATCTCCTGGGTATGGTCCGATGACAGATTTAAGTCATGTTCATCGCGGTGACAGGGAGCGGCTGCCGCGGTCTCGAATCCGTCGAAGATCAAGTCTCCGCGGATGTTCGCGACGTAGTTCAAGCTTCCGAATCTGACTTGATGGCCAGGGGCGTAGCTGTCGATCTGCTCTAGATGGCCAAGCGAGTTGGCCCGCAGTGCGAAGCCGCCGAATACGAAGATCTATCCGGGGAGGAAGACTTCTCCCTGAATAGCATTGTTGTAGATGATTGATGGGGCGATCAAACCTCTTGACGACGACACAGCGGAACTCTCAATGAAAGCACCAATGTCGGTGTCAAAATCGGCGGATCTCGGGTAGGGGGTCCCGAACTATGCGTCTAAGGTCAATGGTAACGGGAGACGGGGGACACGATGTTTTACCCAGGTTCGGGCCCTCTCTATGGAGGTAATACCCTACTTCCTGCTTGATTGATCTTGATGAATATGAGTATTACAAGAGTACATCTACCACGATATCGTAATGGCTAAAACCCTAAAAGTCTAGCCCGTATGACTATGATTATGATTCTTGCCTCTACGGACTAAGCCTTCTGGTTTATATAGACACCGGAGGGGACTAGGGTTGTACAAAGTCGGTTACAGAGAAAGGAATCTTCATATCAGGACGCCAAGCTTGCCTTCCACGCCAAGGAGAGTCCTATCCGGACACGGGAGAGAGTCTTCGATCTTATATCTTCACAGCCCATCAGTCCGGCCCACGTACCATAGTCCGGATGCCCGAGGACCCCTTAATCCAGGACTCCCTCAGGCACCGCACACGGCTAAGAGAAATTTTGATGTCCTCTTGGGGTGCCCCCTGGCCACATATATAAAGGAGGGGAGGAAGAGGTGGCCGGCCCAAGGGGGGCGCGCCAGGTGTGGGGAATCCTACTAGGACTCCCCAGTCCAAGTAGGATTCCCCTCCTCTTTCTATTCCTAGTAGGAGAAGGAGGGAAGGAGGAAGAGGGAAGAAGGAAGGAGGGGGGCGCCGCCCCCTCCTAGTCCAATTCGGACCAGCCCATGAGGGACGCGCGGCCACCCCTTGAGGCCCTTCTCTCCTTTCCCGTATGGCCCATTAAGGCCTACTACTTCCCCCGGCGAATTCCCGTAACTCTCAGGTACTCCAAAAAATTCCCGAATCACTCGGAACCTTTCCGATGTCCGAATATAGCCTTCCAATATATCGATCACCATTTCGAGACTCCTCGTCATGTCCGTGATCTCATCCGGGACTCCGAACAAACTTCGGTCATCAAATCACATAACTCATAATACAAATCGTCATCGAACGTTAAGCGTGCTTCCCTACGGGTTCGAGAATTATGTAGACATGACTGAGACACATCTCCGGTCAATAACCAATAGCGGAACCTAGATGCTCATATCGGCTCCTACATATTCTACGAAGATCTTTATCGGTTAAACCGCATAACAGTATACGTTGTTCCCTTTGTCATCGGTATGTTACTTGCCCGAGATTCGATCGTCGGTATCCTCATACCTAGTTCAATCTCGTTACCGGCAAGTCTCTTTACTTGTTCCGTAATGCATTATCCCGTAACTAACTCATTAGTCACATTGCTTGCAAGGCTTATAGTGATGTGCATTACCGAGAGGGCCCAGAGATACCTCTCCGATACACGGAGTGACAAATCCTAATCTTGATCTATGCCAACCCAACAAACACCTTCGGAGACACCTGTAGAGCATCTTTATAATTACCCAGTTACGTTGTGACGTTTGATAGCACACAAGGTGTTCCTCTGGTATTCGGGAGTTGCATAATCTCATAGCCAGAGGAACATGTATAAGTCATGAAGAAAGCAATAGCAATAAAACTATACGATCATTATGCTAAGCTAACGGATGGGTCTTGTCCATCACATCATTCTCCTAATGATGTGATCCCGTTCATCAAATGACAACACATATCTATGGTCAGGAAACTTAACCATCTTTGATTAACGAGCTAGTCTAGTAGAGGCATACTAGGGACACTTTGTTTTGTCTATGTATTCACACATGTATCATGTTTCCGGTTAATACAATTCTAGCATGAATAATAAACATTTATTATGATATAAGGAAATATAAATAACAACTTTATTATTGCCTCTAGGGCATATTTCCTTCAGTAAGGTGCTACCTATATGGCTATATCTAAAGCTGGAGCGCCGGCTACACCTCATTGAGCAGACCTGGCAAAGCGCGAAGCCCGGATCGCCGTGGGGCTACCTCCGGACGCGGTGGATCTGGAGGAGGACTTGGAGGAGGAAGAGGGTGAGGTTGAGAAGGAGGAGGAGCCAGAGAAGGATGTGGGGAATGTTGGGGACGCGGATCTGCAAGCGGAGCAGCAGGCCATTCTCGATTCCCTTCGGTAGGAGTCGAAGGTGGAGGCGAGACGCCGTCGTCGGCGGGAGGTGGAGGCGGAGCACGCCGCGAAAGTCAGAGATGCTCACGTATATGGATGAGGGAGAGGAGGAGGAGGAGCCGAAGCCCTCCTACGCGCCCGTCCACTCGGCGCCCGGCACCGACGTCGTGGAGATCTCCGAGGACGGCTTCTCGTAGCTATTGTGTCGTAGTACATAGGTTTATTTTGCATGGTTTGTATTAAGGATGGTAATTTTACCCGTGGGTATGGTTACCCGCATGGGCAGGATATGGGCACAATTTTATACCCATGGGTAGTACCCATACCCTACCCATTAAGTCATGGGTAGCGTACGGGTATAGCCTTTTACCCATGGATATACCCATACCCTACCCATTTATACTAACATGTGAATTTTACCCGTGATTCACAAGTGTACCTATGTTAAAGTTGTGTAGTGAGCTTATGAACCTATGTTAAAGTTATCACCAATTGTCAACTGGAATTGAGATAATTGTCATGTACTCATCTAACTGTTATTGAGTTGAGATCAATAATTTTTTTGTCAAATGTGCTATAGATGAATGTAAAATTGTGAATAACTTGTGTATTGTTTGATCTACCCGTCGGGTACCCAATGGGTATGGCTACCCGTCGGGTATGGGTACGGGTAAAGTTTCATACCCATGGATATGGGTATGGGTAGAATTATGTACCCATTGACTACACGGGTATGGGTATACTATTGCACTACCTGCCCCATACCCTACCCATTGCCATCCTTAGTTTGTATGGATTTAGGGGATGAAATATGACAGACTCGGATGCATAACACAAAGTTTGAGGTGCGACCGGTCACTGTTCGCGGACACACTGGGACGTCTACGCGAGTGTTTGAGGGGTTGGATTTGCTGTCCGCGGTTGTGTAGATGCTCTAAGAGGGTAAGTCGGGCTAGATTGGGAACGATTTGGAGAGATTTGAAATGGGCCTGGCGCCGATTCGTCCCACATATTGGGTGGGATTGAGAGATGCAGGCAAATCCAATTGTTTGGGTTGACTTTCTAGGTCCAACGCTGACTGGGTTGTCCGTCCGAACATTTGAAAAGGGTTTGAGGTGTCCAGCCGTAACGGACTTCTCACTGCATCAATGGACCACGAATCGTGCACCATCACCACCGGACTACAGCCGTTGAAAACGCCGAGAGGGGACTGCCCGACGTTGTCCCGGAGAAGTTGGCGGTGGTGCCGCCCGTCGTAGGTAGAGAGCCGGACGCAGGCCTTGACAGCCGGACACATGCATGCCACGAGAGCACATACATGCATGTCGAGCTACTAGTGTGTGTGTTGGTGGTGGACCGGTGGGAGGAAACGCGGGAGTGTCCGCAAATGTTACCTGTCCTCGCGTGAAAGCTGCGGGTGAGACCCTAGCCGTGCAAGAGAAAGTTTGGCTGGTAACCGACGGCCGGCCACGAGGATAGGCAGTAGGCCAGTAGCCACCGGATCGAGATCGCTGGGGTGATGGGCAGACAGTGCGGCAACAAACAGGTCGTGGTCTAGCGGCACGAGCTCCCCCCCTCTCGATCGCCGTCCCGGCTATATATTCGACGGCTCGGCGGGCGCCCCCCACTTCGTCCTCCCGCTGCCCATCCCCCACCCGTGCCGCGTCCCTTGGCATCAATGGCGACGCCTCGTTAGGTGGCGCGTCGCTCTTCCTTAACTGCTCCCCCCTCACACACGCGCATCGGATTCAGACGGCTCTGCTTCGAGTTGGTGCGCTACTCCTCCACCCCTCCTTCCCTGCAGCTGCAGCTCCGCTCGTGACCCGTGACGGGAAGAGGGGAGATAAAATAATACTCCGCCAACCGCGGCGAGGCGTCGGCCGGGCTACACCTGTCGCCGCAGGAGCTGGAAGATCTCCGTCGTTTATATATCCACACCGGCCGGGGATGTGAGTTTCTTGACGGCTGACCGTGTTCTTCCTTGTCTTCTTGGTTCTTTATTCGCCGGCCATTGCTAGCTTAGCTTGTTCTGGTGTGCGCGCGGGCGCGGGGTACTGACGATGGCGTGTGCGTGATGCTGCTGCGCAGGAGTGAGCCGGGCAACGAGTTGGAGGAGCTGCTCTGGGATAACGGACCGGCGCTCCGGCGGACGGCATCGCCCTTCCCGCCCTTCTCCTGCAGCGCCGCCGGCACTATGAAGGCGCAGGAGCTCGCCAAGCACCCCGCGTCGGCGACGGCGATGGCGCACGGACACGACGACGACGCCGTGCCGTGGTTGCAACATTACCCCATCATCGGCGTGGACGACGACGGCAGCGGCGGCGACACGGCCCCGCTGCCCCAGGAGTACTTCTCCACCTTGTTTCCCGGGTTCTCCGACCTCCCCGCTGCGGTGGCGAGCAGAGATGCCGGAGCGCCATCAACGTCTCACGCAGCGGTCGTCGTGCCGCCGCTGCCGGAGCCACCTGCGCCCCCCAAGCAGCAGCAGCCGCCGCCTCGGACCACCGGCGAGGGCGTCATGAACTTCTCCTTCTTCTCGAGGCCCCTGCAGCGCTCGCTGCCGCAGGCCAGCGTGAGACCGTCTGCCGCGGGGAGCAAGTCCGTCGAGTCGATGCTGCTGCAGACCAACAGGCTAAGAAGCACCCCTCTGTTCTCGGAGCAGAGGACGGCGTGGCTGCATCCGCCCAAGGAGTCACCCGCCACGGCGTCCGCATCCCGTCCTCCGGCACCGCCGGTGCCTGTCCGGCATGCTGCAGAACCGGCTGCGGCGTTACCCCAGAGACTGCAACCGGAAGCCAGGGCTGCGGCGTTACCACCGAGATTGCAACCGGAAGTGAGGGCTGTGGCGTTACCCCAGAGATTGCAATCGGAAGCGAGGGCTTCCGAGATGCCACCGCCGCCCGCAACAGCGACGACCTCGTCTGTCTGCTCCGACAACGGTGAGCGGAGCCAGCTGAAGAGGAGCAGCCACCAGACTCTGGAGTGGTCGGTCAGTCAGGACGACGAGGTGAGCACTGGACACACCACGAACGCAGTACTGTGCTTCTTGTTTCATGAAAATCTCAAACGCAATCTGCCTGCAGGATCTCGACGACGAGGCCGGCGGGCTGAGAAGGTCGGCGGCGAGGAGCACCAAGCGCGGCCGCACCGCCGAAGTGCACAACATGTCGGAGAGGGTAGGTCCTAGTAGCGATCCCGAATGCACAAAATAAATGTACACCGTACACCGAAGTGGCATTCTTCCGGTTGCTAAATTGGTATTCCTTCTTGGAAGATAGCTAAAATGTTGTATGAAATTGCTGTTGCAGAGGAGAAGGGACCGAATCAACGAGAAAATGCGCGCCCTGCAAGAACTCATCCCCAACTGCAACAAGGTACACGACACGTCAACCCTCGCAAGAAACCTCGAAAAATCTTTGACAAGAGCACAAAGTGACATCCAATGTTTTATGGTGATGAAGATCGACAAGGCGTCGATGCTGGAGGAGGCCATCGAGTACCTCAAGACCCTGCAGCTCCAGGTCCAGATGATGTCGACGATGGGGACGGCCGGGCTGTGCATGCCGCCGATGATGGCGATGCAGCACATGCAGATGCCGCCCATGGCGCACTTCCACCACCACCACCTCGGCGCCATGGGGTTCGGCATGGGCGCCTTCGACCCGCGCCTCGTCGCCGGCGCCGGCGCCGCGCAGTTCCCTTACCCGATGATGCCCGGCGCGCCCATGTTCGGCGCCCACGCGATGCCTCCCCCGCCACCGTTCCACCAGGCGGCGGTGGCGGGCGCTCACATGGCTGCCGGCCCGGTCACCAACGACGCCGCCACCGCAGCGCAGGCCGAGCACGAGCAGACACCGGGCGACCATCCGCAGGTCCCACGAGCAATGTAGCCTAGCTCCAACAGCGGCGGCGGTCGATCTGGCTCTGTAGCAGGCTAGCGGCGCACGCAGCAAGGCTCGGTAACTCCGAGCCGGGCTGCGGCAAAACGAAGCAGTAAAATCTTTGTGAGACTGTAAAATGGTTCACTGCTCCGGCATCTTCTCCGTGTCAGAGGATAGGCCGGGTACAGTGTCTGCTGGGGAGGATCAATGGATCAGGATCGCTTCTGCTTCCCGCTGCAGTACTCAATCCTGATATGTCCTACCACCGTTTTTAAAGCTTCGTCCGCCGCTCATGATGCTCATCATGCCGCGGGCAGGAGTCAATCTAAAGTATAGCGAGCACTGTTCGTGCACATGCATCAGGGCACTGGTGGCAGCTTGAGCTGGCACGGGCTCGGGCAGTCCATTGCTTATCATCAGTTGCTTGTGGGAGCGTAGGAGCGTGCGTCGGGGCCAAAGATGCTTCGATCACATCGCCCGCGACGATGTTGCCCAACCGGGGAGCAGGAGCAAAGGGCGCAAAGGGTTTGGATCGAGCCAACTGAAAACATGAGAAAAAGAAAAACATAAGATTGACATGGCATGCTCATCTCAATCAACTATAGGAGTATCCTATACAATTTTTTGGCTTGTTTGATTGCATCATAGAAGAAATAAGGGATTTTTTTAAAGAGGTTTTAGTGAATGTTAGAAATTCTATGAGAAATAGTACAAAGAAATCGTTAGGGAAAATTCTTGTAATATTTAATCTTATGAATCAAATAACCAATACAGAAAAAAATTCTGAAGGATTCTAATCCTTCAAAGTTCCTACGAAAATCTTTTGAATCAAAGGAGCCCCAAGGCTTTTGCTCCATTGGCGCTCCTTCTATGGGCGTAGCGTACATGAAAGCCTCAAGAATTTTGAAGGGGCACGCAGGTCGGCGCCGTGATCTGAAAACTCGTAACTCGTTAGGTAGAAATTGCATGAAGACATGGAAATTGAGAACTCTCTCAGTACCAGACAGTATACATGTTTATATTGTAGTGCCTGGCAGTTTCAGCCGTGGTCCAGTCCAGCAGCCTCTTTTCGATCCAAGAGTCGCATGAGAAGAAAGCATTACTACTTTTGGGGCACGTATGTCGGTGCTGTGATCTAGAAACTCATGTCTCGTTAGGTAGAAATTTCCTGAAAACGTACGGAAATTGAGAACTCTCTCAATATCAGACAATATGCATGTTTATCTTGTATTATTACTTTCTTCAACCGTTCTTCTACGTCCATTTAATATACATCTCATCTATGCTTTTTTTTGAAACAACGAGCCTTCTCGTCGATTTCCATTAAAAAAACGTCATCAAAGTTTCACAAAGTCTGGAACACAAAAGGAAAGCAAAATAGCATACAGCCAACCATGGCTACAACCATGTATCATCGAGGGGAAGGCACACCTCCCCTTCCCTCCATAAGACCACCCCCCCCCCCCCCAAAGACGCCACAAACGGCGAAGCGGCTGAAAAACAAGGAACCCTGGGAGGATGAGACAAACACAAGCATCGACATAACTTAGAGCAGTTTCGGCTACCCCATCATTACATTTTTTGCTCCGCACATTTGTATTGCTTATCAATCCAAAGAGTGGGACAAAAAGGAAACCAGTTGAAGAAGAACATGTTCACTCCATCTCCAGCCTATGCCAATTCTTCTACTAAGCGGATTCCATCCACGACTTCGAGCATAAATTTCCTCAAGCACCCTCTTGATCATTCCCACGCCCTCCTCAATTCTTCTTTCGTCCGGGGGCTTCTGCAAGATGCTCCATGCATTAAGATAATATCACAACCTATAAATCAAAGATGCATGATCATCTGGATTTTTTTAATCAAAGCATGCTCTATTTTCTAGTTTTCCAGGTGGTCCAGCACAAAGTGATCCCACCACACAACACAACTTTTCTCTGTTCTATGGGAAAGCTCTTAATCCAAGCCCTCACCAGATCATTTAGGTTGGCTGGTGTTCTTGGCAATGCAAAGGCACATGCCACAACTTGCCATATCACTCCTGCCAAAGCACAATCAAAGAATAAATGATTGATGCTCCCTTTGGCACCACAGAAATGCACTCTGTATCTCCTGCCCATGCCCTTCTCAAAAGATTATCCTTGGTCAGTATGCTATTCTTAAGCATTAACCATAGGAAGATCTTAATTTGTGAGGGATTTTAAGCTTCCATAAAGATATGTACCCCACCAATCTATCAGTTTTGAGTAAGATATAAAAATCTCTCACAAAAAAAGTGTTTTTATTGTTTAAATGCCATCTCACTCTGTCTTGATCTTCTCTTATTTCTACCTCTTACACCAGCTTCAACATTTCATCCCATTGAACAAAAGTTTCATCATGAAGAACTCTTTTGTAAACAATGGAATCTATCCTAGCCATCCTCACCTCTTGAACAGTGATTTTCTTAGAAAAGTTCAAGTTATAGAACCTAGGGTATCTATCAGCTAGAGATTTCTCTCCTAGCCACCTATCTTCCCAAAACAGAGTCTTGGCTCCATTCCAATCACTCTTGTAGCTAGTGATTTGAAGATGTGATTCACACTCATCAATCCTTGCCAGAAGTGTGAGCCACCCTCTCTAGAGTTCGAGCCAGACAAGGGTTGTTCGGACAAATACTTTTTGGTGATGAGCTCTTGACTCTCCTCCTTAGTATTCTCTAGTTTCCACAACCATTTGTTCAGTAAACACTTGTTCACAATCTCAAGGTCTAGAACACACAACCCTCCACAACTTTTGGGCATGCATATTGTTGGCCAGTTCGCTAAGTGATATTTTCTAGTATCACTTATTTCTTGCCAGACCATTCTAGCCCTCTTTGATTCTGTGTCTTTTAAAAAACCTTTGGGAGCTTCCAAAAAAGAAAGCATATACAAGGGGAAACTACTCAGATAGGAGTTAACGAGAGTAATCCTATCACCAATTGATAACAAGTATCCTTTCCGTCCAGCCAACTTCTTGCTAGATTTTTTCACCATTGGTCCCCGTTGAGCAAGATTTAGTCTCTTTGCATCCACATGCATCACTAGATATTTCATAGGCAATTTTTCTGCTTTGCATGTGAAAATATAACGGTAATTTGCTTCCCCTACTATTAGCTTCTCCCATACAAAAGAACTCACTCTTATGAAAAGTTATTTTCAGACTAGCCACCTGTTCAAAGATACATAGAATGAATTTGAGATTTCTTGCATTCAAGATCACCCTCAAAAAGGATGGTGTCATCTGCATATTGCAGAATGACTAAACCCCCTTCCACCAAATTAGGGACAAGTCCTTGAATTAATCCATTAGGTTGAGCCTTCTTCATCATAACGGCTAACCCATCTGCTATTATATTGAAGAGCATCAGGGACAAAGCATCAGGGACAAATGACCCCCTTTTCTGACCCCTATAAAAGTGGGGAAATAAGGTCGCACCTACCCATTTCTTTTATTGCCACTCTGCCTCTAACTATCTCCAAGCCTTGCATCATTTGATACAAGAAGCTCCACTTCACCTTATCATAGGCCTTCTCAAAATATATCTTCAACAAAACTCTAGACTTATTTTTACTCTAAATTGTTGGGCAACGTAGTAATTTCAAAAAATTTCCTACGCACACGCAAGATCATGGTGATGCATAGCAACGAGAGGGGAGAGTGTTGTCCACGTACCCTCGTAGACCGACAGCGGAAGCGTTATCACAACGCGGTTGATGTAGTCGTACGTCTTCATGATCCGACCGATCAAGTACCGAACGTACGGCACCTCCGAGTTCTACACACGTTCAGCTCGATGACGTCCCTCGAACTCCGATCCAGCCGAGTGTTGAGGGAGAGTTTCGTCAGCACGACGGCGTGGTGACGATGATGATGTTCCACCGACGCAGGGCTTCGCCTAAGCTCCGCAACGGTATTATCGAGGTGTAATATGGTGGAGGGGGGCACCGCACACGGCTAAAATATCGTATATCAAGTGTGTATGGAGGTGCCCCCCGCCCCCGTATATAAAGGAGCAAGGGGGAGGCCGGCTGCCCTAGGCGCGCCAAGGAGAGGGGGGGAGTCCTCCTCCTAGTAGGAGTAGGACTCCCCTTTCCTAGTCCTACTAGGAAAAGAGGGGGGAGGAAAGAGAGGGAGAGGGAGAGGGAAAGGGGGCTGCGCCCCACTCTCCTAGTCCAACTAGGACTCCTCCTGGGAGGGGGCGCACCACCTCCTGGCTGCTGCCCTCTCTCTCCCCTCAAGGCCCACTAAGGCCCAATACTTCCCCGGGGGGTTCCAGTAACCCTCCGGCAATCCGGTTTAATCCGAAACTTCTCCGGAACACTTCCGGTGTCCGAATATAGTCGTCCAATATATCAATCTTTATGTCTCGACCATTTCGAGACTCCTCGTCATGTCCGTGATCACATCCGGGACTCCGAACAACCTTCGGTACATCAAAACATATAAACTCATAATATAACTGTCATCGTAACTTTAAGCGTGCGGACCCTTCGGGTTCTAGAACTATGTAGACATGACCGAGACACCTCTCCGATCAATAACCAATAGCGGGACCTGGATGCCCATATTGGCTCCCACATATTCTACGAAGATCTTTATCGGTCAGACCGCATAACAACATACGTTGTTCCCTTTGTCATCGGTATGTTACTTGCCCGAGATTCGATCGTCGGTATCTCGATACCTAGTTCAATCTCGTTACTGGCAAGTCTCTTTACTCGTTCCGTAATACATCATCCCGCAACTAACTCATTAGTCACAATGCTTGCAAGGCTTATAGTGATGTGCATTACCGAGTGGGCCCAGAGATACCTCTCCGACAATCGGAGTGACAAATCCTAATCTCGAAATACGCCAACCCAACAAGTACCTTTGGAGACACCTGTAGAGCACCTTTATAATCACCCAGTTACGTTGTGACGTTTGGTAGCACACAAAGTGTTCCTCCGGTAAACGGGAATTGCATAATCTCATAGTCATAGGAACATGTATAAGTCATGAAGAAAGCAATAGCAACATACTAAACGATCGGGTGCTAAGCTAACGGAATGGGTCAAGTCAATCACGTCATTCTCCTAATGAGGTGATCCCGTTAATCAAATGACAACTCATGTCTATGGCTAGGAAACATAACCATCTTTGATTAACGAGCTAGTCAAGTAGAGGCATACTAGTGACACTCTGTTTGTCTATGTATTCACACATGTATTATGTTTCCGGTTAATACAATTCTAGCATGAATAATAAACATTTATCATGATATAAGGAAATATATAATACTTTATTATTGCCTCTAGGGCATATTTCCTTCAGTCTCCCACTTGCACTAGAGTCAATAATCTAGTTCACATCGCCATGTGATTTAACATCAATAATTCACATCACCATGTGATTAACACCCATAGTTCACATCTCTATGTGACCAACACTCAAAGGGTTTACTAGAGTCAATAATCTAGTTCACATCGCTATGTGATTAACACCCAAAGAGTACTAAGGTGTGATCATGTTTTGATTGTGAGATAATTTTAGTCAACGGGTCTGTCACATTCAGATCCGTAAGTATTTTGCAAATTTCTATGTCTACAATGCTCTGCACGGAGCTACTCTAGCTAATTGCTCCCAATTTCAATATGTATCTAGACCGAGACTTAGAGTCATCTAGATTTAGTGTCAAAACTTGCATCGACGTAATCCTTTACGACGAACCTTTTGTCACTTCCATAATCGAGAAACATATCCTTATTCCACTAAGGATAATTTTGACCGCTGTCCAGTGATCTACTCCTAGATCACTATTGTACTCTCTTGCCAAAATCAGTGTAGGGTATACAATAGATCTGGTACACAGCATGGCATACTTTATAGAACCTATGGCCAAGGCATAGGGAATGACTTTCATTCTTTTTTTTATCTTCTGCCGTGGTCGGGCTTTGAGTCTTACTCAATTTCACACCTTGTAACACAGGTAAGAAACTCATTCTTTGACTGTTCCATTTTGAAGCACTTCAAAATCTTGTTAAGGTATGTACTCATTGAATAAACTTATCAAGCGTCTTGATCTATCTCTTTGAAAAACTTCTTTCAAACACTCCTTTATGCTTTGCAGAATAATTCTACATTATTTCCGATCAACAATATGTCATTCACATATACTTATCAGAAATGCTGTAGTGCTCCCACTCACTTTCTTGTAAATACAGGCTTCACCGCAAGTCTGTATAAAACTATATCCTTTGATCAACTTATCAAAGTGTATATTCCAACTCCGAGATGCTTGCACCAGTCCATAGATGGATCGCTGGAGCTTGCATATTTTGTTAGCACTTTTAGGATTGACAAAACCTCCTGGTTGCATCATATACAACTCTTCTTTAATAAATCCATTAAGGAATGTAGTTTTGTTTATCCATTTGCCAGATTTCATAAAATGCGGCAATTGCTAACATGATTCAGACAGACTTTAAGTATAGATACGAGTGAGAAACTCTCTCATTGTAGTCAACACCTTGAACTTGTCGAAAACCTTTTGCGACAATTCTAGCTTTGTAGATAGTAACACTACTATCAGCGCCTGTCTTCCTCTTGAAGATCCATTTAATCTCAATGGCTCGCCGATCATTGGGCAAGTCAATCAAAGTCCACACTTTGTTCTCATATATGGATCTTATCTCAGATTTCATGGCCTCAAGCCATTTCGCGGAATCTGGGCTCATCATCGCTTCCTCATAGTTCGTAGGTTCGTCATGGTCAAATAACATGACCTCCAGAATAGGATTACCGTACCACTCTGGTGTGGATCTCACTCTGGTTTACCTACGAGGTTTGGTAGTAACTTGATCTGAAGTTACATGATCATCATCATTAGCTTCCTCACTAATTGGTATAGGAGTCACAGGAACAGATTTCTGTGATGAACTACTTTCCAATAAGGGAGCAGGTACAGTTACCCCATCAAGTTCTACTTTCCTCCCACTCACTTCTTTCGAGAGAAGCTCCTTCTCTAGAAATGATCCATCTTTAGCAACGAATGTCTTGCCTTCGGATCTGTGATAGAAGGTGTACCCAACTGTCTCCTTTGGGTATCCTATGAAGACACAGTTCTCCGATTTGGGTTTTGAGCTTATCAGGATGAAACTTTTTCACATAAGCATCACAACCCCAAAATTTTAAGAAACGACAACTTTGGTTTCTTGCTAAACCTCAGTTCATAAGGCGTCGTCTCAACGGATTTTGATGGTGCCCTATTTAACGTGAATGCAGCTGTCTCTAATGCATAACCCCAAAACGATAGTGGTAGATCGGAAAGATACATCATATATCGCACCATATCTAATAAAGTATGATTACGACGTTCGGACACACCATTACACCGTGGTGTTCCAGGTGGCGTGAGTAGTGAAACTATTTCACATTGTTTTAACTGAAGGCCAAACTCGTAACTCAAATACTCTTCTCCACGATCAGATCGTAGAAACTTTATTTTCTTGTTACGATGATTTTCCACTTCACTCTGAAATTATATGAACTTTTCAAATGTTTCAGACTTATGTTTCATTAAGTAGATATACCCATATCTGCTCAAATCATCTGTGAAGGTGAGAAAATAACGATATCCGCCACGAGCCTCAATATTCATTGGACCACATACATCTGTATGTATGACTTCCAACAAATCTGTTGCTCTCTCCATAGTTCCGGAGAACGGCGTTTAGTCATCTTGCCCATGAGGCATGGTTCGCAAGCATCAAGTGATTCATAATCAATTGATTCCAAAATCCCATCAGTATGGAGTTTCTTCATGCGCTTTACACCAATATGACCTAAATAGCAGTGCCACAAATAAGTTGCACTATCATTATTAACTTTGCATCTTTTGGCTTCAATATTATGAATATGTGTATCACTACGATCGAGATCCAACAAACCATTTTCGTTGGTGTGTATGACCATAGAAGGTTTTTATTCATGTAAACAGAACAACAATTGTTCTCTAACTTAAATGAATAACTGTATTGCAATAAACATGATCAAATCATATTCATGCTCAACGCAAACACCAAATAACACTTATTTAGTTTCAACACTAATCCCGAAAGTATAGGGAGTGTGCGATGATGATCACATCAATCTTGGAACTACTTCCAACACACATCGTCACCTCTCCTTTTACTAGTCTTTGTTTATTCTGCAACTCCCGTTTCGAGTTACTACTCTTAGCAACTGAACCAGTATCAAATACCGAGGGGTTGCTATAAACACTAGTAAAGTACACATCAATAACATGTATATCCAATATACCTTTGTTCACTTTGCCATCCTTCTTATCCACCAAATAGTTAGGGCAGTTCCGCTTCCAGTGACCAGTCCCTTTGCAGTAGAAGCACTTAGTCTCAGGCTTAGGTACAGACTTGGGCTTCTTCACTTGAGTAGCAACTTGCTTGCCATTCTTTTTGAAGTTCCCCTTCTATCCCTTTGCCCTTTTCTTGAAACTAGTGGTCATGTTAACCATCAAATTTGATGCTCTTTCTTGATTTCTACCTTCGTCGATTTCAGCATCACGAAGAGCTTGGGAATTACTTTCGTCATCCCTTGCATACTATAGTTCATCACGAAGTTCTACTAACTTGGTGATGGTGACTAGAGAATTCTGTCAATCACTATTTTATCTGGAAGATTAACTCCCACTTGATTCAAGCGATTGTAGTACCCAGACAATCTGAGCACATGCTCACTAGTTGAGCGATTCTCCTCCATCTTTTAGCTATAGAACTTGTTGGAGACTTCATATCTCTCAACTCGGGTATTTGCTTGAAATATTAACTTCAACTCCTGGAACATCTTATATGGTCCATGACGTTCAAAACGTCTTTGAAGTCCCGATTCTAAGCCGTTAAGCATGGTGCACTAAACTATCAAGTAGTCATCATATTGAGCTAGCCAAACGTTCATAACGTCTGCATCTGCTCCTGCAATAGGTCTGTCACCTAGCGGTGCATCAAGAACATAATTTTTCTGTGCAGCAATGAGGATAATCCTCAGATCACGGATCCAATCCGCATCTTTGCTACTAACATCTTTCAACATAATTTTTCTCTAGGAACATATAAAAAATAAACACAGGGAAGCAACAACGCGAGCTATTGATCTACAACATAATTTGCAAAATACTATCAGGACTAAGTTCATGATAAATTCAAGTTCAATTAATCATATTACTTAAGAACTCCCACTTAGATAGACATCCCTCTAATCATCTAAGTGATTACGTGATCCAAATCAACTAAACCATGTCCGATTAACACGTGAGATGGAGTAGTTTCAATGGTGAACATCACTATGTTGATCATATCTACTATATGATTCACGCTCGACCTTTCGGTCTCTGTGTTCCGAGGCCATATCTGTATATGCTAGGCTCGTCAAGTTTAACCTGAGTATTCCGCGTGTGCAACTGTTTTGCACCCGTTGTATTTGGACGTAGAGCCTATCACACCTGATTAACACGTGGTGTCTCAGCACGAAGAACTTCCGCAACGGTGCATACTCAGGGAGAACACTTTATCTAAAATTTTTAGTGAGAGATCATCTTATAATGCTACCGTCAAACAAAGCAAGATATAATGCATAAAGGATTAACATCACATGCAATCAATATAAGTGATATGATATGGCCATCATCATCTTGTGCTTGTGATCTCCATCTCCGAAGCACCGTGCTTGTGATCTCCATCTCCGAAGCACCGTCATGATCACCATCTTCACCGGCGCGACACCTTGATCTCCATCGTAGTATCGTTGTTGTCTCGCCAACTAATTGCTTTTACGACTATCGCTACCGCTTAGTGATAAAGTAAAACTATTACATGGTGATTGCATCTCATACAATAAAGCGACAACCATATGGCTCCTGCCAGTTGCCGATAACTCGGTTACAAAACATGATCATCTCATACAACAAATTATATCACATCATGTCTTGACCATATCACATCACAACATGCCCTGCAAAAACAAGTTAGACGTCCTCTATTTTGTTGTTGCAAGTTTTACGTGGCTGCTACGGGCTTATCAAGAACCGTTCTTACCTACGCATCAAAACCACAACGATAGTTTGTCAAGTTGGTGCTGTTTTAACCTTCGCATGGACCGGGCGTAGCCACACTCGGTTCAACTAAAGTGAGAGAGACAGACACCCGCCAGTCACCTTTAAGCAACGAGTGCTCCGAACGGTGAAACCAGTCACGCGTAAGCGTACGCGTAATGTCGGTCCGGGCCGCTTCATCTCACAATACCGTTGAACCAAAGTATGACATGCTGGTAAGCAGTATGACTTATATCGCCCACAACTCACTTGTGTTCTACTCGTGCATAGCATCAACGCATAAAACCAGGCTCGAATGCCACTGTTGGGCAACGTAGTAATTTTTTCCTACGCACACGCAAGATCATGGTGATGCATAGCAACGAGAGGGGAGAGTGTTGTCCACGTACCCTCGTAGACCGACAGCGGAAGCGTTATCACAACGCGGTTGATGTAGTCGTACGTCTTCACGATCCGACCGATCAAGTACCGAACGTACGGCACCTCCGAGTTCTACACACGTTCAGCTCGATGACGTCCCTCGAACTCCGATCCAGCCGAGTGTTGAGGGAGAGTTTCGTCAGCACGACGGCGTGGTGACGATGATGATGTTCCACCAACGCAGGGCTTCGCCTAAGCTCCGCAACGGTATTATCGAGGTGTAATATGGTGGAGGGGGGCACCGCACATGGCTAAAATATCGTATATCAAGTGTGTATAGAGGTGCCCCCCTACCCCCGTATATAAAGGAGCAAGGGGGAGGCCGGCTGCCCTAGGCGCGCCAAGGAGAGGGGGGGAGTCCTCCTCCTAGTAGGAGTAGGACTCCCCTTTCCTAGTCCTACTAGGAAAAGAGGGGGGGGGGAAGGAAAGAGAGGGAGAGGGAGAGGGAAAGGGGGCTGCGCCCCCCTCTCCTAGTCCAACTAGGACTCCTCCTGGGAGGGGGCGCGCCACCTCCTGGCTGCTGCCCTCTCTCTCCCCTCAAGGCCCACTAAGGCCCAATACTTCCCCGGGGGGTTCCGGTAACCCTCCGGCACTCCGGTTTAATCCGAAACATCTTCGGAACACTTCCGGTGTCCGAATATAGTCGTCCAATATATCAATCTTTATGTCTCGACCATTTCGAGACTCCTCGTCATGTCCGTGATCACATCCGGGACTCCGAACAACCTTCGGTACATCAAAACATATAAACTCATAATATAACTGTCATCGTAACTTTAAGCGTGCGGACCCTTCGGGTTCTAGAACTATGTAGACATGACCGAGACACCTCTCCGGTCAATAACCAATACGGGACCTGGATGCCCATATTGGCTCCCACATATTCTACGAAGATCTTTATCGGTCAGACCGCATAACAACATACGTTGTTCCCTTTGTCATCGGTATGTTACTTGCCCGAGATTCGATCGTCGGTATCTCGATACCTAGTTCAATCTCGTTACTGGCAAGTCTCTTTACTCGTTCCGTAATACATCATCCCGCAACTAACTCATTAGTCACAATGCTTGCAAGGCTTATAGTGATGTGCATTACCGAGTGGGCCCAGAGATACCTCTCCGACAATCGGAGACAAATCCTAATCTCGAAATATGCCAACCCAACAAGTACCTTTGAAGACACCTGTAGAGCACCTTTATAATCACCCAGTTACGTTGTGACGTTTGGTAGCACACAAAGTGTTCCTCCGGTAAACGGGAGTTGCATAATCTCATAGTGATAGGAACATGTATAAGTCATGAAGAAAGCAATAGCAACATACTAAATGATCAGGTGCTAAGCTAACGGAATGGGTCAAGTCAATCACGTCATTCTCCTAATGAGGTGATCCCGTTAATCAAATGACAACTCATGTCTATGACTAGGAAACATAACCATCTTTGATTAACGAGCTAGTCAAGTAGAGGCATACTAGTGACACTCTGTTTGTCTATGTATTCACACATGTATTATGTTTCCGGTTAATACAATTCTAGCATGAATAATAAACATTTATCATGATATAAGGAAATATATAATACTTTATTATTGCCTCTAGGGCATATTTCCTTCATAAATTCCATGCATAGTCTCATGCATGAGTAACGCCCCCTGCATTATGTATCTATCTTTCAGGAATGCAGTTTGAGTCTTAGCAATTAATCTATCAATCACTGGTCCCAACCTTATTGCTAAAACTTTTGTTAGTATTTTATAACTAACATTCAACAAAAGTATAGGTCTAAATTGTTGAATGTATTCAACATAGCAAAAATGGGGATGGAGGTGATTACTGAGTTGACATATGTCAGTTTCCAGCATAAGTTATCAGGCTAGCTACACTACATAATTTTTTATCAATTCTGGATATCATAAACATAAGGTCTTGGATAATGGGTTTGATGGTGCCCAAAGGAAGGCCAAAGCCAAGCTTTCAACAACGCAACCAAAATTTGTAGATAATCCAGTTACAATGTCATGATCAATTGATAGGACCATAGTGGATTTGGTGTAGTTTACAAATAAACCCGTGGACAGGCTAAACAACTGCAGTAGTGTTTTGGTACAAAATTATAAGTGTATCATCAACATATTGTATGATGGGATATTGTTGCCCAAAAGTTTGGTCCAGATCAGTAGGCAGACACACAATATTGTTTCTTATGTGATAACTATGTATTGTTACTCAAGTCTCTTCTTTTAAAGAGGAACTTGCGAATAAAATGAATAAATATAAAATTGCAGTAATTAATATTTAATAGGTTAATTTATGTAAAATATACCAAATCGGGCGCCCTTATGTCCTGCTTATAGCGAGATGTAGGGAACTCTGCCTCAAGGCGAGCGCTAGATAGGCCTGCACAACTCGCGGTAGGCCACAACCTCATTTTTTTTCTGTTTTTTTTTCGTTTTTGTTCTTATTTTTGTTTACTTCCAAATATTCTGTAATATATTAGAAAGAACACTACATAAAAACATTTGAAAAAGTTTTTGCCAAGTATTTAAAGATGTTAAATGTGTGTAGAGAAAATGTTTCTCATGTATACCTAAGAAATACGCTGTGTATGATTTTTTAATCTTGTATTTAAAATGTAAATCAAGCATTTGAAAAATATTAAATGTGTACAGAAAACATATTGACCATCTATTAAAAAATGTTAATCTTGCATTTATAAACATGTTTATCATGTATTAGAATTTTTTAAATCTTGTATGAAAAATACTTAATCAAGTATTTGAAAAATGTTAAAATGTGTATGAAAATGTACATCATTTATTCAAAAAATGATAATATTGTGTTGGAAAATATTAATCAAGCATTGAAAAAATGCTTAGAATGCGTGCCAAGAATATTGGCTGTGTACTCAAAAAATGTTAAACCTATATTTAAAAAATGTAAACGTCTCTTAGAAAAAAAATTCTTGACGTATATAAAAAAAGAAAAAAGAAGGTCAAAGAAAAACAAAAAATAAAAAAGGAAAACAGAAGAAACAAGTGCAAAGAAATGGAAAACAGTGAATATCGATAGAGAAACAAAGAAAAACAAAACAAAATCGCTAAAAACCAAGAAAGAAAGAAAAAACAAAGTAAAAAAACAAAAAAGTAAAGTAATACCGAAGAAACCCATGAGAGAGACAAAGAGAAACAAGAAAAACGAATGAAAAAACAAAAACCAAAGTATAACAACGAAACAACGAAGCCAAAAGAAAAGCAGAGAAGAAATAAGAAAACCAAACAATAACAACAGAAAATGAAAAAAAATCCAAGCGAACAAAGCAATAACCGAAAGAACGAGTAACACGTTATTAGGCAGGCTCATATTCGTACGCGCTGACAGGAAAGCTTAGTTGAAAGACGTTTGCTAGTGTCGCTAGAAACAAGACATAAAGGCATGTACAATGGTTGATAAGACAGTCTTATTTTAAGCCTTCAATTTAATTTAGAGATGACCAAAAGTACTCATCTGTTCATTATGAACTTTATTGCAGAGTTGGGTCAGATTAATCAGCACCATGGACATTATACTCCTGCAAGAGATGTCGGGCCAAATCCTACAGTGAAGAAGTGGATCCCTCCATTGTTGGGGAACGTAGTAATTTCAAAAAATCCTACGCACACACAGGATCATGGTGATGCATAGCAACGAGAGGGGAGAGTGTTGTCCACGTACCCTCGTAGACCGAAAGCGGAAGCGTTATGACAACGCGGTTGATGTAGTCATACGTCTTCACGATCCGACCGATCCAAGTACCGAACGCACGGCACCTCCGAGTCCAGCACACATTCGGCTCGATGACGTCCCACGAACTCCGATCCAGCAGAGCTTCGAGGGAGAGTTCCGTCAGAACGACGGCGTGATGACGGTGATGATGATGCTACCGACGCAGGGCTTTGCCTAAGCACCGTTACGATATGATCGAGGTGGATTATGTTGGAGGGGGGCACCGCACACGGCTAAGAGATCAAGAGATCAATTGTTGTGTCTAGAGGTGCCCCCTGCCCCCGTATATAAAGGAGCAAGGGAGGAGGAGGCCAGCCCTAGGAGGGGCGCGCCAAGGGAGTAGGATTCCTACTCGTGGGAGTAGGTTTCCTCCTTTCCTAGTCCAAGTAGGAGAAGGGGGGAAGGGGGGAAGAGGAGAAGGAAGGGAGAGGGGGCTGCGCGCCAAACCCCTTGTCCAATTCGGACTGGGCTTGGGAGGGGCGCGCGCCACCTCCTGGCTGCTGCCTCTCCCTCCCACTAAGGCCCATTAAGGCCCAATACTTCTTTCCCGTGTTCCCGTAACTCCCCGGTACTCCGAAAAATATCCAAATCACTCGGAACCTTTCCGATGTCCGAATATAGTCGTCCAATATATCAATCTTTACGTCTCGACCATTTCGAGACTCCTCGTCATGTCCCAGGTCTCATCCGGGACTCCGAACTACCTTCGGTACATCAAATCACATAAACTCATAATACCAATCGTCACCGAACTTTAAGCATGCAGACCCTACGAGTTCGAGAACTATGTAGACATGACCGAGACATGTCTCCGGTCAATAACCAATAGCGGAACCTGGATGCTCATATTGGCTCCTACATATTCTACGAAGATCTTTATCGGTCAAACCGCATAACAATATACGTTGTTCCCTTTGTCATCGGTATGTTACTTGCCCGAGATTCGATCGTCGATATCTCAATACCTAGTTCAATCTCGTTACCGACAAGTCTCTTTACTCGTTCCGTAATACATCATCCCGCAATTAACTCATTAGTTACAATGCTTGCAAGGCTTATAGTGATGTGCATTACCGAGTGGGCCCAGAGATACCTCTCCGCCAATTGGAGTGACAAATCCTAATCTCGAAATACGCCAACCCAACAAGTACCTTCGGAGACACCTGTAGAGCACCTTTATAATCACCCAGTTACGTTGTGACGTTTGGTAGCACACAAAGTGTTCCTCCGGTAAATGGGAGTTGCATAATCTCATAGTCATAGGAACATGTATAAGTCATGAAGAAAGCAATAGCAACATACTAAACGATCAAGTTCTAAGCTAACGGAATGGGTCAAGTCAATCACATCATTCTCCTAATGATGTGATCCCGTTAATCAAATGACAAGTCATGTCTATGGCTAGGAAACTTAACCATCTTTGATTCAATGAACTAGTCAAGTAGAGGCATACTAGTGACACTCTTTTTGTCTATGTATTCACACATGTATCAAGTTTCCGATTAATACAATTCTAGCATGAATAATAAACATTTATCATGAAATAAGGAAATAAATAATAACTTTATTATTGCCTCTAGGGCATATTTCCTTCAGTCTACCACTTGCACTAGAGTCAATAATCTAGTTCACATCGCCATGTGATTTAACACCAATAGTTCACATCACCATGTGATTAACACCCATAGTTCACATTGTTATGTGACCAACACCCAAAGGGTTTACTAGAGTTAATAATCTAGTTCACATCGCTATGTGATTAACACCCAAAGAGTACTAAGGTGTGATCATGTTTTGTTTGTGAGATAAGTTTAGTCAACGGGTCTGCCAAAATTCAAATCCGTATGTATTTTGCAAATTTCTATGTCTACAATGCTCTGCACAGAGCTACTTTAGCTAATTGCTCCTACTTTTAATATGTATCCAGATTGAGACTTAGAGTCATCTGGATCGGTGTCAAAACTTGCATTGACGTAACCCTTTATGATGAACCTTTTGTCACCTCCATAATCGAGAAACATATCCTTATTCCACTAAGGATAATTTTGACCGATGTCCAGCGATCTACTCCTAGATCACTATTGTACTTCCTTGCTAAACTTAGTGTAGGGTATACAATATATCTGGTACACAGCATGGCATACTTCGTAGAACCTATGGCTGAGGCATAGGGAATGACTTTCATTCTCTTTCTATCTTTTGCCGTGGTCGGGCATTGAGTCTTACTCAATTTCACACCTTGTAACACAGGCAAGAACTCTTTCTTTGACTGTTCCATTTTGAACTATTTCAAAATCTTGTCAAGGTATGTACTCATTGAAAAAAAACTTATCAAGCGTCTTGATCTATCTCTATAGATCTTGATGCTCAATATGTAAGCAGCTTCACCGAGGTCTTTCTTTGAAAAACTCCTTTTCAAATACTCCTTTATGCTTTCCAGAAAGATTCTACATTATTTCCGATCAACAATATGTCTTTCACATATACTTATCAGAATTGTTGTAGTGCTCCCACTCACTTTCTTGTAAATACAGGCTTCACCGCAAGTCTGTATAAAACTATATGCTTTGATCAACTCTTCAAAGCGTATATTCCAACTCCGAGATGCTTGCACCAGTCCATAGATGGATCGCTGGAGCTTGCACATTTTGTTAGCACCTTTAGGATTGTCAAAACCTTCTGGTTGCATCATATACAACTCATCTCTAATAAATCCATTAAGGATTGCAGTTTTGTTATTCATTTGCCAGATTTCATAAAATACGGCAATTGCTAACATGATTCAGACAGACTTTAAGCATCGATACGAGTGAGAAAATCTCATCGTAGTCAACACCTTGAACTTTGTCAAAAACCTTTTTCGACAAGTCTAGCTTTGTAGATAGTAACACTACTATCAGCGTCCGTCTTCCTCTTGAAGATCCATTTATTTTCTATGGCTTGCCGACCATCGGGCAAGTCAACCAAAGTCCACACTTTGTTCTCATACATGGATCCCATCTCAGATTTCATGGCCTCAAGCCATTTCGCGGAATCTGGGCTCATCATCGCTTCCTCATAGTTCGTAGGTTTGTCATGGTCAAGTAACATGACCTCCAGAACATGATTACCGTACCACTCTGGTGCGGATCTCACTCTGGTTGACCTACGAGGTTCGGTAGTAACTTGATCTGAAGTTACATGATCATCATCATTAGCTTCCTCACTAATTGGTGTAGGAGTCATAGGAACAGATTTCTGTGATGAACTACTTTCCAATAAGGGAGCAGGTACAGTTACCTTATCAAGTTCTATTTTCCTCTCACTCACTTCTTTCGAGAGAAACTCCTTCTCTAGAAAGGATCCATTCTTAGCAACAAATATCTTGCCTTCGGATCTGTGATAGAAGGTGTACCCAACTGTCTCCTTTGGGTATCCTATGAAGACACATTTCTCCGATTTGGGTTCAAGCTTATCAGGTTGAAGCTTTTTCACATAAGCATCGCAGCCCCAAACTTTAAAAAACGACAACTTTGGTTTCTTGCCAAACCACAGTTCATATTGTGTCGTCTCAACGGGTTTAGATGGTGCCCTGTTTAACGTGAATGCAGCTGTCTCTAATGCATAACCCCAAAACGATAGTGGTAAATCGGTAAGAGACATCTTAGATTGCAACATATCTAATAAAGTATGGGTACGATGTTCGGACACACCATTACGCTGTGCTGTTCCAGGTGGCGTGAGTTGTGAAACTATTCCGCATTGTTTCAAATGAAGACCAAATTCGTAACTCAAATATTCTCCTCCACGATCAGATCATAGAACTTTATTTTCTTGTTACGATGATTTTCCACTTCACTCTGAAATTATATGAACTTCTCAAATGTTTCAGAATTATGTTTCATCAAGTAGATATACCCATATCTG
Organism: Aegilops tauschii subsp. strangulata; assembly: GCF_002575655.3. Taxonomy (NCBI): domain Eukaryota; kingdom Viridiplantae; phylum Streptophyta; class Magnoliopsida; order Poales; family Poaceae; genus Aegilops; species Aegilops tauschii. The sequence continues at coordinate 74,445,481 of NC_053035.3, forward strand.
CTCAAATCATATGTGAAGGTCAAAAAATAACGATACCCACCGCGAGCCTCAATATTCATCGGACCACATACATCAGTATGTATGATTTCCAACAAATCTGTTGCTCGCTCCATTGTTCCAGAGAACGGCGTTTTAGTCATCTTGCCCAAGAGGCATGGTTCGCAAGCATCAAATGATTCATAATCAAGTGATTCCAAAATCCCATCAGCATGGAGTTTCTTCATGCGCTTTACACCAATATGACCTAAACGGCAGTGCCACAAATAAGTTGCACTATCATTATCAACTCTGCATCTTTTGGCTTCAATATTATGAATATGTGTATCACTACGATCGAGATCCAACGAACCATTTTCATTGGGTGTATAACCATAGAAGGTTTTATTCATGTAAACAGAACAACAATTATTCTCTAACTTAAATGAATAATCGTATTGCAATAAACATGATCAAATCATATTCATGCTCAACGCAAACACCAAATAACATTTATTTAGGTTCAACACTAATCCCGAAAGTATAGGAAGTGTGCGATGATGATCATATCAATCTTGAAACCACTTCCAACACACATCGTCACTTCACCCTTAACTAGTCTCTGTTTATTTTGCAACTCTTTTCGAGTTACTACTCTTAGCAACTGAACCAGTATGAAATACCGACGGGTTGCTATAAACACTAGTAAAGTACACATCAATAACATGTATATCAAATATAATTTTGTTCACTTTGCCATCCTTCTTATCCGCCAAATACTTGGGGCAGTTCCGTTTCTAGTGACCAGTCCCTTTGCAGTAGAAGCACTCAGTTTCAGGCTTAGGTCCAGACTTGGGCTTCTTCACTTAAGCAGCAACTTGCTTGCCGTTCTTCTTGAAGTTCCCCTTCTATCCCTTTGCCCTTTTCTTAAAACTAGTGGTCTTGTTAACCATCAACACTTGATGCTCTTTCTTGATTTATACCTTCGTCGATTTCAGTATCACGAAGAGCTTGGGAATCGTTTCCGTTATCCCTTGCATATTATAGTTCATCACGAAGTTCTAGTAACTTGGTGATAGTGACTAGAGAACTTTTTCAATCGCTATCTTATCTGGAAGATTAACTCCCACTTGATTCAAGCGATTGTAGTAATTAGACATTCTGAACACATGCTCACTAGTTGAGCTATTCTCCTCCATCTTGTAGGCAAAGTGTTCTCATAGGTCTCATACCTCTCGACACGGGCACGAGTTTGAAATACCAATTTCAACTCTTGGAACATCTTACATGCTCCGTGGCGTTCCAAAAACGTCTTTGAAGCCCCGATTCTAAGCCATAAAGCATGGTGCACTAAACTATCAAGTAGTCATCATATCGAGCTTGCCAAATGTTCATAACATTGCATCTGCTCCTGCAATCGGTCTGTCACCTAGCTAGCGGTGCATCAAGGACATAATTCTTCTGTGCAGCAATGAGGATAATCCTCAGATCACGGATCCAATCCGCATCATTGCTACTAACATCTTTCAACTTTGTTTTCTCTAGGAACATATCAAAAATAAAACAGGGGAGCTAGACGCGAGCTATTGATCTACAACATAGATATGCTAATACTATCAGGACTAAGTTCATGATAAATTAAAGTTCAATTAATCATATTACTTAAGAACTCCCACTTAGATAGACATCCCTCTAATCATCTAAGTGATCACGTGATCCAAATCAACTAAACCATGTCCGATCATCACGTGAGATGGAGTAGTTTTCAATGGTGAACATTACTATGTTGATCATAGCTATTATATGATTCACGCTCGACCTTTCGGTCTCAGTGTTCCGAGGCCATATCTGCATATGCTAGGCTCGTCAAGTTTAACTTGAGTATTCCGCGTGTACAAAACTGTCTTGCACCCGTTGTATTTGAACGTAGAGCTTATCACACCCGATCATCACGTGGTGTCTCAGCACGAAGAACTTTCGCAACGGTGCATACTCAGGGAGAACACTTATACCTAGAAATTTAGTGAGAGATCATCTTATAATGCTACCGTCGATCTAAGCAAAATAAGATGCATAAAAGATAAACATCACATGCAATCAATATAAGTGATATGATATGGCCATCATCATCTTGTGCTTGTGATCTCCATCTTCGAAGCACCGTCATGATCACCATCGTCACTGGCGCGACACCTTGATCTCCATCGTAGCATCGTTGTCGTTTCGCCAATTATTGCTTCTACGACTATCGCTACCGCTTAGTGATAAAGTAAAGCAATTACAGGGCGATTTCATTGCATACAATAAAGCGGCAACCATATGGATCCTGCCAGTTGCCGATAACTTCGGTTACAAAACATGATCATCTCATACAATAAAATATAGCATCATGCCTTGACCATATCACATCACAACATGCCCTCCAAAAACAAGTTAGACGTCCTCTACTTTATTGTTGCAAGTTTTACGTGGCTGCTACGGGCTGAGTAAAAACCGTTCTTACCTACGCATCAAAACCACAACGATAGTTCGTCAAGTTAGTGCTATTTTAAACTTCTCAAGGACCGGGCGTAGCCACACTCAGTTCAACTAAAGTTGGATAAACTGACACCCACTAGTCACCTGTGTGCAAAGCACGGCGGTAAAAACCAGTCTCGCGTAAGCGTACGCGTAATGTCGGTCCGGGCCGCTTCATCCAACAATACCGCTGAACCAAAGTATGACATGCTGGTAAGCAGTATGACTTGTATCGCCCACAACTCACTTGTGTTCTACTCGTGCATATAACATCTACGCATAAAACCTGGCTTTGATACCACTGTTGGGGAATGTAGTAATTTTAAAAAAATTCCTACACACACACAGGACCATGGTGATGCATAGCAATGAGGGGGGAGAGTGTTGTCCGCGTACCCTCGTAGACCGAAAGCGGAAGCGTTATGACAACGCGGTTCATGTAGTCGTACGTCTTCACGATCCGACCGATCCAAGTACCGAACGCACGGCACCTCCGAGTTCAGCACACGTTCAACTCGATGACGTCCCACGAACTCCGATCTAGCAGAGCTTCGAGGGAGAGTTCCGTCAGCACGACGGTGCGATGATGGTGATGATGATGCTACTGACGTAGGGCTTTGCCTAAGCACCGCTACGATATGATCGAGGTGGATTATGGTGGAGGGGGGCACCGCACACGGCTAAGAGATCAAGAGATCAATTGTTGTGTCTAGAGGTGCCCCCTGCCCCCGTATATAAAGGAGCAAGGGAGGAGGAGGCCGGCCCTAGGAGGGGCGCGCCAAGGGAGTAGGATTCCTAGTCCTAGTGGGAGTAGGTTTCCTCCTTTCCTAGTCCAACTAGGAGAAGGGGGGAAAGGGGGGAAGAGGAGAAGGAAGGGAGAGGGGTTCGCGCCCCAAACCCCTTGTCCAATTCGGATTGGGCTTAGGAGGGGCGCGCGCCACCTCCTGGCTGCTGCCTCTCCTTCCCACTAAGGCCCATTAAGGCCCAATACTTCTTTCCCGTATTCCCGTAACTCCCCGGTACTCCGAAAAATACCCGAATCACTCGGAACCTTTCCGATGTCCGAATATAGTCGTCCAATATATCGATCTTTACGTCTCGACCATTTCGAGACTCCTCGTCATGTCCCCGATCTCATCCGTGACTCCGAACTACCTTAGGTACATCAAATCACATAAACTCATAATACCGATCGTCACCGAACTTTAAGCGTGCGGACCCTACGGGTTCGAGAACTATGTAGACATGACCGAGACATGTCTCCGGTCAATAACCAATAGCGGAACCTGGATGCTCATATTGGCTCCTACATATTCTACGAAGATCTTTATCGGTCAAACCGCATAACAACATACGTTGTTCCATTTGTCATCGGTATGTTACTTGCCCGAGATTCAATCGTCGGTATCTCAATACCTAGTTCAATCTCGTTACCGGCAAGTCTCTTTACTCGTTCCGTAATACATCATCCCGCAACTAACTCATTAATTACAATGCTTGGAAGGCTTATAGTGATGTGCATTACCGAGTGGGCCCAGAGATACCTCTCCGGCAATTGGAGTGACAAATCCTAATCTCGAAATACGCCAAGCCAACAAGTACCTTCGGATACACCTGTAGAGCACCTTTATAATCACCCAGTTACGTTGTGACGTTTGGTAGCACACAAAGTGTTCCTCCGGTAAACGGGAGTTGCATAATCTCATAGTCGTAGGAACATGTATAAGTCATGAAGAAAGCAATAGCAACATACTAAACGGTCAAGTGCTAAGCTAATGGAATGGGTCAAGTCAATTACATCATTCTCAAATGACAAGTCATGTCTATGGCTAGGAAACTTAACCATCTTTGATTCAACGAACTAGTCAAATAGAGGCATACTAGTGACACTCTTTTTGTCTATGTATTCACACATGTATCAAGTTTCCGATTAATACAATTCTAGCATGAATAATAAACATTTATCATGAACTAAGGAAATAAATAATAACTTATTATTGCCTCTAGGGCATATTTCCTTCATCCATTTCCTGGTAAGGTGAAAATTAATATAGACGCGGCCGTTTCTCCACATGGAAATTTCAGTACTGCGGCTGCAGTTTGCAGAAGCGAGCAAGGGGAGGTTTTGGGAGCTTCATTTTGTGTTATACATGGTCTTTCGGATCCATCTTCTCTTGAAGCAGTGGCTTGTCGAGAAGCTCTTTCTCTCGCAGAAGATCTTGGACTACTACAGCTTCATATTGCATCGGATTGCAAGAATGTTATTAAACACATACATGAATCATCCGGTGGTATATATAATTGGAGTGATCAGGGATATAAAATCATGGTGCTATAATTTTATTTCGTGTATTTTTATTCATGAGTCGAGGGCGTCGAATTATGAGCATCATGTACTAGCTAGGCATGCACTTTCTTTAGATCACGGGGCAACACGTCTGGTTGGGTCAGCCCCATGTTTTGGTTGTTTCACATGTTTTTGTGAACTTTGATCAATAAAAAGATAAAAGCACAGGAAGCAAACGCACCTGGGCCGAGCCATGTTGTTGATTTTTCTTCAACCTCATTATTTTTGTGCTTTCTTCAGTTTGGTTTAGCATGGATTATATGTCTTGTCTTATTCCCAGTTTTTCTTCATTATAAAATTTCCGGCTCTACGGCCAACCCTGTTTTGTTTGTTTCCTGTTTACATATGCTCTGCTGGGTTTTTCTAGTTTTATTTTTGCCTTTTCTCATTAAATTATTTTTTCCCGTTTCCATGTTTTTTTAGAGTGCTCACAATTTTGGAACAATGTGCTCGAATTTATGAATGTTCACAAATTTCAAAAAATATTCGTTAATTTTTAAAAAATGAGGCACATTTTGAAATGTACGAGAATTTATAATATACTCACTAATATATTAAATGTGCATGCATTTTAATTATTTTGTTCAAGTTTGAAAGTTTTCTATGAATTTCAAGAAAAGCCTGTGAACTTGATGAAAATTTTCATAGTTATTTAAAAACAAATTCACGACTAAAAAGGAAAAAGAAGTGAACCAAAAGCCCAAAGTAAGCTGAAAAAATCTGGCGACACAAGCAAAACAAAAGAAGACAAGATAAAAGAAAAAAGCATAAAAAAGGGGAATTGTTTGCTATTGAAACAAAGAGAAAGGAGTGTTTATTGGCTGGCCCAATCGCAAGCGCCGTGTGCGTTTGCTCGACTATACATGGCATTTATAGCACTGGTCACGGGCATAAAGAAGAAAGCGCTGACACTCTCATTCACTCCTACTCTAAGGGCATGTTCTGATCTCCTCCAACTTCACAAAACTTCACAAATCCAGCTTCACTAGCCAGCTTCACGCTTCATCTGGCGATTCCCGAGCGTTCTGCGTCGTGTGTGCAGCTTCTCCCATTGCTGCAGCCCAGCTGGGAGGTTGTGGGCCTATTGGGCGCTACTGGGCCGGTTGGAGGCAGCCCAGTATGGGCTAGGCATCGAGGGAAGCCGCCCCTGTACCGATTCGATGGAGAGCGAGAGGAGCGTTATGTTTCGTGCGAGCGTACCGGTTCGCTGGCTTGGACTTGGCGGTGGCACTTCGGTTGTAATACTGGCCAACTCCAGCTTTTTCCCATCGGTGGAGCTGGGCCGACGCTGCTCCAGGATTTTGCACTGCCATCGGGCAAAACTTCGAGAAGCCAGCTTCTCGTAGCAAAACTGTTCGGGACAAATTCATCTGTGAAGTTTGTGAAGTGTAGAGCTGCAGGACTTTAGAACAGGCCTTAATAGTCCGGACCATCTAATATCAGTTCTATACAGGAGCCCAAAACCGGTTTTGTGAAGCTGGTAGAAGCTTTTGAATGGTTTTGTGAAGGCTCTAGAAGCTATTGTTCGATTTTATTTTCTTTGTATTTATTTTCTGTTTTTTCTCATTTTTGAATTTCAAATCAAGAACAAATTTTGAATTCATGTATGTTTTCAAGTCCTTGAACTTTCTTTCAAATTTTTTATTTTTCTAAAATTAGGTAAAAGAAATCTAAATTCGTGATTTTTTAAATTCATGATTTTTTTGAATTCAATAACTTTTATAAAACTCAAGAATATTTAGGAAATACAAGAATTTTTCCCGAACCGAAACATTTTTTATTTCAGGTTTTTTGCGAGTAGTACTTCTTTTTCTTCATAAACGAGGAGAGTGTGCGAGCATGCCTTGACTTTAGAGCATCTTCAAAAGGCGTACTATGTTAGCCGCGCGCTCGAAAAAAGTGCTTTATTGCGCGCGGGACCGAAAAGTGCGCTCCAGCAGCCGTGCTAAAATCAGCGTGCGGCAAAGTAGGTTCAGCGCGCAGGAAAAAAACGGCATCACGCGCTGCTTATTTAGTGTGCCCGCTCGCGCGCGCTGCAAAATCTGGGCTGCTGCAGGTGGGGCCGTCGGATTGAGCACCGTGTTTTTGCACTTCTGATAAAGCAAAACACCAGCCAGCGTGCTAAAACGCTATTTCGGCGTTGCAAAAAATATATAGCGCACCGCGCAACCGCTCATCTGTTGAAGATACTCTTAGGCCATGTACAATGCTAGGTGCCTAGGGAGATGCTTAAGAAAATAAACCGTATTTTTTTAAAGCACCGGTGCCTATTTCTACAGAAAAGACGCTTAATTATCGTCTATCCTATAGAAATAAACATCAGTGCTTTAAAAAAATGATTTATTTCTCTAAACACCTCACCTAAGCACCTTGCGTTGTATAAGTCCTTAGAAAGCGTGCGTGCATGCCTGAGCGATCCTAGCGAATCGAGGCGAGCGGGCGACCTATATTTTGGGCCGCGGCTGGCTTGGCCCACATACGACAGGAGGAGGAGCATGGAGAATTCGTGTTCGAGAAAAATCCTATACGACGCACTCTGCGTCAAAATATAGGGGTATCGCACACTCTTTCTTAGCGATTGAACGAGATGGGCAGGCCCATTAGAAGCGTTCCACCAATCCCGGTTTTGGGAACCTGCTGGAAGGTTCCAGCTGATTTTCCCCGGTTTTGGGAACCTTCTAGTTGGTTCCTGAACTGGTTTTTTCTTTCTTTTTTAATTTTTCTTTCTTTAATTTTCCTGTTTCTTTATTCTTTTCTCTCTTTTTCGTGTTCCTTTTTCTTTAGTTTTTCCTTTTTCGTGTCTTTGGAAAAATGTTCTTAAATTTCGAAAAAGTTTGATTTATCATAAATTGTTCAACATTTCAAAAATTGTTTCCCTTTTCAAATTGTATTCAGAAATTCAGAAAATATTCGTGCTTTTCAAAAATTGTTCATAATTTCACAATTTCTCAAATTTTGTTCAGTATTACAAAAATTGTCTCAAGTTTATAGTAATATGTGGGTTTTCAAATATTTTCGGGAGTTTAAAAAATGTTCAATTTTTTTTAAATAATGTTCGTATTTTTAAATATACATTGGTCATTTTTTAAATATACATTGAACATTATTTTAAATATACATTGAACATTATTTTAAATATACATTGGACATTTGCCAGTTCGTATTTTTTCAGTAGTACTTTTTTTCCAAACAATTTTTAAATATACATTGGACATTTTCGTAATGTACGCTGAACAACTTTTAACTAGATATTGAACATTTTGGTGATATACGCTGAGCAATTTTTGAATTGTGAGCAAAATTTTAAAACGTGAACAAATATGAAAACCATGAGCAATTTTCGAAATCATGAACAAAATTTGATATTTCAAAATATTTTCTTGAAAAAAAAGTACAAAAAACAAAAAAGGATAGCATGAAAGGAAATAAAAAGAAACAGAAACAAAAATAATAAGAGAAAAAAAGAAAAAAAGAAAGAAAACAGGGAAAACCCGTTAAAAGAAAAAAAAGTAAGAAAACTCGTTGAGGGAACATCACTGGGCCGCCCTGTTTCGCGGTGGTGGCTCTTCAGCGGAAGCGCGCCAGTTTGACGCTCGCGCGCGTCAAATTTGGATTGCCAGGAGCATGCGCATCGCATTGCCTGCAACTCCATGTAAAATGGATCATGACTGGTCACCCATGTAATAAAGGTACAAATTTCTTCTAAGTCTGACAAATATCCTGCAATTTATATGTAATATTTTTTTAGTAATATGAAGAGCTAAAACATGAGAAATAAATAATGCAGCGCACAGAAAATAAAATATTTACGCACTTCTAAAAAATGTCATATGATTTTTGAAAGTGTTCATATATTTTCAGTAGTTGCTCAGATATTTTCGAAAGGTTCAAGTATTTTTAAAAGGTTCATGTAACTTGGAAATGTGTTTGATGCCTTCCGAAAAACAAATCATGCGATTATAAGAATGGTCATGTATTTAAAACCAGTTATTGTAATTAAGAAAACTGTTCTATGCATTTTTTTAAGAAATGATCATGTAAGCTACAAATGTGTTCATGTATTAAAAATGTTCTTCTACTTTGAAATAATGTTTGACATATTAAAAAAATTAATGTAATTAAACGAATTGGTTGATGTATTATGAAAAAGTATTCATGTAATTCAATTATTGAAATACTGTTTGACACAGTTTAGTACAGATTTTCAAGTAAGTAAAAGAAGTGTAAGATGCATTTTAAATTATTACATGTATTTAATCTTGACATGAGTAAACAAGGAAAGTTTTGAACATATCTCTAAGAATGTTTGTGTAATTAAGAAATTGTTTGCACATTTAGAAAAATGTTTATATGGTTTACAGAAAAATCATGCCTTTGACAGAAGATGTCCATGTAATGTTCAACGAGCAATTTAAAATTTTGTTGGTTTTTGTTAAAATAGTATTCATATACTTTTTATAACTTAAAGGAAAATAAAAAAATATTAAACACATTTATAAATATTATGTTTTTTTAAATCATGTAACTAAAAGCAAACGAAACAAGGGAAAGATATACAATCAGGGAAACAGTTACAAAACAAAGAAACCCATTAGAGCGCACCCCAACCGGATGAAAGTTTGACATGGAAACTTAAAAGAAAACCATTGGGAATGGCAAATCCTAAACGACGCCTTTTTTTGGGGAATCCTAGATGACGTCTTAAGCGTCCGTTTTAGGTATTTACGCAATTGAGCGCACACCTCCAGCCGCGCTGGGCCGGCCCATTTTCATTTTTTTCTTTAATGTTTTAAAAACGCAAAAAACTGCAAGAGAAGGCACGATTTCAACCAGCAATCTCGCGGACATGAACAGGAAAAAACCAAACAAAACTGTTTCCAATAAAAGAAAAAGAAAGAAGGTTAAAAGGCTCTAAGTAAACATGAAAAGGTGGCTGGTCGTGCGGTTATGGCAGCACACGTACAGTGGCGAGATTGGGACGCGGCTTGCCTGCTCCTGTCCCGTGCTCCCATCCCTGCTCCCTTCCATCAGTTTTTCATCCAACGACTGCCGCTAATTCCCTTTACCGCGTCGCTTTTTTGGCCCAAAAAACCCACAGACCTCTGTATTTCCCTCTGTTCCCAATATGTATTCCTTCTCTTCCCTTTCGCCTTCCCATCCGATAGCCGACCGCGGGGAGCGGAGGGATCCAGTGAATCAGCTATCGCCCGCCCCGTCGATCTCGTTCTGCTCCCGCCTCCGCGGCCTTGAGCGAGAGTCCGTCAGTGTGAAGGTAGCGGAGAAAAGCTTTAAGCCCAACTCGCAGTTGCCAGCTATGGCGCCGCCCCCGTCCAAAATGTGGATCCTCTCCCGCCGTAAGACGGCCTCCGCCTCCTAGTTCGTGCTCGCACCAAAGGCCGGCTCTCGAAGTTGCCTGCGATGGGACGACGATGGTCGAGATCAGGGCGGGGATAGTGGAGGCGGTGGTGTTGGAGGCCGTGCCGCCCTAAAGACCGTGGCGGAGGCCGCGGCGACCGAGGTGGCCCCCATCCAGCGGCTCTTCCAGCGAGGTCGCCTTGCTCTACTCCATACTCAATATGGTTACTAAGCCCGCTCCCTCTCCTCTTCCTATCTACTGTTTTCTGCACAGTTCAGATATCTGATCTGATTAATTTTGTCTGTAGCTACTAGTAATTGAGCACACATGCAGAAGGGGATCTTGCAAATTAATTTTCCTCATACCGAGATTCGTTTAAACCTAAAATATTGTAGATGGAATTAGTTTCTACATGTCCTGGATGCCTACCTAGCTGAGTTTTACTTGATAAAATAATTCTATAATTGTTCTCTGCATCCTGAAGGTGCTCAGTTTGATACTTTTTTCTCTAAAAAGATGTTGAAATGCAATGGATTTAGACTTGGAACAGTCTTGCATTGCACAAAATTCTGATTTTGTCATGTATTGGTGGAATAAAATGAAATTTAATAGCTCCTGGTGGTGATTTTTGTATACAGGATGAGGCCAAAGGACAATGAACAAAGTGAACAAACTACTCCTTAGATTGATGCATGCAAATTAATATGATTTGGATCCTGATCCAGGTGACGGCGGCCGTGGCGCTTCATTACCGCACTGATGGAGTGCTGGTGTGCTTGTCAGGTTAGACAAAAAACCTATGTTGTTGGTAATATAATAGTTTGTAGTTGATGGAAACCAGGCCAAACTGCAGCTTGGTTCATATTGGTTGTGCAGCAGTACTTATACTATAAATCACAATATCGCTATTAATTTCATCCAACTTGAGGGCTATCATTGTTTCACAACTTGTCTATAATGAGTTGACAATAATTAAAGTAGAAAGTGGGGGTAAAAATCCTGCATTCCATTCATAATCGTTTAAGCTATCAACAGATGGTAACACGGAAAGTAAGTGAATCTTCAATCCATGGTTATATGCTCATAGGTTCTAATAGAATTGCAAGAACATACATAAGATAATACTCTATAACATATATTAAGCTGGCTTCTGTTGGAGGAATGGTAGATTCTGTCCTGGCATCATCATGAGAGTAGAGGTACCACCGGTAGGAGTCTGTCGTTAGAAGAATGGTAGATTCTCCCCTGGCATCATCACGGGAGTACACGTACCACCAACGGGTCTCGCTGATCCTCGTACAGTCTTCTCCTTGACCTTCATACCTCTTGGCATGTGAAGCCCCTCATTATGCTTTGAAACTCTAGCAGAGTCGATGTTCAGACCTGCAACGTAAAGTTAAATGTGAGTCTTAGTTTGAAAACTCTATGCAACTAGTGGTATAGTATATACCTTGTGAAACGGAGGAGTTACCAAATCCGGATTTGGATCCGGATCAGTTCTAATTTTCAAGCTTTGCTCAACATCTCGTGCTAGCTGCCTTCAGCCTTCAGCTTGGGAGTAGTTTGTGACGCCTTGAAGTCACACTTCACCTCTACAAATCTTTTATCCGCAACGAGCCGCTCAAAATGCTCAACAAAAGTAAGCATGTCATACTTAATACTAATGTACCGCTTTCGTTCATTATTCATGCTTTCACTTCTTTGGGTAGTGCTCATGTGGGCCGAGAATGTGTTTCTGCCATACACTACTGCCCATTGCTCCCTTTTCTCAAACAACCTTTGCAGCCAGGTATTGTCACGTAGTCCATACTGTCTAGCATTCTATTCCATTCATTTATAAAATCGTCTTCTTCCTCAATATCATAGATACAGTGCTGAAAATCTGCATTGAACTTCTTATATTCTTCAACAACCCCAGCAAGGTGCTTGCAAGCATTTTGGTTCATATGCCACACACAAAGTCTATGGTGAGACTGAGGAAGGACTTTCCTGATTGCCGTGGCCATTGCTACATCTTCATCGGTCAGAATAGCCTTTGGATGTTTCCCAGACATAGCTGTTAGAAATGTTCTCAAAAGCCAACCAAAACTTTCAGTTGTTTCATCATAGAGAAGTGTAGCACCAAAGACAGTAGTTTTCTTGTGATTATTCACCCCAACAATCAAACCAAATGGACGCCCATCATCTAGTTTCCTATATGTGGTGTCAAAGCATACAACATCACCAAACATTGCCTAGTCTGATATCATTTTGGAGTCAGCCTAAAAATATTAGTTATCAGATCATCCTCGTCAACTTGAATTGAATAGAAAAAATTGGCATCTTCTTTTACCTTCTTCTCCATGTATTCTAACACTCCCCCGTGTCTCCTTTCTTTGCTTGCAGTGTTCTCTTAGAATACAAATGGTTTTTCATATCTTCAGGTGCAAACCCAAGATTTGGAAGTCCACATGCTTCTTTGGCCATAAGATCAATAGTTGCTTTATTCAAAATGCCTACAGACTTTGCAACTTCAGCGCTTGCTATTTGTGCTTCTGTGACTTTCCTTTGGGATCTTAAGTATAGGGCCATGTCTCCTGTAGCAAGAGGGTGGTTATGTTCTACCTCAAATTCATACACATAATACAATCCTTTTTTAGACTTATCTTCATATGAGCTTGACAACCACATCGTATTTCAGGCCTACTGTTACTGAAAGAATCCTCTCTGCTTTCTTCAACTCGGAATCCTGTCAATTAAAGTAATTTTCTCAGTGAATCCAAAAGTAATAGTATAACCAAAATAAAATACAAGCAACCCACACCTTGACGGGAGCATGTAAATGTTCATTGTTGTATTACAGTAGTATTCTTCACTTTATGGTGACTCCCTCCTCGGATGCTAAAACCAGTACCTTTTGCATACTTGTTATAAAAGGAGTAGTGTAACATCCCAAATTTTCAATTTGGATGTTATACATAGGTCATCATATGCATATCATATTTGCAGGAAATATGCCCTAGAGGCAATAATAAAGTTATTATTTATTTCCTTATATCATGATAAATGTTTATTATTCATGCTAGAATTGTATTAACCGGAAACATGATACATGTGTGAATACATAGACAAACAGAGTGTCACTAGTATGCCTCTACTTGACTAGCTTGTTGATCAAAGATGGTTATGTTTCCTAGCCATAGACATGAGTTGTCATTTGATTAACGGGATCACATCATTAGGAGAATGATGTGATTGACTTGACCCATTCCATTAGCTTAGCACACGATCGTTTAGTATTCTGCTATTGCTTTCTTCATGACTTATACATGTTCCTATAACTATGAGATTATGCAACTCCCGTTTACCGGAGGAACACTTTGTGTGCTACCAAACGTCACAACGTAACTGGGTGATTATAAAGGTGCTCCACAGGTGTCTCCAAAGGTACTTGTTGGGTTGGCGTATTTCGAGATTAGGATTTGTCAATCTGATTGTCGGAGAGGTATCTATGGGCCCACTCGGTAATGCACATCACTTAAGCCTTGCAAGCATTGCAACTAATGAGTTAGTTGTGGGATGATGTATTACGGAACGAGTAAAGAGACTTGCCGGTAACGAGATTGAACTAGGTATTGAGATACCGACGATCAAATCTCGGGCAAGTAACATACCGATGACAAAGGGAACAACGTATGTTGTTATGCGGTTTGACCGATAAAGATCTTCGTAGAATATGTGGGAGCCAATATGAGCATCCAGGTTCCGCTATTGGTTATTGGCCGGAGACGTGTCTCGGTCATGTCTACATAGTTCTCGAACCCGTAGGGTCCGCACGCTTAAAGTTTTGATGACAGTTATATTATGAGTTTATATGTTTTGATGTACCGAAGGTAGTTCGGAGTCCCAGATGTGATCACAGACATGACGAGGAGTCTCGAAATGGTCGAGACATGAAGATTGATATATTGGACGACTATATTCGGACACCGGAATGGTTCCGGGGTTATCGGATATATACCGGAACCCCCCGAGGGTTTAATGGGCCTACATGGGCCTTAGTGGAGAAGAGGAGAGGCGGCTAGGGCAGGCCGCGCGCCCCCTCCCCCTCTAGTCCGAATTGGACAAGGAGGGGGGGCCCTTTCCTTCCTCTCTCTCTCCTCTTTCCCCCTTCTCCTAATCCAACAAGGAAGGGAGGGAGTCCTACTCCCGGTGGGAGCAGGACTCCTCCTGGCGCGCCCCTCTCCTGGTCGGCCGCCTCTCCCCCCTTGCTCCTTTATATACGGGGGCAGGGGGGCACCCCAAAGACACAACAATTGATCATTGATCTTTTAGCCGTGTGCGGTGCCCCCCTCCACCATAGTCCACCTCGATAATATCGTAGCGGTGGTTAGGCAAAGCCCTGCGTCGGTAGAACATCATCATCGTCACCACGCCGTCGTGCTGACAAAACTCTCCCTCAACACTCGGCTGGATCGGAGTTCGAGGGACGTCATCGGGCTGAACGTGTGCTGAACTCGGAGGTGCCGTGCGTTCGGTACTTGATCGGTCGGATCGTGAAGACGTACGACTACATCAACCGCGTTGTGCTAACGCTTCCGCTTTCGGTCTACGAGGGTACGTGGACACACTCTCCTCTCTCGTTGCTATGCATCATCATGATCTTGCGTGTGCGTAGGAATTTTTTTTGAAATTACTACGTTCCCCAACAGTGGCATCCGAGCCTGGGTTTATGCGTAGATGTCATATGCACGAGTAGAACACAAGTGAGTTGTGGGCGATATAAGTCATACTGCTTACCAGCATGTCATACTTTGGTTCGGCAGTATTGTTGGATGAAGCGGCCTGGACCGATATTATGCGTACGCTTACGTGAGACTGGTTTTACCGCTGTGCTATGCACACAGGTGACTAGCGGGTGTCAGTTTCTCCAACTTTAGTTGAACCGAGTATGGCTACGCCCGGTCCTTGCGAAGGTTAAAACATCACCAACTTGACAGACTATCGTTGTGGTTTTGATGCGTAGGTAAGAACGGTTCTTGCTCAACCCGTAGCAGCCACGTAAAATTTGCAACAACAAAGTAGAGGACGTCTAACTTGTTTTTGTAGGGCATGTTGTGATGTGATATGGTCAAGGCATGATGCTAAATTTTATTGTATGAGATGATCATGTTTTGTAACCGAGTTATCGTCAACTGGTAGGAGCCATATGGTTGTCGCTTTATTGTATGCAATGCAATTGCCCTGTAATACTTTACTTTATCACTAAGCGGTAGCGATAGTCGTAGAAGCATAATATTGGCGAGACGACAACGATGCTACGATGGAGATCAAGGTGTCGCGCCGGTGACGATGGTGATCATGACGGTGCTTCGGAGATGGAGATCACAAGCACAAGATGATGATGGCCATATCATATCACTTATATTGATTGCATGTGATGTTTATCTTTTATGCATCTTATCTTGCTTTGATTGACGGTAGCATTATAAGATGATCTCTCACTAAATTATCAAAGTATAAGTGTTCTCCCTGAGTATGCACCGTTGCGAAAGTTCTTCGTGCTGAGACACCACGTGATGATCGGGTGTGATAGGCTCTACGTTCAAATACAACAGGTGCAAAACAGTTGCACACGCGGAATACTCAGGTTAAACTTGACGAGCCTAGCATATAACAGATATGGCCTCGGAACACGGAGACCGAAAGGTCGAGCGTGAATCATATAGTAGATATGATCAACCATAGTGATGTTCACCATTGAAACTACTCCATCTCACGTGATGATCGGACATGGTTTAGTTGATTTGGATCACGTGATCACTTAGAGGATTAGAGGGATGTCTATCTAAGTGGGAGTTCTTAAGTAATATGATTAATTGAACTTAAATTTATCATGAACTTAGTACCTGATAGTATTTTGCTTGTCTATGTTGATTGTAGATAGATGGCCCATGCTGTTGTTCCGTTGAATTTTAATGCGTTCCTTGAGAAAGCAAAGTTGAAAGATGATGGGTAGCAATTACAAGGACTGGGTCCGTAACTTGAGGATTATCCTCATTGCTGCACATAAGAATTACGTCCTGGAAGCACCGCTAGGTGCCAGACCTGCTGCAGGAGCAACACCAGATGTTATGAACGTCTGGCAGAGCAAAGCGGATGACTACTCAATAGTTCAGTGTGCCATGCTTTATGGCTTAGAACCGGGACTTCAACGACGTTTTGAACGTCATGGAGCATATGAGATGTTCCAGGAGTTGAAGTTAATATTTCAAGCAAATGCCCGGATTGAGAGATATGAAGTCTCCAATAAGTTCTACAGCTGTAAGATGGAGGAGAATAGTTATGTCAGTGAGCATATACTCAAAATGTCTGGGGTATAACAATCACTTGATTCAACTGGGAGTTAATCTTCTGGATGATAGCGTCATTGACAGAATTCTTCAATCACTGCCACCAAGCTACAAGAGCTTCGTCATGAACTATAACATGCAAGGGATGGATAAGACAATTCCCGAGCTCTTCGCAATGCTAAAGGCTGCGGAGGTAGAAATCAAGAAGGAGCATCAAGTGTTGATGGTCAACAAGACCACTAGTTTCAAGAAAAAGGGCAAAGGGAAGAAGAAGGGGAACTTCAAGAAGAACAACAAAAAAGTTGCTGCTCAGGAGAAGAAACCCAAGTCTAGACCTAAGCCTGAGACTGAGTGCTTCTACTGCAAACAGACTGGTCCTGGAAGCGGAACTTCCCCAAGTATTTGGCGGATAAGAAGGATGGCAAGGTGAACAAAGGTATATGTGATATACATGTTATTGATGTGTACCTTACTAATGCTCGCAGTAGCACCTGGGTATTTGATACTGGTTCTGTTGCTAATATTTGCAACTCAAAACAGGGACTACAGATTAAGTGAAAATTGGCTAAGGATGAGGTGACGATGCGCGTGGGGAATGGTTCCAAAGTCGATGTGATCGTGGTCGGCACGCTACCTCTACATCTACCTTCGGGATTAGTTTTAGACTTGAATAATTGTTATTTGGTGCCAGCGTTGAGCATGAACATTATATCTGGATCTTGTTTGATGCGAGATGGTTATTCATTTAAATCAGAGAATAACGGTTGTTCTATTTATATGAGTAATATCTTTTATGGTCATGCACCCTTGAAGAGTGGTCTATTTTTATTGAATCTCGATAGTAGTGATACACATATTTATAATATTGAAGCCAAACGATGCAGAGTTGATAATGATAGTGCAACTTATTTGTGGCACTGCCGTTTAGGTCATATCGGTGTAAAGCGCATGAAGAAACTCCATACTGATGGACTTTTGGAACCACTTGATTATGAATCACTTGGTACTTGCTAACCGTGCCTCATGGGCAAGATGACTAAAACGCCGTTCTCCGGAACAATGGAGCGAGCAACAGATTTGTTGGAAATCATACATACAGATGTATGTGGTCCGATGAATGTTGAGGCTCGCGGCGGATATCATTATTTTCTCACCTTCACAGATGATTTGAGCAGATATGGGTATATCTACTTAATGAAACATAAGTCTGAAACATTTGAAAAGTTCAAAGAATTTCAGAGTGAAGTTGAAAATCATCGTAACAAGAAAATAAAGTTTCTACGATCGGATCGTGGAGGGGAATATTTGAGTTACGAGTTTGGTCTTCATTGAAACAATGCGGAATAGTTTCGCAACTCACGCCACCCGGAACACCACATCGTAATGGTGTGTCCGAACGTCGTAATCGTACTTTACTAGATATGGTGCGATCTATGATGTCTCTTACTGATTACCGCTATTTTTTTGGGGTTATGCTTTAGAGACGGCTGCATTCACGTTAAATAGGACACCATCGAAATCCGTTGAGATGACGCCTTATGAACTGTGGTTTGGCAAGAAGCCAAAGTTGTCGTTTCTTAAAGTTTGGGGCTGCGATACTTATGTGAAAAAGCTTCAACCTGATAAGCTCGAACCCAAGTCGGAAAAATGTGTCTTCATAGGATACCCAAAAGAGACTGTTGGGTACTCCTTCTATCACAGATCCGAAGGCAAGACTTTTGTTGCTAAATTTGGAATCTTTCTAGAAAAGGAGTTTCTCTCGAAAGAAGTGAGTGGGAGGAAAGTAGAACTTGATGAGGTAACTATACCCACTCCCATATTGGAAAGTAGTTCTTCACAGAAACCGGTTTCTGTGACACCTACACCAATTAGTGAGGAAGTTAATGATGATGATCATGAAACTTCAGATCAAGTTGTTACTGAACCTCATAGGTCAACCAGAGTAAGATCCGCACCAGAGTGGTACGGTAATCCTGTTCTGGAGGTTATGTTACTGGACCATGACGAACCTACGAACTATGAAGAAGCGATGGTGAGCCCAGATTCCACAAAATGGCTTGAGGCCATGAAATCTGAGATGGGATCCATGTATGAGAACAAAGTGTGGACTTTGGTTGACTTGCCCAATGATCGGCAAGCCATTGAGAATAAATGGATCTTCAAGAAGAAGACTGACGCTGACGGTAATGTTACTGTCTATAAAGCTCGACTTGTTGCGAAAGGTTTTCGACAAGTTCAAGGGATTGACTACGATAAGACTTTCTCACCCATAGCGATGCTTAATGATACGTCTCCAACGTATCTATAATTTTTGATTGCTCCATGCTATATTATCTTCTGTTTTGGACATTATTGGGCTTTATTATTCACTTTTATATTATTTTTGGGACTAACCTATTAACCGGAGGCCCAGCCCAGAATTGCTGTTTTTTGCCTATTTCAGAGTTTCACAGAAAAAGAATATCAAACGGAGTCCAAACGGAATGAAACCTTCGGGAACGTGATTTTCGGAACGAACATGATCCAGAGGACTTGGACCCTACGTCAAGAAAGCTACCAGGAAGCCACGAGGTAGGGGGGCGCGCCTACCCCCCAGGCGTGCCCTCCACCCTCGTGGGCCCCACGTTGCTCCACCGACGTACTCTTTCCTCCTATATATACCTACGTACCCCCAAACGATCAGATACGGAGCCAAAAACCTAATTCCACCGCCGCAACCTTCTGTACCCACGAGATCCCATCTTGGGGCATGTTCCGGAGCTCCGCCGGAGGGGGCATCAATCACGGAGGGCTTCTACATCAACACCATACCCTCTCCGATGAAGTGTGAGTAGTTTACCTCAGACCTTCGGGTCCATAGTTATTAGCTAGATGGCTTCTTCTCTCTTTTTGGATCTCAATACAATGTTCTCCCCCTCTCTCGTGGAGATCTATTCGATGTAATCTTATTTTGCGGTGTGTTTGTTGAGACCAATGAATTGTGGGTTTATGATCAAGTTTATCTATGAACAATATTTGAATCTTCTCTGAATTCTTTTATGTATGATTGGTTATCTTTGCAAGTCTCTTCGAATTATCAGTTTGGTTTGGCCTACTAGATTAATCATTCTAGCAATGGGAGAAGTGCTTAGCTTTGGGTTCAATCTTGCGGTGTCCTTTCCAAGTGACAGTAGGGGCAGCAAGGCACGTATTGTATTGTTGCCATCGAGGATAACAAGATGTTTTCTATATCATATTGCATGAATTTATCCCTCTACATCATGTCATCTTGCTTAAAGTGTTACTCTGTTCTTATGAACTTAATACTCTAGATGCATGCTGGGTAGCGGTCGATGTGTGGAGTAATAGTAGTAGATGCAGGCAGGAGTCGGTCTACTTGTCTCGGACGTGATGCCTATATACATGATCATACCTAGATATTCTCATAACTATGCTCAATTCTGTCAATTGCTCAACAGTAATTTGTTCACCCACCGTAAAATACTTATGCTCTTGAGAGAAGCCACTAGTGAAACCTATGGCCCCCGGGTCTATTTTCCATCATATTAATCTTCTAACACTTATTTATTTCCGTTGCTTTTATTTTACTTTGCATCTTTATCATAAAAATACCAAAAATATTATCTTATCATATCTATCAGATCTCACTCTCGTAAGTGACCGTGTAGGGATTGACAACCCCTTATCGCGTTGGTTGCGAGGATTTATTTGTTTGTGTAGGTGCGAGGGACTCACGCGTAGCCTCCTACTGGATTGATACCTTGGTTCTCAAAAACTGAGGGAAATACTTACGCTACTTTGCTGCATCACCCTTTCCTCTTCAAGGGAAAACCAACGCAGTGCTCAAGAGGTAGCAAGAAGGATTTCTGGCGCCGTTGCCGGGGAGGCTTACGCGAAGTCAAGACAAGATTTGACTCCCGACAACGAGCCATTTCTGGCGCCGTTGCCGGGGAAGTCTACGCAAAACTCAACATACCAAGTACCCATCACAAACCCTTATCTCCCGCATTACATTATTTGCCATTTGCCTCTCGTTTTCCTCTCCCCCACTTCACCCTTGCTGTTTTATTCGCCCTCTCTTTTTCGTTCGCCTCTTTTTCGCTTGCTTTTTGTGTTGGATTGCTTGTTTGTCACTATGGCTCAAGATAATACCAAATTATGTGACTTTACCAATACCAACAATAATGATTTCCTTAGCACTCCGATTGCTCCTCTTACCGATACTGAATCTTGTGAAATCAATGCTGCTTTGTTGAATCTCGTCATGAAAGATTAATTCGCCGGCCTTCCTAGTGAAGATGCTGGTACTCATCTAAATAGCTTCGTTGATTTGTGTGATATGCAAAAGAAGAAAGATGTTGACAATGATATTGTTAAATTGAAGCTATTTCCTTTTTCGCTTAGAGATCGTGCTAAAGCTTGGTTTTCGTCTTTGCCTAAAAATAGTATTGATTCTTGGAATAAGTGCAAAGATGCTTTTATCTCGAAGTATTTTCCTCCCGCTAAGATTATCTCTCTTAGAAACAATATTATGAATTTTAAGCAACTTGATCATGAACATGTTGCACAAGCTTGGGAGTTAATGATACGTAATTGCCCCATGCATGGTTTGAATTTGTGGATGATTATACAAATTTTTTATGCCGGATTGAATTTTGCTTCTAGAAACCTTTTAGATTCAGCCGCAGGAGGCACTTTTATGGAAATCACTTTAGGAGAAGCTACTAAACTCCTAGATGATATTATGGTTAATTATTCTCAATGGCACACTAAAAGATCTACTAATAAAAAAGTGCATGCGATAGAAGAAATTAATGTTTTGAGTGGAAAGATGGATGAACTTATGAAATTATTTGCTAGTAAGAGTGTTTCTTCTGATCCTAATGATATGCCTTTGTCTACTTTGATTGAGAATAATAATGAATCCATGGATGTGAATTTTTTTGGTAGGAATAATTTTGGTAACAACGCGTATAGAGAAAACTTTAATCCTAGGCCTTATCCTAGCAATTTTTTCTAATAATTATGGTAATTCCTACAACAATTCTTATGGAAATTTTAATAATATGCTCTCTGAATTTGAGACTAGTGTTAAAGAGTTTATGAATTCACAAAAGAATTTCAATGCTTTGCTTGAAGAAAAAATGCTTAAAGTTGATGAATTGGCTAGGAACGTTGATAGAATTTCTGTTGATGTTGATTCTTTGAAACTTAGATCTATTCCACCTAAGCATGATATCAATGAGTCTCTCAAAGCCATGATAATTTCCATTGATGAGTGCAAAGAAAGAACCGCTAGGATGCATGTTAAGAAAGATTGCTTTATGAAAGCGTGTTCTTCTAGTTCTTATGAAAATAAAGATGAAGATCTAAAAGTTATTGATGTGTCCCCTATTAAATCTTTGTTTTGCAATATGAATCTTGATAATGATGGGACTGAATATGATCCACCTTTACCTAGAAGGCATTCCAAAAATTCGGAGTTTTTAGATCTTGATGCTAAAATTAATAAAAGTGGGATTGAAGAAATCAAAACATTAGATGTTAATGTACCCACTATTTTGGATTTCAAGGAATTTAATTATGATAATTGCTCTTTGATAGATTGTATTTCCTTGTTGCAATCTGTGCTAAATTCTCCTCATGCTTATAGTCAAAATAAAGCTTTTACCAAACATATCGTTGATGCTTTGATGCAATCTTATGAAGAAAAACTTGAGTTGGAAGTCTCTATCCCTAGAAAACTTTATGATGAGTGGGAACCTACTATTAAAATTAAGATTAAAGATCATGAATGCTATGCTTTGTGTGATTTGGGTGCTAGTGTTTCCACGATTCCAAAAACTTTGTGTGATTTGCTAGGTTTCCGTGATTTTGATGATTGCTCTTTAAATTTGCACCTTGCGGATTCCACCATTAAGAAACCTATAGGAAGAATTAATGATGTTCATATTGTTGCAAATAGGAACTATGTGCCCGTAGATTTTATTGTTCTTGATATAGATTGCAATCCTTCATGTCCTATTATTCTTGGTAGACCTTTCCTTAGAACGATTGGTGCAATTATTGATATGAAGGAAGGGAATATTGGATTCCAATTTCCATTAAAGAAAGGCATGGAACACTTCCCTAGGAAGAAAATAAAACTACCATATGAATCTATTATGAGAGCCACTTATGGATTGCCCACCAAAGATGGCAATACTTAGATCTATCCTTACTTTTATGCCTAGCTAGGGGCGTTAAACGATAGCGCTTGTTGGGAGGCAACCCAATTTTATTTTTATTTTTTTGCTTTTTTCCTTTTGTTTAGGAATAAATTTTTGATCTAGCCTATGGTTAGATGTGTTTTTATGTTTTAATTATTGTTTGTGCCAAGTTAAACCTATAGGATCTTCTTGGATGATAGTTATTTGATCTTGCAGAAAATTCCAGAAACTTTCTGTTCACGAAAATAATTGTTAAAAATCACCAGAACGTGATAAAATATTGATTCTAATTACTTCTGATCAATAAACAAATTTCCTAGGTCTTCCTATTGTGGCTGATTTTTTGGAGTTCCAGAAGTTTGCGTTAGTTACAGATTACTACAGACTGTTCTGTTTTTGACAGATTCTGTTTTTCGTGTGTTGTTTGCTTATTTTCATGAATCTATGGCTAGTAAAAGAGTTTATAAACCATAGAGAAGTTGGAATACAGTAGGTTTAACACCAATATAAATAAAGAATGAGTTCATTACAGTACCTTGAAGTGGTCTTTTGTTTCTTTCGCTAACGGAGCTCACGAGATTTTCTGCTAAGTTTTGTGTTGTGAAGTTTTCAAGTTTTGGGTAAAAGATTTGATGGATTATGGAACAAGGAGTGGCAAGAGCCTAAGCTTGGGGATGCCCATGGCACCCCCAATATAATCTAAGGACACCATAAAGCCAAAGCTTGGGGATGCCCCGGAAGGCATCCCCTCTTTCGTCTACTTCCATCGGTAACTTTACTTGGAGCTATATTTTTATTCACCACATGATATGTGTTTTGCTTGGAGCGTCTTGTAGATTTGAGTCTTTGGTTGTTAGTTTACCACAATCATCCTTGCTGTACACACCTTTTGAGAGACACACACATGATTCGGAAATTATTAGAATACTCTATGTGCTTCACTTATATCTTTTGAGTTATATAGTTTTTGCTCTAGTACTTCACTTATATCTTTTAGAGCACGGTGGTGGATTTATTTTATACTATTGATCTCTCATGCTTCACTTAGATTATTTTGAGAGTATTAAATAGCATGGTAATTTGCTTAAATAATCCTAATATGCTAGGTATTCAAGAATAGTAAAAACTTTCTTATGAGTGTGTTGAATACTAAGAGAGGTTTGATGCTTGATAATTGTTTTGAGATATAAAGGTGGTAATATCATAGTTGTGCTAGTGGAGTAATTGTGGAATTGAAAAATACATGTGTTGGAGTTTGTGATTCCCGTAGCATGCACGTATGGTGAACCGTTATGTAACAAAGTCGGAGCATGAAGTATTTGTTGATTGTCTTCCTTCGTGTGGCGGTCGGGATCGCGCGATGGTTAACTTCTACCAACCCTTCCCCTAGGAGCATGCGTAATAGTACTTTGCTTCGAGGGCTAATAAATTTTTGCAATAAGTATATGAGTTCTTTATGACTAATGTGAGTCCATGGATTATACGCACACTTACCTTTCCGCAATTTTCTAGCCTCTTCGGTACCGCGCATTGCCCTTTCTCTCCTTGAGAGTTGGTGCAAACTTCGCCGGTGCATCCAAACCCCGATATATGATATGCTCTATCACACATAAACCTCCTTATATCTTCCTCAAAACAGCCACCATACCTACCTATCATGGCATTTCCATAGCCATCCCGAGATATATTGCCATGCAACTTTCCACCGTTTCATTTATCATGACATACTCCATCATTGTCATATTGCTTTGCATGATCATGTAGTTGACATTGTATTTGTGGCAAAGCCACCGTTCATAATTCTTTCATACATGTCGCTCTTGATTCATTGCATATCCCGGTACACCGCCGGAGGCATTCATATAGAGTCATATTTTGTTCTAAGTATTGAGTTGCAATTCATGAGTTGTAAGTAAATAAAAGTGTGATGATCATCATTATTAGAGCATTGTCCCAAGTTAGGAAAGGATGATGGAGACTATGATTCCCCCACAAGTCGGGATGAGACTCTGGACTAAATAAAAAAAAGAGGCCATAAAAAAGAGAAAAGGCCCAAATAAAAAAAAGGAAAAAAATTGAGAGAAAAAGAGAGAAGGGACAATGTTACTATCCTTTTACCACACTTGTGCTTCAAAGTAGCACCGTGATCTTCATAATAGAGAGTCTCTCATTTTGTCACTTTCATATACTAGTGGGAAATTTCATTATAGAACTTGGCTTGTATATTCCAATGATGGGCTTCCTCAAATGCCCGAGGTCTTCGTGAGCAAGCAAGTTGGATGCACACCCACTTAGTTTCTTTTTGAGCTTTCATACACTTATAGCTCTAGTGCATCCGTTCCATGGCAATCCCTACTCCTCGCATTAACATCAATTGATGGGCATCTCCATAGCCCGTTGATTAGCCTCGTTGATGTGAGACTTTCTCCTTTTTTTGTCTTCCCACATAACCCCTACCATTATACCTTATTCCACCATAGTCCTATATCCATGGCTTGCGCTCATGTATTGCGTAAGAGTTGAAAAGGCTGAAGCGCGTTAAAAGTATGAACCAATTGCTTGGCTAAAACCGGGGTCGTACATGATATGAATATTTTGTGTGGGGAGGATGGAGCATAGCCAGACTATATGATTTTGTAGGGATAACTTGCTTTGGCTATGTTATTTTGATAAGACATAATTGCGTAGTTAGTATGCTTGAAATATTATTGTTTTTATGTCAACATTAAACTTTTATCTTGAATCATATCAAATCTGAACATTCATGGCACAATAAGAAGAATTACATTGAAATTATGCCAAGTAGCATTCCACATCAAAAATTCTGTTTTTTTTTCATTTACCTACTCGAGGACGAGCAGGAATTAAGCTTGGGGATGCTTGATACGTCTCCAACGTATCTATAATTTTTTATTGCTCCATGCTATATTATCTTCTGTTTTGGACATTATTGGGCTTTATTATTCACTTTTATATTATTTTTGGGACTAACCTATTAACCGGAGGCCCAGCCCAGAATTGCTGTTTTTTTGCCTATTTCAGAGTTTCGCAGAAAAAGAATATCAGACGGAGTCCAAACGGAATGAAACCTTCGGGAACGTGATTTTCTGAACGAACATGATCTAGAGGACTTGGACCCTACGTCAAGAAAGCTACCAGGAAGCCACGAGGTAGGGGGCGCGCCTACCCCCCCAGGCGCGCCCTCCACCCTTGTGGGCCCCATGTTGCTCCACCGACGTACTCTTTCCTCCTATATATACCTACGTACCCCCAAACAATCAGATACGGAGCCAAAAACCTAATTCCACCGCCGCAACCTTCTGTACCCACGAGATCCCATCTTGGGGCCTGTTCCGGAGCTCCGCCGGAGGGGGCATCAATCACGGAGGGCTTCTACATCAACACCATAGCCTCTCCGATGAAGTGTGAGTAGTTTACCTCAGACCTTCGGGTCCATAGTTATTAGCTAGATGGCTTCTTCTCTCTTTCTGGATCTCAATACAATGTTCTCCCCCTCTCTCGTGGAGATCTATTCGATGTAATCTTCTTTTGCGGTGTGTTTGTTGAAACCGATGAATTGTGGGTTTATGATCAAGTTTATCTATGAACAATATTTGAATCTTTTCTGAATTCTTTTGTGTATGATTGGTTATCTTTGCAAGTCTCTTCGAATTATCAGTTTGGTTTGGCCTACTAGATTGATCTTTCTTGCAATGGGAGAAGTGCTTAGCTTTGGGTTCAATCTTGCGGTGTCCTTTCCCAGTGACAGTAGGGGCAGCAAGGCATGTATTGTATTGTTGCCATCGAGGATAACAAGATGGTTTTTTTTATCATATTGCATGAATTTATCCCTCTACATCATGTCATCTTGCTTAAAGCGTTACTCTGTTCTTATGAACTTAATACTCTAGATGCATGCTGGATATCGGTCGATGTGTGGAGTAATAGTAGTAGATGCAGGCAGGAGTCGGTCTACTTGTCTCGGACGTGATGCCTATATACATGATCATACCTAGATATTCTCATAACTATGCTCAATTCTGTCAATTGCTCAACAGTAATTTGGTCACCCACCGTAAAATACGTATGCTCTTGAGAGAAGCCACTAGTGAAACCTATGGCCCCCGGGTCTATTTTCCATCATATTAATCTTCTAACACTTAGTTATTTCCGTTGCTTTTATTTTACTTTGCATATTTATCATAAAAATACCAAAAATATTATCTTATCATATCTATCAGATCTCACTCTCGTAAGTGACCGTGTAGGGATTGACAACCCCTTATCGCGTTGGTTGCGGGGATTTATTTGTTTGTGTAGGTGTGAGGGACTCGCGCGTAGCCTCCTACTGGATTGATACCTTGGTTCTCAAAAACTGAGGGAAATACTTACGCTACTTTGCCGCATCACCCTTTCCTCTTCAAGGGAAAACCAACGCAGTACTCAAGAGGTAGCACTTAAGTCTGTCCGAATCATGTTAGCAATTGCCACATTTTATGATTATGAAATTTGGCAAATGGATGTCAAAACTGCATTCCTGAATGGATTTCTGGAAGAAGAGTTGTATATGATGCAACCGGAAGGTTTTGTCGATCCAAAAGGAGCTAACAAAGTGTGCAAGCTCCAGCGATCCATTTATGGACTGGTGCAAGCCTCTCGGAGTTGGAATAAACGTTTTGATAGTGTGATCAAAGGATTCGGTTTTATACAGACTTTTGGAGAAGCCTGTATTTACAAGAAAGTGAGTGGGAGCTCCGTAGCATTTCTGATATTATATGTGGATGACATAGTACTGATTGGAAATGATATAGAATTTCTAGATAGCATAAAGGGATACTTGAATAAGAGTTTTTCAATGAAAGACCTCGGTGAAGCTGCTTATATATTGAGCATCAAGATCTATAGAGATAGATCAAGATGCTTAATTAGACTTTCACAAAGCACATACCTTGACAAAGTTTTGGAGATGTTCAAAATGGATCAAGCAAATAAAGGGTTCTTGCCTGTGTTAAAAGGTGTGAAGTTGAGTAAGACTCAATGCCCGACCACTGCAGAAGATAGAGAGAAGATGAAAGA
Source organism: Aegilops tauschii subsp. strangulata (assembly GCF_002575655.3). Taxonomy (NCBI): domain Eukaryota; kingdom Viridiplantae; phylum Streptophyta; class Magnoliopsida; order Poales; family Poaceae; genus Aegilops; species Aegilops tauschii. Next base: position 74,473,294 of record NC_053035.3, read on the forward strand.
TGTTCCCTATGCTTCAGAAATAGGCTCTATCATGTATGCAATGCTATGTACCAGACTTGATGTGTGCCTTACTATAAGTTTAGCAGGGAGGTACCAAAGTAATCCAGGAGTGGATCACTGGACAGCGGTCAAGAACATCCTGAAATACCTGAAAAGGACTAAGGATATGTTTCTCGTTTATGGAGGTGACAAAGAGCTAGTCGTAAATGGTTACGTCGATGCAAGCTTTGACACAGATCCGGACGATTCTAAATCGCAAACCGGATACGTGTTTACATTGAACGGTGGAGCTGTCAGTTGGTGCAGTTCTAAACAAAGCGTTGTGGCGGGATCTACGTGTAACGCGGAGTACATAGCTGCTTCGGAAGCAGCAAATGAAGGAGTCTGGATGAAGGAGTTCATATTCGATCTAGGTGTCATACCTAGTGCATCGGGTCCAATGAAAATCTTTTGTGACAATACTGGTGCAATTTCCTTGGCGAAGGAATCCAGATTTCACAAGAGAACCAAGCACATCAAGAGACGCTTCAATTCCATCCGGGATCTAGTCCAGGTGGGAGACATAGAAATTTGCAAGATACATACGGATCTGAATGTTGCAGACCCGTTGACTAAGCCTCTTCCACGAGCAAAACATGATCAGCACCAAGGCTCCATGGGTGTTAGAATCATTACTGTGTAATCTAGATTATTGACTCTAGTGCAAGTGGGAGACTGAAGGAAATATGCCCTAGAGGCAATAATAAAGTTATTATTTATTTCCTTATATCATGATAAATGTTTATTATTCATGCTAGAATTGTATTAACCGGAAACATGATACATGTGTGAATACATAGACAAACAGAGTGTCACTAGTATGCCTCTACTTGACTAGCTTGTTGATCAAAGATGGTTATGTTTCCTAGCCATAGACATGAGTTGTCATTTGATTAACGGGATCACATCATTAGGAGAATGATGTGATTGACTTGACCCATTCCATTAGCTTAGCACACGATCGTTTAGTATTCTGCTATTGCTTTCTTCATGACTTATACATGTTCCTATAACTATGAGATTATGCAACTCCCGTTTACCGGAGGAACACTTTGTGTGCAACCAAACGTCACAATGTAACTGGGTGATTATAAAGGTGCTCTACAGGTGTCTCCAAAGGTACTTGTTGGGTTGGCGTATTTCAAGATTAGGATTTGTCACACCGATTGTCGGAGAGGTATCTCTGGGCCCACTCGGTAATGCACATCACTTAAGCCTTGCAAGCATTGCAACTAATGAGTTAGTTGCGGGATGATGTATTACAGAACGAGTAAAGAGACATGCTGGTAACGAGATTGAACGAGGTATTGAGATACCGACTATCGAATCTCGGGCAAGTAACATACCGATGACAAAGGGAACAACGTATGTTGTTATGCGGTTTGACCGATAAAGATCTTCATAGAATATGTGGGAGACAATATGAGCATCCAGGTTCCGCTATTGGTTATTGGCCGGAGACGTGTCTCGGTCATGTCTACATAGTTCTCGAACCCGTAGGGTCCGCACGCTTAAAGTTTCGATGACAGTTATATTATGAGTTTATATGTTTTGATTTACCAAAGGTAGTTCGGAGTCCCGGATGTGATCACGGACATGACGAGGGGTCTCGAAATGGTCGAGACATGAAGATTGATATATTGGACGACTCTATTCGGACACCGGAATGGTTCCGGGGGTTATCGGATATATACCGGAGTACCGGGAGGTTACCGGAACCCCCGGGAGTTTAATGGGCCTACATGGGCCTTAGTGGAGAAGAGGAGAGGCGGCTAGGGCAGGCCGCGCGCCCCCTCCCCCTCTAGTCCGAATTGGACAAGGAGGGGGGGCGGCCCCCCTTTCCTTCCTCTCTCTCCTCTTTCCCCCTTCTCCTAATACAACAAGGAAGGGAGGGAGTCCTACTCCCGGTGGGAGTAGGACTCCTCCTGGCGCGCCCCTCTCCTGGCCGGCCGCCTCTCCCCCCTTGCTCCTTTATATACGGGGGCAGGGGCACCCCAAAGACACAGCAATTGATCATTGATCTTTTAGCCGTGTGCGGTGCCCCCCTCCACCATAGTCCACCTTGATAATATCGTAGCGGTGGTTAGGCAAAGCCCTGCGTCGGTAGAACATCATCATCGTCACCACGCCGTCGTGCTGACGAAACTCTCCCTCAACACTCGGCTGGATCGGAGTTCGAGGGACGTCATCGGGTTGAACGTGTGCTGAACTCGGAGGTGCCGTGCGTTCGGTACTTGATCGGTCGGATCATGAAGACATACGACTACATCAACCGCGTTGTGCTAACACTTCCGCTTTCGGTCTACGAGGGTGCGTGGACACACTCTCCCCTCTCGTTGCTATGCATCATCATGATCTTGCGTGTGCGTAGGATTTTTTTTGAAATTACTACGTTCCCCAACAATATTTTATTTGCATTTTGGTTTGATCCTAGAAATCCTAAGCAACTCAAGGACTCACGGAGAGAGTTGGGGATTTCATTTATTTTCATATTTGAATTTTCTCAAATTTGAGAAGCGGATCATTTTGGTTTTAATATTTTTTCTTCGAATATTTCAAATATCAAAATAAAAGAGAAAAGATAATACAACTTCTTCAAAAAGAGAGAAAACTAGAGGAAATTTTTTAAAATCAAATAAATATTTATTTTGGATTTACTCGAGATTTTATTCGAATTAGAAAAATATGCATTTTTCAAAATTGCCTTTTTAGGCCAGGAAAATGTTCACCTTGTCCTAAATATTTTATTTAGACGGTGAAAATTGTTTTGGCATTTTTAGAATTTTTTTATATTTTATTAGGATTTTTGTTTTTCAGCGGAATTTATTTATATAAAAAACTTCCCGCCTGACTGGGCCGAAGGCCCAGCCGAGCAGGCCGGCCCGCAGCCGCGCCGCCTCCGACTCGGGACCGGAGTCCCGAGCGCGCCCGTCACCGCCGCCGTGTCCCGCCTGGACACGGGCACCGCCGCCCCCTCCCGCAAGCCACCGCCGCCTCCTCCCTTTAAATAGCGACCCGGGGCCCCCCTTAGACCCCGAACCAGCCGCCGCCGCCTGCAGCCCGCGCCGCCCCGCCGCCTCACCGCCGCACTGCCGCCACGCGCTACAGCCCGCGCCGCCCCGCCGTCTCGCTGGAGCCGCCGCGTCGTCGCCATTGTCCGCCGCCGGTCGAGTCCGGTTAACCGGTAAAAAACGACGGTTTTTCTTTTTGGAATTTTTTTCAGTTTGTTAGGTTAGATCGGTTTTTTTGTCGGTTTGTTAGTTTAGCGAACGTTCGCCCGAACATCTTCGTTAGCTAACGCGTTCGTTCGTTTGCCTCTGTTAGCGAACGTTCGTTCGTTAGCGTTTTTCTTTTCTTTTTTTCGCCTGGGACCTATCCGCGATTATTTTTATCGCAGATTAGCCCCAGATCTTCAAACCCTCGCAACTTTTCAACCGTTCGTCCAAATCGAGTGAAACCAGCGCCAAAATCTTCGTCTCGAACCCCTCTTTCCAGTTAATCAACTTGAACATGGTTTTGACTATTTAAAATTTGGTTTCAAGCAGATTTGAATTCGAACTTCTTTTGATCATAGTTTGAGTTTGGTAGCTCCGATTTGATTGATTCTTTTTGCAAATCGAAGCTCTTCAGTTGAATTTTCAGATTTGGGTTTTCTCATCTGAGTTTTACCCTTGCATCTATGATTGAGTGCTTATGTATGTTATTGTTTGTTTGCGATAGAATTTCAGAAGTGCGAAGCGTGCTACTACGAGTCTCTAGGGTTTCCAGATCGTCAGCAAGGCAAGTAACACTTTGATCATATCCCTTTATTACCCAGTTTTTATGCATGAGTTTCAACCCTCAAACATTGCATGAGTAGGATTTGATAACATGTGGGTATTGGCAGTGGCGGAGCCAAGGGGGGGGGGGGGGCGAGCAGGGGCCTGGCCCCCCTATCGATCGAGCAAACATCGAGTAGGCCGTAGATAATTAACGATATGATTCATTTACAGAAGTAATTGGCCCCCCTAAATCAACGTGATTTATGAAGAAAGGAAAAAGGGTCAATGTAAAAGCCCACTAGCGATCGTTTACAAGCCCATGACAAGGCCATATTTGTTGATTGGCCTCCGTTAAAAGTCTCCTGGGCGCTGGGCATTATTCCCTGTGATTAGCGATGCGCTGTTGCCGTCCTGCGCCCTCGCCGCCGTCCGCCTCTGCTCTCCATTCTCATGATCTGATTCATAAATGCAAGCTGATTCACTCGCCAATTATTCGTCCTACAGCCAATGATCTAGCCAAGGTTAATTCAGCACACTGTCTACTAATCTCTCTCAATTCCCATCTTCTATCATTAATTCGTTATACATCAGATTTCAACTTTTGGTTGTGTAATTTGTGATGCGTCGCGCTCGGGCACAGGCAATCGTTTGAAATCATGCACCTTCCAACCACGACCAGCAGTCTACCTCGACCTAGCGGTAGAGGGGACGAGTAGCGGCTGGGTTTGATTCTCTATGCATGTATTCTGACAGCATTGATCTTCTTTTTAGTACAACAACAAAGTTACATAATAGAACCAGTGATGATTTGACATTCAAACCTATTTATATGCAAGCTAAAAGCCAATCATTCAGTTATACAGTGATTCTTCTGTTTTGTAGAAGCACATTTCATGTCATATTTCAGGGTAGTTTGATTATCAACTTTATCTAGTCGGCTTCGGCTGCAAAAGGTTGTGTGTCTATGCAAAGTTAAAGATGAATGATACTCGGATGTAGAACTATTAGGTAGTTTGTGAGGCAAAAAAACTGACTTTAGCACCGGTCTGGCCCCCCTATGTCTAAATCCTGGCTCCGCCCCTGGGTATTGGGAAGTAGATTGAGGTAGTACCTATTGTATTTTTAATTCAAACCCTAGGAGTTACTTCTACGTTATGCTTATACTGCTATGCTATGCTCGTAGACATGGATTGGTTGAGTGATTCATGACAGATGTGAGAGGTTATTGTGAACTAAGGTTTTATTTAAGGTGGCTACTTTAACACACATCTGGGTGGATTGTTGGTGGGCACCTAGGGAATCCAGTGCTGTCCAAGGAGATCCCGAGGAATCCGTGTGATCATCCTATGGTTCGCCACCTCGGCTCAAAGGGATCATAAGATTATTCATGCTAGAAACTTCCGTGTGCAGCCACAAGCCATATGGGCTCTGGCATAGTTGAGTAAGTTGTGGGAATCCTTTCCATAATGGGCTAGCAGATGTAGGGGATTGTAGGTGTACCGGCCTATCTATCGGTTAAGGGGACCTCTTCGGAAAGACTATGTCTCGGTCATCCGTTTCTCAAACATCATGCAGTGCGAGAAATACAATGGAGGAGATCGAGTCTTGTGGGGAAAAGTGCGCAAACCTCTGTAGAGTGTACAAACCAAGGTAGTCAGAATCCCGATTCAACTGCTAGAATCCTACGACTTCACGACCCTACAGAAGCATGCCGATCCAAATCCCACTATGAATACGAATCAGGTAGAATCCATGTTGGGTCGCGATCCAAATCATAGAATCCTGTACAAAACTGTACAATCCCGACTATGCTATGGACTACATCCGATTCTGCTAACTTATCCAAGCCGTTTGTTTAGTTTTAGCAAAATAGTATACCATCATCCAAACCCCTTTTATATACCTCATGGACCTTTATTCCCCTCCCAGTCCAAACGCTCAGCCATAGGCACCTTTGATCTAGCTCTCAGAAACCCTAGATCGAAATTGAGGATCAGGCTAGTCGACATATGGAATTGGCGTGAAAAGGAGAATGCTTCAATATTGATCGGAGAAGGAGAGCAAGAACCTTCAAGGTTTAGCACTGTAGGTCAGATAGACAAGTGATCGACTATTCACGCACTCTAAAAAGAACATACGTAAATTTCGTGCATTGAAGGTTTAAATGTTCTATATATTTCCCTCTCATATATGTTCCATACATGCGAGCTAGATGGTAGGTTAGCCATAAAAAGAAGTGGAATACAACTAGCATTGATGTGTACGTTCTTTGCTCCATATTTAGTGCCAAAACTCTATAGAACCCATATAAATTTCTTGTGTGCATACAAAATATCTTATTTGAGTAAATCTAGTAGAATCCTCGATTCCACGACTCGATCTTACAACTCGATTCTGTCTGAAGAAAACCGATCCGACTCTGAATCCCGACTCTGACTACCTTGGTACAAACTAATCATGGTTAGCCGTGTCCGCGGTTAAGGACATCTTGAGTATCTGGTTCTTGAATTATTGATGTGATCTCAACACTCTAAATTAATTTTGTTGGGTTGTTAATTACTACTTAATTGGGATTGAGATGGGGTTTCCATTCTCAATGTTTATCAACCAACTTTGTAGTTGAATGAAATATATTCCTTTACAGTAGGGAAAAATTGGCTTTTCGCAAAAACATGATAACCATAGAGCCTCCACCAGCCATATATGCATGTAGTGTTAGCATTTACCTTGTTCATTGCTCTACAGTGTTATTTTGCCAGCATATTCCATGTGCTGACCCATTTCGGGCTGCAATGTATTATGTTGCAGACTTTTCAGACTAAGAGTAAGGTGCGCTAGGTCGTTGTCGTGCACTAAGCTATGCCGTTGGAGTTGATGGACTCATTTACCTTCGATGCTTCCGCAGTTATTTTTATTTAGATGGCCTTAAGCCATATTATTGTAATAAGTTCTCTTTTGAGACATTCGATGTAATAAGTGTGTGATTGCACTCTGTTATAACAATCCTTCGAGTACTGTGTGTGTCAGCATTACCAATCCGGGGATGACACTTATGCACAGAGATTTGACCGTCTGAGGTCAGATCGCTACAAGATGGTATCAGAGCACACGCTGATTGTTGGACGCGACCACTAAGATAAGCCATAGGTCACTCTTCTCTACTCATTTCTGACTCCTCTCCATTTTCCACTCTATACACTACAAAAAAATACACTTCCGTGATGATACGTGTTTGTCACAGTAGGTCGCGTTTTTTGTCATGCATGTACATCCATGACAAATTTATGACAGAATCAAGATAGTCATACCTGTGCTGTCGTAGAAGTGTTCCATGACATTACCAAAATTATCATCACGGAAGTGTCCACTTCCATGATGATAAATCGCGCGTCACAGAAGTGCTTTCGTCAAGGGTGGCCGACACGTGCCATCCACCGTAACGGAACGCCGTTAAGCTATCGGGTCGGGTTTTGGATCCGATAACCTGTTAACAGCCCCGACCAATGGGGATTTTCCACGTGTAAAATCATCATTGGCTGGAGGAAACACGTGTCGGCTCATCGTTGGGACAGATGTCATCCACTCATTGGACAGAAGGCGCTTATGATACGTCGACACGTGGCACGGCCCAACAGAGGCCCATTCCTGTGAAAAGGCCGGCCCGTTTGACTTGGTCAAAATGTGGCGGGCCGGCCCATGGAAAGCCTGTTAATAGCCCGTTTACAGCCTGCTAACCCAAGGCCCGTTACGCCCTATTCGAATTAGGACCAGTAGCGTCATCTAGGCCATCCAATATGATTCCAGCCCGTTTTCACTTCTGGCCCATGTATGGCCCATGACGTCTTTCGGCCCATATGAGGCCCTATGTAACTCTTGGCCTATTAACGGCCCATGGTGAATCTGGCCCGTAATGAACAGTGTATTACTTTACCCATTAACGGCCCGTGGTGAAACTGGCCCGTAAAGAACAGTGTATCACTTTACACCCATTAACGGCCCGTTATTCCGTTGGGCCATTTCCAGCCCATGTTATCTTTCGGCCTTCTCAGAGCCCATTTATTCTTGGGCTATTTTCCAGCATTCGTTTACTTATGGCCCGTTACTATCATTTTCTGCTTCTGGGCCAAATTCAGCCCGTGGTTATAGTCGGCCCGTTTGTGGTCCGTTAATACGTTGGGCCATTTTCATAGCGTCATCAAATACGGCCTATTAATGATGGCCCGTTATGGTCGGCCCATGAACGGACGATTCCAACTCTAGCCCGTTTACGGCCAGAATGTGGTCTGTTTGGCCCATGTTTGGCCAATTGATCATACGGCCCGTATAAGGCCCATTGATGATACGGCCCGTAGAAGGCCCATTGTTTCTACGGCCCGTAGAAGGCCCACCGTTTCTACGGCCCGTAGAAGGCCCACTGTTTCTACGGCCCGTAGAAGGCCCACTGTTTCTACGGCCCGTAGGAGGCCTAGTGTCACTACAGTAAATATTAGCCCATGGTTATTGTGGCCTAGTTTTAAAAAATAGGTTATTGCAGCCAGTAGCAAACCGCAGAAAAAGAACTGCACTGACTACAAGCAAACAAATAAACAAGACAACAAGGAAATAAATAAGCAAGCAACTTACACTAGGCTATCACGGCTATTACACATATTACATCCACTGGGCATCAAAGTTCGCCACCAGTGCAAATATAGGGAACACAGCAGCATATAAACGCCGCAGCAAAACAAGTCCAGAACTGAAACCACTTCAGAAGAGCTCAAGAAACAATATCCTGGGTACCCATAATGCTAGCAAGATGCTTAGCAAGCTTATTAACTTTCTCTTGTTTGGCGCTTAAGTCCTCCAGCGCTTGATGTTGCACAAGAAGGTATGCATCTGAATTCTGTAGGGACTTCCTCAGTCCTTCGGCTTCCTGTCGCATAACGTCTGATCGATGTCTTTCAACTTGAAGTTGAGACTCAAGAAGCCGAACTGATTCAGGCAACGAGTTCGAAGAGCTGGTGCCGGCAGTGGTAGCCAGTAACTCGAACACTACATCAAGACAGGACTTTGGGGTTGTCTTAGTGTCGTAAATATAGTTTTTATCAGCTTTCTTGGAGACCAACAGGGATGTCTCACTATCTTGAACCTTATCTGCATTACTTCCTTTACCATTGCATAACAGGGTACTCTTCTCCAATATTTTATCCGCGTTCTAAAAGAGAAACAAACAAACACATCTCAGGTTTACAATGTAGTATATGAAACTCATTTTGGTAAACCAGTTCAGTAGTAAGGTGGATAGGATAACAGCATGAAACAAACATATATCTATGTAGTATGGTCACTGTATGGTCTATATCATTCTAGTTTATGTTGCCAAATCAAGATAGATACAGTTCGAATCATATCTATTTAAGACAAAGTAGCATAGACAGAATATAAGTGTGGGAAACTACACAGCAATAACAACACTTGTAATGTGCATGGCATGAGAACATAACTGTTTATTCAATTGAAACTGAAATCAACATAGAGCAAGTTACAACAGCAAACAGCCAAACACGTTGAAGAAACATGTTTAAAACATACCTGTTGCGCCATTGGAGTTTCAATTGCATCCTTCAAATTTGAAATTAGTTGGTATCAGTAAATACAGTGATGCAAGAGCAAAGTAGTATGAACCATAGCTACGGAACCTGACCTGAGAACAATTCTTCTTCTGCTTTAAGCGTTGACTTCGGGTTCGGAGTGGTGGTCCTCGTGATTTGGGCACTGCAGTTGCCTTACTAACTGCTCGTGTTTGGGTGCTCTGTGGTGGAGACGGTGCTGTGTCAACGGGAACTGGGTGTCTATCTGCTAGGGTTGGGGTTAGAAGGGGTGTAGCTGGTTCTCTGTCCAACTGGGTAGGGGTACAATCTGCATGAGTGTGGGTTATGTGTGGTGGGGCTGGTTCTTGGGCAAGTACAACCGTGGTTCTATCTGCATTGACAGGTAGCACGATCTTTTCTGAAGACCGTGTTTTTACTCCCACAGATACTGCCATCACTCCCTCCAATTGAAATGGCTGATAAACAAGAAAAGTAGTTGAATGTACAGACATTGTAAGATAGACAGGTGCAATGGATAGTAGGGAAGAAAACAGGGCATGAAATAATTCACATTTATGTTGTCTAAGCAAACAGAATAGCAGGACATAATTTCACATATATGATGGCTAATTAAACAGGATAGCATGACACAATTTCACATGTATGATGGCTAACTAAACAGGATAGAATGACATACTTCAAAATATGATGACTATGTAAACAGGATGACATGATATAACTATACGATGTGTCTATTAAAGTGGTTGGCATGCCATAAATCACAAACATGCCGTCGATGGAAACATGATGTCATGATATAATTCACGGATAGAATGACATAATTTAAAATATGATGACTATGTAAACAGGATGAGATGATATAACTATATTATGTCTTTAGAAAATGGGTTGGCATGCCATAATTCAGATACATGCTGTCTATGTAAACATCATGGCATGACATAATTCAAATATATGATTTATATACTAAGGAAGTGAGCAGAGGGCAATCGCATATATGATGTGTCAACTAAGGAGATGGCATTCAATATTGTGTATATGATGTAAAAACTAAGCATTGCAATACAACATATGCATTATATGAGTAATATAACCCTGCCAAGTTTGAGCATACACCTCAGGGGGATAATAGGACTGGTCATCTGCCTCTGAATCCTCCTCTGAAGAGCTATCTGTAACCAGCAAGATATCTGCTTTAGCAGGTAGCATTGTCTGCTCTGAAGACCTTGTTTTCACTCCAGATTTCTCCATCACCAATTCAAATGGCTGATGCACAGGAAGAGCAGTTGAATATACAAACATTGTCGACAAAAGCAATGAGAAATACAAAAAAAGGACGGCATGATATAATTCACATATATGACGCTTGCCTAAACAGCATGGCATTGCATAATTCACATACATAATGCCTTGCAACAAGATAACATTGCATAATTCACATATATAATGTCTTGCAACAAGATGGCATTGCATAATTCACATATATGGTAATTAGACACTAAACAGGTGGCATTCACACAAAGCATGTATAAACTAAGCAAATGACATAGCAATGCAAGATACCATACGCACGATATGAGCAACATAACCCTGCCAAGTTAGGGCATGCATCTCGGGGGGGGGGGGAATATGACTGGTCATCTGTCTCTGAATCCTCCTCTGAGGAGCTATCGGTAACCAGCAAGACATGCGCTTCGTCAGATAGCATTGTCTGCTCTAAAGACCTTGTTTCCACTCTAGATTTTTCCATGACCGTGCCGAATGGCTGATGCACAGGAAGAGTAATTGAATGTACTAAAATTGTTGACAAATTTAACACGTAATAAAAAAATGATGGCATGATATAATTCACATATAAGATGACTGGCTAACCAGGGTGGCATTGCAAAATTCACATATATGATGCCTGGCTAGACAAGATGGCATTGCATGATTCACATATACGATAAAGAAACTAAACAGATGGCATTGACACAAAGCATGTCTAAACTAAGCAGGTGACATCTTTAATGTATACAGTAAGCAATGCAAGGCACCATATGCATGATATTACCAACATCAGCATGCCAAGTTAGAGCGAAGACCTCATGGGGTAAATAGGAGTGGTCTTCTCCTTCTGAATCCCCCTCGGAACAGTTATCTTCCTCTTGATTACGATCCGAAATGGGTGGAGGGGGGCTGCCTTTGCGCCCACCATGGAACGACGTCTGCATGAAATTTTATTGCCACGCAAGGCTCGTCTCTTTTGCTCTACATGATCAGTTCCATTGTGTACAATAACTGGCATGCATAGGAATAAAACATAGTGAGATTATGTAAGGAGTGCATGCACAAATCCAGAGTGATGGTAGCAAACTGTGGATAGACCCAAAACCAATGATAGCAGGCAGATAATAGCTTTAGTTAGAAAATACAGATAATGGCTCCTTTAATGTTTGTTTGCACCCAACATGAAACTCATAGTAGACACCGGAGATTAACTAGATAGTAGACAGATAGTACTGATTGCTGCCCCAATATGTACCCCACAACCATTTAAAAACTCAAGTTTCGGCATTAGTTTGGACCTGACTCGGAGTCTAATAGGTGAACACGACGATAATGTAGCATGTCATCATATTAAGCGACGCATAACGTAAGGAGACACGGAAGAGTGCGACCTCTCTTGCGGACCCGTGTAGTCCTCAAGGTCATCTGCTCAGTTGATGATGGTAATGCAGTTGCCGTGGCTGCCGGCGGCGGGGAAGAAGATCTGAGGCGGCGAAAGACAGTCTGGAGAGCGCATCCCTGCTGTGGTGAACCCTTCCGTCGTTGGAGCAGCTGAGCTGGGGTGGAACACAGCGCCGCAGGAGCAGTACAAACCACACAAGGTTTTCTTTGACACATATCTGTAACAGAAGTAATTGAGTAAGGGCTTGTTTGAATTTGAGGATTCTAACAATGCAGGGATAGGAAATATACAGGAATAGGATAGGAATGCACGTGCAAAACAGAGAATTTAAAAACACAGGATTTCCGCCAATCTGGGTGTTTGATTCAGAACAATTGGAAGATCACAGGATGCAAAAAAGCATGGTGAGATTAAGTCAAACCACAAGAAAATGTACGGTTATAATGCTATTATGCTACTATCTCTTAGTCTTGTGCTTGATGAATAGGAATATGAAAAGGAGGAGAAGTGGAAATTAGAATTCCTACGGTTTTTCTTTCAAGGAGACACTAAAGGAAAAAATCCTACAGTTTTCATTTGCTCCATTCCTTTGCACCAAATTCATGAAAAGTAGTACCATAGGAAACTTTCCAATTCTGATGTTTTTCATTCACTTTTCCTTTCAAGCACTGGCGATTCTAGTAGGCAGGCTTGAGCAAGGAAAATCCTACACTAAAAAAATGTTTTTGTGCTACTTCTATTACTTTGGACCCAGGCCACTGCCATACTAGCTCAACTCCCAGGCCCATCGACAAATGCACAGCTCAAACGCGGAGAGATAAATAATGATGGCGTTCAAGAGAGTCCATCACGGATAGCTAAGTTGCATGGTACCTCACTGCTTGTCATATAGTAGGATAAAATAATCGTATTTCCCGTTACTACGAGTGCTTAGTGGACAATATATATAACATGTAGAGTAAAAAAGAGATTCAACAAGTGTACGACCTCTTTGGCGAAGCCATGTCGATCTCAGCGTGATTGGGTTGGCCGGTGAGGATGCTCCGGCTGACTTTGCTGTCGGAGGAGGGGAAGAAGATCTTAGGCGTCTGGAGATGGAGCCCGAGGTACTGCTCCGCTGTGATGGAGGGTTTCATCGTTGGAGCAGCTCCGGTGAGTTGTACGACGCCAAGGCTGAAGCAGGACAAGAGAGACAACGAACAACGTTAACCTGAGTGGAATTCTAATAGCATCTCCAATACATGACGTAAAATACATAACCACAAAGTGCTAGATGTAAAATACATCAGCCGCTCATCTCTGAACTTAACTGTCGAAACTGAATTTAACTGTCGAAACTGAACTTAACTGTCGAAACTGAACTTAACTGTCGATACTGAATTTTGCTATCGAAACTGAATTTTGCTATCGAAACTGAACGCACTAGCAAGGTGAGGCTACACGTCGGTCGACTGACTTTTTCATCTCTGGCCAGTTGATTTTGCAGCCGTTGGATACGAAATCAAGGGCCTGCGGTTCATCTTCAACCTCCACCCCCCTGAGCGCCAGCCACCACCGGCCAAACAGCAGCCCCCCGCCGCCCGCGGCCGGCGGTGCGCCGCCCCGCCCGCCCCGAAAACACTCCCCACCGCCGGCCCGCCGCCGCCCCGGCCATCCCTCTAGCCCCCCCCCCCCCGTGCCGAGCTTTTTCTTCGGCGATCCCCACGCCACCGCCCCGCCAACGCCCCACCACCGCTGGCGACCACCACCCCCATCCTGAACCCTAAGATAGATAGTGGGGTACCTCTCCGGCGAGCCCCCTCCCCACTGCGGCTGGTTCTTCCTTCACCCCGGTGAGCCCCCCACCCCCTGAAAATCGACTGACCCAAAAGTCGATTTAGTCGACTGAAGTGTAGCTAAATCGGCGCAGCATCGCAAGCAAGAGCAAGAGCGAGAGCAGCAGCGCGAGCAAGAGCAATAGCAAGAGCAGACCAGGCAGGGGACCGAGAGCAAGAGCAGAGCAGCAGCGCGAGCGAGAGCTAAAGCAGCAGCTCCTACTGATGTGGACGTCGCCGCCGAGGGAGCGACGTCGTGGAGGAAGTGGCCGGCGACGCCGCCGTGGATGGAGCCGCGCCGTGTCAGCTCGGGACCGAGCGCCGGCAGCACCGTGAGATCGAATCAAGAAGAAAATGCAGCGATTAGTGTACAACCTCTTTGGTGGCGCCGATTAGGCCGCAGCTTCATCCGAGGAAACGGTGATGATGATGCTCTTCCGGTGGTGCAGGTGAAGACGGCGGTGTGGGAATGGAGGTGGCGCGAAAGACGAGGGGAACATTGGGGCAGCTCCTTGGAGGTGGAGGATGAGGTGACTGAACTGGCGGGATGATGAGATCGACGACGGATCCTCATCCGGTACGGTGGATGAGGGACGTCGAGGTGTTGCTGTGGACGACGTCGTCGAGGAAGAGGCTCCGGCTGGGTGGCGGACGGAGCAGGGTGTGGGGTTTCGTCGCGGGTTTTCGCGGCCTTGGTGTACGAATGGGTGGGCGGATGGGATGGCAGTGGGGAACCATGGCTTAGAGACGCGCTTGTCCGAAATGTGGGGTAAGTTACGAAAGTACCCCCACCGATTTGAGGTGGTTCTTTCGGTTCAGGGGTACCACGGGCATTTCGCGTGTCGGGATTTCACAGGAGGTGGGAGTTTTCGCGCGTGTTGTAATTTCGGAATAGCAAGGTGCGGGTTGAGATGGAGGGAGTTGTCGGAGCACAACGAGACAAAGATATATCTTAAATATTTCGGGCGAACAAGGCGCGGGTTGAAGATGCGGGAGTTTCGCAGCACGATAGACAGAGACGCTAGCTTGAATTTTCGGCATAACAAGGCGCGGATTGAAATTTCGGAAGAACAAGCTTAACGTGTACCCAAAAAAGACAATTTGCACCTCAACACGCACAACACACACACAAACACCATTTAGACTAGAGTAAGGTGCACGTGCATTGCACGCATGAGATTTGGCAACCAAATTATGAATAAATACCACATTATAGTATGCAAGCTTTGAGTCATATATGCATGATGTAGATGTTCGTTTAATTCTTATAGTTCATTTCATTCAAAATCATCTAGTTTTTATAAGAAAGCTAATCTATTTTAAGATTCATGGAATTGTGCGTCGTAAGACATAAAGTAAAAACAAATAATGGCAAATCATGTAGAAAAACATTTGGGCAATTCTGATATGGAAGATTCTAGAACAAATAAGAAGTGCTTGTGTTTTGATGTTTGTGCATTATGCTTAAGTTCAACCATGGATTCTTCTAGATTATACATGTGGCGAAATCTGGTGGAATCTAGATGATATCCAACGGCCAGTAGTGCTCAAATTTGCCATCTTTGGACCATCGGATTCGCCTCATCCAACGACCATCTTTCAAAGTTAAAGTTACCCGCACACAATATAAAAAATATAAAATATAATATATATATAGGGGTATAGATATAGATATGTGATGCGAAAGCCGCCCATCATCTCCAATTAGAATAGTGTGTCCATGCACGGATGCGACGTGGCCAAATGATGTCTGCCATCGGTATCTCAAATTCAAATCAGTCTGACCTTGTTCAATGTGTATACATTACAACATGCTCGTTTCCAAACCACACCGCGCAGATCTCCGTTATATTCATGCATGGGTTTCAAACATCAGGATCTCTTATTCAAATATTTGAATTCAACTTTACATTGATTATGACCTCACCTATTCTTTTACACCCACACAGTAGTCTTCTCTTTATAATTGTACCACTAACTTTCTCTCGTGCATGCATGCACACACACTACCAGTCGGCATTATCCATCGCACGCATACAATATTTTTCTTCAGGTCGGTCTCCCATGAAGGCACACACCCACACACATCCCCCTCTCCATCATATCGGGCATTCTTTATCTCTCACGCGTGCATGCGCAACGATCGATGTTCCTCTATGTATGTGTGTATATAGCTAGGTCTTTCATAGTTCTCCACACAAACCGATCAATCGATATATCCAGTGAGGTCTCACCCTCTTTCCCACGTCCACATCGATCAATCTATACCTCTCTATATAGGATTAACATATATAGCTAATACACCCACATTAATTATATATCCAACGTCCCCCTCTCATCATCCATGCCTTCCGCTTCATCTCTCAGACGCGTGCACAATGGCAAAGACAGGGGGCAGTAAGGGCCCTGGCCCCTCCCCCCTAACATCACTATATATCGAGGCTAATATGAATGTGATCATTAGACAATTGCTGCTAAAAATGGTTTAAGTTCATGAATTGACCCTCATCGTAAAGGATTAGCAATGCTTGGCCCCCTAGCTCATTTATTTTTCATGGCCCCGCCACTGCGCGCAACAGCGCACGTGTTCGCCCCTCTCTCTAAATATCGATCTCGCACTTGTGCATTCCTTCATAGTCTCCCTCCACTCGGCCCCTCACACCATCTTCTAGCCCCCCACCGGATTTCGCCACATGTACAATCTAGCAGACTCCATGGTTGAACTTAAGCATAATGCACAAACCTTAAAACAACAGTGGTTCTCTTTTGTTCTAGAATCTTCCGTATCATAACTGCCCAAACTTTTTTTCTAGTTGAATTGCCATTATTTGGTTTTACTTTATGCTTTACAATGCACAATTCCATGAATCATAAAATAGATTAAGGGCTTCTTTGATTCAAAGGATTCTCAAAGGAATTTTGGAGGATTCTAATCATTAGGAATTTTTCCTATCTTGGTTGTTTGATTCGTAGGATTGTAAACCATAGGAATTTTTCCATATGATTCATTTGCACTAGATTTCATAGGAAACATCCCAATCCACTCAAACCTCTTTGAAAGAATTCTGCATTTTTTCTATGCACAATCAAACACTCGTACAATCCTGTAGGATTCAAGACGACATTCCACTATAATCCCATGTTTTTCCTATTCCCGCGTTCTTAGATTTTTTATAAAAACTAATTGATTTTGAATGAGATGAACTATAAGAATTAAAGGAAGGGCTACATCAGGCATATATGACTCAGAGATTAGATGCTATAGTGTGGTATTTATTCATAATTTGGTTGCAAAATTTGATGCGTGCAATGCACGTGTACCTTACTAGTACTTCGAGTATGTGCAAAACACGTAAATTAGAATACCAATGGCACGCTACACAGTGTCTCTCTTACAGTTCATGAAGCCACGTGGCACATGTGGATGCGTTGTCGCGACCTCCTTGCGTGGATTGATCAAAGTGACGTGCTGCTGGTTCCAGAAGAATGTACTCGTCCTCCCTGAGCCATACTGGCGGTGCATGCATGAAGCGAAGATGTGCACGCACGCCACGCACACACTCATTCCCTCACACGCACACACGGGTACACGGGCGGACGCAATTTTGTACCAAGATCCACCCCATGTGATAATTTGACATGTGTAAAGTCGTTCACTTCATTGATGGTCAATTAATACTGCGCACGCAAATTGAGTGGACGTGAGGGCGGAAGAGAGACATTATTACTCCACTGCGCGCATGCGAGTAGTTAAATCGTGGGTTGATAGTAGTACTTCCATTGGTCTCCTTCGTATTTTGTGCCAATTTTTGACAGTAACATAATATTTACGCATTTGAGCAGTGTAGTACTTGAAATTTATGTTCCGCTAAACTCATCGGGAGCCGTTTCCGGCCTCGAAACCAAAACCATCAATTAATCTTTACCTTGTTCCCATCACATTCGAAAGCCTGCTCACACCTACTAGTACGTACCAAACCTGAACGTGTTCCCACTATGCAGGTATTAGTACTAGTGCTAGTACTTAGGTTATAAAAAGGGGAACTACCTAACCGAAAATTACTCTACCTTTCCTCCTCATAAGTGCTTCTTCTTTGTCCGTCGTTGCCATGGCCGGTGAGCAGAGCTCTAGGTCGAGAACTACTCGTAACAAGGGAGCGGCAACCAAGGCTGCGGAAAAAAGAGAGAGGGCTCGCCGCCACGCAGAGACCTCGAAAGATCTCTCACGGGCAGGCGATGGCTCCCAGGAGCGCCCTAGCCACGGAGGCGAACATGCCGAGCCGGCGGAGCTGGAGTCGTTATCCCTCGACGGCATGCCCGATCAGCTCAATAAGCAGAAGGAGTTCATCCAAGGCTTGATGGAGTTGCTGAAGGAGAGCCTCGACGACATGCCCGCTGAGCTCAATCAGCAGGGGAAGTTGACCGCCGGCTTGGTGATGCTGCTGAAGAAGAGCATTGCCTCGGAGAAGAAGGCGACCGGCGAAATCCTGCGACTTCAGGAGGACAAGGCGAAGCTCTGCCACGAGATCGACCTGTTGAAGGAGAAGAACGCCGGCTGGAAGAAGCTGCATGAGAATAGTAGTTCCTCGATGAAGATGCTGCAAGCCCTCGTCATGGAACAGAAGGAGGAGTTGGCGAAGCTCCACATCGAGCACCCGGCTGCTGTCAAGGTACGTAATGCGGCCGTGGAACAGATGATGAAGGCTCGCGTCGAGAAATCCCGCGTCATGGACAGAATGAAGAAGATGGCGGAGGAGACGCGCAAGGAGATGGAGGTCGTGGAGGCGATGAAGAAGCAGTTACGACTCCGCAGCGAATTAGATCATTTGGGGTGATAATCTTCCTTCTTCTTTTGCTCCTGTGTTTCATCTTTTGCTTCGGGTGTTTCGCCGCACGTGTCACGTTCTCTGCGAGGCATGAATAGAACAATGTTTTTTTTGAGGGAATGAATAGAACAATGCTAACAATGAGATGACTAGCAAATTAGATCATTTTTATCGCCATATGGCACTGGGCTGCCGTGTTTCGTGCTCCTCCGTCGCAGTACTACTCCAGTGGAAAACTTGAGTATACCGCACTGTTCTTTGCTCCTCCTCGACCAGGTCGTCGGCGCATTTATACGAGCAGTCAAATCACAAGGCCCCGCCTTCCAGCAGTAATGAGCTGTCAAATCACAAAGGCCCTCGCCTCTCGTGAAACCGACCAAGCTAGACTGCCCCGCCCTCTAGCCTTTTAAAAAATGTATACTTTTGTACAACAGTAGTATCGATGGATTGCGCCATGGAGCAAAACTTGAAATTTAAAAAAAGGTGGTACATATAGAGAGCGCTCGTCGCCAAATTATGCATATAGTACTATTAAAAAGGCTAGTCACAATAATGGTGTCCAACACAACCCACCCCTCAAATAAAACTAAGAGGGTGCTTGGATACGTTTTAGTCCCATGACTAAAAGTAGTGGGACTAAAACATGCTAGCCTCACCCATGCTTAGATCCAAATACTAAAAAGGCTAAAACCAAGTTAATGAGCATTTATTATCCTCCAAACCCTCCAATCCAGAACTCGCCTGTGTTAAAGGAGAGGAGTTAAATGAGTAGAGAGAGGACTAATCCACATTTTAGTAGGGGTACCCCTGACTAAAAAATTTTAGTCTCAAGACTAGTTTTAGCCCCTCTTTAGTCAGGGGTCCTTGGAACTTTAGCCACTTAAAGAGACTATTTTTAGTCACACTAAAATAAGTCCCTTGGATCCAAGCACCCTCTAAGCATCCTAGAATTCTTTGACAAAACTAAGCACCCTGAAATTCTTTGACAACTAAACTGCTGGCTATATGATGTTGGCCATATATATTGTACGTATATAATGTGAAGAAACGAGTGGTAGTACTATACCAACTAAAAGATGAAATGTAAGAAATACTAGTATGTACATACTGAAGAGTTAAAGTAACGAGAAGAAACATAACATAGTTCTGCTGGGGGCTCAGCACAACACACCCCTCAAATTAAATTAAGCACACCTGAAATTAAACTTTGCAACTATTCCGGTAGACACTGCATTAGAACCACCATGAGCAACGACACTGCCACCTTACTCGGAGTCCTCGTCCACGTCCTCGACTTCGTCCTTGTCCCTCTTCCTCTTGGCCGATACTTCTTTGCTTGAACCGCACACTTGGCTGTTGCTCTTCATCCAAACCTTGTAGATATTGAAGCAAAGGTAGCCATCCATTGCAGCATAGTGGATGTGGTCTATATCTAGTACATTCCGCTGCCATGCATGACGATGAAACGTGTATGGAGGTTTCTCCAGTTTACCGTACAAAGGATGAACCATGGCTCCTGCCAGGGTCAGCATTGAAGGCTGACGAGAGGACACCAGCCGATTCTTCTGGAGGTCGAAGGTGTTGCCTACAACGAGGCCTATCCGACACAGGACTTCTTTGTCGTTACCAAAGTCTACAGTAACGAATTTGACTAGGTTGCTCTCGAGGAAGTCCTTAAAATCCTGGCACTCAACATCGGCATGGCATATGTGGTAGACCAAGCATAAGTCATGCACGCAAACCTGGATCATGGCGGGCTTCTTCCTCTCTTCTTCCTTTAGATCCTTCTCTCGTCCCAGGACTATGGTGTACTCAACATCTAGCCCAGCGACCCACTCATCATCTGAGTCTTCAAACATGCGTCTGAAGCGAGAAATGCATCCTTTCTCCGTCGCGGAAGAACGGGTGTAGATGACGTCGAACTCATCGCCGGTGATGGTTCTAACCTTGTACTCACCGACGATCGTGGAGATTTGGGACGCCATGGTGGAGGGTTAGGATTAGTGGAACTGCCGTAATGTGAATGGACGGGACGACTAGGAGCGAACCGCCGTTGTATTGAAGGATGTGCGGGGATGAGTAGGAGCGAACTGCCAGCGTGCGAACGACAGGGTAGTGGCTTTCCATTCTCCCATGATACGGGCTTCCGAGAGCCCTTGGATCTGAGATCGAACGGTTGCATGGCGTGATTCTAGACCTATGGGTGAATATCCTATCCTGGAGGGTTATTCTGCAAAATTTCAGCAACTTAGCATGCAACCGTTTGATCTCAGATCCAAGGGCTGCTAGCAGCCCGTATCATGGTTGCGCCTACCACGACCGTCGCGTCGCTCGCGCGGTCGCGCCCTTGGAGATTTAACACGGTGCGTTAGGCTATCTGATGTTGGCATGTCATACATAGTCATCACTTAGTCACTCATACTACAACAAGGTTGGCTATAAGGTTGGCTATAAGTGTAAATTTTTTACTCCTCTCTATCTCTTTCTTCGTACTCCCTCCGTCCCATAATATAAGAATGTTTTTGACACTAGTGTAGTGCCAAAAACGTTCTTATATTATGGGACACAGGGAGTACTAGTATTTATTGCATTTGCCAAGGACTGACCTCTTCCAATGAAATGGTGTTGCTAAGTTTGCTTCATTTAATTAGCTATAGACTCAAAATTGTCTTTTCACCTAGGTACACGCGCTTAGCACCGTTTCTTCCTTGGGTCACCAAACTAGTCTCTCTCTTCTTGATTAACTTGCCACATCAGACTTTATGCCTATGTGGCAAGCTTAAGCACCTGTAGGAGCAAGTAAAAGTAAGTACAATAGTGCGCTTTACATGGAATTTTTGCATATGTGGAGGAAAGAGAGGCAAGGAAAAAGTGGAGAAGTGGGCTCTCATGCAAGAGCCAGCCTCTACTACATGGTGGAGCATTGGGAGAGGCACCTGTATGGAGGTGGTCAGGAATCGGGAGACTCACGCCGGTCGTAGCGCCGCAGTTAAAATGATAATGGCAAGTCAAATCACGGGGCCCCACCTGTCCAGCAGTAACTCGCTGTCAAATCACATAGCCCTACGTTTGCAGCAGCCTACTCCCTCGTCTTCTCGCGTCTCTATCGAACCGACTAGGCGGAACTGCCCCGCCTACCGCGCAGGAAAAGCCCCACCCTCGACTTTTAAATACAACTACATTCGCTTAAGAATCCAATGATATACTTTTTGTGACATAGTAACTCATATTTAGTTAGTCAAATGGATGACCTAGAACTACGTGCAGGCCCTATAAACCAAGACGCCTAAAAATAAAAAAACCGAGACGGAGAGGGTAGTTCAGCACGTATCTTTTTAGATCAATATAGTCGGGATTCACCAAGAGCAAAACCAAGTGGTAGGCTGCTCCTGTCGTGTTGGCGTAGCAACTCAAGCAGGGTCAGTCCGCACACGAAATGGCGACACACTTAACAGGACCCCTTTGGCCGACATGTGGCTCATCCACCGTCTTGTTCCACGTGCGATGCACCAAATTACAGTTCGGAGCAGCGGTTGGAATTGGAGGCACCCCGGTCATAGCGCCGCAGTAGTAGAAAATGAGCGATGAGGGGTCAAATAACAAAGCCCCACATTTCCTGCATTAAGCTGGATGGACGAAGCAACCATCATTTCACTCTAGGGCGCAAGAGCATAAAGAAAAGAGAAAACAATGATGCGTGCGGCAGCTACCTAGGGCACCCTAGGGTAGGGGTCTCCCTCGTCTTCTCGCGTCTTTGTCGAACCGACTAGGCGGAACTGCCCCGCCGCCTACCGCGCAGGAAAAGCCCCACCCTCGACTTTTAAATAGTATACAGTATACTAATTTTGTATCCATGGATTGCGCCCGCGCCATGGAGCAAAGCGTCTAGAAAACGGCGGTACACATGTACGGAGTATACAGCACGCCCGTCGCGTTCGCGTCGCACCCCAGACGGTCGGTCGGTCTGGCACGCTGCTCTCCGAATGGAACGCGCGTCATATTGCGTTTGCACACACATGTGGTACGACAATTGAGAACCGACCATAGGCACACTCCCCGGCCCCGCAAGTCGGGTGACTTAATAGAAGAGGGAGACGAGCGATAGTACTAGAGAAGTGTTGTACTACGTTGGTGCCTGGACGATCCCTGCAAGACACGGAAGATCAGTTCGTCCATGCATGTGACCAGACTCCAGCAGACACGCCTGGATTGGCTATCGTCTACATATCGTGCAGGCTGTGTTGTACATGGCTGTAGTTGTGGTGAGAAATCTAAAAAAAGGTTTCTTGTCATCTCGCAAAATTAGGTGTCATGTGCTTCGGATCACTGCGAGGGTTAAACAGCGACAACTGAGTTGGGCTAGTCATTGGGGGCACATGCACGAACACTGACTACTCGGCTGCTATCTAGGTCAAGCCGGCTATGTTAATTAGGACATCCATCGACGGACCCCTTTTCTATGAGTTTATCTTTAATTTGAGCTTTGTTCCTCGTCTAGTTTGTCCATCGGGATTCATGTTGTCTCCTTTGGGCAGTGAGGTTATGATTTCTTGTCATGTGGCATTTTTTCGTGTTATATGTTATAATCCGGCGCTTCAGATCAAAATGACGACAACTGCGCCTCCGGGCCACGTGCATGAAGACTTCTCGACAGTCATTGACGAGGTCAAGCCGGCTCCGGTAGACAAAAGAAAACTAGTACTACTCGACTATATAGGCAGGAGCCTCCGCGCTTGCTTGCTAGTGTTGCTCTCTTCACACCGTCTTGGCCTCTCCAGATCTAAACACGACAGCGATGGCCACACTCTCTCTCTCTCTGCTCACCGCTAGTCACAGACACAGCCGGATCCTCTCCGCCGGGGAAGGTGAGAAGGTGCAACGTTCACGCGGTCGTCCTCGGCGACGGCTCTTACCCACTGTTTGGTGCGTCCCGATCAGCCTGCCTTGCCGTTCTCTCCCAAGCACCGCTGGCGAGGGAGGGCCTCCAACCCCTTCTTCCTCGCTGCCGTAGTGTGGGCAGATCCGGCCTCCCGCCGCCCACCTAGCGACATCCCGACGACCATCAGGTATAACTTCCTTCGAAACCGGCCTTGCTCTACTTCCCGAGCTCCTGACGTCGCTGCATTTGTATCTTTTACTATTTCTCAGGCCCCCTTGTAGATAGGATCGATCGGCTGTTCGAAAACCACCTAATTTTTTTACGTTTAAGAGGTAAAACTAGTTCATGCACTCGAATCTAGTACTACTTGGTTCAAACAAGGAAGAAAGGGGGTGGGGGTGGGGGAGGATTTGTTACCTGAATCTAGGACTTGGTCGAAAGAGGAAATAATGGGGGCGAAAAGTAGCAGAGACTGGCTATCCAACTGGTCTCTAGGTCTAATAGGGAAATAAAGGGAAACGCAGTACAAACTCAATATAAACCCGATCTATTGGTTGAAAAAGGAAAGAAAGTGGGGACTGGGAGACAAGTCAACAGAGTAAGTCCAGCACTAGATTTGCTAGCCTCACACAGTATAAGGTGGCTATACCGAACAAAAATGGGACCAACCCAGATATCCTGTTCTGATGTTTGTTGCCCTGAGCCACTCTTATGTAATGCCACTGGTAAAATGTAGCAGTCGCACTGTTAAAAGTAAGGACATGTTAAACCAATGTGGTTTTCAATGTAATGCCTCTAGTAATATGAATCAATGGCACTTCTTTACATGTCCTGCTAAAATTTCCCATTAAGATAAGTTGGTTCTTTTCGTTAGAAATGCAACTGTCCTGGTCCGCCTACTCTCCCGTGCCCAAAGTAATGTCGTATTTAACGGTTGTCATAGTTAATCCTAATGCCCACACTAATATCTAGCAATGCCAGTGCTTTAGAAATTGCTACTGTCCTTGTAGGATTTCCATTCAGATAAGGAACATGCTTCTTTTCATTTGATGCATGTTTCATCACTTGTTAGTCACCCTCCTTCCCACCTTTTTTTGTGCAAACAGAGATATACATTTCACGCTCGATCTTAGTTGAACTGCACAAATTATATCCAAATTATAGTTGAGCATTCTAGGAGCTTCACAACCAACCTTGATGTTGCTCAATTTTATTGCAACTAATGAAGAAGAAGCTCTTTGGGTTTCGTTTTCTGATGGAAATGGAACCAGGGCTGGAGCCCTTTTCTTAAAAAAAATTTGAAGAAGAAGCTGCTAGCTCACGGGACATTGCTTCATTTTAGTTGAACTGCACCAAAAGGTCCCATGAATTGAATCATCCATGTTGGTGACTGAAAGAGCCAGCTTCAGCATCCCAGTCTAAGCACCCCCGGCCTCCATCCTTGCGACACACGGTACACCTCGTTTGCCACTTGCTCGACCCTAGTGTCACTGATAAAATGAAGTAATAATACAGTTAAAATAGAGCGAGTGTCATCTCTATCATTTCATTTCCAATGTAGATAAAGAAAGTGCTTCTCTTTGTTAATGTATGTTTCATCAACTAGTCCCATTGTTAATGTTTAAACGTTTCTGCAAACTGGGGTGCTTAATTTTAGTTGATATGTACAAAAATAGAGATTTTAATGTCTCAAGGCGCCTCCTTGTACTACCGCTGTACACTGATGTTCATCACTGGCAGAAGGTGTATCTGGGAGACTTGGGACGATGTCCAGTATGAGGCGTACCGTATGAGGCGTCGCAGGGCCCATCTCGCCCTCGCAGCATGGCATACTATGATACTATCGCAATATTTTCTTCTATTTATTTTGTGTGTTTCATCAACTAGTGCCACTATAATGTAATCATGCTTTTTCATTATCTGTGCAAACAGGGTTATTCAGCTGCATTTTGGTGGAACTGCGCAAATGTACATACGGAACCGGCATATATGCAGAGTGCGAGGTGTGCCAAGTAAAAATTACCGACACCAACCATGCTGCATGCACGCATTGGCATCCAACACCACCAGTGGGATGTGTGGCGCTCTCTGTGGACGGATCTTTCTCGGCAGCAAATCATCTAACCAAATACTAGTAGCTTATATTGGCAGTTTTCTAGGGAGTACTCTTTTCTGAAAGAAGCACCAATCTATTTTTCTTTATTTGTACACTGTGTCACAACTTTGACCCAAAGGTCCAGAGCTATTTTAGGGTGATTGGCGTAGTACTCGGAGACTGATTGTAAGCATGATTTTCATTAGCTGTCACACTGATTGTAAGCATGAGCAGGTGGAAGATTAGGTTAGTGCGAAGCTTACCTTAAACCCTACCGCCGCCGTTGAAACAAGGCGAGCGTCGAGGGAACCATGGAGAATGGCGGGGAAGCGACGTCGCGCCATCCGGCCTCCTCTTGCGGTGGGAGAACGAATACTCTTGTGGCTCCGGCTGGCTCTGCACCCTCACGAATGGCACACCATACTCGATCGATTCGTTATCCTCTGGGTGCTCGACCTTCGACCTGTACGCCCACCACCTCCGCCTGACTGTCGCCTCGGGCGAATCTATCTGCTCCATCGCCCAGAGGAGATACTCGATGAACTCGGAGGACTGCGGCGTGACTGCCGCCGAGGAGTACATGTACATCACCGCCCTCATCGCCGTCGTCTCGCTCTTTCGCATACATTGCCACATGGCCCGCACCGTCCTCGAAATCTCCCACTCATTATCAAACCAACTAAGGATCTCCTTCAACCTGGCTACCTTTGCCTGGTCGCCGCCGGCGATCTGCTTGATTCGCTGCTGCATCCTCTCCATAGATGTTCTTCTGAGTGGTCCGGTGCTAGCTTTGGAAGATGGGAGGAGAGATGGTGGTCTTGCAATAGAGAAGAGGGAGAGGCGAGATGGTGGTTTTGGAATGGAGATGATGGAGAGGAGAGGAGGTGGTTTTGCAATGGAGAAGATCAGAAGAGGGAGAGGCGAGACGGTGGTTTTGGAATGGAGATGATGGAGAGGAGAGGAGGTGGTTTTGCAATGGAGAAGATCAGAAGAGGGAGAGGCGAGACGGTGGTTTTGGAATGGAGATGATGGAGAGGAGAGGAGGTGGTTTTGCAATGGAGAAGATCAGAAGAGGGAGAGGCGAGACGGTGGTTTTGGAATGGAGATGATGGAGAGGAGAGGAGGTGGTTTTGCAATGGAGAAGATCAGAAGAGGGAGAGGCGAGACGGTGGTTTTGGAATGGAGATGATGGAGAGGAGAGGAGGTGGTTTTGCAATGGAGAAGAGGGAGAGGAGCGTGTGGCATCGATTTAGGATTGGACGAGAGGGCCGGCGCACTGTGACTGGATCAAAATCAAAATCAATTTACCCTTCAATTAAGAAAGCGACCCCACATTAACTAGTCTCCCTTTTATTCTGGGTCATAATTGACCATGATTTTCGCACATAAAATATATGTTATACGTTGCAAAAATAATATAATTTGAAAGTACATTCAGATACGAACCAAACATACAATTTTTGCTGACATGCATTCACATTTTGCTTGTCAAATACAGTACGTGGTCAAACTTTGACCCAAAATACGCAAAACAACAAAAAAATACTTCCAAGACCAGCGCCGCTCTTCCGCTCTTCTCCTCTTAAACCACCACCGCTCCTCTCCTGTTCCAATCTAAATGCAGTGCCGCTCCTCTCCTCTTCCATTTCAAAACCACCGCCCCTCCTCTCCTGTTCCAGTCCAAAACCAGCGTCGCTCCTCTCCCGTTCTAATCCAAAACCAGCGCTGCTCCTCTCCTCTTCCATTCAAAAACCACCGCCGGCGAGTGAAGGTGCTGTGGAGAAGTAGATCGATGGAGGAGTACAACCGATACGTGAGGATCGCAGACGGCGACCTTGTGAAGCTAGCTAGGATGTTGGAGATACAGTCTTGGTTTGACAACAAGGACCAACTAGCGGCGACGGCGACATCCATGGCCAAATATCTGCAATAGAGCGAAAAGGCAGCGATACTCCCGGAGGGAGTCGCGCCGGAGTACATAGAGCTGCTTCTCTGGGCCATGGAGCAAACAGATTTACCGAATCCGATCGTGAAGGAGCGGTGGTGGGAGTATCGATCCCAGATGGAGCATCCACCAGAGATTGAAGGATCGAGCATCTACAGGGTGCCGTTTGTGAGGGTGTCCTGCCAGAGCGAGCCGGTGGAGTCTTCGTCGACCGAACCCAACTGCAAGAGGAGAAAAGCAGTTGGCCCGACGATGCTTCCCTACCATCATCTCCCTCGCCGTTCACATCGTCTCACGGGGCGGCTGTCTGCCGCCGAGGAATAGGAGGGGGCTGCCCCCCCCCCCCAGCCCAATAGTCGGGCAGGTTGTGAATTGTCAGGAGGAGCTTAGGGTTGTCAGTATTTGCAGGTTGTGAATTGTGTTTTGTGTTGTGTATTTTGAGAGTACTTTCAGATATGAATGTCTTTTGAATTTCAGATTTGCAGTATTGAGCATATGAAGTATTTTATGAATTCTAGAGATCTATTTTTAGCACTTAAAAAAATGTAGTTTCATAGGAGTATAAAAGTGCAGACAATGTGATTCTCAGAGAAGAAACTGTAAGTTTCAGTTTCAGATAAGAAACTGCAAGTTCAGTTTCAGATAAGAAACTGCAACTTTCACAGGCAGAGCATTTATATTAACACGACCTTTTCAAACAGGGTTAACATCATGTTGGAAGTTTTATTCATGGTCGAAAATGGAACTACCAGCCAGTTAACATCATGCTGATCAACATTCATGCATAGCACATCTTCATATGATGCACAGTCAAAATGCCCACACAATGTCGAGTGTGCGAAACACAGAGAAAACGAGGGACGAAGTTTTGGCAAGTGTTGGACGTGGTTTTGGGTTGCCTCGTCTAGGCCTGCTCCCTCCTCCCCACGGCCGGCTCTGCTGCCGCGCAGGCCTCACCGCCCCACCGTACACCCATCGCTGGCCTCGCCATCCCTCTACTCACCCACACCTGCTGTTATTCTCCGGCGACGGCAGACGAACCAGTAAACCCTCGTACAGTCGTACTCCCCTCCACGTGGGAAACAACTGCCGAGTCTTCCCTGCCTCCGTGTCGTTCCCTTCCTAGGCCTCGCCGTCGTCCACCGCCCTGGTGCTCTCGGCGCGGCCTGGTCAACGTGGTCAACGACCGACATGCATCTGAAGTGGACTGTACGTGGAGATGCCGACAGCTGGGTCCATGGCCGCACGCAAGGAAATGCCTCCTTATTACGCGCAAAATAATGATTCCTCCACCTGACATCAGGGACCCACCGAAAGGGCCTCTGTATTTTGCGAAAAAAACGTTACCGCCGCTGACAGCTCGGACCCACCAGCTATATCTTGGCACGCAAGGAAGTGCCTCCTTATTACGCACAAAAAAATGAATACTCCCCATGCTATCTGGGACCCACCATGGTGGGAGGCTGACTTGTGGGCCTACTAAGTTGACTGGGACGGGGGGCTTTGTCAACATTAGTCAATATGAACGATTCTAGCTCCAGTGACCTTACGATGTCCATCCAACGGCCGTAGTGCTTCTTCAACCTTTGGTCTTCTTGCTCCAGCCGCCCAAAGCAGCGCCGGTCGTGCCGCAGGCTCCTGCCTCCCGTGGCCGGCTGTGCTGCCGCGGAGGCCTCACCGCCCCCTACTATTCCCAACGCTGGCCAGGCCCTGCGGCGACGGCAGCCTCACACCGCAGCCGAACTAGTGAACCCTCGTACTCCTCTCCGCGCGGGCTTCCACTGCCGCGTCTTCCCCGGCTCTGCGTCGTCCCCTTCCTAGGCCTCGCCGTCGTCCACCGCCGTGGTGCTCTCCGCGCGGCGAGGTCAACGTGGTCAAGGAACGACTTCCATCGGAAGAGTACTGTACGTGGAGAGGCTGACAGCTGGGTCCACGGCCACAACCCAGTTTTTTTGTGATTTGCCAAGTAAGTCGCTCTGTCAGGCCTGTTGGGCTGCAAATCTTTCAAGACGAGGAGAGCTTTCATTTGGCTGGCCGAGAAAATGGCCCATCAGTAATGAGAAATGGGTTGTACATTTTTAAAACACATCAAACCGGCAATTAGTTTCAAATATCTTTTTTTCATTTCGAGATTTTAAATTACATTAATTTTTATGCGTGGAGAATTTGTTGGATTTTATATCGATATACATTTATTTTTAAAATCAGTTTGAATGTGAGTCGAAATTTTGGGATTAAAAACAGTTCGGACAGCACCGAAATATGCAAAATTTCGTATAATTTTTTAACCGTGGCCACAATATGGGCTGTAATGCTAACAAAAAGAATATGGGCTCCAAAAAAAATCTTAATAATTAGCAAATGGGCTGTAAATTATTAGAAATGATAGCAGATGGGCTGTATGCTGTTTTCCACAGATTTGAGGCTTTCCTAAAAAAAGGTTGACGCACAAGCAGTGACTGTTGGATGGCCATCCAACGGCCGTCGTGCTTCTTCAATCTCTGCTCTTCCTGCTCCAGCCGCTCAAAGAAGCGCCGGCGGGACTGCCTGCTCCCTCCTCCCCGCGGCCGGCTCTGCTGCCGCGCAGGCCTCACCGCCCCACCGTACTCCCATCGCTGGCCTAGCCATCCCTCTACTCACCCGCACCTGCTATTATTCTCCGGCGACGGCAGACGAACCAGTAAACCCTCGTACAGTCGTACTCCCCTCCACGTGGGAAACAACTGCCGAGTCTTCCCTGCCTCCGTGTCGTTCCCTTCCTAGGCCTCGCCATCGTCCACCGCCCTGGTGCTCTCGGCGTGGCCTGGTCAACGTGGTCAACGACCGACATGCATCTGAAGTGGACTGTACGTGGAGAGGCCGACAGGTGGGTCCACGGCCGCACGCAAGGAAATGCCTCCTTATTACGCGAAAAATAATGATTCCTCCACCTGACATTAGGGACCCACCGAAAGGGCCTCTGTATTTCACGAAAAAATGTTACCGCCGCTGACAGCTCGGACCCACCAGCTATATCTTCGCACGCAAGGAAGTGCGTCCTTATTACGCACACAAAAAATGAATACTCCCCCTGCTAGCTGGGATCCACCATGGTGGGAGACTAACTTGTGGGCCTACTAAGTTGACTGGGATGGGGGCCTTTGTCAACTTTAGTCAATATGAACGATTCTTGCTCCAGTGACCGTACGATGTCCATCCAACGGTCGTAGTGCTTCTTCAACCTCTGGTCTTCTTGCTCCAGCCGCCCAAAGCAGCGCCGGTCGTGCCGCATGCTCCTGCCTCCTGTGGCCGGCTGTGCTGCCGCGGAGGCCTCACCGCCCCCTACTATTCCCACCGCTGGCCAGGCCCTGCGGCGACGGCAACCTCACACCGCAGCCGAACCAGTGAACCCTCGTACTCCTCTCCATGCGGGCTTCCACTGCCGCGTCTTCCCCGGCTCCGCGTCGTCCCCTTCCTAGGCCTCGCCGTCGTCCACCGCCGTGGTGCTCTCCGCGCGGCGTGATCAACGTGGTCAAGGAACGACTTACATCGGAAGAGTACTGTACGTGGAGAGGCTGACAACTGGGTCCGCGGCCACAACCCAGTTTTTTTGTGATTTGCCAAGTAAGTCGCTTTGTCAGGCCTGTTGGGCTGCAAATCTTTCAAGACGAGGAGAGCTTTCATTCAGCTGGCCGAGAAAATGGCCCATCAGTAATGAGAAATGGGCTGTACATTTTTAAAACACATCAAACCGGCAATTAGTTTCAAATATCTTTTTTTATTTTGAGATTTTAAACTACATTAATTTCTATGCGTGGAGAATCTGTTGGATTTTATATTGATACATTTATTTTTAAAATCAGTTTGAATGTGAGTCAAAATTTCGGGATTAAAAATAGTTCGGACCGCACCGAAATATGCAAAATTTCATAGAATTTTTTAACCGTGGCCAGAATATGGGCTGTAATGCTAACAAAAAGAATATGGGCTCCAAAAAAACCTTAATAATTAGCAAATGGGCTGTAAATTATTAGAAATAATGGCAGATGGGTTGTATGCTGTTTTCCACATATTTGAGGCTTTCCTAAAAAAAGGTTGACGCACAAGCAGTGACTGTTGGATGGCCATCCAACGGCCGTCGTGCTTCTTCAATCTCTGCTCTTCCTACTCCAGCCGCTCAAACAAGCATCGGCGGGACTGCCTGCTCCCTCCTCCCCGCGGCCGGCTCTGCTGCCGCGCAGGCCTCACCGCCTCACCGCACTCCCATCGCTGGCCTAGCCATCCCTCTACTCACCCACACCTGCTGTTATTCTCCGGTGACGACAGACGAACCAGTAAACCCTCGTACAGTCGTACTCCCCTCCACGTGGGAAACAACTGCCGAGTCTTCCCTGCCTCCGTGTTGTTCCCTTCCTGGGCCTCGCCGTCGTCCACCGCCCTGGTGCTCTCGGCGCGGCCTGGTCAACGTGGTCAACGACCGACATGCATCTGAAGTGGACTGTATGTGGAGAGGCCGACAGCTGGGTCCACGGCCACACGCAAGGAAATGCCTCCTTATTATGCGCAAAATAATGATTCCTCCACCTGACATCAGGGATGTAACGCCCATGATGCGGCTATATCTCCCACGTGTCGAGGCACGACTTAGAGGCATAACCGCATTGTAGTTTTGTCGCAAGAAGGGTCATCTTCACACAATCCCATGTAATGAACAAGAATGGGATAAAGAGTTGGCTTACAATCGCCACTTCACACAATACATAAATATAATCCATACATCATCCAAAATACACACATAGACCGACTACGGTCAAGATCCAAATGAAAATAAGATAACCCCAAATGCTAGATCCCCGATCGTCCCAACTGGGCCCCACTACTGATCATCAGGAAAAGACACATAGTAACGACCACGTTCCTCATCGAACTCCCACTTGAGATCGATCCCATCATCTGCACTGGCCTCGTCGGCACCTGCAACTGTTTTGGTAGAATCTATGAGTCACGAGGACTCAGCAATCTCACACCCGCGAGATCAAGACTATTTAAGCTTATAGGAAAGGGTGGTGTAATGAGATGAAGCTGCAGCAGGCACTAAGCATATATGGTGGCTAACATGCACAAAAGAGAGCGAGAAGAGAAGCAACGGAACGGTCGTCATCTAGTAATGACCAAGAAGTGATCCTGAACTCCTACTTACGTCATACATAACTCAAACCGTGTTCACTTCCCGGACTCCGCCGAGAAGAGACCATCACGGCTACACACACAGTTGATCTATTTTAATTGGGTCAAGTGACAAGTTCTCTACAACCGGACATTAAAAAATTCCTATCTGCCTCATAACCGTGGGCACGGCTTTCGAAAGATAATACCCTGCAGGGGTGTCCCAACTTAGCCCATCATAAGCTCTCACGGTCAACGAAGGATAAACCTTCCCCCGGAAAGACCCGATCAGTCTCGGAATCCCGGTTTACAAGACATTTCGACAATGGTAAAACAAGACCAGCAAAGCCGCCCGAATGTGCCGACAAATCCCGATAGGAGCTGCACATATCTCGTTCTCAGGGCACAACGGATGAGCCAGACGTCGGGTTGGCATAGACCCTGG
The DNA here is from genome assembly GCF_002575655.3 of Aegilops tauschii subsp. strangulata. NCBI lineage: Eukaryota > Viridiplantae > Streptophyta > Magnoliopsida > Poales > Poaceae > Aegilops > Aegilops tauschii. The sequence goes on from NC_053035.3 coordinate 74,506,508, forward strand.
TTTCCCAAGGGGCTCCGGACATCGCTCGGTTTGGGCCAGCACTCGAAGGAGCACTGGTCCGGGGGTTTAAAATAAAGATGACCCTCGGGCTCGTGAAAACCCGGGGGAAAAGGCTTAGGTCGCAAATGGTAAAACCAAGGTTGGGCCTTGCTGGAGGAATTTTATTCAAGGCGAACTGTCAAGGGGGTCCCATAAATCACCCAACCGCGTAAGGAACGCAAACTCAAGGAACATGATACCGGTATGACAGAAACTAGGGCGGCAAGAGTGGAACAAAACACCAGGCATAAGGCCGAGCCTTCCACCCTTTACCAAAAATATAGATGCATTAATTAAATAAGAGATATTGTGATATCCCAACATATCCATGTTCCAACATGGAACAAGCTTCAACTTCACCTGCAACTAGCAACGTTATAAGAAGGGCTGAGCAAAAGCGGTAACTTAGCCAAACAACGGTTTGCTAGGAAAGGATGGTTAGAGGCTGACATGGCAATATGGGAGGCATGATAAAGCAAGTGATAGGTAGCGCAGCATGGCAATAGAGCGAACAACTAGCAAAGCAAAGATAGAAGTGATTTCGAGGGGTGGTCATCTTACCTGCAATGTTCTCAGAGTTGTCGAAAGCTTGATCCTCGTAAGCGTACTGAACAGGTTCCAAGCTCTGCCGACAAATCCCGATAGGAGATATGTGCAGCTCCTATCGGGATTTGTCGGCACATTCGGGCGGCTTTGCTGGTCTTGTTTTACCATTGTCGAAATGTCTTGTAAACCGGGATTCCGAGACTGATCGGGTCTTTCCGGGAGAAGGTTTATCCTTCGTTGACCGTGAGAGCTTATGATGGGCTAAGTTGGGACACCCCTGCAGGGTATTATCTTTCGAAAGCCGTGCCCGCGGTTATGAGGCAGATGGGAATTTGTTAATGTCCGGTTGTAGAGAACTTGTCACTTGACCCAATTAAAATACATCAACTGTGTGTGTAGCCGTGATGGTCTCTTCTCGGCGGAGTCCGGGAAGTGGACACGGTTTGAGTTATGTATGACGTAAGTAGGAGTTCAGGATCACTTCTTGGTCATTACTAGATGACGACCGTTCCGTTGCTTCTCTTCTCGCTCTCTTTTGTGCATGTTAGCCACCATATATGCTTAGTGCCTGCTGCAGCTTCATCTCATTACACCACCCTTTCCTATAAGCTTAAATAGTCTTGATCTCGCGGGTGTGAGATTGCTGAGTCCTCGTGACTCATAGATTCTACCAAAACAGTTGCAGGTGCCGTCGAGGCCAGTGCAGATGATGGGATCGATCTCAAGTGGGAGTTCGATGAGGAACGTGGTCGTTACTATTTGTCTTTTGCTGATGATCAGTAGTGGAGCCTAGTTGGGACGATCGGGGATCTAGCATTTGGGGTTATCTTATTTTCATTTGGATCTTGACCGTAGTCGGTCTATGTGTGTATTTTGGATGATGTATGGATTATATTTATGTATTGTGTGAAGTGGCGATTGAAAGCCAACTCTTTATCCCATTCTTGTTCATTACATGGGATTGTGTGAAGATGACCCTTCTTGCGACAAAACCACAATGCGGTTATGCCTCTAAGTCGTGCCTCGACACGTGGGAGATATAGCCGCATCGTGGGCGTTACAAGTTGGTAATCAGAGCCATCCCCGACTTAGGAGCCCCCTGCTTGATCGAATCGCTGGCGTTGTTGAGTCTAGAACAAAAATGTTTTGAGTCTTAGGATTATATATATCGGAGAGTAGGATTCTTTTTACTCCTCAGTCCCTTCGTCGCTCTGGTGAGGTCTCCTGACGTAGAAGTTTTGACTCTTCTCTCCTCGAATTTCACTAAAAAAAATTTAGGATCACGTGGGTATCTTGGAATCGTTCTGATGGTTTTGTGACGAGAACATTGTTCTTGGTGCCTCCTGACATTTAGGGGTTGTGGCAGTGTCCCGGGGAGTTGAGCTCCGAGGTGTTGTCGTCACAATTTTATCGTTGCAGTTCTGGAATACCTGAGTTTCGCCGACATCGAAATCTCTTTTATGCAGTTGTTGGTGAGATCACCTCGACACCACCCAGTACTGGGGCGGGAGTTCGGGAGTATTGCCATAACTCGTATAATGGATGCTTTTCGAAGGTTGAGGTAAACGATTTCCGAAGGTTTCTTGGTTATGTGTTGACGGATGGATACAGCTGGATCTAGGGATTGCTAGTTTGGGTGATATATTTTGTGTCCCCTGTATCCCCAACACCAGATTGCATAACCAGAAAGTTTCGGGAGTTTATAAGTGGGAATTCAAGTAGCTCTTAAGATATCTTTCCGACATACGCATGGTATGAGATTGGGGTTCGACGTCTAGTGGTCCGCCTGTACACGGTTGGTTTTACAGTGGTCTCGTAGTGTCTTAAAGGGTCCTTGGCTATGCCGACTCGGGGACGCTTCATATGTCATGTGCACAGCCTTGTACATGATGGTGCTGTACGATTGAGCCCATGTGGGCCCCACCACGAAAACTTCGGACGAAATATCTATCATATGTTTGTTCCGGCTTATTCTGCAAGCCAATACTTTGTTTTGTTTTGAAATGTGGTATTCGAGTTGCTTCGAAGCCATATGTTGATTCCATATCTTTTTCAAGTGGCTTCTCAACTTAATGGAAGTGTGATGATTTACTATGGAATTCATTCGTTCATCTTCGTTCGAATGTTTTTTGGTGAAGACTATATGTTGCAATTTCTATCCGTTGATTCTACTTGTCTATTTGTCTATCAAGATGCTAACGGATGTCACCCTCGTCAGGATGGCTCCGCCAACGCGTCAGCATCCGGATCGCAATGAAGGGAGTCAGGCGAACCCTCCGCCACCACCTCCGCCTCCGGAGGCATGGCAAGCTATCATGGCAGCCACCAACGCCAATGCTCAGATGATTCTGCAACTCTTGCAAGAACGCACCCAAGGGCAAGGCAATCAAGGCAATCAAGGTCAAGGCAACAATCAGCCTCACTTTGCTACTCTCAACCAGTTTCTCGCAAATCAGCCCAAGTCTTTCAGCTACTGTGCCGAGGCCACGGATGCCGATGATTGGCTCGTGGACATCAACAAACATTTTGAATGTAGCAATGTCAGGCCTGAGGACTATGTCAAGTTCGCTTCTTTTCAGCTCAAGGACCAAGCTGCTGATTGGTATCAACAATACAAAGATTCCAGAGGAGGTCGTGTGATCACTTGGACTGACTTCTGTCGGGACTTCAAAGCGCACCACATTCCACAAAGTGTTGTTGAGAGCAAGCGTGAGGAATTCCGCAATCTCAAGCAAGGCAACATGTCAGTGTATCAATACAACATCCAGTTTCAGACACTTGCTTGCTTCGCTAAACAAGACGTTCCTGATGAAAAGAGCATGATCTATCACTTCAGAGGTGGCCTTAGAGAGGAACTGCAGTTAGCTCTCGTTCTTGTTGAGCCTACTCAGTTTGATCAATTCTACAATATGGCACTGAAGCAAGAGGCTGCTCAGCTCAAGTGTGAGGTTTCTAAGAAGAGAGTCAGCGACGCAGTTCAGTCTTCTTCTTCCTCACTTGTGGCTGCTAAGCAACAGAAGTTCTGGTTGCCCCCTCCTCCTCCGTTTCGTCAGCCTTACCAGCAGAAGAACAAAGGTGGCCATGGTTCTTCCAACTCTTCCAACTCTGGCTATCAGAACAAGTCTCAGAATCAAGCTCCAAAGTCCAATGCTCCTTATCATCGTCCACTTTCAGAGGTCATTTGCAACAAGTGTCAGCAGAAAGGTCACTATGCTAACAAGTGCTTCAACCAAAGGCGTCTTCCGCCTCCTCCTCCTGTCAGATCTTCCAGCAATGCAGTGGTCAAGCATAATCCAAAGTCTGCAAAGGTGAACATGATGAATGCAGCTCAAGCGGAGGAATCTACTGATGTGATAATGGGTAATCTTCCAGTTAATGATATTCCTGCAAAAGTTTTATTTGATACTGGTGCTTCGCTTTCTTTCATATCAAGACCATTTGCATTTAAGCATGAGTTGGTTTATCAAGATTTTCCTAGACCATTATCAGTTGTCTCTCCGGGTAAATTCATGAACGCAAGCTATATGGTTTCGGATGTTTCCATCAAGATGGGAAACTATAAATTTCTGTCTTCTCCAGTTGTTCTTGGTGACTCGGATATTGATCTAATTCTCGGGATGGACTGGCTTTCTAAGCACAAGGCTCAACTTGATTGTGCTGCCAGGGAAATTCAATTGACACACTCTTCTGAGGATGTTATCATTTATGCCGCTCGTGATGAAACCATTCGGTTGTTTTCTCTCAATGAGAAGGGCGAATTGAATGCCATCTCTCAAATTCCAGTCGTTTGTGAGTATCAAGATGTCTTTCCAGAAGAGCTTCCGGGTATGCCTCCTCATCGGCCAGTTGAGTTCGTTATCGATCTTGAGCCGGGCACTGAACCCGTTTGCAAGCGTCCATACAAGCTTGGACCCAACGAGCTGAAGGAATTGAAGAAACAGCTCGATGAACAAGAGCGTCTGGGTTTGATCAGACCGAGTTCTTCTCCATGGGGTTGTGGTGTTCTTTTTGTAAAGAAGAAGGATGGCACGGACCGACTTTGTGTCGACTACCGTCCATTGAACAAGAAGACAATCAAGAACAAGTATCCACTTCCCAACATCAATGAGCTATTCGAGCAACTCAAAGGTGCCAAAGTATTCTCCAAGCTTGACCTTCGTATGGGTTATCATCAGATTCGCATTCATGAAGAAGATATTCCCAAGACAGCATTCAGAATAAGCTTTGGTTCTTATGAATATACTGTCGTGTCTTTCGGCCTTGTCAATGCTCCTCTAGTATTCTCTCGGATGATGAATTTCATCTTCAACCCCTATACCAATGAATTCGTCCCGGTGTATCTCGATGATATCTTGGTCTTCTCCAAGAATAAGAAGGACCATGCCAAACATTTGCGATTGGTGCTCGACAAGCTCAGAGAGTATCAATTCTATGCTAAGTTTTCAAAATGTGATTTTTGGCTTGATGAAGTTCTTTTCCTTGGTCACATCATCTCTGCCAAGGGCATCGCTGTTAACCCCGAGAAGGTGTCCGCAATTGTGAATTGGGAACCTCCTCAGAATGTCAAGAAGCTCCGCAGTTTTCTTGGTCTTGCAAGCTATTGCCGAAGATTCGTTGAGAATTTCTCCAAGATTGCAAAGCCTCTTTCCAACCTCCTCCAGAAGCATGTGAAGTATGTCTGGTCTCCTGAGTGTGACGTTGCTTTCAACACTCTCAAAGAGAAACTAGTCACAGCTCCTGTCTTGACTCCTCCTGATGAATCCAAGCCATTTGAAGTTTTTTGTGATGCTTCTCTCCAAGGTCTCGGTGCTGTGTTAATGCAAGAGAAGAAAGTTGTGGCCTATACCTCTCGTCAGTTGAAGCCCAATGAGAAGAACTACCCCACTCACGATCTTGAGTTGGCGGCAGTTGTCCATGCATTAATAACGTGGAGACATCTCTTGTTGGGAAGACAAGTGGACATATTCACCGATCACAAGAGTCTCAAGTACATCTTCACTCAGCCCAACCTCAACCTCAGGCAGACTCGATGGGTCGAAATGATTCAAGAGTACAATCCGAGTATTGAATATACTCCAGGCAAGGCCAATGTCATTGCAGATGCTTTAAGCAGGAAGGCTTATTGCAACAGCTTAATTCTCAAATCTTTCCAACCGGATCTTTGTGAAGCTTTCCGCAAGCTGAATCTCCAAGTTGTTCCTCAAGGCTTTCTTGCCAACCTCATAGTCTCTCCTACTTTGGAAGATCAAATTCGTGAGGCACAACTTCTTGATGCCATGGTGAAGAAGGTGAAACGTGGTATCGACAAGGGTCTTTCCAAATACAAGTGCTATCGCATTGATGATAGAGACACTTTATTCTTCGAGGACCGGATTGTGGTTCCTAAAGGTGATCTAAGGAAAGTCATTATGAACGAGGCGCATAATTCTCTCCTTTCCATTCATCCTGGAAGTACGAAGATGTACCATGACCTCAAGCAGTCGTATTGGTGGACTCGAATGAAGCGGGAGATCGCTCAATTCGTGAATGAATGTGATGTCTGTCGAAGAGTGAAAGCAGAACACCAACGACCAGCTGGTCTCCTCCAACCTCTTGCTATCCTAGAGTGGAAGTTTGATCATATCGAAATGGACTTCGTGACTGGTTTTCCAAAGTCCAAGCGCGGAAATGATGCTATCTTCGTTGTCATTGACAAGCTTTCAAAAGTGGCCCATTTCCTTCCAATCAAAGAATCCATCACAGCAGCTCAGTTGGCAGAGCTTTACACCTCCAGAATTGTCTCCTTGCACGGCCTTCCACAATTGATTTCTTCAGATCGTGGAAGCATCTTCACCTCTAAGTTCTGGGACTCCTTCCAGAAGGCCATGGGCACAAACATTCACTTCAGCACAACTTTCCATCCTCAAACTAGTGGCCAAGTCGAGCGAGTAAATCAAATTCTTGAAGATATGCTCAGGGCTTGTGTCATTTCCTTTGGCATGAAATGGGAAGATTGTCTTCCATATGCCGAATTGTCCTACAACAACAGCTTCCAAGCGAGTTCGGGCAAAGCCCCATTCGAGATTCTCTATGGCAGAAAGTGCCGTACTCCTCTCAATTGGTCAGAGACTGGTGAACGCCAACTTCTTGGAAATGACTTAATCACAGAAGCTGAAGAAATGTGTAAAGTCATCCGTGATAATCTCAAAGCCGCGCAATCGCGCCAGAAGAGTTACTATGATAGTAAGCACCGTGATGTGGCTTTCGAGATCGGAGACCATGTCTACCTCCGCGTCTCTCCAATGAAAGGCACTCGTCGCTTCGGTATCAAAGGGAAGCTTGCCCCTAGATACGTGGGTCCTTTCAAGATCATTGGCAAAAGAGGCGACCTCGCCTATCAACTTGAGCTTCCTTCCAACTTCGCGAACGTGCACGATGTGTTCCACGTGTCACAGCTCCGCAAGTGCTTCAAGACGCCTGAGCGCACTATCAACTTCGAAGAGATTGGCCTCCAAGAAGATCTGTCTTATCATGAGCACCCCGTTGCTATGCTTGAAGAAACTGAGCGCAAGACTCGCAACAAGTCAATCAAATTCCTGAAAGTGAAGTGGTCGCACCATTCCGACCGGGAAGCCACCTGGGAACGTGAGGACCATCTCCGTTCCGAATATCCGGAGTTCTTTCAGTCCTAGATCTCAGGACGAGATCCTCTCGTAGTGGTGGAGTGTTGTAACACCCCGGATGTAACTTTCCATAATTGTAACTCCAACTCTTGCCATTTTCGGCTATATGTTATGATATTCCCTTTGTGGTCGGGTTTTGTCTTTCGTTTTGCATTTTGTTCATGTCTTGCATTTCATATCATGTCATCATGTGCATTGCATTTGCATACGTGTTCGTCTCTTGCATCCGAGCATTTTTCCCGTTGTCCGTTTTGCAATCCGGCGCTCCCACCTCTTCCGGTGCACCCCTCTTGTTTTCTTTCGTGAGCGGGTGTCAAACGTTCTCGGAATGGATCGAGGCTTGTCAAGTGGCCTTGGTATACTACCGGTAGACCACCGGTCAAGTTTCGTTCCATTTGGAGGTCGTTTGGTACTCCAACGGTTAACCGGGTAACCGCAGATGCCTCCTGTGTGTTGCAGCAAAACCCCCCTCAAAACCAGCCCAAAACCCACCAAACTCTCTTCCATGCTGTAGGCCGTTCGATCACGATCGTGTGGGCAAAAACCGCACCTCGTTTGGACTCTCCTAGCTCCTCCTACCTATATATTTGTGCTCTCCCCCGGATTTTCGCGCAGATGAACCCTAGCCTCCTTCCCCTCGCGCCGTCGGACGCTTCCCCGCACCGACGGACATGTCCGCTCCGCCGCCCCGACCAACCACAGCGTGACACGTCACCCCGCCGCCGTCCCACCACCGCCGCGGCCCGCCAGGCCCATCGCGGGCCCGCACGAGCCTGACCGCGCTTGCCGCCGCTCGGGTGCCCCGCCGCCCGCTCCGGCGTGCTCCGCCGCCCGCGCCTCCTCCGCTCGCCGCCGTCTCCGCCGCCCCGCCACTCGCCGGCGTCCGCCGCCTCCGCCGCCGCCTCGCCGCCCCACGTTGCCAGTGCCGTCCGCGGCCGCGCGCCGAGCGCCTCTTCTCCACCGCGCCGGCGTGCTCCCTCCGGCTCCTTCCTCTCCTTCCCCGACCCGCGCCGCCGTCTCCCTCCTCTCCTCCGGCAAGTCTCCGGCGAGAGCTCCGGCCACCGTCGAATCCCTAGCCCGATCCGATATGGAGAGCCCGAGGTTGACTTTTTCCTGAGACCCCCCCCCCCCCCCCCCCGAAATATTCTGTCATTTGTTTTTACAGTATCTTGTCATGTTCTTAGCCTCATAACTCTCTGCATATAGCTCCGTTTCGCGCGTGTAATATATCAAATTGTTCGTCTCGTGATGCTCTACATTTTGTTCAATTGCACCATGTTCATTAGAGGTCATCTGGAGGCCCAAATCTCTGGTGCAAGAGTGCTAGTTGCTGTTATCTGCTGGTTCTTAGCAGAACTTGGAGATTTGTTATTTTTGTTGCATTTAATCTCTGCATCTTATGGGCATGAGCTCTACATGTGTTTTGTTGTATGCCATGCCATCTTTCCAGGGGTGTATGCCATGTATTTCTGTGATCTCTGTGGTGACTAGCACAAGCACGCAAACTAGGCTCCGTAATGTTTCTGATTTCAGGGACTTAGTAATTTCTCCAAGTCCTTGTCTGCTGTTATTTTGTTGCCATGTAAACTTGATGCTACAGAGAGATCCATGCATATTTTGGAGATGTTCAGTAAGGATGTTTTGTAGATATTGTTGTAATTGATCCATTCCTGCCCTTGTTTGCAATTATGGAGTGCCATAGCATGACTCAATCTTGCTCTACTTTTGCTATAAAATATTTCTGGCAGATTGTTTACGTGTTATTCAATTTTGCCAAGCTTATTGTAGTTGATCCATACATGCTATGTGTTTGCTCTTGCCATGGATAGCTTAATATACATGCCATATTGCTGTAGGTATGCTTGTCTTGTAATTCATTGCTTTGTGGTGAGTGCATCAAGCTCACCAAGATGCCTTCATATTATTGTTTCTGCAATACTCTGTTTTCTGCTAAGTCTGAAACCTGATAACGAAACTTGCTATGTTTACATGGCTGCCATCATATCTTCTGGTCCTTTTTGGCTTACGGTCAGTAAGGGACTTTTGTCATATGCATTTAGTAGAATACTTCCATGCCTTTTTTTGCTATGTTAAGTTCCTGTAGCATGTTGATCTCGTGCTCTGAACATTGCTACCTGATGCTGTTTTCTGTCATGTCCAGTAATTTCACAAAGTCTGTGATCCTGTTATCTTTTGCACTTTTGCCATGCTTGTTTGAGCTTGTTATGTTGTGAACTAGCCGTAGCTCAGTGTTCATCTTTTGTCAAGAATCTCCTGTAGATTACTTCCATGTACTTGGTTGCTACGTTGGAGTGCTGTAGCATTGTTACTTGTTACATTTTAAGTGCTATCATGCTGTTAATCGCAGATTCGTGTCATTCTTGTTTTGCTTGCCATTTGCAAACCGTGCATCCGTTTCCGGTGATCTTTATATCGATTTCGACCAAAATCATCTCATCTTTCCATTGGCATGCTTGGTTTGCCAAGTTACTTCCTTGTTCATCTTTTTCCTTCCGGAGCACACATATGCATCGCATATCATATCTCGCATATCATACTTGTTTTGCATCATGTTGCTTGTGCATTTCTCGTGATTGATTGTGGTTCCGTTGCTTGTGTTCTTGTCTTGGGTAGATCCGGAAGACGAGTTCGTGAACGAGGAACCTGTTGAGTACGCTTACGAGGATCAAGCTTTCGACAACTCTGAGAACATTGCAGGCAAGATGACCACCCCTCGAAATCACTTCTATCTTTGCTTTGCTAGTTGTTCGCTCTATTGCCATGCTGCGCTACCTATCACTTGCTTTATCATGCCTCCCATATTGCCATGTCAGCCTCTAACCATCCTTTCCTAGCAAACCGTTGTTTGGCTAAGTTACCGCTTTTGCTCAGCCCTTCTTATAGCGTTGCTAGTTGCAGGTGAAGTTGAAGCTTGTTCCATGTTGGAACATGTATATGTTGGGATATCACAATATCTCTTATTTAATTAATGCATCTATATTTTTGGTAAAGGGTGGAAGGCTCGGCCTTATGCCTGGTGTTTTGTTCCACTCTTGCCGCCCTAGTTTCTGTCATACCGGTATTATGTTCCTTGAGTTTGCGTTCCTTACGCGGTTGGGTGATTTATGGGACCCCCTTGACAGTTCGCCTTGAATAAAATTCCTCCAGCAAGGCCCAACCTTGGTTTTACCATTTGCGACCTAAGCCTTTTCCCCCGGGTTTTCGCGAGCCCGAGGGTCATCTTTATTTTAAACCCCCGGACCAGTGCTCCTTCGAGTGCTGGCCCAAACCGAGCGATGTCCGGCGCCCCCTGGGCAACCAGGGTCTATGCCAACCCGACGTCTGGCTCATCCGTTGTGCCCTGAGAACGACATATGTGCAGCTCCTATCGGGATTTGTCGGCACATTCGGGCAGCTTTGCTGGTCTTGTTTTACCATTGTCGAAATGTCTTGTAAACCGGGATTCCGAGACTGATCGGGTCTTTCCGGGGGAAGGTTTATCCTTCGTTGACCGTGAGAGCTTATGATGGGCAAAGTTGGGACACCCCTACAGGGTATTATCTTTCGAAAGCCGTGCCCGCGGTTATGAGGCAGATGGGAATTTGTTAATGTCCGGTTGTAGAGAACTTGTCACTTGACCCAATTAAAATACATCAACTGTGTGTGTAGCCGTGATGGTCTCTTCTCGGCGGAGTCCGGGAAGTGAACACGGTTTGAGTTATGTATGACGTAAGTAGGAGTTCAGGATCACTTCTTGGTCATTACTAGATGACGACCGTTCCGTTGCTTCTCTTCTCGCTCTCTTTTGTGCATGTTAGCCACCATATATGCTTAGTGCCTGCTGCAGCTTCATCTCATTACACCACCCTTTCCTATAAGCTTAAATAGTCTTGATCTCGCGGGTGTGAGACTGCTGAGTCCTCGTGACTCACAGATTCTACCAAAACAATTGCAGGTGCCGACGATGCCAGTGCAGATGATGGGATCGATCTCAAGTGGGAGTTCGATGAGGAACGTGGTCGTTACTATTTGTCTTTTCCTGATGATCAGTAGTGGAGCCCAGTTGGGACGATCGGGGATCTAGCATTTGGGGTTATCTTATTTTCATTTGGATCTTGACCGTAGTCGGTCTATGTGTGTATTTTGGATGATGTATGGATTATATTTATGTATTGTGTGAAGTGGCGATTGTAAGCCAACTCTTTATCCCATTCTTGTTCATTACATGGGATTGTGTGAAGATGACCCTTCTTGCGACAAAACCACAATGCGGTTATGCCTCTAAGTCGTGCCTCGACACGTGGGAGATATAGCCGCATCGTGGGCGTTACAAGGGACCCACCGAAAGGGCCTATGTATTTCGCGAAAAAAACGTTACCGCCGCTGACAGCTCGGACCCACCAGCTATATCTTCGCACGCAAGGAAGTGCCTCCTTATTACGCACAAAAAATGAATACTCCCCCTGCTAGCTGGGACCCACCATGGTGGGAGGCTGACTTGTGGGCCTACTAAGTTGACTGGGACGGGGCCTTTGTCAACTTTAGTCAATATGAACGATTCTAGCTCCAGTGACCTTACGATGTCCATCCAACGGCCGTAGTGCTTCTTCAACCTCTGGTCTTCTTGCTCCAGCCGCCCAAAGCAGCGCCGGTCGTGCCGCATGCTCCTACCTCCCGTGGCCGGCTGTGCTGCTGTGGAGGCCTCACCGCCCCTACTATTCCCACCGCTTGCCAGGCCCTGCGGCGACGGCAGCCTCACACCACAGCCGAACCAGTGAACCCTCGTACTCCTCTCCGCGCGGGCTTCCACTGCCGCGTCTTCCCCGGCTCCCCGTCGTCCCCTTCCTAGGCCTCGCCGTCGTCCACCGCCCTGGTGCTCTCGGCGTGGCGTGGTCAACGTGGTCAAGGAACGACTTCCATCGGACGTGGACTGTACGTGGAGAGGCTGACAGTTGGGTCCACGGCCGCAGCAAGGAAGTGCCTCCTTATTACGCGGAAAATAATGATTCCTCCACCTGACAGCTGGGACCCACCGGATGGGCCACTGTATTTTGCAAAAAAAAAACATTTAGCCCTGACTGCTGGGACCCACCAGCTACATCTTCGCACGCAAGGAAGTGCGTCCAGGCAAAAAAAAACGATTCGCCCCCCTGACTGCTGGGACCCACCAGCTACATCTTCGCAGGCAAGGAAGTGCCTGACAGTCGGGACCCACCTGGTCGAAGCGTATGTAGTGTTGTCATTCTGGTCGCGAACGTGTACGTACATATATACTGGTGGATGTAGAGGTGCGCACGTGTCGTAGTAGAGGCGCGTACATGTCGTAGTAGAGGCGCGCACGTAGCATGCACACGTACGTACAGCGGCCAGGGTGCAAGAAAGAAAATACGGCCACGTATGTGTACATATGGGCGAGGTCTCGAACGCCTACTCGCGCATACGTACGGCCAGGGCTCGTGTACATGGCTGGGTCGGAATGGAGAAACAGCGTCGTCGTCGTGTTCATGGGGAGGCAACGGAATGCGTCGTGTTCATGGGGAGGCAACGGAATGCGTCGTGTTCATCGGGAGGCAACGGAACGCGTGGGAGACAACTGGCTGGGTCAGAACGGAATGCGTGGTCGTGTTCATCGGGAGAGCTTGGACGGAACAGGCAAGGGAAACGAGGCCTAGCATACCGCATAACGGAGGAAACGGACCTCCTACGTTCGGAACGGGGTCCTGTTGATCGGGAGGGGTGTGGCGTACCGCAAAACAGAGGAAACGGACCTCATACGGTCGAAACTGGGGTCCTGTTGATCGGGAGGGGTGTGGCGTACCGCAAAACGGACGAAACAGACCTCCTACGGTCGAAACGGGGGTCCTGTTGATCGGGAGGGGTGTGGCGTACCGCAAAACGGACGAAGCGGACCTCCTGTTGAAATGGGGGTCCTGTTCATCGGGAGGGGTGTGGCGTACCGCAAAACGGGACTCCACGGGATACTGTTCATCTCCACCATCGACCTCCTCCAGCCTCCACGGGCTACCGTCGACCTCCTCCAGCCTCCACGGGCTCCTGTTCATCCAGCCTCCACCGCGCGCTACTCCACCGGCTACTGTTCAACCACCCCTCCACGGGAACCCCTCCACCGTCTACTGTTCATCCAGCCCTCCACACCACGGGGTCCTGTTCAACCACCACTCCACGGGCACCCCTCCATCGTCTACTGTTAATCCAGCCCTCCACCACACCACGGGGTCCTGTTCATCCAAAGGCAACGCCACCGCTCACTGTTCATCCAACCCCCCCCCCCCCCCCCGCAACGCTCACTGTTCATCCCAGAGGCAGCATCGATCGGCTTCAGTTAGCAGCAGTAGCGAAGGAATCGCTCGATCGGGTTCAGTTAACAGCCATCGATCAATCGCTCGGGTTCAGTTAGAGCCCAACGCCTCGCTCGGGTTCAGTTAGAGCCAACGCCTCGCACACACGCGCGTACGTGTACGAGAGAAACGCGCATCGCTCGGCCCCCGACCTCCCACCGTAACCGGGAACTCCCCGAAATTTTCCTCGCCCTCGCTTCTACCATGGTTTTTCCATCATGGACGGCCCAAAGAATGTCATGCAGCTGCGTCTCCGGCCCGCCCAGGACGAAAAGCCCATTTTCTGTCATGATTTTTTGTCATAGAAGTAGGAGCCCACCACATCTATGATGATACCGGGTTTTGTCACAATTATCGTCATAGAAGTGTCATATGTATGACAAATTTTTTTTCGTTCGGCCCAAAATGTCACGGATGTGTCTTTTTTTTGTAGTGATAGATGGCGGACCCAAGGAACAAGTTTGCTCAACCGGATGAAGACACCCCTTTTGGACGACACTTGAAGGAAGTCACTAGGTACCTGAACATCGGAATACCAAGTTTCACCGGGACCTACACCGCCACTTTACCAGAAGAGGAGTGTTGGATGATTCGAGTTCAAGTTCCAGGAAGGACATTCATGCTATTTACTGAGCCCATAGAGTTTTCCTTTGATGCACCAACCTGGAGTCTAGGAAAGAGCATGGCAGCCCACATCACCATGGGACGCATCGGCGAAGTTTATCACAAGGACCTTAAGGACACAATCTACCAGATATGTGGGCGCCGAGATGAGCAATGGGAGATGATCAGCACCCGGATGGAGAGGTCCATTGCAGCTTTCATCCAGGAGTTAAACCAACACATTCATCGCCAGGAGAACCAAATGTGTGCAAGCATGATAGATCTGAAGAAGGTGATGACCAGGAACATGGAGCTTGAAGAGGAACTCAAGACTACACGCGACGGATATGAGGATGAAATCGCAGTGCTAGTGGAAAAGAATGACGACCTAACGAGGAAGCTAGGAGTATTCATGGGAGACCCCGCGCCAGGAGGAGATGACAACCATCCCAAGGACTACATCATCATCGACGACACCGACTCCGACCCCGACAGTAGTGATGATGATTACGAAGATGAAGCTGGAGCAGATATCATGGAGTCTTCCACCGATCAAAATTTCTAGATGACCACCATATTATCAGTAGTATCCCCCCATGTATATAGTAGTAGTCCAAGTATTTTTGTAACGATAGCTAGATCGATTGTATGCCCTTGTTTGATTTGAGTCGTGTGATAATGTGTTTTTCTCATGTGCATATGGGTAGTGCTTTTCTCTTTAGACCTCATTCTATTCTAATCTCTTCCCTCTAAACCCATTAGATGCCTCCGAGACGTGACCCCGAATTTGTCTTCCCACCAGAGCTCACTTAGTTGATCCAACAGCAGAATGCCTTGATGCAGCTACTAGTCCAGAACCAAGGCAACAACAACAACAACAAGAACCCACCGCCACCACCTCCAGTTGACAACTTAGCCCATTTTCTGAGGTTGAATCCGCTGGTGTTTTCCAATAGCACCGAGCCGATTGTTGCTGATGACTGGCTACGCAGGATTGGAAGGGAGTTGACCACCGCAGGTTGCGCAGATGCTGAGAAGGTGTGCTTTGCTGCACACCAACTGGATGGACTTGTAGCCTCATGGTGGGAGAATTACACAACCACGTTCCCCATAGCCAATATTACTTGGGATCAGTTTCAGCAAGCGTTTCACACAGCCCATGTCTCAACTGGAGCTATGAGCATGAAGAAGCGTGAGTTTCGCAACTTACGCCAGGGAAATCGTACTATGGGGCAGTACGTGGATGAGTTCAGTAAGTTAGCTCGCTATGCCCCGGATGATGTGGCCACAGACGCCGCGAAGCAGGAGAAGTTTATGGAAGGGCTGAATGATGAGCTGAGCATGCAGTTGATGGTGGCAACATATCTAACTACTAGGAGTTGGTAGATAGGGCTCTTATGATTGAAGGGAAGCAGTAGCAGATAGAGAGCCGCAAAAGGAAATATGGACAAGGGAAGTATAATTCTGGAGCATCGCAGAAGCCTCGTTTTACCCCGAACTCGGGAGGATATACCCATAACCATGGAGGCCACACTCACAATGGAGGAAGTTCGCATAACCACAATGGCCCCAAGAATGGAAATGGGAATGGAGTAAGCAGCAACCAGAATCGTTCCAACCCAGCAACACCCGCTAAAAAGTATGTCACATGTTATAAGTGTGGGAAGACTAGGCACTATGCCAATGATTGTTCTGAGTTGAAGAATGGCAATGGAAATGGAAGCTCTGGGAAGAAGCCCAACCCTTACAACAGGGACAGGTGAACCACGTTAGCGTGGAGGAGGTTGAAGAGCAGCCAGATGTAGTTATAGGTAAGTTTTTGGTTAAGTCATTTACTGCAATCGTTCTTTTTGATACTGGTGCATCGCATTCATACATTTCGAAGGGGTTTGTGGATAAGTATAAGTTGCCCACCAAGGTTCTTAAGACACCTATGTTAGTAAGCTCGCTAGGAGCAGAGTATATGGCAAGCCAAGATGTTTTCAGATGCCATTGACCATAGGTAGGCACGTTTTCCCCTCAGACCTAATAATTCTGGAGTCACAAGGATTGGATGTGATACTAGGCATGGATTGGCTATCGATGTATGGAGGGAACATCGATTGCGCCAGTAAGTCAATTCTGCTCACCACCCCAGAGGGAAAAAGGATTAAGTATGTATCCAGGCATGCGCCAAGGAGGACCCAAGTACATTCCCTCTCAGGAGTTGTTCAGGAGGAAGTGCCTGTAGTGAAGGATTACCCAGATGTATTTCCAGAGGAACTACCAGGCATGCCGCTAGATCGAGACATTGAGTTTTGATAGAGCTGTTGCCAGGCACCGGACCAATATCAAAGAGACCATACCGGATGCCCGCAAATGATCTGGAGGAAATTAAGAAGCAGATTAAGGAGTTATTGGAGAAAGGTTATATTCGGCGAAGTTCATCACCGTGGGGAGCCCCAGTGCTCTTGGTTGAGAAGAAGGATGGATCTTTGAGAATGGTTGTTGATTATCGTGCATTGAATGAAGTGACGATCAAGAACAAGTACCCGCTACCGATGATCAATGATTTGTTTAACCAGCTGCAAGGAGCTAAAGTATTTTCCAAAATCGATCTGCGATTAGGATACCACCAGTTGAAGATCCGAGAACGGGATATACCCAAGACAGCTTTCACCACAAGGTACGGGCTATATGAGTATACGGTTATGTCTTTCGGATTAACAAATGCCCATGCCTATTTCATGAGTATGATGAATAAGGTGTTCATGGAGTTCTTGGATAAGTTTGTCATGGTGTTCATTGATGATATTTTGGTATACTCGAAGAATGAAGAGGAGCACAAGGAGCATTTGAGTTTAGTTCTTGAGAAACTCAGGGAAAATCAGTTATATGCCAAGTTCAGCAAATGTGAATTTTGGTTGAAGGAAGTGGGACAAGCTTGGCATGGATTTTATCACCGGATTACCCAGGACCCGATCGGGATATGATTATATATGGGTAGTAGTGGATCATTTGACCAAAGTGGCTCACTTTATCCCAGTGAAAACCACCTATATGAGTGCGAAGTTGGCCAAAATATATATGACCAGGATCGTATGTCTGCACGGAGTTCCGAGGACCATCGTATCCGATAGAGGAACACAATTTACCTTGAAGTTTTGGAATCAGCTGCACCAGACTTTGGGTACTAGGCTAGAGTTCAGTACAACCTTTCATCCACAGACAGTTGGACAGACCGAGAGAGTCAATCAGATTCTGGAGGACATGTTGAGAGCTTGTGCGCTAGATTATGGATCTAGTTGGGATGACAATTTGCCTTACGCGGAGTTCGCATACAACAACAGTTATGAAGCCAGTTTGAAAATGGCACCTTTCGAAGCTTTGTATGGGAGAAGGTGCATGACACCGCTGATGTGTGATGAAGTTGGAGACCGTCAGTTGTTTGGACCAGATTTGATCAAAGAGTCTGAAGAGAAGGTTAAGTTGATTTGCGACAGACTAAAGGTAGCTCAGTCCAGGCAGAAGAGTTATGCAGACTCAAAACGCAAGGAGGTGGTCTATGAAATCGGAGACAGAGCGTATCTTCAAGTGTCATCCCTGCGAGGAGTTAAACGATTTGGAGTTAAGGGAAAGTTAGCCCCGAGATTTGTAGGACCATACTGAGTTTTGGAGCATATGGGAGAAGTGGCCTACAAGTTGGAGTTACCCGAAGGACTGTCAGGAGTTCATGATGTGTTTCACGTTTCCCAGTTGAAGAAGTGCCATGCAGAGATGGCCAATATTCCTCTGAGAGATACAGTGCCCTTGGAAGCAATTCAGTTGGACAGTGACCTAACCTACGAGGAGAAACCCATCAAGATTCTTGAGTTTGCCAGCCGAGTTACGCGCAGCAAGGTTATCAAGTTTTGCAAAGTTCAGTGGAGCCACCATATCGAGGATGAAGCCACCTGGGAACGAGAGGAAGACCTACGGAAAGACCACCCACACCTATTTTCTAGCCAACCCGAATCTCGAGGGCGAGATTCATCTTAAAGGGGGGGGGGTAGGTTTGTAACATCCCAAATTTTCAATTTAGATGTTATACATAGGTCATCATATGCATATCATATTTTATTTGCATTTTGATTTGATCCTAGAAATCCTAAGCAACTCAAGGACCCACGGAGAGAGTTGGGGATTTCATTTATTTTCATATTTGAATTTTCTCAAATTTGAGAAGAGGATCATTTTGGTTTTAATATTTTGCTCTCCGAATATTTCAAATATCAAAATAAAACAGAGAAGATAATATGACTTCTTCAAAACGAGAGAATACCGGAGGAAAAATTTTAAAATCAAATAAATATTTATGTTGGATTGTATTCGAGATTTTATTCGAATTAGAAAAATATGCATTTTCCAAAATTGCATTTTTAGGCTAGGAAAATGTTCACCTCGTCCTAAATATTTTATTTAGACGGTGAAAATTGTTTTGGCATTTTTAGAATTTTTTATATTTTATTAGGATTTTTGTTTTTTGGCGGAATTTATTTATATAAAAAAAACTTCCCGCCCGACTGGGCCAAAGGCCCAGCCGAGCAGGCCGGCCCGCAACCGCGCCGCCCTCCTCCTCCGACTCGGGACTGGAGTCCCGAGCGCGCGCGCCATCGCCGCCGTGTCCGCCCTGGACACGGGCACCGCCGCCCCCTCCCACAAGCCGCCCACCCCCCTTTAAATAGCGACCCGGGGCCCCCCTTGGACCCCGAACCAGCCGCCGCTGCCGCCCTTAGGGCCGCCCGCGCCGCCCCGCCTCGCCGTTGCCGGAGCCGCCGCCCCGCCATCTCGCCAGAGCCACCGTGTCGTCGCCGTTGTCCGCCGCCGGTCGAGTCCGGTTAACCGGTAAAAACTGACGGTTTTTCTTTTTCTTTTTTCGGTTTGTTGGGTTAGATCGGTTTTTTTTGTCGGTTCATTAGTTTAGCGAACGTTCGCCCGAACGTTTTTGTTAGCGAACGCGTTCGTTCGTTTGCCTCGGTTAGCGAACGTTCGTTCGTTAGCGTTTTTTTGTCAGGGACCTATCTGCGATTATTTTTATCGCAGATTAGCCCCTGATCTTCAAAGCCTCGTAACTTTTCAACCGTTCGTCCAAATCCTGTGAAACCAACGCCAAAATCTTTGCCTCGAACCCCTCTTTCAAGTTAATGAGCTTGAACATGGTTGAAAGATCATGGATGTCGCCTAGAGGGGGGTGAATAGGCGCTTTAAAATAATTACGGTTTAGGCTTGAACAAATGCGGAATAAACCTAGCGGTTAATTTGTCAAGCACAAAACCTACAACAACTAGGCTCACCTATGTGCACCAACAACTTATGCTAAGCAAGATAAACAACTAGGTGATAGCAAGATATATAACAAGAAACAATATGGCTATCACAAAGTAAGGTGTATAAGTAAAGGGCTCGGGTAAGAGATAACCGAGGCACGCGGAGACGATGATGTATCCCGCAGTTCACACCCTTGTGGATGCTAATCTCCGTTTGGAGCGGTGTGGAGGCACAATGCTCCCCAAGAAGCCACTAGGGCCACCGTAATCTCCTCACGCCCTCGCACAATGCAAGATGCCGTGATTCCACTAAGGGACCCTTGAGGGTGGTCACCGAACCCGTACAAATGGCAACCCTTGGGGGCGGTCACCGAACCCGTACACTTTGGCAAGCCTTGGGGGCGGTCACCGGAACCCGTCAAATTGCTCAGGGCGATCTCCACAACCTAATTGGAGACCCCGACGCTTTCCCGGAGCTTTACACCACAATGATTGAGCTCCGAACACCACCAACTGTCTAGGGCGCCCAAGCACCCAAGAGGAACAAGCTCAAGGGCACCAAGCACCCAAGAGTAATAAGCTTCTCAACTTGTAACTTCCACGTATCACCGTGGAGAACTCAAACCGATGCACCAAATGCAATGGCAAGGGCACACGGAGTGCCCAAGACCTTCTCTCTCAAATCCCACCGAAGCAACTAATGCTAGGGAGGAAAAAGAGAGGAAGAACAAGAAGGAGAACACCAAGAACTCCAAGATCTAGATCCAAGGGGTTCCCCTCACAAAGAGGAGAAAGTGATTGGTGGAAATGTGGATCTAGATCTCCTCTCTCTTTTCCCTCAAAAACTAGCAAGAATCCATGGAGGGATTGAGAGTTAGCGAGCTCGAAGAAGGTCAACAATGGGGGAAGAACACGAGCTCAAAGGATGAAGTAGAATGGGGAAGAAGACCCCCTTATATAGTGGGGGGAACAATCCAACCGTTACCCCCACTTCAGCCCCGCAGAGAGCGGTACTACCGCTTGGCCAGCGGTACTACCGCTTGCCACTATAAGCGGTACTACCGCTCCCCCTCGCGGTACTGCCGCTGGGCCCAGAGCGGTACTACCGCGGTGGCAGGGCGGTACTACCGCAAACGAGCGGTACTACGGCCCCCACTGCCGCCGCTAGTACCGTAGAACCCGACACGAAAAAAGACCCCTCGAATCGAGGCGGTACTAGTACGAGACCGCAGCGGTACTACGGCTGGGGGCTACCAGCGGTACTACCGCTCTGGAGCGGTACTACCGCTCTAGAGCGGTACTACCGCTTGTAGCACCCAAGCGGTACTGCCGCTCCGGCCCGCGGTACTACCGCTGGGACCAAAACTGCCATAACTTCTGCATAAGAGCTCCGAATTGAGCAAACTCAAGCTTGTTGGAAAGAGGAAGACGAGTAGCATCAAAACAGCCCCCCTTGATAGTTATAGTAAGAAGAGGCAGGGGAGGTATGCCAAAAAATAGAGGAGTGAAACCTCCAACCGAGAAGAACCGGCATAACCTCCAACATCGAAAACATCATAGAAGATGCGAGTGAACTCCGTTTTCGATGAACTCGAGCTTGTCATCAAGATGACCATAAGCTCCAAAACTCACAAAGAGAAGAACAAGAACCAATAAAGATGATGCAAGGATGCAATGGTTTGAGCTCTCTATGAACGATACGATCAAGCTACTCATCGAGAGCCCCCCTTGATAGTACGGCAATCGATCCTATAACCCAGTCTCCCAACTACCATCATGAGACCGGTAAAATAGAAAACCTATCAAGAGCAAACCTTTGCCTTGCACATGGTCCACTTGAGCTAGATGATGATGATCTTGACTCCCTCAAGTTGGACCACCTTTCTTGGTTGCGTTGGCTCGATGAAGACTAGTTGATTGCTCCCCCATGCTCCACTATGGGTGAGCCCCTCTTCTGCACATCTTCACAAGTCCATTGTCACCACAATGGACGGCAAGCTTCAAGCATTTGATCTCTTCATGATGCTTCACTTGAACTTGCACACCGCAACATCTTCACAAGTCCATTGTCACCACAATGGACGGCAAGCTTCAAGCATTTGATCTCTTCATGATGCTTCACTTGAACTTGCACACCGCAACCTAACCCCACAAAGAACTCTCACGAAGATCATGGGTTAGTACACAAAAGCGTAATTGACAATGCTTACCACACCATGGGATCGCTTGATCCCTCTCGGTACATCTTCTACGCTTTGTGAGTTGATCAAGTTGATTCACTCTTGACTTAGTCTTGATCAACCATGAATCTTTTCAACTCTCTTCATTTGGATGATGTCTTGAAGATATACATGAATGATCACACAATCTTCTTCTCCAAGACATGCTTGCAATAAGCTCAACTCTCACATGACCAATCTTTGGATAATTCCTTAATAACACCTTGGTCACCACATAAACTCCTTGAAACCAACACATGAACTTCAAGAAATGCCTATGGACAAATCCTTCAAATATAACTCAAGGCAACCATTAGTCCATAGAGATTGTCATCAATTACCAAAACCAAACCTGGGGGCACCGCATGTTCTTTCAATGGTTTTGACAATTTAAAATTTGGTTTCAAGTAGATTTGAATTTGAACTTCTGTTGATCGTAGTTTGAGTTTCGTAGCTCCGATTTGATTGATTCTTTTTGCAAATCGGAGCTCTTCAGTTGAATTTCAGATTTGGATTTTCACATTGAGTTTTACCCATGAATCTATGCTTGAGTGCTTATGTATGTTATTGTTTGTTTGCGATAGAATTTCCGGAGTGCGAAGCGTGCTACTACGAGTCTCTAGGGTTTCCAGATCGTCAGCAAGGCAAGTAACACTTTGATCATATCCCTTTATTACCCGGTTTTTATGCATTAGTTTCAACCCTCAATCATTGCATGAGTAGGATTTGATAACATGTGGGTATTGGGAATTAGATTGAGGTAGTACCTATTGTCTTTTTAATTCAAACCCTGGGAGTTACTTCTACGTTATGCTTATACTGCCATGCTATGCTCGTAGACGTGGATTGGTTGGGTGATTCATGATAGATGTAAGAGGTTATTGTGAACTAAGGGTTTATTTAAGGTGGCTACTTTAACACACATCTGGGTGGATTGTTGGTGGGCACCTGGGGAATCCAGTGCTGTCCAAGGAGATCCCGGGGAATCCGTGTGATCATCCTATGGTTCGCCACCTAGGCTCAAAGGGATCATAAGATTATTCATGCTAGAAACTTCCGTGTGCAGCCACAAGCCATTATGGGCTCTGGCATAGTTGAGTAAGTTGTGGGAATCCTTTCCATGATGGGCTAGCAGATGTAGGGGATTGTAGGTGTACCGGCCTATCTATCGGTTAAGGGGACCTCTTCGGAAAGACTATGTCTCGGTCATCCGTTTCTCAAACATCATGCAGTGCGAGAAATACAACGGAGGAGATCGTGTCTTGTGGGGAAAAGTGCGCAAACCTCTGTAGAGTGTACAAACTAATCATGGTTAGCCGTGTCCCCGGTTAAGGACATCTTGAGTATCTGGTTCTTGAATTATTGATGTGATCTCAACACTCTAAATTAATTTTGTTGGGTTGTTAATTACTACTTAATTGGGATTGAGATGGGGTTTCCATTCTCAATGTTTATCAACCAACTTTGTAGTTGAATAAAATATATTCCTTTGCAATAGGGAAAAATTGGCTTTTCGCAAAAACATGATAACCATAGAGCCTCCACCAGCCATATATGCATGTAGTGTTAGCATTTACCTCGTTCATTGCTCTACAGTGTTATTTTGCCAGCATATTCCATGTGCTGACCAATTTCGGGCTGCAACATATTATGTTGCAGACTTTTCAGACGAAGAGTAAGGTGCGCTAGGTCGTTGTCGTGCACTCAGCTATGCCGTTAGAGTTGATGGACTCATTTACCTTCGATGCTTCTGCATTTATTTTTATTTAGATGGCCTTAAGCCATATTATTGTAATAAGTTCTCTTTTGAGACATTCGATGTAATAAGTGTGTGATTGCACTCTGTTATAAATCCTTCGAGTACTGTGTGTGTCAGCATTACCGATCCAGGGATGACACTTATGCACAGAGATTTGACCGTCTGAGGTCGGATCGCTACAAGTAGGCCTCCTCTTCAGATAAAAATGTCATGTCAATCTTTGGTAAACTATTGTCAATACAATTGGTTGCAACATTTTCTTGTGCATCCTGTATGAATTAGTATTCAATTTTGTTAATGCAAAATTTCACATATGTTGTATTGTGCTTACCATGTGTGATTTTACCGGATTTATGAAACAAGGGTTAAAAAATATTACCCACGTCATAAGAGTATTGTCGAACAATATAGACTAATATACACAGGCTGTTGTTCTATTACAACATGCTAAGAGTGAGTGGAGTATTAATAACTAAGTATAATAATGAAATTGACACTATGGATTGTGGCTTTCCTTTCTTCAGCCATGACTTGCAACTAAAAGATGATCCTTGCAGCTCTGAGCAGCTTACAAACACTAATAAGCGCCTCCAAGACAAGCTATAATTTGTTCTAGTACAAAGGATTGTTTTTTAAGCATCTAGAATTACTGAATGAATTACTTATCGCAAATTTCCTCATGTATTAAGTATCTATTTTGACATGGCCAGTTACTTCATGTACCAGGCATTTAAAAAAATCATCAGGGAGAATTAAATGTTCTACAATCATGAAGGCATTCTCGATCTTTTTCAGCAGGGAAAATTAACCAATAAATTCTACAATAAAAAGAAGAATGAAAAGAGATCATGAAGACTATACTTTTGGCCGATGAGATTCATCACCGTCCTCATGGATCCGAGGATAGATGCTTGAAGAACCCATTGGGCACAAGATGACCCTTTCCTTCTACCCCTAGATCGCGCTGCTTCTGCCTGGTTGATGCACTTTGGCCTCCAGATTGCAAATTTTCTTCTTCTGGCGGAGATTGAAGTTGTTTGATGTGCTTCTGCCAAGGATCTTGCTCCTGATTGATGTGGGTGATCTAATATGGTGGTGAGATTTTCATGTTTCTTATATGGATAAGCAGGAATTTGTGTGTTTTCGTCTGGATTAACACAAGTCAAAGAGGTTTGGCGCCCTAACCTCTTTGTTCTGCATGGCGGCAAAATATGAGAGCCTCCTTTTTCCCTCCATGTTAGTGGAGCGTGAGTATTGCCAGGTATCACGGAGAGAGAACAGAAAGAGAATACGACTTTTTAATGTTTTTTCTTTCGCTGGAAAAGAGACGTGGGGGTGCTAAACAACACAGCCGTCGGATGTAAAATAACTCCCAGGGAGCAGGGATGGGAGCACGGGACGGGAGCAGGCAAGCCGCGTCCGTAAACATGAAAATGTGGCTGTCCGTGTGGTTATGGTAGCACACGTACAGTTGCGAGATTGGGACGCGGCTTGCCTACTCCCGTCCCGTGCTCCCATCCCTGCTCTCTGGGAATTATTTTACATCCGACGGCTGTGTTGTTTAGCACCCCCACGTCTCTTTTCCAGCGAAAGAAAAAACATTAAAAAGTCGTATTCTCTTTCTGTTCTCTCTCCGTAATACCTGGCAGTACTCACGCTCCACTAATCTGGAGGAAAAAAGGAGGCTCTCATTTTTTCGCCAACATGCAGAACAAAGAGGTTAGGGCGCCAAACCTCTTTGACTTGTGTTAATCCAGACGGAAACACACAAATTCCTGCTTATCCATATAGGAAACATGCAAATCTCACCACCATATTAGATCACCCACATCAATCAGGAACAAGATCCTTGGCAGAAGCACATCAAACAACTTCATTCTCCATCAGAAGAAGAAATTTTGCAATCTGGAGGCCAAAGTGCATCAACCAAGCAGAAGCAGCGCAATCTAGGGGCAGAAGGAAAGGGTCATATTGTGCCCAATGGGTTCTTCAAGCATCGATCCTCGGATCCATGAGGACGGTGATGAATCTCATGGGCCAAAAGTATAGTCTTCATGATCTCTTTTCGTTCTTCTTTTCCTTGTAGAATTTATTGGTTAATTTTCCCTGCTAAAAAAGATCGAGAATGCCTTCATGATTATAGAACATTTAATTCTCCCTAATGATCTTTTTAAATGCCTGGTACATGAAGTAACTGGCCAGCTCAAAATAGATACTTAATACATGAGGAAATTTGCGATAAGTATTTCATTCAGTAATTCTAGATGCTTAAAAAATAATCCTTTGTACTAGAACAAATTATAGCTTGTCTTGGAGGCGCTTATTAGTGTTTGTAAGCTGCTGAGAGCTGCAAGGATCATCTTTTAGTTGTAATTCATGGCTGAAGAAAGGAAAGCCACAATCCATAGTATCAATTTCATTATTATACTCAGTTATTAATACTCCACTCACTCTTAGCATGTTATAATAGAGCAGCAGCCTGTGTATATTAGTCTACATTGTTCGATAATACTCTTATGACGTAGGTAATATTTTTTAACCCTTGTTTCATAAATCCAGTAAAATTACGCATGGTAAGCGCAATACAATATATGTGAATTGTGCATTAACAAAATTGAATACTAATTCATACAGGATGCACAATAAAATGTTGCAACCAATTGTATTGACAACAGTTTACCAAAGATTGACATGACATTTTTATCTGAAGAGGAGGCCTACTCCTTTTATAACAAGTATGCAAAAGGTACTGGTTTTAGAATCTGAAGAGGGAGTCACCATAAAGTGAAGAATACTACTGTAATACAACAACGGACATTTACATGCTCCCGTCAAGGTATGGGTTGCTTGTATTTTGTTTTGGTTATACTATTACTTTTGGATTCACTAAGATAATTACTTTAATTGACAGGATTCCGAGTTGAAGATAGCAGAGAGGATTCTTTCAGTAACAGTAGGCCTGAAACATGATGTGGTTGTCAAGCTCATATGAAAATAAGTCTAAAACACGGATTGTATATGTGTATGAATTCGAGGTAGAACATAACCACCCTCTTGCTACCGGAGACATGGCCCTATACTTAAGATCCCAAAGGAAAGTCACAGAAGCACAAATAGCAAGCGCTGAAGTCACAAAGTCTGTAGGCATTTCAAATAAAGCAACTATTGATCTTATGGCCAAAGAAGCATGTGGACTTCCAAATCTTGGGTTTGCACCTGAAGATATGAAAAGCTGTTTGAATTCTAAGAGAACACTAAAAGCAAAGAAAGGAGACACGGGGGGAGTGTTAGAATACATGGAGAAGAAGGTAAAAGAAGATGCCAATTTTTTCTATTCAATTCAAGTTGACGAGGATGATCTGATAACTAATATTTTTTGGGCTGACTCCAAAATGATATCAGACTATGCAATGTTTGGTGATGTTGTATGCTTTGACACCACATATAGGAAACTAGATGATGGGCGTCCATTTGGTTTGATTGTTGGGGGTGAATAATCACAAGAAAACTACTGTCTTTGGTGCTACACTTCTCTATGATGAAACAACTGAAAGTTTTGGTTGGCTTTTTAGAACATTTCTAACAGCTATGTCTGGGAAACATCCAAAGACTATTCTGACCGATGAAGATGCAGCAATGGCCACGGCAATCAGGAAAGTCCTTCCTCAGTCTCACCATAGACTTTGTGTGTGGCATATGAATCAAAATGCTTGCAAGCACCTTGCTGGGGTTGTTGAAGAATATAAGAAGTTCAATGCAGATTTTCAGCACTGTATCTATGATATTGAGGAAGAAGACGATTTTATAAATGAATGGAATAGAATGCTAGACAGATATGGACTACGTGACAATACCTGGCTACAAAGGCTGTTTGAGAAAAGGGAGCAATGGGCACTAGTGTATGGCAAAAACACATTCTCGGCCCACATGAGCACTACCCAAAGAAGTGAAAGCATGAATAATGAACTAAAGCGGCACATTAGTATTAAATATGACATGCTTACTTTTTTTGAGCCTTTTGAGCGGCTCGTTGCGGATAAAAGATTTGTAGAGGTGAAGTGTGACTTCAAGGCTTCACAAACTACTCCCAAGCTGAAGGCTGAAGGCAGCTAGCATGAGATGTTGAGCAAAGCTTGAAAATTAGAACTGATCCGGATCCGAATCCGGATTTGGGTAACTCCTCCGTTTCACAAGGTATACACTATACCACTAGTTGCATGGAGTTTTCAAACTAAGACTCACATTTAACTTTACGTTGCAGGTCTGAACATCGACTGTGCTAGAGTTTAAAAGCATAATGAGGGGCTTCACATGCCAAGAGGTATGAAGGTCAAGGAGAAGACTGTACGAGGATCAGCGAGACCCGTTGGTGGTACCTGTACTCTTGCGATGATGCCATGGGAGAATCTGCCATTCTTCCAACAGCAGACTCCTACCGGTGGTACCTCTACTCCCATGATGATGCCAGGACAGAATCTACCATTCTTCCAATAGAAGCCAGCTTAATATATGTTATAGAGTATTATCTTATGTATGTGCTTGCAATTCTATTAGAACCTATGAGCATATAACCATGGTTTGAAGATTCACTTACTTTCCGTGTTACCATCTGTTGATAGCTTAAACGATTATGAATGGAATGCATGATTTTTACCCCCACTTTCTACTTTAATTATTGCCAACTCATTATAGACAAGTTGTGAAACAATGATAGCCCTCAAGTTGGATGAAATTAATAGCGATATTGTGATTTATAGTATAAGTACTGCTACAGAACCAATATGAACCAAGCTGCAGTTCGGCCTGGTTTCCATCAACTACAAACTGTTATATTGCCAACAACATAGGTTTTTTCGTCTAACCTGACAAGAAGACCAGCAGTCCATCAGTGCGGTAATGAAGCGCCACGGCAACCGTCACCTGGATCAGGATCCAAATCATATGAATTTGCATGCATCAATCTAAGGAGTAGTTTGTTCACTTTGTTCACTGTCCTCTGGTCTCATCCTGTATACAAAAATCACCACCAGGAGCTATTAAATTTCATTTTATTCCACCAATACATGACAAAATTAGAATTTTGTGCAATGCAAGACTGTCCCAAGTCTAAATCCATTGCATTTCAACATCTTTTTAGAGAAAAAAGTATCAAACTGAGCACCTTGAGGACACAGAGAACAATTATAGAATTGTTTTATCAAGTAAAACTCAGCTAGGTAGGCATCCAGGACATGTAGAAACTAATTCCATCTACAATATTTTAGGTTTAAACGAATCTCGGTATGAGGAAAATTAATTTGCAAGATCCCCTTCTGCATGTGTGCTCAATTACTAGTAGCTACACACAAAATAAATCAGATCAGATATATGAACTGTGCAGAAAACAGTAGATAGGAAGAGGAGAGGGAGCGGGCTTAGTTACCATATCGAGTATGGAGTAGAGCAAGGCGACCTCGCTGGAAGAGCCGCTGGATGGGGGCCACCTCGGTCGCCGCGGTCTCCGCTGCGGTCTTCAGGGAAGCACGGCCTCCAACACCACCTCCTCCACTATCCCCACCCTGATCTCGACCATCGTCGTCCCATCGCAGGCAACTTCGAGAGCCGGCCTTTGGTGCGAGCACGAACCAGGAGGCGGAGGCGGTCTTACGGTGGGAGAGGATCCAGATTTTGGACGTGAGCGGCGCCATAGCTGGCAACTGCGAGCTGGGTTTAAAGCTTTTCTCTGCTGCCTTCACGCCGACGGACTCTCGCTCGAGGCCGCGGAGGCGGGAGCAGAACAAGATCGACGGGGCGGGCGGTAGCTGATTCACTAGATCCCTCCGCTCCCCGTGGTCGGCTGTCGGATGGGAAGGCGAAAGGGAAGAGAAGGAATACGTATTGGGAACAGAGGGAAATACAAAGGTCCGTGGGTTTTTTGGGCCAAAAAAGCGACGCGGTAAAGGGAATTAGCGGCAGTCGTTGGATGAAAAACTGATGGAAGGGAGCAGGGATGGGAGCACGGGACTGGAGCAGGCAAGCCGCGTCCCATGTTTACTTAGAGCCTTTTAACCTTTATTCTTTTTCTTTTATTGGAAATAGTTTTGTTTGGTTTTTTCCTTTCTTTTATTTTCTTTTATTTTTCTTCCTTTCTTCTTCAGTTTTTTTTCGAAAAGGAGGATGACCCCCGGCCTCTGCATCTGGGAGATGCATACGGCCATTTCATTGATTATTCTTGAGGACCTTACAAAGTATAACAACAATATGCCTGAATCCGCCATCTTGGCAGCATCTGCCGCTACTCCTATCCAAATGATGAAGGGGTTCAAGCTAGGCCACATACCCATACCTCTCACCTAAGCCTAACATCTAAAGCCGGAGGCCCCGACCGAGCCATCTGCCGGGTCCGGGGCTCAAACCGGTCTGACGCACTCACATGTGTCGTCGCCGTCATCTTCCACTGGTCCATCTTCAGAGCAGATTGAGGTGACAACCTTGGCAGGTCCTCTGCCATCAACGCCACCACGACGCCAAACGACGACCTCCACCTACGCAAGCCTTGGCAGGTCCTCCGCCATTGACGCCACCACGGCGCCAGCCGATGACCTCCACCTACGCGACTCCATCTCCAAGCAAAGGACATAAATCCATGCTAGGAAAGGGTCGCACCACCGCTGTCGCGCACCACCCACAAGCGCCACGCAACCCTAAGGTTCCCAAAGTGGCGCCTTCAAGAAGGGAACGACGCCATCAGCGCCGCCGCCGCCCAACAGAGTTAGGGCTTTCGCCCGGGAAACCTAGGGGAAGGTGAAGTGAGGAGATTATCTTTTCTTCTTCAGCTAAGTCCTTGATTTCTTTTTAAAAATACAATTTATTTTCAAATTCATGAAATTTATTTGAAATCAATGAACTTTTTTTTCATAATCGACAAAGCATTTTTAGATCTATAAACTTTTTTCAAAAATCCTCAAACTTTTTTTCAAATCGATGAAATTTTTTCAAACCTTTTTGTCAAAATGGATGAACTTTTTTCAAATTCAATTATCTTTTTTTCAAGTTCAATGAACTTTTTTCAAATTTGATGATTTGTTTTTTCATTTTTGGCGAACTATATTAAAAATAAATGAACTTTTTTTATATTCGAAGAAATTATTTCAAGTTTGATGACATATTTTTGATGATTATTTTTTCAAATTCGATGAACTTATTTCCAAAACCAACTACAAAATTTCATACCGAATGCTTTTTTAAAATAAATGGTTCTTTCGTGTATAATCCTGCATTATCTCGAATGTTATCAGTTCCGGTACGTAGATCAAATAATAAAATGCGAGCAAAAGTTCCTAGATTCATGGAGATATAGAAC
Source organism: Aegilops tauschii subsp. strangulata (assembly GCF_002575655.3). Taxonomy (NCBI): domain Eukaryota; kingdom Viridiplantae; phylum Streptophyta; class Magnoliopsida; order Poales; family Poaceae; genus Aegilops; species Aegilops tauschii. The sequence goes on from NC_053035.3 coordinate 74,537,322, forward strand.
ATCATATAAGTTATCATGCTTGCATATCAATCACTTGAGTCTCCAACAATTATTCCAATAATTACATATCCGATTTGTCTATGGACGAATATGCAAGCATATGTTTCATGCTTGTTTGAGTAATGGCAAGGAGATTCCCCAAAATCATGCCAAGAATAGCTAGGATTTTCAGAAGAAGATGCCATTCGTTTGATGAGAAATTAAAAGGAATATCGAGAATTCGCGTGGCTGAAGCTGAAGCAGCTACTTTCGAAGTAACATAAAGAAAAGCAATAACTGGAGTGGGAGAGTCAAAGTCGAAAAGAGGATTCCTCGCTTCTTTCTCTCATGCAAAACCGTTGAAATTTTTTCAAAATTTTTATTTTTTTCAAAATCATTGATTTGTGTTTTCAAATTCATGATTTTTTTCAAAACTTGATGAACTTTTTTCATGAATCTGTTTTACTGGAATCTTGTTCATGGAGTAATCCGCTTTTCAAATTCACAATTTTTCCAAATAATTAAAAAATCTGAATGTTGCAGTAGACAGTATAGTGCAACAAATATCGCGACCACTATTGTTCTTATATCATAGGCGCTATTTTTCAGTCACTGGAGCGTGGAATGTTTAGCTTAATGGTGCCCGTTCAAATCCTGGAGAGGTCAATTTTTGAGTGGTTTTTTCGCGCTTAGGGTTTGCTGCGCTCTGCGTGGGTCGGCCCAACTAGGGGGGTGGGTGGGTGGGTGGGGGGGGGGGGGGGGGTGGGGGAGGTGTTGAAGTGAGCGCCAGTTGACATCCACGCAACACCGAATAGGTGCTCCCACTGGGAACTGCTCGGCCTTGTGCTGGAATGATCGTACGCGAGATGCCTATATATCTCGCTCATCCACGCGGGCAGACGTGTTTTCTTATTTACCACTCGTTTCGGCAGAATGCAGGCAGTTCACTGATGGGCCGCCCCGATGAGTCCTACAAGATTTTTATTTTATTTTAATAACCTCTTAGAAGGTTCTAGTCTGGCATTTTCCATTTTTATTCCTTTTTACCCGTTTCAATAAAAAACTGATTTTCCTTTTCTTTCTTGAGATTTAATTTTTCTTGTTAATAAATCTTATTTTTTTCATAAAATTCTATTGTTTAAAAATGTTCAAAATTTTAAATTTTTTGATAATTTCAGAAATTTTTGAAATTTTTAAATTTTTTGATGGTTTCTAAAACAATGTTCACATTTTGAAATAGATGTTCAATTGTTTTAAAAATGTCCGTGTTTAAAAAAAGTATAATTATTTTTTTAAATGATCGTGTAGGAAAAGAAAAACTGTTAAAAACCAGGGAGAACCACTATCGCCTTTTGTGGGAGCGCTAAATGGGCCAGCGCGGGTCGTGCCCTGGGTGCGTTTGCTCGGTTCTGCTGCACCGAGCCTCTTCCCGGGCCGTACATAGGATCAATAAGGCCTCTTTTGTATATGGGAAGGAAGCCCCGTCACTGGAGCTCTGTGGAATTCCCGCAAAGCTATATGCATTACTTGAGACTAGTACGAGAATTTTGTACGGAAGATATCTTGAAAGATAAAATGACAGTAGAGTATGTGAGGCCGGTGAAGGAAGTTAAAGCACCTGAACCTATGCGTCGCTGGCCCATGCTGCCGTCCGACAGAGCTGTCTTGTTTGTCGATGGGTCGTTTCCGCTGGCGGATGGCACTGCAGCAGTAGCCAGATGGAAGTGTCATCTTTGTTGCTTATATGTTTTTATTCAACTGTACTAATGCACTGGAAGCTGAAATTCACGCCTTGATGCAGGGCATGGCCTTGGCAATACAACATTCTGAAGAGCCAGCGTGGTACGATCAGACTTCTCTGAGGTGTTCGCTACATTCTCCGAGGAGGATTTATTGAGGTAGACTTATTGCCATCTTGTATCTGAAATCAATTACCGATGACAGAGGGAGAATTTATTCCAATGAAACTAAAAAGGAAGAAAATAGGGCTGCAGATCGACTCGCATCGTACAGTCGAACTGAACGTAGTACTACGATATGGCTACAATTAGGACCGCCCGTATTGAGGAGCTTTTGCCTCTCGATTGTAACCTGTTACTATGAAATAAATTTATTTCTCCTCACCAAAAAGGCCTCTTCTGGTTTATAGGATAGAAATATCACATAAGTAGGTACCGTGGAGGAAATAAGACGTCATGTATCTCAAATCCTATGAATAATAATAGAAAGAGAAATGTCCTTTGATTCACATGATAAAAAAATTTCATTGAGTTTAGGCTAATGCTATTTTTCTTTAAAATATGGAGGATAGGAATAATTTGTGCAGAGAACTTTTTTCTATAAAAATCCTATCCTATGAATTCCTATAAAATTACTCCAAATCCAAGGAGGCCTAAGAGTAGCAGCGATCTATGAGTGTGACCCTGTTACTCCCTGATGGATTGGCTCGTTTAATTATGAGCAAGCTCATTATTGAGTCCCGTGCACCTTCTATTTTGTTTTGGCGAGGCCCATATTGAGTGCTCGACCTGATGGTACTTCATGGTCTTCTATATTGCTCTTAGAAAATGTCACACCCCTACAAAGTGCTGACTTTTCCTTAAGACATTATCCAGGCATGAGGCCAACTCCATCGCCGCGACCCCATTCTATCCGGCCCTGTCCGTTTGGGATAAAACGGACAAACAAGTCGGCCCAGCGCGCGACGGCCCGGACCCATCTGGTCCGTTTGTGTCCGGGCCGACCCATTTCGAGCGCAAACTTGCGCCGGGTTTGGGTCGCCGCGGACACCGAACGGACGCGCCGCTCGTCCGCGTCTGGCCGCGTGGCGGGGCGCCCACCTACCTCCCACCCGCCAACATTAATGCGCACGGGCGGCCGGTCCCACCTGTCATCGACCCAGTGGAAGGTCGCCGTCCTTCTTAAATGGGGAACCCGTGGACCGGTCATCGTCCACACTGCCCCACTCCATCCCGCGGCCTCCTCGAAACCCGACAGCACGAAACCCTAGCCCTCCCCCGTCCTCGAGCTCGCCGGCCGGCCACCTCGAAGCCATGGGCTTCTGGAACATAGCCCGCAAGGGGAAGCACGACCGCGAAGCCAGCTCCTCGTCGGGGCGCAGCGCCGGCTCCGTGAAGAAGGAGGAGCCCGCATCACCACCACGCCGGGCCCCCGCGCCGCCCGCGTTCTCCAACGCCCCCACGTCCGCCGGCGAGCGCGACCGGCACTACATCCGCGCGTCGGTGTGCCGCCGTTATTGGGAGACGAGGACGCCGCTCCCCTGGAGCGACGTCCACCTCCCCAACAACTGGCACTTGTCCGCCGACCGTGTGCCGATCCCGCCGGTCCCGGCGAGCGGCCGTGCGCGCCGTGAAGAGATCGAGCGCCGCCGCTGCCTCCTCCCCGACGACCTGTACTACGACGACAGGTACGCCCCGGACTGCGCCCTCTGGGACACCTGGCTCAGGGACGAGCACGACGTGCGGCGTGCCTCCTTCTTCGCCAGCACAGCGTCTGGGCCGCGGCGGCCACGTCGGGAGCGCACAGCGCCTGCTCCCCAGGAGCGCAGGCGTAGGCGGGTGCGCGGCCTCACGCCCACGCTGTCGCCGTCGCCTTCGCCATCTCCACCACCACCTCCTCGCATGACAGAGGAGGAGGAGGCCCGTCTCATGGCGCATGTCATGGAGGACTCCATGTACACGCACGATGAGCGCCAATGGGAGGGCCTCGAGGAGATGATGGCCCGCTCCGCCGCCGGTGAGGTAGCCATCCCCGAGTTGGAGATGGTGGCCGCGGAGGAGGCGATGGAGGAGGAGCCGGTGGCCGCGTTCCACCCGGGCCTGGTGGGCCAGGGGTGGGGCTGGTCCTGCATTGCTCCGGAGATGGTTGCCGCCGTGGGCGTGAACTGGTGCGCCACTCCGCCGCGGTCACCAGAGCGGGAGGCGTCGCCACGGGAGGAGGTGGTGCAGGCACCTCCCGCCGTCCAGCCCGCCCGCGTCTACCACGCACCGCCGGCCCATCTCTGGACACCGCCGGACTACGTCGACCTCGTCAGCGACGACAACGACACCGGCGGCCACTAAAGACGGCGACGGCAACGGCATCGACGGGCACGGGCAGGGCGCGCGGGCGGCGGCCGTTTTTATTTTCTTTTTTATGTTTAATTATGTCACTGGGACGTTAAGTTGGACATGAAACTGGGCCGTTTTGTGGCCATGACCCTAACTTAAGTTTTAAGTTTTTTAACTGCGTTTATTTACTTTTTAAGTCATTTTATTTAAGTTTTTATTTTTTTAATCACGTCCAACACGGACAAGATTTGGGGTGCGGCCGCGCGCTGGGCGCACCCACGACCCATCGAACAGACGCGGACATGAGCGAACCCATTGCCGCCCAAAGAGACAAAATCCGGCCAAACCGGACGTCCGTTTGGGGTCGTATGGTGGAGTTGGCCTGAGATCTGTGCTAGGATGGGCAGGCAACACCCCGTCCACCCCTGCAACCTAAAGAGGATGGACACCACCTCAACTTCTCTTCACCGGCAAGCTTGGTTGAGGCCAAGCTGCATCACCTCGTTCAGGGAAGCTACACCCGCGACTCGTGACAAGAGGGGCCCCGCGACCGCCGTCTGCTGAGCAGGCTTTGCTGGGCGGCTTCACCCGAAGGTAGCGATAGGAGCGTGGTGGTGGTGGGGATGCTGGGAGTGGCGGCTAAGGGTTCACCCATGCCACCATCCTTGGAGCAACTTGGGCGCAGTAAGCACACAGGGAGCAGTAGTGAGACAATGAGGTGAAGCCGCGGTTCCATATAGCGACTCCCTCTGTTCCTCGATACATGGTGCACACACATTTCAAAAGTAAAATTTGAAAATTAATTGTTCATGTAAACATGTGCTATGTTTAAGAAAAAAATATATCATTGGATTCATATTTAAACAAAGCTTCCGATGTTATATTTTTTATGCATACAATAGTATTAATCAAAGTAATGGCCAAAGATAAAACACGTAAAACATAGCAGAAAAGTCTTCCTCACAAACACAACAAACGACAATCTCTTGATACTCCAATCTTCGCTCACAACTTTGCTGTCCAAAAGGCACCCAAAAAAAAAATTAACTTTTATAAGCCCCACATGCATAGCAAAATTAACCTTTTATATATGTACCATCTCCTCGCCGCAGGGCGGGCCAGTAACCAAATCTCAAATGATCTGATATGTAAAGCATCCAAGCTTTTGTCGAAGGATGACAGTGTGCATCTCCCTACCTAGATTTGTGTGATTAGTGCGGAATGTGGTTGATTAATAATGCTAATAACTGGCGATGCTGGAGCGACTTGACCTGTCCCTTTCCCCTCCTGCCGACACCTCACAGCCCTCTTATCTTTCTCCATCCATAGGGCCAGCTTTTAAGCAAACCAGGTCCATATGACAAGATATGCTGTACACACTTGCACCATCCATGCACCATCCAACCTCAAGATGGCAATGGGCCCCGAAACCCGTGTCCCCGTGGGTTTTTACCCTATTAGGGGACGGGGATGGGCATCTTTTCATTCCCGCGGGACTGTTGTTGGGCACATTATACAACCCGACACGTTTCGTGGGTATACACCCGTTTCGGTAGTCCCCGAACCCGAAACCCGGCAATACCAGCGAAATTACATTATTTTTTACCACCGTAGTCATCTTACCCTCGAAATCTTAGAGGCCTTGATGTGTTCACAAGATTGGATAAGAAACAAATATAAAGGTGTGTCTTTCTTTACATATCATCATAAAGTTTATCATTATCTTGCTGCAATGTTTCATAAGATGTTCATTACTAATTATTTGATTCTCATAGATGCTGACAATGAATAATGACAAAGCTTTTGGAGTTGTCTTCAAGACATTCAAGAGGGAATGCAGGTGAAGTACAGGTACTTGCAAATTTCATATACTAATCTGCATATTTTTCTCATGTTTAACTTTAGCTTGAGCGAATTTTGATCTTCCCTAGGACTTGGCACTTTGATTTGGCATTGGAAGATTTGAAGATGGTCGTTTGGAGGCTTGGAGATGTGAAAGATGCCATGATGATTCCAACTTTAAAGTGTTTGTTTAAATATTTCGATTTTATCGTGGGTTTCCTGTGGGTTCCCCGAAATCCGATGGGTTTAGGGGACGGGCAGAAAACTAGCCCCGCATACGGTGATGGGGACGGGGATGGGTTTACGATTTTCTCGTGGGGATGGGTTTGGGAAGGCAAAATCCAATGGGTTTCGTCCCCGTTGCTAACTATACCGCAATTCTCTCTGTGTGCTTACTGCTCCTCTTGAAATCAATGACTACCCTTTTTTCTGAAGGCTTCGCAGCTGGGCTCTATATGGAATGATGCATACACCCATATCGATCTCTAGCTCTACTTTTGAAGAACCATTACCATTAAGGGATGCAAATTGGTGGATGTGAAGGTACACTTTGGTCCTAGCTCAATCAAATGAACCAAAAATACCAAAATAAGTATCTTTGGAAATTTTTAGTTCATTTGATTAAACTAGTTAGGCTCGGAGTTAAAGTTACCCATTTGCACGCCTAATTTACCGGCATATGATCAGTTCCATCCTCTTTCTTTTTTGCCACAGTAGAATCTTTCCGCATCCTCTTTTTACTGTTCAATCTTCAATTGTTGTGGAATATAGGTCTGTCTCGGTTTGGGGACAGATCCAATCGATTGATTTGAGCCTGGCGCCGTGTGAGTGATGCCGTGGGCCTTTCTAGCTCTAGGTGCACCGCATGCTAGCGCTAATGCTGATGCCATGGTCTCATCATCATTATTGTAAGAGGAAAATGTTAATTTCTGAGGCAGCAGTCATCGACATTGGTATTACAATCAGAAAGGGACTATACTAACTTGATCGCGTGACACCTATGGAGTGACCAATATTTTCTGCTGAAAAAACTAGTGGCAAAAGCGAAATGCCAATTTTAATAGTTACACAAGAAAAAAAGGGGGAAAAAACTAGAGTGGCAGGAACAAAGTTCCCTTAATTTAATTCTGCCCAACGATACGAGCTGTGGCTGGGAATTAATCCGGTCACGTCAGCACATTACCTCTCTTGTCTGATGCTAATTGATTTTCTTTGATGGCAATGATAGTGACTAATTGGCCATTAGCAAGCGATGAACTGTTGAAGATTCTCAAGGATGGATGGGGTTTTCAGCAAAGCAAATGAGTAGATGTGCTGGAAAGGGAGCTCAAGGACTAGTGTAGTGGTGAGCAGGACCATAACCAAGGATAACAAGACTCCTATGATCCTATCCATGGGTCCGTTGAATTCGACAGTACAAGATAGATGCAGAAGCACATAAATTACACAAGTAATATTTCATCATAGTATCATTTTCTCCAGAAAGGATAGACGTCCCCGATCTCTACACCCTGATTGACACCCGTCTTGACACCAGATTTTGGGTGGCAAAAATTGTAATTAAGATGGCCTTAGATGAAACAGTTATCAACATTACCCTAAAAGAAAAGATCTTTGTCGAAGCGAACAACTTTGGGTTTTGGGCCATCTCAATCCAAGGTCGTAAGAAATTTCTAGAGCTCAAACAGTCCAGCCTTTTGCGTGACCAAAATTCAGTAGCCCGACCCAGACAAACATTGATGTATGTCTTGCATGAGGCGTGATGTATTACACTCTCAAGATAACCTGAAATAAAAAAAGACCCCAACATGGAACCTCGCGTCATCGAACCGAACAACTTGGATTTTGAGTCATCTTCATCCGAGTTACTATGCGACCTTCAAAACTAAAATGCGGTCACCTAGTTCAGGATGTTTGGGGAAGTGAGCCTAGCTCAACTGGTTGAGGGAGTGGATGTACAAACCCAACACCTGGATTCAAATCCTCACGGAGGCGAATTTATGTTCCTCCTTATTCTTGAGGACCAGGCTTTCCTGATACTCACACATTTATTAAGGACAAGGCTCGGTGGGCAACCGAGATAAAAAATTCTAGTACTCATAATTAAAAAGGCCGTATGCATCCCTAGTTGGTGCAAAGGCCGGGGAAGTGAAATTCTCCCCCAATTTTAATGCAAAGAGAGTCTTGGCTCAGTGGTTGGGCATGCAGTTGTGTAGCCTAGCGAGCCGACCCGAGTTCAATTTCTAGAATTGACAGGTGATGCATAGGGTTTTTTCCCCGTTTATTGAGGATCAAGCTTGGTGTGTGGTGGAACCTTCCATCAAGAAATATCTTAATACTCATTTAAAAAATTATGAGGACCATGTTTATCTTGATACTCATACTAAAATGGCTGTATGCATCTCTGGTTGGTGCAGAGGCCGGGAAGTGAAAATCGCTCCCATTTTTATTGACATTAGCAGGTCCAGGATCCCCTCCCCTTCGCGTCGCCTCCCCTCGGGCGGCGCCAAGGGCCCCCGATCCCACGCCGCCAGCCCCTTCCCGCTCCTCCATCCCCAGCCGTCGCTGCCGCCGGCAAGGGCCGCGGTGGCGGCGGGCCCTGCACCGCAGATCCAGGGCGGGTGGTCGCCACGACAGATCCTCACAAGCGGCGTCTCATGCGGAGAGGCCGGGGGCGGTAGTCAGGGCGGTGCCCCTGCTGCGCGGCGGCGATGGGAACCTACATGGTCGGTGGTGTGGCGGTCACAGGCGCATGGGTGGCTCCGATGGCTGCGGATCTGGCGTCCTGTCCAGATCCGTCTCAGTATGGCCTTGGCCGGCCGATGGTGCGAGGAGGACCGGTGAGAGGCGGCCGAAGGCTCCCTGACGGCGGCCCTCGTCTCCACGGCGAGGCTCCGTTCGGTTCCAGCCAGCTGCGAGGTTGGGACGCGACTTCCGGTGAAAATCGCGCCGACTTCGGTCATGACGGACGATTGCGGCGTCTATGACGTCGTTCCCTTCTCGAGGCATCGTTGTTGCAGGTTGTGGCACCCCACTCGTGATGCTCCGGGGAAAACCCTAGATCTGGGTCTTTCGGATCGGACGATGATGGTACCTTTGATGTTGTTGTCCCTCCTGATGGCATCCTTTTGGAGCAAGTGCTGGTTGGACGGGACAAGCGGAAGAGCGGTGTCTCATCCACCACAAGGTCGACGGTGGATCCCGGTGGCATGGTGCTGCGAAGGTTCGGCGACAGGCGCGTGTGGACGGATACGTGTATGATGGTGGAGTTGTCTGGCGTCGTGGTGGTGTCGACAGCAGGCCAGGCAAGGTCGATGGGTCAGTTTCTGCTTCAGAGATGAACCGGTAGAAGATGGCGGCGTCAGCCTCTGAGAGTGCGTCGGTCCGGTATGGGACCCAGTCCCGGTGTGTGGTCGGGCTGGGGCATCCGGATTTAGATGTTAGAGTTTGGTGCGATGTCCATTTGGTATTAGGACCGGATATTCGGCACACCTTCATCAATAAGATAAGAGTAGCAACAGGTGTTGACTAGATGATGGCTTGAGACTGACTAATGTATTATTTTGTATGGCCTCTATAAATAATTAATAAAATGGCCACATGGATCGTACAGATACAGAGGCGGAAGGTCTATCCTTCTTTTAGAAAAAAAAAACCTAGTTCGAGACGCATGTGATACATGTACGATGAAAAGTGTGGCAGGACTCAGCTCTAAGATGGCTTCAAATACGTATTAAACACTAAGGTTCTTCGTTGGAAAAGTATTTAATACTAATGTTCTTCATCATGTGACATATGTGGTAAGCAATCCAAATAATTCAAAAAAAAACACTAATGTTCTTCATCTCATCGAGGCGAACAATTTTTTCTTTTGGATCATATTCCGAAGTTGTATGCAAATTTTACAACCGATGTAACATGACTGCCTTTTAACCTGCACGGAATTCTGGACTCACAAGTCCGAACTTTGGTAGGATTGGATATTTGGATAAAAAATAGAAATAGAGTCACTTTATTGTACGCGAAGTCTTTTTTTGAAAGATCCAGCTATGCTGGCTTTTCATTGATCATTAGCAGGAAGCAGTGGAAAAACAAAGGTGGTGAGGATCCAGAGGATCCGAGGGCTTGCCACAGACCGGCAATCCTCAAGTGACAGAGTAGCCTAGGATTTAATTTTCATGGCGGTTCCCCGAAGGGGCTCTCCATGCAGGTTGCACCAGCGACTCGCCATAGCTCGATGCAGTCCGTGATCCTCCTGATGATGTTGGAGACACTTGGTATGCTTCTCCTGAAGGTGGCATTGTTCTGTTCCTGCCACAGCTCCCAACATGTGAGCAACAAGAGCGTGTTGATGCCTTTGCGCCATCTTGTTGCGGATCTTTCCAGGGCGCCGAGCACAATGGAAATGTGATGTTGATTCTGCCAGCTCTCCTTGGGCGCCGGGGGGAGCAGCCCGTCCACGTACTGATTGTTCCCCAGACCCTCCTTGCCATTGGGCATTCCCAAAACAGGTGATTGGAGGATTCAAGGTTCCGAATGCATAGCTGGCAGAAGTACTCATTCTTCCAATCGCGCCGCTGAAGCCTGTCGTTGCACCAAAGCTTGCTTTGGAGCATGAGCCATGCGAACATCTTGATCTTGCCGGGGGCCCAAACCTTCCAGATGACCTGGTTGAACCATGAGGATGTCATGCCCTGGAATTGCATCTGGTAGGCTGATCTTGCTGAGTATTGGCCCGACCGCTCGTTGATCCAGCTGATGGAGACGGGGGTGCCAGCACGTAGGTCACCGGTGGCGCCATGCAACCTCCTGTGCATGGCGAGGAAGTCGAGGATCAGGTCTTCAGTGCGGCCATGAGCCAGGTCTCTGATCCAAGTGTCGTCCGCGAGGGTGGCCTTCACCGTCCTGTTCTTTCTATGGGCGTGCTGGACCAGCCGCGGAAATTGTTGGGCAAGCGTGCCCGGCCCTAGCCATGGGGAGTGCCAGAAAGAAGCCGACGCGCCGTCCCGATGTTGACCGAGGTTGCCGCCGTGAAGAGCGAGAAGTCTTTGGCGTTGCATGGCAGCTCCGAGCCCACCCATGGCCTTTCTGGGTGGCGCCATGAGAGCCATGGCCAGCTGTGACGTCCGGATAATTAAGCTAAAGTAAACCCCTGCTAATGGTGCCACGTCATTACATTACTGTTACTAATCCTCGCTTGATCCAAATATTATTTCAAACTCAAATTCAAAACCGAGTTTAAAGTCAAAATTCAAAATTTGTCAAACATGAAACTAAAATGTTCGAAGTGTGGCAAATAGTCCCTGGATATTTGTCATGTTGAAATCATATTTTTATAATGTGTTTAAATGCTCTAAAAATAATAAAACAGGGGCTAGCTGTTTATTTTATAAAAAATATTACAAAAGAAAAGGTAAAGAAAAGGAGAAGCCCCCTGGGCCTAGACCAACCCCCCGGCCCAGCTGAGCCTCGGGCCAGCCAGGCCGGCCCAACCCCGCACTCCCTCGGTCGCCTTTCTTCGCCACTGCTCACGCGACCGGGCGCCTGCGACCGAGCAGTCCCCGCCGGACAAGCTCGTTGGCTTCACCGCGGACGCGATAAGGATGCCACCCCCTGGGTGCATCGGTCCTCTCCCCCACTTGCCCCCTCGCTCCCCACTCCGTCCTCCACTCTCCCTCTCCCTAGATCCCTTTCTCCCCTGCGCCCACCGACGCGGCCGCCGCTGCCGCCTCGCCGTGACCATGGCCGACGACCTCCCCGAGCCAAGCGAAGACGTCGAGGAGCACCGTCGGCATCTCCAGCGTCTACTATGGCCAGCAGCGTGAGCTGGGAGGCGTTGCTGCCCCAGATCCTCGTCGTCTTCCACCTTCGGCACCGCCGCCATCGCCGTCGAAATTCGGCCACCTCGAGCCTCCCTCAAGCCCGCGTTGCTCCTCTATAGGCTCTTGGTGAGCCTCCCGTTCCTTCCCCTCTCTCTATGCCGCCCCATTCGCCCCGTAGACGCCGTGCCCATCGTTGGCAAGCCAGCCGCTACCGTTGGCCTCGCTGCCGCGGCCACCGCGGATCTAGCTCGCCCCCGAGCACGCAGCCATGCTCCTGGGGCTCCAGGGAACCCAATGCGCCCACCAGATCTTGCCCCTGCGCTCGACCTCGCCGAGCTCCAACTCCGGTCGCCGCCCTCCTCGTTGCCACGATCGTTTCCGACCACACCAGCCGCTGTCGTTGGTGCAGTTGGGCGCGCGCGGACCTCCCCGTCCTGTAGGTGTTCGCGGCGCTCGGTTTGGTCGCCGGGCGCTGGATCCCGCACCTCGCCGCCGCCTCGGGCGCTCGCCGCCGGTGCGCGCACAGCTAACTCCGGCCCCGTGCCACTAACCCTTGGCCCCCCCGTTGTCAGCCACTAATCTGGGCCCTGTGCACCCATTGGCAAGTGGGCCCACTGTAGCATTAGATTAGTTTAAATAGAACTAATTAATTATCCGTCCGTCACCTAACACTGGGCCCCACCTCGCTAATTAAGTTATTAGATTAACTAAAAACCCTGTTAATAGCCCTGTCAATGACACGTGGGACCTACTGGTCCAGTTGACCAGTCAACCGTCAAAAGTTGACTTGCTGACTTAGTGTTTCCCGGCCCCACTGTCAGCCTCTGTTACACAGCTGGGTGCACTGGACGGGTGCACTTAGCTTTTTACGATTTGGATAATTCGAATTAATAATTTCAGAATATTGCTAAAACTTTGAAAATTAATAGAAATTAAACCGTAGCTCGGATCGAAAAACTTTCTACATGAAAGTTGCTCAGAACGACGAGACGAATCCGAATACGTGGTCCGTTCACCTGTCAGATGTCACTAACTATCTGAACATGGAACATTTCCCCCTCCGGTCATGTTATGCTTTGTGATGCTTTGTTTGCTTTATATTTATTGTTTCTTCCCCCTCTTCTCTCCGGTAGACCCCGAGACCGCTGATGATGCCGTTGTGATCGGCTATGTCGACAACGATCCTTCTTCCCTTTCAGCGGAGCTTCCAGGCAAGCCCCCCTTTGATCATCCCGATATCGCCCATTCCCTTCTCTCATGCTTGCATTAGATTTTGCTACTGTTATTGTTTGCTCCTATTCTGATGCATAGCCTGCTTTTGTAACCTGCTCATTGTACCCTACCTGCTTATCCTAAACTGCTTAGTATAGGTTGGTTAGTGATCCATCAGTGACCCCCACCTTGTCCTTGTTGCCCCTTCTTCATCATCGAAGACCCGATCAATGGGATCGAAGACCAGGCCCCGGCACCGCACATCACTTTCCCCTTTTGTTAACCGACTCTGCAGAGTTACCATCGAGTGCCGAGGGTGAAACCTCTTACATCACTCCTAATGAAATCTCTGTAGTGTAGCTATCCGGTCGTGGTCATTGAGGGTGATTTCCTCCTTTACCACTTCCGATACGACTCTGTCGTGCAACCCCTCAAGTGTGAACCTCGAGGGTGGATCCTCTTATGTTCACCTTGATGATTACATTGAGTGGAATTCACCGGGGGTGATTCCTCGGGTTTTCCCCTTGATGTTTGGACACACGGATACTTGGACTTTACAACGGTCGACCCTGTGGGGTACCCGCGAGTGATGTGGAGACACGGGTTGACCTGGAGGGTGCCCGTGAGATAATTACGAGGCATGGCTGGGCATTCCTAGCCCTTGCCGCAAGTCCTCGAGACGGGGCAACGGGCTCACATCTTTTCGTGAGTATCTGCTTGTTACCGCGCGTTCCTAATCCACTACGATTTGGATATTTGATCCGAGGGGCCTCTCGCCTGATAGCACTAACCATCACGTGGGCATTGTAAGGGCGTTCTGCGTCGTATGCATCAACCGAAGCTTAATAGACGTCAGTGACTGAGCGGCGCTCGCCAGGTTGGACAGGTAAGCACCTGCCTTTTTGAAGGAGGTAGCTAGGTCTGCTCACCGGCCGCGTTCGCAACGTGTAGGAGTTCCCGGGGCGATGGCCCATGACCCCTGAGGGCATATAGTCCGGCGTGCTGACCTCTCTATTAAGCCTAGGTCGGGTTGCGGCGTATTGTTTGGCTGAGGCCGGGCATGACCCATGAAAGTGTGTCCGACCGGAGTTAATCGAGCGTGGTGGGTAACTTGGTGCACCCCTGCAGGGAAGAAAACATCTATCGGTAGCCTGTCCTACGGTAACGGACACTTGGAGTTGTATCCCGATCGATACAACTAGAATTGGATACTTGTGATGAGAATTGGATTGTGATGAGAAATGGATAGTATGGCTCTGGGATTGCTTTCTCGCAGGGAGTCGAGAAAGGATCTCTGGCCGAGGTTGATAACACTACTACTACTTTACTTTATGCTACTCTACTCCCTCCTGTTGCTGCAAGATGGTGGTTTCCAGAAGATGCTAGTCTTCGATAGGACTAGGCCTTCTCTCTATTCTGGCATTTCTGCAGCCCAGTCCACATATACGGCCTTCCTTTGATAATGTTGCATATGTAGTGTAGATCCTTGCTTGCGAGTACTTTGGATGAGTACTCACGGTTGCCTTGCTCCCCCTTTTTTCCCTTTTCCTTTCTTCTTGGACGTCGCAACCAGATGGTGGAGCCTAGGATCCATACGCCACCTTCGACAATGACTGCTACTACACTGAGGGTGCCTGCTACTACGTGGAGGCCACCGACGACTAGGAGTAGTTAGGAGGCTCCCAGGCAGGAGGCCTTGCCTTTTCGATCGATGTTGCTTTTGTGCTAGCCTTCTTAAGGCAGACTTGTCTAACCTATGTCTGTACTCAGATATTGTTACTTCCGCTGACCCTTGTGTATTCAAGCTGATGTATTCGAGCCCTCGAGGCCCCTGGCTTGTAATATAAAGCTTGTATTATTTTAATTTGTGTCTAGAGTTGTGTTGTGATATCTTCTCGTGAGTCCCTGATCTTGATCGTACACATTTGCGTGTATGATTAGTGTACGATTGAATCAGGGGCATCACAAGTTGGTATCAGAGCCGACTTCCTGTAGGATCCCCCTTTCCAACTCCTTGGCCGAAGTTGAGTCTAGAAACCGAAAATTGTTTTACTAACTTGGCTGTGTGGCTTATGGGCCCACGTCGCCAATTGGGTGGTATTAGGATCTTTTATTCCTCGTTTATACTCTGGGACTCTGATCTCTCTTCCTATCGGGTTAAACGATTTTGCTAACTCTAAGATTAGGATCTCGTAACTACTTCCTCCTGGAGAGCCCCTTATTACAGATGATCGCCTGCTGCACCAGAAGATTCCGAAGATACTCTACAATGTTCTATTGAGACTTTGTGCCCGTCGCTTTTGCAATTCCCTAGCACCGATATATCCGCATGGATAACTACATACACTTGCCATTCATATAGTCATTCCCTGTTGCTCTTGTTATTACAAGATGCCCCGAAATACTCTTCGTTGCCCCGAGAATCCTTTGAGCTTACTGCCTTGCAGTTCTTCACCACATGAATACCCCTACGGATAATTCCTCGCACTTATCGAGTATTCGATCATCCCTAGTTGTTCTTGTGTTTCACAAAATTCTTCGAAATACTATTCGATCTTCTGAAAATCCTTAGTAACTATTGCTCTGCAAATACTTGTCTGCTTGCATTATGGATGTTTTCCATATGTGTAGCAATATTCATTAGTATCCTTTGATACCATCATTTTGATCCTATCGATTCAACATGTGTGTGAAAGCACGCAATCATCAGTTGATCCTTCTAAATTATCTTTCCGGCTCAGACATCATTTTGAACATGAGCTGGTTCTCGACCAATCTATTTGTCATCGATTGTGCCCCTAGGTCTATTCTACTTATCGATCCTTGATCAGAGCATCTACTTCCGATCCTTCGTTTTGGAAATCATAATTCCTTTGTTATCTAAGCATAGAATTATTAAGATGTTCTATAATCCGATGCCTTTGCATTCTTTCTTCCTCTGATTGAGTATCGATACTCACATCAGCTCCATGTTGGACCGGCAGGCCCATTGCTAGGTTATTATCCGATAGTATCCTTCACATTCAAAATTCTTGTGAGTTATTCCCATGATACATAATGTCTTTGACAATTTGTATCCTCTGCTTTTGTCAACCATGTTGTACCTTCCGAGCTTGTGTTATTTACTCTTGGAGTTTGTGGTATATGTTCCTAAGATGCCCCTATGGGTTGAACCTATGCCATCACTAATCCATGTGAACCCGAGAGTTTTCACGAGTCACACTCTTCTAGTGTTTTGCCAGATAACATTTCAACACTACAACTTCATTGAACGCAAGAAGTGAATGAAAGGTTATGCATTGGAAGAGTAGGAGTCGGCCTTGAACTTTGTGTTCATGCCCATGGAAACAATGTAGATCTTATCATGGAAGCTTCTCGTAACAATAATTATTCCCTTGGTATAATTTGATCCTGTACCTGTGATTTTGGCCTTTGCAATCGTGGTTCCAACCAAGATTGTCTTCTTTGATCCCCTTTCTCGGACAAGTTGAAGTGCTTGCCTTCTGCAATTCAATACACATATCCCAACTCTAATATGGTATACCTTTGAGTATTACCCCTGGTATCTCGAGAATATCAAATAACTGAGTTGCTTCCTATGAATATTCATCTAGTTTTACTTCTCACCGATTTCACATTTTCCCCCGGGTTCTGAGTTATCAGTCACTCGAGAACACCGATAAGAGAATCGATCCCGCACTCCGATTCAACAACTCTAAGTAATTTTTGTTGCTTACGAGTTTAATAATCCTTCAAGTCATTCCTAGCCTGCTCAGCTATATCATTATCGTGATAAATTTTAATTGTGCTACCTGATCCTTCTTCCCGGAGCACAATTTTTGACGATGAGCTAAGCCTACATCGACTTTCCTCGTCATATCATTTTGTCTTGAATAGCAAGCTTAATTTCGACTTTGTGTCGTACCCGTGGTTCCAAATACCTTTTGCTTCATCATTCCTTTGACTTGATGTCATCGCCGATCATTACATCTTCATGAAATCTCTCGACAAATGTGTCGTGATCATCATCAACATTCTGAGCTCTTCCAGGATATCAATCGAATTCATGATGAGAAATACAATCCTTGCCCCTCGATGATTTAAGTTATCATCGACAACATTCTTGCCTTCCCCAACACAGACTTGTTCATATAATTTTGGTAATACATCCTTTTTGACATGTCGATCGATTGTTGCTGAGCCCGTCGGCCACACCCTCATCTTTTCCTTGCTGAAATTGTATGACTTATTTTCTAGGTTGTTTTCGATGGATCCTTTGTGTATCTGAAGTCTGACCTTTCCCTGATGACCATGTCAACACTATCCCGAAACATGTGTGTGGTACTCCGATCATCAACAAGAACATTGGGAGCACAATGCTAACTGTTCTTGATCAATTATCCAAACACCATTGTATGGGTAAACCTCATAAATTCCTTGCCTCTTTGTCTAAACGGTTTAATACTTGGAGTCCAATCATGCTCCGCCTTTCCCTTGGGAAAGTTATACTCTAATACTTGGGCATAAACATCTTTCCTTTCCATTGGTCTGATTATCATAATAATCACATTTTCCTATCCATTGTTTGTTTCACCTTTCTTGTAATCTAACTTGTATGAGCAGAGATAAATCCCTGCTTAAGTAAGCACCTCGGTGTACAACTCTGTCAGTAAGACCCTATTACTATTGTTGATGACATTCCGGTAACCACCGATGGACGAGAACTTTGCCTATTGGTCCACCTCATCTTAAGAGCAGGAAAATGGTTCTCTTCGTCCCTCGCCCTTGGTACCAACGTTGTTGCCAACATAATCGGCAGGCTATCCTCTGACCTGCCTTGCTATCATGACCGTGCAAAATGTTAGCGCCTTCCTGCTTTTAACCCACATGGTGGGCCCATAACCCACAGTTCCACAGGATCGAAACCTGACTCCTGTACATCCTTGATTCTGAAGTATCTTTTTCACTTGCCTTCGTACGTAATTCATGAGCCACCTTCCTAGTGATCTATTCTAGTATCAGACGCAATAATTTTTGTTGTTGTTGTTGCTCTGAACCCCTTTCACCTTTTGATTAGGCATCGAATGATTGCCTGCCCGTTAAAACTTCTCATGGTACATTCATACTTTGCTCTCGATGTTTTATTAAGTTTCAACTCGAGAGATACGTCTGCCTCATTCCCTGAATTGTTCACCAAATAATTAACCCTATAAGGGTCAGTCCTCCTAAGTTCTCCCAAAGTTACTCTTTACTTCCCCACTTCATCTCGGGACGAGATTTCTTGTAGTGGAGGAGAATTGTGACGTCCGGATAATTAAGCTACAGTAAACCCCTGCTAATGGTGCCACGTCATTACATTACTGTTACTAATCCTTGCTTGATCCAAATCTTATTTCAAACTCAAATTCAAAACCGAGTTTAAAGTCAAAATTCAAATTTTGTCAAACATGAAACTAAAATGTTCGAAGTGTGGCAAATAGTCCCTGGATATTTGTCATGTTGAAATCATATTTTTATAATGTGTTTAAATGCTCTAAAAATAATAAAATAGGGGCTAGCTGCTTATTTTATAAAAAATATATTACAAAAGAAAAGGTAAAGAAAAGGGGAAGCCCCCTTGGCCTAGACCACCCCCCGGCCCAGCTGAGCCTCGGGCCAGCCAGGCCGGCCCAACCCCGCACTCCCTCGGTCGCCTTTCTTCACCACTGCTCATGCGACCGGGCACCTGCGACCGAGCAGTCCCCGCCGGACCAGCTCGTCGGCGTCACCGCGGACGCGATAAGGATGCCGCCCCCTTGATACGTCTCCAACATATCTATAATTTTTGATTGTTCCATGCTATATTATATTCTGTTTTGGACATTATTGGGCTTTATTATACACTTTTATATTATTTTTGGGACTAACCTATTAACCGGAGGCCCAGCCCTGAATTGCTGTTTTTTGCCTATTTCAGAGTTTCGCACAAAAAGAATATCGAACGGAGTCCAAACGGAATGAAACCTTCGGGAATGTGATTTTCGGAATGAACGTGATCCAGAGGACTTGGACCCTACGTCAAGACATCAACCAGGAGGGCACGAGGTAGGGGGCGTGCCTACCCCCCAGGCGCACCCTCCACCCTCGTGGGCCCCACGTTGCTCCACCGACGTACTTCTTCCTCCAATATATACCTACGTACCCCCAAACGATCAGATACGGAGCCAAAAACCTAATTCCACCGCCGCAACCTTCTGTACTCGTGAGATCCCATCTTGGGGCCTTTTTCGGAGCTCCACCGGAGGGGGCATCGATCACGGAGGGCTTCTACATCAACACCATAGCCTCTCCGATGATGTGTGAGTAGTTTACCTCAGACCTTCGGGTCCATAGTTATTAGCTAGATGGCTTCTTCTCTCTCTTTTTGGATCTCAATACAATGTTCTCCCCCTCTCTCGTGGAGATCTATTCGACGTAATCTTCTTTTGCGGTGTGTTTGTTGAGACCGATGAATTGTGGGTTTATGATGAAGATTATCTATGAACAATATTTGATTCTTCTCTGAATTCTTTTATGTATGATTGGTTATCTTTGCAAGTCTCTTCGAATTATCAGTTTGGTTTGGCCTACTAGATTGATCTTTCTTGCAATGGGAGAAGTGCTTAGCGTTGGGTTCAATCTTGCGATGTCCTTTCCCAGTGACAGTAGGGGCAGCAAGGCACGTATTGTATTGTTGCCATCGAGGATAATAAGATGGGGTTTATATCATATTGCATGACTTTGTCCCTCTACATCATGTCATCTTGCTTAAAGCGTTACTCTGTTCTTATGAACTTAATACTCTAGATGCATACTGGATAGCGGTCGATGTGTGGAGTAATAGTAGTAGATTCAGGCAGGAGTCGGTCTACTTGTCTCGGACGTGATGCCTATACACATGATCATACCTAGATATTCTCATAACTATGCTCAATTCTGTCAATTGCTCAACAGTAATTTGTTCACCCACCGTAATACTTATGCTCATGAGAGAAGCCACTAGTGAAACCTATGGCCCCCGGGTCTATTTTCCATCATATTAATCTTCCAACACTTAGTTATTTTTATTGCCTTTTATTTTACTTTGCATCTTTATCATAAAAGTACCAAAAATATTATCTTATCATATCTATCAGATCTCACTCTCGTAAGTGACCGTGTAGGGATTGCCCCCTTATCGCGTTGGTTGCGAGGATTTATTTGTTTGTGTAGGTGCGAGGGACTCGTGCGTGGCCTCCTACTGGATTGATACCTTGGTTCTCAAAAACTGAGGGAAATACTTACACTACTTTGCTGCATCACCCTTTCCTCTTCAAGGGAAAACCAACGCAGTGCTCAAGAGGTAGCACCCCTGCGGCGCCTCGGTCCTCTCCCCCACTTGCCCCCTCGCTCCCCACTCCGTCCTCCACTCTCCCTCTCCCCAGATCCCTTTCTCCCCTGCGCCCACCCGACGCAGCCGCCACTGCCGCCTCGCCGTGACCATGGCCGACGACCTCCCCGAGCCAAGCGAAGACGTCGAGGAGCACCGTCGGCATCTCCTGTGTCTACTACGGCCAGCAGCGCGAGCTGGGAGGCGTTGCTGCCTCGGATCCTCGTCGTCTTCCACCTTCGGCACCGCCGCCATCGCCGTCGAAATTCGGCCACCTCGAGCCTCCCTCGAGCCCGCGTTGCTCCTCTACAGGCTCCTTGTGAGCCTCCCGTTCCTTCCCCTCTCTCTACGCCGCCCCGTAGACGCCGTCCCCATCGTTGCCGAGCCAGCCGCTACCGTTGGCCTTGCTGCCGCGGCCACAGCGGATCAAGCTCGCCCCCGAGCACGCAGCCGTGCTCCTGGGGCTCCAGGGAACCCAATGCGCCCACAAGATATTTCCCCTGCGCTCGACCTCGTCGAGGTCCAACTCCGGTCGCCGCCCGTCGTCGTTGCCACGGTCGTTTCCGACCACCCCAGCCGCTGTCGCTGGTGCAGTTGGGCGTGCGCGGACCTCCCCGTCCTGTAGGTGCTCGCGGCGCTCGGTTTGGTCGCCGGGCGCCGGATCCCGCACCTCACCGCCGCCTTGGGCGCTCGCCGCCGGTGCGCGCACAGCTAACTCCGGCCCTGTGCCACTAACCCTTGGCCCCCCATCGTTAGCCACTAATCTGGGCCCTGTGCACCCATTGGCAAGTGGGCCCACTGTAACATTAGATTAGTTTAAATAGATCTAATTAATTATCCATCCGTCACCTAACACTGGGCGCCACCTCGCTAATTAAGTTATTAGATTAACTAAAAACCCTGTTAATAGCCCTGTCAATGACACGTGGGACCTGCTGGTCAAGTTGACCAGTCAACTGTCAAAAGTTGACTTGCTGACTAAGCGTTTCCCGGCCCCACTGTCAGCCTCTGTTACACAGCTGGGTGCACTGGACCGGGTGCACTTAGCTTTTTACTATTTGGATAATTCGAATAATAATTTCAGAATATTGCTAAAACTTTGAAAACTAATAGAAATTAAACCGTAGCTCGGATCGAAAAACTTTCTACATGAAAGTTTCTCAGAACGACGAGACGAATCCGAATAAGTGGTCCATTTACCTGTTAGATGCCTCTAACTATCTGAACATGGAACATTTCCCCCTCCGGTCACCTGTCTGACACAGGTCCGGAACCAGGAATACCTTCCCGGTTGAATTCCCCCTTCACCTATATCGTCTAGCCATACGTTAGGTCAGACCCGGTGCAGCATATTGCCATGTTATGCTTTGTGATGCTTCGTTTGCTTTATATTTATTGTTTCTTCCCCCTCTTATCTCCGGTAGAACCCGAGACCGCTGATGATGCTGTTGTGATCGGCTACAATGACGACGATCCTTCTTCCCTTTCAGCGGAGCTTCCAGGCAAGCCCCCCCTTTGATCATCCCGATATCGCCCATTCCATTCTCTCATGCTCGCATTAGATTTTGCTACTATTATTGTTTGCTCCTATTCTGATGCATAGCCTGCTTTTGTAACCTGTTCATTGTACCCTACCTGCTTATCCTAAACTGCTTAGTATAGGTTAGTTAGTGATCCATCAGTGACCCCCAACTTGTCCTTGTTGCCCCTGCTTCATCATCGAAGACCCGATCAATGGGATCGAAGACCAGGCTCTGGCACCGCACATCACTTTCCCCTTTTGTTGCTCGACTCTGCGGAGTTACCATCGAGTGCCGAGGGTGAAACCTCTTACATCACTCCTGATGAAATCTCTAGTGTAGCTATCCGGTCGTGGTCATCGAGGGTGATTTCCTCCTTAACCACTTCCGATACGACTCTGTCGTGCAACCCCTCAAGTGTGAACCTCGAGGGTGGATCCTCTTACGTCCACCTTGATGATTACATTGAGTGGAACTCACCTGGGGTGATTCCTCGGGTTTTCCCCTTGATGTTTGGACACACGGATACTTGGACTTTACAACTGTTACTTGGAAAGGCAAGTCGACCCTGTGGGGTACCCGCGAGTGACGTGGAGACGGGTTGACCTGGAGGGTGCCCGCGAGATAATTACGAGGCGTGGCCGGCCATTCCTAGCCCTTGCCGCAAGTCCTCGAGACGGTGCAACGGGGTCACATCTTTTCGTGAGTATCTGCTTGTTACCGCGCGTTCCTAATCCACTACGATTCGGATATTTGATCCGAGGGGCCTCTGGCCTGATAGCACTAACCATCACGTGGGCATTGTATGGGAGTTCTGCGTCGTATGCATCAGCCGAAGCTTAGTAGACGTCAGCGACTGAGGGGCACACTACTACAAAAACAGTTATAGCCAATATGGACACTAATGGCGCACTGTACATGTGGTGCGCCATTACTAAATACTAATGGCGCACCATGTGTTGGTGCGCCATTAGTGTGCAAATACTAATGGCGCACCACATCCACGGTGCGCCATTAGTAATTATGTTTCAATTTTTTTTTCAATTTTTTTATTTTTATTTTTTAAACTACTAATGGCGCACCGTGGGATGGTGCGCCATTACTAGTTCAACTACTAAGGCGCACCACTCCCACGGTGCGCCATTACTAGTTGAACTAGTAATGGCGCACCACTGGCAGGTGCGCCATTAGTAATTTTGTTACAAATTTTGTT
The DNA here is from genome assembly GCF_002575655.3 of Aegilops tauschii subsp. strangulata. NCBI lineage: Eukaryota > Viridiplantae > Streptophyta > Magnoliopsida > Poales > Poaceae > Aegilops > Aegilops tauschii. Next base: position 74,560,367 of record NC_053035.3, read on the forward strand.
TCAATTTTTTTTTGGAAAAACTACTAATGGCGCACGGTGGGGGTGGTGCGCCATTACTAGTTGAACTACTAATGGCGCACCACCCCCACGGTGCGCCATTAGTAACTTGGCCCATTCCACCGAATGCACCCCCCCTTGGACCGCCTTTTCAGTTTAAAAATAAAATAAAAGAAAATGATGGAAACGTCAAAAAAATAAAAGAAAATAAGTTTCCCATGTGATATGTGGTCTAGTTGTTGGGAAAATTCACAAATATGAATTTCGACTTTATTTGCAAAATCTCTCTGGAATTTGTAAAATGGGCATAACTTTTGCATACGAACTCGGATTAAAAAGTTTTATATATGAAAAATCATCTACTCGAAAAGTTACATAAGAATTTAACCAGGGGAACCCCGTTAAACATTTTCAAAATCCTCAAAAACCTAACAGAAAAAAGATACGGGGCTTTCAAGATCTAGAGGCAAAAAAATTCAAAAAATTTCAAACTTACTAGTGGCGCACCGTTTGCTAGGTGCGCCACTAGTAACAAAAAAAATATTGGTTTTGAATTTTTTTTGGAATTTGTTTTTCAAAAAATGATTCGTAATATGACAGGGAAGTTTGAAATATTTTTCAAAATTTCATCATACTCATGAATATGAACAAAGTCCTAGACATCAACAAGGTTTAATAGGATTGATATGATAGATATATCAACAAGTGGCTGTTAAGTGAGGTGGTGCTGGGGTTGGATAGAACTGCGGAGTTAAGCATGCTCGGGCTAGAGTAGTGTGAGGATGGGTGACCTTCCGGGAAGTTTCACCACTTAGTGCTATTTGACTTGAGATTAAGCATATTGACCTGAGATTAAGCCATAGTGACCCGAGATTAAGAAAAAATTGAAAAAAAAATTTTGAATTTTTTTTTGAATTTTTTTTGAAAAAAATATTTCTGAAAAAATATTTGAAAAAAAATTGTTACTAATGGCGCACTTCTATGTGGTGCGCCATTACTAAGTCAGATAGTAATGGCGCACCGTGGCCTATACTAATGGCGCACCACTGGTGCGCCATTAGTATACCAGATACTAATGGCGCACCAGTGGTGCGCCATTAGTAAAAAATACTAGTGGCGTGGTAATAGTGGCGCACCAGTAGTGCGCCATTAATAGGCAAAAACTGGTGCGCCACTAGTAGGCCTTTTCCTAGTAGTGGCACGCGCCGGGTTGGACTGGTAAGCACCTGCCTTTTTGAAGGAGGTAGCTAGGTCTGCTCACCGGCCGCGTTCGCAACGTGCAGGAGTTCCCGGGGCGATGGCCCATGACTCCTGGGGGCATAGGTTTAGTCCGGCGTGCTGACCTCTCTATTAAGCCTAGGTCGGGTTGCAGCGTATTGTTTGGCTGAGGCCGGGCATGACCCAGGAAAGTGTGTCCGGCCGGAGTTAATCGAGCGTGGTGGGTAAGTTGGTGCACCCCTGCAGGGAATAAAATATCTATCGATAGCCTGTCCTACGGTAACAGACACTTGGAGTTGTATCCCGATCGATACAACTAGAACTGGATACTTGTGATGAGAATTGGATTGTGATGAGAAATGGATAGTATGGCTCTGGGATTGCTTTCTCGCTGGGAGTCGAGAAAGGATCTCTGGCCGAGGTTGATAACACTACTACTACTTTACTTTATGCTACTCTACTCCCTCCTGTTGCTGCAAGATGGTGGTTTCCAGAAGATGCTAGTCTTCGATAGGACTAGGCCTTCTCTCTATTCTGGCATTTCTGCAGCCTAGTCCATATATACAGCCTTCCTTTGATAATGTTGCATATGTAGTGTAGATCCTTACTTGCGAGTACTTTGGATGAGTACTCACGGTTGCTTTGCTCCCCCTTTTTCCCTTTTCCATTCTTCTCGGACGTCGCAACCAGATGGTGGAGCCTAGGATCCAGGCGCCACCTTCGATGACGACTGCACTACACTGAGGGTGCCTGCTACTACGTGGAGGCTGCCGACGACCAGGAGTAGTTAGGAGGCTCCCAGGCAGGAGGCCTTGCCTTTTCGATCGATGTTGCTTTTGTGCTAGCCTTCTTAAGGCAGACTTGTCTAACCTATGTCTGTACTCAGATATTGTTGCTTCCGCTGACCCTTGTGTATTCAAGCTGATGTATTCGAGCCCTCGAGGCCCCTGGCTTGTAATATAAAGCTTGTATTATTTTAACTTGTGTCTAGAGTTGTGTTGTGATATCTTCCCGTGAGTCCCTGATCTTGATCGTACACATTTGCGTGTATGATTAGTGTATGATTGAATCGGGGGCGTCACACCTGCGGAGTGGAAGGGCTCGGCCGAAGCGCTGTGTACGCGAAGTCCAACTGGCTCATATATAGATGAGAGATGATAGCCAATTAAACAACAACACACAATCGCAAGCGCATCTATTACATTTTACATATCCCTCACTTGTTCTTGCTTTCTCATTTTTTGTTATTCTTCGTGTTGCAGGGGAATGGTCCTCGAGGTTATAGGGGTGGTTGGACCAACCTAGAGCAGCCCAGAGCTGTCGCACTCCTTGACAGGGTTCTTTTCAGGCGTGTGGAGTTTTAGGTTCTCAATAGACCACACTAACGTGTCTAGCGTATCGTGCTCCCGGGGAGGCTCCTCCGGTAACGTGTCTTGCGTACTGCGCTCAATGCCGGGGGTATATGCTAACATATTCGTATGCAAACACACCTTTTTGTGACTCCATTGTGGCGGAAGATCAAGAATTATCACATGTCTAATCTCCCCAAACCCACAGAGATCAACACTGATAATATCATCAAGCCTATCTTGATGAACTACAAGAGGAATCGCCAGGCCTATGGAGTGCACAAGAATCAGCGTGAGGAGGCTTATGAGGCGCTCAAGAAGCTGCGCATGGAGGAGGATTTGCAGGCCTTTCTTGCAAACTTCAAGAAGGATCGTTAGGACAACCTCACTTTTGTTGTAGAAATCAAATTACCCCCTCTTACTTGCAAACAAGTTGAAACCGCTATAAGTAGTGCATTCTCTACCAAGCAATTGGCTAAACTTCGGAGTTACATTTGTAAGGATAACTATGTAGTGTATAATTAGAATAGAGAATGAAACATGTAAGAAAAATACACCTCAATCGTCGTATGATTATGTTGGTAGAACTGCTAGCGAAAACCCTAATATGATTTTTCCTATAAGTTCATTGGCATCTACCATAAAAGAACAATATAATATGCTGCTGAAGTTTATCCTAGCCAAACCAATCAACTTGTGGCTGCACCTTCATGACCTAGTCCTATTGTGAGTGTGCCCAATTTAGTGTTGACGCCGAATCACCTTGTCACACCAGCCATAAGCACAAGCATGTTTAGTATTCTGCCCAATTATGGTTTGACGCCAACATGACAAGCCGCACGACTAGCTAGTGCTCATGTCGCTCTTGTACCATGACCACACGTATCTTTGTTTACCATCGACCCAATTTTAGCCAAACTAAGGGAGGATCTGCATAAAATGTTTCAAGAGTCTTTTGGAGCTGAGTCCAAAGCAAGGAGTTGGGTGTACCAAAATCCTTATCATGAACACTTCGATGTGATTTCATACCCTCAAGGTTATAAGGTTTCTGATTTTTATAAATTTAGTGGCAAGGGTATGAAACACCATGGGAGCATGTTAGTCTATATCTAGCACAGTTGGGTGAAGCAAGTGATACGTCCTCAACGTATCTATAATTTATGAAGTATTAATTCATGCCATCTTTACAACAATTTTATATGGTTCTGGTGCACTTTTATATGATTTTTATGGAACTAACCTATTGATCTAGTGCCCAGTGCTAGTTGTTGTTTTCTGCATGTTTTTGACTTTTCAAAAAATCCCTATTAAACAAAGTCCAAATGCCACAAAACTATGGACCAAAAGAGACCCGCGAATTATTGGAGATGCACTAGGGGGTGGCCAGGGGAGCCACAAGCCTGGGGGCGCACCCCTTGAGCTTGTCGGTCCCTGGTGGGCCCCCCTGATGTGAAACTGATGCCCTTTTCCGGCACCCTGTCGAAGGAGGTAATTATCATCGGAGACCATTTTCATCATCCCGGCGGTCTCCACAATGAGGAGGGAGTACTTCACCCTAGGGGCCAAGGGTATGTACCACTAGCTATGTGTTTGATCTCTCTCTCCCTCCCTCTCTCTCTCTTGTGTTCTTGATCTGGCACAATCTTGATGTACCATGGGCTTTGTTATTATAGTCAGATCATATGGTGTTTTCCCTCTCTATCTTTCTGTGATGAATTGAGTCTTGCTCTCTGAGGTTTCATTATGTCAGATTGAATATTTTGGATTTGAGAACACTTGATGTATGTCTTGCATGTGGATACCCGTGGTGACAATGGGGTATTCTACTGAGTCACTTGATATACGTTTTGGTAATCAACTTGTGGATTCCTGATGTGACATTGGGGTAATCTAGGCATAGGGATTGATACACGTTTGCGTCCTACTTTCTCCGATAGAAACTTTGAAGTGATTCTTTGTCACACATGAGGGATTGTTACATGATTCAATTATGTTAACACTATTGAGAGATTGCACTAGTGAAAGTATGAATCCTAGGCCTTGTTTCGAAGTATTGCAATACTGTTTGTCCCAACTTTTGTTACTTGCTACCTTATTTTATTATTATTTCAGATTACAAAAACCTATATCTACTATCCATACTACACTTGTATCACCATCTCTTCGCCGAACTAGTGCACCTATACAATTTTCCATTGTATTGTGTGTGTTGGAGACACAAGAGATTTCTTGTATTTGGTTGCAGGTTTGTTTGAGAGAGATCATCTTGATCCTATACCTCCCACAGATTGATAAACCTTAGGTCATCCACTTGAGGAAAATTTACTACTGTCCTAGAAAACTCTGCGTTTGGAGGCCTATCAGAATCTACAAGAAGAAAGTTGCGTAGGAGACATAAACAAGTTCCATATATTAATTGAAAGTGCATTTATTTCCCCTATGTTTAATTCATAGCATATGGTTTTCTTTTTTGCCACATGACTATTCTCTTATGGTCGCAAATAGAACAAAAATTTCATGATCATTTTTATAGCGGCGACAATTTGCTTAAGTTGTCATATCTTACACCGTTTAAGCAAAACTTGATGAATTAGTACCGATTATGTCAAAATATTTAGAGATATGAAAATCCTATGTTATAGCTTAGTGATAAATGAGAGATTGGTAGATCTTTTGCTTAATTGTTTGAAGACTCACATTAAATAAAGGCTAGAAACTTATTAGTTTTTCAATATTAATCAAGTCTTGTGAAAAGCTTTGGCTCAAGAGAGCCAAAGCAAAGAAGTTAGAGATGTTAATAGGTCCACACCCGATCGTCCTAGAATGCATATGGTTAAGTATGATGGTGCTAATTCAGACGATGTGGTTGATGTCTATACTGCTGAATTTATTTGGTCCTCAAAGGCCTAACCTTATGCTCTTAAGCTGGTTCACAAGAATCGTGATGACGAGCAAGATAAGATTATTAGAATATATTTGATGAGCTAAAATGACATGCTTATTGCAATCATTACAATTCATTTTCTTGTACTATTAAGGGCCAGTTATTTTGCCGGCTTCTAGAATAAACTGGAATAAGCTGTCCCCTACATAGCTTACTCTAGAAGCCCAGCCAAATTGATTTTTTGGAACCCTACTAATTAAGACTTTACTAGTAGGCTTCTAAAGAAAAAAAGTTGGTTGGGCTTCTAGAATAAGCTGGGTAAGGGGCTGCTTATTCTAGAAGCCCCCAAAAGCCACCAAAAGAACCGGCCCTAATGATTGCAATGTTTTCAAGGATAAATACAATTGACCATTAATGATGGGCGATTGAATTTTCCTGAAAGGCAAGTTGATCAACATTCCTTGTCAATGAACATCATAGACTCGAAGGGGAAAACAATGTTAATTTGGCCCAACATAGCTGAATTAGCTAATAAGAATACTATTTTATGCTGAACCCAGTAGAAACAAGGAGAGCGACAAGGTCTTGGGAAGAGAGATTGTGCTTGACAAGCTATCCAATGACAAGGAGGTATTGAAGATCACTATACAAAACCATACACTTAGGGGTGGGGAGGGCGCAACCATAATTGCAAGAGAATACTCATGTCAAATGTATCAAGCCCAAGAGTCCATAAGTCGTGAAGTGGTAGGGAAATGAAGCTAAGGTGCGGCGCAAGCAAATCAAGCTGAATTTTGACATGATGTTATCCAAATATACCATTCAAACAACCAGTTCTAGATCTAATTGGCCATCACATTTGAATAGTTCAAGGTCACCTCTGAAGCAAGAATTTGAGCTTCATGAAAGGCCATTTGGGTCACTGGCACCGACACTGTGGATGGCACCACCCCCATATGCGCCATATTACATGGGAGACTTCAATGGGGGATGGGGGTAGCCCCCACTGGCTCCTTATGCTTTCATCTGGGGTGGGCAGCACCTCGGAGTCCTACTCATGAGAGGCTTTCTTATCCTACATGAGGTCATTTATCGACCAATACAAGCTTCTCCAAGCAAGCTTAACAGGGAAGTGTGGTACGCTAATTTTCCAAATGTTGAAAATTCCAAAACAAACAAGCAAGCGAAGAAGAATACTAGTGCCAAACTGTCATGATAGGCCACTACACTAGTAGCAAAACAAGCATTAGCAACGGCCAACGGATGCGATTACATCACCTCGTGATAAATCCACCTCTAATGATCCAGTGGAGGCGGTTCTATTACCGGTGGAGGTGGCTATAATTTTGAAACCTCATGCAGTATCACCGGAGGCGGTTGGATATTTGAAACTTCCTGTAGTTTTTTATCAATAAAGGCGGTCTTGGAATCAAAAATTCCCGCAGTACTTCCACCACCTACATACATAACCCAATTCCCCTGCACTTAGTTTCTCTGCCACTCACTTTTTCCTCCCCTTGCTTGAAGAAATAGATCTGGGGCCGCCGCGTCCAAGTCCCTCACGACAATATCTGGGCAGGGTAAGGGGTGTTAGTGTGTCGGCGCCACCACTGCCACATCCAGTAGGCCACGTGGATGACCACATGGAGGAGATATTACTGCCGCCGTCGCCCTCCATGCTGCCTCATCCGTCGCGTCAACATTTGAGCAGGGTAAGTGAGGTATGGGTGCCTGCACCATCGGCAACAAGGCTTGAAGACGACCACTGGAAGAAGTCCATACCAACGCCGCTAGGAGTAAATCTACTAGAACCACATCTGCCACCACCAAATCTTGCTGACATTGCCACCTAGTTCGAGGAAATTCTAGTGATATATGGCCGCGATTATGTGAAGAAGGACGTCCCATGCCCACCGAAAAGGTGAGGTCCCTATTATCATTGGGAGTCTAGTGGGTGGGCATTTAAGCTCCGAAAGATGTTACCACCACCATTGCCACCGGATGTTCCTTATTGGGCAAAGTAAAAGGAGGCGGCGCGGGCTCCCTCACTACCATCGTCGCCACCAGAGATGCTAGTGGCCAACCCCGAAGAATCCTCCATTGCGGAGCCCAAGGCCGCACCGAATAAGCCTCGTGCGGCCAATCATACCATAGGGAGGCAACGAGAGGCGAAGCCTTCAAGATGCATATATTTCAGTATCGTATATGTACTAGCAATGTAATCTCTAATTTTAGTACCTATTTTAGGATTAAAATGGAATATTTCATATGGAATCATGTTGTTGTTTTGTGATGAAAACTTGAATGATCTAAATATGTATTTTCCTATGGCATATATGTTCTAAGTCTAATCTTATTCTTCTATCTGTAACACTACATACAAGTATTGGAGGCGGGTTTTTTGCGTCACTGCCTCGAAGTATTGGAGGCGGTTTTGGGGTCGTAACTGCCTTTGATGTCATGACACCCTAAATACATATACCCATACCTTCAATTTATTACAAATCCTAGCCGCCCCATCTCCCACCTTCGCAGCCATAGTAGATTTGCCTCGCCTCCTCCAACTCTCTCTATCACCGCTTCCATCTCCCGTCGATGTCGGCCTCACCTGCTTTGATGCGTGATGAGTGGGTCATCATGTACGCTGGGCCATACATGTACACCATGGTGTCGCTGTGCGTCCCGTGCCGCCACCTACGGTCTCCCTCACCGTCTACGTGGACATCCTCATGGATCTTCCCCTTTCCAGTACACGTATGCACCTCCTCCTTATACATTCCTCTTTGTTGTGCTTTGTGCTTGATTCTGAAAGGGTGTGCTGGGTAATGGATCAATTGATCCTAGATCTGGCTATGTGGGTTTCAGTTTGTTGCTGTGCAAGTTAACCCTAATTCATTATGTTAGTCATATATGTATCCTCCATGTTTATTATGATTCAAGAACATGATTTGGTCAGTTGATCTAATTCCTTTCATGTAACTATGGTTCAAGCACATGCTTCTTTTAGCAAGTCAAACTATATGAAATTGTATGCATATTTACTCCAATAGGTGCAAGTTAACTCTAGTTTGCTATTAATCATATAAGTATCCTCCATCTTTAATATGATATAAGAACATGATTGGTCCAGCCTAATTCCTTCCATGAAACAATGGTCCAACCACATGCTTCCTTAAAGCAATCAGTTTATGAAATTGTATGCATATTTACTCCAATATGAAGTTGGACATTAACTTTGCAATTGCTAAATTTTGTATTGGTGTTCCTACGATAAGCTCAATCTACTTCTTTTGTGCAACAAATGATTTTTTTTTACACACAACCTTTCACGGCTTTGTACAAATATCGTAACTATCGTGATATTTTAGTCGAATATCCATTTTTGAGCCCAGGATCATCTGCACCCAGTGTGGAGAAAATTCAGAAAAAATACTACAAAAATTCAAAAAAATATGATTATTTTTCAAGAAAGATAATTTGGTGCGTGAGGTGCACCCCAAATTTCAGATCATTTGGGCATATGAGTAGCTCTTAACAAAAAAGTCAAAATTTGGTCAGAACAATATATGAACAGTAAACTTTTTCAAAGACCCTGAATTTGTATTTTTTGCCAAGAGCTACTCCGATGTCCAAATGATCTGAAATTTAGAGCGCACTTCACGCACCAAATTATCTTCCATGCAAAAAAATCGGGTTTATTTTTATTTTTTCTAGTATTTTTTTGTATTTTCTCTTCACCATGGGTGCAACTGAGCCTGGGCACCGAATCACCTCATCCCTTTTAGTGCACTACACAGACCACTATTTTGGTAAGAATGTCTTGTGCAGTGCAACTAAAATGTCACATCGGTGATGTTGCTCTATTTTAGTTGCGCTAAAAAATGTCCAGCGGAGGCGTATGACAAGGACAATATAAGTGCATTGTTTGTAAGTTTGCAATTTTTCGAATTCATATGAATTAAATACTACATTCTTATGCAAATCTATGTATATTAGTTTCATGTCTGATTGTCTTGCCCCCTTTCACCTATAACATCAGAGTTAGTGCTCTTTCGATTGGGTTGGAGGACTCTCCGGAGTGTGAAATATGCAACGTCACCGATCCCATTATGTTAGAAAAGTGCATATGTTACCCTAGAAACAATGTAGATTTTACCATTTTGTTGTATATGCTGCCCTTACACTATTGGATATGCATCTATTTATGAAATGCAATGCAAACGTGAAATAAATGTCGTAATGCTTTATGAAAATGCTTTGAACATGAAAAAATAATTTAAAAGAATAAAAAAGCATCACAGGTGGTTCTGCTCTAAAAACCGCATGTACTTATAGAAAGTAGGCAGTGGGTTCCAAATTTATAACCACTTCGAGGCATCCAGACATTGAAGGTGGTTATTGATGACCCACAAGTATAGGGGATCAATTGTAGCTCTTTTCGATAAGTAAGAGTGTCGAACCCAATGAGGAGCAGAAGGAAATGACAAGTGGTTTTCAGCAAGGTAATGTCTGCAAGTGCTGAAATTGTAAGTAGCAGAGTAGTTTGATAGCAAGGTAATTTGTAACGAGCAAGTAATGATAGTAGTAACAAAAGTGCAGTAAGGTAGCCCAATCCTTTTGAGTCAAAGGACAGGCCAAAACGGTCTCTTATGATAAGCAAAGCGTTCTTGAGGGTACACGGGAATTTCATCTAGTCACTTTCATCATGTTGGTTTAATTCGTGTTTGGTACTTTGATAATTTGATATGTGGGTGGACCGGTGCTTAGGTGTTGTTCTTACTTGAACAAACCTCCTACTTATAATTAACCCTCCCGCAAGCATCCGCAACTACAAGAAAAGTATTAAGAATAAATTCTAACCATAGCATTACACTTTTGGATCCAATCGGCCCCTTACGGAATAGCGCATAAACTGGGGTTTAAGCTTCTGTCACTCTCGCAACCCACCATGTAACTGCTACTCCACAATGCATTCCCTTAGGCCCAAATATGGTGAAGTGTCATGTAGTCGACGTTCACATGACACAACTAAAGGAATCACAACATACATACTATCAAAATATTGAACACATATCAAGTTCACATGATTACTTGCAACATGATTTCTCCTGTGACCTCAGGAACAAAAGTAACTACTCACAAATGATAAACATGCTCATGATCAGAGGGGTATTAAATAGCATATTGGATCTGAACATATAATCTTCCACCAAATAAACCATATAGTAATCAACTATAAGATGTAATCAACACTACTAGTCACCCACAAGCACCAATCTATAGTTCCGGTAACAAGATTGAACACAAGAGATGAACTAGGGTCTGAGATGAGATGGTGATGTTGAAGATGTTGATGGAGATTGGCCTCCCCAAGATGGGAGAGTTGTTGGTGATGATGATGACGATGATTTCCCCCTCCGGGAGGGAAGTTCCCCTGGCGGAATCGCTCTGCCGGAGGGCAAAAGTGCTCCTGCTCAAGTTCCACCTCGAGGCAGCGGTGCTCCATCCCGAAAGTCCTCTGTTTATTTTTTCTAGGTCAAAATGACCTATATACCAGAAGATGGGCACCGGAGGTGGGCCTGGGTTCGCATAACCCACCAGGGCGCGCCTGGGCTCCCTGGTGTGCCCAGGTGGGTTGTGCCCACCTGGTGGGCCCCCTCTGGTAGTTATTTTCTCCAATATTCCTAAAATATTCCATAAAAAATCTCCGTGAAGTTTCAGCTTGTTTGGACTTGTGCAGAATAGGTAGCATGACGTAGCTTTTCCAGGTCCAGATTTCCAGCTGCCGGAATTCTCCCTCTTTGTGTATAACTTGCATATTATGAGAGAAAGGCATTAGAATTACTCCAAAAAGCATTATTATGGATAAAAACATTATAAATAACAGTAAGAAAACATGATGCAAAATGGAAGTATCAACTCCCCCAAGCTTAGACCTCGCTTGTCCTCAAGCGAAAACCAAAATCGAAAAACATGTCCACATGCTTTGAGAGAGAGGTGTTGATAAAAACAAAATATGGACATAGAAGCATCATGTTGATTATTATAACAACAACAAAATTAAACATAAGACTTTTATCATATACTTCTCATGAATAAGTAACAATTCATCACACAATCGAAGTATAAAGCAAAAACTCTATTAATAACTAACAAACTATGTTCCCAGTCAACTTTGCAACTACAATTCATCATCTTTCAGGAAGGGTCACGTATCGGAGCCTTTAGGCAAGTCCACATACTCAACCATCATATAGTCTTCTATGATTGCTAACACTCACCGCGTACACATGAGCAAAACATTTCAACTGGACACATAGAAAGATAGGGGCTTATAGTTTCGCCTAGCAATGTATTCACCTCAAGGGTGATGTCAACGATCATAACTCATGCTATCTATATTTAACTGGACATATGTGCCTAGATCTTTCCTCACCATATGATGCTTGCCAAAGGAGAAAAATAAAAAGGAATAGAAGGAAAACTTTGACCATTTGCATAAAAGTAAATACATAAAGGTAAAAGATAGGCCCTTCACAGAGGGAAGCAGAGGTTGCCATGCGCCTATTTGTTTGTTTGCTCAACCCCTTAGTGCAAAAGAATGTCACGTTACATTGCCCCTTTTGATAGCGACCTTCATTATGCAGTCTGTCGCTTTTATTCTTCACCATCACAAGTTCGTGAAACACTCAATTTTCTCTTACACTAAATGATCTCACACATTTAGAAGCAATTTTTATTGCCTTTTTGCACCGATGACAACTTACTTGAGGGATCTTGCTCAATCCCTAGGTAGGTATGGTGGACACTTGAAAATAAGATTTGGGTTTAAGGGTTTTTGGATGCACAAGTAGTATCTCTACTTAGTGCGGAATTTTTGGCTAGCAAAGATAGGGGCAATCACCACATGTTAAAGGATCTATGACAATATGGCTTCTACGTGAATATAAACAAACATAAACCATTAAGTTGTCTTCCTTGTCCAACATCAACAATTTTGGCATATAGTATTTTGATGAGGGCTCACAATCACAAAAGATTTCTAGGATAGTATATTTATATGTGAATCTTCTCTTCCCTTATGAATTCTTTCATGAGTTGCATCATTGACTAATGCTATGTTTTTCGATCTCTAACAAATTTTTTCTACTTATACTTATCCTTATGTGGTGTCATCACCTACCATAGGATTAGTATATGATCTTTTCTTTATTTATTTATTTTCTTCTATTTGCAACATGAAAGTAAAGAAAGAAAAAACTCAAACTTAGCTTTATTATATAACTTGCACACAATTACAAGGATAGATCACTAAGCAAACTCTCAAAGAAGAAAGGATCGAACTAAACTTTTATTCATCTAAAGCAAAATATCGAACTAAAATAAGTAAAGGCAAAAATATAGTGGGATGATACGATACCGGGGCACCTCCCCCAAGCTTGGCGGAAGCCAAGGGGAGTGCCCATACCCGATACTCAGTTCTCCTTTGGTGGTGAAGAAGGTGGTGGTGATGAAGTAGAGGTCTTGTCCTCGGATATCCATGGCAGTGGTCCACCATCATAAGAGGAGGAGTGAGTCTCATGGGTCCTGCAACTAGCAGCCAAACTCATACCTTTAAACCTCGCCTCATATCCAAAGACTTGGTTTTGGAGGTCATAGATCTGGCTTTGGAGGAAGTTGATTTGCTCATTTTTTTGAGGGTTGGACAGTAGGACCACGTCCTACTGCATGTATATATTAAAGACCCAAAAGGGTGAGTATGTTACAAATGTACAAGGGGAGGGGGGTGTCTCAAGCAATTACAAAGGATAGTCAGAGAACCAGTAGGTTAATATAATTAGTGGATAGAAGCTAGGATAGCAGGGATGAGGTGTCTCTTATCTATAGGGAGTCTATGAACAATGTTGGCAAAATCGTTCCTAAACCTGGCTAGCCAGCTGTCAACCAAAGGGGTCACATGTCGAAAATATTTATTGTTCCTATCCTTCCACAGACTCCAAGCGGCAACTAGGAAAGTGTCCATGAGCATTTTACGTTGATTCCTGGTCTTCAGGTGTTTCAACAGATGTAGCCGATCTCCAGTAGCAGGCCAGGTGATATTGAGCTTGAGCCGGCATCGTGTGCTAAACGTGCAGCGAAAGAAGAGATGCTCAAGGGTTTCTTCCACGTGTTCGCCACAAAGGAGACAGTCTAGGTTGGTCCCAATGTTATAGTGTCTTCTGCTGAGCATATTACGCGTGTTGAGACGATCCACTAGGATAAACCAACCAAAGACTTTGATTTTGGGGACACATTTAGCTTTCCAAAGCCAATGAAACACCTCGTGGACTTGAAGCTCTCGGAAACAAAATTTGTAGTACGCCGTGGTTTTAAATGTGGATGAGCCCCAGGTGAAAGTCCAAATATCTCTTTCGTCCGATAGTTCAGTGGAGGATGCCACACTTTGGATCCTTCTGAGTTCATCATGGGCTTGAGTTGAGAGAGGTAGATGAAAGGCTTCACCGATTTCAGGTACAGTAAGCATATTGCGGACCGATGCATCTTCTCGTAAGGTATATGAGAAAGCCCTCGGGAATTGCTCCTCGAGGATACGATTACACCAGTCATCTTTCCAAAAAAGGGCTGTCTTCCCACTACGAATTTGGATCTTGGTCACACCTCGTTACGTGGGCATGAGCTTGACCAGTTCCCGCCACCAATGAGAGCCACAGGGTGGGGAGGCGTGCGGTATATTGTCCACGTAATAGGTTTTCCAAATCAAACTAACCCAAGGGATGTCCAGTTGATTGTAGAATTTGTGTAGTAGTTTGAGCAGCAAGGCATCATTTTGGACTTTGAGGTTGAGAACACCCAGACCACCTTTCTCCTTAGGACGACAAACCATGTCCCATGCAGCCAAAGAGTTACACTTGTCACCATCATCTGTTTTCTTGATCCATAGGCAATGTCGCCGTATCTTGTCTAATTGTTCAATAATTTTTCGAGGGAGACGGAGAACACCCATGGGGTAGATAGCCAGGGACGTGACAAGCGAGTTCATCAGAGCCAATTTGCCAGCGTAAGACATGAGCGACATGGCGGCCATGATTTTGCACTCGGCTTTGCAGATCCAGGGGGTCATGTCTGAGATAGAGGGCTTCGTAGTTCCAAGGGGGAGACCAAGGTAGGTGAACGGTATTAGCAGTGGTACAGCCAAAGATATTTGCAATATGACCACATTTGTCAGCAGGGGTATTTATAGGGATCAAAGTAGATTTGGAGAAATTGATGTGGAGACCCACCGAATCAGCATAGTCTGTGAGAATTTTTTTCAAACGTATCGCTTGAGGCAAACATGCTGGCAAGAGAATTATCGTGTCGTCTGCGTACTGAATGACCGGATAATTAGAAGGCTCTGCTGAGGGGATTGGTAATTGCAACAGATTGTCTGCGAGGGCAGCATTGATTGCAGTTTGAAGAAGGTCCGCTGCCAGAACAAAGATGAGAGGGGAGAGAGGGTCTCCCTGCCTAACTCCACACTTGCACCAGAATTGTCTCCCTGGTACACCATTGAGCACCACCGAAGATTTGCCAGAAGAGGAAATGCATTGGAACCAAGAAATCCAGCGATCGTTAAACCCAATGCTTTTCATGATCTGAATGATGGCCGCATGCTCAACCGTATCAAATGCTTTAGCGAAGTCCAGTTTAAGGAGAACGATTTCGCGTTTCGAAGCTTGGCATTGGTGTATATACTCAAAGGCCCATGCAAGCCAGTCGTGGATCGAACGTCCTTTTAAGAACCCATATTGGTTTTTATGAACAATTCTCAGAATTACACGCTGCAGTCTATTGGCTAGGATTTTGGTGATTAACTTAAGGCAGCAATTCAGTAAAGTTATTGGGCGAAAATCATTGACAGATTCCGGGGCTCTAGATTTGGGGATCAAAGTGATGTACCCGTAGTTGAGGCTTTCAAGGTTTAGCGTCCCCTGATGAAACTCTTCACAGAGCCTATAAAAGTCCAGCTTGATTATAGGCCAACAGACTTTCAAGAATGCACCCGTAGTTGATTTGCTCATTGAGGGTGAAGATGATGTCCTTCATGGGCTTTCCATCCACCTTGAGATCACGGGAGAGGTCCGTGATCATAAGGTGATTGCCTTTGAGTCCACGCTCCACCACCCCCTTGCACCGGAAGACGTCTTGCTCCATGGCTTCAAGCCTGGCCTCCATGGTTCCCGTCCCCTTGGGACAGGGCACATCACAGAGGTGAAGCACCCCCTCATGCATCTGGATGACCTGAGGGTGCTGCACCACCTCCCGCAGATATGGGTTGATGACGTTCTTGAAGAACTTGTCCCTGGAGGAGCTTGAAGAGGCCTTGGTAGATGGGATCTGACAAAAAACAGCAAGGAAAAGAGAACAGAGGATTTTCTCAGCGATACGGTGATCAACAGGTTCGGGAAGTATATATACATTTTATAAGGAGACATACCCATACGGCACAACCCACCTGGGTGCGCCAGGCTGCCTGGCGTGCCCTGGTGTCTTGTGCCCACCAGGGTACGCTTCCTGGAAGTTTCTTTATTTCCTAAATTTTTAAATATTCCCAAACTGATAAAAAAATATTTTTGCAGATTTTTCGGAGTCCGTTTACTTACCGTATCACGTACCTCCTTATTTTCGCAATTCTGGAGTGTTCCAGAAGGACTCTTTTATATGTTCTTCCGGTGTCAAAGCTTGAATAATATTACTTTCGACATTAATGGGCGTAACTGAGATATAATGCTTTATTCGTTGCCCATTGACAACCTTCGGGTTAGTACCTTCGGAATTATTTATTTTGATGGCTCCAGACCGGTAAACCTCCTCGATAACATAGGGGCCTTCCCATTTTGAGAGGAGTTTTCCTGCAAAGAATCTGAAACAAGAGTTGTACAAAAGAACATATTCTCCGACTTTAAACTCACGCTTTTGGATTCTTTTGTCATACCATCTTTTAACCTTTTCTTTGAATAATTTTGCATTTTCATAAGCTTGGGTGCTCCATTCATCTAGTGAGCTAATATCAAATAACCTCTTTTCACCAGCAAGTTTGAAATCATAATTGAGCACTTTGATGGCCCAATATGCTTTATGTTCTAACTCAAGAGGCAAATGACAAGCTTTTCCATAAAACATTTTATAAGGAGACATGCCCATAGGATTTTTATATGCTGTTCTATAAGCCCAAAGTGCATCATCTAATTTCTTAGACCAATTCTTCCTGGACCTATTGACAGTCTTTTGCAAAATTAATTTCATTTCTCTATTGCTAAGTTCAACTTTCCCACTAGACTGAGGATGATAAGATGATGCAATTCTATGGTTAACATCATACTTGGCAAGCATTTTACGGAAAGCACCATGAATAAAGTGTGAACCACCATCAGTCATTAAATGTCCAGGGACTCCAAACCTTGGGAAAATAACTTCCTTAAGCATTTTAATAGAGGTGTTGTGATCAGTACTACTGGTTGGAATAGCTTCTACCCATTTAGTAACATAATCAAAAGCAACCCAAATATGTGTATACCCATTAGAGGAAGGAAAACGTCCCATGTAATCAAATCCCTAAACATCAAAAGGTTCAACAACAAGTGAATAATTCATAGGCATTTCTTGACGCTTACCGATATTACCTATTCTCTGACATTCATCACAATATAAGACAATCTTACGGGCATCTTTGAAGAGAGTGGGCCAATAAAATCCAGATTGCAATACCTTGTGAGCAGTTCTATCTCCAGCATGATGCCCTCCATAAGCTTCAGAGTGACATTTCTGTAAGATTTTCCCCTGTTCATGCTTAGGTACACAACGTCTAATAATACCATCTACTCCTTCTTTATAAAGATGTGGGTCATCCGAAAAGTAATGTCTTAAATCATAGAAGAATTTTTTTCTTTTGTTGGTAAGTAAAGCTAGGTGGTAAATATTTAGCAACAATGTAATTAGCATAATCAGCATACGAAGGAGTACTGTGAGCAACATTTATTGCAGGTAACTGCTCATCAGGAAAACTATCATCAATAGGTAGTGGGTCATCAGGCACAATTTCAAGCCTAGATAGATTATCAGCTATGGGGTTCTCAGCTCCTTTTCTATCAATGACTAGTAGACTGCCCGTGCGTTGCCACGGGAATTTAAAATATTTTACTCGACTTATATATAAACGTAATGCATGTTAAATTACACATGTATAGAAAAGAACCACCCTCTGATGTCAGCACCACCTGCAATCAGCTGCGATGCGGCATGCCGCCTCACCGTCAGGCATCTCCCTTGCCCCTGCCCCCACCCTTCTCTAGAGCTGATGACCCTCCGCACGGCATGATTGCTAAGACCACATATTGTGTTGCCAATTTTGACATAAAAGAAATAGCTAACATAGAAAAACACCTCCATACTGTCTAAATCAAGAATGTCAAATCTTTTGTCCACATCCTACACTTTGTTTGAATATCGACATGGTATAAGAACCCTAAAAACCATGATATAAGAACATGTAGTATAGTGACTCTTTTCACATCAAGATGATCGTAATTTTCTGGATCCTTAGCACGCCTATGTGAAAACTGAAGCGTGTGAGAGATGACCTCTCATGCTATAGCTACAAAGAAATATGAGCCCATCCAATATTTTATAATATTTTCATAAAGTTGTGTTCACTAGTAGAAACAGAGGCTTCCATACGCCCCCATTAGTCCCTAAAATAATCGAACCGCGACCAAAGGGGTCTTTAGTCGCGGTTCGGGAGGAGACCCGCGACCAACTATCTGGGCCCAGCGCGCTCGGTCGACAGCTGGCGGACGGGAGGGGCTTTAGTCCCGGTTGGCCTGGCCAACCGGGACTAAAGGTCCTCAGGCTGGCCCGAAGGCCTTTAGTTGCGGTTGGCCAGGCCAACCGGGACTAAAGGCCCATCCCTATATATAGGACCCAGCTCACTTCACTTAGCCACAATTCAGAAGGGGGGTGGTGGGTTTGCTTTTGGTTCCTCCTATGCACACAAGGTGTTCGATGAAATGCCCGAGAGCATGAAACAAACATGATATGAAGTGTCCGAGCCACACTTGAGCTTTCTCATTTATTTTTCCTCCGCGATCGCGGTTAGCAACTTGAACCTTTCATGTGTCATTGATAAAATATGCATGTGTGTAGTTCATTGTTTAATTTGTATTATTTCTAGCTAGTTAGTTTAACAAATGCATGATGGTTAATTATATACTTTATATAATAATAATGCAGATGAATCGGCAATGGATGTACGGTCCCCGACTCTCCGGCGAGTTCACTACGGGTTTGAAAGATTTCCTCGTAGTGGCAAATGCGAACAAGCAGCGAGGTTTTATTATCTGTCCATGTGCTGTCTGTAAGAATCAGAAGGGTTAGTCCTCCTCAAGAGACGTTCACATGCACCTGCTTCGGCACGGTTTCATGCGAAGCTATAATTGTTGGACCAAGCATGGAGAAAGAGGGGTTAGAATGGAAGAAGATGAAGAAGGGGATGATATCGATGACAACTATCATGATCATTTTGGTGATACTTTCATGGAGGATGATGCTGAAGGTGGGGAAGGGTTAGGTGAAGGTGAAGAAGAGGCACATGATGGGCCCGCTGATGATCTTGGTCGGACCATTGCTGATGCACGGAGACGCTGCGAAACTGACAAGGAGAGGGAGAATTTGGATCGCATGTTAGAGGATCACAAAAAGTCGTTGTACCCAGGATGCGATAATAGTCTGAAAAAGCTGGGCTGCACACTGGATTTGCTAAAATGGAAGGCACAGGAAGGTGTAGCTGACTCATCATTTGAAAATTTGCTGAAAATGTTGAAGAATATGTTTCCGAAGAATAACGAGTTGCCCGCCAGTACGTACGAAGCAAAGAAGGTTGTCTGCCCTCTAGGTTTAGAGGTTCTGAACATACATGCATGCATTAACGACTGCATCCTCTACTGCGGTGAATACGAGAATTTGAATGAATGCCCTGTATGCACTGCATTGCGTTATAAGATCAGAGGCGATGACCCTGGTGACGATGTTGAGGGCGAGAAACCCAGGAAGAGGGTTCCCGCCAAGGTGATGTGGTATGCTCCTATAATACCACGGTTGAAACGTCTGTTCAGGAACAAAAGGCATGCCAAGTCGTTGCGATGGCACAAAGAGGACCGTAAGTCTGACGGGGAGTTGAGACACACCGCTGATGGAACGCAATGGAGAAAGATCGACAGAGTGTTCAAAGATTTTGCAGCTGACGCAAGGAACATAAGATTTGGTCTAAGTACTGATGGCATGAATCCTTTTGGCGAGCAGAGCTCCAGCCATAGCACCTGGCCTGTGACTCTATGCATCTACAACCTTCCTCCTTGGTTGTGCATGAAGCGGAAGTTCATTATGATGCCAGTGCTCATCCAAGGTCCAAAGCAACCCGGGAACGACATCGATGTGTACCTAAGGCCATTAGTTGATGAACTTTTACAGTTGTGGAGCAGACCTGGTGTACGTGTCTGGGATGAGCACAAAGAAGAGGAATTTGACCTACGAGCGTTGCTTTTTGTAACCATCAACGATTGGCCTGCTCTCAGTAACCTTTCGGGACAGACAAAGAAGGGATACAATGCATGCACGCACTGCTTACATGAGACTGAAAGTGTACGTTTGGGTAATTGTAAGAAGAACGTGTACCTGGGTCATCGTCGATTTCTTCCCCGAAATCATAACGTAAGAAAGAAAGGCAAGCATTTCAACGGCAAGGCAGATCACCGGCCGAAGCCTGCGGAACATACTAGTGCTGAGATATTTGATATGGTCAAGGATTTGAAAGTCATCTTTGGAAAGGGTCCTGGCGGACAATCAGTTCCTCGGGGAGTTGACGGGCACGCACCCATGTGGAAGAAGAAATCTATATTTTGGGAGCTAGAATATTGGAAAGTCCTAGATGTCCGCTCTGCAATCGACGTGATGCATGTTACGAAGAATATTTGCGTGAACCTGCTAAGCTTCTTGGGCGTGTATGGGAAGACAAATGATACAAAGGAAGCACGGCAGGACCAGCAACTTTTGGAAGACCCAGATGACCGGCATCCGGAATGGTTTCAAGGTCGTGCCAGCTACGCTCTTACCAAAGAAGAGAAGGTCATTTTTTTTGAATGCCTGAGCAGTATGAAGGTCCCGTCTGGCTTCTCGTCGAATATAAAGGGAATAATAAACAGGGCGGACAAAAAGTTCCTAAACCTGAAGTCTCACGACTGCCACATGATTATGACGCAATTGCTTCCGATTGCTTTGAGGGGGCTCCTACCGGAAAATGTTTGAGTAGCCATTGTGAAGCTATGTGCATTCCTCAATGCAATCTCTCAGAAGGTAATCAATCCAGAAGATCTACCACGGTTACAGAACGATGTGGTCCAATGCCTTGTCAGTTTCGAGTTGGTGTTCCCACCATCCTTCTTCGATATTATGACGCACCTCCTGCTCCACCTAGTCGAAGAGATTTCCATTCTCGGTCCTGTATTTCTACACAATATGTTCCCCTTTGAGAGGTTCATGGGAGTATTAAAGAAATATGTTCGTAACCGTGCTAGGCCAGAAGGAAGCATCGTCAAGGGCTATGGAAATGAGGAGGTAATTGAGTTCTGTATTGACCATGTTCCTGACTTTAAGCCGATTGGTATTCCTCAATCGCGGCACGAGGGGAGACTAAGTGGAAAAGGCACGATCGGAAGGAAATCAACGATATGTATGGACGGTCATTCTATGACTGAAGCACACCACACAGTTCTGCAAAATTCCAGCTTGGTGGCTCCGTACTTCGAGCAACACAAGAATATTTTACGCTCGGACAACCCGGGGAAGCCTGAATCCTGGATTAGAAAGGCCCACATGGAGACTTTCGGCAGTTGGTTGCGAAAACATTTAATGAATGACAATGATGTTGGAGATCAGCTGTACATGTTGGCCAAGACACCATCTTCGACTATAACGACTTTTCAAGGGTACGAGATAAATGGGAATACATTTTACACCATCGCCCAAGATAAAAAGAGCACCAACAAAAACAGTGGTGTCCGCTTTGATGCAGCAACCGAGAATGGGCAAAATGTCACATATTATGGTTACATAGAGGAGATATGGGAACTTGACTATGGACCCTCCTTTAAGGTCCCTTTGTTCCGGTGCAAATGGTTCAAGCTAACAGGAGGTGGGGTAAAGGTGGACGAGCAATACGGAATGAAAATGGTGGATTTCAACAATCTTGGTTACCTTGACGAACCATTCGTCCTTGCCAAAGATGTCGCTCAGGTTTTTTATTTGAAGGACATGAGTAGCAAACCGAGGAAACGGAAAGATAAGAAAACGATCAGTACATCATGCGATGATCCAAAGCGCCACATTGTTCTTTCAGGGAAAAGAAACATCGTGGGAGTGGAGGACAAGACAGACATGTCAGAAGATTATAATATGTTTGGTGAAATTCCGCCCTTCAAAGTGAACACTGACCCAAGGATTAAGTTAAATGATGAAGATGCTCCATGGATACGGCACAATCGTAAGCAAGCAGGGACACAAGGGAAGAATTGATGTGTAATAATTTATTGTACCAAACTTTGTTGAATGGATCATGTGAATTAAAACGTACGATGGCGAATCCGGATGATTTGTATTTGATATATTATTTGTATTTTTAAGATTTTAAAATGAATTAGTTTTATTTTATTGAATTTTTTGATATATTATTTCTATTTTTAAGATTTTAAAATGAATTAGTTTTATTTTTCTGAATTTTTTGATATATTATTTCTATTTTTAAGATTTTAAAATGAATTAGTTTTATTTTTCTGGATTTTTTGATATATTATTTCTATTTTTAAGATTTTAAAATGAATTAGTTTTATTTTTCTGAATTTTTTGATATATTATTTCTATTTTTAAGATTTTAAAATGAATTAGTTTTATTTTTCTGATTTTTTGATATATTATTTCTATTTTTAAGATTTTAAAATGAATTAGTTTTATTTTTCTGAATTTTTTGATATATTATTTCTATTTTCTGAAAAGTATATGAAAAAGGACCTTTAGTCGCGGTTCGTGACACGAACCACGACTAAAGGCTCTTTCCGCGCGGGAACGAAAGCGGCGCGAAAGAACCTTTAGTCCCGGTTGGGGACGCCAACCGCGACTAAAGGTACCCTTTAGTCCCGGTTGGGGACACCAACCGGGACTAAAGGGTACCTTTAGTCGCGGTTGGCGTCCCCAACCGGGACTAATGCTCTGTCTATATATACAGCACTTAGTAAATTTTCCCCCACCTCCCATTCTCCTCTCGACGCCGACGCCCTGCCCCGACGCCGATCGACGCCGACGCCGCCAGGCTGCTGCCCCGACGCCGATCGACGCCGACGCCCTGCCCCCAGTGAGCTCCGCCGCCCCCCACTTCCCCTGCCCTACGCCGCCGCCCTTGCCCTGCACTGCCGCCGCCGTCCCTGCCCTGCCCTGCGCGCCGCCGCCACCGCTGCCCCTGCCCCTGCGCGCCGCCGCCGCCGCCACCGCTGCCCCTGCCCCTGCGCGCCGCCCCACCGCTGCCCCTGCCCCTGCCCTGCCCTGCGCGCCGCCGCCACCGCTGCCCCTGCCCCTGCGCGCTGCCTTCGCCGCCCGCTGCCGCCTGCCTGCCGTCCTCCGCCTCCCGCCGCCGCCTGCCGTCCTGCACCGCCCGCCGCCGCCTGCCGTCAACAAACGGAAAGAGAGAGCAGAGAGGAAAAAGAAAAGGAAAAAGAAAAGGAAAAAGAAAAGGAAATTTATTTGGGAATAATTGTATAAAGGAAAAAGAAAAGGAAAAAGAAAAGGAAAGAGAGAGCAGAGAGGAAAAAGAAAAGGAAAAAGAAAAGGAAATTTATTTGGGAATAATTGTATAAAGGAAAAAGAAAAGGAAAAAGAAAAGGAAAAAGAAAAGGAAAGAGAGAGCAGAGAGGAAAAAGAAAAGGAAAAAGAAAAGGAAAAACATCAATTTTATTTTTTAATAGCTCTTAATCATTCAACCGTAGCTGCTCCTCCTCTATGTCCCCTTAATCTTATTTTTTAATTCCTTTATACTTAATTAATTTTTACTACATGCAGGAGTGACATATGGCGGACGATAGAGCCGAGCCGCTTAGGGATCCGGAGGCTGAACGTTATTTAATGGGCATCATAAACAACAAGATTCCTTATGTGCCGGGCTCAGAATATGAGCAAGAAGAGGATGTAGTCTCTTCTTTTCTGAACCTTGACGGTGGAACAGACATTGTCGATGATCAAGAAGGTGAAGGAACGGACATTGTCGACGGAGGTCAACCGTCAACAAACGACGATCTCGAATTGCAAGTAGCAACCACCTCCGGCGAGGTATATATATACATTGAGCCTCTCGTGATACAAACTTACTGAAATGTGAATACATATGTATTAACGCGCGCGACTCTCTTTCTTTTTTTAGCCCTCGGCCGGATCGAGTACGACAAAGCGTGGCAAATCCAAGGCGATGAAAACAGGAGAAACATATGCCATTGATTTTGTCAGTGAAACCGGCAAGCCCCTACAGCACACCTCAAAGTTTATCAACCAATGCGGAGTCTTTGTTAGAGACAACGTCCCGATCACCGTCCAGGAATGGAAGGAGCCAAAGAAGGCACGTCTTGGTTTCAGTTTTGTCGACAAGAGAACGAAAAAGGATTGCTGGAGAAAGCTTATGGAACATTTCATTCTACCTCCGGAATACAACAAAGTCAATGAATTCGGTAACGAGGTTCCGGACGTGAGAGGAGGAGGCTAGTTAAAGAGTTCGCTCTTCAGAAGATGGGCGAAGCATTCCGGAACTTCAAGAAAAATTTAACCCGTGACTATGTCAACAAGGGCAAGACTCCGGATTTCAATGGACAACATGAGAAACTGAAAGATGATTGGCCAGAATTTGTGAGGCAAAAGAAATCGGAGCATTTCAAGGAAATATCGAAAAATAAGGATAATGCGAGTAAGAAAAAGTTCCATCATATTATGGGGCCAGGAGGATACCGCCTTTCGGAGCCTAAGTGGCAGAAGATGGAGGAGGACCTGAGGGTGCGAGGAATCCCTCTAGGTACAGAGGGATGCGACCGAAGGGCCAAAAGCTGGTGGTACGGGCATGGGGGATCGCTAGACCCGGAGACAGGGGTGTGTGTTCACCGGAAGAAAAAGTTTGCTCCCACCCAAGCCCTTATTGACGCAATGACCCAAGCTCAAGAGGGCTTGATCAAGTTCAACAGAGAGAAAGACGCACTGACAACAGCCCTCGGGAATGATGAACACGGAGGACGTGTACGAGGCAAAGGCAGAATTCCGTGGAAAGTAGGGTTTTCCTAGGACAATGACCCGTACTGTTACAGAAGCCGTAAGAGAAAGACGGACCGGGATGCAGATCTTTTGGCGAAGTTTGCATCGGAACTCCATGAGTTGAAGCAGACCGTGCATGAACTAGTAAAAGAAAAATCGGCTGCAGGGCCGCATGAAGATCATGAAGCGGATCGCGGAAGCCAGCAGCGGAGAAGCAGCGTGGCTTCCACGGATGCCCCGCCTGGTGCTAATGCACCGATGATCGAGATTCGTGCACCGGAGCCTCACTACCCCATGGATGATGTAAAGGAGATGAAAGAATGTGATCTGCATTATCCCGTGGGGAACGTTTCCACGAAGGTAGCTACCGGCAGTGCTTTACCCTGTACACCTGGAGCACTTCACCACAACAACCCCATTGCATATGGCTATGCTCGTGTCACGGTGGAAGACATAGTCCAAGAGTTTGAGGACCTGGAGATTGACAAAGCTACACCCGAAGGGGAGAGAAGACTTGGAGATGTCAAGCGCCAGATCATTCAATGGAAAAAGAAGTACACAGTGTTTCCAGGCGAGGCGCCAAGGCTAACAAGTCCACCCCCCTCCGATGGTGGTGGTGGTGGTGGTGGCGGTGGTGGTGGTCGTGGTGGTTCACCTACACCTCCTTCACGCCATTCGACGCCGTCCCCCGATCCACAACCTCCGGCGGGTACGACGCCCCCCAATCCTCCTCCGGCGGGTACAACGCCCCCCAATCCACCTCCGGCGAAGAAGCAGAAGCAGGCGGACAGCAAGGAAACCCGCTCCTGGACTATTAACCCGGACCCTTATGTACCTAAGACCACAAGGGTACCGGAGCCATCACTGAAGCCTCTCCTCCCAAGGCCTTGGGAACTTAGTGAAGCTGAAACCAAATTGGCCGCGTCTGCTCATTATGAGAAATGGAAGGCGGATACGAAGGCGAAAAAAGAGCCTGAGCCCAAGCAAGTATTCACTGAGAAGCAAAAGAAGTGGGCTAAGGATTTTTTGACGACACCGTCCCAAGCCGAGCTGAATATGCCTGACGACTATGGACATGAACTTCGTAGGCAAGCAAAAATATTGAAGGAGGAGAAAGAAGAAAGTAAAAAAAGCGGGAAACAAGTTGACCAGCTCGGGATGCAGAATAAACAATCGATCCCCCCGCTCATAGTGAAAGCCGGTCCGGAAGAGGACCCCGAGATCATAGCAGCTGTGGCAGCACTTGGATTGACTGTAGAGAGTGCCATGAAACAAGCGTCCGAGATGGGTTTGACTCTTCGTGCCTTCTTAGGGCTTGAGGATGCGCCAGTATGTGAGATAGCAATACAATATGTGCGGAATGGGCCTCTCGTCGAGCCTACGCGGGAAAAGAGTCTACCACCACAAATGCGAAATCTGCTACGTTGGTACAAGCAATTCATAACATGGGCCGACAAAGAATATATTTATGCGGATGTTACAGAGGAGCATCACACCAAACGGTACTCTGTACAAGTTCATATGAGTGAATTGTTCCAGCTGTTCAATCTGCGCGAGCTCGACAAATCTATCCTGAGTTGCTACGTTCTGTAAGTGATTTATTTCTACCTCATCTCGTTCTTCATTGCCTGCACTATATATATATTGTCCTAACTATATTGTTGCGTACGCTATTATGCAGATTGAAGATTTGGGAATGCAAAATAAGAAACATCCATGATGTTGGGTTCATTGACCCACATATCGTTAATGGACATGTGTTACAAAATCACCCCGAAGACATGGAGAAAGACTTATACAAGTTTCTTAGAAAGCATCAACTCAAAAGTCATATTCTATTTCCTTACCATTTTGGGTGAGTGTTTCTCTCTTGTGCCCATTCTCTTTTGTTTACTCCATGCATGGTATGTCTAATCGATGAGTTATGCATGACTGTGCATGTAACGTGTCCGCAGGTTCCACTCGATTCTGCTAAATATTGAACTTCACACCTCCAGAGTTCTAACCATGGACTCTATGGATTCGGATCCAAAGCGTTGGGCCGACATGAGAAAAATGCTGCAAAAGTAATTATTTTCAATCATTTGAGCTCTATATCGATCGGTCTCTTTCGTTCATTTCCTAATATCAAGTAACTAATAACTCCCTTGTTCATTTAATTTTCTTTGCCCTGTAGGGTTTGGAGACGATTCTCAGAAGAAATTGTCGGTGAATTCAAACATGAGCTAGATTTTAGAAGGTTAGTTAATGTGGATTAGCAGCCACCGGGGACCAATCTATGTGGATACTATGTTTGTGAGAACATCCGGAGACACACCTCTGAGCGGAAGGCATCGGATAGCGTGCGGAAGGCGACGGATAATTTGCGGAGAAGGCTTAGTCCAGAAGCTCGCTTCCGACCAATTCAAGATGAATTAGCAGGATTTTTCATGAGGGAAGTCATCAATCCTAAAGGAGAACACTATACCGAGGACGAAGAAATTTATATGCATACCCGAGATTGAAACTTGTTCGAAGTTGTATATGGTCATCCATCCTAATTGTGTATGGAAACTTGTTCGAAGTTGTATATGGTCACCCGAGATTGAATATATATTATATATTCCTCTTGAATTCTTCTTGTTTGAAATTTCATATACATGTATATAGTAGCGTAGAATATGTGTACTGAAACTTCATCAAAATTAAAATAAAACACAAAATAAAATATAAAAGAAATAAAACACTACAAATTAAAAAGAAACCAGGTTTAGGGGGGCTAAAACCCTAAACCCGCGGAGGAGGCCTTTAGTCCCGGTTAGCCACGAGAACCGGGACTAAAGGTCCTCCGTCCCGACGGACTCCTGGCGCCCACGTGGACGGGCCTTTAGTCACGGTTCGTAAGAGGCGCGACTAAAGGGGGGGGGGGACTTTAGTCGCGCATATTTAGTCCCGGTTGCACAACTGGGATTAATGGCCTTTGCGAACCGGGACTAAAGGCCCATTTTCTACCAGTGGTTGTACCAATAACCTTATCAGAAGAGTGAAAAAATTAATAAAGAAGAGAGTCAAAAGGTCATTAGATAGACTGAATTACTTTCATCTCCAGATTTTTCTATAGAGAATGACTCACAATATTTATGCCACCATTAATTATTACATCAGCAACGATGAACTCGTTCATGGTTAAAAGTAAAAAAATTGTAATTGCATGAATCTTCATTGAACAATGGGGAACCTTTTTTAAAAGATGCATCTTGATATGAAGGTTGATGCGGGCATGTGCACGTTAATGTGAAGGTGAAGGCGGACAGGCCCTCATTCACATGAAGGTGATTTTCCCTCCCATTTATAGTCTTAAGATTTGTTGGGAGAATAATGACACTAACACATACATGTCGATCCTTGATGTTCCCACAATTTCAGAGGCATATTCACATGCCAAGGTAGTGGGCTACCATGGGCACAACTCTCCTCATTCTCAAGATAATTATGCACTTCTCACACAAAAAAATTTGCAAGGACGGGAAAACCTCCGGTAGAGGCGAAATAATGGTAGTATTGTTTTCCTCATGAAAGAGTAGCCAACATGTCAATGTTAACTGCTAACTTTAGACAGTTACACTCATATCAGCTTGGTACCGGTCGCCGATAATTTTTTCTGGTGAATTAGTGAGTAGTTGAACTCTCAAAAAGCATGATTTGCATTATTTTACCGTATAAAGAACATCAGTGGTAACTTCATATCTCATTTGCGCACCAATGAAAATTGGAGTGGAAACCTAAAATACTGTCAGCCTAAAAAAGAAACACCATAGAAGTTGTTACTCCCAAGAAACTCCAGCAATGGTAAAAATACTATTGTATTCTCAGAAGGAGTCCCAAGTTCATTTTTCATGTAGAGGTACACATTGTACAGCTGTGAGTTTACTTATCTCTCTTACGTTTGTGGTAATGCTATGTATGGATCTGGATCAAAGGGCTTATTTCTTGCACTTGCACATGATACGCTAGCATAGCAGCTGTAGCTGTAAGGTGTGACGTCGGGCTGCGACCGGAGAGAATACTCCCAAACATCGACATCAACAGAGATGTTGTAGCTGTCAGGTATGCCATCAGGCTGTGACCGGAGAGAATACTCCCAGAGAACGACATCGACGTGTGTTGCTCTTTGCTGCCGTCTTCAAAAAGAAAGATCAGAAACACTCAAGTATGGACCGTAAAAACAATCAAGGAAAATAAAGGCATTAGACGGAATTATTTTCTCATTCTTTCAGTTGGAATGATTGCATAGAATATATGCTAATCGAAGTAAAAAAGAAATATTGCATAATAAAAACATAAGCATTGTCTTCACTTGTCACCACATAACATCATGAATGATCCTTGCCACAAATCCTCTACCGTCTCAATATTTGGCATCTGATCTTCACATATTATTATGTGCAAGGCTGAAACATAAATTCAAGGAATTATATTGAGGACATAGTATCCCAAATGATTGCTGCCTTTTTTAATCAACTATAGGGTATCACTTGCTATTTCCGAATATTTGGAGCAATGCAAAGCATGTATTTTATCTTGTCATCTTAGTGTGTGCAAGAGCTTCAACTTCATGTTTGCGCTTATAATAAAGACATGCTATCGAGGGACTCTCCTAGACAATTGCTTTCCTTCTCCTCTAATATGTGCCCCCTTTAATAGTAGAGAAACTCTTTCAATCTTCTCCTTTGCTCCCCTCTCCTCTCTTCTCTCCTGTATTTAAGTACAATAGTATTTTTGAAAGCACAGATCAAAGTAACACCCATATTACCTCCAATCCAAATTGCAGTTTGTAAACCTCAAGATAACAATTTGTAAGAAATTGTTAGCAAAACTCAGCTTACAAAAAAATAAAAAAATACCGCAAGAGCAATCATAACAATATCATGTATGCTAGTGAAATAATGTACAGTAATGATATTTCACACAATATCATCATATAAGAGCAAAGGTACTGAACATAACCATACATCAATAGGCCTTTCATGCCAATACCGTCACAAAATGAACATGCTGATTTTTTTAGAACAATGCCCCCACATGTATGGAATTATTTTTGTGGGGCATATGGACCTTCAAAAATATGCAGGCCAATTTTCTGATTGGTCACAACCTTTTTGTTTCAGCTGGCTCCTAGTTTTATTTTAATGTAAATATTATTTTTAACCTAAAAGTTGTAGAAGAGAATTTGTAGCGTTTTGTAAGAAGAAAATATTGACTCTGTGTTGAACTCAATATCTGCATGACAATCGATAATTGACTGACAATCTCTTCTTATGGGACACAATATGGGTTACTAATTGTAATGATAGTAGGCATGTTTAACGCAATCATTTACTGAAATATCTGTACATGATTAAGAAAATTGATTAGAAATTATGTAACAACAAAGGGCCTGCAAATACACCAAACGACTGGTTGTCGATCTATGTGTAAGAACAGCAAACAAAAAATTAATGAACAACATGCACAATAGCAGTACAAACCTTTGATAAAATTTCTAAACCACCGAAATCTTTGTGTGCTACTCTTACGCAAAATATCACCTGTCCATATTCACATATTTAAGTTTAGCAAATGTCTGCAAATCCTGCAAAGAAACATTCAATGATGATGCAAAGAATCGCAGTTAGCTTCGACTAAGATACGTAAATAAGGAGGTACAGAAAAGAAGAAAAAACATTGATTATCCACTCCCGACGTAATGAAAGAAGGGATTGAAGAATACCGACTTGTTGCATTGGTTCAGGCATATTGGTTCCACCCTACCGTTGATGCATTTGCTGTCTCTGTCCTTTTCTGCTAGAACAAAAAGTAAATGTATATGTGGATAAAGATTCTGCATTTCTTTTAGGCAATTGTGAGAGATGTGCAACTGGTAGACAAAATTGAGCTATTTAAGTCCAACCCGAATAACATGCGACCTTCATATCTGTGCAGCAGAGCTGGATTGTCACACAGAGACAGAAGGCAACAATGTTATCATCTGCCCAGCATTTCATACAGGACATGGTCGACCATGGCATCATCCGCCCGACCGGAGTCGTCGGCAACAACTTGTATATCTGCTAGAAGAGAAAAGTGCTAGACATGAAAGTTGAAAATAAAACAGCCCCTCACCCTTTCGTCAGCTCCAATCAAAGAGTAAGGAGCACCAAAGGCGTGATTGCACACCACCTCGTCTTCATCTTGCAGAAAAAAATTGCAGCAGGTAAAACAAGATCGGACCAATCAATAGGAAGTTCCAGAAACTAAAGCAATCTTAATCCGACAAGATATCCTAATTAAGAAAAAAAAGATTCCCTGGGAAAAATGGCGTGCCTAAGACTGGGATTTTTTGGTCATCAACTCATCCAATAGAAGAAGGATCAAACTAATCATCTTAGTCTGGGTTGGAGGAAACCCAGAGTATTACCCTATGATGTCTGGATCTTGCGGTAGCGTGGCTGGGGATAAGCCCTGGCCAGGCAACATCTCGCCATTATCGCCGCATAGGCTGGGTCCGAAGCCGAGACGGACGAGGCAGCATCTCGCCGTCGACCCTATCTTCCAGATTCGGGCAAAGTTGAGATCTCCTGTGAATCCCCGGGTCCAGCGATCCAGCTGCCCGCCATCCTCGTCCATCCCCGACCAAGGCCGCTTCCTCCGCGCTCTCTCTTCAATCCCTAGGTCACGAAAAGACATTCACCATGGGGATCTCACCTTGTTTCCTTGCCGATGGCTTAGTGCGGGTAGACCATGTCTTGTGGTTGATGTCGGCGGCGGCCACCAGGACGATTATGGGGAACGTAGTAATTTTAAAAAAATTCCTACGCACACGCAAGATCCATCTAGATGATGCATAGCAACGAGAGGGGAGAGTGTTGTCCACGTACCCTCGTAGACCGAAAGCGGAAGCGTTATGACAACGCGGTTGATGTAGTCGTACGTCTTCACGATCCGACCGATCCTAGCACCGAAGGTACGGCACCTCTGCGATCTGCACACGTTCAGCTCGGTGACGTCCCATGAACTCTAGATCCAGCTAAGGTCGAGGGAGAGTTTCGTCAGCACGACGGCGTGATGACGGTGATGATGAAGCTACCGGTGCAGGGCTTCGCCTAACCACTGCAACGATATGACCGAGGTGGAAATCTGTGGAGGGGGGCACCGCACACGGCTAAACAATCGGTGCCCCCTCCCCCGTATATAAAGGAGTGGAGGAGGGGGAGGGCCGGCCCTCTATGGCGCGCCCAAGGGGGGAGTCCTACTCCCGGTGGGAGTAGGATCCCGGGAGTAGGACTCCCCCTTTCCCTTGTTGGAGTAGGAGAAGAGGGAAGGTGGAGAGAGGGAGAAGGAAAGGGGGTGCCGCCCCCTTCCCTAGTCCAATTCGGACCCAAGGGGGAGGGGGCGCGCGACCTGCCCTGGACGCCCCTCTCTCTCTCTCCACTAAAGCCCATTAGGGCCCAATCACTCCCCGGGGGGCTTCGGTAACCCCTCGGTACTCCGGTAAATGCTCGAACTCACTCGAAACCCTTCCTATGTCCAAACATAGCCTTCCAATATATCGATCTTTATGTCTCGACCATTTCGAGACTCCTCGTCATGTCCGTGATCATATTCGGGACTCCGAACTACCTTCGGTACATCAAAACACATAAACTCATAATGCCGATCGTCACCAAACGTTAAGCGTGCGGACCCTACGGGTTCGAGAACTATGTAGACATGACCGAGACTCATCTTCGGTCAATAACCAATAGCGGAACCTGGATGCTCATATTGGTTCCTACGTATTCTACGAAGATCTTTATCGGTCAAACCGCATAACAACATATGTTGTTCCCTTTGTCATCAGTATGTTACTTGCCCGAGATTCGATCTTCGGTATCTCAATACCTAGTTCAATCTCGTTACCGACAAGTCTCTTTACTCGTTCTGTAATGCATTATCCCGTAACTAACTCATTACTCACATTGCTTGCAAGGCTTATAGTGATGTGCATTACCGAGAGGGCCCAGAGATACCTCTCCAACAATCGGAGTGACAAATCCTAATCTCGATCTATGCCAACTCAACAAACACCATCGGAGACACCTGTAGAGCATCTTTATAGTATCCCAGTTACGTTGTGACGTTTGATAGCACACTAAGTGTTCCTCCGGTATTCGGGAGTTGCATAATCTCACAGTCATAGGAACATGTATAAGTTATGAAGAAAGCAATAGCAATAAACTAAACTATCATAGTGCTAAGCTAACGGGTGGGTCAAGTCAATCACATCATTCTCTAATGATGTGATCCCGTTCATCAAATGACAACTCTTTGTCCATGGCTAGGAAACTTAACCATCTTTGATTAACGAGCTAGTCAAGTAGAGGCATACTAGTGACACTCTGTTTGTCTATGTACACACATGTACTAAGTTTCCGGTAATACAATTCTAGCATGAATAATAAACATTTATCATGATATAAGGAAATATAAATAACAACTTTATTATTGCCTCTAGGGCATATTTCCTTCAGTCTCTCACTTGCACTAGAGTCAATAATATAGATTACATTGTAATGATTCTAACACCCATGGAGTCTTGGTGCTGATCATGTTTTGCTCATGAGAGAGGCTTAGTCAACGGGTGTGCAACATTCATATCCGTATGTATCTTGCAAATCTCTATGTCTCCCTTCTTGACTTGGTCGCGGATGGAATTGAAGCATCTCTTGATGTGCTTGGTTCTCTTGTGAAATCTGGATTCCTTTGCCAAGGCAATTGCACCAGTATTGTCACAAAAGATTTTCATTGGTCCTGATGCACTAGATATGACACCTAGATCGGATATGAACTCCTTCATCTAGATTCCTTCATTTTCTGCTTCCGAAGCAGCTATTTTCTGCTTCACACGTAGGTCTCGCCACGACACTTTGCTTGGAACTGCAC
The DNA here is from genome assembly GCF_002575655.3 of Aegilops tauschii subsp. strangulata. Classification (NCBI taxonomy): domain Eukaryota; kingdom Viridiplantae; phylum Streptophyta; class Magnoliopsida; order Poales; family Poaceae; genus Aegilops; species Aegilops tauschii. The sequence continues at coordinate 74,594,123 of NC_053035.3, forward strand.
AAACTGACAGCTCCACCATTTAATAAAAATACGTATCCAGTTTGTGACTTAGAGTCATCCGGATCAGTGTCAAAGCTTGCATCGATGTAACCGTTTACGACGAGCTCTTTGTCATCTCCATAAACGAGAAACATATCCTCAGTCCTTTTCAGGTATTTCAGGATGTTCTTGACCGCACTACAAAAAAAAGACACTTCCATGATAATACGTGTTAGTCACAGTAGGTCACGTTTTCTGTCATGCATGTACATCCATGACAATTTTATGACAGAATCAAGATAGTCATACGTGTGCTGTCGTAGAAGTGTTCCATGACATTACCAAAATTATCATCACGGAAGTGTCCACTTCCATGACGATAAATTGCGCGTCATAGAATTGTTTTCGTCAAGGGTGACCGACATGTGGCATCCATCGTAACAGGTCGCCCTTAAGCTACCAGGACCGGTTTTGGATCCGATAACCCGTTAACAGCCTGGACCAATGGGGATTTTCCACGTGTAAAATTCTCATTGGCCAGAGGAAACACGTGTTGGCTCACTGTTGGGACAGATGTCATCCACTCATTGGACGGGAGGCGCCTATGATACGCCGACACGTGGCACGGCCCATCAGAGGCCCATTCTGGTGAAAAGGCTGGCCCGTTTGACTTGGTCAAAAGGTAACGGACCGGCCCATGGAAAGCCTGTTAACGGCCTGTTCGTATATCGCCCATTTACGGCCCGCTAACTCCCGGCCCGTTACGGCCTATCGGAATTAAGCCCAGCAGCTTCATCTGTCCAGTATGATTCCAGCCTGTTGTTACTTCTGGCCCATGTATGGCCCATGATGTCTTTCGTCCCATATGAGGCCCTTCGTAACTCTAGGCCCAATAAAGGCCCGAGATGAAACTGGCCCATAATGAACAATGTATCACTTTATACCCATTAACGACCCATTTATTCCGTCGGCCATTTCCAGCCCGTGTTAACTTTGTGGCCTTCTAAGGTCCTATTTTTTCTTGGGCTCATTTCTAGAATTCGGTTAGTTACGGTCCATTACTGGCATGTTCCGTTTGTGGGCCAAATTCAGCCCCTGTTTACATTGGGCCCGTTTGTGGCCCGTTAACCCGTTGGGCTGTTTTCATAGCGTTATCAAATACGGCCTATTAACGGCCCATTATGGCGAAATGATTATACGCCCCATAGAAGGCCCATGGATCCTACGGCCCATAGAAGACCAATGGACCCTACGGCCTGTAGAAGGCCCATGGATCATAAGGCCCGTAGAAAGTCCATGGATCCTACGGCCCGTAGAAGGCCCATGGATCCTATGGCCCGCAGGAGGCCCATGGTTACAATAGTCCGTGTGTTGCCATGATTATTGTGGCCTAGTTACCAAAAATAGGTTATTGTGGCCACTAGAAAAACGCAGAAAAAGAACTGCAGTGACTACAAGCAAACAAATAAACAAGACAATAAGGAAATAAATAAGCAAGAAACTAACGCTAGCCTATTACAGCTATTACACATATTACATCCACTGGGCATCAAAGTTCGCCACTAGTGAAAATATAGGGAACAAAGCAGCATATTACATATACTGGCCGTCAAAATTGGCCACCAGTGCAAATAAACGCGGCAGCAAAACAAGAGCATAACTAAAACAACTTCAGAAGAGCTCAAGAAACGTTATCCTGGGTATCCACCATGCTGGCAATAAGTTTAGCAAGCTTATTAGTTTTGTCCTGTTTGGCGCTAAAATCCTCCAACGCTTGCTGTTGCACCAGAAAGTATGCATATGAATGCTCCAGGGACTTCCACAGTCCTTCCGCTTCTTGTCGCAGCACAGCTGATCAATGTCTTTCAGCTTGTAGTTGAGACTCAAGAAACCGAATTGATTCGAACAGTGAGTTTGAATAGCTTGTGCAAGTAGTAGTGGCCAGTAACTCGAACACTAAACCAAGATAGGACTTTGGGTTGTCTCACTGTCTTCAAGATAGTCTTCCTTAGCTATTTTATCAGCTTTGTGGGAGACCAACAAGGATATCTCACTATCCTGAACCTTATCTGCATTACTTCCTTTACCATTGCTTAATAAGGCACTCGTCCCCAATATTCTGTCAGCATTCTAAAAGAAGAAACAAGCAGACACATAACAGGTTTAGCATGTACTAGTATATGAAACTCATTTCGGTGAACCAGTTCATTAGTAAGGTGGACATGATTAAACTACTAAGTCTTCTATTGCCAAGTACTAGTACATAATAAAATCATCAAACAAACATATATCTATGTCCTATGGTCACTGCATTGTCTTGCCAAATCAAAATAGAGACACGGTTCAAATCATATCCGTTCAAGACAAAGCAACAGTGAAAGAATACAAAGCGTGGGAAACTACACGGCATAACAAGATTACAGATGGGTACGGCGAGTCTACATGTACAACAACACTATTGGCTCTGTTGTGATGCTAGTAATGTGCATGATATGAGAAGTCAACTGTATACACAATTGAAATTGAAATCAATAGAGCTATTGACAAGAGCAAACCTGTTAAAGAAACATGCGTGAACATACCTGCTGTGCCATTGGAGTTTCGATTGGATCCTTCAATTTAAAAATAAGTTTGTATGAGTAAATACAGTGATACAAGAGCAAAGCAGTATGCACGATAGCAATGGAATCTTAAATTAGAACAACTATTCTTTAGGTTTAAGCACTTGTTCTAAATGAACAGAGTACAGTAAGACACAAGAATACAATACTTAAAAAATGAGCGCATAGACCTTACCACATTCTCGGTTCGGGACCAGTACAGAAGAAGGCGTTCCCAGTCATCGTCCAGTAAATGTGTCTGAGGAGAACGTAAGGGAATTTGATGAGTTTCTTTGCTAGTGAAGTACGTTTTCTTTAGGTAATTCCGATACTGCCACCAAGCATTCTTGAAGATAGCAGAAGTATTAGCACAGGTTACCTCATCCTGAGTTTCCAAATCGGTCCTTCTCTATAGAGAAAAATGGGAAAATTTGCTGTATTACAACCATCATGGAGGTAGAATGTATGGGACAAAGCAAAGTAATTGCCATGAATAACATTACTTACACATAACTCCTGGAAAAACACCTGCAACTGGCATTTTCCTTCATCTTCAGTATAATATTTCCAAGATGGGAAGATACACACATAGGATTTAACAAGTTCAAATGCGATAGATGCTAAACTACGACTGGCTGGTTGTGCTTCCTCTACAGGAATAGGCGTACTAACTGGTGGAGTTGGGGTTCGCCGTGGTAGTACGCCCTTTGGGCACTGGAGCTGCCTTACTAACTGCTCTTGTTTGGGAGCTCTGTGGTGGAGATGGTGCTGTGTCAACAGGAACTGGGTTACTATCTGCTGGGGTTGGGGTTAGATTGGGTGAAGCTGGTTCTCTGACCATCGCAGTAGGGGTACAATCTACGAGAGTCTGGGTTATGTGTGGTAGGGCTGGTTCTCGTGCATGTACAACTGGGGTGCTATCTCCACCAAGAGGTAGCACTGTTTTATTTGAAGACCGTGTTTTTACTCCGCTAGATACTGCCATCACCCGCTCCAATTCAAATGGCTGATAAACAGGAAACATAGTTGAATGTACAGACATTGTATGAGAGATAGATGCAATAGATAGTGTGGAAAAAAGAGGGCATGAAATAGTTGACATGTATATTGTTTAACTAAAACGGATAGCATGACATAATTTCACATATATGATGTCTATCTAAACTGGATAGCATAGCATAACATAATTCAAAGATATGATGAATAACTAAACATGATCGCTTGACATAATTCACACACATGTTATCTAAGTAATCAGGTTCACATATGTGATTTATATGCTAAACAGAGGGCATTCGATATGATTTCTGAACTAAGAACATGGTGTTGAATATTGTGTATATGATGTCTAAACTATGCAATGCAAGACACCATATGCATGATATGAGCAGTATAACCGTGCCAAGTTAGAGCATACACCTCGATGGGAGAATAGGACTGGTCATCTGTCTCTGAATCCATCTTTGAGGAGCTATCGGGATCCAACAAGAGATCTGCTTCGACAGGTAGCACTGTCTGCTCTGAAGGCCTTGTTTTCACTCCAAATTTTTCCATCTCCCACCCAAATGGCTGATTCACGGGGAGAGTATTTTAATGTACAAACATTGTCGACAAATGGAAATGTAATGAAGAAAAGTATGGGCAAGATATCATTCAAATATATGATGCCTGGTTAAACAGGATGGCATTGCACATTTCACATATATTATGGCTGGCTAAAATACATGAGACTGCATAATTCCCATATATGATATAGAAACTAAACAAGTGGCATTACAGAACATGTCTAAACTAAGCAGATGAGATATATGATGTCAAAAGTAGGCACTGCAAGGCAACATATGCATGATATGACTAACATCATCATGCCAAGGTAGAGCAAACACCTTGGGGGGTAAATAGGAGCGGTCAGCTGCACCTGAATCCACCTTAGAACAGATATCTTTCTGTGGATTACAATCTGGAGAGGGGGGGGGAGGGTTTGCCATTGAACCCACCATGGAGCGATGTCTGCATGACATTGTATTGCCGCGCAAAACTTTTCTCTTTTTCTCTACATGTTCAGCGTGACTGTGTACAATATCTGACATGTATACGAAAAAAATATGGTGAGATTATGTAAGGAGAGCATGCAAAAATCTAGTGATGGTAACAACCAGTGGATGGATCCAAAAATAATGATAACAGGCTGATGATTGCTTTAATTTAATAAAAAGACAGATGATGATTGCTTTACTATTTGTTTCCCACCCAAGATGAACAACATAGGCATAGCCTAGGTGAACCAGATATTAGACAGAGATATTATTCGTTGCTGCCTCGATATGTGCCCCACAACTAATTTAGAACTCAAGTTTGAACATCAATAAAGTGAAACCATATGAAAGCGTGTACAGTTAGAATGTTATTCTGCCACTAATGCACTTGGTCTTGTTTTAATGCATAGGATTTTGAAAAGTAGGTCCAGGTGGATGTTTTGCTCCATTCCTTTCAAGAAAATGCATGAATAATTGAATAGTATAGTGCCATAGGAAAATTTCCTATTGCTATGTTTTTCATTGAACCACAATAGCCCTAATGGATCGACATGAAGTAGAGTAATAAGTGATGCGACAAGTGTACAACCTCTTTGCTGTAGCCGTGTCGACCTCAGCATCATTGGGTTGGTCGCTGAAGAAGTTGAGACAGAGGTGGCTATCGGAGGTGTGGAGGAAGATCTGAAGAATCTGTAGACGGCGTCCAGGGCACTGCTCTGTTGTGATGGATCGTTCTGTTGTTGGAGCATCTCCGGTGAGCCGTAAGACGTCAAGGATGAAGCAGCACAAGACATACATCGTTAATCTCAAGTGGGATTCTAATAGCATCTCCAATAGATGATGTAAAATAGATGTAAAATTTACATCACCAAAAACTACCTGACTACAACAGATGAGGTAAAAACTGTTGACTCTGAACTTAACAGTCGAAATTGAAATTTACTGTGGAATCTGAATGTTACTGTCGAAAATGAACACAATGGTAGCAAAGAGGCACTTGACATATAGTTTAGTGAGGGCCTACAGTTAATCTTCAACCTGCACCCCCTGAGCCGCCGGCCACCACCGGCCGAACCCCGCGCCGCCTCGCCGCCCCGAAACAACTCCCCACCGCCGGTCCGCCGCCGCCTCGCCGCCCCGAAACAACTCCCCACCGCCGGTCCGCCGCCGCCCCGGCCAGCCCTCTAGCCCCCCCCCCCCCGCGCCAAGCTTTTTTTCCGGCGATCCCCACGCCACCGGCCCACCATCGCGCCCCCCACCACCGGCGAGCAGCACCCCACCAGAACCCTAAGATAGATAGTGGGGTACCTCTCCGGCGAGCCCCCCTCCCTGCTGCGGGTGGTTCTTCCTTAACTTCGGCGAGACCCCCCACCCCCTGAAAATCGACTGACCCAAAAGTCGATTCAGTCGACTGAAGTGTAGCTAAATCGGAGCAGAGCAGCACCACGAGCAAGGGGGAGAGCAGTAGCAGCAGTGCGAGCGAGAGCCGGAGCAGCAGCAGATCCGGCTGGTATGGACGCCGCCGCCGAAGGGGCCTTGCCCTGGGGAGAGCCGCCGTGGAGATGTCGACCGCGGCGCCGGCTTCAAGGTAGCCGCTCCATGGGGGTGCAGGATGGAGCACCATCGGCGCGGGGAGGTCGAGTTAAGGAGAAGGTGCGATGCGATGAGTGTATAATCTCTTTGGTGGCGCCGAGTAGGCCTCGGCTTCGTTCGAGGAGTCGGTGAGGATGCTGTGGTTCCGGTGGAGCAGGTTAAGGCAGCGCTGTGGGGATGGAGTAGTCGCGATAGACGAGGCGATCGTCGGAGCAGCTCCTTGGAGGTGGAGGACGGGCGGCTGGACCGGCGGGACGATGGGATGGACGACGGATCTTCATCCGAGGAGGCGGATGAGGGACGTCAACCCATTGCGGTGGACGACATCGTCGGGGAAGAGGCTCCGGCTGGGCAGCGGTGAGGTGGCGGACGGAGGAGGGTGGGCTTTCGCGGCTGGATCGGAGAGGTTATGGTGGCCAGATTTCGAATGACAAAAAGGAGGCGATGGGAGGGGGGACCATGACTTAGGGACGCGCTTGTCCAAAATGTAGGGTGTGTTACAAGAGTACCCCCACCATTTGAACTAGCGGCCCTTTCGGCTCAGGGTTAGAAGGGGGATTTCGCGTGTCGGGATTTGGCAGCTGGAGGGAGTTTTCGCGCGCGTTGTAATTTTGGGATAGCAAGGCGCGGGTTGTGAAGGCGCTAGTTTTGGGAGCACGATATCTGAATTTTCGGGATATAACAAGGCGCGGGTTGAATTTTAGGGACAAGCCTAACGTGTAATATTGTACTTGTAGTATGTACCAAATCAATTCGCACTTCCTTGAATGAAAAAAATGAAAAAATAAAACTATTCACACCACACAAAGAGAGAGTCTTGTCCCGTTTTACTATACAAATGCTATTCAAAGCTACTCCCTCCTTCCATCTATATAGGGCCTAATGCGGTATTCGAGGCTAAATTTGACCAACCAAATATTAGAGCAATAATATATGACATGCAACTTACACAAAGCACATCATTAAATTTGTGTGTGAAAGGAGCTTTCAATGACATAATTCACATTGTGCATCATGTACTATTAATCTTGTCAATAGTCAAAGGCGGTCTTAAAAAACGCATTAGGCCCTATATAGATGGAAGGAGGGAGTATGGATCCATGTTATGTCCAATTAAATTTTTTCACTGGCTGTATAATGCATGTAACCTACTCATGCCAACATTTTAGTGCATTCCAAATGTCTATACTACCGCTGCAATTCGAACTAAATTTGAATCTGTTTCTCTATTTCAATAAGAATCTACAATCATGATTGTTGCCAACTTCAACCATCATTCGTGTATTACATTAACAACACACCACATGATTACTATAGAGATAGATATGAAATATCTGTACTACACGAACTCGAATTCAATTTTTTGAATACACTTGATGTTGATTCCAAATAATATTATATTTGATGTACTAACTATATATTCATAATCTAAACCATGTTCCATACGTACACCGTGTTTATCACACAAGGTATAGTGCCCTGCCCCTACATTATGACAAGTATTTTGCCCTAAGCTGCAAAAGCCACACATTGGCCCAAATTTTAATCAATGTTCTATATATTATATGTAGTACTAGCAAGATGCCCATGCGTTCCACGGAACATCAACATGATCAAGGGGATGCCTTATTTGCAAATATGGACAGGGGTGTGGGTATCTTTTTTAAAAATTGCCATAGTTTCCTTCCTATCCGTCAGATATAAATCGGACGGCCTATATTGCAGGATGGCAGGCACATCATCACCAACAACTCTGTTTTTCATAAGAGTAGAGATAAAATATATTATATGCCGTATAACATGTTCATAACCACACCATGTGTATCACCGTTATATATATTCACGCATGTGTCGGTTTAAAACACTATGATAAATTCTTCAAATATCTAAATTCGCTTTTTATAATGAATCATGATCTCTATTCGTCTTTTACACCCACACAATCCTCTTATCTTTGTAGTTAGCGCTAACTTTCTCTCGTGCATGCACATGCCCACATCCCTCTCACCCTCCCTGTATTATCTAGCTCCATTGCGTAAATTCGTCTTTTCACTTTAGGTCATTCACCCACGGTGTGTGTTGGCCCCCCAACTCCTTCTTTACGGCACACATCAATCGATATGCCTCTCTAGCCAGGTGTGCCTACCACAAACACAAGCTTCCCCTCTTCTCTTCTCACCGTCCATGCCTCACTCCCACCACTCTTTTCATTGATCTCGTACTCGCACACTCCTTCCCCCTCGATATAGTATGCCTCTCGCACCACCTCCTAGATGCATCCCTCTCTCTCTATCCTTCTCCCCGGGCCTTATTTGCTTCTAACACATACATGCATGTATACCGATCGATCTCCCTACCTATACCTAGGTCGACTTTAACTATTACCCCCCCACCCATCGATCGATGTACCTCACAAGTTATGTCTCTCCTTTCTCTGACAAAGGACGATTGATCTTCCTATGTAGTTATGTCTGCTTACCACAGCCATATCGTCCCCCCTCATCATTCGTGCATGCCTCCTGAACCGTCTCTCGCACGCACGTGCACAGACAGGGCAGTCATCCCCTCTCTTATTGATATTGCAGGCATGCCCTCCGTTTGTCTAGCAAGCCTCTCCCAGACTCCCACCATTTGTTAGAAGCAACTCCACTACCACCCCCTCCAACACTCTAGCTCTGTCTCTCTCCCAACCTTATTCCTCGCCTAGACATATGCACGGATGCCGATCGATCTCCCTTAATACATAAGGTAGGCCTCTCTCCTCCTCCACACATATACCAGCCATTGTACCTCTATAATTAATTAGGCCTCCCCCCACCACACACGGATAGTCGAGCGCTGTAGGTAGGTATCCATGCCAGAGAGACAAACTTCACCTGTCCCCTCTCACATTCCAGTCGGCCAGCCACTCTATATCTTTGACGTGGGCACACACAAATTCGATGGTACTCTTTATCGATCGCGCGTGCGCACACACACATCATCCCTCTCTTTGATTCTGTGGATACCTCAAGCCGATGATACCTCCACTCTCTTCTCGTGGATCGCCCCCTCTATATATATTTCACACACATTGTATATGTTACATTTTTTGATTGACCCCCCCCAAAACACTCACGAACCCACACACTATATCTCTCTATGTTTGTATCTCTCTCACACAACCCCACGTAGGTGTTGTACGCACACAAAGAGAATAGGTGCACATACTCACGCTTCGTGCCCAGCCACACCCGCGCGGGTACACGCTGGAGCTCATTTCTATACGAAAATGGCAGCCCACGTGCTAATTTGAACGTGTGTAGCGGTTGTTTACCTACGGAGGTCGTGTACCACGCGTGCATGAAACAAAGTTTGACTTGATGCGTTGGCGCGTTATTTTTAAATAAAGTTATATTGCTCAATGGCACGTACACAGAATATAAAACGATTTTTATGGAGGAAAAGGTAGTCCGCTCCACTATATACAATGGAGCCTACTTGCCTGGGCTTGTCTCTCTTCAGAGTATCTCACACAAGGCGGCGATGGCCTCTCTCTCTCTCTCTCCCACCGTTGGTCACTGATCCGGCCGCATCCTGTCCGCCGGCGGAAAGGGAGGGTGTGCATCATTTCTCCGTTCGACGGGGCCGAGGCAGCACGTCCCGATCTGCGGTACCCGCCGTTCTCTCTGACCAAGCTCCGGCACGGTAGGGCCTACGCCACCTGCTCGCTACCGCAGTATGGGCAGACCCCGCCCGCCGCCGCTCACCTAGTTACATCCCGACGACCCCAGGTATCCCCTCCGGCCTTGCTCCACTACCCGTCTTCCCACGTCGCTGCATGTGGAAAATCTTGCATGTGGATCTTCCATAGTTCTTTGCCCAAAACGTAGCTCGTCCGGCGTACTTTCCATATTGCAATCTCGTCCTCACACTGTTTTAGACAAGGGATAATTAGATTTATACCCCTAGTTGTGTCCCACTCGTCTGTTTTACCCCTAATTTCCAAAAGTCACCGGTTCTGTCCAAGTCACTTTATTCCTCTTATGCTTCTGCCCTTTGACCGTTTGACCGTCAGATTGAAAACTTCATAACTAATTCATACTAAATCATAAAAATGCAAATAAGATACCAAAATGTTCAGAAAAACATCACCTATATGTCTGTGTCATTTGCATTCATGAAAAAAGTGTTGGAAAGTGCACATCCGAGTTTTAGCTCTTTTGATACCACCATGAATAGTAAAATCTAAAAAACTCAAAAAATTCAAAAAAAATATGGTGCCAAAGAATGACAAATGTTCTAAGTGCTTGCCAAGTTTCATCAGGGAACGACATTCATGGAAGTCATGGTAAAAAATAATCTATTTTGGAGTGCCGATTGTTTTTTTTGCTGGGGCACCCATGAATGTCATTTCCTGCTGAAACTTGGCAAGCACTTAAAACATTTGTCATTCTTTGCAACCAATTTTTTTTGAATTTTTTGAATTTTTTTAGATATTACTATTCATGGTGGTAGCATAAGAGCTAAAACTCGGATGGGCACTTTCAGACACTTTTTTCATGAATGCAAATGACACTGACATATAGGTGATTTTTTTTCAAACATTTTGGTACCTTATTTGCATTTTTCTGATTTAGTATGAATTAGTTATGAAGTTTTCAAACTGACGGTCAAACGGTCCAAGGGCAAAAGGATAAGAGGAGCGAAGTGACTTGGACAGAAGCGGTGACTTTTGGAAAGTAGGGGTAAAACAGCCGAGTGGGACACAACTAGGGGCATAAATCTAATTATCCCTTTGGACAAACACAACCATGGTGTTATCTTCCCTTAGGACAAGGAATATGCTTCTTTTTTGTCGTCGTATGTGTCATCAACTGTTATTGGCCAGTAATTGTTTCCTTTCTACCTCTTATTTGAAAACAGGGCTATCCATTTGACCTTGTTGCTATTGTAACCTTTTGGTGAACTGCACAAATCACTTTTTTCTTAAGAGTGTTTTGTGCACTTGTACTAAAATGTCACACGGGCAATGTCTCTACATTTCAGTGCGACCGCACAAAGGGAGATTGGTTTTGCTCTATCCTCCTCATCCAACTCCAAGCCTAATCTTATCCAACTAGTTAGTCTTAAGATAGACTGCAAAGGTGACGGACTTCTATTTGTGTGTTTATTGTTTCATCAGCAGTCCTCTATTATCGTAATCACACTTAATATCTTTGGAACAGGGACGCTCAGCTCTATTTTAGTGGAACTACACAAAATGATCGAAATGTTGCATACTCCAGACAGCTACTTTTTTTTACCAACATGCCTTGTTGATTTAGACAGAGCTGGGGGGGGGACGTTGCTGCCAATGAAAGCATGGATCAATTTTAATTTAACACCTTCTCACAACTTTGTCTTCAGTTGTGATGTAAATATTAGCTCTGATCTGCTAATCATTGAGATGCATTAGCAAGGAAGTTAGTTTTTTATTGTTTTCGAAAGAGCATCGATGGCAAGACACACGAAACAAAAGTTGAAAGCTCAGAGCATTGTACAATTTCATGTCGCTGGAAAATTATTTGTATAGTACGTCAATTATGTAAACAAAATGCTGGAAGCTTGATAGCATTGCCAGAAGCCTCTTCAATATCCGGGTCCATGTACCATGCATAAAATTATACTCCCGCGTTCCTAAATATTTGTCTTTTTACAAATTTCAAATGGGCTTATTTTAGAGTGTTGATTCACTCATTTTGCTTTGTATGTAGTCACTCGTTCAAATATCTAGAAAGAAAAATACCCCGGAGTATATTTAAGAACCAAGGGAGTAGTGCACAACCGCATGGGAGACTCAGCCCGGTCGTTGCGCCGCATTAATAGTGAGTAATGAGCAGTCAAATCATAAGCCCCACCTTTCCCACTGTAAGTTGCTCAGAAGAAGCAACCATCAATACGCTCTTCTTTGAATCTGCTCATACTACTCCATCCGTCACTGTTTATAGAGCGTGCTTCAAAAAAATCTGGGACCAAGGTGTCTAGCGATCGGCCTGAAAAATAGCATTGGTAGTTATAGCACGGCGTCTATTACTAGAGGAAATAATGCGTACACACATGCATGCAGTGCTTCCACCCCAGGTACACAAATGCATGCACTTACTCCACTCCGTAGTACATCGAGAGAAAATTGTGGACTTGATTGCGGTTATCACGCCCTAATTAATTAAGCATTAAATTAAACGTGTCTAAAGTCTCTCTGGTGGTGGAAATGCATTGAGAGAAATGCATCAGAATGAAGCGCGCCCTGTAAACTGTGACAGAGGGAGGAGTAGTATGAAGGTGCAAAACCAAGTACGCGTATGGCCAGTCGGCAACACACCTCCTCTTGGCATATCACTGACATGTGGGACCGGAGTGTGAGCAAACCGATCTCAATTGACGGCAAAATGGCCTACCCGCTGTTCCTTGAGAGAGACGAGGAGCGAGAACACACAGACGGGCTCGCACGGAGGCCAAGATATATTCGAGCATGGTTGATCGATATCATCATTACATGTTCGATGTTTTTTAATACTATACTATTGGGCTGCCGTTTTCCGCCCTTCTCCCGAATAAATGTGTACTTCATCGGAGATTAAAATAAAATAAGAGTACAGACGCTCCAGCATGTGGTTCTAGTAGTAGTACTACTTGTACTACTAAACCTTGCGCTTGGGTCTTCGCCTCTTCGTGAACTCGAACAATGATGGTACTCCGCATGTTGGGTACTATAGTGTATGCCTCTGGCAATCTGACACCGAATGAACTGATGCATGTCCACCACGTGGGCGAGGGTAGGTTGCATTAGTCAAAAGGCGTATGCGAGCTTCACCTTGTCCTGCCAGCTTCTCCTTGTTCTGCGAGTTGATGGGACACACCAAAAAGTAGTGCTAGTTGATGTCTACTACACAACCTTCTTCTTGTACACGTTGTTGGGCCTCCAAGTGCAGAGGTTTGTAGGACAGTAGCAAGTTTCCCTCAAGTGGATGACCTAAGGTTTATCAATCTGTGGGAGGCGTAGGATGAAGATGGTCTCTCTCAAACAACCCTGCAACCAAATAACAAAGAGTCTCTTGTGTCCCCAACACACCCAATACAATGGTAAATTGTATAGGTGCACTAGTTCGGCGAAGAGATGGTGATACAAGTGCAATATGGATGGTAGATATAGGTTTTTGTAATCTGAAAATATAAAAACAGCAAGGTAACTAATGATAAAAGTGAGCTAAAATGGTATTGCAATGCGTTGAAACAAGGCCTAGGGTTCATTCTTTCACTAGTGCAAGTTCTCTCAACAATAATAACATATTTGGATCATATAACTATCCCTCAACATGCAACAAAGAGTCACTCCAATGTCATTAATAGCGGAGAACAAACGAAGAGATTATTGTAGGGTACGAAACCACCTCAAAGTTATCCTTTCTGATCGATCTATTCAAGAGTCCGTAGTAAAATAACATGAAGTTATGCTTTCCGTTCGATCTATCCTAGAGTTCGTACTAGAAGAACACCTTAAGACACAAATCAACCAAAACCCTAATGTCACCTAGATACTCCAATGCCACCTCAAGTAACCGCGGGCATGATTATACGATATGCATCACACAATCTCAGATTCATCTATTCAACCAACACAAAGAACTTCAAAGAGTGCCCCAAAGTTTCTACCGGAGAATCAAGACGAAAACGTGTGCCAACCCCTATGAATAAGTTCACAAGGTCACTGAACCCGCAAGTTGATCACCAAAACATACATCAAGTAGATCACGTGAATATCCCATTGTCACCACAGATAAGCACATGCAAGACATACATCAAGCGTTCTCAAACCCTTTAAGACTCAATCCGATAAGATAACTTCAAAGGGAAAACTCAATCCATTAAAAGAGAGTAGAAGGGGAGAAACATCATAAGATCCAACTATAGTAGCAAAGCTCGCGGTACATCAAGATCGTGCTAAATCAAGAACACGAGAGAGAGAGAGAGATCAAACACATATCTACTGGTACATACCCACAGCCCCGCGGGTGAACTACTCCCTCCTCGTCATGGAGAGCGCCGAGATGATGAAGATGGCCACCGGTGAGGGATCCCCCCTCCGGCAGGGTGCCAGAAAAGGGTCCTGATTGGTTTTTGGTGGCTACAGAGGCATGCGGCGGCGGAACTCCCGATCTAGATTTCTTTTCAGGGGTTTCTGTATTTATAGGAATTTTTGGCGTTGGTCTCACGTCAGGGGGGTCTCCGAGTCATCCACGAGGCAGGGGGCCGCGCCCGGGGGGTAGGCCCCTCCCTCCACCCTCGTGGATGGCTCGGGACTGTTCTGGCCCAACTATTTTACTCTGGGGGCTTCTTTTGGTCCGTAAAAAATCATCAAAAATTGGCACGTCAATTGGACTTCATTTGGTATTCCTTTTCTGTAAAACTCAAAAACAAGGAAAAAACAGAAACTGGCACTAGGCTCTAGGTTAATAGGTTAGTCCCAAAAATCATATAAAATAGCATATAAATGCATATAAAACATCCAAGATTGATAATATAATAGCATGGAACAATAAAAAATTATAGATACATTAGAGACGTATCAAGCATCCCCAAGCTTAATTCCTGCTCGTCCTCGAGTAGGTAAATGATAAAAACATATTTTTTTGATGTGAAATGCTACCTAACATATTTATAAATGTAATATTCTCTATTGTGGGAAGAATATTCAGATCCATAAGATTCAAAACAAAAGTTTAATATTGACATAAAAACAATAATACTTCAAGCATACTAACAAGGCAATTATGTCTTCTCAAAATAACATGGCCAAAGAAAGCTTATCCCTACAAAATCATATAGTCTGGCTATGCTCCATCTTCATCGCACAAAATACTCCAATCATGCACAACCCCGATGAAAAGCCAAGAAATTGTTTCATACTTTTGACATTCTCAAACCTTTTCAACTTTCACGCAATACATGAGCGTGAGCCATGGACATAACACTATAGGTGGAATAGAAGGTGGTTGTGGAGAAGACAAAAAGAGGGAGATAGTCTCACATCAACTAGGCGTATCAACGGGCTATGGAGATGCCCATAAATAGATATCAATGTGAGTGAGTAGGGATTGCCATGCAACGGATGCACTAGAGCTATAAGTGTATGAAAGCTCAAAAAGAAACTAAGTGGGTGTGCATCCAACTTGCTTGCTCATGAAGACCTAGGGCATTTGAGGAAGCCCATCGTTGGAATATACATGCCAAGTTCTATAATGAAAAATTCCCACTAGTATATGAAAGTGACAACATAGGAGACTCTCTGTCATGAAGATCATGGTGCTACTTTGAAGCACAAGTGTGGTAAAAGGATAGTAGCATTGCCATTTCTGTCTTTTTTCACTCATTTTTTGGGCCTTCTCTTTTTTTATTTGGCCTTTCTTCCCCTTTTTTTATTTGCTCACATGGGACAATGCTCTAATAATGAAGATCATCACACTTCTAATTACTTACAACTCAAAAAAAATTACAACTCGATACTAGAACAAAAATATGAATCTATATGAATGCCTCTAGCGGTGTACCGGGATGTGCAATGACTCATGAGGAACATCACTACAAAAAAAGACACATCCGTGACATTTTGGGCCGAACGAATTTTTTTTCTGTCATACTTATGACACTTCTATGATGATAATTGTGACAAAACCCGGTATCATCATAGATGTGGTGGGCTCCTACTTCTATGACAAAAAATCGTGACAGAAAATGGGCTTTTCGTCCTAGGCGGGCTGGAGACACAGCTGCATGACATTCTTTGGGACGTCCATGACGGAAAAAACCGTGGTAGAAGCGAGGGCGAGGAAAATATCGGGGTGTTCCTGGTTACGGTGGGTGCTCGGGGCCGAGCGATGCGCGTTTCTCTCGTACACGCACGTGTGTGGGTGCGAGGCGTTGGGCTCTAACTGAACCCGAGAGGGGCGTTGGGCTCTAACTGAACCCGCGTGAATGCACTGCAGGCTATGCATTACTGAACCCGAGCGATCGATCAATGGCTGTTAACTGAACCCGATCGAACGGTTCCTTCACTACTGCTGCTAACTGAAGCCGATCGATGCTGCCTCTGGATGAACAGTGAGCGTTGCTGGGGGGTTTGGATGAACAGTTCTCGGTGGGGGTGGATGAACAGGACCCCTGGTGTTGCCTCTGGATGAAAAGGACCCCGATCGATCGAGCCGGTTGGGGCTGGATGAACAGGACCCCGTGGAGGGCTGGATGAACAGGACCACCCTGTGGAGGGCTAGATGAACAGTAGACGGTGGAGGGCTGGATGAACAGTAGCCCGTGGAGGGGTGGTAGAATAGGAGCCCATGGAGAGGGCTGGTTGAACAGTAGCCGGTGGAGTAGCGCGCGGTGGAGGATGGATGAACAGGAGTCCGTGGATGAACAGTCGCAGGTGGAGGCTGGAGCAGGTCGACGTTGGATGAACAGTAGCCTATGGAGGCTGGAGGGGGTCGACGGTGGAGATGAACAGTATCCCGTGGAGTCCCGTTTTGCGGTACGCCACACCCCTCCCGATGAACAGAACCCCCGTTTCGACCGTAGCGCTCCAACACAAGTCCGTTTCCTCCGTTTTGCGGTACGCCACACCCCTCCCGATCAACAGGACCCCCGTTTCGAACGTAGGAGGTCCGTTTCCTCCATTTTGCGGTATGCCAGACCCCTCCCGATGAACAGGATCCCGTTTCGACCGTGGCCGGTCGAACACAATGCCGTTTCCTCCGTTCTGCGGTATGCCAGGCATCGTTTCCATCAGCTATTCTGTCCAAGCCCTCCCGATGAACACGACGACGCATTCCGTTCTGACCCAGGCGGTTGGCTCCCCATGAACACGAGACGACACAGTTTCTCCATCCCAACCCAGCCATGTACACGAGCCCTGGCCGTGCATATGCGCGAGTAGGCATTCGAGACCCTGCCCGTATGTACGTACGTGGCCGTATTTTCTTTCTTGCACACTGGCCACTGTATGTACGTGTACATGCTACGTGCGCGCCTCTACTACGACACGTGCGCGCCTCTACATCGAACAGTATGTATGTACACGTTCGCGACCAGAATGACAACGCTACGTACGCTTCGACCAGGTGGGTCCCGACTGTCAGGCACTTCCTTGCCTGCGAAGATGTAGCTGGTGGGTCCCAGCAGTCAGGGGGGCAAATCAATTTTTTTTGCCCGGACGCACTTCCTTGCGTGCGAAGATGTAGCTGGTGGGTCCCAACAGTCAGGGGAAACGTTTTTTCGTGAAATACGGTGGCCCGTCCGGTGGGTCCCCACTGTCAGGTGGAGGAGTAATTATTATACGCGTAATAAGGAGGCACTTCCTTACTGCGGCCGTGGACCCAGCTGTCAGCCTCTCCACGTATAGTACTCTTCCGATGGAAGTCGTTCCTTGACCACATTGACCACGCCGCACCGAGAGCACCACGGCGGTGGATGACGGCGAGGACTAGGAAGGGGACGGCGCGGAGCCGGGGAAGACGCGGCAGAGGAAGCCCGCGCGGAGAGGAGTACGAGGGTTCACTGGTTTGGCTGCGGTGTGAGCCTGCCGTCGCCGCAGAATAACTGGGGGTGTGGGTTAGTAGAGGGATGGCCTAGCCAGCGGTGGGAGTAGTAGGGGGCGGTGAGGCCTCCGCGGCATCACAGCCGGCCACGGGAGGCAGGAGCATGCGACACGACCAGCACTGGTTTGGGCGGCTGGAGCAAGAAGACCAGAGGTTTAAGAAGCACTACGGCCGTTGGATAGACATCGTACGGTCACTAGAGCTAGAATCATGCATATTGACTAAGTTTACAAAGCACTCCGTCCCCGTCAACTTAGTAGGCCCACAAGTCAGCCTCCCACCAAGGTGGGTCCCAACTAGCAGGGGGAGTATTCATTTTTTGTGCTTAATAAGGAGGCACATCCGGTGGGTCCGAGCTGACAGCGGGGGGAACATTTTTTTCACGAAATATGGTGGCCCGTCCGGTGGGTCCCAGCAGTCAGGGGGAAACCTTTTTTTCGCCAAATACGCTGGCCCGTCCGGTGGGTCCCTGCTGTCAGGTGGAGGAATAATTATTTTCCGCGTAATAAGGAGGCACTTCCTTGCGGCTGCCGTGGACCCAGCTGTCAGCCTCTCCACGACAGTACTCTTCCGATGGAAGTCATTCCTTGACCACGTTGACCACGCCGCGCCGAGAGCACCAGGGCGGTGGACGATAGCGAGGCCTAGGAAGGGGACGACGTGGAGCTGGGGAAGACGCGGCAGTGGATGCCCATGCAGAGAGGAGTATGAGGGTTCACTGGTTCGGCTGCGGTGTGAGGCTGCCGTCGCCGTAGAATAACAGGGGATGTGGGTGAGTAGAGGGATGCCCTAGCCAGCGGTGGGAGTAGTAGGGGCGGTGAGGCCTGCACGAGAGGCGGGAGCAGGCGGTCCCGCCGGCGCTGGATTTGGCGGCTGGAGCAAGAAGATCAGAGATTGAAGAAACACGACGGCCGTTGGATTGACATCAAACGGTTACGTCTGCTAGAATCGTTTGTTGACGTATATAATAACTAAAAAAATCTTGCATACGCGTCAACTTAATAGGCCCATAAGTCAGACCATTCCCTCTTTTTTTAATAATTTTTATATAGCTCATTGCGACTTCTTATGCAATTTATTGCAGTCCGTTTTTTTGGTTGGCCAGGGCCAATTTCGCATATTTCTGTGGGTTCCAAACTATTTTTAATACCGAAATGTCGAGCCAGATTTAAAGTACTTTGAAGATATATTTAAATTAGGTTAATGCCCAGTGAAGTAGCAATCTGAAGATATGAAAAAATTCAGAAATTATAAAGTAATTGCAATTTGTCATCTGTTTTTATATTTACAACCCATTTCATATTACTTTCAAGATTTGCAGGCGTCTTGAAAGAGTTGCAGCCTATCAGGGCGTAGAAAAATAATTAGACCTGGATTGGGTATTCTTCAGAAAAAATAAATTGGGCTCATTTTCACAAAGAAAAAATAGCTGGGCTGGTCACATGGTGAACATAAAATATAAGCCTGGGCTAGACGGGCCACAACCCAGTTCAAACACTACTCTGTCTCAACAATAACAAAAAAATACTGCTCGAGCAGCTACGTCCCAGGTGTCAGCCGATCTTGTGCTGTTCTCTTGTCTATTGACTATATACGCTCACAATGTCGTGGGTCCCAGCTGTCAGGAAAACACTAGGAGGAAGCATTTTATTTTTCCATACGCTGACATGGTGGGCCCCTACTGTCATCCTCTCCATGTACTTCTGCCGATTACTGTTGTTTGTTGACCATGCTGACAACACGAGAGGGCGGTGCCGCGGCAAGCGCACCAAAGCGCGCGGAGGACGACGGCGAGGCCTCGGACGTCGGCGTTAACGATTTAGGAGATGGTGGGGCGGTGATGCGTGCGCTGAGGCGCAGCCAGCCGTGGGAGGCGGAAGTAGGTAGCCCCGCTGGCGCTGTTTTGGCTTTGGCGACTGGAGGAAGACAGGATTGAAGAAACACGACAGACTGTAAAAGCAGCAGGAGTACTTAACAACCTTTACTGAGACCAGTAGGGGCACTTAACAACCATATCTGAAAGCAGTATGAGTACTTATTCAGGTTCAACCGTACAAAGGACGCCTCGAACAGTGCTACTTTGCATACAGTTAACCAAGGGTGAGACCGCCAAGCCCCAGGCGCCACCCAGCGCATCCACAACCTTCTGAAAGCGGCTTCATCTCGCAATGTGGTCAATAAACAGGATATTCACTTTAGAGCCATGGAAAAGCAGGAACATAATCTTCTGTCCTATTCTCCAAGATGGACGGGCCTTCATTATTTGAGACCACCCATGAATAAGTATCTTTTCACCTCCAAAGGGGAATGGAGTACGTCGACATAAACATCATGTTGTGACCAAGCGCAAGTCTGACCCGACCATGGTCAGACATCTGTATAGGAACAATAGAACTGGGCAGTTTCTGTTTCAAGAAGATCATAGCTGTAAAACTGTGTATAAGCAATAGTTTATGAACAACATATATAACAGAAAACAGCTCGTACCATAAGTTTCTCGACACAGTTGGACCTGTTCAACGAGTGCAGCAGTGGCACACATATCCCACGTGGCCTTCCACCATTGAAATGCCCCACAAGGACCTCAAGACGATCAATAAAGTGTAGGAACTTGTGGATGTCATCCCAGTCAACTTCAGTGCCATCAGTAACAACCGAGTTGTTACAGAATAACAAACGAGCAGCCTGCTTAACTCTGAAAAACCTACACCTGCCACCAATTATAAGAAAATATTAGTTAGAAGTAGCATCTTCGTGAGAGATTCGTTGCTACTTCTAAAGTTAAATTGTGATTAGTTAGACAGAATAGGTGGATTAAGAAGTAATCGAGTCAACAAGCAAGAACCAGATACAAAACTAACATGGATGAACAATTGGAACGACATCGGGGTGGAAGATCGCAGTGACGATGAGACCAGGTTCTGCTATTTCCATCAACATTCGTGCGCCAACTTTTAGTCCGTAACACTTGAGAAAGTTTATCCAAGTCCGGCCATAAAAAAAGCAGCGATCTTCTTGGTTCATGAACCCAACTCGGAACTTATATCCATGGCTTGTCTTCACTGTGGCCATTAAACTAGTGTATTCAGTTATGGCAAGGCCGAGCATCTTGAGTACATGTGTTCTGGCAGAGCAAATAATGCACTGTAGGAAAAATAATATGAGAACACAATGTATTCCCTATCCAAATCTAGAAATAACTTCCTCCTTCACGTCAGTGTTGACCATCGTACTGGTAGTACCTTTTATCCAAATATAGCAATCCAAATTTCCAAATTAGTCGACAGCATGTTAAAAAAAAACCCACCCTCCCGGATAGAAAAGAGGATTCTAGGAACATACTGTGCGCGTTTTAAAATCCTGTGTTAGGATGAGAAGGAACAAGTGTGGTGTCTCGCCGAAGGCGCAGAAACTTGTAGGGTCCTCGCACTTTGGGCACTGCAAATGAAACACACTAGATTCAGTAGGAAGAAAAATGCATCAACGGCGGCGGCTACCATCCTAGGATTACCCGCGACCAAGGGACTTGGATTTATCGGGGATGGATGAATAATTCGTACCTGGTTCTCCATGAGAAAACACTATGCAATCACTGAGAGGGGGTTTTCTCTGAACAAGCAGACGAGGGAGAAGGGGATTCAGGCCCAGTGAAATATTGCCGCTTTGTCCGTCCAGCTTACTGTTAAAGCAGGAAGGGGGGGGTTGTGATTTGACGGCTCATTGGGCATTACTGCGGCGCTACGACCGGGGTGTGTCTACCGTGCAGTTGTGCACTCTAATTTGTAAATATGGCACGTAGACCCCATTGCCGGATGCCCAACATATCAGCGAAAGGAAGTAGAAAGACAGGAGTAACTAGTTACACAAAAATATATTTTTGACAGAGAGATACTCCCTCTGTAAAGAAATATACAAATCTTTTATATCACAACTTTATACATAAGAAAAATCAAGGGAAATATATATAACATATATAATTATAAAAAACAGAGTTGTTTTTAACACAGTATAGACGAGTTGGTGATGATGGTGTGCCTGCCATCCTGCAATATAGGCCGTCCGATTTATATCTGACGGATAGGAAGGAAACTATGGCAGTTTTGCAAAAAGGTACCCACACACCTCTCCACATTTGCAAATAAGGCCTTACCTCGTTCATCCTTTTCTCTCACAAGATAAAATACTCATACAAATGCATCTTGATGTTATGTGCAACGCACGGGCATTATGGGGGTTCAGCTGAGAATATAATAGTCAGACAGGCTCACGGTTCTGGACTTTGGGCCGCAGGCCCACCCTGCATGTTTGGGGGCCCATGTGTTCTACCTCAGCGCTTTTCATATTGCAAGCGATCGGTACGGAACTAGTTTTAGATGCTTTTGCAAGGCGAATACACAAAATTGAATAATGCACGACAGCTATTGGAATGAAATCGAACGATAGTTCCTAACCAGCAATGAGAGTTATAATTCTATCAACGATATACCATGTGATAAATAATACTGTCGTATTACTTATACACACAGGACACTTGTTTCACCATGCCAGATTATTACATCAAAATCTCTCGGAGGATAGATCAGTTCGGCAGTTGCGTGCTGCTACTGAAGAATTTCAAAGTTGATTTGGACCAGCTCTCCTTGCCGAGAAAGTTCGATTTTGAGATCATCCCCTACCGCAAGATATGATTTCGATTTGAACCTTGACCATCCTTTAGCATTAATCATCATGCGACCATCCTTTATACTTACGGTATATTGAGCAGGTTCATTCACACCAAGGCTGTGCATGGTAAGAGAAACTAGCAGGGGGAGTATTCATTTTTTGTGCGTAATAAGGAGGCACATCCGGTGGGTCCGAGCTGACAGCGGGGGGAACATTTTTTCACGAAATATGGTGGCCCGTCCGGTGGGTCCCAGCAGTCAGGGGGAAACCTTTTTTTCGCCAAATACGGTGGCCCGTCCGGTGGGTCCCTGCTGTCAGGTGGAGGAATAATTATTTTCCACGTAATAAGGAGGCACTTCCTTGCGGCTGCCGTGGACCCAGCTGTCAGCCTCTCCACGACAGTACTCTTCCGATGGAAGTCATTCCTTGACCACGTTGACCACGCCGTGCCGAGAGCACCAGGGCGGTGGACGATAGCGAGGCCTAGGAAGGGGACGACGTGGAGCTGGGGAAGACGCGGCAGTGGATGCCCATGCAGAGAGGAGTACGAGGGTTCACTGGTTCGGCTGCGGTGTGAGGCTGCCGTCGCCGTAGAATAACAGGGGATGTGGGTGAGTAGAGGGATGCCCTGGCCAGCGGTGGGAGTAGTAGGGGCGGTGAGGCCTGCACGAGAGGCGGGAGCAGGCGGTCCCGCCGGCGCTGGATTTGGCGGCTGGAGCAAGAAGATCAGAGATTGAAGAAACACGACGGCCGTTGGATTGACATCAAACGGTTACGTCTGCTAGAATCGTTTGTTGACGTATATAATAACTAAAAAAATCTTGCATACGCGTCTACTTAATAGGCCCATAAGTCAGACCATTCCCTCTTTTTTTTAATAATTTTTATATAGCTCATTGCGACTTCTTATGCAATTTATTGCAGTCCGTTTTTTGGTTGGCCAGGGCCAATTTCGCATATTTCTGTGGGTTCCAAACTATTTTTAATACCGAAATGTCGAGCCAGATTTAAAGTACTTTGAAGATATGTTTAAATTAGGTTAATGCCCAGTGAAGTAGCAATCTGAAGATATGAAAAAATTCAGAAATTATAAAGTAATTGCAATTTGTCATCTGTTTTTATATTTACAACCCATTTCATATTACTTTCAAGATTTGCAGGCGTCTTGAAAGAGTTGCAGCCTATCAGGGCGTAGAAAAATAATTAGACCTGGATTGGGTATTCTTCAGAAAAAATAAATTGGGCTCATTTTCACAAAGAAAAAATAGCTGGGCTGGTCACATGGTGAACATAAAATATAAGCCTGGGCTAGACGGGCCACAACCCAGTTCAAACACTGCTCTGTCTCAACAATAACAAAAAAATACTGCTCGAGCAGCTACGTCCCAGGTGTCAGCCGATCTTGTGCTGTTCTCTTGTCTATTGACTATATACGCTCACAATGTCGTGGGTCCCAGCTGTCAGGAAAACACTAGGAGGAAGCATTTTATTTTTCCATACGCTGACATGGTGGGCCCCTACTGTCATCCTCTCCATGTACTTCTGCCGATTACTGTTGTTTGTTGACCATGCTGACAACACGAGAGGGCGGTGCCGCGGCAAGCGCACCAAAGCGCGCGGAGGACGACGGCGAGGCCTCGGACGTCGGCGTTAACGATTTAGGAGATGGTGGGGCGGTGATGCATGCGCTGAGGCGCAGCCAGCCGTGGGAGGCGGAAGTAGGCAGCCCCGCTGGCGCTGTTTTGGCTTTGGCGACTGGAGGAAGACAGGATTGAAGAAACACGACAGACTGTAAAAGCAGCAGGAGTACTTAACAACCTTTACTGAGACCAGTAGGGGCACTTAACAACCATATCTGAAAGCAGTATGAGTACTTATTCAGGTTCAACCGTACAAAGGACGCCTCGAACAGTGCTACTTTGCATACAGTTAACCAAGGGTGAGACCGCCAAGCCCCAGGCGCCACCCAGCGCATCCACAACCTTCTGAAAGCGGCTTCATCTCGCAATGTGGTCAATAAACAGGATATTCACTTTAGAGCCATAGAAAAGCAGGAACATAATCTTCTGTCCTATTCTCCAAGATGGACGGGCCTTCATTATTTGAGACCACCCATGAATAAGTATCTTTTCACCTCCAAAGGGGAATGGAGTACGTCGACATAAACATCATGTTGTGACCACGCGCAAGTCTGACCCGACCATGGTCAGACATCTGTATAGGAACAATAGAACTGGGCAGTTTCTGTTTCAAGAAGATCATAGCTGTAAAACTGTGTATAAGCAATAGTTTATGAACAACATATATAACAGAAAACAGCTCGTACCATAAGTTTCTCGACACAGTTGGACCTGTTCAACGAGTGCAGCAGTGGCACACATATCCCACGTGGCCTTCCACCATTGAAATGCCCCACAAGGACCTCAAGACGATCAATAAAGTGTAGGAACTTGTGGATGTCGTCCCAGTCAACTTCAGTGCCATCAGTAACAACCGAGTTGTTACAGAATAACAAACGAGCAGCCTGCTTAACTCTGAAAAAACCTACACCTGCCACCAATTATAAGAAAATATTAGTTAGAAGTAGCATCTTCGTGAGAGATTAGTTGCTACTTCTAAAGTTAAATTGTGATTAGTTAGACAGAATAGGTGGATTAAGAAGTAATCGAGTCAACAAGCAAGAACCAGATACAAAACTAACATGGATGAACAATTGGAACGACATCGGGGTGGAAGATCGCAGTGACGATGAGACCAGGTTCTGCTATTTCCATCAACATTCGTGCGCCAACTTTTAGTCCGTAACACTTGAGAAAGTTTATCCAAGTTCGGCCATAAAAAAAGCAGCGATCTTCTTGGTTCATGAACCCTACTCGGAACTTATATCCATGGCTTGTCTTCACTGTGGCCATTAAACTAGTGTATTCAGTTATGGCAAGGCCGAGCATCTTGAGTACATGTGTTCTGGCAGAGCAAATAATGCACTGTAGGAAAAATAATATGAGAACACAATGTATTCCCTATCCAAATCTAGAAATAACTTCCTCCTTCACGTCAGTGTTGACCATCGTACTGGTAGTACCTTTTATCCAAATATAGCAATCCAAATTTCCAAATTAGTCGACAGCATGTTCAAAAAAAACCCACCCTCCCGGATAGAAAAGAGGATTCTAGGAACATACTGTGCGCGTTTTAAAATCATGTGTTAGGATGAGAAGGAACAAGTGTGGTGTCTCGCCGAGGGCGCAGAAACTTGTAGGGTCCTCGCACTTTGGGCACTGCAAATGAAACACACTAGATTCAGTAGGAAGAAAAATGCATCAACGGCGGCGGCTACCATCCTAGGATTACCCGCGACCAAGGGACTTGGATTTATCGGGGATGGATGAATAATTCGTACCTGGTTCTCCATGAGAAAACCCTATGCAATCACTGAGAGGGGGTTTTCTCTGAACAAGCAGACGAGGGAGAAGGGGATTCAGGCCCAGTGAAATATTGCCGCTTTGTCCGTCCAGCTTACTGTTAAAGCAGGAAGGGGGGGGTTGTGATTTGACGGCTCATTGGGCATTACTGCGGCGCTACGACCGGGGTGTGTCTACCGTGCAGTTGTGCACTCTAATTTGTAAATATGGCACGTAGACCCCGTTGCCGGATGCCCAACATATCAGCGAAAGGAAGTAGAAAGACAGGAGTAACTAGTTACACAAAAATATATTTTTGACAGAGAGATACTCCCTCTGTAAAGAAATATACAAATCTTTTATATCACAACTTTATACATAAGAAAAATCAAGGGAAATATATATAACATATATAATTATAAAAAACAGAGTTGTTTTTAACACAGTATAGACGAGTTGGTGATGATGGTGTGCCTGCCATCCTGCAATATAGGCCGTCCGATTTATATCTGACGGATAGGAAGGAAACTATGGCAGTTTTGCAAAAAGGTACCCACACACCTCTCCACATTTGCAAATAAGGCCTTACCTCGTTCATCCTTTTCTCTCACAAGATAAAATACTCATACAAATGCATCTTGATGTTATGTGCAACGCACGGGCATTATGGGGGTTCAGCTGAGAATATAATAGTCAGACAGGCTCACGGTTCTGGACTTTGGGCCGCAGGCCCACCCTGCATGTTTGGGGGCCCATGTGTTCTACCTCAGCGCTTTTCATATTGCAAGCGATCGGTACGGAACTAGTTTTATATGCTTTTGCAAGGCGAATACACAAAATTGAATAATGCACGACAGCTATTGGAATGAAATCGAACGATAGTTCCTAACCAGCAATGAGAGTTACAATTCTATCAACGATATACCATGTGATAAATAATACTGTCGTATTACTTATACACACAGGACACTTGTTTCACCATGCCAGATTATTACATCAAAATCTCTCGGAGGATAGATCAGTTCGGCAGTTGCGTGCTGCTACTGGAGAATTTCAAAGTTGATTTGGACCAGCTCTCCTTGCCGAGAAAGTTCGATTTTGAGATCATCCCCTACCGCAAGATATGATTTCGATTTGAACCTTGACCATCCTTTAGCATTAATCATCATGCGACCATCCTTTGTACTTACGGTATATTGAGCAGGTTCATTCACACCAAGGCTGTGCATGGTAAGAGAAACTAGCAGGGGGAGTATTCATTTTTTGTGCGTAATAAGGAGGCACATCCGGTGGGTCCGAGCTGACAGCGGGGGGAACATTTTTTTCATGAAATATGGTGGCCCGTCCGGTGGGTCCCAGCAGTCAGGGGGAAACCTTTTTTTCGCCAAATACGGTGGCCCGTCCGGTGGGTCCCTGCTGTCAGGTGGAGGAATAATTATTTTCCGCGTAATAAGGAGGCACTTCCTTGCGGCTACCGTGGACCCAGCTGTCAGCCTCTCCACGACAGTACTCTTCCGATGGAAGTCATTCCTTGACCACGTTGACCACGCCGTGCCGAGAGCACCAGGGCGGTGGACGATAGCGAGGCCTAGGAAGGGGACGACGTGGAGCTGGGGAAGACGCGGCAGTGGATGCCCATGCAGAGAGGAGTACGAGGGTTCACTGGTTCGGCTGCGGTGTGAGGCTGCCGTCGCCGTAGAATAACAGGGGATGTGGGTGAGTAGAGGGATGCCCTGGCCAGCGGTGGGAGTAGTAGGGGCGGTGAGGCCTGCACGAGAGGCGGGAGCAGGCGGTCCCGCCGGCGCTGGATTTGGCGGCTGGAGCAAGAAGATCAGAGATTGAAGAAACACGACGGCCGTTGGATTGACATCAAACGGTTACGTCTGCTAGAATCGTTTGTTGACGTATATAATAACTAAAAAAATCTTGCATACGCGTCTACTTAATAGGCCCATAAGTCAGACCATTCCCTCTTTTTTTTAATAATTTTTATATAGCTCATTGCGACTTCTTATGCAATTTATTGCAGTCCGTTTTTTGGTTGGCCAGGGCCAATTTCGCATATTTCTGTGGGTTCCAAACTATTTTTAATACCGAAATGTCGAGCCAGATTTAAAGTACTTTGAAGATATATTTAAATTAGGTTAATGCCCAGTGAAGTAGCAATCTGAAGATATGAAAAAATTCAGAAATTATAAAGTAATTGCAATTTGTCATCTGTTTTTATATTTACAACCCATTTCATATTACTTTCAAGATTTGCAGGCGTCTTGAAAGAGTTGCAGCCTATCAGGGCGTAGAAAAATAATTAGACCTGGATTGGGTATTCTTCAGAAAAAATAAATTGGGCTCATTTTCACAAAGAAAAAATAGCTGGGCTGGTCACATGGTGAACATAAAATATAAGCCTGGGCTAGACGGGCCACAACCCAGTTCAAACACTGCTCTGTCTCAACAATAACAAAAAAATACTGCTCGAGCAGCTACGTCCCAGGTGTCAGCCGATCTTGTGCTGTTCTCTTGTCTATTGACTATATACGCTCACAATGTCGTGGGTCCCAGCTGTCAGGAAAACACTAGGAGGAAGCATTTTATTTTTCCATACGCTGACATGGTGGGCCCCTACTGTCATCCTCTCCATGTACTTCTGCCGATTACTGTTGTTTGTTGACCATGCTGACAACACGAGAGGGCGGTGCCGCGGCAAGCGCACCAAAGCGCGCGGAGGACGACGGCGAGGCCTCGGACGTCGGCGTTAACGATTTAGGAGATGGTGGGGCGGTGATGCGTGCGCTGAGGCGCAGCCAGCCGTGGGAGGCGGAAGTAGGCAGCCCCGCTGGCGCTGTTTTGGCTTTGGCGACTGCAGGAAGACAGGATTGAAGAAACACGACAGACTGTAAAAGCAGCAGGAGTACTTAACAACCTTTACTGAGACCAGTAGGGGCACTTAACAACCATATCTGAAAGCAGTATGAGTACTTATTCAGGTTCAACCGTACAAAGGACGCCTCGAACAGTGCTACTTTGCATACAGTTAACCAAGGGTGAGACCGCCAAGCCCCAGGCGCCACCCAGCGCATCCACAACCTTCTGAAAGCGGCTTCATCTCGCAATGTGGTCAATAAACAGGATATTCACTTTAGAGCCATGGAAAAGCAGGAACATAATCTTCTGTCCTATTCTCCAAGATGGACGGGCCTTCATTATTTGAGACCACCCATGAATAAGTATCTTTTCACCTCCAAAGGGGAATGGAGTACGTCGACATAAACATCATGTTGTGACCAAGCGCAAGTCTGACCCGACCATGGTCAGACATCTGTATAGGAACAATAGAACTGGGCAGTTTCTGTTTCAAGAAGATCATAACTGTAAAACTGTGTATAAGCAATAGTTTATGAACAACATATATAACAGAAAACAGCTCGTACCATAAGTTTCTCGACACAGTTGGACCTGTTCAACGAGTGCAGCAGTGGCACACATATCCCACGTGGCCTTCCACCATTGAAATGCCCCACAAGGACCTCAAGACGATCAATAAAGTGTAGGAACTTGTGGATGTCGTCCCAGTCAACTTCAGTGCCATCAGTAACAACCGAGTTGTTACAGAATAACAAACGAGCAGCCTGCTTAACTCTGAAAAAACCTACACCTGCCACCAATTATAAGAAAATATTAGTTAGAAGTAGCTTCTTCGTGAGAGATTCGTTGCTACTTCTAAAGTTAAATTGTGATTAGTTAGACAGAATAGGTGGATTAAGAAGTAATCGAGTCAACAAGCAAGAACCAGATACAAAACTAACATGGATGAACAATTGGAACGACATCGGGGTGGAAGATCGCAGTGACGATGAGACCAGGTTCTGCTATTTCCATCAACATTCGTGCGCCAACTTTTAGTCCGTAACACTTGAGAAAGTTTATCCAAGTCCGGCCATAAAAAAAGCAGCGATCTTCTTGGTTCATGAACCCAACTCGGAACTTATATCCATGGCTTGTCTTCACTGTGGCCATTAAACTAGTGTATTCAGTTATGGCAAGGCCGAGCATCTTGAGTACATGTGTTCTGGCAGAGCAAATAATGCACTGTAGGAAAAATAATATGAGAACACAATGTATTCCCTATCCAAATCTAGAAATAACTTCCTCCTTCACGTCAGTGTTGACCATCGTACTGGTAGTACCTTTTATCCAAATATAGCAATCCAAATTTCCAAATTAGTCGACAACATGTTCAAAAAAAACCCACCCTCCCGGATAGAAAAGAGGATTCTAGGAACATACTGTGCGCGTTTTAAAATCCTGTGTTAGGATGAGAAGGAACAAGTGTGGTGTCTCGCCGAGCGCGCAGAAACTTGTAGGGTCCTCGCACTTTGGGCACTGCAAATGAAACACACTAGATTCAGTAGGAAGAAAAATGCATCAACGGCGGCGGCTGCCATCCTAGGATTACCCGCGACCAAGGGACTTGGATTTATCGGGGATGGATGAATAATTCGTACCTGGTTCTCCATGAGAAAACCCTATGCAATCACTGAGAGGGGGTTTTCGCTATACAAGCAGATGAGGGAGAAGGGGATTCAGGCCCAGTGAAATATTGCCGCTTCGTCCGTCCAGCTTACTGTTAAAGCAGGAAGGGGGGGGGGTTTGTGATTTGACGGCTCATTGGGCATTACTGCGGCGCTACGACTGGGGTGTGTCTACCGTGCAGTTGTGCACTCTAATTTGTAAATATGGCACGTAGACCCCGTTGCCGGATGCCCCACATATCAGCGAAAGGAAGTAGAAAGACAAGAGTAACTAGTTACACAAAAATATATTTTTGACAGAGAGATACTCCCTCTGTAAAGAAATATACAAATCTTTTATATCACAACTTTATACATAAGAAAAATCAAGGGAAATATATATAACATATATAATTATAAAAAACAGAGTTGTTTTTAACACAGTATAGACGAGTTGGTGATGATGGTGTGCCTGCCATCCTGCAATATAGGCCGTCCGATTTATATCTGACGGATAGGAAGGAAACTATGGCAGTTTTGCAAAAAGGTACCCACACACCTCTCCACATTTGCAAATAAGGCCTTACCTCGTTCATCCTTTTCTCTCACAAGATAAAATACTCATACAAATGCATCTTGATGTTATGTGCAACGCACGGGCATTATGGGGGTTCAGCTGAGAATATAATAGTCAGACAGGCTCACGGTTCTGGACTTTGGGCCGCAGGCCCACCCTGCATGTTTGGGGGCCCATGTGTTCTACCTCAGCGCTTTTCATATTGCAAGCGATCGGTACGGAACTAGTTTTAGATGCTTTCGCAAGGCGAATACACAAAATTGAATAATGCACGACAGCTATTGGAATGAAATCGAACGATAGTTCTTAACCAGCAATGAGAGTTACAATTCTATCAACGATATACCATGTGATAAATAATACTGTCGTATTACTTATACACACAGGACACTTGTTTCACCATGCCAGATTATTACATCAAAATCTCTCGGAGGATAGATCAGTTCGGCAGTTGCATGCTGCTACTGAAGAATTTCAAAGTTGATTTGGACCAGCTCTCCTTGCCGAGAAAGTTCGATTTTGAGATCATCCCCTACCGCAAGATATGATTTCGATTTGAACCTTGACCATCCTTTAGCATTAATCATCATGCGGCCATCCTTTGTACTTACGGTATATTGAGCAGGTTCATTCACACCAAGGCTGCGCATGGTAAGAGAAACTTGGCCGTTGTCGCCCGGATTGTTGAACGACTCCCTCGTTGCTCTAGGAATTCTCTGTTTGCAAACAAGAAAACATACCCAAACAGTTAGATCAACACAGTGAATCATGCGAAACAACATGGAAAGAAAAAAGAACGAAACACTTGGGCGGCCAATGATTACCAAGAAGGTGGACATGTCGGTTTTTGTAAGGACTTTGGTATATGAAGTGTGAACTGCAGCCTAGTCTGTTGCCGGTGCAACTGCTCGTTTGGTTGCCGCTGCACGGGCCGGAGCAGATGCAAGTGCAAGTGTTGGTGCAGGTGCCGAAGCCGCCGCTGCTGCCGGAGATGGTGCTCCTTGTAGAGTTGGTGCCGGTGTCAGAGCAGGTGCCGGTGTCGATGCCTGATCCTCCGGAAGATCAGCCTAATCCGCTGACGCGGTCGGTGCCCAATCCTCAGCTGGATCAGACGGAGCTGCTGCCGCTGTCAGTGCTAGAGCAATTGCCGGTGCTCGATCCGTTGCTGAAGGTGGTACCGATGTGCGAGACAGCGGCGATCGTGTCTGGTCTGCTATGATTAGTTTTCTAACTTGACTAGGCTTCGTGACCGTGATCCAATTTTTTTCTTCATTTGTTTTAAACGCGAGAAGGACTAATTGTGGCATTTTTGTTAAACCAAACTGCAGTTCATCATAGGGATTCAGCTTGTACTCAGACAACAGACTGATCCAATTTTTTCCAGTAATATAAGTGATGGACAGTGCCTTCGTTACTGACACGACATAAGAAGTGAAACCTGCAAAAATAGCCATCGTAGAGCAAACCAAACAGTTTATTCTGTGACGAATGTCACATGGCAAAACCTGCATCGTAAAATTGCAGGAAAAGAAAGAAAACATGACATTAAATCAATAAGATTTAGGCAGTAAATCAATAAGATTTACTTGATGTGACACGAGTGAATCCTTACCAGGAAATCACTATGTTGAAGTACTAAACGGAAGATTGATCGTCCAACTACGGGTGGCATGCAGGGGCCCCACCTACTACCACAAGTAGGACAGTCCAAAGGTCGTGACAAATCGTATGGACCGAATATCCATGGGACCGGAAATCCTGGTGGGTGCGATAAACCCTGCAATGCATACAGATATTGGAGTGTAACCATAATTGATAAACCGTCCTCGCAAAAAACATGATCTGGATACTTCAAAATATACAGACTAAATTGAGTGGACAGACATTAACATAGACCGTTCTCAGGACTGACCACACACCAAAAGCGACAGTACTAATAAACAATACAGGGTTCACAAACACAAATCAAGTACTGAACAATAGTACTTACTACAGACAAGCAAAGCTGCACTAATTAAACTCTGCAGACGATTTCTTGCCACCGACCTACGGGATGAACCCCGCATAACTGACTAGGCCATGGAGTTTGTGAGAGATGCCTACATGCACCATCACCATCTCGTCAACCTTGGAGAACCTAACAGAGTGGTCTTTCCACTCATAAACATGATCATGAAGACAGGCCGCATCAGATTTGTTGGGAAGCTTTACAAGAACCACACCCTTCGTAATCGAAGGCACAACCAGGAAATTGTTGTGGTCAAGTACAGCCTCGAGAACACACCTGACAACAATGCTACAGGAAAACACTAGTCCAGGACATGTGGCAACAAGGACACAACAGCTGGATAGTTTAGCAGTAGAACACATCCTCAGGTCTTCCAGTTCACACGGCATGACTTTGAGAACTTGATCTCCACCGCGGACCTGGTTCTAATTCAAACAGAAACCATATTTTATTACTACCTCCGTTTAGAAATATAAGATGATTTTCGATATTATACTCCATATATGACTACATATACGCACAGAAATGAGTGAACAAAGACACTAGAACATGTCTTCAAAGGCATGAGAGCAGAGGGATTACTTGCAATATCCATAACACAAGTTACTGAGGCAAATATACCCTCTTCAAAGGTAGCGTTGATGTTCATAAAGTACTCCCTCCGTCCCAAAATTCTTGTCTTAGATTTGTCTAGATACGGATGTATCAAGTCACATTTTAGTATTAGATACATCCGTATCTAGACTAATCTAAGACAAGAAATTTGGGACAGAGGGAGTAGTTGAAAGTGATCTATAAGAAATCAGTGTCAACCTCTCGCATGTTTCGGTCAAAAGAGGAATTTAGAACCGTCATTTCGCACACAAAAATCGCATGCAAGATCACCCAGAAAGTTGTACTACTAGTACTAGTACTGCATGTTAGATCAAAAAACACGATCAAGATCGAGAAAAATATCGTCAAGAGATATTACCTGGACTTGCATAATGAGGGATCCCAGAGAGGAGGGGCTTGGACAGGGTGATGGCTTTGAGCTTGTCTGCGGTAGTCTCGGCGGGGTGCTTGCGCTTCTTCGTACCATGAGCCTCGACGGTTTTGGCCAGAGCCATGGACATCACTTCGGCCGGTGCTCTAGCATCCATCAAGAAACTGTCAAATAGAAATAAAAGAAAGGAAACCATAATCACAAACCCAAAAGAAGAAAAGAGAGGGAGTTATAGGATCAGTCTCAGGGTTGCAAGACCGGGCCTTGGCCAGAATCAACACCATTGATGCGCTCACCTTTCCTTCTTTGGGATAGAAGAACAATGGCAGAAGCAGGTCGGGGTTTTCTTGAAGAAATGAGGAACAAGATGAGGGAGAAGCGAGTTGGGTAGAGAGGAAGCTGAGAGAGAAGAGTGAAATGATGGTTGCTTTGTCCGTCCAACTTACTGCTGGAAAGGAGGGGGTTTTGTGATTTGACGGCTCATTGGGCATTACTGCGGTGCTTCGATCAGGGTAGTCTACCGTCACTCTACTATGGAGTAATTTAGTGCATGGCTGGTGGACCCCGATGCTGGCTGTCCCACACGTCGGTGAAAGTGAGTAATTTAGTGCATGGCTGGAGGAGGATCCGCACGGTAGAGCGTGTCCATTGTTTTTTTGAAGAAAAAAATGATTACAACAAGCGTTTCCACTCTTACGACGGAGGAGTGCGAAACACGGCAGCCACTTGAACATACACAGTGCTCCTACTACTAAGCATGTGCAGTGGTTCATCCGTCAGTACTACATAATCTTGTTGCTAGTGTAGTAAGATATGACGACAACAAATGATGTTGTGCGCATGTCAACTATATGAACGGTTATGTAGTAACATAGTACCGCTTTCTCGACTGTCCGGTCGAGAATGAACGATGAGATCAATGTTAACAGAACTAGGTCTACAGCGCACGGAGAGTACGGGCTATAGTACTCCACAAAACATGAACCATATGAAGCACGAATAGTGTTAGGCAGGGTGTATGAAGGGTGCACGGGATGGGAGAAAAAGTTCCCTTCTCGACCCACTTTTGGGTGTTTGGTAGAGTGCATGAAGGGTGCATGAGTCCACACTAGTAGGTTAACACAAATACACGAAGAGGAAACAACTATATTGAGATGAGAATGCAACCAAACACACCCACGCTGCAGCTTAGATCCTATGGCGATACGAGTTTTTACACCGTTGGAACTGAGATCCAATGGCTTGGGAGTAGTCTTTGTAATTATGCGCAATTTCCAAACTCTCCAAAGGTTTTTTTGCAAATAAAACATTCAGGCCTCGTGTGTGCCGCTGCATCTCGGATCCAATGGCTCCCCGTTGCTCATATTAGGTGCTCCCCGTAGCTTAATTACCCGGTACGGTGATATGAGCATCTAGGTCGTATGATCAGTGATCAGATGGAACATGCGTAGTACTTGTACTTTCTGCGCAATTCCCAAACTCTCTCAGCCATATATTGCAAAAACATTCAAACCTCCTACTGTGGGCCGTTAGATCTCCGTGAACTCGTATCACCAAAGAATCTACGGTGCGGGAGCACCTCATTTTCTCCCGTGCGAGAAAACATAAGGTGCTCCCCCAGCTTGGATGCTACGGTGATACGAGCTTCGAGGTTGTTTGATCTGAGATCCAATGGCATGTGAGCAGTCTTTGTGATTGTAAGCAGTGGCCGAACTTTTTGGGGGCTTTTCTGCAAAAAACCATTCGAACCACCGAGGAGGTGTTGGGTCACAAATCCAACGGCTCCGAAGAGCTTGTATCACCAAAGCATCTAAGGTGTGGTAGCACATGATATTCTTACATACAGGAGAATATGATGTCCTCCTTCATCTTAGATGCTACGGTGATACGAGCTTCGAGGTCGTTGGATATGGGATCCAAGGGCATCTGAGTATTTTTTGTACAAATTGTGTGCAATTCTCAAACTCATCAAGGTTTCCTGTAAAAATATTAAGACATCATGTGAGCTGCTATATCTCAGATTTACAAGCTCCAAGCAACTCGTATCGGCATATAGCATCTAAGGTATGGGGGCACATGATATTCTCCCGGGGAGGACAGGTGGGGGGTGCACAACCAATCGGTGGTTGGGAGGGTGGGGACAAATATAATCTAAACAACCCTAAACAGAGCTTCACAATTTTGTCAAAGGTCGAGGGGGTGACCCCCGACAATCATAGCTCCGCCTAATTAAACACAACATTTGCATGTACTATAGTACTAGACTTAATATTCATGTTTCAGTTTCATGTTCATTTTAAATATTGAATTGAGGACCATGCATGTCTTACATTTTACTCCCTTCGTTCCTAAATATTAGTTTTTTTAGAGATTTCAAGTGGACTGGCACATACGGATGTATATAGACATATTTTAGAGTGTAGATTCACTCATTTTGCTCCGTATGTAGTCGCTTGATGAAATCTCTAAAAGACTAATATTTAGGAACAGAAGGAGTATTTTTGAATTCGTGTCATACATGCATGGTTTGGAAAAATAGATGCACTATACTTATTGGATTGTTGTTGTGTTCGTGTGTGGGTGTCTCTGTGTGTGTGTGTGTGTGTGTGTGGTCATATGCTTGATACATACAAAGTTTTCTCACCTCCATATTGTTCATCTTTTAAATTTGAATTTGCATTGAAAAACTTACCAGGGATACCATGAAATGTGAAATCCACGTTGAGATCACTATATCACAAACTCACTCTAATTCAACAACTCGTCATAAATCAATTACCGCGTTGAGATTAGTATTTGCAAGGAAAATATGGGCATTGTAATACACATAGATTCGTTCGGCAATTTAAAAGGTTCCTTTCGTATTCTCGAATGGTAGGACCCAACGGCGTACCAGCCAGACCTTGGCTCGTGTTGATCCTAACAAAATAAAAAATATAAAAAAAACTGGGCTCGTGTCCTTCTGGTGGCGTGCGTGGTACGCACATTAGGCAACCCCAACCAGTCGAGCCTCCGCGTTTCGAGTCGAAATATCTGGCGGCCAGAATTCTAGCCCTAGGAAATTCCCCTCATGTCCCCGGTCCATAATGACTACCGATGAACAACGGAGGGATGCTTTAGTAACTAGACAACGTTACCTACCGTGCCGAGCACGGTTCAATTCCCTCGGTCGCCGTTCGCCAAGGTCACCCGTCAACTGCATTGCCTAGTACTACTACTACTACTACACCAGGATGAGCACAGAATTGAGCCCGTTTGTTCATGCCTAGTACTTGAGTTAATATATCAGCCAATGCACTGGTACGGAGGGATTATCCTTTTGCTCTGCATATATAACTTGTCTGAAGTCTAACTAAGCAAAATGTTTGACCAAAACCTTTCTTAAGAAATACAACAGGACAGATGTATGGCTTGAATTTTTTGCATGATGCAGGTTATGATATTGTTTCGAATCCTGGATCTTAAATTTCAGAAAATCCAAAAGTGACCATAAGTTCTTGAAACTGAGCATGGTCACGTGATATGGCACAAATATTATTTCGTAATTTTTTCTTCAATTTGAGACAAGCTGCTTATGACAAGTTGCACAAATGAAGAGCCAAGGTATTTTGGAACAAAGACCTGTCATGTTAAGGTGAACGCTTTCACTATTGAAACCATGGGCGTTTACGTGCCGCCACGAGTCCCGCTTCTCATCGGCAGGTGCCGTCCGAGCAAGTGTGTGAGTCGACGGGAGGCGTGCGAGTAGACCACTGCGCCGGCTGACAGGGAGGCGTGCGAGCAGACCGCTGTGCAGGCTCACCGGGAGGCGAGCCCTTTGACCAGGCTCCGCCGCCCACCTTCGTCCCAACTGCTCCCACTTTTAATGTCGCCGACGCCGTAGCTTAAAATCAACCCAGCACTACCCGGTATCTCTACAATCTTCTCTCTTCCTCTCCGATTCTCCTGTCGTCTACCTCCAACCAGCCTGACCTAAACGTACGCCATGCCGCATCACAATGGTCTTCCCTTAGTCTTCCAGTTTCCTGAGGAAGACACCTAGCTGGAGTCTCAAGAACATAAGGCGCTTTGGAACGAGCTTGAACTGGCCTTGCGAGAAAACGACGCGCCTGTCCCCGCTCCCGTTCCGGCTCTCGTCGCCCCGACTGCGCCAGCGCCCATCCCCATGGCATTGATGGGCTGGGAGCCGCACATTGTTGCTGAGCTGGATGCCACGGGGTTCCACAAGGTCCCCGCCGACTTTCACGCGCCCTTGCACCTGCCAGCACATGCGCCTGCGCGTGCACTGACGCGCACGCCCATGCCGGTGCCCGTGCACCTGCCAGCGCATGCGCCTGCGCGTGCACTGGCGTGCGCGCCCGTGCCGGTGCCCGTGCACACGAATGTCTCCCCCGCGCCGTTGACAGCACATGTCCCCGCGCGGGTGCCAGTGCCCCCCTCAGCGAGATGGATGGCCGCTGTCGACCGCTTCCTTGCACCAACGCCGGTCGCCTCCTCCCGCCAGTTGACTCACTCCGAAGTCCAGAACATTTTGGCCTTCCTTGAAGCCAGGCCAACGTCCAGGAGTACGCCAACAACGGCGCAAGGCGCCGCCGTCGCCGTCGGTCAGTGGCCCGACGACACATAGAGCACGGCAGAGGAGCCGCTTCCCACCGCAAGATGCCGCCGCCGCCGCTTGAGTAATCTAAATTTGCCATGAAAAACGTTCGGATTGCCATGCTTAAAAATCCGAATGTTTATCATTTCTGTTTATTTTAGATTGATCGTCGTATAATTTAAAGTCGAAGTCAGACTGAATGAAATCTATGGTTTGATCGATTGAATGTTCTGCTAGAGCCGTATCAAATTAAATATAAAACGTCATCAAGCCACGTGTATTCCTTGTCATCCAACGACCTAGACTGCTTCAATGTCGAGCGCTCAACACGTTTAGCATGCAGTTAATTTCCTACCAAAAATAGTGCTAATCACATAATAACACGCAAATAATATCCTACTTAATATCCGCATGCACTTAATATACTTCCAAATTAACGTGCATTGCACGTACACACTGACTAGTGCTTCTAGCACGTGAAACTGGTGCCGTAACTTGTGAACGCGTCCAAATATGGTCAACGGCAACATCGCCCGTGAGTTCTTCGTGTTTGCCCGTGCGTCTAAACGCAGAAGGGGAGGAGAGAGAGAGAGAGAGCACACATGGAACCCACCAGTAAGTGAAGGCGAATAGTACTAACAATAATATTACCTGTTATCCATTAAATAGGCCGTGGTAATATAAAAACATTATGTGAACAAAGGGAGGTACAACAAACATTGTTGTTCTACGTATGTTGCCTATTGACGTGCGGTTGAAGGCCCTGGTCGCATGTTCGATCCTCGTCCTTTATTTTTTAATTTGTATATGGGTCCAAATTTGTTTCATGACATGTGGGCCCTAGGTGTGTAGTTTGTAGCACTTTAATTTATGGGTCAAAATGTGTTCCATTCCAAGTGGACTATCGGTGTGTAGTTTTGTAGCTTATTTATAATAATTAAAGAGAACAACAGAGTTTTTTGCAATAATACCATGGTGCGACGTTGAAGGAGGGAAAGGACGTGCGAGAGAGCGATGACCGAGCCAGAGGGAAATCAACTAGGGGAGTTGCGGGGGTTGCAACGGTGTTTCGAGTAGTTGTGGGCCGAATGCTATGAAAATATAATCTAAACCGACCGGAATAAATGCCTACACAAATTAATCCATGGTTGGAGTTCCCCTCGCAATGTAAATAGCTCCGGCTTTGCGAGGGATGGAGAGGTAGCTTCAATGTGTGGAAGATACGGCGTGAGAAAGCGAGGTCAATCGAGAGACATATAGATAGAGAGACAAAGTGAGTGTGGTCCGACATTCATTGAACAAATATATATGTTCTGGAGAGATATTGTTCGATTGAGCTTTTGGCAAGGGTGAGGGCTGTAAGATAGAGCTTGAGAGATGATCCAGTCACACACGTGTAGATATATTTTGTGCGTGGGAGGATGCAAGGTCAATCGATCACACAGGGTCGTCGTGCGATCGAAAGAGTGAGACGGGTTTGAGAGAGTGACCTAGATAGACAATGTGCGTGAGAGAGTATACAATGTGAATAAGTCGAATTGGGCTCTAACATGGTGATATATCGTTTTTGTCTGAGAAAGAGCGAGGTCAATCGAGACATACAAAGAGAGAGAGAGAGGGAGAGAGAGGGAGAGAGAGGGGGGAGAGAGAGAGCGAGCATGGCCCGCCATGACGTCGAAAGAGTGGGGGCGGCTTCGATGGACTGGCCTAGATAGAAAATCTGCGTGAGAGGGTATAGAGTGTGTCGATCGAGGCCCGAACAGGGAGATATATCATTTGTGTGTGAAAGAAAACAAGGTTAAACAAGACTCAGATAAAGAGAGCGAGATTGAGCGAGTGTG
This sequence comes from Aegilops tauschii subsp. strangulata, assembly GCF_002575655.3. Taxonomy (NCBI): domain Eukaryota; kingdom Viridiplantae; phylum Streptophyta; class Magnoliopsida; order Poales; family Poaceae; genus Aegilops; species Aegilops tauschii. Next base: position 74,634,525 of record NC_053035.3, read on the forward strand.
GCCCGCCGTGCGGAAGAAAGAGTGAGGCAGTCTCGAGGGAGTGACCTGGATAGACAACGTGCGTGCGTGCGCACGAGAGGTTGGGGGGCTAGATAGGCAATGCATGTATTTAGCGCGAGAGGGTGAGAGGGAGAGGGAGGGAGAGAGAGCTCGGCATGGGGTGCAATGGCGGGTGTGTGAGGTAAATACATTTCGTAACAGAGTGGAAAAGGGGGGTTGTGTAGTTGAGAGAGTTAGAGATCGAAACATGGAGAGAAAGAATGGATGTGTGTTGGAAACCGATAGCTTCCTAAGGTGGTTAGGAGAGGAAGATTGACCGATACAGGAAGTATGTAGCATGTGTGCGGGGGGGGGGGGGAGGGGGCTAAAAACAACATTTGAATGTTGATAGTACGCGGCTTAATATCGATGTTTCAATTCGGTGTACATTGTAAGATTTGAACTGAGGACCATGCATATGGGTAGTTATTTCGAATTCGTCCCATACTAGGTTTAGAAAAGTTAACATTGACTCGATTTGTTGTGCTATTTTGTAGGTCATATGTTTGAATCCATCCAAAAGTTTTCTCACTACCATGGTGTTCATCATATACATATGAATTTGTATTAAAAAAGTAGCGTGGATACAGTGAAATGCGAAATCCACGTTAGAATTGGAGATCGCTATGTGACACACACTCTAATTCAAATAACTAATTATGTGACACACACTCTAATCCACGTTAGCATGGATACCGTGGATACCGTTTTGATTTTTTTTCAAATAACTCCTCATTAATTAATTTATAGTATCTCGTTTCGAATGACTAATTATTGCAAGGAAAACACGGGCATGGTAATACATACAGATTCGTTTGCAAATGAAAGAAGATTCGTTTGCATTCTCAAATGTAGGCGCACCAGGCAGACCAGGGTCGTGTCGTGGTGGTCGCGTGTGTCGGACAGACGCTTAGCACCCAGCCACCCATCCCCTCCCTCCCTCCTCCCTCGCCCCCCCAAAAGGACGATGACAAAATAATTTCACACTTCCACGTTTCGGATTGAAATATCTGGCAGCCCCAATTCCAGCCCTACAAAATCTCCCTTCTCCACCGTCCCCTTCCGCGCCCAGATTGCTCAAATCCCTAATTCGCCGCCAACTCAAGAAAAGTTCGAATCGCCCCTCGTCTCGTCTCTTTCCCCACCTCTGTGCCGGGCGACAACGACGAAGATGACGGTCACGCTTCACCACCGCACCGGAGCTACCTCATCTACGCCCTCGTCCACCGCACCGGGTGGTCTACCGACAACGTCGGCCGCCGCAACCAACGTGCCTCATAGGCACCGACTTCCACCGCATCAGGTGCGCTTCACCGACGCCATCTCCCAGCTCACCGAGGCTACTTCACTGAGCACATCGTCGCGCCTCCGCCCCCCGAGGCCGCTGGGGCTTCACCAATGGTCTCTTCCACCGCATCATAGCGCTCCGCTGCCACTCAAGATCTGCATCCGTGCGCGACCAGCCAGCGCCAGTGCATCACCCTCAACGGCTCTGAAGTGACCCGCACTCTAGCTAGGCGAGCATGCCCAAACGCCGGCCTGAACTAGGTATCCACACATCACTCCCTTGTGCACTGTTCTGACGATGTTTGGATATCCTTTCACTGCTCTCTTTGCTTACATGCATATCCAACTCTGACTTTAACTCTTATTTCTTCTGGAGATATCATCTGAAACAAGCAAATCCATTTTTTAGCGAAGCATGACGGCACTACGGGATCCGGTACACATCCTGCACACCCGTATAACCTTGTAAGTATTTGTCCTCTGGTACAACAGCAAGGTCGATTCCTCTTATTTGATCAACCATTCGCCGTGTCAAAAATGCAGAGGGGGATGCAAGGAGCACAAGGCCTGCACATCCAAGCAAGTGGTAACATGGACTTGTACATGGAACATCCCAAGCGCAAGCAGAGCTGCAGTGAGCCTGTACAACGAGCTAGCGTAAGTCCCTGCATTTCATTTAATTCATACTGGCATTCGTGTATGATTTGTGTGCAGTGGCGGATCCATGAATTCAAGTTACCAGGGGCGAACATTTAACTTAAAAAATACAAAGGCACTTGCACTCCGGAAATCAACATAACTTGAGAAATGTGAAGCTACATGCACTTAGAAAACCAGCTAATGATCCAAAGTAGTTCAGATTATAAACACTAAATGATGCAAGCACCAAAAAACACAAAATGCAACATGGTGTACAAGGACTACAAACATAGTCTGTACCTGCTTGAATTATTCGTTCTCTGGCTGAAAGTATCGAAGTGTAATTGCACCTATAACCAGTGCGCAAACTGCATATCAATATATCTATCCTGCACAAGTATGCCAATAGTTTCAAACAACAGATTAGAAAAGGATTTATGCTACGTTGTCATGATACGGGGACTTTCTGGTAGATGGCTTCGACGTTTCCTCAATCCATGAAAATGCACTATAATTTGCTTGTCATCAATGCCTGCAAATCTCTATGTCTCTCTCAACATAGCAGATCATCATTAGACACTAAATCCTTCAATGGGAGCTTGCAAAATGCTTGCATTAGATGCCTCATTAGACACTATCTGTTAATCACCAGGAGCATGTAAAATGTTTGCATCAAATCCCTCATTAGCAGTCTATTCATTACACACTTCAGGCTCAAGAACAACATGAGCTTGGATGTTTGCACTGGGAACTTGATTAGATACATCAGATTCAGTCAGTTTAGTATTGATTGGGGGAGTTATAAAATAAGTAGATATTGGTTTCATTTTCTCATAGATTCCCTACATACAAGCAGTTTTACAACACCGTCAGGTTTAACTATTGGCCATAAATTGAAGAGTTGAATTAGATATAATTAGGGATGTGATGTACCTGCTCGTTGCACATGCTACTCTTGCAAGCTACGACTGTCCGTTTGCGCAAGCTCGATGCCATGCCCGTGCTGCCGCCGCTGCCTCCCACGCAGGCTACAGCCAGGGTTGGATCTTCATCTTCTTGTCCTTTCGTTCGCTTGAAGCCCGGCGACCTCCCTCTAATGAGGGCGCGAGGAAGTGCTGTGTCAGTCTGTCACTACAAAAAAATACACTTCCGTGATGATACGTGTTTGTCACATTAGGTCGCGTTTTTTGTCATGCATGTACATCCATGAAAAATTTATGACAGAATCAAGATGGTCATACCTGTGCTGTCGTAGAAGTGTTCCATGACATTACCAAAATTATCATCACGGAAGTGTGCACTTCCATGACTATAAATCGCGCGTCACAGAAGTGCTTTCGTCAAGGGTGACCGACACGTGGCATCCATCGTAACGGAACGCCGTTAAGCTATCGGGTCGGGTTTTGGATCCGATAACCCGTTAACAGCCCCGACCAATGGGGATTTTCCACATGTAAAATCATCATTGGCTGGAGGAGACACGTGTCAGGTCCGCGTTGGCACAGGTGTCACTCATCCAATGGGACGCGCCTCTGATATGTTGACACGTGGACCGGCCCATCAAGTTTAAATGGGCCGGCCCAACTGAAGGCCCACAAGATTTTGCGGACCATAATGGGCCGGCCCAGCTAAAGGCCCACGAGATTTTGCGGACCATAATGGGCTGGCCCAGCTAAAGGCCCACAAGATTTTGTGGGCCATAATGGGCCGGCCCAGGTAAAGGCCCACAAGATTTTTGTGTGCCATAATGGGCCGGCCCAGGTAAAGGCCCACAAGATTCTTGCGGATCATAATGGGCCGGCCCAGCTAAAGGCCCACGAGATTTCACCGACATTAATGGGCCGGCTCAGCTGTAGGCCCACAAGATTTGAGGAACCTAGTAGTCCGGCCCATTAACTGGCTACCATGTTTTGGGCCAAATGCCGGCCCATATTTGATCCGGTCCATTAATGGCCTGCCATGCTCTGGGCCTAATAGTGGCCCATATGAGATCCGACCCGTTAAAAGCCTACCACGTTCTGGGCCAAATTACGGCCCAGATCAGGTCCGACCCTTTAAGAGGCTTTGGGCTCAATTATGGCCCCTATCCGATTCGGCCCGTCAACTGGACACTATGCTTTTGGGCCCACTTGCTAAAGGCCCACATAGTAATTCGGCCCGATATTAGTTTGGGCCTGTTAAGGGCCCGTTTAACATTTCGGCCCTATATTAATTTCAACCTATTAAAAGCCCGTCATATAGTTGGGCCTAACTACGGCCCGGTTTGCATCCGGCCTGCTCGCAGCCGATATCTGATTGGGCCAAACAAGGGCCGAGACAATTTTGGCCTGTTCAAAGCCCGTGATTTGATTCGCACAATCATGGGTCGGGGTTCATTTCGGGCTGCTGCCGGCCCGTGAGCTGTTCGGCACGTTTCAGGCCCAACCTACATCGTGATTGCATGACGGCCCGATTATGTACCATAATTTTACGGTTTGACCGGTTTACTGCGAAGACAGGATATATATACAGTAAAATAACTGCAGCATCGTGAATAAGAAAAAACCTAGACTATACAATAAAGAAATTACGGCATATTACATCCACTGGGCATCAAAGTTCGCCACTATGATAATAAAGCACAAGCAGACAACAGATTACATACACTGGGCATCAAAGATCGCCACCAGTGCAAATAAACACGCCGACAAAATAATATACAAAACCGACAGCACTTCAATAGAGTTCAAGAAAGGTAGCCCTGCTGGGGAGCTGCAGCGCAAGCAGCTGAGCAAGATGATGAGACTACGCTTGTTCAACACTTATATCTTCCTCACTCTGAAAGATAAACAAGCAGACAGATGACAGGTTTTGCACATAAAAGTATCAGTGCTGACAATTCATCACATTTCTTACTGACGAATAAAGTGACACAGTTTAAAATTGCATTAACACAATAGGTATTGTTCAGGTCAAGACATGGCAGGAAATGACATTGTGAAGGAGTTGGCAGCTTCACGACACCACTGGATTACAGATCAAGAACTCATAAGTATCAATGGTTAGTGTGCTGTCAATTTATACCATTTCAGATTGGCAAATAAAGAGACGGTTTAAATAATAGTAGAATGATATGACATTGTTCATAGTTAAGACATTGCAGAATATGACATTGTGCTGTAGTGGGTAGGTTCACCACACCACTGGATTACGGATGAAGAACGGAAGCATACATGCAGTGCAAAAGAAGATCACTTGCTCTGTATAGTTTAATTTACATGGTATGAAGAAGGAACTTGGTTGTACAACTGAAAACTTAAATTGAGAAAGGACAAACTTTTGTTTATGAACTATAAACTTTAAACAAGCAATTTGATGCAAACACCAAAAATAAACAGCTGTTTCAGTCATGCCTAACCAAATATATACAACAAAGTTTGAAGGCTTGAGATGGACAAACTTACATTATTGGTGAAGACAGGCTCTATAAAGGCCTTGTCCATGCTGATGGGGGGGGGGGCAATTCAAGAAGTTTACCACAGAATCTTCTTCAAAAGCATTGCCTTTATTCTACATTTTGGTAAGAGTAAATATAGATGTGATAATATACGAAAAAATGGAGAATATTTAAGATAAGATGAAGAGTGATGCTACATAACCAAGTAGCTATAAATGTAAGTGCAGCGATACAGGGAAAAGGTATAGCCAAGAGCAATGCACAACTAAACTTCTTCAGTACCAACCTTATGGTAAGAGTAAATATAGATCTGATGTGTAGAAAATGGAGGGCAAAGGAAAATAACTACAGAGTGATGGTACATGAACAACTACCTGTCATTATAAGTACACTGATAAAGGACATCATGTACTTACAAGAACAATGCAGAGCTAAAAAAACATTGGCATTGGATATATTCTACACTAATATAACCATTCATACAAATCAGATAATTTGGAGCGAACAATTGATAAGCAAGCTATCATGTATACTGCTGTCACATAATGAACCAGGTATGTATGCAAGTACAGTGATACAGGACAACAGGTACTAACAAGAGCAAAGCAGCGGGCAGCATATTTGCGATATCCTGTCATTCTTGTCAAACCGGAATTCTTCTTCGAGCAGATTTCCAGCAAAAAAGATCCGTAAGGCACATGCGGAAAAGTAGAAGTTCAAATTGTCATGTGATTTCATAGACAGTACCTCATCCTGGGAACGAGACCAGTGCATAACAAGGTTTTTCCATTCAATGTCTTCTAAATTTAGCACATGAGACTTCACCGGAAATTCGTTTATAGACTTGCCATCAGAGTGTGATTTCCTCAGGTAACACCGATACTGCTGCAATGCTTCCTTGAAAAGCACAAGCAAGCTTTGCTCGTCATGACTATCCAGATTGACCCTCGCCTAGTTACAACAATGTAATGTAAATCATTGATGTGTTCAATCAGCAGAAAACAGGAAAATAATAAACATGAATAATAGCACTTACACGTAAGTTGGACAGGAAGATGTGAAAATGGTGTTTGTCTTCACAATAATCTTCCCGTGATGGGAATATATGCACGTAGTCCCTAACAACATTGAAAGCATTGTCTTTTAAACTTGGAATAAATGGAATGGGGTTCCAATCTGCAGGAATTGGCCGTCTCTGCAGTTGGGATAGGTCTTCGGCCGGTGGACTTGCTGTACATTTTGGTGGAGTGGGATTTTTCTGTGGTACAGCTGGTGCTATGGCAAATGAAATCGGTATACCTTTTGCTGGAGTGCAGGTCCTGTGTGGTGGGGCTAGTGGTGTGGCCAGTGAAGTATGGGTACAGTCTGCTGGAGTCGGTCCTACGTTTTGTGTCACTGGTTCTACAACCAATATAAGTGGGGTGCTGTCTGATTTCTCCGGCACCACCACGTTTTTCAAGGACTTTGCTGGTGCTCCTTCAAGTTCGGCAATCACCCTCTTCCTTTTTGATGTCTGATGCACAAGAACAACATTTGAGTGGAAAAACATGGTATGATGACAGATGGAATATGTATTGATAATGGATGGGCATGGCATCTCGACATATATGATGAGTAAACTAAGCAGATGGCGGTGCGACAAAGTAGAAGAAATGCAAGACAACATATGCAAGATACCCGCAATCAATAAAACATTGCCAAATTAGAACAGGCACCTTGATGGGTGAACAGGACAGGCCATCTGCCTTTGACTCCTCGAGGTTAGAATAGTCATTAGGATCATATTCTGAACAAGAATCAACAGGTGGGGAGCGTATGAGTTTCATTGCATCCAGAATGGCACTCAATGCCTTGGTGCCAATTTTGTAAGTCATTGCAGTGTTTAGCGTCAAGAGTGGACTGCTGCTAGTGCGACACAAAGCAGCTACACAGATCATAGTGTAGATATAACGGGAAACCTTAAGCATCAGAGTAAAATCAGCAAAGTGGAACTTGCTGGAATATATGTGCTAGTATTTCCGGTATGGCTAGAAAGGCTTCGGATACCAGCTCTCTTCAAGTGAAGGTGCCGTACTGTTAATATCAGTGTAACTCTCAAAGGCGACACAGCTCCCCGCATTTCCTTGCTATTCTTATAGGATTCAAGTGGGCAGGCCACTACAACTCCTATTCCTATGTTTACAAGATCCTACAAATCAAAGAGGCTCAAAGTGTCCATCACAACCGACCGTATAGACCTCTACACTGCAAATGTCCCTGCTCATCTTCAGTACAAGGAACATACTGTAGTACTATCATAGTCCCTCCATTCCAAAATATAAGTCTTGCTTGTAATTATATAACGCAAATCACGAGCAGGAAGTGACATCTTTTTGACACAACCACGTTAACATGGCCACGTAAATCACTAGCTAAAGTAAATACCATTATACTTATATCCCGATGCAAAAGGTTGAGTACATGTCCGAAGAGTAGAGTCGCACACACGCACTCTGTCTCTCAGAATCTCTCTCACACACACACCAGTTACGTGACGCCCACTTAAACAGACACGTATGTTACAATTTGTGCACCCGCGGGTACACGTGATGCTGCGCATTTATTTAAGCCGGAAGGCGAACCCAGACAGTAGCTGCATTCATTCCCCTCCCGCCGCCTCTTCTCTAGTCGCTGTCGCCCGGTTGGCATGGGCCAGCCGAAGGTAACAACATACGCCATACTCCCGCTAGAGCGGCGCTTTAATATGGAAATTTTAGTGGTCATGCATGCATCTTTTTGTGCTAGCACTCCTATATAAGGGTTGACCGGTCGCTTCCCGCGGACGTGCGCGGGCGGTGGAAGAGGAAGGAGAAGGGAAGCGGGCTGTGGAGTAACGTTTTTTACCACAATTTCTTAGGAAACTGAGTGCAATAATTGAGTAGTTTTGCAAACTACCAGTACTACACCTGAAACGGTTCAAAACCTATAGTCCCTTGCGAGCGCGCGCTTCCCGCATGAAACGGTCAGCGTCGCCCTGGAGCGTCAGTGCCGCATTAATGCCCGGCCAGAGCGGAGGCGACCTCTCACTGGCGCCGGCTTTGAAGTGGCGCGACGGCCGAGAGAGCGCCGCTTCCCGGTGCACGCAACTGCTCCGCGTCGAGACTGGCCATAGGCCCTGTTTGGATCCATGGGTTAGAGTTAGTTTGAGCTAGTTGGGGTTCAAATAGCCCTAAAGTATCCAAGCATGAGGGTTTAAATTGGAGCAAGTTGCACCGAACCCACCAAAAAAACTATCCCACCCAAGAGGTGCTAACTGGAGATAGTTCTCATTGGCACCACCGAAAAATCACTTTTCTCTCTCCATGAAGTGCATTTATTGTCAATCTAACCCTGTCACCCAAACACCTCTTTGGCTACAGTTAGTTCAGGGTTAGTCATGAGTTAGTCTAACCTCTAGCTAAGTTAGAGTATCAAACAGGAGCAATATAGGACATGCAAGTTGCTCAAAGCATACAGGCAAATTCGTACATGAAAGGATTTTTTTCTTTTTGAAAACGGAACGTGAAAGGAAAATTTTTTTAGAATGCTCTTGGCATGTCGCTAACATGTGATAGTTAACCGACCTCAATAGACGGCAGAAACGGCAGCCCGCCGCACTTCGATAGAGACGAGGAGGGAGAAGCGATCCAGGCTGCTGGATTACTAGAGATAGGTGTCGCACGGAAGCCAAGAAATATGGTGATAGCGTGGGTTAGCCATGTGCTAGTATGATGTAACTACACTGGGCTGTAGTGTTTCGTACTCTTCCAGTCCACTGTGGAGATGATTGGTTAATTTTATATCGCTGAATAATATTAAATATTATGAGTGCAGACGCTCCACCACGAGGTTCCTTGCTCCTTCTTGGTCGTCCGGAATCTATGTTCTTCCACTCTATTTTTTTACGTGAGCTTTGTTCATCCTTTTGCCAACATGCGAGACATCTAGCATCAGGGTGCACGTGTTATGCAAGGATCGTTCCATCTATATGAAGAACACGTGGGACTGGAACTACGAGACGGACATGTACCCAGGAGTGGACGTATGAACCTGAGTAATGTAGTGCAGTAAGTGAAGTAGAAAGGCACAAATGGTATGAACATGCGTAGCATATAGGGTGTGTTTGGTTGCATTCTCGTCTCAGCATAGTTGTTCCCTCTTCATGCATGCTCAACTCAACACCCCTCTTCATGCATGCTCTCTTCATGCATGCTTCTAGTGTATTTGTGCTAAACTAGTGTGGACTCATGCACCCTCCATACACTCTGCCAAACACCCAAAAGTAGGTCGAGAAGGGAACTCTTGGGTGGCATTTGTCTCTTACTACGTACTACCACTAAATGTTGTACGTGCAATGCACGGTGATGTTATGGAGTACGTGCCTAAGTACTCTACTACTACTATATTAGTTGGAGGCACATATTAACTTTTATATTTGTTTACATGTATGCCCCGAGACCTTCCAACTAGACGTGTCTTTCTCTCCAGGTCGCACTTTGTATCGTTCATACCACTAAGTACTACTACGTGTGGTCTCCGACCCAGAAGTGGAAGAAGTGGAGACGCTCCACCACGCTGTTTTTTTACGCTGGGCTCTACCACGCTGTTTTTTACGCTGGGCTCTACCACGCTGTTCATGTCCCACTCCTTTCGCTGACGTGTGGGACATCCAGCATGTGCCGTGTTTGGCACCCTTCGTCGTAAGAGTTGAAACGCTTGCATTCATCAGAAATAAAAAATAATTATAAATCGGCAGTGATACTATTTTTTTGCGAACCAATCAGCAGTGATACTATACCACGCGGTTTCCTTGCTCCTCGATATCGGAAAGAATACTTCCGTTCGCCAACATGTGGGACGTCGACCATCCTGGTCCACTTGCCATGCACGCAGAACTCCAAGGGAGACTCACCCAGGTCGTCGCGCCGCAGTAACAATGACTAATGAGCCGTCAAATCACAGGCCCACTTCCCACTTTGAAGTTGCTCGGACGAAGGAACCATCATGACTTCGTTGAATTCCGCTTCTTGAAGAAAACTACTGTACCAGTAGTACTGCTAGCTACAGTAGTTACTCCAACAGAGGCCTCCTTTCGTTCATAGGATAGGAATATGAAAATCATAGGAAGTGAGATGACATGCATCTCAATTCCTATAGAGAAAGAGATGCCATTTGATGCTTAGGATAGGAATTTTTCCATTTAGTCTAGGCTAATGTACTGGTAATTTGCTCTAAAAACTACAGTAGTAACTAGTAGTATTGGTACATGCTCGTACTCTGACACAGACACACACACTAACTACTAGTACTACTACTTCTCACATGCTGGCCAGACGCCGTCGTTCTCCTTCCCGGCTTTGTCGGCGACACCCCACCGTGCTTGGATCTCCGCCAACCTCTCCGCAGCAGTGCGTGCGTCCTTTTCATTCTTGCGGCGGCGGGCCTCTCTTTTCTTGAGTGCTTTCTGACTTTTCCGCTCCCTCTGTGCGGCTTTGGCCGCCTCTTGCTCTACTGCCCATTCGGCCTTGGCATCTTCAAATTCCTCCCACATAGTTGTGAGGTCTCTAGCGGCGATGAACTCGGCACGGCGGGATGCCATCGCTTCCCTACCATTTTGTGTGCAGTCGTGGGCGGCGAGGAACTCGGCGCGGCGGGATGCCATCGCTGCCTTACCGGTTAGTGTGCGGCGCGGTGGCATGAATGACGCTTGGTGAGAGCTCTGGGGTGGAGTGGCCGGACAACCGTATAGTGCATTGGTTTGTCAAGAGCTCAAGGACAGAAGACGAAGAAAATTTGGATTCCCCTTCAATCCTGGTCATTTATTACCGAGTAAAATGCATTGGCGGTCATCTAACTTGTCTTGATAGCTCACTTTGATCATTGTATACGAGATATGGTGATTATACGGTCACTGGCTCAGCGTATAGCTCCGTATTTGTCTGGTTGACCAGTCAAACAGTCCGCATGCGCCTCATCAGCTCGTGTTCTTTATCTATCTACACGGGCCTACCTGTCAATGGAGAAAGAAATACTGTAAAAACCAAAATTATGCGTATGTGGGGAATCAAACCACGGACTCATCGCTGCAACGCACCCTCGTCAGCCAAATGAAAATGAAATACTTCGCGTCAGACACTCACGCTCAAGCTGTCAAAGCATGCTAATGCATGCACGTCGCCCTCTAAATCAAAGTCCTGCTCATGGTGCAACACAAACGGCGAGCCCATCACCTGTGCGCCCTGGCGGTGCCTGACATTACTGTTTAGACGTTTGATGGAGGCCTACGCGAATGCCGAGCATGTATTCACCTGGCACAACACCAACGGTCATACTCGGACTGCCTTGCTCATGTATATCGTCCATCACAACGACAATCTATAAAACAGCCTAAGCTAGAGAGGGTACTATGGTAGTATGGTACGGAGTATGTACTATCGTGAGCGACCGATCTTAGTGCCACTGCACACCGAAACCCCTTCCATCGCTAGCGCGCGCTTCCCGCCTAAAACGGTCACCGTCTCTCTAGAATGTCAATGCCGCATTCACCGGACTTAACTGCAGGTGCAATTGGTGTGTCACTGACATGCGGGCCAGATGCCCGTTGGGCCCACATGTCAGTAACCCAAACGCACCTGCAGTTAAGTCACTAAAGCAGCGTCCGCATTCACACCCGACGAACCTACTCCGGCGCCAGTTGTCCATCCGTCTGCCGCGGCTCATTGCCATTCGCCCGCTATATTAACTTGAGCCCCAACTCCCAGCCATAGCCAAAGACCCACACTTATTCTCCTCCGGTCCCTTCCTTTTGTCGGCACCACTTCAACCATGGCCTACTGGCGCTCCGAAGCTCTCTTGGACGTACTGTCGCAGGAGCAGACGAGGGACATCGGCGGCTCCGCTCCGGGCGCGCTCCAAAGCTCTCTTCGACGTACTGTCGCAGGAGCAAACGAAGGAGATCGCCGGCACCCCCCCCGTCCGCCCTCCGCCGCCACGACCACGAAGCCGGCGTGCGTGCGCGGGCACAGCCGGCAGCGAGGAAGAGTAGTACACGGTAGGTCGCCGCCGCTCTGGTCCCGGGAAGGCCATCGCTACTCCACTCAATCGACGCCAAGCTTGGTGGGGTAAACATCGGCGGCCGATTAGCTGCTTGACGGCGACGTGGAGGCGGAAATCTTCAGAACCTTGTGCTCCGGAGGAGGAGGTTATCGAGGCGGATGAGGAGAAGGCAAAGGCAACGGCCGGCTTTCTCGGGTTCATGGCCAGACATGGTGGTCGGGCGCCGGCGATTGTTTAGATTAGGTTTACAGTAGGTTTTAGTACGGTTTGTGCGAAATATGTAATGAATTTCGTCCAGTTTGAAGGAATTTTTTTGAAGTGTAATGAATTTCATCCGGTTAATTTGGAATTTGCTTTGTTTGCACGAATTTCGTCCAGTTAGTTCATATAGTTGTCGAAAGGTATGCGGGCAGCATCGGATGGCATCCATCAGTGTCCTCGAAAAGATGCCGGTGTAAATTTGTGGGCCAGCGCTGGAGATGCCCTAACTATCATGCTATAATCGCTAACAATCCTCCATTATTTGGCAGGGAACAGTTATCCCCCGATGAAAATCAGATCCGCGGTGTTTCGCACTCCTCCCGCGTAAGAGTGTAAACTTTTGCTTACATAAAAATGGAGCAAGTGGACGACACTGTAGCAGGTCATATCACTCGAACTAGCCCGCCTAACGAGCGGGAAAGCACCGCCCTCGTCATTTTGTTCAGGATTTATGTCGATCGATCGCGCGAAAATGTTACGCTTCGCAAGTTCTAAAGGAAAAGGCGCCACACTTACGACTCGTACGCTTCGCAACCCCGACAGTCCGGCTCGCACGGTGCTCACCAGAGGGGATATGAGTTGTCTTGCAATTTCACTGACATGTGGGAACGTAATTGAATAAACCGTCGATAGCCGAAATCTAATCGCTCGGCGTGCGTCGGGTGAGAAGAGTGAAACGGGGGAGGGAGAAGAGATCGCCCGCCCGCCGCGCACGGACTCCAAGAAATGTATGGTGATAATGTGAGGTGGGCCATGCTGGAGTCCGGACCGCTTCCGGAGCCCGCTCTCACCGCCCTGGCCCCTCAAGACGCCAGCTGCCCGCCGCATGCATGCATAGCAAGTAGTACTCCTTATGTGGAGGAGAGAGAGGCATTGACAAAGTCAAGGAGTGGGCTCTGCAAGAGCCCGTCTCTACACGTGCTCCTAGGTATAAAAAATAATTCTAAAAAAAGGCATAAAAACAATTGTGTCTTAAAAAAAGAAAGGTAAAAAACATTTGAGAGGAAATAGATAGAGAGAAAGTGAGAAAAAGTTGTAACCTGGGCATTACATGAGGAAGGAAGGAGTGGTGCACATGCCAAGTTCACTGGGCTGCCGTGTTTCACACTCCTCCGTCGTAACAGTGGTGACAATAGCTTTCATCAAAAATAAACAACGAATACTCGTTGCTCGTCCTCTATATCGGAAAGAATACTTTCATTCACCGACATGTGGGACGTTGACCATCCTGGTCCACCTGCCATGCACAAAATTATCCTGGTCTACCCCGGTCGTATCGCAGGCCCAACCTTTCCCACTGTAAGTTGTTCGGACGAAGGAACCATCATGACTTCGTTGAATTCCGCTTCTTCAAGAAAACTTACTGTACCCGCAATACTGCTACCACACGCGAAGACTGGACAGCACTGTACCACGTCATATCACTGAAACCCACTAGGCCAAACTAGCCCGCCTAGGTCATCTATTTTGGAACGGAGGGAGTACGTCTCTGCACTGCTATGATTTTGTGTTGCACGTTCTCTGTACTTTTGCTACGATTTTCCTACCCTATGAACCAAATGAGGCCTGAATGTATGTCGACTATTGTCTGATCGATCGCTAAGCCTACAATTTTAGGAGCTAGGGCTATTGGTCGATCGACGAGGGATAAGTATAAGCGTACCACGAGCTCATCAGCCCCAACGTTTCTCTTCGGTGAGTGTTTTGCAAGTACTATAGCTCGCACAGTAGCTAGCCTACTAACACCAAGAATCATCAAACAAGCCCAGCTGATATGATAAACAGTTCAAACTTACATCTAAGCATGCCATATATTACATCAAAAGCTGGTGAGGACACATCCGTTTCCATAACTCGGAGAGGGTTCGCATGATTCATCGCATGATTCACTATCAAACAAAAGTAGCAAGATCCGCCCACACAAGACAGTGCACTAGCCCTAAGATGGTTCCATAACACCCATCGTTCTGGAATTAAACACAGGGCAATGCAAACTACCCTGAAGGATTAGCGCGACCAACTATTTCTTGTCATCGATCTCTTGGGCAATGACCACAGCACGGACAGCGGCATGGGAATCGATTTCTGGGGCGATCTCCACAGGACTGACTGCGACATCGGAATCGATCTCTGGGGCGATGTCCACAGGATGGACAGCGCATCGGAATCGATCTCCGGGGCGATGCCAACAGGACGGGCCACGACATCGGAATCATCAAGGACGTCCATCGGCACCTGCACAACCCTAACATATTAGCAAGCACATTGCAAATAATTAAAACCACAACTATGGTAATAAGCCATTATTTTTTACCTTGTGCAGCTCATCGGGGGATCTCATCCCTCCGGGGGCCATCTCCTCGGCCTCGATGGGGGCCATCACCTTGCCAGGGGAATACTGCTTCTCAACGGCGACTATCTCCTCAAACTCGGTCTTGAGCCTCACATAGGTCGCAATCAGAGTTCCTGGGGTAGGCACGGTGGGGCCCTTGCTGTTCTTCCAACTTTCTTTGAGGAGTTCGTCCGCCAACGTCCTCAACTCTTTGGCCAGTGCTTGTTTCTTGGAGTTCTTCGTCTCCATGGGTTGGCCCGCCAACATGGTCAACTCGTTGGTCGGTGCTCGCTTCCTGGAGATCGCTGTCTCCAGTGGGTTGTCCGCCGGCAACTCTTTGCCTAGTGCTCCAGGATCCATCAATGAACTGACAAACAAAAAGCAATCAAAAGGAAACCACAATCACAATGAAAACGGGAAAAGAATAGGATGAGAGAATCGGTCGGTGCTTCGCAAAAAGAAGATTCTTGGAATGAAAATATAGCAGCATAACTGATTCGCCCACCTTTCCTTCGTCGGTACAGAAGAAAAATGGCAGAAGTGAGTAGCCTGGAGTGAGGTTTTCTTCAAGAAAGGGAAGAAAGGGCTTGAACGAGCGTTCCAGTGAAATGATGGTTGCTTCGTCCAGTCCAACTTGGAGGCCACCTTACCACTGCTGGTAAAGGTGTGGGTTTTGTGATATGATGGGTCATGACGGCCACACCGGGGTGACAGGTGAGTCTCGACTGTAGCACCACGCTGTGATTTGGTGGATGGCACGCGGGCCCGGATGCTTCGAAATGTCCCGCATGTAGATAGAGCGGCTAGTCATATAGGAGTGCTCGATATTGTGCACCGCGACCAAGGCGGAGAGGAAAACGAGTGAACTACGTAATTAATGCATGAGTTTAATTAGGGTAGTTTTGTAAAGTACGAGATACATTCCTCCAATCGCAAAATGCCTTGGTTCATGAGATTTGAGATTTGAGCCCTATAAACCGGAAGGGAGGGAGTACTGCACACGGTGTAGTCTACTCACTTGTTGAAATCTCTAGAAAGGCAAATACTCCTTTCCGGTTTATAGGGCTATACTACTCCCTCCGTGTAGGTGTGCAAGTCATCTTACGAAAACCAAATAGTCCCAAAACACTTAGGCACGGTGCATTAACTTCTACCTTGTTTCTTGTTTCTTGACATATCAACCAATAAGAGATGAGAGGTGAGCATGCTTTGAATGACTTGCAATGGCTAGTTCATTGCATGCAATGCTATTAATTAGCAAATAAACATTGGTATCCCAGGAGGAAACGGTGCTAAGCGCATGGACCTATGCAGAATGAGTATCAACCAATGGATAATAGATTTTAATTGTTAAACAATAGCAATTTTGTCTCATGCAAGAGCCTGGCTAGTACTCCAAGGAACCGCACCACGCGAGCGTTCGCAACTGCCACGTTCGGGTTGCGCTTGGCTCTTCGCCTCTTCGAGAAGACGAACAATGATGTTACTCCTACTTCTACAGTATCGAATCCACTGCTGCATGTCCGTCCACCTCGTGCGGGAGGGATAGCGTGTAGAGAAAGCTTCTACTTACTGCTCCTGCCTTTGCGACTATGACAGGTGGGCCCAACAGGTGGTTGGCCCTCCTGTCATGCACCCAAAGGCAGGTGCAGTTAAGGCACCGGAGCTCAGTCCACGAGGGAGAGGGCGTTGTAGTAACCAAATTTCTCGGTCTTGTACGAGTTGACGCGACACATCAAAGCACTGCACTCGATATAAGTCTTTTTACACATTTCAAATGGGCTACTTCGTATGTAGGAGTAGACATATTCTTCTTCGTATGTAGTCACTTGTTGCAATCTCTAAAAAGACTTATATTTGGAAACGGAGGGAGTACAACGCATGCATGCATGCCATGACTTTCCTTTTCATACTTGCATGTGTTGATTTGATGCACCTTGCCAAATTTTGACTATAAATTTAACTAACCAAATTTTCATGCATGTCACAAAAAATTACGGGGCTGTTTGGATTGTGACTATGTTTGTCTTATGTTGCCACATTATTTTTCCCACACTTGCCACACGTGCCTAACCTGAGTTGCTCAAATTGTTAGACACACTTTGGCTTGCCTAAGGGAATCTTGCCACAATTTTTGTGACTATGACATGTGGGGTTCACTGCTAATAAAAAAAATTCTTGTCTTAGGTGTGGCTTATAAAAAAGACTTATATTTAGGAACGGAGGGAGTAGAAAATATAAATAATAATGCATGTTGGGGCAACCCACGTTTCCGCTAATTTTATCCGTGGGCTTGTTCACAATTTTTATGAGGGGGTGGTTGTTCATTTAATGGAGGGACTTGTAGTACCAGACTTGAACGATACAAAGTGCGACCTGGCACACCGTAACACCACTTGGAACAAGCGGGTAGCTATCTCAAGAAACAATCAACAACTAAAAAAACCGCGACCTGGCATGTAGTAGTACACAATTTTAAACGATTGTTTTGAGGGAGTGAAAAAGAAAACTACCCCACTACGTATATATAGGCCGGAGCCTCCGCGCTTTCTTCCTAGGGTTGCTCTATTCACACACTCTCATCCTCTCCAGATCTAAACAAGATAGGGGTAGTAACACTGTCTTTCTCCCTTCAAAAAACACTGGCTTTCTATCCTCACCGCTGGTTACAGATCCGGACGTATCCCCCTCCGCCGGTGAAGGGGAGGAGGGGCAGCGTTTAGGCCGTCGTCGATAGCGAGGGAGGAGACCCACTGCCGGCCGCACCGTTATCTCTGGCCGAGCGCCAGCGCAGGAGGTCCTCTGATCCCTTCGTCGTTGCTTGTGGGCGGATCCGGCCTCCCGCCGCCCACCTATCCACATCCCGACGACCTTTAGGTATATCTTCGTTCGAAACCGCCTTAGCTCTACTTCCCCAGCTCGCTACGTCGCTGCATGTGCATCATTTCATACCTCTCAGCCCCTCTCGATCGGATGGTCCAACGTCACATATTTTTTATTCTTCTATTGTTAGAGGTAAAGCTACTTCATGGAGTCGAATCTTGTACTCCCTCCGTCCGAAAATACTTGTCATTGAAATGGATGTATCTAGATGTATTTTAGTTCTAGACACATCCATTTTGATGACAAGTAATTCCGGACGGAGGGAGTACTTGGTTCAAACAAGAAATAAAGTGGGGGTGGGGGAATTTAGTATGTACATCGGACTTGGTATAAACAGGAAGGAAAGGGGGTGAAAGTAGTACAGACTGGTCATCCAACCGGTCTCTTGGTCGAGAAGGGAAATATAGGGGTAACGTTGTACACAGTGGTATGACCAGGACTAGACTTGCTATCCACACATAGGAGTAGGTGGCTAGAGTGAACAAAAATGGGACAACCCAGATATGTTTCTTGGATGTTTGTTTCTCGGGGCAACAAACTATGAATCACCACTTTATGCCCCTGTTTACGTACATGGTGCTGGACTGCTGGTGCACCCACTGTCCCATGCCCTTATACAATATTTAGGCTCCGTTCGGAATAATGGGGCAGAAAACATAGGTCTTGATGAAAATAGAGGAATAGGAAAGGCATGTAGGTATAAAACTATGGAACATTGAACCGGAGGAAACTCTCAAGAGAATGTGTTCGGATGGGCTACGAAATGTACAGATTTGTTTTTTTAGAGTAGCATGCTTGGCAGTATGAGATGCTATTTGTTTATTCAGCTGCATAGTGACTACTCTTGTCCTCACCTCACGTACCACACATAGGTTGATTTTTTTATTCCGGCAACACAGCACAGCAACCTGTCTAACGCATGGCAGCGAGCGCCTGCCTCGGGCTTCCGCCCAAAAAATGAGCAGCGCGTGGATGTTTCTAATCCTATGGAATCAGTACTACCAGACCAGCTTTCCTATGAAACACTATTCACCTTTCCCGTGTTCCGAACGGTTGGAAGGGAAAGAATATCGTAGGAATTGTGTTCCTACGAAAATCCTGCACCAAACCTGTGAACCGAACGCAGCCTTAGTTGTTCTTAATCTAATGTCCCTGGTAAAAATGAAGCCATGCCACTGTTATAAGCCATGACAAGTTTAGCCAAATGTTTTTGCCTGTAATTGTTTGAGACTCTGACTGTTTCCTCTGTGCCTTTTTGTGCAAACAGGGATATCCAATTCACCTGGTTGCTGTTGTGACCTTTTGGTGCACTGCACAAAACTCTTCTTAAAAGAAGTGACTTTTGTGTTGTTTAACTGGAATGTCAGAATGGAACAGTTGGTTCATTTTGGTGGAACTGCACAAAGGGAGATCATTGTTCCAATCCTCATCATCCATATTGGCGCCATAACCTTCCTTTAGGTAAGAATGATATTTAATGCGTGTGTTCATCTCTATTTTCCGACTGCCATGAGAAAATAATGCTATTTTTTACTAGTACACTTGTACTCCCTCACTGACAAAACCAATTCTGAATTAGAAGGCCAATCATGTACTTGGTTTCACCAACTGGTGGGGAGAAAGAGAAACAGAGCATGAAGAGGAAGAAGAAGAAGAATAAACAGTGCCAAGGCGATCTTGCTGAAGCCAGAGGCCTCAGTCAAGGCCATTCAAGGGCTCCGGCAACGACTACCTTACATGTGAGACGATCCTCCAGGGAGCCCTTCCACTTCTGCTGTCTCACTTAATTAATTAGGAGTACTTAAGTACCACTAATTTATTACTGCCTAATTTTCCTGTTGGAGTTAAACAAATCTTTAGTAGGACCCTATGCTGAATCATGTACGTGTGTATGTTTGTCTATGGAGGTGAATCATGTGGTGGAGCAGGGAGGGAATATTATTAGTGTCATGACATAATAGTGCTATTGTTTTGCATGTCAATTTATTGCCATTGGTTCAATGAGGCATTGTTTTGCGTATTGTCCATCATGAATTTGATGCTACTGTTTGAGTAATATGCTAATGTATTCCTATCCTTTCTCACTAAGCTAATGAAGGTTTCACCTTGTTCCTACTTGTGCAAACAGGGATCATGTTGTGCCAATCATACATTTTAGTGGAACTACACAAGACAATACAATGAACTGTATCCCAGCCAGTGCTTTAACTCTGCTGGAAGTTCTTGATAATCTTTCGATATAATCTCAACACTGGTAAACAAGAGTGATTTCAACCATACATTTGAAGTGCACAAAAATATGTACTATTGTGTGATTCCAGTGAGTGCTTTATCATCTCCTATGGGACTACATGAATAAGCTTTTTTTCTCAGGTTGGTACGGGCCTAAGGCCTTCATCCATATTAGTTTGCTGTCATCTCTATTTGTATCGTGCTACTGTCATGAGAAACTCCTTTATCTTTGCACGTTAAAGTTTTGCAACCTATGATAAATGGCAATGCTTTGAGTGTTGAGTTGAGCTAATTGGCACTGATTAAATAAACTAATACCTCTCTTTAAGCAAGACTACTATGTTGCTAACTTTACCCATTAAGATAATGAGGGTGCTTCTATTTGTTAGTGTATGTTTCATCAACTAGTCCCACTATTACAGTAATCTCACTCTCTCAATATATGTGCCAACACGGATGCTCGATTTTGGTGGAACTGCACCAAAACTTTGGGTGCTTCATTGCCTCGACAGCTTCCATCCTTTCCTGTCAGTCGCAAATCTCCACTTTCTTTCTTCCTTTGCTGTCAGTCGCTTGGCTTATCTTGGCTTCTAGTCAAAGGAAATAGTAATTGATATGCTACCTCACACAGGTTGGTACTGGTCTTTATCCTGATTATTGTGCCTGTCATATGTATTGTTAATTTGGTATTGTGCTACTATTTGCCGATTTCATAAAGGAGTAATTTGGAGCCTGAACTCGCAGGCAAATCATTACATCGGGTGATTTCAGTAGAACTGCACAAAATGATCAGATGGACAGGTACTTATGCTGCTGCTATGTACTCCAAAGTTCACTCAGACAAGCATCGATGTTGACAAGAAGTGCCTATATTCATTCGAGTATCAACCGGCGTCAACCAATTGTCAAACTCCATGTATTAGGAGACTGAACGCCAAAAATATTGCTTGGTGCATAGCCCAGAAAAACGTAGTCCAGTCTTTGGTCCCAACTTGTGCCTTTTGGTTATCGACACATATGGTAGCGAACTATATGGCATGGAGTCTAAAGATTCCAGACAAGTATGTTGACGCGTATATTCATCAGGCACTTAATTAGTCTGCACGCCAAGGATGCTCCATTTCAGTTGAACTGCACAAAAAATTTGGGTGGTTCATTTTCTCAACCGCCTCCTTTCTCGTCTGCAATGTAGAATTTTGGCGAGATATAGGACCAAGATGAGCCAGTAAACTAGTTGGATGAAAGTAGTGGCCAAGTTGCTCAAACCTCCCTCGGCATGAGGCCAATATTTGAGGATAAACCTACAAGCAAAGTTCAGATTGTCTGTGCTGCCTCTTATGTACTCGAAAGTTTACTCGTACAAGAACTAATTTTAGCAAGAAGTACCTCCGATTGAACACCATTTACCAGTCTGTACCCTAGGTAATTAAAGTTCGTCCATGGATCATATTGGCTGTGATCTCAATCATTTGGATGCATAAACATACTGAACATGTGTATATCTGAATCTTTTTGTGAATTATGTATGAATATTGTCGTGTGATCTATCAATCATTTGGATGCATAGATATGTTGAGCTTGTGTATATATGAATCTTTTGAGTTGTTGATAGTGAATGTTGGCTATGAATATGAACGTGTCCTGTGAACCTGAGTTTGATATGAATGTTTACCTTTTCTGTTGTATTTGTGTGTGAACTTGTTAGTATGCCTACTGTGGGGTATAAAACGCAGGTCTCTTATAAAAGTATTGCTGTGTCCAATTTATGTTTTCCCTTCTAACCACATTATATATATTTATATTATTACTATTATTGTATATTTTATAGAGACTTATATATACATTATAAAAACATCCCACGTGTTATTAACTTATAAAATTAAATGTTTAACGGAAGTTGGCAAGGAAAATCCTGGTTGTTTTTGAATCACAGGCAAGAAAAATCCTGGTGATTGCGTACAAAAGCTTGCGAAGATTTTAAGGACCAATTTAAAAATAACGCGCTCATTTTTATTTTGAGCAATAACTCGCTAATTTCTTAATTATATATATAAAAGATGTGCCTCTCCGGTTTATTCTTTGATATTAATTGCACCTTCTAACATAACATTATATATATAACGAGCCCACCTAATACGTGTATTTCAAGGAAGTGCAAATGGGCTGGGATTTCTTAGAAAGTATAAATGGGCCTGATTGACGCGCAATTATTTGTTCACCCAGCCCAGCAAATGGACTGTACATTCTAGAAAACATGGGTTAAATATATGCCACATTTTTGCAGGCTGACATGTGGGCCAATAGGTCGAAGCCTACGCAGGGCATTGTCAACTTGGTCAACAAATGATTGTGTCATCCACAGCCATTGGATTTATATCCAACAGCCGGCATGCACCTTCAATCTCTCGTCTTCTTCCTCCAGCGTCGCCGGGACCGCCTGGTCTGGCCTCTGGCGGCTAGCGGCTCTGCTTAGCACGCATCGCTGTGAAGCGCTACCCCACCGCAGGCCAGGCTATCCCTCCACCCCTCGACACCTCCTGTTATTCTCCACAGACTACAGCCCCACGCCGCAACAGAACCAGTTATAACCCTTCTCCTCCTCTCAATCTACGACTCCACTGCCGCGTTTTCCCATCTCCGAGTCGTTCCCGTCTGGGGCCTCGCCGTCGTCCATCGCCTCGCTGCGTTCGGTGCGGCGTGGTCAACAAACGAGAGTCATCGGAAGAGGACTGTACATGGAGAGCCTGACGGCTGGGACCCACGAGGTCCATGGTCGCACGCAAGGAAAGTTCCTCCTTATTAAGATGAAAAAAAAGTTTCCTCCACCTGACTGCTGGGACCCACCGGCTGTATCTTCGCACGGAAGGAAGTGCCTCCTTGTTTTGCGAAAAAAGTATTCATCCCGTTGACAGCTGGGACCCGTCAGATTTGGTGACTGACTTGTGGGCCTACTAAGCGGACGTGTACGCACGACTTTGTCAACTTAATCAACAAATGATTCTAGCAGCTGGATTGTTGGATGTTAATCCAACAGCCATGCTCCTTCTTCAACCTCTGTTCTTGCTCCTGTCTCCCGTGGGCGGCACCGCGGCTGTGCTGCCGCGCACCCGAACCAGTGAAGTTTCCCACTCCGCTCCATCTGCGACTCCACTGCCCCGTCTTCCACATCTCTGGGTCGTTCCAGTCTGGGTGCGCTCGGCACAGTGTGGTCAACGTGGTCAACAACCGAGAGTCATCGGAAGATGACTGTACGTGAGAGGCTGACAGTGGGGACGCACCACGCCCATGGACGCATGCATGCAACGGAACTTGGCGAGGTCAGAATGGTCAAGGAACGACTTCCATCAGAAGTATACTGTACGTGGAGAGTCTCAGCTGGGTCCACGGCCGCAGCAAGTAAGTGCCTCCTTATTACGCGGAAAATAATGATTCCTCCAACTGACAGCAGGGATCCACTGGACGGGCCACCATATTTTGCGACTAAAACGTTTGCCACCTGACTGCTGGGACCCACCTGACGGGCCACCGTATTTCGCAAAAAAAACGTTCCCCCCGCTGTCAGCTCGGACCCACCGGAAGTGCCTCCTTATTACGCACAAAAAAATGAATACTCCCCCGGCTAGCTGGGACCCACCTTGGTGGGAGGCTGACTTGTGGGCCTACTAAGTTGACAGCGACGAAGGGCTTTGTCAACTTAGTCAATATGAACGATTCTAGCTCCAGTGACCGTACGATGTCCATCCAACGGCCGTAGTGCTTCTTCAACCTCTGGTCTTCTTGCTCCAGCCGCCCAAAGCAGCGCCGGTCGTGCCGCATGCTCCTGCCTCCCATGGCCGGCTGTGCTGCCGCAGAGGCCTCACCGCCCCTACTATTACCACCGCTGGCTAGGCCCTGCGGCGACAGCAGCTTCACATCGCAGCCGAACCAGTGAACCCTCGTACTCCTCTCCGCGCGGGCTTCCACTGCCGCGTCTTCCCCGGCTCCGCGTCGTCCCCTTCCTAGGCCTCGCCCTCGTCCACCGCCGTGGTGCTCTCCGCGCGGCGTGGTCAACGTGGTCAAGGAACGACTTCCATCGGAAGAGTACTGTACGTGGAGAGGCTGACAGCTGGGTCCACGGCCACAGCCGAGTTTTTTTTGTGATTTGCCAAGTAAGTCGCTTTGTCAGGCCTGTTGGGCTGCAAATCTTTCAAGACGAGGAGAGCTTTCATTCGGCTGGCCGAGAAAATGGCCCATCAGTAATGAGAAATGGGTTGTACATTTTTAAGACACATCAAACTGGCAATTAGTTTCAAATATCTTTTTTTTCATTTCGAGATTTTAAATTACATTAATTTTTATGCGTGGAGAATTTGTTGGATTTTATATTGATATACATTTATTTTTAAAATCAGTTTGAATGTGAGTCAAAATTTCGGGATTAAAAACAGTTCGGACCGCACCGAAATATGCAAAATTTCGTATAATTTATTAACCGTGGCCACAATATGGGCTGTAATGCTAACAAAAAGAATATGGGCTCCAAAAAAACCTTAATAATTAGCAAATGGGCTGTAAATTATTAGAAATAATTGCAGATGGGCTGTATGCTGTTTTCTGCAGATTTGAGGCTTTCCTAAAAAAAGGTTGACGCACAAGCAGTGACTGTTGGATGGCCATCCAACGGCCGTCGTGCTTCTTCAATCTCTGCTTTTCCTGCTCCAGCCGCTCAAACAAGCACTGGCGGGACTGCCTGCTCCCTCCTCCCCATGGTCGGCTCTAGTGCTGCGCAGGCCTCACCGCCCCACCGTACTCCCATCGCTGGCCTAGCCATCCCTCTACTAACCCACACCTGCTGTTATTCTCCGGCGACGGCAGATGAACCAGTAAACCCTCGTACAGTCATACTCCCCTCCGCGTGGGAAACAACTGCCGAGTCTTCCCTGCCTCCGTGTCATTCCCTTCCTAGGCCTCGCCATCGTCCACCGCCCTGGTGCTCTCGGCGCGGACTGTACATGGAGAGGCCGACAGCTGGGTCCACGGCCGCACGCAAGGAAATGCCTCCTTATTACGCGCAAAATAATGATTCCTCCACCTGACATCAGGGACCCACCGAAAGGGCCTCTGTATTTCGCGAAAAAAACGTTACCGCCGCTGACAGCTCGGACCCACCAGCTATATCTTCGCACGCAAGGAAGTGCCTCCTTATTACGCACAAAAAAATGAATACTCCCCCTGTTAGCTGGGACCCAGTATAGTGGCAGGCTGACTTGTGGGCCTACTAAGTTGACGGGGACGGAGGGCTTTGTCAACTTAGTCAATATGCACGATTCTAGCTCCAGTGACCGTACGATGTCCATCCAATGGCCGTAGTGCTTCTTCAACCTCTGGTCTTCTTGCTCCAGCCGCCCAAACTAGTGCCGGTCGTGCCTCGTGCTCCTGCCTCCCGTGGCCGGCTGCGATGCCGCGGAGGCCTCACCGCCCCTACTAGTCCCACCGCTGGCCAGGCCATCCCTCTACTCACCCACACCCCCTGTTATTATGCGGCGACGGCAGCCTCACACCGCAGCGAACCAGTGAACCCTCGTACTCCTCTATGTGTGGGCATCCACTGTCGTGTCTTCCCCGGTTCCGCGTCGTCCCCTTCCTAGGCCTCGCCGTCGTCCACCGCCCTGGTGCTCTCGGCGTGGCGTGGTCAACGTGGTCAAGGAACGGCTTCCATCGGACAAGGACTGTACGTGGAGAGGCTGACAGCTGGGTCCACGGCCGCAGCAAGGAAGTGCCTGCTTATTACGTGCAAAATAATTATTCCTCCACCTGACAGCGGGTTCCCACCGGACGGGCCACCGTATTTCGCAAAAAAAAAAACGTTTGCCCCTGACTGCTGGGACCCACCAGCTACATCTTCGCACGCAAGGAAGTGCGTCCGAGCAAAAAAAACGATTCGCCCCCCTGACTGCTGGGACCCACCAGCTACATCTTCGCAGGCAAGGAAGTGCCTGACAGTCGGGACCCACCTGGTCGAAGCGTACGTAGCGTTGTCATTCTGGTCGCGAACGTGTACGTACATATATACTGGTGGATGTAGAGGCGCGCACGTGTCATAGTAGAGGCGCGTACGTGTCATAGTAGAGGCGCGCACGTAGCATGTACACGTACGTACAGCGGCCAGGGTGCAAGAAAGAAAATACGGCCACGTATGTGTACATACGGGCGGGGTCTCGAACGCCTACTCGCGCATACGTACGGCCAGGGCTCGTGTACATGGCTGGGTCGGAACGGAGAAACAGCGTCATCGTCATGTTCATGGGGAGGCAACGGAATGCGTCGTGTTCATGGGGAGGCAACGGAATGCGTCGTGTTCATCGGGAGGCAACGGAACGCGTGGGAGCCAACCGGCTGGGTCGGAACGGAATGCGTGGTCGTGTTCATCGGGAGGGATTGGACGGAACAGGCGATGGAAACGAGGCCTGGCGTACCGCACAATGGAGGAAACGGACCTCCTACGTTCGGAACGGGGGCCTGTTGATCGGGAGGGGTGTGGCGCACCGCAAAACGAAGGAAACGGACCTCCTACGGTCGGAACGGGGGTCCTATTGATCGGGAGGGGTGTGGCGTACCGCAAAACGGACGAAACAGACCTCCTACGGTCGAAACGGGGGTCCTGTTGATCGGGAGGGGTGTGGCGTACCGCAAAACGGACGAAACGGACCTCCTACGGTCGAAACAGGGGTCCTGTTCATCGGGAAGGGTGTGGCGTACCGCAAAACGGGACTAAACGGCATACTGTTCATGTCCACCGTCGACCTCCTCCAGCCTCCACGGGCTCCTGTTCATCCAGCCTCCACCGCGCGCTACTACACCGGCTACTGTTCAACCACCCCTCCACGGGCACCCCTCCATCGTCTACTGTTCATCCAGCCCTCCACACCACGGGGTCCTGTTCAACCACCCCTCCACGGCCACCCCTCCACCGTCTACTGTTCATCCATCCCTCCACCACACCACGGGGTCCTGTTCATCCAGAGGCAACGCCACCGCTCACTGTTCATCCAAACCCCCCCGCAACGCTCACTGTTCACCCCAGAGGCAGCATCGATCGGCTTCAATTAGCAGCAGTAGCGAAGGAATCGCTCGATCGGGTTTAGTTAACAGCCATCGATCGATCGCTCGGGTTCAGTAACGCGTAGCCTGCAGTGCAATCGCTAGGGTTCAGGTAGAGCCCAACGCCTCGCTCGGGTTCAGTTAGAGCCAACGCCTCGCACACACACGTGTACGCGTACGAGAGAAACGCGCATCGCTCGGCCCCCGACCTCCCACCGTAACCGGGAACTCCCCGAAATTTTCCTCGCCCTCGCTTCTACCATGGTTTTTTCCGTCATGGACGGCCCAAAGAATGTCATGCAGCTGCGTCTCCGGCCCGCCCAGGACGAAAAGCCCATTTTCTGTCATGATTTTTTGTCATAGAAGTAGGAGCCCACCACATCTATGATGATACCGGGTTTTGTCACAATTATCGTCATAGAAGTGTCATATGTATGACAGAAAAAAATTCGTTCGGCCCAAAATGTCACGGATGTGTCTTTTTTTGTAGTATGTCCAGCGGCGGCTAGGTTAGGAGCGAACCAGACTGGAGGCTGGAGCAGATGAATTGGGATTTTTCCTGCTGTTGATCGATATGGGAGGCGCTCGTTTGGGCCGCGAGCCTGCTATAGGGCCTGCCTTGCACTTATGTTATTGGCCTATCCAAATTGAAACATTTTTCTTCATTTTTTACATTGCCTGCTCGTGCGTTGGGACAAACAAAACTAGCCTGGCCCAACCTGGACGACTCAAACTAGGTGCACACTTTCGAGCCACCCGAGGCTGCCGCCCATACCAGCCCCTATGGTGGCGTCGCCCCTTTTTGCGTGTATGATAAGGGTAGTGAAAAATATTCTAGTGGTGCTTTTGATTTACCCACAGAATGGTTGAATTGCTTGTTTCTATGAACTGAGTTCGCCAATAATGTAAAGGATGCCAGTCTTTTCATCCTATTGTAGATTGCTTAGATCTCGATATGCCAAAAGTAATCGCATGAAATATACAGTAAAAGCCAGTGTGATGTGTGTGGCTACAACTAGTCTGACTACAGGTCCTCATATAACATATCAAGGACGCACCATCTTACCAGATTAACCATTCGGCTTACCAATGCAGTGTGGGAAAAAAGAAGTATTGGGACTGCGTATCCAAGCAATTGATGCCATGGACTCCTTCGTACAACCTTGTAAGCGAAAAAGAAGTTGCAGTGTGCCTGTACAAAGAACTAGCGTAAGTTCAGTTACCTGCTTCTCGGAATTTTAGTTAGCCACTTATTGCAAAATTGTTCAATTATGTTGCTTGGCTTAATTTAGTTTGCTACTGATTACATAATGCCACAGCTTGTTAATCCTATTATAGACTGCACCTATCTATGTGTTTGATACTTACTGTTAAGAATTTCCTGTTTGCCTGAACTTAAATAGCTACTTGTTTGTTTAACTGCTTTGCTGCTGCAACAACGGGTTACAATGATGTTAATAACTACTTTTCAGCATCGAATTGAAACTCTTTAATTCCTTGTTTATTTAACTGGTTTGCTGTTATAACTCCCAGTTGAGATGTTTTGCTAACTTCAACTTTTCTGAATCCAATCGGAACTTTAATGGCAAAACAGGTTAGCCCAAGATCAAAGAGCGAGGTCCCCATGGACATTGTATCATCCCACAGCAGTGGCACCGGCCCAATCGTGCATTATGAATTGCCAACTGCTGATGCTCTAGAGGCTAAACTAGTGGTAGAAAGAGATTCTGCTTCTCCACTTAGAGATGAAGTTGACATGTTGAGGAAGCAAACAGCACAATCAGTAGCAGTACTCAAGACAACCATTAAATATTTGGTGGATTTCAAAACGAAGCAAGCTGAGACTGACCACATTCTTAAGGTCCTGCAGGGAAAAAGGAAATTAAATTCCCACTTGGTAAATCATAGGTGAAATGTTCTTTCCATCGTTGAATAACCTTTGTGTTGTTTGTTCATGTAATCAATCAAACCATTTGTTTTAGAGATCATGTAATAATTGTTTTTTGTTTTTTGGTTTGTAATTTTATTTGAGCACAAGTCTGTATTAATTGATAAGACTCGGAGACATATCATTTTGATTGATGTGCCAGACCTACAAATATGCCAATCGGGTTGAATGTGCATTCAGCAATAATAGTAGTATAGATGGACCGTAAGTGGCACGCATTGGAAAGAGCCAAGATGCTGTAGTAGCTTGGCTAAAAATAGGATGCTGTTGTTGCAAAGAAAAGTACATCGGCCTGGCTTATGTATGTTAGTTGATATTATTGATCTATATACTCTATAAGTGTTTATATGTTTGTTAGTTCTATACATTCTTGGTTGATTGACTCGATATTTGAATCTTGATACATCGCTTGTATACATATCTAAATGGGAGTACACATTATGCTGCGTGTGACATTTGAGTTGGACATGAAGTGTTCCAAATATTCGAATTCACCTTAAACTAGATTCTAGCTTCTGAATTTGAGTATCGGCATTTGTAAACCATATTCATATATGACAGTGGAATACATCTTTGTCGTCCTTTTGAAGATATATAAAAACACATAGAATGATTTATAAAGATTCATATAGGAATACAAAATGGATTCGAATTTAGTTGCCAGGGTAAACGTGGATGCTTATTGTCCCAAAATTCAAAATAAGCGGTAAAATGTCCACTCCCACGTCGGCTGCCCGAAGCCAAGTGTTTGGGAGATGGAAATTACTATCTACCCATTACACGGACAATCCATCGGCCCGATTTCCACTGCTCTAAATAGGGGTAGGATAGTAACTTCAATTAGTTGTGACACGACCGCCTCTGAGCCCATTCCGACACGGTGGGCACCAAACATGGGCGGCAAAACACATTTGATTCAAGCTCGTCCGAAAGACCTCTG
The DNA here is from genome assembly GCF_002575655.3 of Aegilops tauschii subsp. strangulata. Classification (NCBI taxonomy): domain Eukaryota; kingdom Viridiplantae; phylum Streptophyta; class Magnoliopsida; order Poales; family Poaceae; genus Aegilops; species Aegilops tauschii. The sequence goes on from NC_053035.3 coordinate 74,664,676, forward strand.
GTTCTCCCTCCATTTCCCCATTCATACATGGTGGGCGGCAAAACAAACTCGACTCGACCGAAATCGATGTAGGCAAATATTTTCAATAGGGGCAGGTTTGTAACTTCACTCAGACATGACACAACCGCCCTACCTGTCAGCCCTGTTCATACACCGTGGGCGCCAACCATGGGCGCCAACCACCCTCTCCTCGCCCGAAATCGCTCTGGGCAAATATTGGCGAGATGCGAGATTACCGTCGTATCCCCAACCGACGAGACGTCCAAATTTTAAACGGGGGCTAAGTTCGTAACTTTCCCATATTTCAGACAGGCGCATCCCAAAAACATGGTTCCCCATACCTCTCCCTCCATTTTCCCATTCATACACTGTCCGCGCTAGAACACCATCCCCACACCAGCCTCCGTCCGCCACCCCATCCATCGCCGCCGTCCTCCACCACATCCATCGCCGCGTCCTCCACCACATCCATCGCCACCGTCCTCCACCATGCTGGAGCGCCTACCAAGACCGCGTCATCCACTGCTAGAGATGGACATTTCTCATCCACGGCGACGGACCAAGAGCCTTGCATCACGTAATCTCGCTTCATCGGCTTTGCCGGGGCCGCTCACACGACCTTCTCTTCCACCACAACGGGACTTATCCCCCGATGCACCCGTCTACCATCGCAGATCTGCTTCAACGCCACCGACAGCCATCGCACCCCCGATGCCTACACGGCGCCGCAAGAGAGGTGGTACTTCATATCTCCTCAACTTTTTGATCTCAACCAGAATTGATCTTAACTTGGTTACTCTACTTTCTTTTCAGCTCTTAGAATTTAGTTCTTAGTTTGAAGCAAACAATGGCTGCTAAATATCATTTCTCTGGTTTCCCCCTTTTATGATCACTATACAATCAGAATACGTGCTTCGTGTCATAATAGCACTGCTCGACCCATCAAGCTAAACAAGCTTAGTTGTTCAAATACGAATATGATATTATTAAAACAGATTCATTTAATTGGTCAGCTAAATGTTCCTAAATTAGTTTCGAAAATGCATGTTCACCGCTCGGGTGTGTATCTCTACAGGGTGCCCACGGTGGGCCGGCCCACCCTAGGATTTTGGGTCATCCCAGGCCCCGATTCCCCTCTGTTCTGCTGCGCGCTTCCGATCTCTACTCGCCCCCAGCCGCCTGCCTCACCGGCGACTTGCCGTCCCGGACGGCATGACTCTAGGAGGAGACGGCGGACTAACAGGAGGTCAGGAGCCGCTCGTCCAACAGCATTACCGCTGCCCGGGCGCGCCGTCGTGCCTACCTTCCCAGTCCGTTCAGGGCTCAGGCATGCAGCACCCACTAAGCCAACCCGATTTATCCTGAGATAAGTCCTCAACTCTTAGCAGCCACTCCTCATCACCCATTTTCTAATTGATTCATTACTCATTAGGCAGGACTGTCATTAGGGTTTGTTGTGTGCTCAGTGCTACCTACACTTAATGGTTCTGATGTATTTCGGTAATCTTTAGTACCTGTAAAGTTCACAGGGTTTTCAAAATTCCGGCCCTAGGAACAGACACTAGTCATTTTGGATTGTTGGTCGTAGTGACATTGACCCAGATTACTACTGCAAGCCAAGTTTGTTGACAATTTTACTTGTCTTTCTTACTCATTCAATATAATGTCCAATTATTCACGTCAATTAGTTGCAAACAATAAGTGCTAGACAAACTTCTTGCTTCAGATTTTGGACGGTCTCTTACTGCAGTTACAATTCTACATACTTGTCCTAGTAAGCTCACAAGTAAATGATTGATTCACTACATCTACGCTTGCCTTGTCATATTTGTTGTCAATATTCTTTTAGGGTGGACCACCCTGTTTCTAAATATTGCAACCGTAGACATGAGTGAATAGTATTTCTCTATGTGATCTCTTCCATCATGTGTGGGAAACGAACACTGCATTGCATAGAAAGAAAGTGTCATTTCCAGCTTTTACATAGGCTTCGATCTTTTACATGGAATACAATCTGCCTACTTGCTTTGTGTCGCACTACCAACACTCCACCCTTGAAGCTAAACATTATGCCACTCATAATTCCTTAGTTTATTTGTTCAAATACGAATTTCATATGACTCTAATGTTCCTAGTTTTGAAATGTGTGTCTGCCTGTTATAGAGACATAAGGGGTTTGTATTTCTATGTGTGGTCTGGTCAGCACGGTTGGGGGTGAACTTTGCATATGCAGGGGTTTATAGGGAGACACTCTTCGAGTTGAATCCGCAATGCATTCCATAGATAATCTGACTACTTTTTATGTTTTCATGAATCTCAGATTCTGAACAACATCATAAGCGCGCATGAAAAGAATAAAGCAGAACAATGCCATGGCTGTCAAACTTGGCATTAAGGGACTGAAATCAAGTCTGGATGCAATGCAATGCAAACGCTCTCCACCTACAGATTAATGCTCAGAATATGATCCTAACAGTGATTCTGAGCTAGAGGGAGACCTAAGTCAATGTAGCTCCCTAGTGGACGAGTCAGAGGAAGATGCCCTAACTTATTCACCCATCAAGGTGCTTTCTCTAACTTTCCAAGGTTATATTTGTCGCACATATCTTGCAACTGATGATTTGCATTGCTTCTACTTTGTTGAACTGCCAGTAGCTTAGTTTACACATCGTGTATGTGAATACGCCCTGCCTATCCATTTTTAGTACATATTCCATCTGTCATCATACCATATTTATCCATTCAAATGTTGTTCTTGTGTATCAGACGTTCAAAAGGAAGAGGGCGATTGCTGATCGTGGAGGAGCATAAGCAAAGTATTTGGAAAAGGTAGTGGCACCTGATAAATCAAATAGCCCATTAGGTGTAGTTGCAATATCACCTGACCCACAAAACAACCCAACTCTAGCAGACTCTAGCCCTCCTACACTGGTCATTTCTGATGCCCCAACTCAGCAGACCCCAACTGCATCACACATTATGATTATGCCAGTTGACATAGCACCAGCTCTACAATGCAAAACCCCCATTCCAGCAAAGAGTACACCAAATCCAGTTGCCAAATCCCTTTTCGAACCAGAGAGAGCCCCAATTGTGGCAAATAGGAACCCTGTTCCATTTCTTCCCAGTTTAGAAGACAAAGCTTATATTGTTGTCAGGAACTTTGTGCGCATCTTTCCTTCATGGAAAGATTATACCGCAGACACAGAACAATTTCCAGTCTTCCTCCGCAACTAACGCGTAAGTAATGTACTAATGTTATTCATGGTCATTACTGCATATGTTTCTGCTGACAAAAGACACAAGATTTCATTCTTTTAAATAAGCGAGGACCAAACTGGATTGTGAAGACAAGCAAGGGTTGGTTGCACTTTTCAAGCACTTGTTGATGAAGTATCGTTCCTACCTGAGGCAAGCGCACTTCAATGGCAAGCCTGTAAACGAAATTTCTATAAAGTCTCCAGTGCTACATTTATCCGACGGTGACTGGAATAATCTTGTTACACATTGGTCTCGGCTGCAGCGTAAGGTACTATCTATGATATCACATCACAATTTGAACTACTTTTCTGCATTTGCCTTAACGTCTCACTTGTACGAAAACTGTTAGCAGAAGAACATTCATTCTCAAGGGACCACAGAATCTCGCAACTATACTGCACACTTCATTGCTCTTGTGAGTACCTCTTGCCCTGTATGACCATACTTACTTTCATAGCTGTTTGATTATGTAGCATCACTGCACATGTTAGCCTCGTTATCGTCCATTTGGTGGACATTATAAGATCCGTATGGACTCTTACATAAATTTAGAATCAACCCAATGCTTTTGAAGAGGTTTAGCTCTGCAGTCCTCTTGTAAGGACTGAACGTCGTCTATCATTGTACTTACATTAACAGCTACTCCCTCCGTCCCATAATATAAGAACGTTTTGTACAGTACACCAGTGTTCAAAATACTCTTGTATTATGGGAAGAGGGATTGGTTGATTGTGTAGCATTCTGCATCTTATCTCCCTCGCCCACCATTTACTAAAAAAGATCAGATCTATATTTAATCTTACCAAAAAGTAGAATACACAGACAATGCCAGTGCAGAAGTGTAGCCCATTGCTCTTGTCAGTACATTTTGTCCTGTAACGCTTGTACTTCCAGGGATTGGTAGTTGATTATGTAGCATCAATCTGCATCTTATCTTCATTATCCTCTATCCCTTCCAGTATTATCATATCTATAATTACTCTCTACAAAATGTAGAGTACATGCAATGCTTTTGAAGAAGATTCTGTGCTGAAATTCTTGAGTTATCCCTCCCTTGACATGGAGAAGGGCATTATAAAGCCGGTGTTAACTATTAATGTAAGCCAGTCCTTCTAAAGCCTTTATCCTCAACTGCTGTTTAATTTGCTCATACTCCCTATCGTTTACTGCTGTTTAGTTTGCTGTTTCTACCAAAATGCATGTTCGCAAGAACCGTAAGTTCTAAGTTTTACTTGTAAAACCAAATTCCTTATTCATACCATGCACATTACTCAATACTCCCTATATGTATGCTTGTTTTGTGGATCTATAATCCAGTTTGTGGTGAAGCAGCCCACATTTGCACCTTGTCATCTCCTGTTTTATCTTACTGATGTGGCTGATGATATGAACAATATGCCATGCACATTAACCAAATAGATACAATGATTTTCTTAGCCCTTCATCTATGCTTGTTATGTTGACATGGTAATCCAGTAGTGTGGTGAAGCTCCCCGCATTATGAACAATGCCAAATTATGCTATTGATATTTTGAACTTACTCTTTATTTTCTAATTTGAAATTGGATGGAATTGACAGCACAGTTATCATCTTTGTTTATACACGTGCAAAACCTGTCATCTCTCTACTTTGTTTCAAGGTGATATGCCTGATGGCATGCACAAGTCTGCTGAAGGCTGTGAGACAAACCCAACATATATTGCAGCAAAGAAGGCAAAACATCTTGAAGATAGCGAGACAACCCCAAAGTCTTGTCTTGATGCAGTGTTCAAGTTACTTGAGACTAGCAGTCAGACAAGCTCACATAATTCGTTGTCTAAATTAGTTCGACTTCTTCAGTCCCAAGTTCTAGCAGAAAGGCATTTTGCAACTCAACTTTGACTTGAAGTCCTATCTCTAAGAAAGATTGCGGAGAACACCAATGAGAACCTCATTGCTAAACAGCTACACCTGGAAGCTATGACCGACATGCTAGGACGGTCTCACAGCCTTGCTCAGCAGTTCCCGCGCAAGGCTAACCTTTCTTGAACTGTCTTGGAAGTGGTCTCGGTTCAGTATTATTTTGTTACGCTGCAATGGTGCCCAGTTTTTGTAATCTGCTTCTTCGTTGCGCTTTATGATCACTGGTGGCGAACTTCGATGCCCAGTGGATGTAATATACCATAAATCCTTTATTGTATACTGTAGGTTTATTCTTAGTTACTATGCCGTAATTTCTTTATTATAGAGTAGGTTTGTTCTTAATTCCTACTAGTTACTGCCATCATTCGCTATCTGAAAAAAATCAGATGTAGTCGACCGGGCCGAAACATTCGCCTCTAACGGGCCTGGTGTTTAGCGGGCCACAATTGGGCTGGCTTGCATCTTTCTTGGGCCCGAATGATTGGGACCTTCACACTTTGCGCGAGGCCCACAACTTACACCGGCCTATATTTCAGTTGGGCCTTTTGTGGACCCAGCGCTTAGTTTGGCCCAGGTAGCGTTGGGCCATTAACAGGCTGAATATTCTGGCCTGTTACGGCCCAGATGAAACCATGGGCCTTTAGCAGGCTGAAATGCATATTGGGCCTCAATTTTCACTAGTCGTCGACGGGCCTTCAGCAGGCTGAAATGTAGACCGGGCCTTTTTGGGCCCAGTTATATCACGGGCGGTTACCAGGCCGAAACATATCTCGGGCCTTAGTTGGCCCACTCATATCATGGGCGTTTAAGAGGCCGAAAGCTTAGCACAGACATCAACGGGCCAAATTATGCAACAAGCCTTTAACAGGCCCAAAGTCACGTTGGGCTTAACTGTTGCCACCTTTATCACGGGCCGTTAGTGGGCCTGATGTCCCGTCAGACCATATATGGCCCATGGACAGCACGGGCCATTCCCAGGCTGAAGCGGGCTGAAATGGGCCCATGTCTACATCAGGCCTCTAACAGGCCGAAAGTCACTGGGCTATAATTGGGCCCAAATATTCGGCGAACAATTAACGGGCCAGATCTGGCTTCGGTCCGTAAATGGGCCCAAATATTTGGCGAACAATTAACGGGCCAGATCTGGCTTCGGGCCGTTATTGGGCGGGCCCACTAGTACCTGAGTAAGTACTACGGGCCTTTGACTGGGCCGGCCTTTTAACCTATATGGGCCTCTGTTGGGCCGTGCCACGTGTCGACGTATCATAGGCGCTTTGGGTCCAATGAGTGGATGACATCTGTCCCAACGGTGAGCCTACACGTGTTTCCTCCAGCCAATGATGATTTTACACGTGGAAAATCCCCATTGGTCGGGGCTGTTAACGGGTTATCGGATCCAAAACCAGACCAGATAGCTTAACGGCGTTCCGTTACGGTGGATGCCACGTGTCCGTCACCCATGACGAAAGCACTTCAGTGATGCGTGATTTATCATCATGGAAGTGGGCACTTCCGTGATGATAATTTTGGTAATGTCATGGAACACTTCTACGACAGCACATGTATGACTATCTTGATTCTGTCATAAATTTGTCATGGATGTACATGCATGACAGAAAACGTGACCAACTATGACAAAGACGTATCATCACGGAAGTGTATTTTTTTGTAGTGCATGTATGAAAGAATTATGAATGGTGGCTTTGCCACAAATACGATGTCAACTACATGATCATGCAAAGCAATATGACAATGATGGAACGTGTCATAATAAACGGAACGGTGGAAAGTTGCATGGCAATATATCTCGGAATGGCTATGGAAATGCCATGATAGGTAGGTATGGTGGCTGTTTTGAGGAAGGATATGTGGTGGGTTTATCGTACCGGCAAAAGTTGCGCGGTACTAGAGAGGCTAGCAATGGCGGAAAGGTGAGAGTGCGTATAATCCATTGACTCAACATTAGTCATAAAGAACTCACATACTTATTGCAAAAATCTATTAGTCATCAAAACAAAGTACTACGCGCATGCTCCTATGGGGATAGATTGGTAGGAAAAGACCTTCGCTCGACCCCGACCACCACTCATAAGGAAGACAATCAAAAAATATATCATGCTCCAACTTCGTCACATAACGGTTCACCATACGTGCATGCTACAGGAATCACAAACTTTAACACAAGTATCCAAATTCACAACTACTCACTAGCATGACTCTAATATTATCATCCTCATATCTCAACACAATCATAAGGAATCAAACTTCACATAGTATTCAATGCACTTTATATGAAAGTTTTTATTATATCCCTCTTGGATGCCCATCATATTGGGACTAAATTCATAACCAAAGCAAATTACCATGCTGTTCTAAAGACTCTCAAAATAATATGAGAGTTCATCTATTTCTTCAAAATAAAACTACCGTCGTGCTCTAAAAGATATAAGTGAAGCACTAGAGCAAACGACAAACTACTCCAAAAGATATAACTAAAGATCAACGAGTAGTTGAATAATTATGTAACTATGTGAAGACTCTCTAACATTTAAGAATTTCAGATCTTGGGATATTATTAAAACAGCAAGCAAAACAAAATAAAATAAAATGACGCTCCAAGCAAAACACATATCATGTGGTGAATAAAAATATGGCATCAAGTAAAGTTACCTATGAACGAAGACAAAAGAGGGGATGCCATCCGGGGAATCCCCAAGCTTAGGCTCTTGGTTGTCCTTGAATATTACCTTGGGGTGCCTTGGGCATCCCCAAGCATGGCTCTTGCCACTCCTTATTCCATAGTCCATCGAATCTTTACCCAAAACTTGAAAATTTCACAACACAAAACTCAACAGAAAACTCGTAAGCTCCGTTAGTATAAGGAAATAAAATCACCACTTTTTGTACTGTTGTGAACTCATTCTAAATTCGTATTGGAGTAATATATCTACTGTATTCCAACTTCTCTATGGTTCATACCCTCCGATACTACTCATAGATTCATCAAAATAAGCAAACAACACATAGAAAACAGAATCTGTCAAAAATAGAACAGTCGGTAGTAATCTGTAACTCCAAAAATCCTACCAAATTAGGAAAACCTGAGCAATTTGTGTACCAATACATAGAAAAAAGAATCAGATCAAAAGCACGTTTTTGTGAATTATCAAAACTAATTTACTGGGTGCAAAAGTTCCTGATTTTCAGCAGGATCAACACAACTATCACCGTAAGCTATCCTAATGGTCTAACTTGGCGCTTTATTGAAAAAAAATCTATAAAACATGATTACTACAGTATCATAATCATGTGAACACACAAAAACAAAGGGTAAATATTGGGTTGTCTCCCAACAAGCACTTTTCTTTAATGCCTTTTTAGCTAGGCATGATGATTTCAATGATGCTCACATGAAAGATAAGAATTGAAACACAAAGAGAGCATGAAGCATATGACTAACACATTAGTCTAACCCACTTCCTATGCATAGGTATTTTGTGAGCAAATAATTTATGGGAACAATAATCAACTAGCATAGTAAAGCAAAACAAGCATAACTTCAAGATTTTAAGCACATAGAGAGGAAACTTGATATTATTGCAATTCCTACAAGCATATATTTCTCCCTCATAATAATTTTCAGTAGCATCATGAATGAATTCAACAATATAACCATCACATAAACCATTATTTTCATGACGCACAAGCATATAAATTTTTCTACTCTCCACATAAGCAAATTTCTTCTCATCAATAGTAGTGGGAGCAAACTCAACAAAATAACTATCATGTGAGGCATAATCCAATTCAAAATTAAAATCATGATGACAAGTTTCATGGTTATCATTATTCTTTATAGCATACGTGTCATCACAATAGTCATCATAGATAGCAACTTTGTTCTCATAATCAATTGGAACCTCTTCCAAGATAGTGGAATCATTACTAAATAAAGTCATGACCTCTCCAAATCCACGTTCATCAATATAATCATCATAAATAGGAGGCATGCTATCATCATAATAAATATTCTCATCAAAACTTGGGGGACTAAAAATATCATCTTCATCAAACATAGCATCCCGAAGGTTGTGGCTTTGCATAACATTAGCATCATGGATATTCAAAGAATTCATACTAACAACATTGCAATCATGCTCACCATTCAAAGATTTAGTGCCAAACATTTTAATGCATTCTTCTTCTAACACTTTGGCACAATTTTCCTTTCCATCATTTTCACGAAAGATATTAAAAAGATGAAGCATATGAGGCAACCTCAATCCATTTTTTTGTAGTTTTATTTTATAGACTAAACTAGTGATAAAACAAGAAACTAAAATATTCGATTGCAAGATCTAAAGATATACCATCAAGAACTAACCTCCCCGGCAACGGCGCCAAAGAGCTTAGTTGACGGGGTGTTAGTGCCGCTTACCAAGCCTCCCCGGCAACGGCGCCAGAAAAGAGCTTGATGTCTACTACACAGCCTTCTTCTTGTAGATGTTGTTGGGCCTCCAAGTGCAGAGGTTTGTAGGATAGTAGCAAATTTCCCTCAAGTGGATGACCTAAGGTTTATCAATAAGTGGGAGGCGTAGGATGAAGATGGTCTCTCTCAAACAACCCTGCAACCAAATAACTAAGAGTCTCTTGTGTCCCCAAGACACCAAATAAAATGGTAAATTGTATAGGTGCACTAGTTCAGCGAAGAGATGGTGATACAAGTGCAATATGGATGGTAGATATATGTTTTTGTAATCTGAAAATATAAAAACAGCAAGGTAAGTAATGATCAAAGTGAGCAAAAATGGTATTGCAATGCGTTGAAACAAGGCCTAGGGTTCATACTTTCACTAGTGCAAGTTCTCTCAACAATAATAACATAATTGGATCATATAACTATCCCTCAACACGCAACAAAGAGTCACTCCAAAGTCACTAATAGCGGAGAACAAACGAAGAGATTATTGTAGGGTAGGGAACCACCTCAAAGTTATCCTTTCTGATCGATCTATTCAAGAGTCCGTAGTAAAATAACATGAAGCTATTCTTTCCGTTTGATCTATCCTAGAGTTCGTACTAGAATAACACCTTAAGACACAAATCAACCAAAACCCTAATGTCACATAGATACTCCAATGTCACCTCAAGTATCCGCGGGTATGATTATACAATATGCATCACACAATCTCAGATTCATCTATTCAACCAACACAAAGAACTTTAAAGAGTGCCCCAAAGTTTCAACCGGAGAATCAAGACGAAAACGTGTGCCAACCCCTATGCATAAGTTCACAAGGTCACAGAACCTGCAAGTTGATCACCAAAACATACATCAAGTAGATCACGTGAATATCCCATTGTCACCACAGATAAGCACATGCAAGACATACATCAAGTGTTCTCAAACCCTTAAAGACTCAATCCAATAAGATAACTTCAAAGGGAAAACTCAATCCATAACAAGAGAGTCGAGGGGGAGAAACATCATAAGATCCACCTACAGTAGCAAAGCTCGCGGTACATCAAGATCGTGCCAAATCAAGAACACGTGAGAGAGAGAGAGATCAAACACATAGCTACTGGTACATACCCTCAGCCCCGAGGGTGAACTACTCCCTCCTCGTCATGGAGAGCGTCGGGATGATGAAGATGGCCACCGGTGAGGGATCGGGTACCGGAAAAGGGTCCCGGTTGGTTTTTGGTGGCTACAGAGGCTTGCGGCGGCGGAACTCCCGATCTAGGTTTCTTTTCGGGGGTTTCTGCATTTATAGGAATTTTTGGCGTCGGTCTCACGTCAAGGGGGGTCTCCGAGTCATCCACGAGGCAGTGGGCGCGCCCAGGGGGGTAGGGCTCGCCCTCCACCCTCGTGGATGGCTCGGGACTCTTCTGGCCCAACTATTTTACTCCAGGGGCTTCTTTTGGTCCATAAAAAATCATCAAAAATTGGCACGTCAATTGGACTCCGTTTGGTATTCCTTTTCTGTAAAACTCAAAAACAAGGAAAAAATAGAAACTGGCACTGGGCTCTAGGTTAATAGGTTAGTCCCAAAAATCATATAAAATAGCATATAAAACATCCAAGATTGATAATATAATACCATGGAATAATAAAAAATTATAGATACGTTGGAGACGTATCACTAGTCCATACCCCCTCCTTTCCGGTTAATATGGCTTAATCTTTTTTGTGGGTAAATGAGAGAGCTTTATTCATATATAAGCATTCTTAGGACGATCAGCCAAGAGACTCGTCACTAGGAAGTGAGGTACCCCGCAAAAAAAGAAAAAGGAAGCGAGGTGTTTCATCAAGCCAGTTCTCGGCCACATTCAAAGTGCAGCAAGCACGGTTCGCACAAAGATGCGCCGCAAGGTTTGCTGACCTGTTTACATTCTGAATAACAAAAAAGAGGAAATATTACCGAGCGCTCCTATTTGTAACAGGATATGAGCGAGAATTGTGGCGAGTGTTCCATGCAATCGACTTCCATTATCACATGCGAGAACCCTCGAAGAGAACCAAATGTGTTGAAGATTGCTTTATCACATTTTAAAAATATAATAAGAGTGCAGACGCTCCTCCATCCGGTTCCTAGTAGTATAGTACATACCTCTATAGTAGTAGTACTAGTACTAGTAAACTTTGCGCTTGGTTGTTCGCCTCTTTGGGAAGTCGAACAACAATAGTACTAGTATAGTGTATGCTTCTGGAAATCTGACACCGAATTAACTGTTGCACGTCCACCGCCTGATTGAGGGAGAGCTTGCATTAGTCAATAGTTTCTCCTTGTCCTGCGAGCCACCGCGCGCAAGCTTCTCCCGCCCTGCAAGCTTCTCCTCGTTCGGCAAGTTGACGGGACACAAAAAAGTAATGCTAGTCCATACTACCTCCTTCCGGTTAATATGGCTTAATTTCAAACGAGATAAATACATTGTCTGTCACTGTATATTTGTAAAAATACGGTCAGTGGACTTCATAATACGGTCATTGCGCTCAATATATATATTTTCCGGTGTTTATACGGTCACTAGCTCACCCTGGCTGAGTATGTGTGTGCATGCATGTGTAGGTTGAGCACTTGAGCGTGACCGTGTGTGTTCCGTCGTGTGCTCGCACATGCATGCATTAGGGCGTCGCGTGCGTTTTTGTGTCCATGTGTACGTGTGACTGTTGCATGCATGCACGAGGTTGTAGTCCCTCACATTCACATGTTCATAAGTCAATGCTTTGTCAAAACGTTGCATGCAAGGTTTAATCATTCGTTTTTCACGCATGCATTCCCGATATTAATACGTTGGTAAAGACAATTTCTTGAGGAAAACGAGCCCATGAATTGAGTACAAAGGGGACCAATAAGCCAGGACGGAGGGAGTACCAGTAGTGAACCGGAAGGAGGGAGTAGATACTAGTAGTACAGCACTGCAACGTGCAGTAAAATTCCTCTATGCGCATCCTGTCTATGTGTCATGCAAGAAAATTGAGATAAGTACAAGTGAGACTCAGGAACGGTCATACACGTAGGGGGAGTATGTGTAGGGGCCACTAAGGAGCAGTCAAATCACACAGTAAGTTAGTCGGAAGAAGCAACCATCATTTCACTGTTCAATGAAACGTACGCAATATAAAATGGTTGATATGGAGAGAAAAAGAAAACCACTATATATACACTAGCAGGAGCCTAAGCTACAAGCCTGCTTGCTTGGGTTGCTCTCTTCACAAGCATAGAACGATGGTGGTCACACCGCTGGTCACATATCCGGCCTGATCCCGCCGCTGGGGGGAGGGAACAATGTTCTGCGTAGACGCGGTCGACGTCGGCGAGGGAGAAAACCCATAGTCGGTGCGTCCAACCCGCCCTTCAAGCTACAGCCCGACTTCCCAGGTAGTAGTACATCTTCCTTTTGGAGCCGGCTTGCTCCACTGCCGCAGCTCCCCACGTAGCTCCATCTCCATGTCGATCTTTCTCTACTTCTACCGGCTTCTATTTGTGATGAGTTTATGTCTCATGAACTAGTGCTAGTACTATTATTCTAATCACACTTCTTCAATATCTTTGCCATCAGGGATGCTTAGCTCGATTTTAGTGGAACTGCACAAAAGCATCATATGATCCGAGGGTGCCAGTCGTCTTTCCTTTGGCAGGTTCTACCTAGCCTGGAAATTAAATCATGTTTAGGGTTTAGGGTTTAAGTCGTAGTGACCCCATCAGTAGTTTTTCTTTTGTACACGCTCTCACAACTTTTGTCTTTAGTTGTGAAGTAAAAATTGGTTATGATCTGTGAATCATTGAGATGCATCAGCATGCATGTTAGTTTTCCTTTGTATTTGATGGAATGTTGTAACGGGGCAACCTTGGAGTAGGAATGAAAATGGAGTGGAAAGTTTCCGTTTTTTCGAAGAGAAAATGGAAACAGGGAGAAACCAATGTTTCGTTTCATTGGATCGCGCCATCAAGCAAAACCAACGTTTAAATCATGCCTGTCGCGTTCGTGTCTCACCCTCCTCCACGGCTCCACCCACATGGTCGCTCGGCATGCCACTCACCGCAAACCGAGTATACGATAACTTTCCTGCCTGCTTGTCGATGGATCGCGCCATGGAGTACTAGCACTACTGGAAGAGATTGACGAGTTGGGGGGGACAGCTAGCTGTAGCACGGACTCCCAAGAACTTTTTACATGCATGTTGTGGCCGGCTATTGTGACCTTTGAACGTGGAGCAGTCGCGTGCACCAGGAAGCGGCACGGGCGACGCTCTCTCAGCCGGCGCGCCGCTTCAATGCCGGTGCCAGTGAGAGGTCGCCTCCGCTCTGGCCGGGCATGAATGCGGCACTGACCGTTTCGGGTAGGAAGCATGCGCGGGTGATGAAGAGGGTTCGGGTTGGTCAGGAGCGGGCGTCGCAGCGGTCCGGATGCCCGCAAACAAGAGATGTTGTATGTTAATATTGCAGCGTCTATAATTAACAACGTAAATAATGTGCCAGTTGGACAAATATGATTGGAGATGGAGATGGAGAGAATTTTACCTGAACACGGATATGCATGTCTATGTCTATGTCTGTGTGCGCGATGACTCTTGCGACCTGGAAGCGGGGGCGTGTTTTTGATCGAGTTTTCTTTCTTGGTCAGTTTTCGTTTCTTTTTTCCGGGAACACGCGTATTCTATTTAAAACCACTGCTATGGAGAGATTTTTTTACTCCATTGTATATACAGCCTCTTGTTTGATAGGGTTTCCCGCGTCTCGCTCTCTCACCCTCTCCATATCAAAACAAGATGACAGTGTCCACTCTATCTCTCTCCTCACCGGTGGTCACAGATCCGGCCCAATCCCATCCGCCACGGGAGGTGAGGAGGTGCAGCGTTGACATTGTCGCCGTCGGCGATGGAGGAAGCCGATGCGCACCGTCCTCTTGGAGCGGGCGCTGGCGTGGATGAAGGTCCTCCGCACCCTTGTTCGCTGCCGTCGTGTTGGCAGATCTCGCCCGCCCGCCTAAGCGACATCTCGCCCACCTGAGGTATAACTTCTTGTACTGGTCCAGCTCCCCAGGTCACTACATGCGGGTTTTCTTCTATGCGACTACTCCCCAGCTCCCCATGTATAGTAGCTAGGGTTCGTTGGCTGGTCCAACATCACCTACTATTATAGAGGAAATGCCACTCGAAAAGTTGTCCTGATTTATGCCTCGGCGGAGGTATACATGTTGTTTCGCCAAAAAGTACATGGTGGTTGTGTGGTCATTGTCCATATGCTCCTATTGCTGCTGCTAATCTAATACTATCACTGGTTAAATGAAGAAATACTTTTTTTCTCGGGTATCCTGGTTTAGTTCCCATCAAGATAATCATGATGCTTCTATTTGTTGCTGTACTTTTCATTAATAACAACACTATATCCCTTTTTATATTTTTGCAAACAGTGATGTGTATCTCCATACCCGGGCATGTCTTCCTCAATTTTAGTGGAACTGCACAAAATTGGATGGCCATTGTTGTTCCGCCTAACTGTCCTCTACCACGTGGTTCTTCCTTCCTCGAGCTTGATTAATGAGAAGAAACACACCACAGTGAGGATTTGTCGAACTTCATAGGTGCCTCACCCAAACTTGATGCCAAATGGATGATGCATCACCATGATGACCTATCGATGCTCATGGTTGCGCCTCATGGTTGTGTCGGCTGGTGAAGCTGATCGATTTTTGACAAAAAACAAACTGTCTTCCATCAGTGCTCTTTGCTTGGTTGCGTTGGAGACGCAGTCGTCCTTAACGTTGGTGCAATTTTATCACACAATAGGCTATGAACCAAATGTTTCCTCGAAGAAGGCTCGATGTTGCTACTAAGAGCATAAGTTTTGTATTGATTTCTAAGCCTTCTCACAACTTTGTCTTCAGCCCCCCTGTAATTTTATTTGTCCAGCGATTAACTTTGATTGAACAAATGGTGTGGACTAAAAACCCGGATGGACGTAGTAGCCCTCCATTTTTATTTACTCTGCATATTAGATTTGACTGAACTCAAACTTTGTAAAGTTTGACCAAGTAAACCATAATTATTGAGAGAGGGCAAACTATACATACTCTCAAACCTTTCCGATAATTGAAATTAAAATTCTTTATTTGTACACACTCTCACACGTTTCCGATAATTTGGCACATGTGTGGTTGTTCACTTAAGGGGGGGTAGTGTACCGCACGTGAAGGACAGGAAGTGCGACCAGGACGCGGGATCATTTAGTTCATCGGAAGTAGTAGTAGTTTTCTTCACTGGTACATTAAATAAAGAGTTTCGTTTTGTACTTACACAATTTAAAACGATTGTTATGGAGAGAATAAGAAAACCGCTTTGCTATATATTAGTAGTATACACGAGTACTATATGGATGCAGCTTCATTGACTTAGTGCACCTGCCTTTGGGTGTATGACAGGTGGGCCCAAAATGTGGCTGGCCCACCTGTCATACAGCCAAAGGCAGGTGCAGTTAAGGCACCGGAGCTCAGTCCGTAATACAGTATATATGTAGTACACTATATAAGATGGAGCCTCAGCGCTTGTTCGCTAGGGTTTGCACTCTCCACACTCTCGCCGCACTACATATATATATATACACACATGCTGGAGGCTCAGCGTTCCTTTGCTAGGGTTTGCTGTATTCACAGTCTCTCACCCTCTTCACCAGATCTAAACAAGACAGGGTTGTGGCCTCTGTCTCTCTCTCCCCCCTCACAGATGGTGAAGGACGCGTCCGGATCCCGTCGCACCGGGAAGGGGAGGAGGTGCAGCGTTCACTCTATCGCCTTCGGCGAGGGAGGCAATCCACTGCCGGCTGCGCTGTTCTCTTTCACCCAGCGCCTGTGCGGGAGGGCCACCTACCCCTTCTTCCTTGCTGTCGTACGTAGTGTGGGCAGATCCGGCCTCCCGCCGCACGCCTTGCCACATCCCGACGACCCTAAGGTATAAGTTTCTTTGAAACTGTCATTGCTCCAGCTGCATGCGGATCTTTTTCGATTCTATAGTCGAATGTAGGTCTTGGTTCAAAGAGGAAAGAAGGGTGCGGTGGGGTGGAGCATGAATCTAGGAATTGGTTCAATGAGGAAAGGAGGGAGGGAAAGTAGTATAGACTGGCTATCCAGCCGCTTTGTTGATCGAAAAGGGAAAAAGGGGTAACCCAGTACACACATCTGTAAGGAACCGATCTCTTTGTTGAAAAGGGAAAGAAACTGGGGGATCGGGTAGTTTGTGCAGGACTAGATTTGCTGCCCTCACATAGGAAAAAGGTTCAAAGAGAACAAATATTGGACCAACGCAGATATGCTGCTTGGCTACATACTCTGCATCACCCATTTATACGTGTGGACGCACATGGTGCTGGCATATCCCATGTCCCATGTCCCATACAACTATTTTGTAGTTGTTAATCTAAGAATGCTGCTGGAAAATTGAAGCAATGCCACAGTTAAAAGTAAATTACATTCTTAACGAATGTTGTTTTAAGAAAATGTCTCTGTTAATATGAATCAATGCAACCATTTCAGAAATGTTACTGTCCTGCTTTGTTTTCCATCAAGATAAGTTAGATGCTTCTTGTTGTCACCGTTTGTTTTACGGCCAGTAATTGTTTCCTTTTTTGCCTCTGTTAAAACATGGCTATCTATTCAACTTGTTGCTATAACAAACTTAAACATCACACCGGCGACTTTGCTTGATTTCAGTGCAACTGCATAAAACAAGATTGGATTTCCTATTCGTGTTTGCAGATTCGTACGCGATCTTGTGTGTGTCATGATAGGTTGGTACTTGCTTTCATCCACTTGATCGTATAGTGTGTTTTGAGATGTTGTGCTACTTGTATTGGTATTGTTTTAAATAAATGTTGAATTGAAGCTATTGTATTGCTCTCTTTTCCCATTAAGTAGTGAACAAAAATGGTACCAACCCAGACATGATGCTTGTTGCTTTGTTACAACAAACTCTGCATCACCCCCTTTAAAAGTAGATGGAAGCACATGGTGTTGTTGCACTCACTCTCCCCTGGAACTGTTTATGCTTTTTCTTAATCTAATGCCGCTGGTAAAATTAAGCAATGCCACTCTCAGAATTAACTACTGAACTATTTTAAGAGAATTTCTCTGTTAATATGAATCAATGCAACCGTTTTAGAAATGCTACTGTCCTATACTTTTTTTTCCATCAAGATAAGGTAGATGCTTCTTTTTGTGGCCGCATGTTTCATCCTCCTTTATTGACTAGTAATTGTTTCCTTTTTTGCCTCTATTAAAACAGGGATATCTATTCAACTTGTTTCTATAGCGAACTTAAATGTCACACCGGCGACTTTGCTTGATTTCAGTGCAACTACACAAAACGAGATTGGATTTCCTATTCGTGTTGGCAGATTCGTATTTTATGTTTGTCGTCTCATGAAAGGTCAGTACAGGCCTTCATCCACATGATTGTGCTACTTGTATTGGTACTGTTCTAAATAAATGTTGAATTGAAGGTACTATATTGCTGTCTTTTCCCATTAAGTAGTGACCAAAAATGGGACCAACCCAGACATGATGCTTGTTGCTTTGTTGCAACAAACTCTGTATCACCCCCTTTATAAGTAGACGGAAGCACATGTTGTTGTTGCGCCCACTCTCCCCTGGAACTGTTTATGCTTTTTATTAATCTAATGCCGCTGGTAAAATTAAGCAATGCCACTCTCAGAATTAACTACTGAATCTTAGTTCAAAACTGCAACATTTGTTAGGGATTGGCGGGATTACCATTTTTGTGGCCGCATGTTTCATCCTCCTTTATTGGCTAGTAATTGCTTCCTTTTTTGCCTCTGTTAAAACAGGGATATCTATTCAACTTGTTGCTATTGCGACATTTTGCTTCGCTTAATTTTGGTGGAATTGCACAAAATGAGACCGGATTTCCATATATGTGTTGAGATCTCTCTCAGGTCTTCCTCACGAGTTGTTTCAAATCTTGGTCTTGAAAGGTCAGTACCGACTTTCCTCAGAATTAACTACTAAATCTTAGTTCAAAACTTCAACACTTGTTAGGGATCGGCGGGAGTACTATTTCTGTTAGGGATCGGTCGGAGTACATGTTCAAGAAAGTATTTTTCAGATAATGTCTCTGTTATTATATATCAGTTACAGTGTTTTACAAATGGTATATCCTGCTTTGTAGTTCTTTCTACATGTTTAACCAAGGTATTGTTAAGATAATGTCTGTTAAAATGAATCAGTCGCATTGTTTTAGGAATGGTACATTTCTGCTTTGTCGTTCTTTATACATGTTGAAACAAGGCGTTGTTAAGATAATGTCTCAGTTAATATGAATGAATCACGCTAATTGAGAATTGCTACTCTCATGCTTTGTTTCCCATTAAGATAAGGTAGATCAGTAGATGTTTTTCTTCTGGGAGTACAAGTCATCAACCATTATCTCTCAGTAATTGTTTCCCTTATACCTATTGTTGCTTACAGGGATATCAAAATTAAAGCTCAGTTTTATTCCGACATTGATTTTAGTTGAACTGCACAAAAGGAGCCAATGTGTCTAAGGCAAACTGCTGCATTAGTGGGTCCAGTTGGTCATACCACTTTGCAGAAAGAAGCAGTCACTGTTTGCGCTACATTACACAAGGAATGATCAAGAAGCTTTACAGAGTATTAGTAGACGCTGGTCACATGACTAGTCTACAGAGAGCATAGGAAACTCTACAACACGTGGAGTGCACTGGGCAAAAAGTTCCCAAACAAGTACAAGAAGCCAGGACAGGACTCCAAATCTGTCAATGTTATTCTAAGCAACAATGATGGGGCATCTGGGTATGGTAATCTGTTTACCGTACTTTCAGTTTGTTAGTCCACCGATTGGTGGGTTGACACTAGGGCCAATATTCATGTGTGTGCTGATGTGTCTTTGTTTTCTTTCAGCATATAAATATGAAATCCATAGGGATGCTCAGCTTGATTTTAGTGGAACTGCACAAAATGTTCAGATGGTTTTGTCCTTCATAATACTTCATCATGCACAATACATCAAATAGTTCTCTAATCATTCATCGTCACCTTGAGCCACCGGTCTATATGTTTGAATGGAGCTACCAGCGTCGGCCATTAAGAAGGGTAAGAAGAAAGACAAAAAGAGAGATGGCCGCTTTACTTGTGGTTCGGAGGAACACTGGGCAAACAAGTGCCCAAACAAGTACCAAGAAGCCAGGACAGGACTCCAAGTCTGTCAATGTCACTCTAAGCAACAATGATAGGGCATCTGGGTATGGTAATCTGTTTACCGTACTTTCAGTTTGTTAGTCCACCGATTGGTGGGTTGACACTGGGGCCAATATTCATGTGTGTGCTAATGTGTCTTTGTTTTCTGGTAGCATATAAATGTGAAATCTACAGGGATGCTCATCTTGATTTTAGTGGAACTGCACAAAATGTTCAGATGGTTCGTGTCCTCCATAATACTTCATCATGCACAATACATCAAATGGTTCTCTAATCATTCGTCGTCACCTTGAGCTACCGGACTATCAGATGACAAACCCTGCCCGTTCCACAATCATAGGCATTACATATTTTGAATGGGAAAAGCTTGTCAAAGTTTAATCAGATGTTAGCAAGAAGACATTAGTTTAATATATTGGAATTGGAAAACCTTGTCAATTTTTGCTCATTGATGTTAGCTAGAAGACATGCATTTGATATTGTTGAGTGGGACGCCCTTTGCTGTGAGCAACGTCGATTGTTTTTTCCAATTCCCGTCTCCAGTTCAGAAGTAAATATTTACTCTGCTGAGATGCATAGTCACATGAATGTTGACTTATGCAAGGTATTTTAAGAGTTTGTTCTGAATGTTTTCTATGTAATGCCAGGCCTTGTGATTTTGATTGCAAAGTTGAGCTTGGAATGCTGTGGCATGCGGCATCACGAGCTATTCAATGTGCCTCCTGAGAATAATGCTTCATATTGTTTTGCATGTTGATCTAATGCCCGTGATTTGCATGTTAATAAGATCATCCTCTTCTAATTTTTTTGTGCCTAAGAAGTTCATTGTCTTATGTTTCATTCATAGCCTATATGACAACTCGGGTAGGTTAGAGGTGAAACCATATGATCTTCCGACCAACTCATCATATTAGGCCGTGATTGGATTGTCGTTTTCCAACCAAAACCGCTTGTAAAACTAACGCTTGTAAATAAAAGTAGATGGTCTCGGGCGAAGCGCTTGGTTGGTCGATTTCGACTAGTAAAATATACACTGGTCTCTCAAATTACACGCGTAACCCGCCGGTTTTACATACAGACCTCGGGCCTCGGTTTCATTAATTACGCCTGTATTTTATGTGTTGTTTCCGATGACGAGTAAATTACACTTGTATCTTAATACAGGTGTGAAATAAACCTGAGCTCCCAAGCGTGGCCTTACCGTTTCGTGCCGTCTCAGTCTCTCGAAGGTGCTCATAGGTGTCTGATGATCCTGGCTTCCTGAATGAGCAGCGGATGCTGTATCAAACCATCCGTAGGGCCCGCGAGGCCCTCTCCGTCGTCCTTCGAGTTGTTGCGCTTGCTGTGGTGCCGAGCATTGTCAACATGGTCAACGAACATGAGGATTCAGGAGATGACTTTATTTTGACTGAATGACAGTAGGGACCCACTAGGGCCATAGCCGTACGTACGCAAGTGCCTCCTTATTATGTACAACTATATTTTTTGCTTCCTCATGGTTTCCTGACATCACGATCCGACACCATTGTCAACTTATGTAGTCAATAAACGAGAGAATTGCATAAGGAGCGGCCGACAGCTGGGACCAAGCAGCTCGAGCAGTATTTGTGTTTTTGAGGTGTGAGCACTGCAGAGTATTTCTTGAGTAATGTTTTCATTGTTGTTTAGAAGAGAGCAGGGTATTAACTGGGCGGGCTGTGGCCCGTCTAGCTCAGGCCAGATATCCAACCCAGATATTAATTTTTTTCAAGCTGAAAATGACTAGCCCAGCTAAACGTTTTTAGGGATACTCAGGCTAGGTCAACTTGTTATTCTCCGCCCCGCTGGGCTGCAAATCTTTCCTAGGAAGGAAGCATTAGGCTTAACAGGAAAATGGGCTTTAATAAATATTAAATGGGTTGTAATTATAAAAAGTGGGGAGCAACTATAAAAAAATGCACCAAACACGTAAGTTTATAAAATATTATTTTTGGATCAATATAAATTTTAATTTCATTAATTGTTGCGCGCGCAATGTTTTGTTGGATTTTTACGTAATACAAATTTATATTGAAATTTTATTTAATCTGACTAGAAATTTCGGGATAAAAATATTTCGGATCCCATCAAAATGTGGGAAATTTTTTTGAATGCCGTTTTGAACGGTTGGTTGAAATTATTGATCGTTGTCCTTGCTAGAAAATGGGTTGTACTTTTAACAAACTGTAAATGGGCTGTAGTAAATTCCATTAGTACAAAAATGGGCTATACATTCTTACAAATCGCAAATGGGCTATAAGTTCTCTACCACACACTTGTGGGCCTACTAAGTTGACGCGTCCCCTAGAAAAAAGTAAGTTGCCGCGTATGCAAGGCTTTGTCAACTTATAGTCAACACACGGTTCTAGCAGCAGTGGCCGTTGGATGTCCATCCAACGGATGTCGTGCTTCTTCTTCAATATCGGATATTCTAGCTTCAGCCGCCCAAAAATGATTCCTCCCCCTGACATCTGGGGCGCACCGTTTCGGAGGCTGACCTGTGGGCCTAGTAAGTTGACGCGTACCAAGGGCTTTGTCAACTTAGTCATTATAAACGATTCTAGCTGCAGCGACCGTATGATGTCCATCCAATAGCAGTCGTTCTTCTTCAACCTCTCGTCTTCTTGCTCAAGCCGCCCAAAGCAGCACCGGTCGTGCCGCCTGCTCCTGCCTCACCGCCCCTACTACTCCCACCGCTGACCAGGCCATCCCTCTACTCACCCACACCCCTTGTTATTCTGCCGCGACGGCAGCCTCACACCGCAGCCGAACCAGTGAACCCTCGTACTCCTCTCCGCATGGGCATCCACTGTCGTGTCTTCCCCGGCTCCGTGTCGTCCCCTTCCTAGGCCTCGCCGTCATCCACCGCCCTGGTGCTCTCGGCGTGGCGTGGTCAACATGGTCAACGAACAACATCATCGGACGTGGACTGTACGTGGAGAGACTGACAGCTGGGTCCACGGCCACACACAAGGAAATGCCTCCTTATTACATGCAAAATAATGATTCCTCCACCTGACATCTGGGACCCACCGGAAGGGCCTCTGTATTTCGCGAAAAAAATGTTCCCCACGCTGACAGGTCGGACCCACCAGCTATATCTTCGCACGCAAGGAAGTGCCTCCTTATTACGCAGAAAAAATGAATACTCCCCTGCTAGCTGGACCCAGCATAGTGGGAGGCTGACTTGTGGGCCTACTAAGTTGACGAGGACGGAGGGCTTTATCAACTTAGTCAATATGAACGATTCTAGCTCCAGTGACCGTATGATGTCCATCCAACGGCCGTAGTGCTTCTTCAACCTCTGGTCTTCTTGCTCCAGCCTCCCATGTCCAACTGAGCTGCCACCGGTGGCCATGCCATCCCTCTATAATCACCCACACCTCCTGTTATTCTCCAGCGACGGCAACCTCACACCGTAGCCGAAACAGTCAACCCACGTACTCCCCTCCGCGTGGGCATCCACTGCCGCGTCTTCCCCGGCTCCGCGTCGTCCCCTTCCTAGGCCTCGCCATCATCCACCGCCTTGGTGCTCTCGGTGCGGCCTGGTCAATGTGGCCAACGACCGACTTCCATCGGAAGTGTACTGTACGTGGAGAGGCTGACAGCTGGGTCCACGGCCGCAGAAAGGAAGTGCCTCCTTATTACGCGGAAAATAATGATTCCTCCACCTGACAGCAGGAACCCACCGGACGGGCCACCGTATTTCGTGAAAAAAACGTTTCCCCTTGACTGCTGGAACCCACCAGCTACATCTTCGCACGCAAGGAAGTGCGTCCATATTACAGGCAAAAAAATGATTCGCCCCGACCCACCAGCTAAATCTTCGCACGCAAGGAAGTGCCTGACAGTCGGGACCCACCCGGTCGAAGCGTACGTAGCGTTGTCATTCTGGTCGCGAACGTGTACATACATACTGGTCGATGTAGAGGCGCGCACGTGTCGTAGAAGAGGCGCGCACGTAGCATGTACACGTACGTACAAAGGCCAGGGTGCAAGAAAGAAAATACGGCCACATACGTACATACAAGCGAGGTCTCAAACGCCTACTCGCGCATACGTGCGACCGGGGCTCGTGTACATGGCTGGCTCGGAACGAAGAAGTTGTGCCATTGTCATGTTCATGGGGAGGCAACCGGCTGGGTAAGAACGGAATGCGTCGTCGTGTTCATCGGGAGCCAACCGGCTTGGACGGAACAGCCGATGGAAACGAGGCCTGGCGTACCGCAGAACGGAGGAAACGGCCTTGTGTTCGACCAGCCACGGTCGAAACGGGATCCTGATCATCGGGAGGGGTCTGGCATACCGCAAAACGGAGGAAACAGACCTCCTACGGTCGAAACGGGGTCCTGTTGATCGGGAGGGGTGTGGCGTACCACAAAACGGAGGAAACGGACTTATGTTGGAGCACTAGGTCAAAACGGGGGTCTTGTTCATCGGGAGGGGTGTGGCGTACCGCAAAACGGGACTCCATGGGGTACTGTTCATCTCCACCATCGACCTCCTCCAGCCTCCACGGGCTACTGTTCATCCACCGTCGACCTCCTCCAGCCTCCACCTGTGACTGTTCATCCACGGGCTCCTGTTCATCCAGCCTCCACCACGCGCTCCTCCACCGGCTACTTTTCAACCAGCCTCTCCATGGGGTCCTATTCAACCACCCCTCCACGGGCTACTGTTCATCCAGCCCTCCACCGGCTACTGTTCAACCAGCCCTCCACCGGCTACTGTTCAACCAGCCCTCCACGGGGTCCTGTTCATCCAGCCCTCCACGGGGTCATGTTCATCCACCGGGTCGATCAATCGGGGTACTGTTCATCCAGCGGCAACGGCCTCTACTACCATGGGGTCCTGTTCATCCAACCCTCCACCGGGAACTGTTCATCCAAACCCCCTCAACAACGCTCATTGTTCATCAAGGGAAGGAGGCAGCAGTGTTCAATCGGCTTCAGTTAGCAGCAGTAGCGAAGGAATCACTCGGGTTCAGTTAATAGCAAGGGATCGGTCGATTGCTCGGGTTCAGTTAATAGCAAGGGATCGGTCGATCGCTCGGGTTCAGTAACGCGTAGCCTGCAGTGCAATCTCTCGGGTTCAGTTAGAGCCCAACGCCTCGCTCGGGTTCAGTTAGAGCCCAATGCCTCGCACACACGCGTGTACGTATGAGAGAAACGCGCATCGCTCGGCCCCCGACCACCCACCGTAACCGGGAACTCCCTGATATTTTCCTCGCCCTCGCTTCTACCACGATTTTTTCCATCATGGACGGCCCAAAGAATGTCATGCAGTTGCGTGTCCGGCCCGCCCAGGACGAAAAGCCCATTTTCTTTCATGATTTTTTGTCATAGAAGTAGGACGCCACCACATCTATGATGATGCCGGGTTTTGTCACAATTATCGTCATAGAAGTGTCATAAGTATGACAAAAAAATTCATTCGGCCAAAATGTCATGGATGTGTCTTTTTTATTTAGTGCCGTGGTCCAGTGATCCACTCCTGGATACTTTGGTACCTCCCTGCTAAACTAATAGCAAGGCACACATCAGGTCTAGTACACAACATTGCATACATGATAGAACCTATGGCTAAAGCATAGGAAAGAACTTTCATTTTCTCTCTATCTTCTGCAGTGGTCGGGCATTGAGTCTAACTCAACGTCACACCTTGTAACACAGGCAAGAAGCCTTTCTTTGCTTGATTAATTTTGAACTTCTTCAAAATTTTATCAAGGTATGTGCTTTGTGAAAGTCCAATTAAGCGTTTTGATCTATCTCTATAGATCTTGATGTCCAATATATACGCAGCTTCACCGAGGTCTTTCATTGAAAAATTCTTATTCAAGTATCCTTTTATGATATTCAGAAATTCAGTATCATTTCCGATCAATAATATGCCATCCACATATAATATCAGAAATGCTACAGAGCTCCCACTCACTTTCTTGTAAATACAGGCTTCTCCAAAAGTCTGTACAAAACCATATGCTTTGATCACACTATCAAAGCGTATATTCCAACTTCGAGAGGCTTGCACCAGTCCATAAATGGATCGCTAGAGCTTGCACACTTTGTTAGCACCTTTTGGATCGACAAAACCTTCTAGTTGCATCATATACAACTCTTCTTTAAGATATCCATTAAGGAATGCAATTTGGACATCCATTTGCCAAATTTCATAATCATAAAATGCAGCAATTGCTAACATGATTCGGACAGACTTAAGCATCGCTACGGGTGAGAAGGTCTCATCGTAGTCAACTCCTTGAACTTGTCGAAAACCTTTCGCAACAAGTCGAGCTTTGTAGATAGTAACATTAGCGTCAGCGTCAGTCTTCTTCATGAAGATCGATTTATTCTCTATGGCTTGCCGATCATGGGCAAGTCAACCAAAGTCCACACTTTGTTCTCATACATGGATCCCATCTCAGATTTCATGGCCTCAAGCCATTTTGCGAAATCAGTGCTCATGATCGCTTCCTCATAGTTCGTAGGTTCATCATGGTCAAGTAACATGACTTCCAGAACAGGATTACCGTACCACTCTGTTGCGGGTCTTATTCTGGTTGACCTATGAGGTTCGGTAGCAACTTGATCAGAAGTTTCATGATCATCATCATCATTAGCTTCCTCACTTACTGGTGTAGGAATCACTGGAACTGATTTCTGTGATGAACTACTTTCCAATAAGGGAGCAGGCACAGTTACCTCATCAAGTTCTACTTTCCTCCCACTCACTTCTTTCGAGAGAAACTCCTTCTCTAGAAAGGATCCATTCTTTGCAACGAATATCTTGCCTTCGGATTTGTGATAGAAGGTGTACCCAACAGTCTCCTTTGGGTATCCTATGAAGACATATTTCTCTGATTTGGGTTCGAGCTTATCAGGTTGAAGCTTTTTCACATAAGCATCGCAACCCCAAACTTTAAGAAACGACAACTTGGGTTTCTTGCCAAACCACAGTTCATATGGTGTCGTCTCAACGGATTTAGATGTTGCCCTATTTAACGTGAATGCAGCCGTCTCTAAAGCATAACCCCAAAACGATAGCGGTAAATCAGTGAGAGACATCATAGATCGCACCATATCTAATAAAGTGCGATTACGACGTTCGGACACACCATTACGCTGTGGTATTCCGGGTGGCGTGAGTTGCGAAACTATTCTGCATTGTTTCAAATGAAGACCAAACTCGTAACTCATATTATCCTCCACGATCAGATCGTAGAAACTTTATTTTCTTGTTACGATGATTTTCCACTTCACTCTGAAATTCTTTGAACTTTTCAAGTGTTTCAGACTTATGTTTCATCAAGTAGATATACCCATATCTGCTCAAATCATCTATGAAGGTCAGAAAATAATGATACCCGCCGCGAGCATCAACACTCATCGGACCGCATACATCAGCATGTATTATTTCCAACAAGTATGTTGCTCGCTCCATTGTTTCGGAGAACAGAGTCTTAGTGATCTTGCCCATGAGGAATGGTTTGCAAGCATCAAGTGATTCCAAAAGCCCATCAGAATGGAGTTTCTTCATGCTCTTTACGCCAATATGACCTAAACGGCAGTGCCACAAATAAGTTGCACTATCATTATTAAACATATATATTTTGGCTTCAATACTACGAACATGTGTATCACTACTATGAAGATTTAGTAAAAATAGACCACTCATTAAGGGTGCATGACCATAAAAGATATTATTCATATAAATAGAACAACCATTATTCTCTGATTTAAATGAGTAACTGTCTCACGTCAAACAAGATCCAGATATAATGTTCGTGCTTAACGCTGGCACCAAATAACAATTATTCAGGTTTAAAACTAATCCCGAAGGTAGATGTAGAGGTAGCGTGCCGACGGCGATCACATCGACTTTGGAACCATTTCCCACGCGCACCGTCACCTCGTCCTTAGCTAATCTTCGCTTAATCCATTGCCCATGTTTCGAGTTGCAAATATTAGCAACAGAACCAGTATCAAATACACAGGCGCTACTGTGAGCATTAGTAAGGTACACATCAATAACATGTATATCAAATATACCTTTCACTTTGCCATCCTTCTTCTCCGCCAAATACTTGGGGCAGTTCCGCTTCCAGTGACCAGTTCCTTTGCAGTAGAAGCACTTAGTCTCAGGCTTAGGTCCAGACTTGGGCTTCTTCACTTGAGCAGCAACTTGCTTGCCGTTCGTCTTGAAGTTCCCCTTCTTCCCTTTACCCTTTTTCTTGAAACTGGTGGTCTTGTTGACCATCAACACTTGATGCTCCTTCTTGATTTCTACCTCCGCAGCTTTTAGCATTGCGAAGAGCTCGGGAATCGTCTTATCCATCCCTTGCATATTATAGTTCATCACGAAGCTCTTGTAGCTTGGTGGCAGTGATTGAACAACTCTGTCAATGACACTATAATATTGGAAGATTATCTCCCAGCTGAGTCAAGTGATCGTGGTACCCAGACATTCTGAGTATATGCTCACTGACAGAACTATTCTCCTCCATTTTGCAGCTGTAGAACTTATTGGAGACTTCATATCTCTCAATCCGGGCATTTGCTTGAAATATTAACTTCAACTCCTGAAACATCTCATATGCTCCATGACGTTCGAAACGTCGTTGAAGTCCCGGTTCTAAGCCGTAAAGCATGGCACACTGAACTATCGAGTACTCATCAGCTTTGCTCTACCAGGCGTTCACAATGTCCGGCGTTGCTCCTACAGAGGGTCTTGCACCTAGTGGTGCTTCCAGGACGTAATTCTTCTGTGCAGCAATGAGGATAATCCTCAAGTTACGGACCCAGTCCGTGTAATTGCTACCATCATCTTTCAACTTAGCTTTCACTAGGAACGCATTAAAATTCAACGGAACAACAACATGGGCCATTTATCTACAACAACATAGACATGCAAAATACTATCAGGTTCTAAGTTCATGATAAATTATAGTTCAATTAATCATATTACTTAAGAACTCCCACTTAGATAAACATCCCTCTAATCATCTAAGTGATCACGTGATCCATATCAACTAAACCATGTCCGATCATCACGTGAGATGCAGTAGTCTTCAATGGTGAACATCACTATGTTGATCATATCTACTATATGATTCACGCTCGACCTTTCGGTCTCAGTGTTCCGAGGCCATATCTGCATATGCTAGGCTCGTCAAGTTTAACCCGAGTATTCTGTGTGTGCAAAACTGACTTGCACCCGTTATATGTGAACGTAGAGCTTATCACACCCGATCATCACGTGGTCTCTCGGCACGACGAACTATAGCAACGGTGCATACTCAGGGAGAACACTTATACCTTGAAATTTAGTGAGAGATCATCTTATAATGCTACCGCCGAACTAAGCAAAATAAGATGCATAAAGGATAAACATCACATGCAATCAATATAAGTGATATGATAAGGCCATCATCATCTTGTGCCTTTGATCTCCATCTCCAAAGCACCGTCATGATCACCATCCTCACCGGCGCGACACCTTGATCTCCATCGTAGCATCGTTGTCGTCTCGCCAACTATTGCTTCTACGACTATCGCTACTGCTTAGTGATAAAGTAAAGCAATTACATGGCAATTGCATTTCATACAATACATCGACAACCATATGGCTCCTGCCAGTTGCCGATAACTCTGTTACACAACATGATCATCTCATACAAGAAAATTTAGCATCATGTCTTGACCATATCACATCACAACATGCCGTGCAAAAACAAGTTAGACGTCCTCTACTTTGTTGTTGCAAGTTTTACGTGGCTGCTATGGGCTGAGCAAGAACCATTCTTACCTACGCATCAAAACCACAACGATTTTTCGTCAAGTGTGCTATTTTAACCTTCAACAAGGACCGGGCGTAGTCACACTCAATTCATCTAAAGTTGGAGAAACTGACACCCGCCAGCCACCTGTGTGCAAAGAACGTCGGTAGAACCAGTCTCGCATAAGTGTACGCGTAATGTCGGTCCGGGCCGCTTCATCCAACAATACCGCCGAATCAAAGTATGACATGCTGGTAAGCAGTATGACTATTATCGCCCACAACTCTTTGTGTTCTACTCATGCATATAACATCTACACGTAGACCTGGCTCGGATGCCACTGTTGGGGAACGTAGTAATTTCAAAAATTCCCTACGCACACGCAAGATCCATCTTGGTGATGCATAGCAACGAGAGGGGAGAGTGTAGTCCACGTACCCTCGTAGACCGAAACCGGAAGCGTTATGACAACGCGGTTGATGTAGTCGTACGTCTTCACGGTCCGACCGATCCTAGCACCGAAGGTACGACACGTCCGTGATCTGCACACGTTCAGCTCGGTGACGTCCCAAGAACTCTAGATCCAGCTGAGGTCGAGGTAGAGTTTTGTCAGCACGACGGCGTGATGATGGTGATGATGAAGCTACCGGCGCAGGGCTTCGTCTAAGCACTGCAACGATATGACCGAGGTGTAAATCTGTGGAGGGGGGCACCGCACACGGCTAAACAATCAACTTGTGTGTCTATGGGGTGCCCCCTCCCCCGTATATAAAGGAGTGGAGGAGGGGGAGGGCCGGCCCTCTATGGCGCGCCCAAGGGGGGAGTCCTACTCCCGGTGGGAGTAGGATTCCCCCTTTCCATTGTTGGAGTAGGAGAAGAGGGAAGGAGGAGAGAGGGAGAAGGAAAGGGGGCGGCGCCCCCCCTTCCTTGGTCGCCCCTCTCTCTCTCCCCACTAAAGTGCATTAGGGCCCAATAACTCCCCGGGGGGTTCCGGTAACCCCTCGGTACTCCGGTAAATGCCCGAACTCACTCGAAACCCTTCCGATGTCCAAACATAGCCTTCCAATATATCGATCTTTATGTCTTGACCATTTTGAGACTCCTCTTTATGTCCATGATCTTATCCGGGACTCCGAACTACCTTCGCTACATCAAAACACATAAACTCATAATGTCGATTGTCACCGAACGTTAAGCGTGCGGACCCTACGGGTTCGAGAACTATGTAGACATGACCGAGACTCATCTCCGATCAATAACCAATAGCGGAACCTAGATGCTCATATTGGTTCCTACATATTCTACGAAGATCTTTATCGGTCAAACCGCATAACAACATACGTTGTTCCCTTTGTCATCGGTATGTTACTTGCCCGAGATTCGATCGTCGGTATCTCAATACCTAGTTCAATATCGTTACCGGCAAGTCCCTTTACTCGTTCTGTAATGCAACATCTCGTAACTAACTCATTAGTCACATTACTTGCAAGGCTTATAGTGATGTGCATTACCGAGAGGGCCCAGAGATACCTCTCCAACAATCGGAGTGACAAATCCTAATCTCATTCTATGCCAACTCAACAAACACCATCGGAGACACCTGTAGAGCATCTTTATAGTCACCCAGTTAGCACACTAAGTGTTCCTCCGGTATTTGGGAGTTGCATAATCTCATAGTCATAGGAACATGTATAAGTTATGAAGAAAGCAATAGCAATAAACTAAACGATCATAGCGCTAAGCTAACGGGTGGGTCAAGTCAATCACATCATTCTCTAATGATGTGATCCCGTTCATCAAATGACAACTCTTTGTCCATGGCTAGGGAACTTAACCATCTTTGATTAACGAGCTAGTCAAGTAGAGGCATACTAGTGACACTCTGTTTGTCTATGTATTCACACATGTACTAAGTTTCCGGTTAATAAAATTCTAGCATGAATAGTAAGCATTTATCATGATATAAGGAAATATAAATAACAACTTTATTATTGCCTCTAGGGCATATTTCCTTCAACCTTGCCCTCCCCGGCGATGCGAGGTCCTCCACGTCATGCACCTCAATGACTCTGGCCCGCCGATGCTCGCAATCTCCACAGTCCACATCAATCCATCTCGATCAGGAAGCGGAGGGAGGCCGTGCCCACTCGTGGGAAGGAGGGAAACGGCAGTGGGTGGAGGAGAGGAGACCCGCGACCAAGGGGTGGATGGGTGAATCACTTATCATCCTAGGGCCACCCGATGCAGCCGCGGCCACTAGCAGCGACAGCACTGGCGGGCACCGCTGCGCCGCTTGCACCTGCACCGGGAGCAACCGCCGGTGGCTGCGAAGACCCATGCACCATCGTCGCCATCAGCCGCTAGGCCCCGGGCGGCCGCAGTAGCGTGCATTGCATCGCCGCCATGCCACGTAGAGGTATGCCTCCGCGCGGGCTGCTGTCGTAGCGGCCCCTGCATTGTTGTGGCGGCGACTGGATCGGGAGAGTAGGCTAGGGAATCGAGGGTTTGTGAGCCAGAGGGAGCGCGGTTTTCCTTTTTTGGGGAAAAATCGGTGGGTAACGATACCCTTCGATCGAGGTAGGTGGAGGTACGAAACGATGAATGAAACGAACGACGACGTACGTAGGAAGCATACCATCACTGCCGCAGACTTCTCCTTTAGGAGTAGAGATTTTTCCTTAAATTTCGTGATTTGTTTCCTTAAAATTTGTTATTTTATTTCCTAAAGCAAATTGCACTGATGGGAGGGATCGGTTGATTTAGGTAAGTTAGGAAATTTAGACCTGTGATCTTTTATACCTTAGGAAAGTATTGGTTTACAAGGAAAGAGTGAAGAGGAAAATAAACCGCTGGAAAAGTGGTAGGGGAGAGGACAAAAAAAACTAGCGAGATGGAACGGTTGAAAGTGGTGGGACGAAAATAAATCGTGGATACTATTCAACCAACTCAGACATTAGGAGTAGAGATATGTAAATCAAATTCTTATAACAAGAGAACTCATCGAATAAGTCTAGGTTTAGCATCTTTCTTTTCCATAAGATATTTAATAGCAGCATGGTCTGTGTGAACAGTTACTTTGGAATCAACAATATAAGGTCTAAAATTACTACAAGCAAACACCACCGCTAAGAATTCTTTTTCAGTAGTAGCATAATTTCTTTCAGCACTATCTAGAGTTTTACTAGCATAATGAATAACATTCAGTTTCTTATCAACTCTTTGTCCTAGAACAACACCAATAGCATAATCACTAGCATCACACATAATTTTAAAAGGCAAGTTCCAATCAGGTGGTTGAACAATAGGTGGAGAAATTAAAGCTTTCTTGAGTGTTTCAAAGGCTTCTAAACAATCATCATCAAAAACAAAAGGAATATCCTTTTGCAAAAGACTAGTTAGAGGCCTATAAATTTTAGAAAAGTCTTTGATAAATCTCCTATAGAAACCAGCATGACCTAAGAAACTACAAATACCTTTTATATCTTTAGGACATAGCATTTTCTCAATTGCATCAACCTTAGCTTGGTCCACTTCAATACCTCTTTGAGAAATTTTATGACCCAAGACAATGCCTTCATTAACCATAAAGTGGCAATTCTCCCAATTCAAGAAAAGATTTGTTTGTTCGCATCTCTGCAAAACTCGCTCAAGATTGCTTAAACAATCATCAAAAGACTTCCTATAAATAGAGAAGTCATCCATGAAAACCTCAACAATCTTTTCACAAAAGTCAGAGAATATAGCAGTCATACATCTTTGAAAGGTAGCAGGTGCATTACATAAAGTTCAGTGCAGTCAGAGAATATCCATCAAGCAAGCAAAAATGTGTGTGCTTAGATAATATTTTGAGCATTTGAACAATAAAAGGCAGAGTGTAATGATCTTTTCTAGTTGCTTTGTTTAATTTTCTAAAATCAATTACCATTCTATAACCTCAAACAATTCTTTGTGGAATAGGTTCAGTCTTATCATTAGGAACAACAGTTATACCTCCTTTCTTAGGGACACAATGAACAAGACTTACCCATCTACTGTCAGCTATAGGATAGATTATACCTGCTTCCAGAAGTTTTAAGATTTCCATTCTTACCACTTTTTTCATCTTCGGGTTTAACCGATGTTGGTGATCAACAACGGGTTTAGCATCAGGTTCCATATTAATTTTGTGCTGACATAGAGTGGGACTAATGCCCTTTAAATCATCAAGAGTATATCCAATAGCAGCTCGATGCTTCCTTAGAACTTTCAATAATCTTTCTTCTTCATGTTCTGAAAGGTTAGCACTAATAATAACAGGATATATCTTCTTTTCACCAAGATAAGCATATTTCAAAGTGTTTGGCAATTATTTTAATTCAAACACAGGATCACCTTTAGGCGGAGGAGGACCTCCTAGAGTTTCAATAGGCAAGTTGTGTTTAAGTAGAGGATGTTGTTCAAAGAAAATCTTATCTATTTCATTTCTTTCATGCATATGAAAATCATTTTCATGGTCTAGCAAATATTGTTCTAAAGGATCAGTAGGTGGTACATCAATAGAAGCAAGACCAATTAATTCATCCTTACTAGGCAATTCTTTTTCATGAAGCTTTCTACTAAACTTGGAAAAATTAAATTCATGAGACTCATCACCAAAACTAACACCGACAGTTTGTTTCTCACAATGTATTTTAGCATTAACGGTGTTCAAGAAAGGTCAACCAAAGATAATGGGACAAAAGTCATCTTGTGGGGAACCAAGAACAAGAAAATCGGTAGGGTATTTTGTTTTCCCACACAAGACTTCAACATCTCTAACAATCCCAATTGGTGATAAAGTCTCTCTATTAGCAAGTTTAATAGTAACATCTATGTCTTCTATCTCTGCGGGTGCTATGTGATTCATAATTTCTTGATATAAGGTGTAAGGAATAGCACTCACACTAGCACCTATGTCATATAAACCATGATAACAGTGATCTCCTATTTTAAAAGAGATGACGGGCATGCCAACAACATGTCTATGTTTAACATTTTTATCAGGTTTGGCAATTCTAGCAGCTTCTTCACAAAAGTAAATAACATGCCCATCAATATCTTCTTCCAAGAGATCTTTAACCATAGTAATACTTGGTTCTACTTTAATTTTTTCATCAGGTTTAGGTGTTCTAATATAGCTTTGTTAACCACAGTTGAAACATTAGCATGTTCCTTTATCCTAACAGGGAAAGGTGGTTTCTCTATATAAGTAGAGGGAACAACGGGATCAACATTATAAAGTATAGTTTCTTCTTTGACTGGTACTGGTTCTTTAATTTCTTCTTTAATAGGTGGGTGATATTTAAACCACTTCTTTTTAGGGAGATCAACATGAGTAGCAAATGATTCACAAAGGAGGCTACTATCTCAGAGTCAAGTCCATGTTTAGTGCTAAACTTTTGAAAAGCATCGGTATCCATAAAAGATTTAACACAATCATACTTAAGTTTAATACCTAACACTTTACCTTCGTCGAGTTCCCAATCTTCAGAGTTGCGTTCAATTCTTTCCAAAAGATCCCACCGGAATTCAATAGTATTCTTCATAAAAGAACCACCACAAGAAGTATCAAGCATGGTTTGATCATTACAAGAAAGCCGAGCATAAATGTTCTGGATAATAATTTCTCTTGAGAGCTCATGATTGGGGCATGAATATAACATTGAGTTAAGCCTCCCCCAAGCTAGAGCGATACTTTATCCTTCACGAGGCCAAAAATTATATATATAATTCCGATCACGATGAACTAGCTGCAAAGGATAATTTTTTTGGTGGAACTCCAATTTCAAACGATTCCAATTACCAGATCCAATATCATCGCATAGCCTATACCATGCCAATGCTTTTCCCTTCAAAGATAAAGGGAAAACTGATAACCCGCAAGTATAGGGGATCGCAACACTTTTCGAGGGTAGAGTATTCAACCCAAATTTATAGATTTGACACAAGGGGAGCCAAAGAATATTTGAAGGAATTAGCAGCTGAGTTGTCAATTCAACCACACCTGGAGATTAATTATCTGCGGCAAGTAATCAGTAGAAAAGTAGTTTGATAGTTTTGATAGTAGTGACAGCAGAAACGGTAACAGTAACAATGATAGCAGTAATTTTGTAGCAAGTGCAACAGTGATGATAGCAGTAGTAACTTAGCAGAAACAATATAAGA
This sequence comes from Aegilops tauschii subsp. strangulata, assembly GCF_002575655.3. Lineage (NCBI taxonomy): Eukaryota > Viridiplantae > Streptophyta > Magnoliopsida > Poales > Poaceae > Aegilops > Aegilops tauschii. Next base: position 74,700,549 of record NC_053035.3, read on the forward strand.
TAAATTCGTAGGCATTGGATCGGTGACTTGTTGGATGATATTCATCATATGACAGTTATAACCTAGGGCGATACGGCACTAGCTCCAGTTCATCGATATAATGTAGGCATGTATTCCGTAAATATTCATATGTGCTTTACTAAAAGAACTTGCATGACATCTTTTGTCCTACCCTCCCGTGGCAGCGGGTCCATATTCAAAACTAAGGGATATTAAGGCCTCCTTTTAATAGAGAACCGGAACAAAGCATTAACACATAGTGAATACATGAACTCCTCAAACTATGATCATCACCGAGAGTGGGCCCGGTTGTTGTCACTCCGGGGTTGTCGGATCATAATCGTAGTAGGTGACTATAACTTGCAAGCTCGGATCTAAAACTTGGATATAATGATGAATTCATAAACAGTTCAGATCTGAGTTCATGGCACCCGGGCTCAAAGTGACAAGCATTAAGCATAGCAAAGTCATAACAACATCAATCTAAGAACATAGTGGATACTAGGGATCAAGCCCTAACAAAACTAACTCGATTACATGATGAATCTCATCCAACTCCTCACCGACCAGCGAGCCTACGAAGGAATTACTCATTCCCGGTGGGGAGCATCATGGAATTGGCGATGGAGAAGAGTTGGTGATGACGAAGAACGAAGATCCCCCTCTCCGGAGCCCCAAACGGACTCCAGATCTGCCCTCCTGAGGAAGAACAGGGCTTGGTGGTGGCTCTGTCTCGTGGATCGCGATAATTCTTTCTTCCTTTTTTTTTTTCTGGAAATATGTGATTTTATAGTATCAGGGGGTTGTCAGTGGGGCCACCAGGTGGGCACAACCCACCTGGGCGCGCCAGGAGAGGGGGGCGCGCTCTGGTGGGTTGTGCCCACCCAGGGGCCCCTCTCCGGTGGATCTTGGCTCCAGAAATTCTCTTTTATTATATAAAAATTCCTCGCAAAGTTTAGTTCCATTTCGAGAACTTTTATTTCTGCACAAAAACACCACCATGGTAGTTCTGCTGAAAACAGTGTCAGTCCAGGGTTAGTTTCATTCAAATCATACAAATTAGAGTCCAAAACAAGAGGAAAAGCGTGACAAAAAGTAGATACGTTGGAGACGTATCAACTCCCCCAAGTTTAAACCTTCGCTTGTCCTCAAGCAATTCAGTTGATAAACTGAAAGTGAGAAATAAAAACTTTTACGAACTCTTTTGCTCTTGTTTGCATAAATAAGCTTAAATAGCACCCAGGTTTTCAGCCAACATTATAACTAACCATGTTAACAATAACTCTTAAAGATTATAATGACTCATATCAATGACATAATCTCCTAGGGAGTAATAATAAGATATCTCAAACAACAACACGTAATATGACAATAGTGGTATCTCGCTAGCCCTTTCTGAGACTGCAAAACATAAATGTAGAGCACCTCCAAAGTTCAAGCAGTGAATAAACATTGTAATTCTTGGTAGAAAAGATCCAGTCATGATGCACCCAACATTAGCTACACACAATGCATAAATCATGACAGCTGTGATCTGCTCAGTTTCTGGCACTTGTTTTTAGAAGGTGGTGACACAACATAAAAGTAAATAGATAGTCCCTTCGCAGAGGGAAGCAGTGATTTGCAGAGGTGCCAGAGCTCAATTTTTAAAACAGAGGTAAATGATATTTTGAGACATGCACCCTTCCTATTCACTTCACGACCATCAGTTATCAACATCTTCCATGCTAAGCACGCTAGTGGCGGTTCCCAAGCGATAAAAGTAAAGGTTTTGACTCCATTGGGAGTTTTTGTTTGATTAACTCAGAGATGAACTATTTTTCATGTTTGCAGTTTGGGACTGGGCATCCCTATTACCGCCCATTTTCTCGTGCGATGGCGAGTGAATAAACACTCGACTTGAGAATAACCTGCTTAGCACGGGAGATATCGACCACCTCCTGTCGTTCCATCAACGATCCAGCCACTCGAACATTCAGAGGAGGATACCATATCATCATACTACATCACAATCATTTCAACACTATGTTGATATCCAAGATTAATCATTATCAACTCCTAGCTACTTAGGCATGGCATGAGAAACTATAATCTCTAATTGTCATTGCAAACATGTTTAATCATAATGGGCTGAAGCATGGATACTAGGTTAAACATATTTACACAAAAAGAACAAGTCGAGTTCATACCAGTTTCTCTCTGCCACGGCCAGTTCATCGAATGTCGTCATTATTGCCTTTCACTTGCACAACCGAACAATATGAAAATAATAATAGTGCAAGAATGCCGTGGACTAAGCTGGAATCTGCAAACATTTTATTCAACAGGAGAAGACTAGGTAAAATGTGCTCTTTATTAGTTCAACAATTATTCATATGAGAGCCACACAACATTTTCATTGTGGTCTTCTCCTCGGTAAGACTCGAATAAAAAGAAAAGAAATTCAGAGAAACACACTGAAATATTTTTGGATTTTTTGGTTTTCTTCAACAAGCAAATAAAAAGTAAAAACGAGAAAAACTATTTACACGAGAAAGCTCCCAACAAGTAAAAGAAGAACAAGGAAATCTTTTTCGGTTTTCTTTTTAGTGCTACTACTAAGCATGCATAGAAAGTAAAACTACTACAACTAATTTTTTTTGGTTTTTTTCTAAAGTTTTTCAAACACACAAGAAGAAAGCAAGAAATAAATCTAAGCATGGATGATACAACTAAAAAGTGTGGACACCGACAAATGGAATAAGTGGACATGAATGTAAAGTCGGTGGAAACACGTACTGCCCCCAAGCTTGGGATTTTGGCCTAACATGGTAGTCGATCAGTAGCCTGGAGGGTAGTAGTCGGCGTGGTAGCTCACGAAGGCTCTCGATGCGGATGCCTCGGCCTACCGTGCTGCCACCACTACTGCGTTATGAGCTCGGGCCTCGCTCTCAAGAACAAAATATCTTCCCTTGCTGTGATAGTCAAAAAGAGCAGGCGCAGGCAAATATGTGTCCACAATAGACTTTTGGTTAAACATTAGATTGTAAGTGAAATTATCAACCCTTCTCTTAAGGATCTTGTGATCTTCCAAAGTGTCAAAATCTAAATACCGCGTGGGTAGGATAGGATCAAAGGGCAAAGATGAAACACCCAACTCTTGTGCTAAACGTGGGGCATAAAATCCACCATAGAACCAGCCACTGTTAGCGTTATGCTGAAGTCTACGTGCAACAATCGCTCCAAGGTTATAATTCTTTCACCAATGAGAGCGGCGTGAATGAGGCTCAAGTATGGCGCACAAAGTATGCTACACCCTTGCTTGCCTACTTTGCATTTCCCATTAAATAATGCAAGGTACTAAATTGCGGGAAAGTGAATGCTCTTTATTCTTCCTTGTCTCACTCCCCTAGCTTCACCGTAACAAAGGCTAGTCAAGAAAGACTCAAACTCAGCCTTTGATGGCTCATCAAGAGAGCCCCAAAATGGAAGTTTGCAATGGTAAGCAAAATTATCTAGTGGCATAGTAAATGTCTTATCATAAAGCATAAACGACACCCTAGACTCACGTGGAAAATATTTAAATCCTTTGACAAATGATTCAGTGAGAAGTTGGTGTTGTTCACACTTATCTGAAAGGTAGGGACCGAGGCCGGCATTGTGAACATATTGCTCAAATTCCTCCTTAATGCCCACACGCACCATATATTCATCGCTAGGCCATAAACATGTCTTGGTGGCGGCATCTCGCGTGGAGCTTTCACTTGGTTCAACATAGGACCGACGAGCAGAACTGTCACTAGAAGATGCCCCCGAGGATCGTCTCCTCGAAGAACTCCTTCCAAATAGGTTCATCATGTCCGCGTACAATTTTCTGGAAAAACAATTGGGGTGACAAAAATTTGTCAACAAAACCTAATAAAATTGATAGCAACTACTCATAGGGATGCATAGAAGCCATAGCAAGCATTCAAACTACTTAGATCACTAAGAATTTCACATGCAAGCACATCTACAGTAGCACCAAGAGTAGCTAATTATTCAAAATATAAACCACTAAAGCAAAGACTAATTGGACAAATGGTGGAGTATATACCAAGCAACAATCCCCCGAAACAGTTTCGAAAACGGAGCTTCGAGCAAAGAGATCGAAATCCACGGGTTTGAGCTCAAGAACACGGGAGAGAGAGCAATGGGGATTTTTTTCTGGAGGTAAGTGATGATGTGGGCTAAAGAGATAAGTGAGGGGGCCCACATGGGGACCAGAACCCACCAGGGCGCGCCTGGGAGTCCTGGCGCGCCCAGGTGGGTTGTGCCCACCTGGTGCACCTCCCTCTAGTATTATTTGCACCAAAAATTCATAATTACTCAAAAAATCATATAAAATTTTCAGGGCATTCTGAGAACTTTTATTTTTGGGTCATTTTATATTGCACGGAAAATTCAGAAAACAGACAAAGCATGGCATTTTATTTTATTTAACTAATAAAAACAGTGAATAAAAAGTAGGGACAGAAGGTAGTGCTTACTAAATTCATCAACTTCATACCGCTCAAAAATGATTCATTAATAAGGTTGATCAGGTCTTATTAACAACCACTTTCGATTAGCATGAAACCGAAGAACTTTCGTAAATCACTAAGTTACCTCAATGGGGATATGCATTTCCCCAACAATAAGCATTTCATATTTCTTTTAGACAATAGGTAGAGGTATTTGAAAACTTCCAGTAGTGATTGTCGGAGATTTTTCAATAATATTAATACCATTCACTTGGAATTGTTTCTTCAGAAAGTGCACCGTATGCTCATCGCCATTAATATGAAAAGTGACCTTGCTCTTATTGCAATCAATAACAGCCCCTGCAGTATTCAAGAAGGGTCTACCAAGGATAATCGACATGTTTTCATCCTCGGGCATCCCAAGTAAAACGAAGTCAGTCAAAATAGTAACATTAGCAACAACAACGGGCACATCCTCACAGATACCGATAGGTATGGCAGTTGATTTGTCAGCCATTTGCAAAGATATTTCAGTATGTGTGAGTTTATTCAAGTCAAGTGTTTTATATAAAGAGAAAGGCATAACACTAACACCAGCTCCTAAATCACACAAAGCAGTTTTCACATAATTCTTTTTGATAGAGCAAGGGATAGTTGGTATTCCCGGATCTCCATGTTTTTTAGGCACTCCATCTTTAAAAGTGTAATTAGCAAGCATAGTGGATATTTCAGCTTCCGGTATTTTTCTCTTATTTGTGATCATGTCTTTCATATACTTTGCATAAGGAGGCATGCTACCTCTTGACCACTGCGTTGGTTTTCCCTTGAAGAGGAAAGGGTGATGCAGCAAAGTAGCGTAAGTATTTCCCTCAGTTTTTGAGAACCAAGGTATCAATCCAGTAGGAGACCACGCACGAGTCCCTCGCACCTACACAAACAAATAAATCCTCGCAACCAATGCAATAAAGGGGTTGTCAATCCCTTCACTGTCACTTACGAGAGTGAGATCTGATAGATATGATAAGATAATATTTTTGGTATTTTTATGATAAAGATGCAAAGTAAAATAAAAGGCAATAAAAATAGCTAAGTGTTGGAAGATTAATAGTATGGAAGATAGACCCGGGGGCCATAGGTTTCACTAGTGGCTTCTCTCAAGAGCATAAGTATTACCGTGGGTGAACAAATTACTATTGAGCAATTGACAGAATTGAGCATAGTTATGAGAATATCTAGGTATGATCATGTATATAGGCATCACGTCCGAGACAAGTAGACCGACTCCTGCCTGCATATACTACTATTACTCCACACATCGACCGCTATCCAGCATGCATCTAGAGTATTAAGTTCAAAAGAACAGAGTAACGCTTTAAGTAAGATGACATGATGTAGAGGGATAAACTCATGCAATATGATATAAACCCCATCTTGTTATCCTCTATGGCAACAATACAATACGTGCCTTGCTGCCCCTACTGTCACTGGGAAAGGACATCGCAAGATTGAACCCAAAGCTAAGCACTTCTGCCATTGCAAGAAAGATCAATCTAGTAGGCCAAACCAAACTGATAATTCGAAGAGACTTGCAAAGATAACCAATCATACATAAAAGAATTCAGAGGAGATTCAAATATTGTTCATAGATAAACTTGATCATAAACCCACAATTCATCGGTCTGAACAAACACACCGCAAAAGAAGATTACATCGAATAGATCTCCACAAGAGAGGGGGAGAACATTGTATTGAGATCCAAAAAGAGAGAAGAAGCCATCTAGCTAATAACTACGTACCCGAAGGTCTGAGGTAAACTACTCACACATCATCGGAGAGGCTATGGTGTTGATGTAGAAGCCCTCTGTGATCGATGCCCCCTCCGGCGGAGCTCCGGAAAAGGCCCCAAGATGGGATCTCACGGGTACAGAAGGTTGCGGCGGTGGAATTAGGTTTTTGGCTCCGTGTCTGGTAGTTTGGGGGTACGTAGGCATATATAGGAGGAAGAAGTACGTCGGTGGAGCAACGTGGGGCCCACGAGGGTGGAGGGCGCGCCCAGGGGGGTAGGCGCGCCCCCCTACCTCGTGCCTTCCTGGTTGATGTCTTGACGTAGGGTCCAAGTCCTCTGGATCACGTTGTTCTGAAAATCACGTTCCCGAAGTTTTCATTCCGTTTGGACTCCGTTTGATATTCTTTTTCTGCGAAACTCTGAAATAGGCAAAAAACAGCAATTCTGGGTTGGGCCTCCGGTTAATAGGTTAGTCCCAAAAATAATATAAAAGTGTATAATAAAGCCCATTAATGTCCAAAACAGGATATAATATAGCATGGAACAATCAAAATTATAGATACGTTGGAGACGTATCAAGGCATCTTCAAGATATCAGTCAAGCGAGTACGCAAAAAGACTGGCCTCAGCATTTCAGCAAAGCGTTCAAATTCTTCATCATCTTTCTTTTTAGTTGACTTGGGTGGAAAAGGCATAGGTTTTTGAACCCACGGTTCTCTTTCTTTACCGTGTTTTCTACCAATGAAGTCTCTTTTATCATATCTTTTATTTTTAGGTTGTGGGATATCAAGATCAATAGGTGGTTCTATCTCAACATCATTATCTCGTTCTTTTTCATTATTTGGTTGAGAGTCTTCATGAACCTCATCATTATCTTTTTCATTATCACAAGGTGAGTGTTCATTACCAGATTGAGTTTCAGCATCAGAGATAGAAGTTTCATTATCATTATCAGGAGGTTTTTCTATTTCAGGTTCACTAGAAGTATGCAAAGTCATATCATTTTTCTTTTTCTTTTTCTTTTTAGAAGGACTAGGTGCACTAGTGTTATTTCTTTGTGAATCTTGTTCTATTCTTTTTGGGTGTCCCTCTGGATAAAGTGGTTCCTGGGTCATTTTACCTCCTCTAGTTGCAACTCTAATAGCAAAGTCATGCATATTATGATTCATTTCATCAAGTAATTCTCTTTAAGATTTAGCAACTTGTTCTAACTGAGTTTGAACCATAGAAGCACGTTTTCCCACACCTCTAACATCATTTGATATTCTAAATAACAAGTCACTCAAGTGAGCAATCATATTAGAATTATATTTCAATTGTTTCATAACATTTGCATTGAAGTGATCTTGTTTTCTAATATAGTTTTCAAACTCATAAAGGCATTGACTAGGATGCATATTGTGAAGATTATCATTATCATTGAACTTCATAAGAGAATTTACCTCTACCACCTTAGGCAGTGGTGGTGTATTAAGCCCATGTATTTCTTCAATAGGAGGTAAATTTTTAACGTCCTCAGCTTTAATACCTTTTTCCTTAATAGATTTCTTTGCCTCTTGCATATCTTCAGGACTGAAATATAATATACCCCTCTTCTTCGGAGTGGGTTTAGGCGGTGGTTCAGGAATAGTCCAATCATCATAATTTTTCAATATATTATTCAATAATTCTTCAGCTTGTCCAACAGTTCATTTCCTGAAAACACAACCGGCACAACTATCTAGGAAGTCCCTAGAAGCATCGGTTAGTCCATTATAGAAGATATCAAGTATTTCATTTTTTAAGAGGATGATCAGACAAAGCATTAAGTAACTGGCAAAGCCTCCCCCAAGCTTGTGAGAGACTCTCTTCTCTAATTTGCACAAAGTTAAATATTTCCTGTAAGGCAGCTTGTTTCTTATGAGAAGGAAAATATTTTTCAGAGAGGTAATAAGTCATATCCTGGGGACTACGCACACAACCAGGAGCAAGAGTATTGTACCAAGCTTTAACATCACCCTATAATGAGAAATGAAATGATTTGAGAATAAAGTAGTAGCGAGTTTTCTCATCATGAGTAAAAAGGGTGGCTATATCATTCAACTTAGTAAGGTGTGCCACAACAGTTTCAGTTTCATAACCATGAAAAGGATCCGATTCAACCAAACTAATTAACTCTGGGTTGACAGAGAATTCATAATCCTTATCATCAATAAATATAGGTGAAGTAGCAAACTTAGGATCACATTTCATTCTAGCATTCAGAGATTTTTCTTTATACTTGTGTAGTAATTTCTCTAGATCATCTCTATCATTACAAGCAAGAATATCTCTAGTTGTTTCTTCACTCATAACATAACCTTCCAGTACCTTAGGCAATTCATATCTAGGAAGGCTAGTTCTAGCAGGTGTTTTAGGAGTTTTAGTTTCAAGCTCATCATCAGATTCAACAAACATAGTTGTTCATCAAGAAATTCACCAAGTGGCACATCATCATTAGCAAGCAAGGTACTAGCATCATCATAAGCATCATTCATAGTAGAAGTAGCATCATCAATAACTTGTGATATATCAAAATTGATAGCATGTGGTGGTGTTGCAAGTTTACTCATAACAGAAGGTGAATCTAAAGCAGAACTGGATGGCAGTTCCTTACCTCCCCTCGTATTTGAGGGATAAATCTTAGTCTTTGGATCCTTCAGATTCTTCATAGTGATAATATGATAATAATCCCAAGTGACTCAACAAATATAGCTATGCTCCGCGGCAACGGCACCAGAAAAAGGTCTTGATAACCCACAAGTATAGGGGATCGCAACAGTTTTCGAGGGTAGAGTATTCAACCCAAATTTATAGATTCGACACAAGGGGGGCCAAAGAATATTTGAAGGTATTAGCAGTTGAGTTGTCAATTCAACCACACCTGGAGATTAATTATCTGCAACAAGTAATCAGTAGCAAAGTAGTTTGATAGTTTTGATAGTAGTGACAGGAGCAACGGTAATAGTAACATTGATAGTAGTAATTTTGTAGCAAGTGTAACAGTGATGATAGCAGTAGTAACTTAGCAGAAACAATATAAGATAAATTCGTAGGCATTGGATCGGTGACTTGTTGGATGATATTCATCATGTGACAGTTATAACCTAGGACGTTACGACACTAGCTCCAGTTCATCGATATAATGTAGGCATGTATTCCGTAAATAGTCATACATGCTTTATTAAAAGAACTTGCATGACATCTTTTGTCCTACCCTCCCGTGGCAGCGGGGTCCATATTGGAAACTAAGGGATATTAATGCCTCCTTTTAATAGAGAACCAGAACAAAGCATTAACACATAGTGAATACATGAACTCCTCAAACTACGGTCATCACTGAGAGTGGGCCCGGTTGTTGTCACTCCGGGGTTGTCGGATCATAACCATAGTAGGTGACTATAACTTGCAAGATCGGATCTAAAACATGGATATAATGATGAATTCATAAACGGTTCAGATCTGAGTTCATGGCACCCGGGCCCAAAGTGACAAGCATAGCAAAGTCATAGCAACATCAATCTAAGAACATAGTGGATACTAGGGATCAAGCCCTAACAAAACTAACTCGATTACATGATGAATCTCATCCAACTCCTCACCGACCAGCGAGCCTACTGGAATTGGCGATGGAGAAGGGTTGGTGATGACGAAGAACAAAGATCCCCCTCTCCGGAGCCCCAAACGGACTCCAGATCTGCCCTCCCGAGGAAGAGCAGGGCTTGGCGGCGGTTCCGTCTCATGGATCATGATAATTCTTTCTCCCTGATTTTTTTTTCTGGAAATATGTGATTTTATAGTATCACGGGGGTCGTCTGCGGGGCCACCAAGTGGGTACAACCCACCTGGGCGCGCCAGGAGAGGGGGGCGCGCCCTGGTGGGTTGTGCCTGCCTAGGGGCCCCTCTCCGATGGATCTTGGCTCCAGAAATTCTATTTTATTATATAAAAATTCGTTGCAAAGTTTCGTTCCATTCCGAGAAGTTTTATTTCTGCACAAAAACAACACCATGGTAGTTCTGCTGGAAACAGTGTCAGTCCGGGGTTAGTTTCATTCAAATCATGCAAATTAGAGTCCAAAACAAGAGGAAAAGCGTGAGCAAAATACATACGTTGGAGACGTATCAAAAACCTTCTTCATAACTTCATCTCCGGGTAAACCTGCAAGCATGAACGATCCACAAATTTGTTCTACATATATAAAGTGCATATCAGGATGCTTGGCTCCATCTCCTGCATAAGGATTAGCTAGAATTTGTTCTATCATACCCGAAGGAATTTCATATTCAATATTTTCAGTAGGTGCAGCAAGTTGAGGGGTAGCTAATTGTGGTTCCGGTCGATGTGAAGATACCCCGAACAAGCCCCTCAAAGGATTGTTTTCCATAGTAACAAGTGACAATAAATTTCAGCACACTATATAAATGTTTCCTTACCAAATTCCACTTACCAAAGGCGCTTCACTCCCCAGCAACGGCGCTAGAAAATAGCCTTGATGACCGACAAGTATGGGGGATTAATTGTAGCTCTTTTCGATAAGTAAGAGTGTCGAACCCAACGAGGAGCAGAAGGAAATGACAAGTGGTTTTCAGCAAGGTAATGTCTGCAACTGTTGAAATTGTAAGTAGTAGAGTAGTTTGATAGCAAGGTAATTTGTAACAAGCAAGTAACGATAGTAGTAACAAAAGTGCAGCAAGGTAGCCCAACCCTTTTGAGGAAAAGGACAGGCCAAAGCTGTCTCTTATGATAAGCAAAGTGTTCTTGAGGGTACACGGGAATTTCGGCTAGTCACTTTCATCATGTTGGTTTAATTCGTGTTCGGTACTTTGATAATTTGATATGTGGGTGGACCGATGCTTAGGTGTTTTCTTACTTGAACAAACCTCCTACTTATGATTAACCCTCCCGCAAGCATCCGAAACTACAATAAAAGTATTAAGAATAAATTCTAACCATAGCAATAAACTTTTGGATCCAATCGGTCCCTTACGGAATAGCGCATAAACTGGGGTTTAAGCTTTTGTCACTCTCCCAACCCACCATCTAATTGCTACTCCACAATGCATTCCCTTAGGCCCAAATATAGTGAAGTGTCATGTAGTCGACGTTCACATGACACCACTAAGGGAATCACAACATACATACTATCAAAATATCGAACACATATCAAGTTCACATGATTACTTGCAACATGATTTCTCCCGTGACCTCAAGAACAAAAGTAACTACTCAAAAATTATAAACATGCTCATGATTAGAGGGGTATTAAATAGCATGTTGGATCTGAACATATAATCTTCCACCAAATAAACCATATAGTAATCAACTACAAGATGTAATCAACACTACTAGTCACCCACAAGCACCAATCTATAGTTCCGGTAACAAGATTGAACACAAGAGATGAAGTAGGGTTTGAGATGAGATGGTGCTGTTGAAGATGTTGATGGAGATTACCCTTCCCAAGATGGAAGAGTTGTTGGCGATGATGATGACGATGATTTCCCCCTCCGGGAGGGAAGTTCCCAAGGCGGAATCGCTCCGCCGGAGGGCAAAAGTGCTCCTTCCAAAGTTTCGCCTCGAGGCGGTGGCACTCCGTCCCGAAAGTCCTCTCTTTATTTTTTCTAGGTCAAAATGACCTATAGACCAGAAGATGGGCACCGGAGGTGGCCCTGGGTGAGCACAACCCACCAGGGCGCGCCTGGGCTCCCTGGCGCGCCCAGGTGGGTTGTGCCCACCTGGTGGGTCCCCTATGGTAGTTATTTGCTCCAATATTCCTCAAATATTCCATAAAAAATCACTGTGAAGTTTCAGCTTGTTTGGAGTTGTGCAGAATAGGTAGCCTAACGTAGCTTTTCCAGTTCCAGATTTCCAGCTGCAGGAATTCTCCCTCTTTATGTATACCTTGCATATTATGAGAGAAAAGGCATTATAATTACTCCAAAAAACATTATTATGAATAAAAACATTATAAATAACAGTAAGAAAACATGATGCAAAATGGACGTATCAGTTATAAGTGTAAGCCACTTGTGGTTGGTGTAATGGTGCACACTGTTTTGGACAAGCCACTTACTAGTGGCGGCGCCCGAAGGGCACGCCAGTAGTAAGTGGGACCTAGAAGCTCACTCAACAATAGTTACTAGTGGTGCGCATCCTAAACCCGCATGCCACTACTAAGGTAAGCACTGGTGGCATGCATGCTTGAGGACACGACACTAGTAAGTGGGGCTCAAAAGCGGGCCTGACAGACTGGCGGTGTGCTCTTTGGTCCACACGCTACTAGTAATCTATGTCGGGCCCTCTTTTTAGTGGACCTAACTAGTGGCATGTTCTTTGGACCACATGCCACTAATATTGTTGCTAGTTATAACTGGTGTGTGGATTTACTGGGGCGTCATTGATAACTTAATGATGCCTCGAGGATTAGAGCAATAGGTGTGCGGCAAGACATCACAAGGACATAACATGCCAGAATTTGTAACCGACCATTGCCCAAGGGTGGCCACAACGGCAGACTCTATGACAATGGCCATACTCAAGGTTGGCAGACTGAAATAAATAAAGGAGCTGGATGAGGGAGAGATGGAAGGGCATCTCCACCGCTATCCCCGAAAATGGATACACTATCCATCCGCGGACACGATAAGGGACCCGGCCATCTAACCTTGCCTCTTAAACATGCATCAAATCCGAACATCAGAGATGGGATGAGCGGACCTAGAGGACAAATCATAGGCTATGAGCACATGTGGTCCAACGGACAGTGGGCCAAGCGGACTCTCGCATGGTATCAGGACTCCTGCAAAGCTCCTTCAAATTTGCTTCCGGCTTGTAGAAAAGCAAACATGCGGTCTGATCCATGGACATTTAGAAGACCGTGTTGGATGGCAACAAGTGTTTGGACCGCATGGTCCGGGCCTTTACGGGCGCCTTGAGGATGCACTAAGAGTCAAGTTTGCCAGTTTGTTGCTCAACGGTATAAATAAAAGGAATTGCGTGCAACCATCGAAATGCATGTCCCTGCACACACACACGTCATGTGTATATATGCACTTAACGGGCCACACTATTTTTTAGTACTAACCTAACACAAGATTGTCCCACCATAACTCCATGGCCCGTCTGTAGCTAGCTGCGCATGTTGTTATTGTGAGAGAGGGCAAGTAGGGCCAGGGAAGCATGGAATTCTTCTTTGTTTGCAGGCTTGCAGCCTACTTGACTCTCCTGCCATCCACTCAAGGGCATATACATGGACACCACTATTGGCAGGACCATTGCGTTGTATGCATGCTTTTAAATCTTTCTTTATGGGCATGCAAAAGAGGACTTGTCTTTGGCTTGATGAAATACTGTTTGCAATCAGATTACGGAAGGACCATTCGGGGGTTAAAATGCATATCTTATCAGCTAGTATAATCTTAGCAAGTATAAGGTGCATATAGCTAGGTTTAATGGGCCGAGAAACTGGTGAGAAGATCAAGCAAACTGCCGGCGGTTTCTTGTTCTCCGAATTCTCTAGTGCTCCTGTCTAACAAGCCTTCCATTTTTTTTAATGGCAAGTCTCCTGTCTGTACGTAGTTGCAGCACTCTAGTGCTCTCTTTGTCGATGATTCTTTTGTCGCTACTGCTGCTGGTTCCGCAGTTCCATTTTCTGCACTAATTCTGCTCGCCATATGACTTATTTTGTCTCTCATTTTCTCAGTAAAAAAGTTCATAACTCAAGCAATAATCCCGCTGTTACATCGAACAAAGTTGGTGCGACACCTGACTGAACCTGCATTTCCCACAATAGGTGCGGCATAACAATATATCCAAATATCTTTCTTTCATTAAGACAGCAACCATTCATGCATGGCATAGTTCTCATGCAGCTAGCTAATTAGTCACCTTTATTCAACCTGGAGGCTAGCTAGGTAGTGATGGAACACGAGAACATATCAAGCTCCACTGAGAAAAAGGCTATCTAGGAAGTGCCTGCATGCATGCACTGGGTGCTTTACACACACATTCCTCTCCTTTTTGATGTAATATACTATCTATCTATGGCCCCTGTGATTGGTACACGTCCAGGGTTATGCATGTGCATTAATTTGGTTGGCATGAGTTTTTCGCAAAAAAAATAAAAATAAATTTTGGTTGGCGTGAGTATTGTCACCGTAATTCAGATCTGGAGGACAGTTACGATGCGATTTCACCTAGTATCTTCTAGAAACCATGCCCTGATAACTGTTACATAGTGTCAGCAGTATGCTGAACGGAAAGTGTCACTGTTTGGTGCGACACATCACAAGGCTGATTGGACTTGTCTTCTTTATGTTGCTTTTCTTTTCTTCGTACTCTTATTTTTTCTTGACGAATTGCAGGCCATCCACTTTTTGTGTTGATATCCGTGCATATAATTTTCTCCATTTTTTCTCTCCCACATAGAACAACATATAAACCTGCACCTAAGCAGATCAACGAAGCATAAGAATTAAATGTAAGATTGTTTTCCAGATTTTTTGGTGCAACATAACTATTTAAAACAATATAGCTTATTGGATTTTTATTTTATATATTTGGGCTGCACCAAATAAGCGAAAAAATCATTTTATATATTTATGTTTTTGGGGGAATTTTATATATTTATGTTGCACTAAAAAATCTAAAATATTTCTGCACATTAAATATCAAAAAATATGAAATGGAACTTGCACTGATGTATATTAAATATCAAAAAAGTTTGAAGGGGAAAGGAGGAATAAAATTTGAGTTCCCATTCAAACCTCGACAGTTTCCCTATAAACCATGTTACTTCTCAAGAGTCTCTCTAGTTTCTACACGAAGTGCATCGAGTTTTTTTTCATAACTCTCTCAATTTTTAGCACACCCTCTAGGGGTAATATCACGATACCATGCCAAGTTTTATCGTTTTTAGATTTCATTTAAATCTATTTTTAAATAAAAACATTTTGCTGCTTTTAATAGCTAGGAATGTATTTAATACTTAAAAAATTGCAAATCAACCCCAGAAATGACAAATGTTTCCATGAACCTTATTATGATGCAACTTAAACCCCTTAAAAATGGGAACGAAAATATACGCCAAAAACACTAAACCATATGATTACAAAAAATGAAAAAAAATAGCAGTGGCATGCCCCCAAAATTACCCTCCACTGGTAATGTAAGCCACTAACAAGCGATAGCAACATCCTCCACTGACAGTTTTGTTTCTTGTGGCGGGCCTCTTTTACACCCGCTAGTGCTGGGTCAGGCCCACGCGTACCCTCTCGCATGAGGGGGCAAAGCCAATGCCCCTCCACCCCCCCCCCCCCCCCCCCCCCAATTCCCTTTCTTCACCCTCCCCCAATGCCTAGCACGCGGCACCCGACGTCGTTGTCTTGCCCTTCGCTGGAGCCGCCGTCATTGGTGTTGCGGGAGGGGTACATTCATCAATACGAATATGCCTCCCACTCCTATGGTTGCATAGGCTCACCCCATTCATCAATCCCAAAATAAACAAAGGGTCATTTGAACTTGATATCCCATTGTTCCCACTCATAGCAATTAGCAACATAAACGTCTGGATCAACCACCACATTAAAAAGGTAAGGGAACCCAAATCTAAGTGTTATCTTAAGGCCCCGGCAGTCATGTCAGAACTTGATGCTTTGCTCATTACCACCTGAAATTATAGCCCACTTTCAGCCATTGCCTAACTTGCTATAGGTCATCCCATAATTGAGAGCATCTACATTCTTCCTCAAAATGGGCTAGCAAGGAATTACTAGGTTGGAACAATTTCCAAATCCTCACTAGGAGGGATATGTTGATAATTCTGGAATTGGTTATACCCATGGCCCCCAAAATGATTTGGCTTTCAAAATTTCTCCCAGTTCATCATATGGTATTGAAGTTATTACCACATCCATATCAAAAGTGTCCGGTCCTCACACTATCCAGATCAGAGTTAGCACCCTCCGCAAAAAGGTAGAAGCCCATTTGATACAGGTTTTTTTTTCTAAACAAGCATTATATAAGACTGCCCTTCCTCCAACAGAAAGGTACCTACTCTACAAAGGATCCATTCGCCTTGACACTTTTTGATCCACTCCCGCCCCACATTATTCATTCCTTAATTTATGATCAGTCACAAGCATAGCTAACTAAGTAAAAGGAAACTTCCCCATTTTGCAAGAAATCAAGGAAAGGACAAAGTCCATGTATTAATTAGCAAATACCCTTAAAGGAATTAAAAAATATCCACGTCCTTGGGGCTGCCACGGTCTTCTTCATCATGTATCCATCCATTGTGTGTCACGAGCTGTTGGGGAGCGTAGTAATTTCAAAAAAGTTCCTACGCACACGCAGGATCATGGTGATGCATAGCAACGAGAGGGGAGAGTGTGTCCACGTACCCTCGTAGACCGAAAGCGGAAGCGTTAGCACAATGCGGTTGATGTAGTTGTACGTCTTCACGGTCCGACCGATCCAAGTACCGAACGCACGGCACCTCCGAGTTCAGCACACGTTCAACTCGATGACATCCCACGAGCTCCGATCCAGCAGAGCTTCGCCGGACAGTTTCATCAGCACGACGGCGTGATGACGATGATGATGTTGCTACCGACGCAAGGCTTCGCCTAAGCACTGCTACGATATGATCGAGGTGTATTATGGTGGAGGGGGGCACCGCACACGGTTGGGAGAGATCAACTGATCAACTTATGTGTCTAGAGGTGCCCCCCTGTCCCCGTATATAAAGGAGCAAGGGGGAGGCCGGCCGGCCCTCTATGGCGCGCCAGGAGGAGGAGTCCTCCTCCTAGTAGTAGTAGGACTCACCTCTTTCCTACTCCTACTAGGAGGGGGAAAGGAAGGGGGAGAGGGAGAAGGAAAGGGGGGAGGGGCGCGCGGCCTGCCCTAGGCCAGCCCTCTCTCTCTCCACTAAGGCCCATAAGGCCCATTATTTCTCCCGGGGGGTTTCGGTAACCCTCCGGCACTCCGGTTTTCTCCGAAACCACCCGGAACACTTCCGGTGTCCGAATATAGTCGTCCAATATATCGATCTTTACGTCTCAACCATTTAGAGACTCCTCGTCATGTCCGTGATCATATCCGGGACTTCGAACTACCTTCGGTACATCAAAACACAAAAACTCATAATACCGATCGTCACCGAACATTAAGCGTGCGGACCCTACGGGTTCGAGAACTATGTAGACATGACCGAGACACGTCTCGTTCAATAACCAATAGCGGAACCTGGATGCTCATATTGGCCCACATATTCTACGAAGATCTTATCGGTCAAACCGCATAACAACATACGTTGTTCCCTTTGTCATCGGTATGTTACTTGCCCGAGATTCGATCGTCGGTATCTCAATACCTAGTTCAATCTCGTTACCGGCAAGTCTCTTTACTCGTTCCGTAATACATCATTCCGCAACTAACTCATTAGTTACAATGCTTGCAAGGCTTATAGTGATGTGTATTACCGAGTGGGCCCAGAGATACCTCTCCGACAATCGGAGTGACAAATCCTAATCTCGATATACGCCAACTCAACAAGTACCTTCGGAGACACCTGTAGAGCACCTTTATAATCACCTATTTACGTTGTGACATTTGGTCGCACACAAAGTGTTCCTCCTGTAAACGGGAGTTGCATAATCTCATAGTCATAGGAACATGTATATGTCATGAAGAAAGCAATAGCAACATACTAAATGATCAAGTGCTAAGCTAACGGAATGAGTCATGTCAATCACATCATTCTCTAATGATGTGATCCCGTTAATCAAATGACAACTCATGTCTATGGCTAGGAAACTTAACCATCTTTGATTCAACGAGCTAGTCAAGTAGAGGCATACTAGTGATACTCTGTTTGTCTATGTATTCACACATGTACTAAGTTTCCGGTTAATACAATTCTAGCATGAATAATAAATATTTATCATGATATAAGGAAATATAAATAACAACTTTATTATTGCCTCTACGGCATATTTCCTTCACGAGCAAAGCTCATTGCCCCCTCCAAGCCTTCATCTTAGTGGAGAAAACTTGTTAAAACCCAAGAGCTTGTATATACAGTGTCTACGAAGTCATCGATGTAGAATAGAAGACGCCAGTGGCCGTGTCTACATAGCTAATAATTTCCTCAGAGAAGGAAGCACTCGATAGGGCATATGGACCCCCACCCCCAACGAGTCCGAGACTGTGAACCTTCGTTGGACGAAACTGGATTCGAAGGACCAAGACGCAGAACCACATTGTCTGCTCCAGGGGACAACACGACCAAGACAAACCTGTAGAATTAAGACCTTATTCCACATGAGACACAACCTTCCGCATGCCTCCTGACGATACGAAGAAGCACCTCCGGAATGCGGGTGAGGCAGGGAGACTTGATGGCGGCGACATAGTCTCGCCACCACTGACTGGAGACACATTCTAAATTTAATCCTAACCCTGCCACCACGGAAAGGAAACCCTAGGGTTCCCATTTTCTCCATTGTCGAAGCGACAGACAGAGAGAAATGGACCCCTCTGTTTCGCTGTGGAATATGGTAGATCACCCATGTATTATCGTCTAGGTCGTGGGCAGGAGCAAAGAAACAGTACGAGAGGGAGACATATCATCCAAATGAGAGACTAGATCAAGTCCTGGTGATCCATACTAGTCCTTATCTTAATCACCAAACAATAATGCGGTATTGCTTGGATTCACGATCACGCGGAGTAGATCTTAGAACGTGGCTCATGACCTCAGCCCCCCTCCCCCCCCCCCCCCCCCCCCTCATTTTGTAGTTTAGCAATGCTTTGTTTCTCCTTGCTATGCCCACTAATCACTAGCAGTTCACTTTTGTGGTAGTCAATCTTCATCCAGGCATGGACTCAAAGCGGCAAGGAATATTTCCAGGTGGAGGATATTAGTGTCAGATGTCTTCACAGGGATAATAGTGCCATCGGCATATTGAAGTTGAGTAAGTCCATGCTCAATGAGTCGAGGCATCACCCTAGCAAGTTTAGCATTATTTAATATGAGAGCGAGGTCATCTACCACAAAGTTAAATAGTAAGGGAGAAATTCCCCCTGCCTCACTCGCCTATGAGTATTGAAGAACCCCCTCTCCCCCTTTATATTAAAAGCAGTGTGTCCTTCCCTAACAGTTTTCATAGTCCTATAAATCTAGTTAGTGCAAAATCTTTTGTTCTAAGAACTCCCCGAGGAAGTCCAAGTTCATCGTGTCATGAGCTTTCTCCAAATTAATCTTAAATATCACCCCCTCTCCTCTGCTTTTTCCCTTAGTTCATGAATCACCCCATGTAGCACTATAATCACCCCATGTATCTCCCATCTACGAAAGTTGTCCGCTGCAAAATTTAGCATGTAATTTATTACAAAGTTAGATGAGATATGAACCGTTGGATTTTATCCAGAGGCTTGAAAAGGTTACCGAGATTTCAGGCAACTTAACAATAAAGGAGAACACATGCCATGCCGCAGTAGAGAAAAACAAGGACCTGAATTCCTGTTGTGAGTGTGCGTCTAATTCGACACACACGTGAACTAGGCTCACAAAGCTGTCCGGTTGTGATTAAACCGAGAGAATATACCGGAGGCGGGTGAAAACATGGCATATGCGCAAGAGCAGCCAAGGCTGATCGTACAGAACCATCTAGCAAGCGTCGTGCGTGTAGAAATACATGCTCTAGCTAATGCAACCAAAAAACCGATCTGATGAAAAAGACTAGGCAGAACATTATACATCAACACTCCCTCTCACGCGTGTAGCTCTTGAACTCAAGACCTCTTGACTCTGATACCATGTTAGAAGGAAGAGAGGGATTGATGAAATAATTGTTGTATTGCTCGAGCCTCGTGGGCATATATATAAAAGTAAATGATCAACTTGAAGCACAAGACAAGCCAGGACATATATCTCATACTCCCTCCGTTCCAAAATAGATGACCCAACTTTATACTACTAATAGTATAGTAGTATAAAGTTGGGTCATCTATTTTGGAACGGAGGAAGTATTTCCTAACTAAACATAATACTCAACAAATACTCAACAGTGCGCACTACTCGTCGTGTGCACAGCAGTTTCGTGCGTTAAAACCGTCGGTGTTGTTGGCCCTACGACATATCCACCCGCCCGTGAGGCCGTTTTATACCGGCCGACCGTCGGACGCGAGCGACAAGGACGCGCCGGCCGAGCTGGCGCGCGCGTCCGCGGATAACGCAGACACGATCGAATCGAACCGAACAAATACACCCCCGTGCCAGGCCACTCAGCACGATGTGGACGCGTGGGCAGGTTGCAGAAACAAAGGAATGGTCGCCGGCGGGAGCATCGTCGCTCGTGGGCGCGCGCGACGGAGTGGAGTGGACGGCCAGCTCACCACGTGCATGCATGGCCATGGGTGGACTAGCGCGCGCGCCTGCGTGCAATGTGCGCCGCGGGCTCGGCCGGGGGTCCCCGCCGCGTCGTCTGCATGCGCGGGCGGGCTCGACTTTTTCGCGGCACGTCGCCGTCGCCGCAGCTGTGCGCGACGCCCACGTACGTACTACGTACGGCCCGAATCGGATCCACGCCCCACGGTAAAGCCAAGGAAAAGAGACGCTATAATAATCAAGCTGCTAGATACTCCTACCTGGCTAGCTATAGCTACATGGCATGGCCAAGTCCAACTAGCCGTAAAAGCAGCGGTACTCGTGCGCATGCTTGCATGACGGCATGCTGGCGTCGTCGTCGGCACATTGCGGGCATGCACGAGATTGCCCGATGACAAGAGCTGCGCCTTTTCAGCTTTAACCCTACCCAGGCTGACCTACATATTTTCACCGTGTACTGCTGTACATACGGTTCCTGCATGTGTCCCGGTACCGTACGGCCCGTACCGGGCAGCCATGCATCGACCGAGTGGGCGATATGCATGGGCGTGTACCACGTCCGTATGTGCACACCAATGACAGTTGCATACCGGTATTGCCGTTTAATACAATTATTTGGCCAGCAAAGTACACGTACAGCTAGACATTGTACTACAGCCAGCCAACGCCGTGCTTACTGTTCGCGTTTCTCCTACTACAGCAACTACCCACCACTAGTACAACACCCCACTCGTACGATCGAGAGGCTGCCACAGGTAGTACAAAGGAGTGGAGTTGTATTATACCTTACTTAACTATAACTAACCATATATTTATTCATGTGTCGCCAACTTGATTAGTGGCTTAATTGCATTTAGTTGGCTGTAGCGAGCTACGACCCTCTGCTAATTAATAAATGTCATATATGCCACCTCGATTCATAACACGGACGATCATATCATATCACATCTCATCTAGGGCGGTCACAAGACCAGTGTTGCTTTACGTAGCTAGGCATGAAGAAGAAAGCCTCTAGTCCTGTCTACCGAGCTGGTCCATCGATCATTAGTTTCAGCACAAGTACCCGTGTAATTTATTTTTACAAATATGGCAGTGCCGACATGCAAAGACTTCGGTGAACTATGCTTCTCGCCTGGATTTCAGATACATCTGGTCAGGAGTTCAGGTTTGCATTTCTCGTGTAAAAATAAAAATATTGGCATAAGCTTACAACTGGTCATCTCCACTCAGGTTTTTTCTTCTCCTTTTCATTTCTCTTCCTTATGTCCAGTTCTTATTAACATAGAAAATACAACTGGGATAGTGAGGGAAAAAAATGCAGAGGCATCAAATTTTACCTACTTGTTATCCCGATTCGACTTTCAAATGCAAAAGCAAGAATGCCACGGATAGTTGTCTATGTGCATGTAAACGAAAGGTCGATCGGCAAAACTAAGAGAAAACTATTTTGAACGAAAGTGTGTGCCTCTTTTAATTCAGAATAATTAAAAGGAATATCAAAGAGCAAAAACATATATGAACACATATTTCTAGCTTGGTACGTGCTGGCCGGTAGACCACGGTACGTGAAACTTGATGGGAGCAGACAGTATTAGACATTTGACACGACCGATGGACCAGCAGCACCACCGGCGGTACAGTCCTTTGATACTTGAGAAAAGAGTGCTTGTACCGCGTATGTACTGGTGCTATAGCTAGAGACGATAAGTCCTTCGATGTTCGTCCATAAAACTGTTTAAAGCGGGCTGTCTTTTCACGGCGTGGTACTGTTCACCATGCATGTATCGTATATCACCTCCAAGTATGACCTAGTGGCTAGCTAGCGGTGCTAATTACAAATGTCATGGTTGGCTTGGGAATTAAGATAGGTAGATCGGACAAAGGCCTTAAGTGCCGTCGTGCTTCTCGTGCACTATTCGTTTTGCATGACTAAGGGCATCTTTCCTCTCACATCCGTCTGTGGATGAAGGGATCAGTCCACAGACATAGATGTAGAAGGACGACATTCAATGCTAGCCGCATCCATTTCATCCCGCATTTTAACAAATCGGACGAAATTCATGAACGGATCATGTCGTCCCACACATACTCTCTCTTCAGCTTCATCCAACGGTGTATGCACATAAATGACCGTCCCTCTATCCTATGTTACACCATGGCAGAGCGTGCGGGCTACATATAACGTGTAGACCAACACTGAGTGAATGAATCAATCAACAAGTTGAGCAAGAGGAAGAAAAACTTACGATCTCGTCCTCTGCCGCGTGCAATGGCCACCTTGCCTCAACCTGATGAACCACGTCGCAAAACTTGGTGATGCTGATCTAGACAGCGTGCCAACGATACGACAACGACCTCACTTTGGGTGGTTGAATGATGTACATGTCGTAGGACGCAGTGTGCTTTTCGTGCGTGAAACTTTTCATGCACTTGCTCCCATACGGGCTCCCCTCTGCTCCTACTTACGAAATCCGCGGATACAACCAGCCACGCATCGCACAACAACTCATCCTTCATGGTCGAGTAACTGAGCACCCTGCGTACTCTAACAAATAGCATAGCATTTGAAAATAAGCTCAATGGCATTTGACCGAACACCTGTCGGGCGTGGTGTCAGCCATGCATGGAGGTCGTCGACATGGGGCGGAGTCTACCTGGGTACATATGGCTCCAGGGTGGAAAGCTCCGTCGTAACGGCGAGCTGGCGCGTCGGTGCTGGTTGCGGACGTCCGGCAATGCCTCTGTGGTGGCCGGAGCGGCGGTGGACGTGGAGGGTGCGGATGCAAAGCAAGGTGGAGAACGGACGGAGTGGAAGGAAATGGGACCGAGAGGGGGGTTTGGGTGGGGGTATCGAAGTCCTATGTTTCGAGTGTCCGGACTCCCGCGAACCTCCCCCACTTTGTCTCCAATTTGCAGAAGAAATCGCGTCCAGACCGCCCCACGGACCAATACATGCCCGTGTTGGATGTCTTCCTCGGCCCGGACAGCGCGGACATGACGGATGCGGGCGATTTGTGGGCCCACCTTGGGGATGCCCTAATAGTATAGCCAACAACCATCTATATGGAGTTGGTACATCTTCTATAGTGAACCTCATAATCAACATCTAAGGTAGTTACTAAGGGCATCTTTAATGACAACCCGCAAAAATCCTCCCGCATCTGTCCGCGGATAGGGGGACCAGTCCGCGGACATGGATGCGGGAGGTCGACATCCAATGCTAGCCGCATACATTTCAAACTTTTTCCCAACAAACCGGATAAAATTCATGCAAACACGGCTAGATTTCGTACAAACATGACGGATTCATACAAACGGGACGGAAGCAGTTACATGTTGGACATATTTTCAACTAAAAAGCTAAAACTATGTGCACGTATGGTCGCGCAGAGCTCCACTCCTACGACACGGATACACTACACTAGTCTATGACCAGCCGCGGCTTGTCCTCCCCATGTCCGGCAGCCCGGAATAAACAGACTGCCGAGAGCCCGGGATGCAAGTTCTTCCCTCGTATCTTCCCTATGTCTGGTTGCGCCGCTCATCGGAGCGACAAAGAGGGCAGTACAACGGGAGGGGAAGGGTGCTTCCGTCGAGCTCGGGCGGGTGCCCAGGATGGTGTGAGATAAAGGAGAACTTGTCGGGTATCCGGCGGTGCCTTTCCTGGGACACAGCGGCGGCGGCCTCCCGTGTTTTACTTCTCCTCGATGATGGCGACGGGCTTGGATGTGCTGGCCGCCATCTCTTCCACATCTGCACAGCCGGCTTCTTTCTCTGCGTGCATGGCGCGGCTATGCACGCGTCGACGGCAGATGGCGATGTCGCAAGCACTAGATGCGGCGATGCCCATGCCACCCTTTCTCCCCGTTGTGCCAGTGTGGAGCAACTCGCCACTCCACGTCGAGTTGGCCTGGAGCGGAGAGTTGTTGAACCACGCGGCGACTTGGGGCGGCAATTTGCTCTGTCGGGTCAGGCGCAGGAGCTGGAGCAGCGAGCTGCCTCGCTCGTATCCGGCGGGCTCGGCAGAACACCCAGCCGGCTTGTTTTGCAGAGAACTCCTCTTCAGAAGCCATCGGAAGATTCGAAAAGGAGGAGATGGGGGAGCGGCGGAGGGGTGTGGTTCTTGCCCTGCGTCTGGCCTTGTTTAAATAGAGGACGGACGAGAGAAGCTCGACGGCGTTGCGTTTAATGTCGGCCCGCTCATGAGCGGACGTGTGGCCAGAGTAGGTTTCTCGGCTTCCACACGGGTTTAATGGAGGCGTATGACTGCAACGAGGAGGTGTGTTCAGCCGGGCGTGCAACAGGCAGCGCCCTCGACCGGCGAGTCGCTTCAATGGCGAGGCAGTGAGAGGTCGCGTCCGCCCTGAGTTGCCTTCAATGTGGAACGGCGCGCTCTACAACAGCATGAATGCGGGGAGCTGGCGCCAAGTGGGATGCGCGTGTGGGAGGAAGGAGGGATTTTTGGTAGGCTAGGGCGGTCAAAAGCTGGCGTGGGTTCGGTCCGGACTCCCGCAAATCTGCCCCACTTTTGTCCCCGGTTTGTGGCCAAAATCGTGTCCGGACCGCGCCGCGGACCGATACATGCCCATGTTGGATGGCTTTGGTGGTCCGGACAATGCGGTCCATACAGATATGGGCGGTTTTTGTGGGTCCACCTTGGAGATGCCCTAAGAAGTACTACTTTATTAATATCTAACGCATCTTATGCTCTCATAATGTTTATTGGAGCTCGTGTTGCATGTGGCTATTAATCTACAGTCCGCTTCCCTTATCTCTCATCCAAAATATAATATTTCAATCAGTGGCAGAGCTTGCTTAGATCCTTTGGGGGGGTCCAAAATAAAGGTGTTTGGGGGGAGGGGGTGCGAAAGACTTTATTTCTCCAAATCTTTCACATATTTTAACGAGGCTGGGGGCCATGGCCCCTTCAACTAACGATGTAGCTCCACTATTGATTTTAATCCTTACAGCCTGCTGACTGTACCTTATTAGACTTGATCTAAAGGTTATTGCTTCATTGGATGTTGTGTGCTTACCCACATAGGAATCAGATCAAGTTGTTGGGGCCCTTAAATTAGACAACAAGTAATACGTACGGCATGGGTAAACAACCACACAACCAAACTTTTGAGTAATCACACATATGATCAAATAAGTGACATGCAAAACCACATCACCAGTCCCCTACATCACTCATGTCCAAGATGGACTACCACGCATGGGTGATGGATCACAATCGAACACTGAGATCAAATAAACCAAAATCATCTTGATAATACCATAGATCCTCACGACACGACGAAGGATGTTTCCCTCGCCCACGCTGCAGCTGCCTCACCAGCCCCAGAGTTTCTTCCGGTGCCGCACACACTATCATCCCCAGTCGGGGAGGCGAAGCACGGATAATTCTTGATGTCATTCTTTGGTAGGGGAGGCATCAAGGTGAAGCCAAAAAGTGTCTGAAAAGCATAGTGGGTCAACATTTAGGAAAATAACTCAGCAGAAATAAAAAAATTATTTATGGATTGAAAGTCTTCACATACCGTGGGTGGGCAATGTTGGAAATATGTCCTAGAGGCGATCATGTGATGTTATCTTCTTATGTATTCATGAGTTATTTGTATTGTCTTTGAATATCATCCATGATGTACATCAATAAGTATGTGACTTATTTGTGAGATTATAGATTGTATGATGATTGTTCTAATGGCCACTAGTAGATAAGTTATGCGGACACATATCCTTTGATAAGTATACGATTTGATTAATGACTATGTTTCACAAGTCACGGGGGTAGAGATGCTAACCCGATAGTATATACTCGGGGATGGGGATCACCGAGTTGGGCAGATCCACATTAAGACGCAGCGAGGTATTGTCATTTGTTAGTCTTAGGTACAGTATATATGCCATGTCCTAGACCTGAGATCCTCGCATGTACTTGGGATGTGAATTGACTTACGTAGGGTCTATCATACATTACTTCATAACTGGGTAGTTATAAGGGTAGCCTTCAGGTTAGTCATGAAACATGTCGGGAGAAGCATCGATTGACCAAGATGGGATATATTTTCCCCTACGATTCAAAGAGATATTCTCTGAGGCCTCTAGAACACTACTACCAAAAGGCTTATAGGTGAAATCAAATGAGTGGTGGGCACTGTGAGGCACCCGCCATAGCTATTTTGAAAAACTAGCAATGGCGGCTGCTAAAAACCGTTCGCTACTGCTATACACGTAACAGTGGACGACACGTAAAGGTGATGGAAAATTAGCTCCCGTTGGTCTTGAAGGGGCCATCCCAGTCTTGGCCCATAAACTTGCCTCCATCATCTATCAGCTCATGGAAGGAGTAAAGTGACCATTTTGTCACCAACTTCCAGGGCACCAGAAGGCACGAACGCGTGAAGGGCAATCTCATCTCAGTTACCTAACGCTCAGGAGAGACACTACATTGGTATATTGAGTGCTTCAGTGAAGTGTGTAATACCATTATGAGAATCTCCCTGCAAGCCATCATGATCGCCATTCACTTGAGAGTGCGAGACAGAAGATGCAAAAGAAATTGGGAACCAAGACCATCCTCACCATCGCCAAACTATTTTCCTTAGCGACAAATGGAGGAAGATCATCGAGTTGTGAGACTGACCCCTATGTGTGAGAGACAGCAATGGTGATGGCTCTTCATGTCAGGCCGAAAAGCAAAAAAATCGGAAGACAAAGATATTTCTGGTTGCAAAGACCGACACTAGCAAGCCTCTCTGTCCGGCCCCTAAGGATGGTGGGAAGTCTGGCAACGTCCCCGTGGTAGGCGCCTAAAAATGGTGCAAGATACATCGCACATACCAGCATGACCCCTTAGAGTTTATATAAGTGCAGAATATCATAGAAGGACAATGGCAGCCCCCCTACGACGACCACCATAACCACCGTGACTACCGTGAAGACTGCGGTGAGTATCATAGAGATCGAGGGGAGAACCATGGTGACCGCTGATGTTGCTTGAAGCTACATCGGTATTTCCCCAAAGAGGAAGGGATGATGCAGCACAGCGGCGGTAGGTATTTCCCTCAGATATGAAACCAAGGTTATCGAATCAGTAGGAGAACCAAGCAACACAACGTAAACAACCCCTACACACAGATAACAAATCCTCGCAACCCGACATGTTAAAGGGGTTGTCAATCCCTTTCGGGGTACGGCGCCTCAAGTGGCAAACGGACGTGAGATAAATTTGTAGTAAATTGATAGATCGAACGCCAAATAAAATAAATAAAGAAAAATTGCAGCAAGGTATTTTTGTATTTTTGGTTTAATAGATCTAAAAATAAATGCAAGGAAAAAGTAGATCGCAAAGGAAAATATATGAGAAAGAAGACCCGGGGGCCGTAGGTTTCACTGTGGCTTCTCTCGAGAAAAATAGCAAACGGTGGGTGAAAAAATTACTGTTGGGCAATTGATAGAACTTCAAATAATTATGACGATATCCAGGCAATGATCATTATATAGGCATCACGTCCAAGATTAGTAGACCGACTCCTGCCTGCATCTAGTACTATTACTTCACACATCGACCGCTATCCAGCATGCATCTAGTGTATTAAGTTCATGGAGAAATAGAGTAATGCAATAAAAATGATGACATGATGTAGACAAGATCTATCTATGTAGAGATAGACCCCATCATTTCATCCTTAGTAGCAACGATACATACGTGTCGTTTCCCTTACTGTCACTGGGATCAAGCACCGTAAGATCGAATCCACTACAAAGCACATCTTCCCATTGCAAGATAAATAGATCAAGCTGGCCAAACAAAACCCAAATATCAGAGAAGAAATACAAGGCTATAAGCAATCATGCATATAAGAGATCAAAGAAACTCAAATAACTTTCATGGATATAAAAAGATAGATCTGATCATAAACTCAAAGTTCATCGATCCCAACAAACACACCGCAGAAGAGTTACATCATCTGGATCTCCAAGATACCATTGTATTGAGAATCCAGCAAGAGAGAGATAGATAGATAGATAGAGAGAGAGAGAGAGAGAGAGCCATCTAGCTACTAACTACGGACCCGAAGGTCTACAAAGAACTACTCACGCATCATCGGAGAGGCACCAATGGAGGTGGTGAACCCCATCCGAGATGGTGTCTAGATTGGGTCTGGTGGTTCTGGACTCTGCGGCGGCTTGATGAATATTTCGTCGATCGTACTAGGGTTTCTGGAATACTAGGGTATTTATAGAGCAAAGAGGCGGTCCGGGGGGCACCCGAGGTGGGCACAACCCACCAGGGCACGCCGTGGTGGGTTGTGCCACCCTCGGGGCACCCCCAGGCGCAGCCAGGGCCCGTTGTGTTCCTTCTGGCCCATAAAAGTTCTTTGTAAAGTTTCGGGGCATTTGGACTCCGTCTGATATTGATTTTCTGCGATGTAAAAAACATGGAAAAGAACAACAACTGGCACTTGGAACTATGTCAATAGGTTAGTAGCAAAAAATGATATAAAAAACTATAAATGATTGTAAAACATCCAAGATTGATAATATAACAGCATGGAACAATCAAAAATTATAGATACGTTGGAGACGTATCATCATCCCCAAGCTTAACTCCTACTTGTCCTCGAGTAGGTAAGTGATAAAAACAGAATTTTTGATGTGGAAAGCTGCCTAACATGTCATATTATATTTCTTTTCTTTTTAGCATGGACATTTGGACTTCAGTTGTTCAAAGCAATAGTCTAGTTTTGACATGATAATTTAGATACTCAAGCATATCAACAAGCAACCATGTCTTTCAAAATATCAACGCTAAAATAAGTTATCCCTAGCCCCTCATGCTCAAACATTGATCCATCCTTGAAACACACTCGAATATTAGCTACACCCAATACTTAAGTACGATCATATTGCCTCCTAGTTGGTGCTTTTATGAGAGAAGATGGAGACTCAAAAAAATGCATAAAGTAAAAGAAAGGCCCTTCGCAGAGGGAAGTAGGGATTTGTAGAGGTGCCAGAGCTCAAAGCGAAAAACATAGAGATAAAAACATTCTGGGAGGTGTATCCATCCCACCAACGAAAACGACTTAGAGTTCCGAACACTTTCCATGCTAGATATATCATAGGCGGTTCCCAAACAGAAAATAAAGTTTATTCCTTTTTCCACCATACTTTCACTTTCCATGGCTAGCCGTATCCACGGTTGCCCTCCATACCAACACTTTCCAAGGAATTTATTATTTGACATCATAAAGTAAATTGATTTTTTTTTGCATTTCGGGAATGGACATCCCTAATACCTTTGCCTTACTCTCGTGCAATAACAAGTGAATAACACTCATCGTGAGAATAACACATCTAGCATGGAAAATATTAGCCACCCTTCACCGCTCCGCGAGCGAAACAAACACACAAAAGAGAAGTTTATTTTGAAAATTAGAGATGACACATACAAATTTGCTTAGAACGGCAAAAGAATACCGCATATAGGTAGATATAGTGGACTCATGTGGCAAAACTGGTTTAAGGGTTTTGGATGCACAAGTAGAGATCATACTTAGTGCAAAATGAAGGCTAGCAAAAGATTGAGAAGCGACCAACCAAGAAATAGATAATCTCATAAGCAAGCATTAAGCATAAATAATACCAATAATGCACCACAAGTAGGATATAATTTCATTGCATGACTATTGACTTTCGTACTTGCATAGGGAATCACAAACCTTAACACCAATATTCTTACTAAAGCATAATTACTCACCAACATAACTCACATATCACATCATCATATCTCAAAACTATTACTAAGAATCAAGTTTATTTTGTCCAATGATCTTCATGAAAGTTTTTATTATATCCTTCTTGGATATCTATCACTTTGGGACTAATTTTCATGTGAGCTTTTCATAAGCTCAAACAAATATAAGTGAAGATCATGAGCATAATTCTTTTTCCTTCTCTCAAAATAATTTAAGTGAAGCAAGAGAGAATTTCTTGAAAATTTTACTAACTCTCAAATAAATCTAAGTGAAGCAAGAGAGCATTTCTTCAAAAATACTAAGCACACCGTGCTCAAAAAGATATAAGTGAGGCACTAGAGCAAGTCCATTGCTCATAAAAATTTAAGTGAAGCATAGAAAACAATTCTAACAAGTCATGACATAAATTTGGATCTCACAAATAGCTGTGTCCAGCAAGGGATCAAGACTTAAAACAAAAAGTAAAACAAGCAAAGACTCATATCATACAAGACGCTCCAAGCAAAACACATATTATGTGACGAATAAAAATATAGCTTCGAGTAAAATACCGATGGTCGTTAAAAAAGAGGGGATGCCACTCGGGGGCATCCCCAAGCTTAGTTGGTTGCTCATCTTTGGATAATAGCTTGGGATGACAGGGCATCCCCAAGCTTAGGCTCTTCTATCCTTTATTCCTTCATCCGTCATAAGATAACCCAGAATTTGAAAACTTCAATCACACAAAACTCAACAAAACCTTCGTGAGATCCGTTAGTGTAAGAAAGCAAATCACTACTATAAGTACTGTACCAAACCAATTCATATTTTGTTTTTGTATTATATCTACTGTATTCCAAATTTTCTATGGCAAAAACTCATCAAAGAAAACCATAGATCCATCAAAATAAGCACACAACACAAAGAAAATAGAATCTGTCAAAACAGAACAGTCTGTAGCAATCTGACTTAGACGAAAACTTCTGGAACTCCAAAAATTCTGAAAAAATAGGACGACCTGATCAATTTGTATATTAATCCTCTGCAAAAATAATTAGGGCAAAAGCACTTTCTAATAAAAAATGAGAATTATTTTCGTGAGTGCAAAGTTTCTGTCTTTTTCAGCAACATCAAACAACTATCACCCAAGAAGATCCTATCGGTTCTACTTTGCACAAACACTAATTAAAACAAAAAAACACAATCATAACAGTAGCATAATTGTGTTAACACTCAAGAAAAGAAAGCAAAAAGAAAAAATAAATTTTATTCATTGGGTTGCCTCCCAACAAGCGCTATAGTTTTACGCCCTTAGCTAGGCATAAAGCAATGATCTAAGTTTTGTCATCTTTGGTTCGAGATCCATAAGATGCCCTCATGATTGATTCATAAGGTGGCTTAATTCTAGTTCTAGGAAAGTGTTCCATACCCTTCCTCAAAGGAAATTGGAACTTAATATTGCCTTCTTTCATATCAATCACGTCATAGATAGTGTGTAAAAACGGTCTACCAAAGATAATTGGACAAGACGGATTGCAATCAATATCAAGAACAATAAAATCTATGGGCACATAATTCCTATTTGCAAGAATAAGAACACCATTAATTCTTCTCATAGGCTTTTTAATAGTAGAATCCGCCAAGTGCAAATTCAAAGAACATTCTTCAAGGTTAGTAAGACCAAGCACATCACATGAAGATTTCGGAATTGTAGAAACACTAGCACCCAAGTCACACAAAGCAAAACACTCATAATCTTTAATCTTGACTTTGATAGTAGGTTCCCATTCATCATGCATTTTTCTAGGAATTGAAACTTCTAATTCCAATTTTTCTTCAAGAGCTTTCATCATAGCATCAACAATATGTTTAGTAAAAGCTTTATTTTGTTCATAAGCATGGGGTGAATTTATCATGGATTGCAACAAAGAAATACAATCAATCAAAGAGCAACTATCATAATTAAAGTCTTTGTAATCCAAAAGAGTGGGCACATCACTAGTTAAAGTTTTGACCTCTCCAAACCCACTTTCATCAATTTTCACAACAAGATTTTCACCCTCCGAAATATTGGGACGCCTTCTACCTAAAGTTGACTCTTCTCCAGTCCGTTTTTCATCAATCTTAACTTTGATAAACAAGGAATCAATATAAGAAACACCAATCATTTTAAGACCTTCATCACTTTTGCCTTCTAACGAGATTGGTTTAGCGGCCATTTGATTTACTAAGGTAGCTCGTGCATCGGATATTTTTCCTAGCGAACTTTCGGCAAAAGCAAACTTCTCTACTGATATCATCAAGTTGTTTTGTAATAGCATCAAGCACAATGGAGTGCTCCTTAAGTTCTTCAGTAAAATACTTATTATGCTTAAATTGTGTAGTCATATATTCCTTAGTACCTTTCTCAATTTCAAACAAAAAATTTGGGTAAGGAACATCATAATAATTTCTTTGAGGCATCATGACTACGCAAACAAGAGTGCACACAAAAACAGATCCGGCAAGAAAAACGGCGAATAGAAAAGAGAGGCGAATAAAACAACAAATTTTGTGAAGTGGGGGAGAGGAAAACGAGAGGCAAATGGCAAATAATGTAAGTTGCGAGGGGATGAGATTTGTGATTAGGAACCTGGTGTATGTTGAAGATCCTCCCCGGCAACGGCGCCAGAAATTGGTGCGTTGACGGGAGAATATCTTGACTTGACCCTCCCCGGAAACGGTGCCAAAAATTGGTGCGTTGACGGGATAATATCTTGATTTGATCCTCCCCGGCAACGAACGCCAAAATTTCTTTTGATGTCGCTTGAAGCTATGTTGGTATTTCCCTAAAGAGGAAGGGATGATGCAGCACAGCGGTGGTAGGTATTTCCCTCAGATATGAAACCAAGGTTAAGAACCAGTAGGAGAACCGAGCAACACAACGTAAACAACCCCTGCACACAGATAACCAATCCTCGCAACCTGACGTGTTAAAGGGGATGTCAATCCCCTTCGGGGTACGACGCCTCAAGTGGAAAACGGACATGAGATAAATTTGTAGTAAATTGATAGATCGAACGCCAAATAAAATAAATAAAGAAAAATTGCAGCAAGGTATTTTTGGTTTAATAGATCTGAAAATAAATGCAAGAAAAAAGTATATCGCAAAGGCAAATATATGAGAAAGAAGACCCGGGGGCCGTAGGTTTCACTAGTGGCTTCTCTCGAGAAAAATAGCAAACGGTGGGTGGAAAAATTACTGTTGGGCAATTGATAGAACTTCAAATAATTATGACGATATCCAGGCAATGATCACTATATAGGCATCACGTCCAAGATTAGTAGACCGACTCCTGCCTGCATCTACTACTATTACTCCACACATCGACCGCTATCCAGCATGCATCTAGTGTATTAAGTTCATGAAGAAATGGAGTAATGCAATAAGAACGATGACATGATGTAGACAAGATCTATCTATGTAGAGATAGACCCCATCGTTTTATCCTTAGTAGCAACGATACATACGTGTCGTTTCCCTTTCTTTCACTGGGATCAAGCACCGTAAGATCAAACCCACTACAAAGCACCTCTTCCCATTGCAAGATAAATAGATCAAGCTGGCCAAACAAAACCCAAATACCGGAGAAGAAATACGAGGCTATAAGCAATCATGCATATAAGAGATCAAAGAAACTCAAATAACTTTCATGGATATAAAAAGATAGATCTGATTATAAACTGAAAGTTCATCGATCCCAACAAACACACCGCAAAAGAGTTACATCATATGGATCTCCAAGAGACCATTGTATTTAGAATCCAGCGAGAGAGATAAAGCCATCAAGCTACTAACTACGGACCCGAAGATCTACAAAGAACTACTCACGCATCATCGGAGGGGCACCAATGGAGGTGGTGAACCCCATCCGAGATGGTGTCTAGATTGGATCTGGTGGTTCTGGACTCTGCGGCGGCTGGATGAATATTTAATCGATTGTACCAGGGTTTCTAGAACATTGGGGTATTTATAGAGCAAAGAGGCGGTCCGGGGGGCACCCAAGGTGGGCACAACCCACCAGGGCGCGCCTGGGCCTCCTGGCGCGCCCTGGTGGGTTGTGCCCCCCTCGGGGCACCCCCCAGGCGCAACCAGGGCCCGTCGTGTTCCTTCTGGCCCATAAAAATTCTCCATAAAGTTTCGGGGCATTTGGACTCCGTCTGATATTGATTTTCTGCGATATAAAAAACATGGAAAAAAATAGCAACTGGCACTTGGCACTATGTCAATAGGTTAGTATCAAAAAATGATATAAAATGACTATAAATGATTGTAAAACATCCAAGATTGATAATATAACAGCATGGAACAATAAAAAATTATAGATACATTGGAGACGTATCAACCGCGACAAAGTATAGAACAACCGAGGCGATGGTCGGGCCAGGTCAGGAGGCACGTGCGGAAACAACGGGGGCTATCATGATGGACGGGGTGCTTGAGATAAGAACCAACCGCCCTGTGACTACAAACCCGGTGAAAACAATAACAACAAAGGGTGGAACAGTTCTCACTATTTCTAGGAGGCCCGGGGCACGGCCTACATCCATGCAAGCGCATCCCTCCCCGCCTTGTATCACAGCTCAAGCTGGTGAAGAGGAAGGTGAACGCCGTTGCCCCAAGTGCTGGAGGTGTAAAGCTACTTAGGTGGTCGGAGGTGCCAATTATGTTTGACCCCTCTTACAACCCGAGGAACACATCTTCGGTCAGAAACTTCCCGTTGGTGGTCTTTCTCGCAATGTGTAACCCGGTGAAAAGATGACGATCTCATTGCAACGCCTACGACCAACACAACCCTTACTTGGCCTGACCCCTGGCCAACCCTTGGAAAATCTCATTACCTTCGAGGAACCAAGTAACTACTGCATGGAGTGCGTCCATTTTGATTTCGCAGAGTTTGACTTGCCATATAATGGCATCCTTGGGCGCTAGACACTCACCAAGTTCATTGTCACTTCAAACTATGCGGGCGCTATGCTGGTCGCTGGATCTCGATCCAACGGCTGCGATAAAATGTGGGTGTACTGGTTCTTTGAGGCTTAGGTGGGCTGAGTAGGTAGTTCGGCAGGGTCGACCGGGTAGGTCTAGGTTAGGGTTAAGTTCTTCTTTTATTTCCTTTTCTCCTCTGTCTTGTTCTGTAAATTAGAATTTGATTTGAATTTCAATTTTATTCCAAAACCAAACTTTCTCTAAGATCTATTTGGAATTTTCATGAGTTGGTGAACATTTTATTTGGGCCTTTTGGGCTAATATTTTCGGCCAATTTACTTGTAGGCTTTGTTCAATATTCTCTGATTACATTTTAATTTTCCTATTTGGCTTTTCTTTTGAAATTCCTTGGTTTGGTTTTCTTAGACCCATCTTGCAATTTTTTTTAATATTGTTTGTTCATTTCTTATGAGAATATTCTTTTTGTATTTTACCCTTTTAGGGTTCTTTTTTTAGCTTTCTGATTTCTTTGGCTTAGGTTTCAACTAGTTACACAGGGCCTTTAACCCTTTCGAGTAGTCAAATAAGTAAAAAAAACAATTCTAAGCGAGGGTTTTTTCAGAATTTTTTTAATTCCCTGTGAAACCTGGGATGTGACTGACTACCACCCTTAAAAGACATCTCGTCCCGAGATCTGGAGAGGCTAGAAATGTTAGGGTTTGGGGTTTCTTTTAAATTCCACCTCCATGTATGGGGTTCATTGTTTTGGCTATGACAATATCACATGTATCCTTGGGTACTTTGGTCCGTTATTCCCTTGATCCATTGACAATCTCTACCATTCCTCGAGATAATTCTGTGGTTGGTAGCTCCATTCCTCAAGGTTTCCTTGTAACTAATGTCTGGTTGCGGTTCCTGACAATTCATCACATGACTTATGTATTCATTATCATTTTGCTTTGTATGCATCATCATAAAGAGCTGGCATGATAATTGTGGCAAGGCCACTGTTCATCATTGATTTACGTGTTACGCTAGATCATTGCATGTCCAGGTACACCGGCAGAGGCATTCATTTGTAGTCATCATTTTCATTTCTGAGTTGCAAGTAAATAAAACTGTGGTGTCCATTAGAGTGTACCTCTACATGTGAGATAAAAAATAGGCCAAAGAGCCCACCAAAAAACAAGAGAAAATAAAAGGAAGGCACACTAATATCCTTTATACACACTTGTGCTTCAAAGTAGCACTATGTTCTCCGTATAGAGAGTTTTCATATTGGCATTTGTATTTCTGTGCCCTTCATTCCTTAGTACTCCTAAGTTTTGCCCATGGCATCTAACTTACCTCACTTCCCCCCTCCACCACTCGCCCCATTCTCACAAAAGCCCAAACGTAGCCTTGCCACTACTAGGAAAAGGGCTATAGCTGATATGGACATTAATGGCGCACCATGTATGTGGTGCGCCACTGCTATATAGCAGTGGCGCACCAGATACAGGTGCGCCATTAGTGTCCTCATTACTAATGGCGCACCAGACACACGGTGCGCCATTACTAGCAATTTTTTTTTCCAAAACTACTAATGGCGCACCAGGGCACAGTGCGCCATTACTAGTTTTAACTAGTAATGGCGCACCACACGCTCTGTGCGCCACTACTAACAATTTTTTTTACTTTTTTTTCAAAAGTAGTAATGGTGCACCAGGGTGAAGTGCGCCATTACTAGTTCAAACTAGTAATGGCGCATCACAACCACGGTGCGCCACTACTGACAATTTTTTTTTTTTTGCAAAACTAGTAATGGCGCACCCCTAACTGGTTACTAATGGCGCATGTTTAGGTGGTGTGCCGTTAGTAACCTGAGACCAGCTAGATATTTTGGACAGCCACCTACCACACTCACTTTCCCCACTTCATTCTCTCCACCTCCTCCTCCAAGCTTGTCTCGGCTGCCTCCTCCTCCTCACCTCATTTGCACCATAGATTCCCCCAAATTAAGTGGTTAAATTACCTTTTTTTGATAGGTAAGTAAGGGGAAAGCTTTCTTTATGTTGTAGATCTACTTTTTTCTCCCTCCAAGAACGTGCACATGCACTTTTTATGGCCTAGCTAGATGTACGTATGTTTGTGGTGTTGCATATATGTTTGTGTTTGCAGGTACCGGTATTTGAAATGCGATAGTTGCCAATATTTTGCCGGAATGTTGATTCATTTCCGTTTCGGCGAGAATTTGGCACTATGCATTCTTTTTGGTCCTATTTTTAGGCAAAGTCATGCCAAATTTTTTCTTGGTTCTAAAGTATCGTTTTGCTCTACCCCGCAGTCGACCATGGTCCGCACGATGACCGAAGGCATCGTGAATAGGTTTTTGAGCTCCGCGAAGGCCGAGATGCTTCAAAAGAACGAAACGGAGATAAGATGTTCGTGTCGAAGATGCAAGCTGAAGAGCCTTATTGTGGACCCGGATTCCGGGCAGGTGCGGGACCACCTGCTCTTGTGTGGTTTCATGGATGGCTATCGGTGGGAAGGTGATAAAGATGACTATGAAGTCGTCCATGGGGGCCGGGCAAGAAATGAGGAAGGGCAGCAAGACAACCACCGCGGCGAGGGCGGGCGAGAAGACGAAGAATCTCCAGGACATGATCACGACGGTGATGCTGTACACAGTCATCATGTAGAAGATGCAGGACATGATTATGAGGAAGATCAAGACGAAGGGCATGATCATGAAGATGAAGATGCCGGAGCAGACGACGATGGACCATCGATGGGCTGGGTGCAGGACCCTCATATTCAAGAGCTGCTTCTCAAGCAGACGGATAACGCAAGAGCTGCCGCCCGAGAGAAAGCCAAGCTGGATCAACTGGAGATAGACGCGGTTACTCCATTGTATGAAGTATGCAGGCCCGGGGATACCCGCCTGAAAGTAACGCTCATGGCTCTGGAGATGAAGGTAAAACACAAAATGACCGACGCATGATTCGACGAGAACATGTCATTCTGGCACGAACGTCTTCCCAAGGGGAACAAGTGCCCGGCCAGTTTCGAGGAGGCGAAGAAAATCGTGTGTCCTCTGGATTTACCGCACGTGAAATACCATGTGTGCATGAACAATTGCATCATTTATCGGGACGAGCACACGGAGTCTACCATATGTCTGGTGTGCGGCGTCACTCGATACAAGAAGAGGAAGAAAGCTCCTCGAAAAGTGGTGTGGTACTTTCCGATCACTCCTCGTCTGCAGCGGTATTTCGCGGACCCTAAGCTAGCAAAGCTCCTGCGTTGGTACGCGGATAGGGAGGAGAAGAAGGGAGAAGATGACGGAAATGATCCGGAGATAAATAAGAAAGATAAGATGCTGAGTCACCCTAAGGATGCGAGCCAGTGGCAAGCGCTGAACTTCGAACACCCAGAATTTGGGAACGATCCAAGGAACATCATGCTGGGCGCGAGCACCGATGGAGTCAATCCGTTTGGTAGCCAGAGAAGCACACATAGCACCTGGCCTGTGTTTGTGTGGATGTACAACCTTCCCCCCTGGTTGTGCATGAAGAGGAAGTACATTCACATGAGTATGCTAATTGAAGGGCCGAAACAACCAGGGAACGACATCAATCTGTATCTGAGGCTGCTGAAAGAGGAGCTAGACACGCTGTGGAAAACGCCAGCCAATACGTGGGACGCCGCAGAGAAAGAATATTTCCCTATGAGAGCCGCACTGCTCACGACGGTGCATGGCTATCTCGGTTACGGATATCTCGTGGGGCAGGTGGTCCATGGATTTTCTGGATGCATCAGGTGCATGGATGACACAACGTATCGCCAGCTAGATAGAGATCCCGGGTCTTCGAAAACCGTGTTCATGGGACATTGAAGGTGGCTTCGCGACGATGACCCATGGAGAAAACGCAAGGATTTGTTCGATGGTGAAACCGAACCCCGAAGACGCCCGCGTACGAGGAGCGGCGAGGAAATAGACGAGCTGTTGAAAAATTGGAAAGATTGCCCACTGCCAGGAAAGAAGCAAAAGGCGCCAGAGCCGGGAAAGAAGCGAAGGCGCCAGAGCCGCTGCTGAAGGTATGGAAAACAAGGTCTGTTTTCTGGGACTTGCCGTACTGGAAGATCCACCGTGTGCCTCACAGCCTTGATGTCATGCATATCACGAAGAACATGTGCGAGAGTCTGCTTGGTACCCTGCTCAACATGCCAGAGAGGACCAAAGATGGGCTGAAAGCAAGGGCAGACTTGAAATCAATGGGCATCAGGGAGGAGCTTCATGCTAATGATGATGATGATGATGATGATGATGATGATGAGGCGAAGCAGGACACGGATAGTCGTCGCAAAGGCAAAAAGGCCAAGAAGACTGAAAATGACTACCCTCCTGCATGCTTCACTCTAAGTCACGAGGAGATCGAGCAGTTTTTCACCTGCCTCATAGGAGTAAAACTTCCTTACGGTTATGCAGGGAAGCTAAGCAGATACCTAGACTCAGCGAAGCAGAAGTTCAGCAGGATGAAGTCTCACGACTGTCACGTGCTGATGATGCAGATACTTCCAGTTGCAATCTGTGGGATCATTGACGCGCACGTCCGTGAAACGCTATTTGGCCTATGCAACTTTTTCGACGTCATCTCGCGGAAGCCGGTTGGCGTGAGGCAACTCAGAAGGCTACAGGAAGAGATCGTGGTGATACTATGCGAGCTTGAGATGTACTTCCCGCCTGCATTCTTCGATGTTATGGTGCATCTGCTGGTCCATATCGTGGAGGATATCATCCAACTCGGGCCGACGTTCCTGCACAGCATAATGCCGTTCGAAAGGATGAATGGTGTCATCAAAGGATACGTTCGCAACATGTCATGTCCAGAGGGAAGCATAGCCAGGGGCTTTCTGACCGAAGAGTGCATCTCCTACTACACGAATTATCTAGGCATCGAGAACCCCGTTGGTCTGCCCGTCAACAGGCACCTCGGCAGGCTCGCTGGATGCGGTCACCGCGAGGGTCGCCGCGAAATGCATGTCGACTTCGAGGGTCGACTCGCCGACTTTGAAAGAGCAAACTGAGTCACGCTACAACACATAGACATGGTCGATCCTTGGGTGGTAGAGCACAAAACCTTTATTGAGAAGACATACAATGACCAAGGCCAACAGAGGACGGACGGAGATATAATCAAAGAGCACAACTCATGTTTCACGCGTTGGTTCAAGGAGAAGCTTCTGTTGTACCCTTTACATGAGGATTCTTCCGCGGAAGAGAAACTCATATTCGCCTTGTCACAGGGCGCCGAGCACAACCTGATGACCTATGAGGCGTACGATATCAACGGGTACACATTCTACACCGAGGACAAGGACATGAAGAGCGATGGTTATCAGAACTCCGGGGTAACGATGGAATCCTACACTAGTAACGACAAGGACAGATACTACGGAAGGATCGAGGAGATCTCGGAGCTGAGCTACGCTGGAGAGAAGGCCCTGTTGTTCTGTGTCAGATGGGCCAAGAGCGTCCTAAAAGAAGACCAGTATTTCACCACCATGGTTATACCCGAAACCAAATCCAAGAACGCGGGCGCAAACGTCACCGCGAAAAATGAGCCATGGGTACTGGCTTCCCAGTGGACCAATGCTTCTTCATTACCGACCCATCAAAGCCCAGTCGTGTTGTCATGAGGAGAGGCAAAAGGAAGATCATCAGAATGGATGGAGTCGCCAATGAGCAAGACTTCGACAAGTACGGCGACCCGAAGATGGAACATGACGACAACGATGAAGTGCCATACACCACAAGAAGAAGCAGGACCACCCTACCTAAAGGACGTCCGTTCCACAGAAGAACTCCATTTGCGAAAAAGAAGGGCAAGAAGATTGTGAAAAGATAGCTAGCTAAGATCGATTGTATTTAAATCGTAGTCTTCATTTCTCGATTGTATTTCGACATTTTGAAATGATATTTCTTCTGTTCTAGTCCTCATGAATATTGAATTTGTTAATATTTTTTGAACTCATGAATATTTTTAAATTTCATGGGCACTTTTTGAATTCATGAATATTTTTTTCAAATTTGCTGATATTTTTTCATATTCATAAATGTTTTACCAATTCACAAATGAATGCAACTAAAAATCTAAAAAAAATATTGATGATATTTTTAAATAACAAATTCGATGATATTTTCAAATAACAAATTTGATGATATTTTCAATTAAAAATAAAAAACAAATTTGATGATATTTAAAAAAACAATTTGATGATATCTTCTGTTCTAGTCCTCATGAAAATAACAAATTTGATAAAAAACAAATTATTAGATGCAACAAAAAATAATGAAAAAAAAGTTACCAATGGCGCACCAGAGGAGGGTGCGCCATTGCTATCAGAAAAAAAAAGTTACTAATGGCGCACCAGAGGATGGTGCGCCATTGCTATCAGTGTTTTTATGGCGCACCCCTAGATGGTGCGCCATTACTAACATTCCCCCCTCTAGTTGGATACCCCTTCGCCCGATCCCCCTTCCCTCTCCCTCGCCAGATCCCCCTTCCCTCCCTCGCCACACCCGCTCCGACGACCCCCCCGCCCGCTCCGACGACCCCCGCGCCCGCTCCACACCCGCTCCGGCTCCCCTGTTGGATAAGGCCGAGCCAGACCCCTGTGCAAACCCTAGCACCTCCCCACTTCCCCTCCCCTCGCGCTACTTCACCCGACTAGGTCGTCGCCGTCACCGCATCGTCCCCGCGACCACTATCATCCCCGCACCCCACCAAGGAGTCCAGGAGTTCTGCAGTGTTCTTCTACGTCATCTACGGCCACCCGTTCGAGCTCGACGACTCTGCATCATGCGGATCGAGGTCTTCTTCCACCTCCGGCCACCGCGGCCTCACCGTCGATCCGCGTCACCTCGTCAACCCCGGCCCCGCACGAGCTCGCCATCGTCTTCCTCTCGGTGAGCTACACCGGTTCCCCTTTCCCCCCTTCGATTTCGTCGCCGTAGACTGTCGCACCACCGCGCCCCAGCTCCTGGTTGCCACCCCCCGTGGCTGTGCTCCCCTCGGCCCCTGGCCGCGCCCTGGCCCCGCCAAGGCGCGCTCACCGCACCGCGACCGCACCTCCACTACGCTCGGGCCGCGCCCGGCCGTATCGCCCAATTTGGATTACGGCCGGAGATGGGGAGCAATGTTACTTTATCGTGCTAGTTCAGATCAGTTCCTCTGTTCTGTCACCTGCGTTGCTCTTGCTCTCTTGTTATACTCTGTCAATTCTTGGCCCTTTGTCAGTTCTTGTTGGCCCTCTGTCAATTCTTGAGTTCCAGGGTCCGTTAATTCTTGACTTATTGTTGTACCGGTTAGGCGTGTGTGTTCTTATCCTAGATGCAGAGACGGGGTGATTGTTCTGATGGTGTATACTTCTTATGTTCTTTCCAATTTGTTTCTTTTTAATTACCATGCTTTGCTTGTGTGTTCCTGCTGCTTGACTAATTGAACACCTGCTGTTGCTACTGTGGGACAATGTTCCTTCTTTTCTTCCTGATGTTGCTATTTCTATTGAAGTACTCACATGTGTTCTAGATGAGCTGCTACTAGTTAGTTCCCCTTAGACTACATTCTAGATTGCATAGCATAACTCCATAATTTTGTCATTGCACACCTGCGCATATATTTCTGTTGTGAGCATAACTCCAGAATTTATTTATCTGTGATTCGTATTGGGTTAATAATCTACAGCTAGTTGTATTTTTAATTCACTAGCCTTTTACTTATACATGAGAGAAGTGGGGAGCTAAGTCAATAGGAGCTAAACTCAACCCTTGGCTTGTTACGTGAGCTCAAACTAGTAACTAGTGAGTGTTTCATGTACTGAACTTGGATTTCCGGTGTTTTTGTAACATCCATGTAAGGTGCATAGCAGCCCTATTTTATGCTAGATCCTTTGTTTAACCAAATTAGTTAGGGATGATAACCCATTCATGAGCAATATTGCGAGATGTTGGTTGCCTTTTAGAGAAAATCTGGATCGTGGGGTGACTTTGGCTGTAAACTGAACTTGGTTCGGTTAAAAACTGCACTGTCAAATCTGGACAGCAAGCTTATATCTGAAAAATGAGTTAGCTAGGCTCAGAATTTTGAGTTGGCCCCTTTACATAAGTTTTAGATAAAGTTTCAAGGTTTCTTTAGAGTATTTATTTGTGTCATTTGGATGTACGGTTTGAGAGCAGCTATCAGTTTAGTTTGCTGTCCCGAAATATATGTTCCTGGGTACAGTATTTTGATATGGGAGATTAGGCCCTGTTAGAGGTGGTATTAAAATAAAGTTACAACATGAAAATTTTAGAGGCTGTTCTGTAGATACTTAAAACACATATCACTTGTCAGGTTTCGTTCGGTATATTAAATCCTATGAAATTATCAAAGTGGGCTGTACTATGTTGGACAGAATTTTATGTTTGGACTTGGGTGAATGTAACCAGACTTATACTCTCAGATTTTGTCATAGTTGATGGTGTGAGGACTTATAATGTGATAAAGTATATACGTTGTTGCAACACCTCCTTACGTTATGTTCTATTCCATGGAGCAAAGGCAATTTTCATCTAAGTTGAGCTGATTTTGATTTCCGTATGTTATGGGGGGACAACAGATATTGCTATATGTTCATTCTTGAGGGTACATACTTGCTAAACTATTGATGATTTTTTGTTGGGT
Source organism: Aegilops tauschii subsp. strangulata (assembly GCF_002575655.3). Lineage (NCBI taxonomy): Eukaryota > Viridiplantae > Streptophyta > Magnoliopsida > Poales > Poaceae > Aegilops > Aegilops tauschii. The sequence goes on from NC_053035.3 coordinate 74,744,644, forward strand.
GACCTATTAGATCTGGAATGGAAGCTCACATAAGTTGAGCTGATTTTGTCCATATGAAAGCAGAGGACCATATGGTATGTGGCCTTTTCATCCATATGAAAGTAGAGGCACATTGTGGTGCTAGTTTGCTGGGTTTTGTCTCCGACCATCGTGTCGTGATGATTTTGCAGGTACCCCGAGAGGCCCTTGAGTTTGCCGGAATGTCGATTAACTTCCGTTCCGGCAAATTCGGGTACTCCATATGTCCTATTTTCAGCAAAGGTCATGCTGAAATTTTCCGTGAATTTTAGCATGACTTTGCTAAAAATAGGACATATGGGGTACTTGCGAGTAATGCATGGACCGGGGTATCTTAGTACTTAATTAAGTAGGATCAACTGCCTCTTGTGTTATGCATGGGCCTCAGCGTCGACAAACCCTAAATTATAAAACCTTGGCTTTTAGAGTGCCTCGGTGTCGATAAAAACCTAAATGATGAAAGCTTGGGCTTTTAGGGTGCCTCGGCGTCGACAAACCCTAAATGATAAAAGCTTAGCTTTTAGGATGCCTCGGTGTCGACAAACCCTAAATGATGAGACCATGATCTTGTTCCTTGACAATAACCAACTTTTTGACCAATTTTTTTCCTATTTAGAGCGAAACATGGCCCACAACGATGAGGCCGGCGGTTCGGGCAAGGCATTCTGGGAGCTGTCCCAGGAGATGGAGGAAGAACCTCACCGCTATGAGGACATCGCGGAAGACACCGATCCTGACTACACAACCCCTAGTGGCGTCGGGGATGACACCACTGATAGTGCCGCCGAGGATGCCACCACTGATGATGGCGGCGCACGCACAGATGGCAGCCAACCGAAGAGGCAACGGAAGGACCGGCGCCCAAACATGCTCGGCACCGTCAAGGAGGAATTTACTGAAGTGTCCTCCGAGGGGCATCCAACGGCGCCCAAAGAAATAGTCAAGGGGTACGCGGGACAGCTCGGGTGCATTCTCCGGAGCATCGTCTCGATCAACACCGAGAACCTAAGGCATCATGACTGAGGGAATTTGCGCAACCTCCTCTTCACGAAGCTGCACGAATGATACAAGTTCCCCGGTGACTTCGCAAACACACGCCTCTCAGGGAATAAAGTGAACAGTGCCGCCCTCACGAAGATGAGCAAGGCCCTGGCTACTTGGAGAGGCGCGGTGAAGAGCATGATTGAAAAAGGTGATAGTTATGAGAAGATCAAGGAGAAAAATCCTTCGATCAGCGAAGATGACTACCGGGAGTTCAAGATCAAGTGAGAGAGCAACGCATCCGAGGAATCAAGTCAGTGGGGGAAAGATATGCGGGACTTGAACTTAGGGGTCCACAAACTCGGTCCCGACGGTTACAGAGTGGCGGAACCTATATGGGACAAGGAGGACGCGGAGCGTGCCGAGCAAGGCCTACCGCCCCGCTTCGAGAAATATCATGACAAGCAGACCAGGAAGTATGTCAGGGCCCGGTACAAGATTGACCCGGTAACCAAGGAGCTTACCACAGATCCGAAGACCAAGGCGCTTGAGAAATTTCTGGTAAGGAATACACCCCCGCGTAATTAGCTCCATATATGGTTGCATTCTAGTTAATGAAGCCAAATTTCTAAATGGTTCACGTTCCTTCCGCAGGACACTGAAAGCAGTAGCGCGGGGTCGTCTCAGAGCTCCCCTTTCGACACCCCTTTAAATAGGGTGTTGAACATAATGAAAAACAAGGATAAGCTCAGTAAGCCGTCGTCAGCTGGTCGTGTGGCCGGCAAAGGCTTGTCCAGGAAATGGTCGGAATACTATACCGCTGGGCGAAAGGAGAGAAAGACCAACTCGGAAAGCCAGCAGCGGGAGGTTGAACAACTCAAGGCACAAGTGGCGCGGATTCCGGAGATGGTCGAAGAGCAAGTGCAATACCAACTGGGAGCGACGATCACCGCCATTATACCTACCTTGGTTTCTGGGCTGCAGGCGTGGGTGGCGGGCGGCCAACAGGGGCCGCCCCGGATTCCCAGCTTCACGGGCAGCAACTCGCGCAACGCGCCGGCGGCGCCATTGGTGTCTCCGGCGGAGGCGGCATTGGTGTCTCCCGCGGCGGCGCCATTGGTGTCTCCGGCGGAGGCGGCATTGGTGTCTCCCGCGGCGGCGCCGGCATTGCAGCTTAATGCACCCAGGTGTGGGAAGAATACGCCGGCCGGCACCTCGGCAGCAAGCGGCCCCTCCGTCAATTGCACGCCCGTCGTTGGCGGTGCCTCGACATTAGCCGAGCTCGACGCCATCACGGTAACTAATTAAGCCTCTTGGCCGATGACTTCATCTCCTTGCCTTTCGCAGGGCGCCGCCGACGTTCCGTGCACTCTCCTGCACTTCGTGCACGACGAGTTGGTCGATGTCGCCAAGGGCAGAATCATTCAACCGGGCAGCCGCGTGTTCCACGGTAATCCGATGCCACCCACCGTTTATACGGTTCAACTGGTTCGGGTGCTGCTATGCTTCGATGACATGTTACCTCCGTATCGACCCCATGGGGCCGACTAAGATGATGTGATGACCCTCAACGCCTACATAAGCTAGCCCATGCTTTGGCCGAAGAGCCAGATTCGTTTGGGGGCGGGGGACACCACCCCACAGACAACACCGCCAGTCGTGCCGGTGCCAAGCCATGGCAAGACCCCCGCAATGCTACCGGACATGCCGGACGTGCATATGGCATAGGATCCGGACATGCATATGGCACAGGATCCGGACGACGACGGTACATTTACCAACGTTGATAAGTACTTCAACGAACATGGGTACGATGACGTATTCTTGGGGCCTCCTTCTCAAGAACCCAACCCTGCAAAAGACGATTGCGATCTAGATGGTACCGCGGAGAAACCCAATTGCAACACACGTCGTCTGGCATTCAGTTCTCAGGAGACGCCTCCAGCTTCCGCCTTCACCGAGCCTCAGATAGCCGAGGTGCGAAATATTATCAGCCCCAACACACTCAAGAAGGCGGTCTCTGAGCAGAACTCGATCCCATTACAGCAGAAGAAGAAGGGACGCAAAAGAAAGACTAACAAGGGTGCGAGCCAGCCGGCACCGAGTACGATCCGTGCTCAGGACGGTCCACCTTCACCTAAGGATATCTCGAGGAGGGTGCATGTGGCAGGTAGGCCGATGCTACCGACTAATCTGCTCAATGCTGCAACCGGTGCTATGTGGAGTCTGCATGACAGTGTTCTTTCTTTGGAGAAGCGGCGTCTCTCCGAGAATGATGTGGCATACCCGGTTTTCGTGGCCAAGGTGCCAGAGGGCAAGGGCTTTGTGGATAACGCCATCGGGGGTACGATCGTCCTGCGGTTTGATGACATCTTCGCTATGTTTAACCTTCATCCGCTGCACTACACCTTCGTTCGGCTATTTTCGTTGAGTATGGAGATGCGGATCATTAGAGACAAGACCCCGAACATCGTGATAGTCGACCCCTTCACATGCGTGCCAAGATCTTGGGCAGCGCTGGGGACCGGCAAGTCACGAGTTCATACCTCGAAGGCGTCATTCTGGCAAACTCAGATAAGGATAACTTCCTCGTGCCTTACTTTCCCGAGTAAGTCATCCCCTCACCGCCCCGTAACATATGATTTCTTAGATTTCGATCGTTCCTTTTTTTCTAACATTCCGTGTTTTGTGCAGTGACACACATTGCACACTCATCCTCTTAAGCCCGAAATATTCCATGGCCACGTATTTCGACTCGGACCGTCAGTCGAAGAAAGACTACACAAATATCAAGAAAGTTCTTCATGATGTTCACCCCGGCTACGCTAGATCTGGAGGCACCTTCAGCAGGCCAGTTCATAGGTACGTCAAGCACGTGTTCACCCACAATACGACGTTCCCCTGCATCAAGCAGCCGCCTGGCGGTCAGAAGGATGCCTACTACGCCCTCCATCACATGCGGGCGATCGTACGGGACCATAATCACCTTCTGCTACCAAATAATCTCAAAGATTGGGCCGCATGCTTGTCGGCAATCCAGGACGCGGACATCAGACAAGAATTCTTTCGCATCCAGTCGGAGTTTGCGGAAATCATCCATCAAGATGTCCTTCGTACCTCGGGGAAGTTCTATCTCAGATATCATCCGTCCAACAGTGAGATAGAAACAACGCTACAAATGCAGGCTGACAACGCCCGCGATTTCATGACCATCACGACAGACGGCGGCTTCATCCACGCTCCGGTCCCTGAGTCGAGTCGAAAGTAGTGATGCTATGTAGTTCTGAAATATCGGTTTGCTCATGTTGTAATTAAACGTTAATGAACTTGTATGTCTCTTTGGTTTGGACAGTTGCTCAACTTATATGTAATCGATGCTATTTATTAGCAGGACCATGAATCGTGCTATTAGTGTCTTGCTTTTCTCTTCCGATCCTTTTGTTGCATACTTATATATTGCTTATGTATTGTCTGTGAATTGCTACTAATGTTTTGTTTGGCTAGTGCATAGAGATGCCGTCGTATGTCGTGTACAAGGGTAAGGTTCCCGGAGTCTACGACGACCGGGAGGAGTGTCGGAGACAGGTTCACCGTTTCAGCAGTAACAGTTACAAAGGGTACACCACTAGGGCGGAGGCGGAAGCTAGATACGCGCACTATCTAGCGGGAGAGAGGAGGGGGTGGAGGAGGAACCGGATGAAGACCAGTTTCATCGCGATGATGCTCATTGTGATGACCGTAGCTCTCTTCTATGTGATGGTAGTTTAGATGATCGATATCGACTTGTAATGTGAAGACAAACTCGGTACTCGCGGTCTCGAGATTTGTAATGTTCTAACTTTGTTCGGTATTTTGAATTCAGAGACTAGCTAATATGATGAATTGTATTCGGAGACTAATCTTCTGTTGTATTCGATGAATCTGCTGTTTATATGTTTTGCTGTCTATATTATGTGCAGTAATATATTTTGTAACCTGTGCAAATATTAGAAAAGAAAAAAAATCCTAATATTCATACTAGTGGCGCACCATACAGCACATTAGTGGCGAACTGCTGTAAAAAATACTAGTGGCGCATTATCTGTTAGTGCGCCATTAGTAACCCAGAGCACAAGGTAAATATGGCCCCCCTGGGAGGCATACTAATGGCGCACCAGGGGACATACTAATGGCGCACTGCCTGGTGCGCCACTACTGTCTGGTATACTAATGGCGCACCAAGGATGCGCCATTAGTATTAGTTACTAATGGCGTGATGATAGTGGCGCACCTGTAGTGCGCCATTCATGGCCAAAACAGGTGCGCCACTAACATGCCTTTTCCTAGTAGTGTGCTATCGGGTCAAAGCAATTGACCGTTACCTGCTCAGTTACTAATGCGTGGGACCGCAGTTCTTTGGACATGTGGGTCGTGTATGACAAGTAGGCTGTGGCTGCTTATGATGAGTGGGACCTTGCCTGGTGAGCTATCACTTTCTTTTGCCTAAAATATCCCGACCCCGAGCGATCAGCCACATCCCCACTCAGGCGTCATTGTCATTTCCATAGCAGTCCTGCTGCTGCCGTGCCCCTAGCAGCCCCATGGCCCACTCCGACTGTCCTCCTAAGCTCCGATGGCGAAGTGACCTGGTGATATAACGTAGCCCACAGGAACCATCCGATATAGTTGGAGACATGTATGTTTCTAATCGAAACACTAGCAATTAGGATTGGTCAATTGAATGGGCGATTGGGCGATTGAATTGTTGTTCATTGAGCTGCTCTAGTTTGCAAGTAGTATCGACATTTATTTAGTATTGGATTGATGATAATGGCAACTATTTTGAAAACCAAAACCCCTAGAAATTGGGATGCGTTCATAGGATCCCATTTTAGATTCTGTGGTAATTTTGATCCTTATAATCAAGTTTGTTTTTAATAATTTGATTTGTAAATTTCATCTTTGATTGGTTGCTAGCTCTACTAGATGGAAGAGGGCGACGTAAGAGTTTTGCACCGGAGACAAGAAAATGCTGGCCAAGTGCAAGGAAATATGCTCCTGGTTTCTGAGCGAGCAAGCTCTAGAGTTACACTCGTTGGGCCTAACCTTGGAAGTGATATTGGATGAACTGAAACAGATGGTTCCTAAAGACAAGGAGGCAATTGATACATCTTCAATGTATCCATAATTTTTGATTGTTTCATGCTATTAAAGTATCAATCTTGGATGTTTTATATACATTTACAAGCAACTCTATATTATTTTTTGGGACTAACCTATTAACCTAGTGCCCAGTGCCAGTTGCTGTTATATGCTTGTTTTTGGTTTCACAGAATATCAGTACCAAATGAAGTCCAAATGCCATGAAACTTTTTGGAGATTTTTTTCTAGACATAAGGAACACTAGAAGCTTCAGGAGAGGGGGGTAGGCGCGCCCTGATGGGTGGTGGGGCCCCTTAGGCTCTGTTTGATCTAATTCCGCCTCTATAAATACCCATAAATCAGAAAACCCTCGAGGGAGTCCACGAAATACTTTTTCCGCCGCCGCAAGTTCCAGAACCATGAGACCCAGTCTAGAGGCCTTCTCTGGAACTCTGCCGAAGGGGGAAACGATCACAGAGGGGTTCTTCATCAACCTTGTTGCCCCTCCGATGATGCGTGAGTAGTTTACCACAGACCTACGTGTCCATAGTTAGTAGCTAGATGGCTTTTCTCTCTCGATGTTCTTCAATACAATGTTCTCCTTGATGTTCTGGAGTTCTATCTGATGTAATTCTTTTTTTTGCGGTGTGTTTGTTGAGATCAGATGAATTATGAGTTTATGATCAGATCCATCCACGGATATTATTTGGGTTTTCTCTGAACTTTTTTATGCATGATTAATATAGCCTTGTATTTCTTCTCCGATTTATTGGTTTGGTTTCGCCAACTAGATTGATTTATCTTGCCATGGGAAGAGGTGCTTTGTGATGGGTTCGATCTAGCTGTGCTCAATCCCAGTGACAGAAAGAGACATGACATGTATGTATTATTGCTATTAAGGGTAAAAGATGGGGTTTATTCATACATGAGTTTATCTTGTCTACATCATGTCATCTTGCCTAATGCATTACTCTGTTTTTCATGAACTTAATACACTAGATGCATGCTGGAAAGTGGTCGATGTGTGGAGTAATATATAGTAGTAGATGCAAGCAGGACTCGGTCTACTAATCTTGGACTTGATGCCTATGTATGATCATCTCCTTGGATATTGTCATAATTCTTTGCTTTTCTATCAACTAGCAAATGAGCCCGTGCGTTGCAACGGGTGAAAAAAACACTTCCTAATCTAATCCCATATGTGTTTCTATTTATCCTTCTTCCCTTTCTCGTCGATGCTTGCCTCAGTGCTCACACCATCACAGCACGTTTCAATATTGTCAATCTTAAGAAGTCTCCCTTTCGGCATATGATGATAAATCTATTTTTTTCTGTGAAGTTTTAGATATTTTTTTCACCATCCTGGTTTTGCCGAAGTGTTCATTTTCAATTCGGAGCGGCACAGGTATGAAGGAAAGACTGATCATGCGCTATTGATTAAGGTTTCATCGTAAATAGCATTTTTTTAAATGGTTAAAAGTTAAAAATAATATCATATTCATATTCTACATATTTTTAAATCAAATTTCATATATAACATGTTAAATTTGGAGTTAGGGTTAAAAAGTTATGGATTTTTAAAAAACGATTAATATGTACTGCGGGTTTATTACCAAAAGCTTGAAGGGGTTTTGTGCAAAATAGCATGACGGACCAAGAATACCTATTTCTTTTATTAGTAGGTATAGATTGGTCAACGGTAATTTGTTTACCCATCATATGCTATTTTCTTGAGAGAAGCCTCTAGTGAAAACTATGGCCCCCGGGTCTATATTTTATCATATAAAAATCCTTAAAATACCTTTGTGCAATTTTATTTTATTTTTTATTTTGGGGTTTAGTCCGACTTATTTATCAAATCCTATAGAATTTAATCTTGCTCGTAACCGTTGAGGGATTGACAACATCTTTACGCGTTGGGTTGCAAGTATTTGTTGTTTGTGTGCAGGTGCTCTTTACATGGTGTTGCTTGGTTATCCTACTGGATTGATAACTGTGGTTTCATAACTGAGGGAAATACTTACCTCCGTTGTACTGCATCATCCTCTCCTCGTCAGGGAAATCCCAATGCAGATCACAAGTAGCAGGAAGAATTTCTAGCGCCATTGCGAGGGAGATATCATCGACATTTATCAAGTACCTACGCATAAACTTTCATCTCCTTGCAGTTTACTTTATTTTCCATTTGCCTCTCGTTTTCATCACCCCCACTTCTAAAAAAGTTTAACAAAATTACAAAAATATTTTCCATTTGCCTTTTTGCGTGTTTTCTTGTGTGCTTATTTTGCATCTGTCATCATGACTGATTTTGGTATGGCAGAAATAGATGATGGCGGGACTCCTCAAATTGGAAGTTCCGCTAATCTTGATGCTAGAACTGTTGTTTTGGGACAAGGGAATGTTATAGGGAAAGGTGTCATCCAAGAATTATTTAATTGCATCGGGACTTTAGCTTGTGATGATGATGCCCCTATACTTAAAAGAACCAAGACTTATGCCGATGCTATTTCTGCACTTGTTCTTAAGCTTGAAATAAAATTTATCCATACTCATCCTACTTTACAAAGATTATTTTACGAGTTGCCCGTTATAAAAAATCCTAGGGCTAAAAAGATAGCTGCCCTTGTCCTCATGAATGAACTTAATCATATAGTATGCGAAGCTAGAGAGATCTTTGATTTTTATGGTATGAACCATGAAAAAAGGGTAATAGATGAGATCCTTTTTAATAGTGATTATATGTTAAGGCATTAACTTCGCAATGATTGCATCTTTGATGAAAATCTTAAAAAGGAAGTCCCTTCTTGAAGTATAATTCAACAAGTTTTCAATGATATCAACCAACAACACTCTTGGATTGTAGCAGGTAATCAAAACGGATATGAAGATGAGCAGCTTGCTATTGCTAAAATTTCTATGGATGATGTGTTTTATGTTATGTTCGAAAAACCTCCGGATGAAAATACGCCTAAGGAAAAGGAGAAGAAAGATGTAAACACTTAAAACTTTTCAATATGCCTAGCTATGGGCATAAAACAATACGCTTGTTGGGAGGCAACCCAATAGTTATCCTTTAAATTTTTGTTTCTTTTCTATTTTTTTTATAAATACACAATTATGCTTCTGTTATGATTGTGCTTTTTATGTTTGAGTTAGTGTTTGTGCCAAGTAAAGCCTTTAGGATGGTTTGGGTGATAGTTGCTTTGATTTTGTGCATTAACATAAACTTTTACGTCTAGTAGCAGAATTATTAAAAATCACCAGAGCGACGAAAAATCTGAAATTTTTACACATGATTGATATACAAATTGCCTACGTCATCCTAAGTTTTCAGAATTTATGGAGTTACAGAAGTATGGGCAAAGTTCATATTACTATAGACTGTTTTTTAAAGATTTTGTTTTTGATGAATATATGGATTGTATCGGGTGGGGGGTCTAATCCATGGTAAAGTTAGGATACAATAGGGTGGGTGATACGTCTCCAACGTATCTACTTTTTCTCACGTTTTTCCTCTTGTTTTGGACTCTAATTTGCATGATTTGGATGAAACTAACCCCCGACTGACGTTGTTTTCAGCAGAACTACCATGGTGTTGTTTTTGTGCAGAAATGAAAGTTCTCGGAATGGAACGTAACTTTGCGAGGATTTTTTATATCAATAATAAGAATTTCTGGAGCCAAGACCAACCAGAGAGGGGCCCCTGGGTGGGCACAACCCACCAGGGCGCGCCCCCCTCTCCTGGCACGCCCAGGTGGGTTGTACCCACCTGGTGGCCCCGCTGACGACCCCCCTGATACTATAAAATCACATATTTCCAAAAAAATCAGGGAGAAAGAATTATCGCGATCCACGAGACGTAGCCGCCGCCAAGCCCTGTTCTTCCTCGGGAGGGCAGATCTGGAGTCCGTTTGGGGCTCCGGAGAGGGGGATCTTTGTTCTTCATCATCACCAACCCATCTCCATCGCCAATTCCACGATGCTCCCCACCGGGAGTGAGTAATTCCTTCGTAGGCTCACTGGTCGGTTGGGAGTTGGATGAGATTCATCATGTAATCGAGTTAGTTTTGTTAGGACCCGATCCCTAGTATCCACTATGTTCTTAGATTGATGTTGCTATGACTTTGCTATGCTTAATGCTTGTCACTTTGGGCCCGGGTGCCATGAACTCAGATCTGAACCGTTTATGAATTCATCATTATATCCATGTTTTAGATCCGATCTTGCAAGTTATAGTCACCTACTACGGTTATGATCCAACAACCATGGAGTGACAACAACCGAGCTCACTCTCGGTGATGATCGTAGTTTGAGGAGTTCATGTATTCAGTATGTGTTAATGCTTTGTTCCGGTTCTCTAATAAAAGGAGGCCTTAATATCCCTTAGTTTACAGTATGGACCCCGCTGCCACAGGAGCGTAGGACAAAAGATGTCATGCAAGTTCTTTTAATAAAGCACATTGACTTTCGCCAAACCGAGTTCCCACGAAGAACAAAGAGATAACTCCATTCGAGGAATGGGAGAAGAAAATGTTAAAGTTCTCTTATCTACGAACCTGGGGTTGTTTGGCGAAAGTCAATGTGCCAATTCCAAAGAAGCGCAATCTTGGGCCAAAGACCGTGGATTGTGTTTTCCTGGGATATGCTTTTCATAGCATTGGTTATAAATTCTTGGTTGTAAAATCTAAGGTACCTGACATGCATGTCGGTACGATCATGGAGTCGAATGATGCGAGTTTCTTTGAAGATATCTTTCCCATGAAGGATATGGCTACCTCATCTAATCAGGAGATGCCTAGTTCATCGAATCAGGAACCCGTTACAATTACTAAACCTGCTATTTTGATGGAACACTTTTAAAATCCTGTGGAGGAGAACAATGAAGTTCCTACTAGGAGCAAGAGACAGAGGACTACAAAGTCCTTTGGTGATGATTTTCTTGTGTATCTCATAGATGACACTCCCAGTTCTATTTCAGTGGCCTATGCATCTGAAGATGCTGACTACTGGAAGGAAGCAGTTCGTAGCGAGATGGATTCCATCTTGGCGAATGAAACTTGGGAGATAACTGATCATCCTTATGGGTGCAAAATTATAGGATGCAAATGGGTATTCAAGAAGAAGCTTAGGCATGATGGTACTATTGAAAAGTACAAGGCTCGGCTCGTGGCTAAGGGTTATACCCAAAAGGAAGGTGAAGACTTCTTTGATACTTACTCACCTGTGGCTCGACTGACCACTATTCGAGTTCTACTTTCACTAGCTGCCTCACATGGTCTTCTCGTTCATCAAATGGATGTTAAGACTGCTTTCCTAAATGGAGAGTTGGATGAGGAAATTTATATGGAACAACCAGATGGGTTTGTACTAGATGGTCAGGAAGGGAAAGTGTACAAGTTGCTGAAGTCTTTGTATGGACTCAAGCAAGCACCCAAACAGTGGCATGAGAAGTTTGAAAGAACTTTAACAGCAGCAGGCTTTGTTGTGAACGAAGCTGACAAATGTGTGTACTATCGCCATGGTGGGGTCGAGGGAGTTATCCTTTGCTTGTATGTTGATGAGATACTGATTTTCGGAACAAATCTGAATGTTATTAAGGAGGTCAAGGATTTCCTATCTCGCTGTTTTGAGATGAAGGATTTAGGAGTGGCTGATGTCATTCTGAACATCAAGTTGTTGAGAGACGATGATGGTGGGATTACATTGCTTCAATCTCACTATGTGGAAAAGATCTTGAGTCGCTTTGGCTATAGTGACTGCAAGCCCTCTCCAACACCATATGATGCTAGCGTGCTGCTTCGAAAGAATCAAATAATTGCTAGAGATCAGTTGAAGTATTCTCAGATTATTGGCTCGCTTATGTACTTAGCCAGTGCTACAAGACCTGACATCTCTTTTGCTGTTAGCAAACTGAGTCTATCACGTAATGTGATAGATAATGCATCGAGGGAGATGGGTATGTGACCCACAATATGAGTTGTTCACAGTTGTAACCTATTCTTTGTGATCGGAGATCCCATGAATTAGATGTGGAAGACAAGCTGTTGGTCAACTAAGAGGAGAGTATCCTTACTATTAACAATACCACTCCATGAAGATGCAATACTCTCCTAATCTGCATGGCAGGTTGATGTATATCTTAATGTGTTCTAAGTGGCTCTTTTAAGCAGAGATGTTATCCTGCAGAACATCTTTTGAAGAACACACCTATATGAGTATGATTGTTAAACGTTGCAATCTATGAGAGTAGGGTTCTCTCTAGTAAACTCATGAAAGGTCTCGGAGTATGAAGCATAAGCTCCACCCGCGGGGAAGACCCAACCCACGGTATCCAAGTATCGGTCAAGGCTTTGTGTGAAACTAGATTCGCAGAAAACTTGCAGTTCAAGGCCTAGTCCACTGTTCAAGTTGCTTACTAGTGTAGCATAGAGTTCTAGGTGGAAGTTCAACTTAGTAGTCTCCACTGAAGTACCGGTATATAAAACAGTATTTTGGAACTAAAGACAAATTCTATGTGCCTCTAGGATCTGGTGGGGGATTGCTGGAATTTTATCTATTTATGGGCCAGCCCAATAACAATTTCAGAAATTCCTAATAAATCCTAGAGGCCCACTTAGCCCATTCATGCAAGGCAAGGGGTGACGGTGTCCTGGACTATGGGGTACTCACCACGTCGTCTCCCGATCAGGTGGTTTGGGCTGAGGACCCCCATGGCGGTTTACTCATGGGCCACTTTGGGCAGCCCATGCTGCATACAAGGAGTATTCCACAAGACTTGATGATCAAGACAAGGACTCCTCTTCACCAACGTATTCGACTAGGACTCTTGTTACCCTAGGCCTCGAGTGCATTATATAAGCCGAGGCCAGGCCAGTCGAGAGATCATTATGACATTATTCATCATACCTCTAGGGCTTAGACCACAACATATGATATCGAGGTAGATCAACTCTTGTAATCTCTATATTCATTAAGATCAATCAAGCAGGAAGTAGAGTATTACCTCCATTAAAAGGGCCCGAACCTGGGTAAACATCGTGTCCCCCATCTCCTGTTACCCATCGATCCATGGCACACAGCTTGGGACCCCCTACCTGAGATCTACCGGTTTTGACACCGACAATGGTGCTTTCATTGAGAGTTCCGATGTGTGATCGGCAAAAGATCAATGGCTCGCCTGCGACGTTGGCCTCTTCGTCGCTGGTTCGACTAGTCACCTTGGCTTGACCAAGGACTGTGCCCTGCCTCCAATCGTCATGTTCAGACGAGGGCCTTCATCAACATCAACTCTGATCTCTATCATGATCATGGAGGAATCATCCATGGAGCTTGGCGGCTCAACGTCAACATTGCCCTCGGGCGACCGTACTGTTTTTCCGAATAGCGAATTTGTATCCGCTACCACCACCTCCTCGAGCATCGTTTTGACGATTCCTTTGGTGGAATTGTGCGGAATTAAGTCTACAACAACCATGCAAAATTTCGTCGAGTTCCGATGGAGGAATCTCCGGCAATCTACGATATACCGGAGCCCTGTCAAATCTGGATGGGAATCTAGACGAGTTTAGGGCGTGGTCTCCAGAGCCAAGCTCGTAGGTCCTTTGGAAGATCCAACCATTCATCTGCTGCGGAATTTCCATATCTACCACCCCTCAAAATTTAACACGTGCCCATAAAATTTTAAGCCTTCTCTGAGGTACTCTTCACCCTCACGCTGGTGTCAAACTAGTCCGGTAACATTGCTCCACGGCTGCCTACCTGCGCTAGACACGTCGAGCTTTGTTGAGCCGAGCTCATCTTCTTCCGATCATCATCTCAGTGAGCCGAAAAAAAGTTCGGCATCGCAAAGGATAAATCATCACCAAAAACACGCCCCTTGGATTACACGGAACGGGCACACCGGCATCGCCGTTAGGTCACTTCATCAATCCGGCTTTGACCGCGTCACAAGCTATGACCAGTGTCGGCATGACCGCACTGTTGCTTCTTCAAGCCGATGTCCATCATGCCGAACTGCTTCAACACCTCGGCTGACATGGCAGCTGCAACATCTCCTTACTGACCCACTCCATCACCTCGGCTAGACCGGGGGCTTCACCATCTCTTCATCAACCTACTCCGAAGACCTCGGCGTCACCCGCCGACCAGCTTCGTCACATTAGCTGGACCGGGGGCTTTGCCTTGGCGAGCCATCCTTTACCAGCATCGCCATGCTGTCGCTTCACCGTCCATCAGGCAATGGGTGTGCGGATCAACTCCCAATTTTGGGAGTCACTTTTCTTCGAACTGCTACAACAAATAAGCCAGGTGCTATTAACCCTAGCAATTTTTGCTTGTTTGGGTGTATTTTTCCCAAGGAATTATTACTCTGGTTTGTTCCATCATCTGTACACAGGTCTGTCAAATGATGACCGCATTAACGATGGTTGCGCGATGGTTCAGTCAGTTTCCCGTCCGCTGTTCGGCGAATGGCGCATCTAGAGCCCGGACCGCCTTGCAAATTCAGGCTTTGTCACGCCTTCACTACGTCACGCTGATGCCCTGCATCGACATTGACTTCGGCGCCAGGCCACATATCTTTAAATAAATTATTTTGCGTAAATTAATTATGCGAGGATTTTTATATATTTATATTATTATTGTTGGACTGCACTATTTTACATGTGTAGGTAATCGACTTCGACTGCGTCACGCGGCCACTTCGACAAGCCGACATCGTCGTCCCAATCGGCGTAAATCGGCTCGCGTGATCACCTTGTTGGTCGAACTGCCATACCGACATGTTCGGTTGCCTCGGGACTTTGGCATCGCTGAGGGAGCTCTACCTCATCGAGTGTTCGGCACACAGGCCATATTCCTTTTATTACTCACTTTGCATACATTATTAATTATGCAACAATTTTTTTTAATTTATTATTATTACTATTATCTCCGGTTTGCTCTATTTTCTGTGCACAGGTAAATGATCCGGGTCGGGCAGTGTTGTCACCTCGGCGTACTGACCCACGCCGGGGACTTCGGCGTCACTCTGCCGGCCTGCATTGGCTGTGCTATGTCAGCACTTCAGAGTGCCGAGCTCTTCGCTCCGCCACCTCGGGACCGGCTTGGGGGATGGAACCTTGTCCCGCATCAAGCTCGGACCGCGTCATCAATGCCGAACACATTAACTAGCTAAGTCGCTTTCATGCTCAAAGTCTTAAATTTTTAACTTGTGTTCTGTTCGACCTTGCTCACATACGTTGTTCGTTAAAGAAACTCCCTTTACCCACTTGGGGCTCTTAAAATTTACATGAGCCGTTTTATAATATGTGTGTTTTCTTCTTGTTCGTTGCAAAGTCTTTTTCTATCACTCCTTCCTCGACTCGAGTGTGTGGTCAATAGCCAGATAGCCTGGGTCCGATCTTGACCCACTTGCAGTCTTGAGATCGGATGTGTCATGTTAAAGCACGACAGAAGCACAAATTTTTTTTAGACCAATTTTCGGATTGGCACCAATTGACTTGATTTAGTTCGGACGTGGAGTTTCCACATAAGTCTTTCGGTTTTTAAGCCTATGGAACTTTTAAACTATTTGTGTGTTTCCAGCATAAGTCTCGCAATGCAACGCCGGACACCTTTAGAGATTCGGCAAAACATTCTCGGGTATTGCTTTATATGCACCGGTTTTGAATTGTGTCTTTGGTCAATAGTTGGGGTACCCGGCTCCTGTGCTTGCCTCCTACGTTCCGCTTTGTTCGGCTAGGTGTGCAAAGGGAGAACCACTGCGATTGTGCTTCCAGCTAGCATGGTTAAGCGCCTCAGTGGAGAAAGCTGAAAATTGACTATCACAATAAGTGTAAACTGGTCAGTGATCCGATGACTGTGTTAAATTATAAGATCGATTGAGGTCACCCCATGTTAAATGACGGTCCGTTCATAACATTGGCTGAAGTATTTACGGCTTGACCACGACTGTCGCCGAACACTAACTGGCAGCTAGTAACTGGCCTCCCAACTTTAAGATCCTATGAGTAAGTGAAAGTTATAAAGCTCGCATATCTGATTGCCTCGTTTCCACTAACACAACCGCCTTCGGGCACCGAGACGTCAGCTAAGGGTTGTTTTGTTATTGCCAAAACACCCTGCGTAGCATCTACAAGGGGGTGGAAGCCGACGATGGGCCACTTTCAAATGATAAACGGTCGCAACGGAGTCAAAATAAACATATCATCGGCGTTTGTATTTAATATACGAGGGCCTCCTTCCGCAATCATCATTATAAAGCCATAAATATGCATCAATTTGACTTAAGATTTTGGCCAAGCTGGGTTGCCTGGCTCCTGTGCTTACCCCTACGTTCCCGATTGTTCGGCTAGGTGGTAAAGGGAGCACCTTTGTGATTTTTACTACCGGGTCATCCGAGTAAGTACCTCAGATTGGGTGAAGCCGAAAGCTAGCAATCTTAAAGGATCACATTGGTCGGCAACAACGGAAGTGAAAATTTTGGTTCATTAATACCATAGAGTTCGGGAACTTTCCTCGAACTAAATCATTGATATTTTCCTCCCACATTGATCGGAGGTGAGGTTTCAGGATCATGATAAGCATGACGACCCAAAGAAAGGAACCGATAGCCGGACTATTTTCTTTGGAAGATGTTTCTTACGTTAAAACGTAATATAACATATCTCTCCGTGTACCTTTGCATATAAAACCGTATGGCCGGATTGCCTTGTTTTCCATAAATCTTTGCCCTTATAACGACTTTATAAAGTAGGAAAACACTCCTCGGCTACTGACCGAAGAGGTTGAAGCCGATAGTCGGTCAACAAAGTTTTGTACAATGCGGATCCGAGCATTAATGATGTAAAGTACTTGGATACATAGAGTCATTACACATAATTTGTGATTTTACTATGGATATCGATCCTTAATTCAGCCACACGTGCCTGCATTAAGGCTCGGGGGCTACTAGGATTTAGGCTTATTATTTACAAATATTAAAGGGGCACATCGATCCCCTGAACTGGTGTTGCCACCCGACCAGTGTCTCAGGGGCTACTGCATTGCCTCTTCAATGCAGAAAATTCAAAGTGCTTAGTGTTCGGCTTGACTGAACTATAGGCAAACGCGTCTTCGGACAACAACATGTACCATTTGGACCTATCTAGCATCAAGCTAATATATTACGGCAACTTCTCAAGACCCTCTCTCAAGTGCATGTTCGCCGATCACTATTATCTCTAATATATTACACTGCGTTTCTATTCCTACGTATGCTGCCGAGCTAGGAGTTGATCCTCAGGCTCATTTCACGCATCGACCTGAGTCTCAGGGGCTACTAGGATCAGCGGTTTCATGTTTTCCTTCAGGTGCATCTCGGGTTTTAGATCGACACACACCTTGAGGGTTACTTGTTATACATATTGACAACAAATAAATTTACACGCATCGGAAATAAAATCCGTAAACAATCAGCCCAAGCCCGAGGTGGTGCATCACCTCGGAAGCAGTCCAGCATAAAGCTCGGAAGCAAGTGGCTGGCTCTATAGAGGGCATTTCTGGCATTAAGCTCGGCTAACCTCCTTTAAAAACTTCTTCAAGCCAAGGTGATCTATGACACCTCGGATACAGTCCGACGTTGGAGCTCGGATACAGTCCAGCGTTGGAGCTCGGATACAGTCCGACGTTGGTGCTCGGCTGCAAAAGATACCTTGAATGTAGTCCGGCGTTGGAACTCGGATGCAAGAGGACACTGCCGCCCGGGAACAACTTCAAACCCGAGGTGGGCGTAAAAATAACAAGGCATTGATAAAAGCCGATAACTTAAAGGGGCTCCTCGGATACCCGACATGTAAACTCTTCGGATTTACTTCGGCGATCCTGAAGATCGAAGATAAGAAGATTTGTTGAACCAGTTTTCAAGACCGACGACCGAACAAGAAGAACAGTTCGGAAGAATCAAGGAGCGTCCCCAACTTGAAGACCAGTTCAGGGGGCTACTGACGGTGTCCTGGACTAGGGGGTACTCACCACATCGTCTCCCGATCAGGTGGATCAGGCCAAGGACCCCCATGGCGGTTTACTCATGGGCCACTTCGGGTAGCCCATGCCGCATACAAGGAGTATTCCACAAGACTGAATGATCAAGACAAGGAATCCTCTTCACCAACGTATTCGACTAGGACTCTTGTTATCCTAGGCCTCCGGTGCATTATATAAGCCGAGGCCAGGCTAGTCGATAGATCATTATCACATTATTCATCATACATCTAGGGCTTAGACCACAACATATGATCTCGAGGTAGATCAACTCTTATAATCTCTATATTTATCAAGATCAATCAAGCAGGAATTAGGGTATTACCTCCATTAAGAGGGCCCGAACCTGGGTAAACATCATGTCCCCTGTCTCCTGTTACCAATCAATCCATGGCGCACAGCTTGGGACCCCCTACCTGAGATCTACCAGTTTTGACACCGACAAGGGGCACTACTAAAGTTTAGTCCCACATTGCTAGTTTAGAGGGAGTTGGACCTCTTTATAAGGGAGGTTCTTCCCCACATGTATGAGCATGAGAACAAGAGGGACATCCACGAGCGCTCCTCCTCCGCCGCCCGCCTCGCCACGCCTCATCACGACGCGCCGCGCCGCGGGTTCCGGGAATGAGCCGAGCCGATGTCTAATTTTTTTGCCATGCACGACGGGTATACGAACGGTCACACGGGAGCTGAAACGTTTTTGCTGAAGTGGAGACTGTATACGAATGGCGCACCTCTTCGCCTGTTGCCTGTTCGCTTTGCCTCCCTCTCTTTGTTTCACCTCCCTTCGCTGCCCTCTCGCCTTCTTCTCTTGCGCCTATAAAAGGGAGGTCGCTCCTCCTAGAGAGACGCACCAGAACAACACAACCCTCTCGCCTTAGAGTTCCCGAGCACTAAGCTACTGCTATGATTTTCCCCATCCCGGCTTGCGGCGTGCACCGCAGGTCGAGACAGTAGGCCTCCGAAACCGCACCTTTTGAGTCCTGTACGGGAGAAGGGTGATAAGGTTTTTGGGGAGCGCTTCGCGCGACTACTGACTTCTTCGTCACGGATGCCCCAGACTCCAACGACTACTTCCCCGACGTCGACAACCTCCTCGACGACATGGCTGGCGAGGACATCGATGCCAAGTCCAGCGCTTCTGCTGCTGCTGCCCCGTACGTGTTCTTCCTCTTTCTATTAGAGGCCCTGCTACAGTTCCTTGTTCTAGTGTTTTCCCTAGATATGTTAGACTCTATTTCGTATTTGCAACTTGCTATATTGTCTGCTCTAGATATGTTTAGTTATGGTTCATATATGAAGATGCTGTTTACCTTCTCTTTGTCAAATCGCATGGCTTGTTTTATCACTGCTATACTAGTCGTGCTTTATCTAGTATTTCTGTTAATAGAATCATTCGGTAAATTGCTCAAATTTCCAACAATCCAAAAATATTATTATAGGCAATTTACCCCAAGTCGTTTTGCTGCTTCCATGAGACCTCCTATGTTTGAGGGTATCCACTATAAGAGGTGGCGCGTGAGTGCAGTCTTATGGTTTCAAACCATGAGTTTCTATGACGTCACGCTTGGCAAACCTGAAGGGGAGTATGATGCCCAACAGGAACAAGCTTTTCAGAAAATGGATACTCTGTTTAAGGCTGCTCTCTTGAGTGTTCTTGGTGAGAACATACTTGATACTTATGCGTCAATTGACAATGGAAAAGATATGTGGGACACATTTGAGGCCAAGTTTGGGGTCTCGGATGCCGGCACTGAGCTGTACATCATGGATCAATTCTTTCATTACAGGATGACTGAAGAGCGCTTCGTGGTTGAGAAGGCTCAGGAGATACAGTCATTTGCTAGAGAACTTGAGCACTTCAATTGAATGCTACCGGACAAGTTTGTTGCCGGAGGTATCATCACTAAGCTTCCTCCTTCGTGGAGGAACTTTGCTACCTTAGTAAAGCATAAGAGACAGGAGCTTTTCGTTCCGGATCTCATTGGTACTCTTGATGTGGAAGAAAAGGCGAGAGCAAAGGACACACGTGCTCGAGATATTGAGGGAGGATCTAGTGCCAATCTGGTACAGAAGAAGAAATTCCATCCCCACAAGTTCAAGAACAAGGGCAAGTTTGATGGTAAAGCAAAGTTTGATGGGAAGAACAAGGCTGTGCAGCACACGAACTTCAAGAAGAAGAATGACAAGAGGAAAGGTGCTTGTCATATGTGTGGGGATCCTGATCATTGGGCTTCTAGTTGCCCTAATCGCGATGACAAGCGTCTTCCTGGGAAAGGCGGAAAGACCGCTAATGTTGCCATTGGAGACACTGACATGAAGGATGTTGGGTATGGTATATTTCGCACTATTCTTTCAGTATGTCATTCTCCTGATTGGTTGATTGACACGGGTGCTAATGTGCATATATGCGGTGATATTTCCATGTTTTCGTCTTATCAGACCGCAGGGACTTCAACCATGCTGATGGGCAACGATTCAAGTGCTTCTGTTCGTGGTGTTGGCACGGTTGATCTGAAGTTTACTTCGGGGAAGATCGTGTGGCTGAAGAACGTGCATTATGTCCCCTCCGTCAATAAAAATCTTGTTGGCGGATCTCTTCTGTGTAAAGATGGCTACAAGCTTGTCTTTGAGTGGAATAAATTTGTAATATCTAACTATGGAACCTTTGTTGGTAAAGGCTATAAGTCAGGAGGACTGTTTCATTTATCCTTATCAGACGTTTGCAATAAAGTTGTTAATCATATTTGCAACAATAGTGAATCAAATGTGTGGCATTCACGTCTTTGTCATCTTACTTTGGTTGCATGTCGCGACTAGCAAAGTTGAACTTAATCCCTAGTTTCATCACTGTCAAGGGATCCAAGTGTCAAGTGTGTGTGCAAGCTAAGCAACCTCGTAAGTCTCATGTGAATGCGGAAACGAGAAATCTTGCACCACTAGAGCTCATACAGTCAGATCTATGTGAAATGAATGGTGTTTTGACAAAAGGTGGCAAGAAATATTTTATGACGTTAATTGATGACTCCACTAGATACTGCCATGTGTATCTTCTGAAATCTAAGGATGAGGCTTTGAACTATTTCAAGATCTATAAAGCTGAAGCGGAAAACCAACTCGATCGAAAGATCAAGAGGCATAGGTCTGATCGTGGTGGATAATTTTTCTCAAATGAATTTGATTCCTTTATTGCGGAACATGGTATAATCCATGAGAGGACGCCTCCCTATTCACCTCAGTCAAATGGGGTGGCCGAAAGAAAGAACCGCACTCTAACAGATTTGGTTAACGCCATGTTAGACACATCGGGTCTCTCCAAGGCATGGTGGGGGGAGGCGATATTGACATCATGTGATGTCCTAAACTGAGTTCCCACAAAGAACAAAGAGATAACTCCATTCGTGGAATGGGAGAAGAAAAGGTTAAAGGTCTCTTATCTATGAACCTGGGGTTGTTTGGCGAAAGTCAATGTGCCAATTCCAAAGAAGTACAAGCTTGGACCAAAGACCGTGGATTGTGTTTTCCTGGGATATGCTTTTCATAGCATTGGTTATAGATTCTTGGTTGTAAAATCTGAGGTACCTGACATGCATGTCGGTACGATCATGGAGTCGAATGATGCGACTTTCTTTGAAGACATCTTTCCCATGAAGGATATGGCTACCTCATCTAATCAGGAGATGCCTTGTTCTTCGAATCAGGAACTAGGTAAAATTACTAAACGTGCCATTTCGATGGAACACTTTGAAAATCCGGTGGAGGAGAACAATGAAGTTCCTACTAGGAGCAAGAGACAGAGGACTACAAAGTCCTTTGGTGATGATTTTCGTGTGTATCTCATAGATGACACTCCCAGTTCTATTTCAGAGGCCTATGCATCTGAAGATGCTGACTACTAGAAGGAAGCAGTTCGTAGCGAGATGGATTCCATCTTGGCGAATGAAACTTGGGAGATAACTGATCGTCCTTATGGGTGCAAACCTATAGGATGCAAATGGGTATTCAAGAAGAAGCTTAGGCCTGATGGTACTATTGAAAAGTACAAGGCTCGGCTCGTGGCTAAGGGTTATACCCAAAAGGAAGGTGAAGAATTCTTTGATACTTACTCACCTGTGGCTCGACTGACCACTATTCGAGTTCTACTTTCACTAGCTACCTCACATGGTCTTCTCGTTCATCAAATGGATGTTCAGACTTCTTTCCTAAATGGAGAGTTAGACGAGGAAATTTATATGGAACAACCAGATGGGTTTGTACTAGATGGTCAGGAAGGGAAAGTGTGCAAGTTGCTAAATTCTTTGTATGGACTCAGGCAAGCACCCAAACAGTGTCATGAGAAGTTTGAAAGAACTTTAACAGCTGCAGACTTTGTTGTTGATGAAGCTGACAAATGTGTGTACTATCGCCATGGTGGGGGCGAGGGAGTTATCCTTTGCTTGTATGTTGATGACATATTGATCTTCGGAACAAATCTGAATGTTATTAAAGAGGTAAAGGATTTCCTATCTCGCTATTTTGAGATGAAGGATGTAGGAGTGGCTGATGTCATTCTGAACATCAAGTTGTTGAGAGACGATGATGGTGGGATTACATTGCTTCAATCTCACTATGTGGAAAAGATCTTGAGTCACTTTGGCTATAGTGACTACAAGCCCTCTCCAACACCATATGATGCTAGCGTGCTGCTTCGAAAGAATCGAAGAATTGCTAGAGATCAATTGAAGTAATCTCAGATTATTGGCTAGCTTATGTACTTTGCCAGTGCTACAAGACCTGACATCTCTTTTGCTGTTAGCAAACCGAGTCGGTTTGTCTCAAAACCAGGAGATGTGCATTGGAAAGCTCTAGAGAGAGTTTTGCGTTACTTGAAAGGCACTATGAATTATGGAATTTACTACACTGGGCACCTAAAGGTGCTTGAAGGGTATAGTGACTCAAACTGGATCTCAGATGCTGATGAGATAAAGGCCACGAGCAGATATGTATTCACTCATGGAGGTGGCGCTGTTTCTTGGAAGTCTTGCAAGCAGACCATCTTAACGAGGTCAACAATGGAAGCAGAATGCACAACACTAGATATAGCTATGGTCGAAGCAGATTGGCTTCGTCGGCTCTTGAATGACTTTCCGGTTGTTGAGAAACATGTATCGGGCATCCTTATGAACTGCGACAATCAAACTGTGATCACGAAAGTGAGCAGCTCAAAGGATAACATGAAGACATGAAGGCACGTTCAGAGAAGGTTAAAATCTGTTAGGAAAATGAGAAACTCCAGAGTTATTGCATTGGATTATATCCAAACGTCTAAGAATGTGACGCCCCCGATTTGACCGTACACTAATCATGCACGCAAATGTGTACGATCAAGATCAGGGACTCACGGGAAGATATCACAACACAACTCTAAAACATAAATAAGTCATACAAGCATCATAATACAAGCCAGGGGCCTCGAGGGCTCGAATACAAGTGCTCGATCACAGACGAGTCAGCGGAAGCAACAATATCTGAGTACAGACATAAGTTAAACAAGTTTGCCTTAAGAAGGCTAGCACAAAAATGGCAACAATCGAAAAGGCAAGGCCTCCTGCCTGGGACCTCATAACTACTCCTCGAAGCCGAACTCCATGCAGCATCATCCTCGGGATCTCTAGCTCCTGGACTCCAGCATCTGGTTGCGACAATCCGGTATAGAAAAGGGAAAAGAGGGAGAAAAGCAACCGTGAGTACTCATCCAAAGTACTCCCAAGCAAGGAGCTACACTACATATGCATGGGTATAAGTGTAAAGGACCATATCAGTGGACTAAGCTTCTGGTCATCTCCATCTTGCAGCATGTAGAAGAGAGTAGATTGAAGTCCTCCAAGTAGCATCGCATAGCATAATCCTACCCGGCGATCCCCTCCTCGTCGCCCTGTTAGAGAGCGATTGCCGGGTTGTATCTGGCACTTGGAAGGGTGTATTTTATTCAGCATCCAGTTCTAGTTTTCATAAGGTCAAGGTACAACTCCGGGTCGTCCTTTTACCGAGGGACACGGCTATTCGAATAGATAAACTTCCCTGCAGGGGTGCACCACATAACCCAACACGCTCGATCCCATTTGGCCGGACACACTTTTCTGGGTCATGCCCGGCCTCGTAAGATCAACGCGTCGCAGCCCCACCTAAGCACAACAAAGAGGTCAGCACGCCGGTCTAACCCTATGCGCGCAGGGGTCTGGGCCCATCGCCCTATGCACACCTGCACGTTGCGTACGCGGCCGGAAGCAGACCTAGCCTAGTGGCGTTCCAGTCCAATCCGGCGCGCGCCACTCAGTCGTTGACGTCACGAAGGCTTCGGCTGATACCACGACGCCGGGATACCCATAACTACTCCCGCGTAGATGGTTAGTGCGTATAGACCAAATGGCCAGACTCAGATCAAATACCAAGAACTCGTTAAGCGTGTTAAGTATCTGCGAACGCCGACCAGGGCCAGGCCCACCTCTCTCCTAGGTGGTCTCAACCTGCCCTATCGCTCCGCCACAAAGTAACAGTCGGGGGCCGTCAGGAACCCAGGCCCACCTCTACCGGGGTGGAGCCACATGTCCTTTCAGCCCCCTCATCAGAATCACTTGCGGGTACTCCTCGAGCCGACCCGACTTTAGTCACCACATGTGTCATGTATATAATGTATATAGTATATACCCGTGATCACCTCCCAAAGTGATCACGGCCCAGTAGTATAGCATGGCAGACGGACAAGAGTGTAGGGCCACTGATGGAACACTAGCATCCTATACTAAGCAGTAGGATAGCAGGTAAGGGTAACAACTGTAGCAACAATGACAGGCTATGCATCAGGATGGGATTAACGGAAAGCAGTAACATGCTACACTACTCTAATGCAAGCAGTATAGAGAAGAATAGGCGATATCTGGTGATCAAGGGGGGGGCTTGCCTGGTTGCTCTGGCAAGTAGGAGGGGTCGTCAACTCCGTAGTCGAACTGGGGGCCGCCGGTAGTCTCGGGGTCTACCGAAAAGAAGTAACGGAGGGGGAACACAATAAATAACAGAGCAATCAAAACAACACAAAGCGTAACATGACAATACGCGGTGCTAGGTGTGCCCTAACGCGGTAGTAGGTGATATCGGCAAAGGGGGGAAACATCCGGGAAAGTTTTCCCGAAGTTTGCATTTTTCGGACAGATGAAATGGAGGGGGAAAGTTGCAAGTTTGCTATGCTAGGGACGTCTGGCGGACGAACGGACTGCGTATTCGGATTCGTCTCGTCGTTCTGAGCAACTTTCATATAGAAAGTATTTTCATCTGAGCTACGGTTTATTTTATATGATTTTCTAAAGTTTTAAATTATTTTAGAATTTATTTAATTATTTAATTTAATTCGAAAATGGATTTATGACATCAGCATGATGTCATGTTGACATCAGCAGTCAACAGGGGGTTGACTAAGTCAAACTGCCATGTGGGTCCAATGGGACCCACCTGTCATTCTCTGTTTAGGTTAATTAGGGTTTATCTAATTAATTACTGTTTAATTAAATTAACTAATTAATTAGATTAATTCAAACAGGGCTAATTAATTAACTAATTAATTAATTACTTTTATTTTTATTTTTATTTTCTTTATTTATTTATTTATTAATTTTTATTAATTAAGTTATTATTTTTATTATTATTATTATTTTATTCTTTTTTTTATTAAACGTTCCGGGATGGGCCCCGGCTGTCATTGGGCCAGGGGCCCTAACAGGCGGTGGGTCACGGGCGCAGCGTGCGGTTGCCCGCAGGGGGGTGCGGCGGGGCGAGGCCATAGCGAAGCGGGCGGTCGCCGGACGAGGCCGGAGGCGGTGCAGGGGCGGTGGGGCGCCGGCGGGCGCGTGACGAGTGGCGGCGTGTGGCGGCTTGGCCGGAGCAGAGCCGCGGCAGGGGACGGGCAGCGGCGGCCACGGACGTAGCAGCCGTAGGCAGGGGCGGCGTCGTCCACGCGCGTATGGCGGGGCAGCAGTAGCGTGGCGGAGCCAGTGCGGTGAGCGGTGGAGCAGGGAGGTGTGGCGGGGGTGCAGGCAGCAGGGGGGTGACGGGGTGGCGCGGCCGGGCTGGTGAGTGGCCATGCGGGCGCGGGGCAGCACGCGAGCGGGGCTGCGGGGCAGCACGCGAGCAAGGCGGCGGGGCGGCACGAGCGGCGTGGCAAGGCGGTGGCCGGAGCGGGCGTGAGGCGCGGGAGAGAGGGGAGGTGGAGGCCGGGCCTCACCGCGGGGGTAGGGTCCAGGGCAGCGGGGCTCGGGGAGGTAGACGAGGACGACGGCGGCGTGGAGGAGGCAGTCCGGCGAGGAGGGGCTTGACGTATCCGGCGAGGGCAGTGACGTGCGCGGTCGTCGGGGCTGAGGACGTGGACGACGAGGTCCAGCGGCGACGGGGGTGGCGACGGCGAGCGATGGGGCGCGGCGTCGGGGTCGAGGCGATGGGGGAGTCCGGCGGCGGGGTTGGGGCGCCGGCGTCGCGAGAGGGGGGGAAGCAGTTCGTCCCCGATCCAGATCGGATCGGGAGGGGAGAGACGTGGGGAGTGGGGGGGGATAAGGGGAGTGGGGGGCGCGGGGTGGGCCGGCCCATTCGGACGGCTGGGGGCCCGCGTGGACGGCCAGCTGGGCCAAAGGGGCCCAGCGGGGGGGGGGGGGTTCCCTTTTTTTTGTTTTCTCTTGATTTGCTTTTCCTTTTCTATTTTTCTTTTATTTCTTTACTGTTTTCATTTATAGTTTCTATTATTTTAGTTTTATAAAATGTCAAGTAGCACCTAAATTAGTATTACTAATTAGGCCACTGCAATCATTATTTTGGCACACTAGTTATATTATTATAACTTATAAAAGGCATTAAATTAATTGTTTTGCCCTAGGCTTTGGTTATTTTAGTGAATTTAAATATTATAAGAAATGTTGGTTTCCCCACCATTATTACTCATGAATTATTCGGCGACACCCCAACATTTTAGTTTTAATATTCGAAAATATTTTATTGTTTGCTTGATTTTAAATTTGAATTCGAACCGGTTTCGAACTAACGCGAGATTAGCAACAGTAATCATGGTGACGTGGTATCGTTAACAGAGGTTTACTGTAGCTTAAATATCCGGGCGTCACAATTGTCCTCCACTACAAGAAATCTCGTCCCGAGATTTAAGAGGTAGAGTAAGGGGAAAAGTTCTGGTTACGGAATTCTAACGAATCTTCTCGGTCTTGGTTGCTCTTCTCGAAGAAGTTGATCCGTTACGTTGATGTCTTCATTTTTCTTGCTCGATGAAGCTGGCATCCTTTCTTCGGGAACTCCATCGTACTTAAGAAGGACAAGGGGTAACTTCGGAATAACAGACCTCTGAACGGTTGACTATCTGGTTGATAACATCGGGGAAGGTGGCGGAAAGTAACTCTCGAATGGAAATTTAAGACCATATCGAGAGCAAGTAAGGAGGTATCGTGGGGAAGTTTCGAGCGGGCAAGCAATCGTTCGATGCCTGAAGGGTTCCGAGCAACGGGAATAAGTATTGTGTCTGATACCAAAATAGATCACTAGGACGGTGGCCCGCGAATTAAATACGGAGCCAAGTGTGAGGAATAACCATTAGAAACAGGGTTGTATAGAAGAGTCAGGTTTCGATCCTGTGGAACTGTGGGTTATGGGCCCACCATGTGTTTTTTTTGCTTTATAGGAGCAGTGATATCTTGCACGGTCATGATAGCAAGGCATGTCAGAGAATACCCTGTTAGTTATGTCGGCAACACGTTGGTACCAAAGGCGAGGGACGAAGAGAACCATTTTCCTGCTCGTTGAAACGAGGCGGACCATTAGGCAAAGTTCTCGCCCATCGGTGGTTTCCGAAATGTCACCAACAATAGTAACGGGGTCTTACTGACAGAGTTGTACACCAAGGTGTTTACATAAGCAGGAGAATATTACTGCTTAGATCATATAGATCACCAGAAAGGTTAAACCAAACAATGGAAAGGAAAATATGATTATCAGATTAAACAGAAGAATGGAAAAGAAAATGTGTTTAAACACATATTTCAAGGGTATATCCTTCCCAAGGACAAGCAGCGTATCCTATCCATGATAGGGTAGAAAGTAGAAAATCATTTAGGTAAGGGGAGAGGAATTTCATGACATAACCCATACAGCGGTGTTTGGATAATAGAGCAAGAAACATTTAGTATTGGGCTTCAAATGTTCTTGTTGAAAATCGGAGTACCATAGACATGCTTTGAGATAGCATTGACAAGGTCAACAGGTGAAGATCAGAATTTGGAAACAAAAAGGATCCATCAGGAACAACTTATAGAATAAGTCTTACAATTTCCTCATGGAAGAATAGCTAACCTTGCTAAAAAGGAAAACTTATAACAATAGGTCCTGCGGCCAGGTGTGTTAGTCATGACATCACTTTACCGGGTCATAAATAGACCAATGTTACAACTCTTGGAAATATGTTCCAACCATCATATCTGACCGAGATTCAGATCTGATTGGTGTCAGGATACCTCAGACTCAGGATGTCTGAGAAGAAAAGTGCAACACAATTTGATGGGATGACATTGTAAGATTCTCGAGAAATGAACTATGGAAGCGAGTTCCGGACAAGGGTCCATCATTACATCAAGGAGAGGTGAGGAGGTGACTGATTGACTCAGCGACAATCCGTTGAGATTTCCAAAAGATGGATTTCCACAACGATGTGAACAAGGAGATAACATTAGCTAGATCGAATGACTTAATGATGTATGCTCAAGGAAAACATACACAATTAACCATTGGTTGAAAGGTGCACCCGAATATGGGCTTAGGTAGCATGATCAAGGTTAGAATGGTGATTCGATAACCAATACACTAGGAATGAACTATCGTTCATTAACTTACAAGCAATAGGGTTGCTGGAAGTTTTGAATTTTACACATCACAGTTCATTTGTGGGTACTTCGGTTAAAATCAACATGGGGACCAAGGACTGAATGTAGACGGCAAGATGTATTACTATATCAAGAATTCTAAAGATGTGGTGAAATTCTCACGACATTCTTGATATAAAATTTGTAATACTCCAAAGTAAAGAGGACCAAATGCTGGATAGCAAGGATCTCAAGGTATAACAAAAAACACGAACAAGTTTGTGTTGGAGGGAAGGCAGTAAAGTGGCCGATGATAACACAAATCATCAAGGGAAAGGATGGTCCTTCTCATCATGAATTCAATTGATATTCTGGAAGGACTCAGAATGCTCATGATGATCACGACACATTTGTCGAGAGATTCCATGAAGATGCCATCGCTCGGTGATGACATCAAGTCAAAGGAATGATGAAGCGAAAGGTTATTGGAACCCTGGGTACGACACAATCTTGAAATCAAGTTTGCTATTCAAGGAGAAGTGATATGACGAGGAAGATCGACGCAAGATTAGCTCACTGTCGAAATTTGTGCGCTGGGAAGGTCTAGGTAGCACAGTTAAAATCATCAAGATAATGATATAGCCAAACAGGCTAGGAATGACTTGAAGGATTATTAAACTCGTAAGCAACAAGAATTACTTAGAGTTATTGAGTCGGATTGCGGAATCGATTCACTTATCGGTGTTCTCGAGTGACTAATAACTCAGAGCCCGTGGAAAATTGGAATCAGTGAGAATGTAGCACTTGATGAAGAACTCATAAGAAGTTATGCAGTTCCATGATAATCTCGAGATACCAGGGGTAATACTCGACGACAGATCAAGGTAGAGGCTGGACTAGGGTATTGCTCTGCAGAAGACAAGTGCTCAACTTGTACGAGAAATGGTATTTAAAGGAGAACTTGGTCAGAACCACGATTGCAAAAGGCCAGATCCCAGATATAAGATGAACTTATACCAAGGGAATAAATAATTTAAGAAAAGCTTTAATGATAAGATCTACATCGTGTCCATGGGCATGAACGCAAAGTTCAAGGTCGACTCCCACTTCTTCAATGCATAACCTTTCATTCACTTCTCGCGTTTGATGAAGTTGCAGTGTTGAATTTTTTTTTATCTGACAAAATACCAGAAGAGTATGACTCATGAAAAGTTTCGAGTTCACACATATTATGAAAGACATAGGTTCAACCCATCAAGGCATCTTAGGAACATATACCACAAACTTCGGAGTAAATATTACAAGCTCGAAAGAAGAGCAATGTTCAAAAACAGATGATACAATTTACGAAAGGCATTATATACCCATGGAAAAGGCTCACAAGGTTATTCAATATGAAGGACGCTGTCGGATAAAATCCAACAAAGGAACCGATGGTCCACAAGGGATCTGACGTGAGCATCGGTACTCAACCAGAGGAAGAAGAATGCAAGGAGATCTGATTATAGAAACAACTGACTAACTCAAAGTTCAAATGCAAAAGGATTAAGATTTCCAAATCAGGGGGTCAGAAGCAACGCTCTGATCAAGGATGGATAAGTTGAGTAGGCTTAGGGGTAAAATCGATGGCAATTTGATAGGTCGAGATCCAGCTCACGTTTAAAATGACGTCTGAGCCGGAAGAATGAATTCTAGGATATGATTGAGGATTGCGAGCATTCGCAACAAATTGAATCAACGGACTCAAAATGATAATGACAAGAGATGCCAATAAGATTACGAGACTTATCGGATTAACCATAATGCAAGCAAACACGAATTTCAAGAGCAATAGGCTCCTGAGGATTTTCGGAAGATCGAATAGTATTTTGAAGACTATTGTGGAATACTTGAATCAACTGGGGATGACCGGATACTCGGTAAGTGCGAGAATTATCCGTAGGGGTATTCAGGTGACAAGAACAGCAAGGCAGTAAGCTCAAAGGATTCTCGGAACAACAGAGAGAATTTCGGGGTAACTTGTAATAACAAGATCAACTGGGAAACATTGTATGAATGGCGAGTATACGTGTTTATCCATAGGAGTTTATCGATGAAAGGGAATTGCAAAAGCGATGAACACAAGTTCTCGGGTTATCAGCGGAGAGTATCTTCAAGGTCTTCATGTGCAGCAGACGATCATCAGTAATAAGGGGCTCTCCGGGTGAAAGTGATAACGAGATCCAAATGTTAGATTTAGTAAAATTCACTTAACCCGAAGAGAAGAGAGATCAGAGTCCCAGAGTATAGACAAGGAGTAAAAGATCCTAATACCACCCAATGGCGACGTGAGCCCGTAAGCCACACAACCATGTTAGTAAAAGTTTTTCAACGACTAGACTCGACTTCGGCCAAGGAGTGTGGAAGGGGGATTCCTACAGGCAGTTGGCTCTGATACCAACTTGTGACGCCCCCGATTTGACATGACATGAAGGCACGTTCAGAGACATGAAGGCACGTTCAGAGAAGGTTAAAATCTGTTAGGAAAATGAGAAACTCCAGAGTTATTGCATTGGATTATATCCAAACGTCTAAGAATGTGACGCCCCCGATTTGACCGTACACTAATCATGCACGCAAATGTGTACGATCAAGATCAGGGACTCACGGGAAGATATCACAACACAACTCTAAAACATAAATAAGTCATACAAGCATCATAATACAAGCCAGGGGCCTCGAGGGCTCGAATACAAGTGCTCGATCACAGACGAGTCAGCGGAAGCAACAATATCTGAGTACAGACATAAGTTAAACAAGTTTGCCTTAAGAAGGCTAGCACAAAAATGGCAACAATCGAAAAGGCAAGGCCTCCTGCCTGGGACCTCATAACTACTCCTCGAAGCCGAACTCCATGCAGCATCATCCTCGGGATCTCTAGCTCCTGGACTCCAGCATCTGGTTGCGACAATCCGGTATAGAAAAGGGAAAAGAGGGAGAAAAGCAACCGTGAGTACTCATCCAAAGTACTCGCAAGCAAGGAGCTACACTACATATGCATGGGCATAAGTGTAAAGGACCATATCAGTGGACTAAACTGCAGAATGCCAGAATAAAAGGGGGATAGGTAGTCCTGTCGAAGACTACGCTTCTGGTCATCTCCATCTTGCAGCATGTAGAAGAGAGTAGATTGAAGTCCTCCAAGTAGCATCGCATAGCATAATTCTACCCGGCGATCCCCTCCTCGTCGCCCTGTTAGAGAGCGATCACCGGGTTGTATCTGGCACTTGGAAGGGTGTATTTTATTCAGCATCCAGTTCTAGTTGTCATAAGGTCAAGGTACAACTCCGGGTCGTCCTTTTACCGAGGGACGCGGCTATTCGAATAGATAAACTTCCCTGCAGGGGTGCACCACATAACCCAACACGCTCGATCCCATTTGGCTGGACACACTTTTCTGGGTCATGCCCGGCCTCGTAAGATCAACGCGTCGCAGCCCCACCTAAGCACAACAAAGAGGTCAGCACGCCGGTCTAACCCTATGCGCGCAGGGGTCTGGGCCCATCGCCCTATGCACACCTGCACGTTGCGTACGCGGCCGGAAGCAGACCTAGCCTAGTGGCGTTCCAGTCCAATCCGGCGCGCGCCACTCAGTCGCTGACGTCACGAAGGCTTCGGCTGATACCACGACGCCGGGATACCCATAACTACTCCCGCGTAGATGGTTAGTGCGTATAGACCAAATGGCCAGACTCAGATCAAATACCAAGAACTCGTTAAGCGTGTTAAATATCTGCGAACGCCGACCAGGGCCAGGCCCACCTCTCTCCTAGGTGGTCTCAACCTGCCCTGTCGCTTCGCCACAAAGTAACAGTCGGGGGCCGTCAGGAACCCAGGCCCACCACTACCGGGGTGGAGCCACCTGTCCTTTCAGCCCCCTCATCAGAATCACTTGCGGGTACTCCTCGAGCCGGACGAGGCCGGAGGCGGTGCAGGGGCGGTGGGGTGCCGGCGGGCGCGCGACGAGTGGCGGCGTGCGGCGGCTTGGCCGGAGCAGAGCCGCGGCAGGGGACGGGCAGCGGCGGCCACGGACGTAGCAGCCGTAGGCAGGGGCGGCGTCGTCCGCGCGCGTACTGCGGGGCAGCAGTAGCGTGGCGGAGCCAGTGCGGCGAGCGGCGGAGCAGGGAGGTGTGGCGGGGGTGCAGGCAGCAGGGGGGTGACGGGGTGGCGCGGCCGGGCTGGTGAGTGGCCATGCGGGCGCGGGGCTGCGGGGCGGCACGAGCGGCGTGGCAAGGCGGTGGCCGGAGCGGGCGTGAGGTGCGGGAAAGAGGGGAGGTGGAGGCCGGGCCTCACCGCGGGGGTAGGGTCCAGGGCAGCGGGGCTCGGGGAGGTAGACGAGGACGACGGCGGCGTGGAGGAGGCAGTCCGGCGAGGAGGGGCTTGACGAATCCGGCGAGGGCAGTGACGTGCGCGGTCGTCGGGGCTGAGGACGTGGACGACGAGGTCCAGCGGCGACCGGGTGGCGACGGCGAGCGATGGGGCACGGCGTCGGGGTCGAGGCGATGGGGGAGTCCGGCGGCGGGGTTGGGGCACCGGCGTCGTGAGAGGGGGGGGAAGCAGTTCGTCCCCGATCCAGATCGGATCGGGAGGGGAGAGACGTGGGGAGTGGGGGGGAGACGACGGGGTGTCGGTGGCGTGGATAAGGGGAGTGGGGGGGGGCGCGGGGTGGGCCGGCCCATTAGGACGGCTGGGGGCCCGCGTGGACGGCCAGCTGGGCCAAAGGGGCCCAGCGGGGGGGGGGGGGTTCCCTTTTTTTGTTTTCTCTTGATTTGCTTTTCCTTTTCTATTTTTCTTTTATTTCTTTACTGTTTTCATTTATAGTTTCTATTATTTTAGTTTTATAAAATGTCAAGTAGCACCTAAATTAGTATTACTAATTAGGCCACTGCAATCATTATTTTGGCACACTAGTTATATTATTATAACTTATAAAAGGCATTAAATTAATTGTTTTTCCCTAGGCTTTGGTTATTTTAGTGAATTTAAATATTATAAGAAATGTTGGTTTCCCCACCATTATTACTCATGAATTATTCGGCGACACCCCAACATTTTAGTTTTAATATTCGAAAATATTTTATTGTTTGCTTGATTTTAAATTTGAATTTGAACCGGTTTCGAACTAACGCGAGATTAGCAACAGTAATCATGGTGACGTGGTATCGTTAACAGAGGTTTACTGTAGCTTAAATATCCGGGCGTCACAAAGAATCTGGCAGATCCTTTTACTGAGAGTCTATCACGTAATGTGATAGATAATGCATCGAGGGAGATGGGTGTGAGACCCACAATATGAGTTGTTCAAAGTGGTAACCTATTCTTTGTGATCAGAGATCCCGTGAATTAGATGTGGAAGACAAGCTGTTGGTCAACTGAGAGGAGAGTATCCTTACTATTAACTATACCACTCCATGAAGATGCAATACTCTCCTAATCTGCATGGCAGGTTGATGTATATCTTAATGTGTTCTAAGTGGCTCTTTTAAGCAGAGATGTTGTCCTGCAGAACATATTTTGAAGAACACACCTATTTGAGTCTGATTGTTAAACGACCCAATCTATGAGAGTAGGGTTCTCTCTAGTAAACTGATGAAAGGTTTCAGAGTATGACGCATGAGCTCCACCCGCGGGGAAGACCCACGGTAGCTAAGTATCGGTCAAGGTTTTGTGTGAAACTAGATTCGCAGAAAACTTGCAGTTCAAGGCCTAGTCCACACTTCAAGTTGCTTACTAGTGTAGCGTAGAGTTCTAGGTGGAAGTTCAACTTAACAGTCTCCATTGCAGTACCGGTATATAAAACAGTATTTTGGAACTAAAGGCAAATTCTATGTGCCTCTAAGATCTGGAGGGGGATTGCTGGAATTTTATCTATTTATGGGCCAGCCCAATAACAATTTCAGAAATTCCTAATAAATCCTTGAGGCCCAGTTAGCCCATTCGTGCATGGCAAGGGGCACTAATAAAGTTTAGTCCCACATTGCTAGTTTAGAGGGAGTTAGACCTCTTTATAAGGGAGGTTCTTTCCCCACATGTATGAGCATGAGAACAAGAGGGACATCCACGCGCGCTCCTCCTCCGCCACCCGCCTCGCCATGCCTGATCACGACGCGTCGCGGGTTGCGAGAATGAGCCGAGCCGGTGTCTAAATTTTTTGCCACACACGACGGGTATACGAACGGTCACACGGGAGCTGAAACGTTTTTGCTGAAGTGGAGACTGTATACGAACAGCGCACCTCGTCGCCTGCTGCCTGTTCGCTTTGCCTCCCTCTCTTTGTTTCACCTCCCGTCGCTGCCCTCTCGCCTTCTTCTCTTGCGCCTATAAAAGGGAGGTCGCTCCTCCAAGAGAGACGCGCCTGAACAACACAACCCTCTGGCCTCAGAGTTCCCGACCACTGAGCTACTGCTACGATCTTCCCCATCCCGGTTTGCGGCGTACACCGCAGGTCGGGACAGTAGGCTCCGAAACCGAACCTTTTGAGTCTTGTACGGGAGAAGGGTGATAAGGTTTTTGGGGAGTGCTTCGCGCGACTACTGACTTCTTCGTCACGAACGCCCTGGACTCCGATGACTACTTCCCGGACGACGACTTCTTCCCCGACGTCGACAACCTCCTCGACGACATGGCTGGCGAGGACACCGACCCCAAGTCCAGCGCTTCGGCTGCTGCTGACCCGTACGTGTTCTTCCTCTTTCTATTAGAGGCCCTACTACAGTTCCTTGTTCTAGTGCCCTAGATATGTTAGACTCTATTTCATATTTGCAACTTGCTATACTGTCTGCTCTAGATATGTTTAGTTATGGTTCATATATGAATATGTTGTTTACCGTCTCTTTGTCAGGGCAGCTTTTGCTAAAACTCGAGCAGTTTCTTGAAAACTTGCTGCGCATGGCTTGTTTTATCACTGCTATAGTCGTGCTTTATCTAGTATTTCTGTTAATAAAATCATTCGGTAAATTTCTCATATTTCCAACAATCCAAAAACCTTATTATAGGCAATTTACCCCAAGTGGTTTTGCTGCTTCCATGAGACCTCCTATGTTTGAGGGTATCCACTATAAGAGGTGGCGCATGAGAGTAGTCTTATGGTTTCAAAGCATGAGTTGCTATGACGCCACGCTTGGCAAACCTGATGGGGAGTTTGATGCCCAACAGGAACAAGCTTTTCAGAAAATGGATACTCTGTTTAAGGCTGCTCTCTTGAGTGTTCTTGGTGAGAACATAGTTGATGCTTACAATGGAAAAGATGTGTGGGACGCACTCGAGGCCATGTTTGGGGTCTCGGATGCCGGCACTGAGCTGTACATCATGGAGCAATTCTATGATTACAGGATGACCGAAGAGCGCTTCGTGGTTGAGCAAGGTCATGAGATACATTCATTTTCTAGAAAACTTGAGTACTTCAATTGTATGCTACCGGACAAGTTTGTTGCTGGAGGTATCATCACTAAGCTTCCTCCTTCGTGGAGGATCTTTGCTACCTTACTGAAACATAAGAGACAAGAGTTTTCCGTTCCGGGTCTCATTGGTACTCTTGATGCGGAAGAAAAGGCGAGAGCAAAGGACACACGTGCTCGAGGTATTGAGGGAGGATCTAGTGCCAATCTGGTATAGAAGAAGAACTTCCAGCCCCACAAGTTCAAGAACAAGGGCAAGTTTGATGGTAAAGCAAAGTTTGACGGGAAGAACAAGGTTGTGCAGCACACGAACTTCAAGAAGAAGAATGACAAGAAGAAAGGTGTGAAGGAAATATGCCCTAGAGGCAATAATAAAGTTATTATTTATTTCCTTATATCATGATAAACGTTTATTATTCATGCTAGAATTGTATTAACCAGAAACATTATACATGTGTGAATACATAGACAAACAGAGTGTCAAAATTATGCCTCTACTTGACTAGCTCGTTGGTCAAAGATGGTTATGTTTCCTAGCCATGGACAAAGAGTTGTCATTTGATTAACGGGATCACATCATTAGGAGAATGATATGATTGACTTGACCCATTCCGTTAGCTTAGCACTCGATCGTTTAGTATGTTGCTATTCCTTTCTTCATGACTTATACATGTTCCTATGACTATGAGATTATGCAACTCCTGTTTACCGGATGAACACTTTGCGTGCTACCAAATGTCACAACATAACTGGATGATTATGAAGGTGCTCTACAGGTTACTCCGAAGGTACTTGTTGGGTTGGCGTATTTCGAGATTAGGATTTTTCACTCCGATTGTCGTAGAGGTATCTCTGGGCCCACTCGGTAATGCACATCACTATAAGCCTTGCAAGCATTGCAACTAATGAGTTAGTTGCGGGATGATGTATTACAGAACGAGTAAAGAGACTTGCCGGTAACGAGATTGAACTAGGTATTGAGATACCGACGATCGAATCTTGGGCAAGTAACATACCGATGACAAAGGGAACAACGTATGCTGTTATGCGGTTTGACCGATAAAGATCTTCGTAGAATATGTAGGAGCCAATATGAGCATCCAGGTTCCGCTATTGGTTATTGACCGGAGACGTGTCTCGGTCATGTCTACATAGTTCTCGAACCCGTAGGGTCTGCACGCTTAAAGTTTGATGACAGTTATATTATGAGTTTATGTATTTGATGTACCGAAGGTAGTTCGGAATTCCGGATGTGATCGCGGACATGACGAGGAGTCTCGAAATGGTCAAGACATGAAGATTGATATATTGGACGACTATATTCGGACACCGGAATGGTTCCGGGGGTTATCGGATATATACCAGAGTACCGGGGGGTTACCGGAACCCCCCGGAGGTTATTGGGCCTCATGGGCCCAAGTGGTGGAAGAGGAGAGGCGACCAAGGGGCAGACGCGCGCCCCTTCCGCCCAAGTCCGAATTGGACAAGGAGGGGGGGCGACGCCCACCCTTTGCTTCCCCCTCTCTCTCCTTCCCTCTCCTCTCCTACTCCAACATGGAGGGGGGGAGTCCTAGTTCCACCGGGAGTAGGACTCCTCATGGGGCGCGCCAAGGGTGGCCAGCCCCCTCCCCCTTCTCCACTCCTTTATATACGGGGAGGGAGGCACCCCCTTGAGACACAACAATTGATCATTGATCTTTTAGCCGTGTGCGGTGCCCCCCTCCACCATAATCCACCTCGGTCATATCGTTGCGGTGCTTAGGCAAAGCCCTGCGTCGGTAGAACATCATCATCGTCACCACGCCGTCGTGCTGATGGAACTCTCCCTCAAAGATCGGCTGGATCGGAGTTTGAGGGACGTCATCGAGCTGAACGTGTGAACTCGGAGGTGCCGTGCATTTGGTGCTTGATCGGTCGGATCGTGAAGACGTACGACTACATCAACCGCGTTGTGCTAACGCTTCCGCTTTCGGTCTACGAGGGTACGTGGACACACTCTCCCCTCTCGTTGCTATGCATCACCATGATCTTGTGTGTGCGTAGGAATTTTTTGAAATTACTACGTTCCCCAACAAGGTGCTTGTTATGTGTGTGGGGATCCTGATCATTGGGCTCCTAGTTGCGCAAATCGCTATGACAAGTGTCATCCTGGGAAAGGCGGCAAGACCGCTAATGTTGTCATTGGAGACACTGACATGAAGGATGCTGGGTATGTTATATTTCCCACTATTAATTCAGTATGTCATTCTCCTGATTGGTTGATTGACACGGGTGCTAATGTGCATATATGCGGTGATATTTCCATGTTTTTGTCTTATCATACCGCAGGGACTTCAACCATGCTCATGGGCAACGGTTCAAGTGCTTCCGTTCGTGGTGTTGGCAGGGTCGATCTGAAGTTTACTTCGGGGAAGATCGTGCGGCTGAAGAACGTGCATTATGTCCCCTCCGTCAATAAAAATCTTGTTAGCGGATCTCTTCTGTGTAGAGATGGCTACAAGCTTGTCTTTGAGTCAAATAAATTTGTAATATCTAAGTATGGAACCTTTGTCAGATGGCTGAAGAACGGATCTTGTTATGGATCGTGCGGCTTGTCTTTGAGTCGAATAAATTTGTAATATCTAAGTATGGAATCTTGTTAGCGGATCGTGCGGCTGAAGAACGTTTATCCCTATCAGACGTTTGCAATAAAGTTGTTAATCATATTTGCAACAATAGTGAATCAAATGTGTGGCATTCACGTCTTTGTCATGTTAACTTTGGTTGCATGTCGCGACTAGCGAAGTTGAACTTAATCCCTAGTTTCACCACTGTCAAGGGATCCACTTGTCAAGTGTGTGTGCAAGCTAAGCAACCTCATAAGTCTCATGTGACTGCGGAAACGAGAAATCTTGCACCACTAGACCTCATACATTTAGATCTATGTGAAATGAATGGTGTCTTGACAAAAGGTGGAAAGAAATATTTTATGACGTTAATTGATGAATCCACTAGATACTGCCATCTGTATCTTCTGAAATCTAAGGATGAGGCTTTGAACTATTGCAAGATCTATAAAGCTGAAGCGGAAAACCAACTCGATCGAAAGATCAAGAGGCATAGGTCTGATCGTGGTGGATAATTTTTCTCAAATGAATTTGATTCCTTTATTGCGGAACATGGTATAATCCATGAGAGGACGCCTCCCTATTCACCTGAGTCAAATGGGGTGGCCGAAAGGAAGAACCGTATTCTAACAGATTTGGTTAACGCCATGTTAGACACATCGGGTCTCTCCAGGGCATGGTTGGGGGAGCCGATATTGACAACATGTCATGTCCTAAACCGAGATCCCACAAAGAACAAAGAGATAACTCCATTTGAGGAATGGGAGAAGAACAGGTTGAAGCTCTCTTATCTACGAACCTGGGGTTGTTTGGCGAAAGTCAATGTGCCAATTCCAAAGA
Source organism: Aegilops tauschii subsp. strangulata (assembly GCF_002575655.3). Taxonomy (NCBI): domain Eukaryota; kingdom Viridiplantae; phylum Streptophyta; class Magnoliopsida; order Poales; family Poaceae; genus Aegilops; species Aegilops tauschii. The sequence continues at coordinate 74,784,547 of NC_053035.3, forward strand.
AGCGCAAGCTTGGACGAAAGACCGTGGATTGTGTTTTCCTGGGATATGCTTTTCCTAGCATTGGTTATAGATTCTTGGTTGTAAAATCTGAGGTACCTGACATGCATGTCGGTACGATCATGGAGTCGAATGACGCGACTTTCTTTGAAGATATCTTTGCCATGAAGGATCACTACAAAAAAGACACTTCCGTGATGATACGTTTTTGTCACAATAGGTCACGTTTTCTGTCATGCATGTACATCCATGACAAATTTATGACAGAATCAATATAGTCATACCTGTGTTGTCGTAGAAGTGTTCCATGACATTATTAAAATTATCATCATGGAAGTGTCCACTTCCATGACGATAAATTGCGTGTCATGGAAGTGCTTTCGTCAAGGGTGACCGACACGTGGCATCCACCATAACGGGACGCCGTTAAGCTATCGGGTCCGGTTTTGGATCCGATAACCCGCTAACAGCCCAGACCAATGAGGATTTTCCACATGTAAAATTCTCATTGGCCGGAGGAAACACGTGTTGGCTCACCGTTCGGACAGATTTCATTGACACGTGGCACGGCCCAACAGAGGCCCATTTCGGTGAAAAGGCCGGCCTATTTGACTTGGTCAAAAGGTAACGGGCCGGCCCACGGAAAGCCTGTTAACGGCCTGTTCGTATATAGCCCATTTATGGCCCGCTAACTGACGGCCCATTACGGCCTATCCGAATTAAGCCCAGTAGCTTCATCTAGGCCTTCCAATATGATTCCATCCCGTTGTAACTTTTCCGACCCATGTATGGCCCGTGATGTCTTTCGGCCCATACGAGACCATTTGTAACTCTTGGCCCATTAACGGCCCGTTGTGAATCTGGCCCGCAATGAACAGTGTACCCCTTTATACCCATTAACGGCCCATTATTCCATTGGGCCGTTTCCAACCAGTGTTATCTTTCGGCCTTCTCAGGGCCCATTTATTCTTGGGCTCATTTCCAGCATTCGATTACTTACGGCCTGTCATTGGCCTTTTCTGCCTGTGGGCCAAATTCAGCCCATGGTTACAATCGGCCCGTTTGCGTCCCGTTACTCTGTTGGGCCGTTTCCATAACGTCATCAAATATGGCCGATTAACGACGGCCTCTTATCTCTGGGCCCACTCGGTAATGCACATCACTATAAGCCTTGCAAGCATTGCAACTAATGAGTTAGTTGCGGGATGATGTATTACGGAACGAGTAAAGAGACTTGCCGGTAATGAGATTGAACTAGGTATTGAGATACCGACGATCGAATCTCGGGCAAGTAACATACCGATGACAAAGGGAACAACGTATGTTGTTATGCGGTTTGACCGATAAAGATCTTCGTAGAATATGTAGGAGCCAATATGAGCATCCAGGTTCCGCTATTGGTTATTGATCGGAGACGTGTCTCCGTCATGTCTACATAGTTCTCGAACCCGTAGGGTCCGCACGCTTAAAGTTCGATGACGGTTATATTATGAGTTTAAGTATTTGATGTACCGAAGGTAGTTCGGAATTCCGGATGTGATCGCGGACATGACGAGGAGTCTCGAAATGGTCGAGACATGAAGATTGATATATTGGACAACTATATTCGGACACCGGAATGGTTCCGGGGGTTATTGGATATATACCGGAGTACCGGGGGGTTACCGGAACCCCCCGGAGGTTATTGGGCCTCATGGGCCCAAGTGGTGGAAGAGGAGAGGCGGCCAAGGGGCAGCTGCGCGCCCTCCCCCCCAAGTCCGAATTGGACAAGGAGGGGGGCCGCGCCCCCCTTTCCTTTCCCCCTCTCTCTCCTTCCCTCTCCTCTCCTACTCCAACATGGAAGGGGGGAGTCCTACCCCCGGTGGGAGTAGGACTCCTCATGGGGTGCGCCAATGGTGGCCGGCCCCCTCCCCCTTCTCCACTCTTTATATACGCGGAGGGAGGCACCCCCTTGAGACACAACAATTGATCATTGGTCTTTTAGCCGTGTGCGGTGCCCCCTCCACCATAATCCACCTCGGTCATATCGTTGTGGTGCTTAGGCGAAGCCTTGCGTCGGTAGAACATCATCATCGTCACCACGCCGTTGTGCTGACGGAACTCTCCCTCAAAGCTCGGCTGGATCGGAGTTCGAGGGACGTCATCGAGTTGAACGTGTGCAGAACTCGGAGGTGCCGTGCGTTCGGTGCTTGATCGGTCGGATCATGAAGACGTACGACTACATCAACTGCGTTGTGCTAACGCTTCCGCTTTCGGTCTACGAGTGTACGTGGACACACTCTCCCCTCTTGTTGCTATGCATCACCATGATCTTGTGTGTGCGTAGGAATTTTTTTGAAATTACTACGTTCCCCAACAGTGGCATCCGAGCCTGGTTTTATGCGTAGATGTTATATGCATGAGTAGAACACAAGTGAGTTGTGGGCGATACAAGTCATACTGCTTACCAGCATGTCATACTTTGGTTCGGCGGTATTGTTGGATGAAACGGCCCGGACCGAAATTACGCGTACGCTTACGCGAGACTGGTTTTACTGCCGTGCTTTGCACACAGGTGACTAGCGGGTGTTAGTTTCTCCAACTTTAGTTGAACCGAGTGTGGCTACGCCCGGTCCTTGAGAAGGTTAAAACAACACTAACTTGATGAACTATCGTTATGGTTTTGATGCGTAGGTAATAACAGTTCTTGCTCATCCCGTAGCAGCCACGTAAAACTTGCAACAACAAAGTAGAGGACGTCTGACTTGTTTTTGCAGGGCATGCTGTGATATGGTCAAGGCATGATGCTATATTTTATTGTATGAGATGATCATGTTTTGTAACCGAGTTATCGGCAAATGGCAGGAGCCATATGGTTGTTGCTTTATTGTATGCAATGCAATTGCCCTGTAATTGCTTTACTTTATCACTAAGCGGTAGCGATAGTCGTAGAAGCAATAGTTGGCAAGACGACAACGATGCTACGATGGAGATCAAGGTGTCGCGCCGGTGACTATGGTGATCATAACGATGCTTCGGAGATGGAGATCACAAGCACAAGATGATGATGGCCATATCATATCACTTATATTGATTGCATGTGATGTTTATATTTTATGCATCTTATTTTGCTTTGATTGACGGTAGCATTATAAGATGATCTCTCACTAAATTTCAAGATAAAAGTGTTCTCCCTGAGTATGCACCGTTGCCAAAGTTCGTCGTGCCTAGACACCACGTGATGATCGGGTGTGATAAGCTCTACGTCCATGTACAACAGGTGCAAGCCAGTTTTGCACACGCAGAATACTCAGGTTAAACTTGACGAGCCTAGCATGTGCAGATATGGCCTCGGAACACTGAGACCGAAAGGTCGAGCGTGAATCATATAGTAGATATGATCAACATAGTGATGTTCACCATTGAAAACTACTCCATTTCACGTGATGATCGGTTATGGTTTAGTTGATTTGGATCACGTGATCACATAGATGATTAGAGGGATGTCTATCTAAGTGGGAGTTCTTAAGTAATATGATTAATTGAACTTAAATTTATCATGAACTTAGTACCTGATAGTGTTTTGCATGTCTATGTTTGTTGTATATAGATGGCTCGTGCTGTTGTTCCGTTGAATTTTAATGCGTTCCTTGAGAAAGCAAAGTTGAAAGATGATGGTAGCAATTACACGGACTGGGTCCGTAACCTAAGGATTATCCTCATTGCTGCACAGAAGAATTACGTCCTGGAAGCACCGCTAGGTGCTAAACCTGCTGCAGGAGCAACACCAGATGTTATGAACGTCTAGCAGAGCAAAGCTGATGACTACTCGATAGTTCAGTGTGCCATGCTTTACAGCTTAGAACCAGGACTTCAACGACGTTTTGAACGTCATGGAGCATATGAGATGTTCCAGGAGTTGAAGTTAATATTTCAAGCAAATGCCCGGATTGAGAGATATGAAGTCTCCAATAAGTTCTACAACTGCAAGATGGAGGAGAATAGTTCTGTCAGTGAACATATACTCAGAATGTCTGGGTATAACAATCACTTGATTCAATTGGGAGTTAATCTTCCGGATGATAGCGTCATTGACAGAATTCTTCAATCACTTCCACCAAGCTACAAGAGCTTCGTGATGAACTATAACATGCAAGGGATGGTTAAGACGATTCCCGAGCTCTTCAATGCTAAAGGCTGCGGAGGTAGAAATCAGGAAGGAGCATCAAGTGTTGATGGTCAATAAGACCACCGGTTTCAAGAAAAAGGGCAAAGGGAAGAAGAAGGGGAACTTCAAGAAGAACAGCAAACAAGTTGCTGCTCAAGAGAAGAAACCCAAGTCTGGACCTAAGCCTGAGACTGAGTGCTTCTACTGCAAGCAGACTGGTCACTGGAAGCGGAACTGCCCCAAATATTTGGCGGATAAGAAGGATGGCAAGGTGAACAAAGGTATATGTGATATTGTCATGCCCAATATGCGATACTATCCTAAAGAGACTCGAAGGTCCCACCAAGGATAGAACCGCATATTGACACGCTTTTGCAAGGTGGATATCATTACATCAACATTACATAGTATATGGGGATACATACAAGGCATACAAATGCCGCAAGAATACATCAATACATCATACATAAGATCAACATCCGACTACGGATGAAACACAAACAGAAGCTCAAACGACATCCACCCTGCTAGCCCAGGCTACCGACCTGGAACCTATCCCCTGATCGACGAAGAAGCAGAAGAAGAAGAACTCCAAAACAAGTAACATCGCTCTCGCATCATGATCATCGCAAAACCTGTACCTGCAACTGGTGTTGTAGTAATCTGTGAGCCACGAGGACTCAGCAATCCCATTACCATGGGTATCAAGACTAGCAAAGCCTAAAGGGGTAAGGAAGGGGTAAAGTGGTGAGGTTGCAGCAGTGACTAAGAAAGTATGGTGGCTAACATACGCAAATAAGAGTGAGAAGAGGAGCAACGGAACGGTCGTGAAGCTAGCAATGATCAAGAAGTGATCCTGAACTCCTACTTACGTCAAACATAACCCAGAAACTGTGTTCACTTCCCGGACTCCGCCGAGAAGAGACCATAACGGCTACACACGCGGTTGATGCGTTTTAAATAAGTCAAGTGTCAAGTTCTCTACAACCGGATATTAACAAATTCCCATCTGCCACATAACCGCGGGCACGGCTCTCGAAAGTTTATAACCAGCAGGGGTGTCCCAACTTAGCCCATTATAAGCTCTCACGGTCAACGAAGGATATTCCTTCTCCCAGGAAGACCCGATCAGTCTCGGAAACCCGGTTTACAAGACATTTCGAAAATGGTAAAACAAGACCAGCAAAGCCGCCCAAATGTGCCGACAAATCCCGATAGGAGCTGCACATATCTCGTTCTCAAGGCGCACCGGATAAGTCAAGCTACGAGTAAAACCAGGCCTCGAGTTTCCCCGAGGTTGCCCCGCTGGCTGCTTGGTTTGGATCAACACTTAGAGAAGCATTGGCCCGCGGGGGTAAAATAAAGATGACCCTCGGGAGAGCGACTCCCTACGGAAAAGAAATAGGTGATAGGCAAATGGTAAAACCAAGGTTGGGCCTTGCTGGAGGAGTTTTATTCAATGCGAACTGTCAAGGGGTCCCCATAACACCAACCGCGTTAGGAACGCAAAATCAAGGAACATAACACCGGTATGACGGAAACTAGGGCGGCAAGAGTGGAACAAAACACCAGGCATAAGGCCGAGCCTTCCACCCTTTACCAAGTATATAGATGCATTAATTAAATAAGAGATATTGTGATATCCCAACATAAACATAAACCAACATGGAGCAAACTTCATCTTCACCTGCAACTAACAACGCTATAAGAGGGGCTGAGCAAAAAGCGGTAACATAGCCAAATAATGGTTTGCTAGGAAGGGTGACAAAGGTTAGGGGCTGACATGGCAATTGGGGAGGCTTGAAGAGCAAGTGATAGGTAGCGCAGCATAGCGATAGAACGAAGCAACTAGCATAGCAATGATAGTAATGAGATCCAAGGTTACGGTCATCTTGCCCGAAATCCCGCTAGGAAGAAGAACGAGTCCATGAAGAAGATGAAGCCACGAAGACGAACCAAGCGTAGACGAACGAATCCTCACGTTCGCAACGAAACGAGAACTATTGAGAAGAAGCACACAACATGGTAAACACACCACACATGAACAAGGCATGATGCTCAATCAAGTATGATGCATGACAAGGCTACATGAGGCTACTCATGGCAAGAGATGATGCATACAAGAGCAACACATCAAAGCAAGTTTAAATGAGGCCGGAAACAACATATAACAAATCCGGTAAGTCCTCATATGCAAGTTTCGAAATTGGTCCAGATCTGAATAAACCTTATTTTCAAGTTATTAAACAGCAAGTTAAAATGCACCAAGATGATCTACACGAAATTCTAGTCAAGTTGCATATAAAGTTCATTTAGTTCGGAGCTACGGCCTAAAAGATATGAGCAAAACAAATTAAACATGGCCTGATGCAAAATGCATTCAAACATCAAGCAAACACACTCAAAACAAGGATGCAACAAGGTAACATGAAACTACATGCAAAACTAAGCAAGTTTCATATAGAGCATGTTCAAAACGGAGCAACGGTGCAACACATACACTCCAAACAAGATATAACAAGAATCTGTCGAGAACAGCAACTAGGCATCTTGCAAGCATCAAAAAAATATGCTACAGCACCCCAACATGAAAACTAAAGGCGTGGACGCGATGTACAGGTAAAGCATTACAAAAGATGAACACTGATCTATCTCCAGAAATCACTAGAACATGCTCAAAACGACATGGCAAGATTGCAAATAATAACAGTTCACAGACTTGGCAGAAATTACTGGACATGACAGAAATAACATCAGGTTGCAATGTTTAGAGCTATCAACAAGCAAGTTACAGCAAGCTATCATGGCAAACTTAAGAATGGCATGCGAGTACTAAAGACAAAGAACAAAACTCCTTTACTGATCTAATTCCAAATGTCAACATATGAGATGGTAGGATTCATGCAAACATGGCACATGATATGACAGATTCAGACTTAGTGAAAATAAGTGCATGGCAGGAACAACAATAAGTAGGCATGTTGGTGAGTTTGTACCACTCACCACAGAGCATTACATGGCATGTTAAGTCAACCACCAGAAAGGTGGCATAAATATGAAGCTAAGAATGGCAAGAGAATGTCCATAGGTGCATGGATCACTAGCAAAACACATGGCAAAATTGAACTAAATGTTGACAGGCTGACAGCAACATTATTTAGCAATTTGAGAGCAAGATTACAGCAAGCTACGGCAGGCTATAAATGCAAATAAGGGCATGGATGGATACATCATAACATGTATAATAAAACACCCTTAGTAAAAAGCTCCAGATTATGTATAGAACTCATGGTGGCAGCAGGTTTACATGGCATCACAATGTTACAACTACAGACTTTGCAGAAATGACCAAGTCACAGAAATCAGCAACATCACGGAGGCTACTTTGCATGTTTATGCTAGTCACCATATAGATCACAAAAATCAAGACAAGAACTTATGTAAGGATGGCATGATGTACTTCAAAACACATGTAGAGCTCATGCTCATAGGATGCACACACAAAATGCAATGAAAAAGACAAATCACCAAGTTATAACAGTTTCAGCAGATTAACATCATATAGCACTCTTGCAACGATGATTAGGGCATCCAGATGATCTCAAAGAAGCTTGGCACAATAGAACAAAGTGAAGAGCATCTCATGATGAACATTCTAATATATTATGCACGCAAAACGGAGCTGTATGCAAAGAGATATGACATGATTAACATGCTAACATAATGCAAGATTTTCGGGACAGAGAAAATATACCACTCCATAAAACTGGACGGAGCGATCCAAGACGGAGGGGTGGCGTTTGGTTGGCGGTTCGGGGTGATCCAGGACGTGGCCGTCCAGATCTGGCCGGCTCCGGCGAGGAGGCAACTCCGGCGAGGTCGCGCGGTGGTGGAGGTCCGGCGGGGTCGGAGCGGGGCGGATCTGGCCGGATCCCGCCAGATCCGCGCCGGGGGCGAGCTCAGGCGGGGTCCCGCGGTGAGGTGGTTGCCGCCAGCGGTGAGGCGGCGCGAGGGCGACGCCGACGGGCGGTGGCCGGAGCGGAGGGGTTCAACGGCGGAGGGTCGGGCCCCGCGGGGTCGGGCGCGGGCGGCGGAGACCCGGCGTCGGGGAGGCGAGGCAGCGAGCGGCGGTCGGCGGGGCGGCGTGCGCGCCGGCGAGGCGGCGGGGGAGTCCGGCGAGGAGGCGCGAGGCGGCGGCGCCCTTCGGGCCCTGGCGGCGGCGCGGCGAGCTCGCGCGGGCCCCGGATGGGCTACGCGGGCCGCGGCGGCGCGAACACGTCCGGCTCGGGATGGACATGTCCGGCGGCGAGTGGAGCAAGGCTAGGGTTTGGACTGCGCGAAATTTCGGGGAGGGGCACAAATATATAGGTAGAGGGAGCTAGGAGAGTCCAAATGAGATGCGGTTTTCGCCCACATGATCGTGATCGAACGGCGGAGAGCATGGAGGGGGTTTGGATGGGCTAGGTGGGCTGTGTGAAGAGAGGTGCTGGGCTGCAAAGAGAGAGGGATTTCGGGCTACGCGGTTAACCGTTGGGGCATCAAACGACCTCCAAATGGAACAAAATTTGACGGGAAGTCTACCGGTGATATACCAAGGCCACACGGCAAATCTCGACCCATTCCGAGAACGTTTTTCTCCCGCTCACGAAACAAGGTCTAAGGGGGGCGACGGGCGCGAGTGGGAGTGTCGGATCGCGAAACGGACAACGGGGAAAAGGACCGGATGCAAGTTTTGAAAACATGCAGATGAAATGCAGATGATGACATGGAAAAGTGCAACACGCAAGCAAATGACATGGCAACAACGACGAATAACTGGAAGACACGTGGCACATCGGATCCGGGGCGTTACAACACTCCTCCACTAACAAGAGATCTCGTCCTGAGATCTTAGGACCGAGACGGGAGAGAAAGGATGAGGTGAAGCAAGAACGCAAGAGAGAAGATGAACAATGCAATGCCTCCGGAAGAATTGAAAGAATGGAATGAAAAGAACTTAGAAGGAAGGGTTGAATGGAGTTGTTGAGAAAATCAACAACGAAAAGAATAAGCTTGTTGTGTACCTTACTAGAGCTCATAGTAGCACCTGGGTATTTGATACTGGTTCTGTTGCTAATATTTGCAACTCGAAACAGGGACTACGGATTAAGCGGACACTGGCTAAGGATGAGGTGACAATGCGCATGGGAAACGGTTCCAAATTCGATGTGATCGCCGTCGGCACGCTACCTCTACATCTACCTTCGGGATTAGTATTAGACCTAAATAATTGTTATTTGGTGCCAGCGTTGAGCATGAACATTATATCTGGATCATGTTTGATGCGAGACGGTTATTCATTTAAATCAGAGAATAATGGTTGTTCTATTTATATGAGTAATATCTTTTATGGTCATGCACCCTTGAAGAGTGTTCTATTTTTTATGAATCTCGATAGTAGTGATACACATATTCGTAATGTTGAAGCCAAAAGATGTAGAGTTGATAATGATAGTGCAACTTATTTGTGGCACTGCCGTTTGGGTCATATTGGTGTAAAGCGCATGAAGAAACTCCATGCTGATGGACTTTTCGAATCACTTGATTATGAGTCACTTGGTACTTGCGAACCATGCCTCATGGGCAAGATGACTAAAACGCCGTTCTCCGGAACTATGGAGCGAGCAACTGATTTATTGGAGATCATACATACTGATGTATGTGGTCCAATGATTGTTGAGGCTCGCGGCGGGTATCGTTATTTTCTCACCATCACAGATGATTTAAGCAGATATGGGTATATCTACTTAATGAAACATAAGTCTGAAACATTTGAAAAGTTCAAAGAATTTCAGAGTGAAGTTGAAAATCATCGTAACAAGAAAATAAAGTTTCTACGATCTGATCGTGGAGGAGAATATTTGAGTTACGAGTTTGGTTTACATTTGAAACAATGCGGAATAGTTTCGCAACTAACGCCACCTGGAACACCACAGCGTAATGGTGTGTCCGAACGTCGTAATCGTACTTTACTAGATATGGTGCGATCTATGATGTCTCTTACTGATTTACCGCTACCGTTTTGGGGTTATGCTTTAGAGACGGCCGCATTCACGTTAAATAGGGCACCATTAAAATCCGTTGAGATGACGCCTTATGAACTGTGGTTTGGCAAGAAACCAAAGTTGTCGTTTCTTAAAGTTTGGGGATGCGATGCTTATGTGAAAAAGCTTCAACCTGACAAGCTCGAACCCAAATCGGAGAAATGTGTCTTCATAGGATACCCAAAGGAAACTGTTGGGTACACATTCTATCACAGATCCGAAGGCAAGACATTCGTTGCTAAGAATGGATCCTTTCTAGAGATGGAGTTTCTCTCGAAAGAAGTGAGTGGAAGGAAAGTAGAACTTGATGAGGTAACCATACCTGCTCCCTTATTGGGAAGTAGTTCATCACGGAAACTGGTTCCTGTGACGTCTATACCAATTAGTGAGGAAGTTAATGATGATGATCATGAAACTTCAGATCAAGTTGTTACTGAACCTCGTAGGTCAACCAGAGTAAGATTCGCACCAGAGTGGTACGGTAATCCTGTTCTGGAGGTTATGTTACTAGACCATGACGAATCTACGAACTATGAAGAAGCGATGGTGAGCCCAGATTCCGCAAAATGGCCTGAGGCCATGAAATCTGAGATGGGTATGAGAACAAAGTGTGGACTTTGGTTGACTTGCCCGATGATCGGCAGGCCATCGAGAATAAATGGATATTCAAGAAGATGACTGACGCTGACGGTAATGTTGCTGTCTATAAAGCTCGACTTGTTGCAAAAGGTTTTCGACAAGTTCAAGGGATTGACTACGATGAGACTTTCTCACCCGTAGCAATGCTTAAGTCTGTCCGAATCATGTTAGCAATTGCCGCATTTTATGATTATGAAATTTGGCAAATGGATGTCAAAACTGCATTCCTGAATGGATTTCTGGAAGAAGAGTTGTATATGATGCAACCGGAAGGTTTTGTCGATCCAAAGGGACCTAACAAAGTGTGCAAGCTCTAGCGATCCATTTATGGACTGGTGCAAGCCTCTCGGAGTTGGAATAAAATTTTTGATAGTGTGATCAAAGCATATGGTTTTATACAGACTTTTGGAGAAGCCTGTATTTACAAGAAAGTGAGTGGGAGCTCTGTAGCTTTTCTGATATTATATGTGGATGACATATTGTTGATCGGAAATGATATAGAATTTCTGGATAGCATAAAGGGATATTTGAATAAGAGTTTTTCAATGAAGGACCTCGGTGAAGCTGCTTATATATTGGGCATCAAGATCTATAGAGATAGATCAAGACGCTTAATTGGACTTTCACAAAGCACATACCTTGACAAAGTTTTGAAGAAGTTCAAAATGGATCAAGCAAAGAAAGGGTTCTTGCTTGTGTTACAAGGTGTGAAGTTGAGTAAGACTCAATGCCCGACCACTACAGAAGATAGAGAGAAAATGAAAGATGTTCCCTATGCTTCAGCCATAGGTTCTATCATGTATGCAATGCTGTGTACCAGACCTGATGTGTGCCTTGCTACTAGTTTAGTAGGGAGGTACCAAAGTAATCCAGGAGTGGATCACTGGACAGCGGTCAAGAACATCCTGAAATACTTGAGAAGGACTAAGGATATGTTTCTCGTTTATGGAGGTGACAAAGAGCTCGTCGTAAGAGGTTACGTCGATGCAAGCTTTGACACTGATCCGGACGATTCTAAATCGCAAACCGGATATGTGTTTATATTGAACGGTGGAGCTGTCAGTTGGTGCAGTTCTAAACAAAGCGTCGTAGCGGGATCTACATGTGAAGCGGAGTACATAGCTGCTTCGGAAGCAGCAAATGAAGGAGTCTGGATGAAGGAGCTCATATCCGATCTTGGTGTCATACCAAGTGCATCGGGTCCAATGAAAATCTTTTGTGACAATACTGGTGCAATTGCTTTGGCAAAGGAATCCAGATTTCACAAGAGAACCAAGCACATCAAGAGACGCTTCAACTCCATCCGGGATCAAGTCCAGGTGGGAGACATAGAGGTTTGCAAAATACATACGGATCTGAATGTTGCAGACCCGTTGACGAAGCCTCTTCCACGAGCAAAACATGATCAGCACCAAGGCTCCATGGGTGTTAGAATCATTATTGTGTAATCCAGATTATTGACTCTAGTGCAAGTGGGAGACTGAAGGAAATATGCCCTAGAGGCAATAATAAAGTTATTATTTATTTCCTTATATCGTGATAAATGTTTATTATTCATGCTAGAATTGTATTAACCGGAAACATGATACATGTGTGAATACATAGACAAACAGAGTGTCACTAGTATGCCTCTACTTGACTAGCTCGTTGATCAAAGATGGTTATGTTTCCTAGCCATGGTCAAAGAGTTTCATTCGATTAACGGGATCACATCATTAGGAGAATGATGTGATTGACTTGACCCATTCCGCTAGCTTAGCACTCGATCGTTTAGTATGTTGCTATTGCTTTCTTCATGACTTATACATGTTCCTATGACTATGAGATTATGCAACTTCCGTTTACCGGAGGAACACTTTGTGTGCTACCAAACATCACAATGTAACTGGGTGATTATAAAGGTGCTCTACAGGTGTCTCCGAAGGTACTTGTTGGGTTGGCGTATTTCAAGATTAGGATTTGTCACTCCGATTGTCGGAGAGGTATCTCTGGGCCCACTCGGTAATGCACATCACTATAAGCCTTGCAAGCATTGCAACTAATGAGTTAGTTGCGGGATGATGTATTACGGAACGAGTAAAGAGACTTGCCGATAACGAGATTGAACTAGGTATTGAGATACCGACGATCGAATCTCGGGCAAGTAACATACCGATGACAAAGGGAACAACGTATGTTGTTATGCGGTTTGACCGTTAAAGATCTTCGTAGAATATGTAGGAGCCAATATGAGCATCCAGGTTTCGCTATTGGTTATTGACCGGAGACGTGTCTCGGTCATGTCTACATAGTTCTCGAACCCGTAGGGTCCGCACGCTTAAAGTTCGATGACGGTTATATTATGAGTTTATGTATTTGATGTACCGAAGGTAGTTCAGAATTCCGGATGTGATCGCGGACATGACGAGGAGTCTCGAAATGGTCGAGACATGAAGATTGATATATTGGACGACTATATTCGGACACCGGAATGGTTCCGGGGGTTATCGGATATACCAGAGTACCGGGGGGTTACCGGAACCCCCCCGGAGGTTATTGGGCCTCATGTGCCCAAGTGGTGGAAGAGGAGAGGCGGCCAAGGGGCAGCCGCGCGCCCCTCACCCCCAAGTCCGAATTGGACAAGGAGGGGGGGCGGCGCCCACCCTTTCCTTTCCCCCTCGCTCTCCTTCCCTCTCCTCTCCTACTCCAACATGGAAGGGGGGGGAGTCCTAGTCCCACCGGGAGTAGGACTCCTCATGGGGCGCGCCAAGGGTGGCCAGCCCCCTCCCCCTTCTCCACTCCTTTATATACGGGGAGGGAGGCACCCCCTTGAGACACAACAATTGATCATTGATCTTTTAGCCGTGTGCGGTTCCCCCCTCCACCTTAATCCACCTCGGTCATATCATTGCGGTGCTTAGGCGAAGCCCTGCGTCGGTAGAACATCATCATCGTCACCACGCCGTCGTGCTGACGGAACTCTCCCTCAAAGCTCGGCTGGATCGGAGTTTGAGGGACGTCATCGAGTTGAACGTGTGCAGAACTCGGAGGTGCCGTGCGTTCGGACGGATCATGAAGATGTACGACTACATCAACCGCGTTGTGCTAACGCTTCCGCTTTCGGTCTACGAGGGTACGTGGACACACTCTCCCCTCTCATTGCTATCCATCACCATGATCTTGTGTGTGCGTAGGAATTTTTTTGAAATTACTACGTTCCCCAATAAGGTGCTTGTCATGTGTGTGGGGATCCTGATCATTGGGCTCGTAGTTGCGCTAATCGCTATGACAAGCGTCATCCTGGGAAAGGCGGCAAGACCGCTAATGTTGTCATTGGAGACACTGACATGAAGGATGCTGGGTATGGTATATTTCCCACTATTCTTTCAGTATGTCATTCTCCTGATTGGTTGATTGACACGGGTGCTAATGTGCATATATGCGGTGATATTTCCATGTTTTCGTCTTATCAGACCGCAGGGACTTCAACCATGCTGATGGGCAACAGTTCAAGTGCTTCCGTTCGTGGTGTTGGCACGGTCGATCTGAAGTTTACTTCGGGGAAGATCGTGCGGCTGAAGAACGTGCATTATGTCCCCTCCGTCAATAAAAATCTTGTTAGCGGATCTCTTCTGTGTAGAGATGGCTACAAGCTTGTCTTTGAGTCGAATAAATTTGTAATATCTAAGTATGGAACCTTTGTCAGACGGCTGAAGAACGGATCTTGTTAGCGGATCATGCGGCTTGTCTTTGAGTCGAATAAATTTGTAATATCTAAGTATGGAATCTTGTTAGCGGATCATGTGGCTGAAGAACATTTATCCTTATCAGACGTTTGCAATAAAGTTGTTAATCATATTTGCAACAATAGTGAATCAAATGTGTGGCATTCACGTCTTTGTCATGTTAACTTTGGTTGCATGTCGCGACTAGCGAAGTTGAACTTAATCCCTAGTTTCACCACTGTCAAGGGATCCACGTGTCAAGTGTGTGTGCAAGCTAAGCAACCTCGTAAGTCTCATGTGACTGCGGAAATGAGAAATCTTGCACCACTAGACCTCATACATTTAGATCTATGTGAAATGAATGGTGTTTTGACAAAAGGTGGAAAGAAATATTTTATGACGTTAATTGATGAATCCACTAGATACTGCCATGTGTATCTTCTGAAATCTAAGGATGAGGCTTGAACTATTTCAAGATCTATAAAGCTGAAGCGGAAAACCAACTTGATCGAAAGATCAAGAGGCTTAGGTCCGATCGTGGTGGATAATTTTTCTTAAATGAATTTGATTCCTTTAGTGCGGAACATGGTATAATCCTTGAGAGGACGCCTCCCTATTCACCTCAGTCAAATGGGGTGGCCAAAAGGAAGAACCATACTCTAACAGATTTGGTTAACGCCATGTTAGACACATCGGGTCTCTCTAGGGCATGGTTGGGGGAGCCGATATTGACAGCATGTCATGTCCTAAACCGAGTTCCCACAAAGAACAAAGAGATAACTCCATTTGAGGAATGTGAGAAGAAAAGGTTGAAGCTCTCTTATCTACGAACCTGGGGTTGTTTGGCGAAAGTCAATATGCCAATTCCAAAGAAGCGCAAGCTTGGACGAAAGACCAAGGATTGTGTTTTCCTGGGATATGCTTTTCCTAGCATTGGTTATAGATTCTTGGTTGTAAAATCTGAGGTACCTGACATGCATGTCGGTACGATCATGGAGTCGAATGACGCGACTTTCTTTGAAGATACCTTTGCCATGAAGGATCACTACAAAAAAAAGACACTTCCGTGATGATACGTTTTTGTCACAGTAGGTCACGTTTTCTATCATGCATGTACAGCCATGACAAATTTATAACAGAATCAAGATAGTCATACCTGTGTTGTCGTAGAAGTGTTCCATGACATTACCAAAATTATCATCACGGAAGTTTCCACTTCCATGACGATAAATCGCGCGTCATGGAAGTGCTTTTGTCAAGGGTGACCGACACGTGGCATCCACCATAACGGGACACCGTTAAGCTATCGGGTCCGGTTTTGGATCGGATAACCCGCTAACAGCCCAGACCAATGAGGATTTTCCACATGTAAAATTCTCATTGGCCGGAGGAAACACGTGTTGGCTCACCGTTCGCACAGATTTCATCCATTCATTGGACAGGAGGCGCCTATGATACGTCGACACGTGGCATGGCCCAACAGAGGCCCATTCCGGTGAAAAGGCCGGCCTATTTGACTTGGTCAAAAGGTAACGGGCCGGCCCACGGAAAGCCTGTTAACGGCCTGTTCGTATATAGCCCATTTATGGCCCGCTAACTGACGGCCCGTTACGGCCTATCCGAATTAAGCCCAGTGGCTTCATCTGGGCCTCCCAATATGATTCCATCCCGTTGTAACTTCCGGCCCATGTATGGCCCGTGATGTCTTTCAGCCCATACGAGACCATTTGTAACTCTTGGCCCATTAACGGCCCGTGGTGAATCTGGCCCGCAATGAACAGTGTACCCCTTTATACCCATTAACGGCCCATTATTCCATTGGGCCGTTTCCAACCCATGTTATCTTTCGGCCTCCTCAGGGCCCATTTATTCTTTGGCTCATTTCCAGCATTCGATTACTTACGGCCCGTCATTGGCCTTTTCTGCTTGTGGGCCAAATTCAGCCCGCGGTTACAATCGGCCCGTTTGCGTCCCGTTACTCTGTTGGGCCGTTTCCATAACGTCATCAAATACGGCCGATTAACGATGGCCTGTTATTGTCGGCCCATGAACGGACGATTCCAAATCTAGCCCGTGTACGGCCCACAATGCGGTCTGTTATTGGCCCATGTTTGGCCTATCGATCATACGACACGTACAAGGCCCATTGATGCTACTGCCCGTAGAAGGCCCATTGATGCTACGGCCCTAAGAAGGCCCATTCTTTCTACAGCCCTAAGAAGGCGCATTGTTTCTATGGCCCTTAGGAGGCCCATGGTAACTATAGTAAATATGTAGCCCATGGTTATTGTGGCCTAATTTTAAAAAATAGGTTATTGCGGCCACTAGCAAACCACGGAAAAAGAACTGAACTGACTACAAGCAAACAAATAAACAAGACAATAAGGAAATAAATAAGCAGGCAACTTACGCTAGGCTATCACGGCTATTACACATATTACATCCACTGGGCATCAAAGTTCGCCTCCAGTGCAAATATAGGGAACAAAGCAGCATATCATATACACTGGTTGTCAAAGTTGGCAACCAATGCAAATTAACGCCGCAACAAAACAAGTCCAGAACTGAAACCACTTCAGAAGAGCTCGAGAAACAATATCCTGGGTACCCATAATGCTGGAAAGATGCTTAGCAAGCTTATTAACTTTCTCTTGTTTGGCGCTTAAATCCTCCAGCACTTGCTGTTGCACCAGAAAGTATGCATCTGAATTCTGCAGCGACTTCCTCAGTCCTTCGGCTTCCTGTCACATAACATCTGATCGATGTCTTTTAATTTGAAGTTGAGACTCAAGAAGCCGAACTAATTCAGGTAGCGAGTTCGAAGAGCTGGTGCTAGCAGTAGTAGCCAGTAACTCGAACACTACATCAAGACAGGACTTTGGGGTTGTCTCAGTGTCTTTAATATAGTTTTTATCAGCTTTCTTGGAGACCAACAGGGATGTCTCACTATCTTACCTTATCTGCATTACTTCCTTTACCATTGCATAATGGGGTACTCTTCTCCAATATTTTATCCGCATTCTAAAAGAGAAACAAACAAACACATCACAGGTTTACAATGTAGCATATGAAACTCATTTTGGTAGACCAGTTCAGTAGTAAGGTGGACATGATAACAGCATGAAACAAACATATATCTATCTAGTGTGGTCATTGTATGGTCTATACCATTCTAGTTTATGTTTCCAAATCAAGATAGATACAGTTTGAATCATTTCTATTTAAGACAAAGCAGCATAGACAGAATATAAGTGTGGGAAACTACACAACAATAACAACACTTGTAATGTGCATGGCATGAGAACATAACTGTTTATTCAATTGAAACTGAAATCAACATAGAGCAAGTTACAATAGCAAACACGTTAAAGAAACAGGTTTAAAACATACCTGTTGCGCCATTGGAGTTTCAATTGCATCCTTCAATTTGAAATTAGTTGGTATGAGTAAATACAGTGATGCAAGAGCAAAGTAGTATGAACCATAGCGACGGAACCTGACCTAAGAACAATTCTTCTTCTGCTTTAAGCGTTGACTTGGGGTTCAGAGTGGTGGTCCTCGTGCTTTGGGCACTGCAATTGCCTTACTAACTTCTCGTGTTTGGGTGCTCTGTGGTGGAGATGGTGCTGTGTCAACTGGAACTGGGTTACTGTCTGCTGGGGTTGGGGTTAGAAGGGGTGTAGCTAGTTCTCTGTCCAACTGGGTAGGGGTACAATCTGCGTGAGTCTGAGTTATGTGTGGTGCGGCTGGTTCTTGGGCAAGTACAACTGTGGTTCTATCTGCATCGACAGGTAGCACAATCTTTTCGGAAGACTGTGTTTTTACTCCCACAGATACTGCCATCACCCCCTCCAATTGAAGTGGCTGATAAACAAAAAAAAGTAATTGAATGTACAGACATTGTAAGATAGACAGGTGCAATGGATAGTAGGGAAGAAAACAGTGCATGAAATAATTCACATTTATGTTGTCTAACCAAATAGAAGAGCTGCACATAATTTCACATATATGATGGCTAATTAAACTGGATAGCATGACACAATTTCAAATGTATGATGGCTAACTAAACAGGATAGAATGACATAACTCAAAATATGATGACAATGTAAACAGGATGAGATGATATAACTATATTATGTCTTTAGAAAATGGGTTGGCATGCCATAATTCAGATACATGTTGTCTATGTAAACATCCTGGCATGATATAATTCAAACATATGATTTATATACTAAGCAAGTGAGCAGAGGGCAATCGCATATATGATGTGTCAACTAAGGAGATGGCATTCAATATTGTGCGTATGATGTAAAAACTAAGCATTGCATTACAACATATGCATGATATGAGTAATATAACAAGTTTGAGCATACACCTCAGGGGGATAATAGGACTGGTCATCTACCTCTGAATCCTCCTCTGAAGAGCTATCTTTAACCAGCAAGATATCTGCTTCAGCAGGTAGCATTGTCTGCTCTGAAGACCTTGTTTTCACTCCAGATTTCTCCATCACCAATTCAAATGGCTGATGCACAGGAAGAGCAATTGAATATACAAACATTGTCGACAAATGCAAAAGAAATACAAAAAAAGGACGACATGATATAATTCACATATATGATGCTTGGCTAAACAGCATGGCATTGCAAAATTCACATATATAATGCCTTGCAACAAGATAGCATTGCATAATTCACATATATAATGTCTTGCAACAAGATGGCATCGCATAATTCACATATATGGTAATTAGACACTAAACAGGTGGCATTCACACAAAGCATGTCTAAACTAACCAAATGACATAGCGATGCAAGATACCATACGCACGATATGAGCAACATAACCCTGCCATGTTAGAGCATGCACCTCGGGGGGGGGGGAATAGGACTGGTCATCTATCTCTGAATCCTCCTCTGAGGAGCTATCTGTAACTAGCAAGACATGCGCTTCGTCAGATAGCATTGTCTGCTCTGAAGACCTTGTTTCCACTTCAGATTTTTTCCATGACCGTGCCGAACGGCTGATGCACAGGAAGAGTAATTGAATGTACTAAAATTGTTGACAAATTTAACATGTAATAAAAAAATGGCATGATATAATTCACATATAAGATGACTGGCTAACCAGGATGGCATTGCAAAATTCACATATATGATGCCTGGCTAAACAAGATGGCACTGCATGATTCACATATACGATAAAGAAACTAAACAGATGGCATTGACACAAAGCATGTCTAAACTAAGCAGATGACATATTTGATGTATCCAGTAAGCAATGCAAGGCACCATATGCATGATATTACCAACATCAGCATGCCAAGTTAGAGCGAAGACCTCAGGGAATAAAACATAGTTAGAGTATGTAAGGAGTGCATGCACAAATCCAGAGTGATGGTAGAAAACTGTGGATAGACCCAAAACCAATGATAGCAGGCAGATAATAGCTTTAGTTAAAAAAATACAGATAATGGCTCCTTTAATGTTTGTTTGCACCCAACATGAAACTCATAGTAGACACCCGAGATTAACCAGATAGTAGACAGATAGTACTGATTGCTGCCCCAATATGTAACCCACAACCATTTAAAAACTCAAGTTTCAACATTAGTTTGGACCTGAATCCAGTCTAATAGGTGAACACGACGATAAAGTAGCATGCCATCATATTAAGCGATGCATAATGTAAGTAGACACGGAAGAGTGCGACCTCTGTTGCGGACCTGTGTAGACCTCAAGGCCATCTGCTCAGTTGATGATGGTAATGCAGTTGTCGTGGTTGCCGGCGGCGGGGAAGAAGATCTGAGGCGGCGAAAGACAGTCTGGAGAGCGGATCCATGCTGTGGTGAACCCTTCCGTCGTTGGAGCAGCTAAGCTGGGGTGGAACACAACGCAACAAGAGTACGACAAACCACACAAGGTTTTCTTTGACACATATCTGTAACAGAAGTAATTGTGTAAGGGCTTGTTTGAATTTGAGGATTCTAACAATCCAGGGATAGGAAATAGACAGGAATAGGATAGGAATGCACGTGCAAAATAGAGAATTTAAAAACACAGGATTTATGCCAATCTGGGTGTTTGATTCACAAGAATTGGAAGATCACAGGATGCAAAGAAGCAACGTGAGATTAAGTCAAACCACAAGAAAATGTACGGTTATAATGCTATTATGCTACTATCTCTTAGTCTTGTGCTTCATGAATAGGAATTTGAAAATGAGGACAAGTGGAAATTAAAATTCCTACGGTTTTTCTTTCACGGAGACACTAAAGGAACAAATCCTACAGTTTTCCTTTGCTCCATTCCTTTGAACCAAATTCATGAATAGTAGTACCATAGGAAACTTTCCAATTCCTATGTTTTTCCTTCACTTTTCCTTTCAAGCATTAGCGATTCTAGTAGGCAGGCTTGAGCAAGGAAAAACCTACACTAAAAAAATGTTTTTGTGCTACTTCTATTACTTTGGACCCAGGCCACTGCCCTACTAGCTGAACTCCCAGGCCCATCGACAAATGCACAGCTCAAACACGCAGAGATTAATAATGATGGCATTCAAGAGAGTCCATCACGGATAGCTAAGTTTCCTGGTACCTCACTGCTTGTCATATAGTAGGAGAAACTAATCGTATTTCACATTACTGCATGTGCTTAGTGGACAATATATATAACATGTAGAGTAAAAGAGAGATGCAACAAGTGTACAACCTCTTTGGCGAAGCCATGTCGATCTCAGCGTGATTGGGTTGGTCGGTGAGGATGATCCGGCTGACTTGGCTGTCGGAGGAGGGGAAGAAGATCTTAGGTGTCTGGAGATTGAGCCCGGGGTACTGCTGCTCTGTAATGGAGGGTTTCGTCGTTGGAGCAGCTCCGGTGAGTTGTACGACGCCGAGGCTGAAGCAGGACAAGAGAGACAACGCTTAACCTGAGTGGAATTCTAATAGCATCTCCAATAGATGACGTAAAATACATAACCACAAAGTGCTAGATGTAAAATACATCAGCCGCTCATCTCTGAACTCAACTGTCGAACCTAAATTTAACTGTCGAAACTGAACTTAACTGTCGAAACTGAATTTTTCTGTCGAAACTAAACGCACTAGTAGCAGAAAAGTAGCAGCAGCAGCGCATGCGAGAGCCGGGGCAGCTGGTCGTGTAGCAGCATCAGGTGAGGCTACCCTGAGCCGCCATCCACCACCGGCCAAACAGCCGCCCCCGCTGAGGGAGTCCTGGATTAAGGGGTCCTCGGACGTCCGGACTATGGTACGTGGGACGGACTGATGGGCTGTGAAGATACAAGACCGAAGACTCTCTCCCGTGTCCGGATGGGACTCTCCTTGGCGTAGAAGGCAAGCTTGGCACCCTGATATGAAGATTCCTTTCTCTGTAACCGACTTTGTACAACCCTAGTCCCCTCCGGTGTCTATATAAACCAGAGGGCTTAGTAAGTATAGGCAATCATAATCATAGTCATACATGCTAGACTTTTAGGGTTTTAGCCATTTCGATCTCGAGGTAGATCAACTCTTGTAATACTCATATTCATCAGGATCAATCAAGAAGGAAGTAGGGTATTACCTCCATAGAGAGGGCCCGAACCTGGGTAAACATCGTGTCCCCCGTCTCCTATTACCATCAACCTTAGACGCACAGTTCGGGACCCCCTACCCGAGATCTGCTGGTTTTGACACCGACATTGGTGCTTTCATTGAGAGTTCCGCTGCGTCGTCTTCAAACGGTTCGATGGCCCCGTCTATTATCTACAACAATGTTGTCCAGGGGAAGTCTTCCTCCCCGGAAAGATCTTCGTATTCGGCGGCTTCGCACTGCGGGCCAACTCGCTTGGCCATCCAGAGCAGATCGACGGCTACGCCCCTGGCCATCAGGTCACATTTGGAAGCTTGAACTACGTCGCTGATATCCGCGGGGACTTGATCTTCGATGGATTCGCACCCACGGCAACCACTCCCTGCCACCACGATGAACATGACTTAAATCTATCATCGGACCACACCCAGGAGATAGCGCCTGTAACCGCTCTGGCCCTAGATCCGGAGCAGATCACGCCATCGTAGGATGGGAAGCTCAACGCCGCCACGGAAGCCGCAGACTCAGCGGCGTTGGAGCCGCACACAGACCCAACCTCGGGTGAAATCTGTGCCACCAGTTTTCGGCTACAGGTTCTGAACCACGTGCGTCCGCGCACGTCGAGCTTGATCGGTCATCGATCATTGTATTCGGCTCCACGGACATCTTCCGACACTCACCTTTAGGCGATATGCTAAACTCATTAAAAACACTCTCCTTAGTGGGGGACTCATAGCCGAATTATACTCGGTTGGAACTGGAGGCTGATGACGGAGAATTTCGCTTCCCACCCACCGCCCACTTCATAGCCACTGTCGAAGACTTAACCGACATGCTCGATTACGGCTCCGAAGACATCGACGGTATGGACAACGATGCCGAAGAGGAGCAGGGCCAAAACCCCCCATTTACTGGGCGATGGACGACCACTTCTTCGTACGACATTTACATGGTGGATTCACCTAAAGAGAACAATGGCGATGACGAGAAGGATCCAGTCGAGGATAAACCTCCGGAGACATAGCCAAAACGCCGACGTCAGCGGTGCCGCTCTAAATCACGTCGTGAAAAAGATAGCGATATCGGCACGAGAGAAAACAATACTTCGGATGATGCCGAAGACAAGGAATACCCCATTGAGCCAACCTCCGAACAGGACGAACGGGAGGACGGGCGAGTCAGCCCTGATGAACAGGCCATAAACGAAGACTCGGAGGAAGTAATTATCTTCCACTCTCCGAGGACGAGGTGAGCCTCGGCAACAAGGATTTAATCGTGCCGGAGGAACCTCTCGAGCAGGAGCGCTTTAAGCGCCGACTAATATCCACTGCGAGGAGCCTGAAAAAGAAGCAGCATCAGTTTCAAGCTGATCAAGACCTGCTCAACGACAGATGGACTAATGTCCTGCCAGCCGGGGAATACGGCCTCAATCGCCCAACTAAATGTTACCCGAAGCGCAAATTGTTACCCCAATTCGATAACGAGGTGTTGGAGCCCATACCATCAGCGCATAATGCGGTTGACCGATCACCACGTGGCCGGGATAAAGCGGCACCTCAAGCCGAACACCAGCCCGTCCTACCTCACCGTAAAGGAAGAGATAAAATAGCTTGGGGTTATACATATGACCTGTGGCAGGACCTAAAGAACAGAACAGGTCAGACCAGATCGATCTACAGATCGCTGGGGCGTGCCCTGACGCGCGACGACGGCCATTTTGCCGGACATGACAAACATAACCACGCCCGGGCCCAAAATCGTAGACAGACTACATCCGAACTATGTCGCGACTTGGCCCGATACAGAGGCGCCGCACAACCCCTTTGCTTCACTGACGAAGTAATGGAGCATGAATTCCCAGAAGGGTTTAAACCCGTGAATATCGAATCATATGATGGAACAATAGATCCTGCGATATGGATTGAGGATTTTCTTCTCCATATTCATATGGCCCGCGGTGATGACCTTCATGCCATCAAATACCTCTCGCTAAAACTCAAAGGGCCAACTCGGCATTGGTTAAACAGTCTGCCTGAAAACTCTATTGGCAGCTGGGAGGACTTGGAAGACGCCTTCCGTGACAACTTCCAAGGTACATACGTATGATCTCCAGATGCCAATGAGTTAAGTCACATAGTTCAATGGCCCGGAGAGTCCGTTAAGAAATTCTGGACCAGGTTCCTAACTAAAAAGAACCAGATCATCGACTGTCCGAATGCCGAAGCCCTAGCAGCCTTTAAGCATAGCATCAGCGACGAATGGCTCGCCCATCACCTCGGCCAAGAAAAGCCGAAGTCCATGGCAGCCCTCACGGCACTCATGGCCCGTTTTTGTGCCGGCGAGGATAGTTGGCTAGCCCGTAGCAATAACTCTGCAAGCGAAGCTGGCACCTCTGAGACCAAAAACAGCAACAGCAAGCCCTGACGCAACATGCACAAGCGTTGAACCAACCGTGACAATACCGACGACACGGCAGTCAACGCCGGATTCAGTGGCTCCAAGTCCGGCCAGCGGAAAAAGCCATATAAAAGAAACAATCCGGGCCCATCCAGCTTGGACCACATACTCGATCGTCCATGCCAGATCCATGGCACCCAGACAAACCAGCCAATCACACCAACAGAGACTATTGGGTTTTTAAACAGTCCGGCAAATTAAATGTCAAAAATGAGGAGAAGGGGTCGCAAAGCAAGGACGATGACGAGGAGTCCCGCCCACCGAACACAGGGGGACAGAAGAAGTCCCCCCAAGTTAAAACAGCTAACATGATATACGCTACCCATATCCCCAAGAGGGAGCGCAAATGCGCGCTCAGGGACGTCTACGCGATGGAGCCAGTCGCCCCAAAGTTCAACCCATGGTCTTCCTGTCCGGTCACTTTCGATCGCAGGGACCATCCGACCAGTATCCGTCACGGCGGTTCCGCTGCACTGGTCCTCGACCCAATCATTGATGGATTCCATCTCACGCGAGTCCTCATGGATGGTGGCAGCAGCGTGAACCTGCTCTATGAGGATACAGTGTGCAAAATGGGCATTAACCCTCAAGGATAAAGCCCACAAAGACTACCTTTAAACGAGTCATACCAGGTGTAGAGGCCCGCTGTACGGGCTCAATCACACTAGAGGTTGTCTTCGGATCCCCGGACAACTTCCGAAGCGAAGAATTGATCTTCGATATCGTCCCCTTCCGCAGCGGCTATCACGCACTGCTGGGACGAACCACATTCGCTCGATTCAACGCAGTGCCACACTATGCTTATCTCAAGCTCAAGATTCCCGGACCACGCGGCGTCATAACAGTCAATGGAAACACTGAATGCTCCCTCCGTACCAAGGAGCACACCGCTGCTTCAGCAGCAGAAGTACAGAGCGGCCCTCTCAAGTAGAACCTTAATTCGGTGGCCGAGCTCCCAGACCCTGTCAAACGAGTCCGGAATACTCTGCAGTAGGACAGCCCAGCTCATCAAGAGCTCGACTAGCAATTCGGCCTCCGTCCCAGTCCCGAACAAGCGGCGGCGTTCGTACCGCGCGTACATCACTACACACTCAAAATACCATGGACATAGACGGCGGCTTAACCAGATTGTGATCCATAATATGGCTCGACCCCTCCCTGGACACACATACTTTCACTTTTTCTTTTTTATCCTTTTCAGGTTTATTTTCCACAAGCTTTTTCTGACGACCCGATCACTGGTCCTTTCGAAAGGATAGATACACCAAGATGGCAAGAAGCACTGACGTATAAGGGAATTCCTAGGTGGTCTCTTTAACGATTACTCTACCTGTTTTCAGGACCCGCACGCAGCTCTCCCTTGGTTGTGGCATGTTAAATAGCCCCGTTGCTTATTGCACTACTTGTACAAATACGCTCTGATGTATTAATCAAACTATAATGGAAACAGTTTGCGGCCCAACTTCTGCGGCACTAGCTTGCTACCTCTTTTTTTATATTCTTATCAAATTGCACCCGTACATCTTTGGTACGCTTTAATCTTCCAGGGGCTTCATTACGACCCATAATACGGCAACAAAGTCCGAACACTTTTTACAGTATAGTTCGGCACCCCGAATTTAGCATTATATGGATTGGCTCCGAATCATGTCTTTGGTCAATAGTTGGGTTGCCCGGGTCCTGTGCTTACTACCTTATGTTCCGCTATATCGGCTCTGGTAGTAAAGGGAGAACTACTACGATTGTGTCCTGGTTTATCCACATGAGCACCTCAGTAGAGAAAGCCAAAAACTGACTGTCATGATGCGGCGTGAGACGGTCAGCTCTTCGGAGGTTTCAAATCTTTAGCGATTTTTTCCGCATTACACGATGAATCGGTTCTTACCCGATCAGGTGTTTACAGCACCCTAGTTCGGATACTAGGGGCTGCGCCTAAATTTTCATTGTCAAACTCCTATGGCTAAGTGAGGGTGATAAAGCCACATAGTCCAATTGTCTGGTTTGTTGTGCTAAACACCTCCTTCAAGGACCAAACAATTGGATCAAGAGTGTTTAGATTCCATCCCGAACACCCCCGTACTACCTATGTGGGGGCTGAAGCCGACGACTGGCCAACTCTCAGATTTCATAAACACGGCCGCACAGGAGGTAAAATTTTAATAGTTACAAGCATTATATCACACAATCGACTTTGTTTCATAATACAGGGCGAGATAACATAAATGTATTCATTCAAAGATTACTCTTTCGCACATTGCTCCACTACAATGCGGGACCCCTCCAGGACATCGCTAAAATATCGCTCGGGCGTGTGGTGCTCCTTTCCCTCGGGCGGTCCCTCGGTCGCGAGCTTGACGGCATTCACCTTAGCCCACTGCACCTTGACACGGGCGAAGGCCATCCGCGCACCTTCGATACAGACCGACCGCTTGATGGCATCAAGCCGGGGGCAGACACTGACCAGCCGCTTCACGAGCCCGAAGTAGCAGCTGGGTATAGCTTCGGCAGGCCACAGCCGGATTATTAAATCCTTGATGGCCAGTTCGGCCACCCTATGCAGTTCGACCAGCTCTTTTAGCTGCTCGCTAAAGGGCACCAGATGTTCTGGCGCAAGGTATTGCGACCAGAACAGCTTCTCCGTTGAGCTCCCCTCTTCGGCTCAGAAGAATTTTGCAGCGCCAGAAACACTGCATGGCAGATCCGTAAACGCCCCTGGAGAACTCCAAATCCGGGTTAGTAAGAGATACCTCTTCTTCACATACTTACTTTGCATAATAAAAGCCTTACCCACCGCGATTTTCTTGGCCCCCTGGATTTCCTGGAGGGCGCCCTGGGCTTCATCCCGGGCCTCTTGTGCGCTCTGGCGAGCCTTGGCGAGTTCGGTATCCTGATCCGCAATGTCGCGCTCCAAGGACTCGCATTTCTTGATGGCGTCCTGGAGCTCCTGCTGGACCTCACCAACCCTGGCGTCATGTTTTTCACGGGCGGCTTGCTCCTTTGCCGCTTTCTTTTTGGCCTCAGCCAGCGCTTTCTTGAGGGTTTCCACCTCAGTAGTCGCTCCTACAAATATCATGGCACTATGGTCAGCACAAGTCATTCATCCTTTTCCGGATATACCAAGGTCATCACATACCTTGCTTGTCCTCCAGCTGCTTTTTTACACGGCCGAGCTCTTCCTCGGCCCGCTCCAGACTCTGCTTTAGTCCGGCTACCTCATCAGCATGAGAGGTTGCGGCCAGCAATGATGCCTACTTATTCACATAAGACATATTTAGTTAGTTTCCTGCGAAAATTACTTGATCCTCTGTCCGGCTTTTCTTTTCGAACACTGGACAGTGTCTCAGGGGCTACTGTCTATACTGTGACTTTCTTTTTTGTGTCACTTACCTCAAACCCTGTCAGCAGGCTGGTGCAGGCTTCGGTCAGTCCACTCTTAACGGACTGAACCCTCTCAACCACCGTACCCACAAGGATATGGTGTTCCTCCACAATGGAAGCACCTCGCAGCGCTTCCAACAGATTATCCGGTGCCTCTGGATGGACAGAGGTCACCGGCGGAATGGGCGCACCTCCTCCCTTCGAAGGAGGCTGCTTGCTTGATTCCGGAGCCGTGTAGGTCTCTGGGATGGTATTCGGCTGGGGGGTGAATTGGATATGGGCCCCATCGCCAGTCTCCATGGGGATTTTCTCCCCCAGGTGTCCGGCGGCCGAGGGGTCACCCTCTGGCGCCACCCTGACGGCCTCCTGAACCTCTCTCTGGCCTGGGAAGGTCCTTTGGGACAGCACCTCGGCATCGCCCCTGGCCTTGGGAGAGTAAGCCACCGGCGGTGACTCGCTGGCCATCGCCTTTGAATCTAGCGAACCCCCTGATGAGGATCGCAGGGAGCTGTCGTGGGACGGACTGCAAGTGCATGATTCAACACGTTAAAACTACGAACCGAAGAGGCTGAATACACGAATGTGTCAGGGTCTTTTGAGTACTCACAATTCGGCCAGGGGCTTGTCTCGGGGGTGCCGCTCTGGGCTGCCGTCGATGTCCCACGCGGAGCTATTCACGAGGGAGCCCTTCCCCCTCTTGGACACCTCTGCCTCTAGATTTGCGGAGGCCACCCTCTTCTTCTTCCCCCCCTCAAGGGGGAGTTGCTTTATTCCTCCTCCTCATCATCTTCGGCGGCGGAGCAATGAGTCTTGGTGCCTTCGGATGTCACGTCCGAAGCGCGCTTGCGGCGAAGGCCACTTCTGGCCCCCTTGGCCTTCTTCTTGGCCTTCTTCTCCGGCGCCTGGTAAGGCGGCGGGACCAGCATCTTCGTCAAGAGTGGGATGGCTGGTTCCTCGGGCAGCGGAGCCGGACACTGGATCCGCTCCGCCCTTTTTGTCCAGCCCTGAAGAAATAAATGGTGAGGTTTAGATATCTTCCCTGAACAAGCAAGTAAATGATACACCTTGAAACGTGAAATACTTACCGCACTGGCGGGATGGGCCAGGGCGTGCCCACGGTCCTCGGTTGTCTTCGGCGGCGTCTCGTTGCCCTTGAAGAGCACCTTCCAGATATCTTCATGCGTAGTTCCAAAGAACCGTTGCAAGGTCTGGTGCTCGTCCAGATTGAATTCCCATAAATGGCAAGTCCGGCTCTGGCATGGAAGGATCCGGCGAACTAGCATCACCTGGATCACGTTGACGAGCTTGATGTTCTTGTCCATCATGCTCTGGATGCACGTTTGCAGCGCTGTCAGCTTGTCCGACGAAGACCAATTCAGGCCCTTCTCTAGCCAGGAGGTGAGCCGCATTTGGGCTCCGGACTTGAATTCGGGAGCCGCGGCCCAGGTGGCGTCGCGGGGCTCTGTGACATAGAACCATAGTTGCTGCCACCCTTTGACGGTCTCCACAAAGGTACCCTTGGGCCATGTGACGTTGGGCATCTTGCTCACCATGGCACCTCCACACTCTGCGTGTTGGCCATCCACCACCTTCGGCTTCTCGTTGAAGATCTTGAGCCACAGTCCAAAGTGGGGTGGAATGCGGAGGAAGGCCTCGCACACAACAATAAATGCCGAGATGTTGAAGAAAGAATTTGGGGCTAGATCATGGAAATCTAGCCCGTAGTAGAACATGAGTCCGCGGACGAAAGGGTGGAGAGGAAACCCTAGCCCGCGGACGAAGTGGGGGATAAAAACAACCCTCTCATTGGGCTTCGGGGTGGGGACGATATGCCCCGTGGCCGGTAGCCGGTGGGCGCTTTCCTTGGCCAGATACCCGGCCTCCCGAAGCTGGCTGATGTCCTCCTCCTTCACGGTGGAAGCCATCCACTTGCCTTGCACTCCAGATCTGGACATGATCGAGTGTTCTCTTGGGGCGGAAAAGACGAGGACTTGGACGCTGGAGCTCGAGAATGGGAGGGCAGAGAGAGAGAAGGCGTGGGTGAAAGAAGGGAATCCTTATCTCCTTATAAAGGCAGTGAATATCAAGCGCCTCCCCACTTGCCTTAAAACTCGCCTGTTCCCAAGGGCTGTGCAGACGACACGGTTGGATTACCCACGCCCGTATTGATGAGAATCCCGTAATAAGGGGACACGATCTCTGCTTTGACAAGACGTGCTAGTGAGACCGCATCTCGAAATATGAAGCAACAAGCCGAAAAAGGTTCGAAGTAATGACTGGGTGGTGGTGTGGTGTCACGCTACAAAAAGTTGCCGGCTGATTAGACTCGTAAAATATTACTCTCTGCGGTTGTGTGTGGTACTTGTTTTGCAGAGCCGGACATGGTCATTGTGTCCGAAGACTGTGTTGGAGTATTCGGAGAAGGAACCGCCTTGCAATGCGGAAGAAAATTTGCGCGCCAGACAACTCGTCATTGAAGCCTGGTTCAGGGGCTACTGAGGGAGTCCTGGATTAAGGGGTCCTCGGACATCCGGACTATGGTATGTGGGCCGGACTGATGGGCTGTGAAGATACAAGACCAAAGACTCTCCCGTGTCTGGATGGGACTCTCCTTGGCATGGTAGGCAAGCTTGGCGCCCTGATATGGAGATTCCTTTCTCGGTAACCGACTTTGTACAACCCTAGTCCCCTCCGGTGTCTATATAAACCAGAGGGCTTAGTCCGTAGAGGCAATCATAATCATAGTCATCCAGGCTAGACATTTAGGGTTTTAGCCATTATGATCTCGAGGTAGATCAACTCTTCTAATACTCATATTCATCAAGGTCAATCAAGCAGGAAGTAGGGTATTACCTCCATAGAGAGGGCCTGAACCTGGGTAAACATCGTGTCCCCCGTCTCCTGTTACCATCAACCTTAAACGCACAGTTCGGGACCCCCTACTTGAGATCCGCCGGTTTTGACACCGACACCCGCCGCCCGCGGCCGGCGGTGCGCCGCCCCACCCACCCGGAAGCCACTCCCCACCGCTGGTCCGCCGCCGCCCCAGCCATCCCTCTAGGCCCCCCCCATGCCGAACTTTTTCTCCGGCGATCCCCACGCCACCGCCCCACCACCGCAGGCGACCATCGCCCCCACCCTGAACCCTAAGATAGATAGTGGGGTACCTCTCCGGCGAGCCCCCCTCCCCGCTGCGGTTGTTTCTTCCTTAACTCCGGTGAGCCCCCCCCCCCCCACCCCCAGAAAATTGACTGACCCGAAAGTCGATTCAGTCGACTGAAGTGTAGCTAAATCGGAGCAACATCGCAAGGAAGAGCAAGAGCGAGAGCAGTAGCGCGAGCGCGAGCAAGAGCAAGAGCAGACCAGGCAGGGTCCCGAGAGCAAGAGCAGAGCAGCAGTGCGAGTGAGAGCTAAAGCAGCAACAGGTCCTACTGATGTGGACGACGCCGCCGAGGGAGCGACACCGTGGAGGAAGTGGCCGGCGATGCCGCCGTGGATGGAGTCGCGCCGTGTCGGCACGGGACTGAGCGCCGGCAGCACCGTGAGATCGAATCAAGAAGAAAATGCGGCGATTAGTGTACAACCTCTTTGGCGGCGCCGATTAGGCCTCAGCTTCATCCGAGGAAACGGTGATGATGATGCTCTTCCGGTGGTGCAGGTGAAGATGGCGGTGTGGGAATGGAGGTGGCGCGGAAGACGAGGGGAACATCGGGGCACCTCCTTGGAGGTGGAGGACGGGGTGGCTGAACCGGCGAGACGACGAGATCGACGACGGATCCTCATCCGGTACGGTGGATGAGGGACGTCGAGGTGTTGCTGTGGACGACGTCGTCGGGGAAGAGGCTCCGGCTGGGTGGCGGACGGAGGAGGGTGTGGGGCTTCGCGGGTTTTCGCGACCTCGGTGTACGAATGGGTGGGAGGATGGGATGGGAGTGGGGAACCACTGCTTAGGGACGCGCTTGTCCGAAATGTGGGGTAAGTTACGAAATTACCCCCACTAATTTGAGCTAGGCGGTTCTTTCGGTTCAGGGGTATCACGGGCATTTCGCGTGTCGGGATTCACATGAGGTGGGAGTTTTCGCGCGCGTTGTAATTTTGGAATAGCATGGCGCGGGTTGAGATGGAGGGAGTTATCGGAGCACAACGAGACAGATATATTTTAAATATTTTGGGGTAACAAGGCGCGGGTTAAAGAGGCGGGAGTTTCGCAGCACGATAGACATAGACGCTAGCTTGAAATTTCGGCAGAACAAGCTTAACGTGTACCAAAAATAGACAATTCGCACCTCATCACTAGAGAGAGATATGTCCCGTTTTACTATATTACTAGAAATGCATTCAAATACAACAATAAAAACAAAAAAATCAGGACAACAAACATAACGTGTACAGTACCAAAACAATTTGCAATTCGCTCAACAATAAAAAAACAATATGTGTTGTCTAGCATATGGACTAAATTTGAGTACATTTTCGCTGTTTGAATGGGATTGTACTCGGGTTAGTTATACAACCATCTAAATATTATCTTCACAACACATGACATGAATATAGGAGAAGTAAATTCCTATATAAATACGAACTACAGGTACATACGATCTCAAATTCAAATATATGTATTGATTTTATGTTGAATTCAAATCATAGTACATGTATGCTCTAGCTAGATGTTCGGAATCTAAACCATGTATGATATACCACGTACAATGTGTTTAACAAGCACAACACACACACAAACACCATTTAGACTAGTAAGGTACACGTGCATTATACACATCAGATTTGGCAACCAAATTATGAATAAATACCATATTATAGCATGTAAGCTTTGAGTCATATATGCATGATGTAGATGTTCATTTAATTCTTATAGTTCATTTCATTCAAAATCATCTAGTTTTTATAAGAAAGCTAATCTATTTTAAGATTCATGGAATTGTGCGTTGTAAGGCATAAAGTAAAAACAAATAATGGCAAATCATATAGAAAAACATTTGGGCAATTCTGATACGGAAGATTCTAGAACAAAGAAGAAGTTCTTGTGTTTTGAGGTTGTGCATTATGCTTAAGTTCAACCATGGAGTCTTCTAGATTGTACATGTGGCAAAATCTGGTGGAATCTAGATGATATCCAATGGCCAGTTGTGCTCAAATTTGCAATCTCTGCACCATCGGATTGGCCTCATCCAACGGCCATCTTTCAAAGTTAAAGTTATCTGCACACTATATAAAAAATATAAAATATAATATATATAGGGGTATAGATATGTGATGCGAAAGTCACCCATCATCTCCAATTAGAATAGTGTGTCCATGCACAGATGCAATGTGGCCAAACGATGTCTGCCATCGATATCTCAAATACAAATCAGTCTGACCTTGTTCAATGTGTATACAGTACAACATGCTCGTTTCCAAACCACACCATGCATATCTCAATTATATTCATGCATGCATGGGTTTCAAACATCATGATCTCTTATTCAAATATTTGAATTCTACTTTACAATGATTATGACGTCACCTAGTCTTTTACACCCACACAGTCATCTTCTCCTTATAATTGTACCATTAACTTTCTCTCGTGCATGCATGCACACACAGTACCAGTCGGCATTATCCATCGCACACATGCAATCTTTTTCTTCAGGTCGGTCTCCCATGCATGCACACACACACCTCCCCCTCCCTATCATATCGGGCATTCTTTATCTCTCACGTGCATGCGCAACGATCGATGTTCCTCTATGTGTGTGTATATATAGCTAGGTCTTTCACAGTTTTCCACACAAACCGATCAATCTATATATCTAGTGAGGTCTCACCCTCTTTCCCACGTCCACATCGATCAATCTATACCTCTCTATATAGGATTACATAGCTAATACACCCACATTAACTATATATCCAACGTCCCCCTCTCATCATACATGCCTCCGCTTCATCTCTCAGACGCGCGCACAATGGCGAAGACAGGGGGCAGCAAGGGCCCTGCCCCCCTAACATCACTATATATCGAGGCTAATATGAATGTGATCATTAGATAATTGCTGGTAAAATGGTATAAGTTGATGAATTGGCCCTCCTCGTAAAGGATTAGCAGTGCTTGCCCCCTAGCTCATTTATTTTTCATGGATCCGCCACTGCGCGCAACAGCGCACCTTCTCGCCCCCTCTCTTCAAATATCGATCTCGCACTTGTGCACTCCTTCATCGTCTCCCTCCACCTGGCCCCTCGCACCATCTTCTAGCCCCCACCGGATTTTTCACATGTACAATCGAGCAGACTCCATGGTCGAATTAAGCATAATGCACAAACCTCAAAACACAAGTGCTTCTCCTTTGTTATAGAATCTTCTGTATCATAACTGCCCAAACTTTTTTTCTAGTTGAATTGCCATTATTTGTTTTTACTTTATGCTTTACAACGCACAATTGCATGAATCATAAAATAGATTAAGGGCTTCTTTGATTCAAAAGATTCCCAAAGGAATTTTGGAGGATTCCAATCCTTAGGAATTTTTCCTATCTTGGTTGTTTGATTCATAGGTTTGTAAACCATAGAAATTTTTCGATAGGATTCATTTGCACTAGATTTCATAGGAAACATCCCATCCACTCAAACCACTTTGAAAGAACCCTGCTTTTTTTCTATGCACAATCAAACACTCGTACAATCCTGTAGGATTCAAGACGACATTCCACTCTAATCCCGTGTTTTTCCTATTCCCGTGTTTTGGTAATCCTACGAATCAAAGAGGCCCTAGCTTATTTTATAAAAAATAATTTATTTTTGAATGAGATGAGCTATAAGAATTAAACGAAGGTCTACATCAGGCGTATATGACTCAGAGCTTACATGCTATAGTTTGGTATTTATTCATAATTTGGTTGCCAAATCTGATGCGTGCAATGCACGTGTACCTTACTAGTACTTCGAGTATGTGCAAACACGTAAATTAGAATTCCAATGGCACGCTACACAGTGTCTCTCTTATAGTTCATGAAGCTACGTGGCACATGTGGAGGCGTTGTTGCGACGTCCTTGTGTGGATTGATCACAGTGACGTGCTGCTGCTTCCAGAAGAATGTACTCGTCCTCTCTGAGCCACACTGGCGGTACATGCACGAAGCAAAGATGTGCACGCACGCCACGCACACAATCATTCCCTTGCACGCACACGCGGGTACATGGGGCGACACATTTTTGTACGAAGATCCACCCCATGTGATAATTTGACGCGTGTAAAGTCCTTCACTTCATTGATGGTCAATTAATACAGCGCATGCAAATTGAGTGGACGTGAGGGCGGAAGAAAGACATTACTACTCCACTGCGCGCGTGCGAGTAGTTAAATCATGTGGTGCCAGTACTTCCATTGGTCTCCTTCGTATTTTGTGCCAATTTTGACCATATTTGTAAGTAACATAATATTTATGCATGTCATAAAAATTGGCACAAAAAAAGGGGGCCAATAAACCAGGACGCAGGCAGCATGATCAATTTTGCCAGGGCTACTATTCGTGGCCTTTGTAATTAAATATGGACCAGTTGCGGTGGCGCCGCTGGGCATGCATCATAGGCGAGGTGAGCTGCCCTCCTTGCCTGCCAGCGATGTAGTGACCTAGTCGGTTGCTGCTGAAGTGAATTTGCAACGCTATATCTGTTTGCAACCTTGACAATCACTCCATCTATATGTATTGTTTTCCTGTAAAAAATACTTGGTCGTTTGGAAAAAGATGGTAATTGATTTATCACTAGTTTTAGAATGCTTGGTCGTGACAATCAACGGAAGCCACACCTAGAAGTCTCCATCGCGTAAGTACTTTATGGTCAGTCGCACCAACAGACGGTCGGTCTACCCGCGTCTCACTGAAGGGACACACATCGGCTTGGTCTCACATGTATGACCAGTTACATCACTGACTTCTGCGACCATATTTGAGCAGTGTAGTACTCCCTCTATCTCAGTTTACAAGTCTTGCACGTGTACCTAGGTCGTTAATTTGACCAACTTAATAAGAGGCATAAATTATGAAAAATATATCATTACAAACTTCAAATATTCTATTTTTAATGATATATTTTTTATGTTAAACAATTTATGTTCTACTAAACTCATCGGGAGTACTTGAAATTTATGATCCACTAAAATCATCGGGAGCCGTTTCGGGCCTCGAAACCAAAACCATCGATTAATCTTTACCTTGTTCCCATCACATTCCAAAGTACTAGTGCTACAATTAAGTGCAAGCCTGCTCACACCTAACAATACGTACCAAACCTGAATGTGTTCCCACTATGCAGGTTTTAGTACTAGTGCTAGTACTTAGGTTATAAAAAGGGGAACTACCTAACAGAAAATTACTCTACCTTCCTCCTCATAAGTCCTCTTTCTTCGTTCGTCCTTGCCATGGCCGGTGTGTAGAGCTCTAGGTCGAGAACTATCCGAACTACTCGTAACAATGGAGCGGCAACCAAGGCTGCGGAAAAAAAGAGGGCTCGCCGCCACGCAGAGACCTCGAAAGATCTCTCACGGGCAGGCGATGGCTCCCAGGAGCGCCCTAGCCGCGGAGGCGAACATGTCGAGCGGGCGGCGCTGGAGTCGTTATCCCTCGACGGCATGCCCGATCATCTCAATAAGCACCTCAATAAGCAGAAGTAGTTCATAAACGGCTTGGTGGAGCTGCTGAAGGAGAGTCTCGGCGACATGCCTGCTGAGCTCAATGAGCAGGGGGAGTTGACCGCCGGCTTGGTGATGCTGCTGAAGAAGAGCATTGCCTCGGAGAAGAAGGCGACCGACGAAATCCTGCAACTTCAGGAGGACAAGGCGAAGCTCTGCCACGAGCTCGAGCTGCTGAAGGAGGAGAACGCCGGCTAGAAGAAGCTGCATGAGAATAGTAGTTCCTCGACAAAGATGATGTAGGCCCTCGTCATGGAACAGAAAGAGGAGTTGGCGAAGCTCCGCATCGAGCACCCGGCTGCTGTCAAGGTACGTAATGCGGCCGTGGAACAGATGATGAAGGCTCGCGTTGAGAAATCCCGCGTCATGGACACAATGAAGAAGATGGCGGAGGAGACGCGCAAGGAGATGGTGGTCGTGGAGGCGATGAAGAAGCAGTAACGACTCGGCGGCCAGCAACCCTTCATGTAGTGAGAGCAGCGCCCCAGATTTGTGTGTGTGTCTTCCTTCTTTTTTTGGGGTGATAATCTTCCTTCTTCTCTTGCTCCTGTGTTTCTTCTTTTGCTTTGGGTGTTTCGCCGCACGTGTCACCTTCTCTGTGAGGCATGAATAGAACAATGCTAAAAATGAGATAACTAGCAAATTAGATCATTCTTTATCGCCAATAGAACAATGCCACTTGCTACTAATATATAATAAGAGTAGAGAGTAGAGGATATGGCACTGGGCTGCCGTGTTTCATGCTCCTCCGTCGTACTCCAGTGGAAAACTTGAGTATACCGCACGGTTCTTTGCTCCTCCTCAGGTCGTCGGCACATTTATACAAGCAGTCAAATCACAAGGCCCCGCCTTCCAGGAGTAATGAGCCGTCAAATCACAAAGGCCCTCGCCTCTCTTCAAACCGACCAAGCTAGACTGCCCGCCCTCTAGCCTTTTAAAAAATGTATACTTTTGTACAGTAGTAGTATCGATGGATTGCGCCATGGAGAAAAACTAACAAGATGAAATTAAAGAAAAAAGGTGGTACATATAGAGAGCGCTCGTCGCCATATTATGCTTATAGTACTATTAAAAAAGCTAGTACATGCTTAAATGGGGTGCTAAATTGTATTAAAGAAATTAGCATACCTATTTAATTCTTGGGTTCTTATTATTTATGCCAGTAGTTGTGTATCACTACTCAGTTTTGCCATTAGAAGTTACAACTACTCAAAAATGCCATCGATCCGTGAGATGCCTCCTCAGAAATGCAATTAGATATTTCAAAAATGCCATCGTTAAGTTAGATGTTTGCTAAAAAAATGCCATTACACATTGTTATTTTCACGTCAAACTCGTTGACCATGTTATATGACAAAAGTAAGCCGATTCTCACGATGATAAGTGTGGCCCCGCTTGTCAGGACTAACCAATCGAATAATTTTACAGGAAAATAAGAACGCTGTTGGGATCAAGTAGGCCCCACATTTTATTTTATTGTAGTGAGATAGATGGAGAGCTGGAATGTTGGTCCATCGGTATTTATGTCATTACAAAATGGCCAAAGAGATTTGAGTCACAATAATGTTGTCCAGCACAACACACCCCTCAAATAAAACTAAGCACCCGGAAATTCTTTGACAACTAAATTGCTGGCTATATGATGTTGGCCATATGTATTGTATGTATATAATGTGAAGAGACGAGTGGTAGTACTATACCAACTAAAAGATGAACTGTAAGAAATACTAGTATGTACGTACTGAAGAGTTAAAGTAACGAGAAGGAACATAACATAGTTCTGCTGGGGGCTCAGCACAACACACCCCTCAAATAAAACTAAGCACACCTGAAATTATCCTAAGTGAAATTATACTAAGCAACTAATCCGGTAGACACTGCATTAGAACCACCATGAGCAACGACACTGCCACCTTACTCGGACTCCTCGTCCACGTGCTCGACTTCGTCCTTGTCCCTCTTCCTCTTGGGCGATACTTCTTTGCTTGAACCACACACTTGGCTCTTGCTCTTCATCCAACCCTTGTAGATGTTGAAACAAAGCTAGCCATCCATTGCAGCATAGTGGATGCGGTCTATATCACTACAGGAATCAGCTATTTTGCCGTCTGCCACGGCGGACGGCAAAGGCATGAGCGGCGGACGGCAAAGACCTTTGCCGTCAGCCGCGGAAGGCAAAAGGCTCCGGCAAAGTAGGCTACGGTAAAGAGCTAGTTTGCCGTCTGCTTCCTGGCGGCTGACGGCAAAGGCCCTTTGCCGTCTGCCGCGGACGGCAAAGAGAGCGGACGGCAATAATTGCGCTGTTAGTCCGTTAAGTGGCTAACGGCAGGCCTTTGCCGTCCGCGGCAGACGGCAAACTTTCTAGTGTCTTTGCCGTCCGCCGTATGATGTCATCTACACATCACTACATGGCAGGCCTTTGTCGTCGGCCACTGACGGAAAAATTGTTTACTCTTTGCCGTCTGCCACTGTAGGCAAACTGACCAAATGGGTCAGCTCCCAGGAAGCACAGCTGGATGCCACGTGGCTTCTTTGCCGTTCGCGGCAGACGGCAAAGAGCCCGTTGCCGTCGGTGGCAGACGGCAAAGAGCCTGCATATTGGCTCTTTTTTCTGTTTTTTATTAAATCCAACAATTTTCACAGCAAATATATATGACATATATAGATATATTTCACATGCATTCATATCACATATATCCAGCACATAAGTTCCATACATTCATACATAAGCAAGTTCAATCCATTCATACATAAGCAAGTTCCATCCATACATATTACATAAGCAAGTTCCATCCATCAATTCATACATAAACAAGTTCCATCCATACATAAACAAGCACTCCATAGCTAAGGTGACTAGAATAAGAAGACTAGAACAAGAAGAGTAGAACAAGCACTCCATCCAGCACATAATGAAATCTGCAAAATGGCAAAATAAGAAAGTTAGAAATAGGTGACTAGAATAAGAAGACTAGAACAAGAATAGTAGAACAAGAAGAAGACTAGAACAAGAAGTATATGTCATTTATGAGCTAACTTACGTGAAATGGATCATATATGAGCTAACTAAGTTGAAATGGGTCGTTTATGAGCTAGCTAAGGTGAAATTGATCATTTATGAGCTAACTTAGTTGAAATGGGTTGTTTATGAGCTAACTAAGGTCAAATGGATCATTTTTGAGGTAACTAAGGTGAAATGGATCGTTTTTTAGCTAACTTAGGTGAAATGGATCATTTATGAGCTAACTTAGTTGAAATGGATCGTTTTTGAGCTAACTTAGGTGAAATGGATCATTTATGAGCTAATTTAGTTGAAATGGATCCACGCACAATCACTCATCTTGACTTTCAGAGCTACTAGACACACAACAAATATATATATATATATATATATAATTCACCATGTATATATTCATCAGTTGAT
This sequence comes from Aegilops tauschii subsp. strangulata, assembly GCF_002575655.3. Taxonomy (NCBI): domain Eukaryota; kingdom Viridiplantae; phylum Streptophyta; class Magnoliopsida; order Poales; family Poaceae; genus Aegilops; species Aegilops tauschii. The sequence continues at coordinate 74,824,648 of NC_053035.3, forward strand.
CTACTTTGTCAATTTTATTACGTCCATGCAACCTACACTCTAATAGGTAATGATAGGTCCTAATCCCACCCGAGTATGTTTAGATTGGGTTCCTTTTCCCATGCTATGCTCCGGATCCTACGCAAAATTTCGGCAGCACCTCCCCGCTGTTCTCCTGGTACACGTCTCTGCAATAAACAGAGAGGATGTGTACCCGGAGAACAACAGGGGAGGCACTGACGAAATTTATGCGTCGGATCCGGAGCAAAGCATATGGGAAAACGAACCCAATCTAAACGTACTCGGGCTGTCCATGGATAGCGTTGGACAATTCGAAAGAATCAAGGTTATAAATATGCAAATGCATGCATATTTATAACTATGACGCTTTCGAACGGGAGACACATATTGGTTACGCATACTGATGATTCAAGACACATATATAGCTAGCTATCAAGTTTCATCGGAATAGATCAAATAATTAATGGGGGAGGAGGACATGTCATTTGTGCTCACCCACGAACGAAGGGGCAGAGCTCGTCAAACGCACGGCGAGGTCGTCGAACACCAAACCTCGCAGCGATGAAACAACTACACATTTAAAACTACCCGATCAACACAATTATATATGATGTTTTTCATAACAAAATCGAAAAATATATGACCTAACTAATAATTCACAAATATATGACCCCGTCGGCCTCTAGAAGGCCAAAGAACACATTTTCGGGAGGTGTCGGGGGTCGGGGTGTCGTGTCGGTGTCGGGGTGCCGTGTCGGGGTCGGGGTCTCGGGGTCGGGGTGTCGGGTCATGGTGCCGGGTCGGGGTGCCGTGTCGGTGTCGGGGTCGGGGTGTCGGGTCAGGCTCGGGATCGGGGTGTCGGGGTCGGGGTCGGGGTCGGGGTGTCGGGTCGGGGTCTAGGGGTCGGGGTGTCGTGTCGGGGTGCCGGGTCGGGGTCGGGGTGCCGTGTTGGGTCGGGGTTTTTTCCTCTCTTTTCCTTTTCTTCTTCTTCCTCTTCTTCCTTTTCTTCCTTTTCTTCCTATTTTTCCTTCTTCTTCTTCTTCTTCTTCTTCTTCTTCCTTTCCTTTTTCCTCTTCTTCTTCTCCTCCTCTCCTCTTTTTTCTTCTTCTTCTTCCTCTTCTTCTTTCTTCTTCTCCTCCTCCTCCTCTTCTTCTTCCTTTCCTTTTTCCTCTTCTTCTTCTCCTCCTCTCCTCTTTTTTTCTTCTTCTTCTTCTTTCCTCAAACTAAACTAAACCTAAAACTAAACCTAAATCTAAAACTAAATCTAAACTAAACATAAACCTAAAACTAAAAAAAAGAAAAAAAAGGAAAAAACTAAATCTAAACCTAAAACTAAACTAAAACTAAACCTAAAACTAAAACTAAAACTAAAACTAAATCTAAACTAAACATAAACCTAAAACTAAAAAAACAGAAAAAAAAAAGGAAAAAAAGAGGAGGTAGAGCTCACCTGGGGCAGCGCCGGTGGAGGAGGTGGCCGGTGGACGAGGGGGGGCGGCCTGGGGAGGCGGCGCCGGGCCCGGGGCGGTGGGGCGCGGGGGGGGCCGGGGCGCGGCGGCGCCGAGACGGTAGGGCGGCGGGGGCGACGGGGCGGGGGGGCGGTGGGGGAGGTGGCCGGTGGAGGAGGGGGTGGGGCGGCCTGGGGCGGCGGCGCCGGGCCCGGGGCGGTGGGGCGCGGGGGGCCGGGGCTTGGCGGCGCCGAGATGGTAGGGCGGCGGGGGCGACGGGGCGGGGGGCGGTGGGGCGCCGGGTGGTGGGGCGACGGCGCTGGGCGGCAGTGGCGACGGGGCGGGGGGCGGGTGGGGCGGCGGGGTGGTGGGGCGACCGGGCGGCGGCGAGTGGTGGGGGCGGCGGCGCGCGTGTGAAGAGCAGGGAGAGAAACAGGGCGGGTGGGGCGCGGCCGTTAGATATGTTAAGCCTTTGCCGTCCGCCCCCTTTGCCGTCCGCTTTTTTGCTCTTTGCCGTCTGCTAGCAGACGGCAAAGAGGGGGCCGTTAAGTTTTTTTAAGCAGCTCGTCAGTGGGGCCCCCTGCCTCTGTGCCGTCAGCTAGCCGACGGCAAAGAATCTTTGCCGTCCGCTAGCGGACGGCAAAGAACTGGCTGATGGCAAAGGAAGTCTTTGCCATCAGCCAGTTCTTTGCCGTCAGCTTTTGGGTAGCTGATGGCAAAGAGCTGGCAGATGGCAAAGTAGCTGATTCCAGTAGTGTATCTAGTACATTCCATTCCCATGCATGATGAAAGTTGAACGGAGGTTTCTTCAGTGTACCGTACGAAGAATGAACCATGGTTCCTGCCAGGGTCAGCGTTGAAGGCTGATGACAGGAGGGCACCAGCCGTTTCTTCTGGAGGTCAAATGGGTTGCATACAACAAGGCCTATCTGACCCAGGATTTCCTTGTCGTTCCTAAAGTCTACAGTAACGAATTTGACTAGGCCGCTCTTGAGGAACTTCTTAAATTCCTCGCACTCAACGTCGGCATGGCATATGTGGTAGACCAATTATAAGTCATGCACGTAAACCTGGATCACGGCGTGCTTCTTCTTTTCTGCCTCCTTTAGATTCTTCTCGCTTCCCAGGACTGTGGTGTACTCAACATCTAGCCCAGCGACCCACTCATCATTCGGGTTTTCGAACATGCGTCTGAAGCGAGCAAGGCATCCTTTCACCATTGCGGAAGAACGGGTGTAGATGATGTCGAACTCATCACCGGTGATGGTTCTAACCTTGTACTCACCGCCGATCATGGAGATTTGGGATGCCATAGATTTGGGAGGAGGGTTAGGATTAGTGGAACTGCCGTAGTGAAAGGAGGGGATGACTAGGAGCGACCTGCCGTAATGTTAAAGGACGTCCGGGGACGAGTACGAGCGAGAACTGCCAGTGGTTTTTGTAAAAATGCTGAGTGGGGCGTGCGAACGGCAGGGTAGTGGCTTGCCTGGTGGATAAATGGATTCATGCACAGTACTATGGGGCCCAATTAGATGTCATGTCTACTTGACGCCCAATTAAATGGCTTTCGATGTTATGTCAAGCGTCGGGAAAATTACAGGTGATACGAAGCTTTCGAGAGCCCTTGTGTCTGAGATCGAACGGTTGCATGGCGTGATTCTAGACCTACAGATGAATATCCTATCATGGAGGGTTATTCTGCAAATTTTCAGCAAATTAGCATGCGACGTTCGATCTCAGATCCAAGGGCTGCCAGCAGCCCGTATTGTGGTCGCGCCTACCATGACCGTCGACTCGCTCGTGCAGTCACGCCCTTGGAGATTTAACACGGTGCGTTAGGCTATCTGATGTTGGCATGTCATACATAGTCATCACTTAGTCACTCATACTGCAACAAGGTTAGCTATAAGGTTGGCTATAAGAGTATTTTTTGTGTACTTCTCTCTATCTCTTTCTTCATAGTATTTATTGCATTCGCCAAGGAGTGACCTCTTCCAATGAAATGGTGCTTAGATGAGGTGCTATGGGCATTAAATGGCTTAGCAACTCAAGTCCCCAATGCATAGGTGCTTAGTTTTTTGTTGATAAGTTTGCTTCATCTAGGTACACGCGCTTAGCACCGTTTCTTCCTGGGGAAAACTAGTCTCTCTCTTCTTAATTAACTTGCCACATCAGACTTTATGCCTATGTGGCAAGCTTAGCACCTGTCAAGTACAATAGTGGGCTATAAGCCAGCTTTACATGGCATTTTTGCATATGTGGGGGAAAGAGGCAAGGAAAAAGTGGAGGAGTGGGCTCTCGAGCAAGAGCCAGCCTCTACATGGTGGAGCATCGGGACAGGCACCTGTATGGAGGTGGTCAAGAATCAGGAGACTCACGTTGGTCGTAGCGCCACAGTTAAAATGATAATGGAAAGTCAAATCACCGGGCCCCACCTGTCCAGCAGTAACTCGCTGTCAAATCGCACAACCCTACGTTTGCAGCAGCCTATTCCCTCATCTTTTCGCATCTCTGTCGAACCGACTAGGCGAAACTACCCCGCCTACCGCATGGGAAAAGCCCCGTCCTCGACTTTTAAATAGTACAGTATACTAATTTTGTATCCATGGATTGCGCCATGGAGCAAAGCCTCAAGAAAATGGCGGCACACATTTACGCAGTACAGTATACAGCACGCCCGTCGTGTTCGCGTCGCTCCCCAGACGGTTGGTCGGTCTAGCACGCCGCTCTCCGAATGGAACGCGCGTCATATTGCATTTGCACACACATGTGGGACCGCAATTGAGAACCGACCATAGGCACACTCCCCCGCCCCGCAAGTCGGGCGTGAGTTAATAGAAGAGAGAGACGAGCGATAGTACTAGAGAAGTGTTGTACACACGTTGGTGCCTGGACGATCCCTGCATGACACGAAAGATTAGTTCGTCCATGCATGTGACCAGACTCCAGCAGACACGCCTGGATTGGCTATCGTCTACATATCGTGCAGGCTGTGTTGTACAAGGCTGTAGTTCTGGTGAGAAATCTAAAAAAAGGTTTCTTGTCATCTCGCAAAATTAGGTGTCATGTGCTTCGGATCACTGCGAGGGTTAAACAGCGACAACTGAGTTCCTCCAAGGCGCTAGTCATGGGGGCCCCATGCACGAAGACTACTCGGCTGCCATCTATGTCAAGCCGGCTATGTTAATTAGGGCACTATCGATGGATCCCTTTTCTATGAGTTTATCTTTAATTTGAGCTTTGATCCTCGTCTAGTTTGTCAGTCGGGATTCACGTTGTCTCCTTTGGGCAGTGAGGTAATGGTTTCTTGTCATGTTATAATCCGGTGCTTCAGATCAAAATGATGACAACTGCGCCTCCAGGGCACGTGCATGAAGACAGTCATTGACGAGGTCAAGCCGGCTCCGGTAGACAAAAGAAACTAGTAGTACTCCACTATATAGGCAGGAGCCTCGCTGCTTTCTTGCTAGTGTTGCTCTGTTCACACTGTCTCGTCCTCTCCAGATCTAAACACGACAGTGGTGGCCACACACTCTCTCTCTCTCTGCTCACAGCTGGTCACAGATCCAGCCGCATCCTCTCCGCCGGGGAAGGTGAGAAGTTGCAATGTTCACGCGGTTGTCCTCGGCGATGGCTCTTACCCACTGCCGGCGCGTCCCGATCAGCGTGCCATGTCGTTCTCTCCCAAGCACCACTGGCTAGGGAGGGCCTCCGACCCCTTCTTCCTCGCTGCCGTAGTGTGGGCAGATCCAACCTCCCGCCGCCCACCTAGCGATATCCCGGCGACCCTCAGGTATAACTTCCTTTGAAACCGGCCTTGCTCTACTTCCCGAGCTCCTGACGTCGCTGCATTTGTATCTTTTCCTATTTCCCAGGCCCCCTCGTAGATAGGATCGATCAGCTGTTCAAAAGCCACCTAAATTTTTACTGTTAAGAAGTAAAACTAGTTCATGCACTAGAATCTAGTACTACTTGGTTCAAAAAAGGAAGAAAGGGGGTGGGGTGGGGGTGGGGGAAGATTTGTTACCTGAATCTAGGACTTGGTCGAAAGAGAAAACAATGGGGGCGAAAAGTAGCTGAGACTGGCTATCCAACTGGTCTCTAGGTCTAATAGGGAAATAAAGGGAAACGCAGTACAAATCAATATAAACCCAATCTATTGGTTGAGAAAGGAAAGAAAGTGGGGACTGGGGGACAAGTCTACAGAGTAAGTCCAGCACTAGATTTGCTAGCCTCACACAGTATAAGGTGGCTATACCGAACAAAAATGGGACCAACCCAGATATCTTGTTCTGATGTTTGTTGCCCCGAGCCACTCTTATGTAATGCCACTGGTAAAAGGTAGCAGTAGCACTGCTAAAAGTAAGGACACGTTAAACCAATGTTGCTGGTAAAATGAAGCAATGGCACCATTAAAGTAATGTCGTATTTAACGGTTGTCATAGTTAATCCTAATGCCCACACTAATATCTAGCAATGCTGCTGCTTTAGAAATTGCTACTGTCCTTGTAGGATTGCCATTCAGATAAGGAACATGCTTCTTTTCATTTGATGTATGTTTCATCACGTGTTTGTCACCCTCCTTTCCACCCTTTTTATGCAAACAGAGACATACATTTCACGCTTGATCTTAGTTGAACTGGACAAATGATATCCAAATTATAGTTGAACATTCCAGGAGCTTCACAACCAACCTTGATGTTGCTCAATTTTATTGCAGCTAATGAAGAAGAAGCTCTGTGGGTTTTGTTTTCTGATGGAAATGGAACCGGGGCTGGAGCCCTTTTCTTAAAAAAATGAAGAAGCTGCTAGCTCATGGGACATTGCTTCATTTTAGGTGAACTGCACCAAAAGGTCCCAAGAATTGAATCATCCATGTTGGTGACCGGTGTCATCCCTTCTACGATGGCGTTGACTGCAGACATGGTTCCCATCACGAGGTATGTTCCTTTTTGGTCTGACCGTTTGCCAAAGATGCTGCATGTTGAGTCTGCTCTTGTGCTACTGTTTTGGCACTTCCATGATAAAGCAGTAATGTTATTATTTTGCACCTTAATCTAGTGGAACTATTAATTTGAGGCAATGTGTTGGCACCGCTAGTGGCACTGATTTTTATATATATTGAAAGCGGGGGTTTCCTCCGATTTCATTAAAGAAATCCAACCATAGAGAACCATTATCCGACAACATCTAAGTGTAAACGGGCAGTTATGCAACTACTGCTAGAGTGAACTGAGTACTAGCAGGAGACAAGTTCGCCACATAAGCTAGGCAGGTCAGGGGATGCAGCACCAGCTCAACGAGGTTTGGATTACAACCCAAATGCTACCACAGAAACATCAGAGGGGAAGATAGGGACTGAAAGAGCCAGCTTCAGCATCCCAGTCTAAGCACCCCCGGCCTCTATCCTTCCGATGCACGATACACCTTGTTTGCCACCTGCTCGACCCTAGTGCCACTGATAAAATGAAGTAATAATACAGTTCAAATAGAGCGAGTTTCCTCTCTATCATTTCATTTCCAATGTAGATAAAGAAAGTGCTTCTCTTTGTTGGTATATGTTTCATCAACTAGTCCCATTGTTAATGTTTAAGCGTTTCTGCAAACTGGGGTGCTTAATTTTAGTTGATCTGCACAAAAATAGAGATTGGAATGTCTCAAGGCCCCTCCTTGTACTACCGCTGCACAAAAATGAAGGTGTATCGGGGAGACTTGGGTCGATTTCCAGTATGAGGCGTCGCAGGGCCCATCTCGCCCTCACAGCATGGCATACTATGATACTATCGAAATATTTTCTTCTATTTATTAGTGTATGCTTCATCAACTAGTGCCACTATAATGTAATCACGCCTTTTCATTATCTGTGCAAACAGGGTTATTCAGCTGCATTTTGGTGGAACTGCACAAATGTACGTATGGAAACGACATATATGCAGAGTGCGAGGTGCCAAGTAAAAATTACCGACACCAACCCTGCTCCATATAAGCATTGGCATCGACCACCATCAGTGGGATGTGTGGTGCTCACTATGGACGGATCTTTCTCAACAGCAAATCCTCTAACCAAATATTAGCAGCTTAGACTTCAAAAAAAATACTAGTAGCTTATATTGGCAGTTTTCTATGGGTGTACTCTTTTCTGAAAGAAGCACCAATCTATTTTTCTTTATTTGTACACAGTGTCACAACTTTGACCCAAAGGTCCAGAGCTATTTTAGGGTGACTGGCGTAGTACTCAGTGACTGATTGTAAGCATGATTTTTATTAACTGTCACACTGATTGTAAGCATGAGCAGATGGAAGATTAGGTTAGTGTGAAGCTTACCTTAAACCCTACCGACGCCGTTGAAATGAGGCGAGCTTCGAGGGAACCGTGGAGAACACGGGGAAGCGACATCGCGCCATCCGGTCTCCTCTTGTAGTGGGAGAACGAATACTCCAGTGGCTCCGGCTGGCTATGCACCCTCACGAACGGCACACCATACTCGATCGATTCGTTATGCTCTGGGTGCTCGACCTTCGATCTGTACGCCCACCACCTCCGCCTGACTTACGCCTCGGGCGAATCTGTCTGCTCCATCGCCAAGAGGAGATACTCGATGAACTTGAAGGACTGCGGCGTGACTGCCGCCGAGGAGTACATCGCCGCCGTCTCGCTCTTTCGCATACATTGCCACATGGCTCTCACCGTCCTCGAAATCTACCATTCATTGTCAAACCAAGTAAGGATCTCCTTCAACCTGGATAACATTGCCTGGTCGCCGCCGGCGATCTGCCTGATTCACTGCTGCATCCTCTCCATAGATATCCTTCTGAGTGGTCCGGTGCTAGCTTTGGAAGATGGGAGGAGAGACGGTGGTCTTGCAATAGAGAAGAGGGAGAGGCGAGACGGTGGTTTTGTAATGGAGATGATGGAGAGGAGAGGGGATGGTTTTGAAATGGAGAAGAGGGAGAGGCGAAACGGTGGTTTTGGAATGGAGATGATGGAGAGGAGAGGTTTCCCTGCCTTTCGGTCGCTGACAGGTGGGCCCCGCGCTTGGTGGGACCCATGTGTTAGTGTCTCAATGGCATGATGGGCTACGTCAGGGGATCCTCATCCGAGGAGAGAGGAGTTGGTTTCGCAATGGAGAAGAGGGAGAGGCGAGATAGTGGTTTTGGAATGGAGATGATGGAGAGGAGAGGAGGTGGTTTTGCAATGGAGAAGAGGGAGAGGAGCGTGCGGCAGCTATTTAGGATTGGACGAGAGAGTCGGCGCGCTGTGACTGGATCAAAATCAAAATCAATTTACCCTTCAATTAAGAAAGCGACCCCACATTAACTAGTCTCTCTTTTATTCTGGGTCATAATTGACCATGATTTTCATAAATAAAATATATGTTATACGTTGCAAAAATAATATAATTTGAAAGTACATTCAGATACGAACCAAACGATACAATTTTTGGTGACATGCATTCACATTTTGCTTGTCGAATATAGTACGTGGTCAAACTTTGACCCAAAATATGCAAAAAAAATACTTCCAAGACCAGCGCTGCTCCTCTCCTCTTAAACCACCGCCGCTCCTCTCATGTTCCAATCTAAATCCAGTGCCGCTCCTCTCCTCTTCCATTTCAAGACCACCGCCCCTCCTTTCTTGTTCCAATCCAAAACCAGTGTCGCTCCTCTCCCATTCTAATCCAAAACCAACGTTGCTCCTCTCCTCTTCCATTCAAAAACCACCGCCGGTGAGTGAAGGTGCTGTGGAGAAGTAGATCGATGGAGGAGTACAACCGATACGTGAGGATCGCAGACAGCGACCCTGTGAAGCTAGCTAGGATGTTGGAGATACAGTCTTGGTTTGACAACAAGGACCAACTAGTGGCGATGGCGACATCCATGGCCAAATATCGGCAACAGAGTGAAAAGGCGGCGATACTCCCGAACGGAGTCGCGCGGAAGTACATAAAGCTGCACCTCTGGGCCATGGAGCAAACAGATTCACCGAATCCGATCGTGAGGGATCAGTGGTGGGAGTATCGATCCCAGATGGAGCGTCCACCAGAGATTGAAGGATCGAGCATCTACATGGTGCCGTTTGTGAGGGTGTCGTGCCAGAGCGAGCCGGTGGAGTCTTCGTCGACCGAACCCAGCTGCAAGAGGAGAAAAGCAGTTGGCCCGACGACGCTTCCCCGCCGTCCTCTCCCTCACCATTCACATCGTCTCACGGGGCGGCTGTCTGCCGCCGAGGAATAGGAGGGGATTGTCCCCCCAGCCCAATAGTCGGGCAGGTTGTGAATTGTCAGGAGGAGCTTAGGGTTGTCAGTATTTGCAGGTTGTGAATTGTGTTTTGTGTTGTGTGGTTTGAGAGTACTTTCAGATATGAATGTCTTTTGAATTTCAGAGTTGCAGTATTGAGCATATGAAGTATTTTATGAATTCTAGAGATCTATTTTTAGCACTTAAAAAATGTAGTTTCATAGGAGTATAAAAGTGCAGACAATGTGATTCCCAGAGAAGAAACTACAAGTTTCAGTTTCAGATAAGAAACTGCAAGTTCAGTTTCAGATAAGAAACTGCAACTTTCAGAGGCAGAGCATTTATATTAACACGGCCTTTTCAAACAGGGTTAACATCATGTTGGAAGTTTTATTCATGGTCGAAAATGGAACTACCAGCCAGTTAACATCATGGTGATCAACATTCATGCATAGCACATCTTCATATGATGCATAGTCAAAAAGATTTGCTATTTTCAAAATGCCCACACAATGTCGAGTGTGCGAAAAACAGAGAAAATGAGGGACGATGTTTTGGCAAGTGTTGGACGTGGTGTGCGTAGATGACAATGGGGACCCACATGTCAATAATGGCAGAGGCAAAAAATTGGAGATATTTTCCCTAGATCAGGTGGAATCGAACCCGGGCGGAACAGCTGTTGGGTAGTGTCACTTGGCCACTTGGCTAGTTCAGTACTTTCATTACAAATAAGGCACTGCCTTGGGTGGTCCGATCACCTCTTGCGCCTTTGTGCGCTCGCCGCGGAGCCGCTGTCTGTCGTTGTGAACATGCTGAACAAACGAGAGGAATCTGGAGAGGACTGTACGTGGAGAGGCGGACAGTCAGGACCCACCAGGTCTATGGCCGTACGCAAGCAAGTGCCTCATCGAAAAAACTTCCTCCTAATGCTATACTGACGTTGGGGCCCACGGGTTTGTCAACATACTTACGTTTTTAGGTGCTTCAACGTAGGAGATAAATTCACAATGAAGTTGTGGAGCTGGCGGGTAGTATCATTTATTATCACTGGGGCAGCAAGTATCCGCGGGGTATTGGGATGCCCCGTCTAGGCTTTCTTTTTTAACATGCACAGCCCACGACATGCCAGTTTGTATTTTTTGAGGGATGTCATGTATCGACCGGCCTATGGACCTCCCATCCGAGGTTTTATTTTTCCCGAAACATCGACAGCCCAATTTATGTATTTTTTTGAAGAAAACGCAGAGGTCTATTCTATTTTTCTATATAAGAATAGGAATGCCTGGTCCAACTTTTGTTTCCCTTCTAACTATATTATATATATTTAAATTATTTTATATGTTATTATATATTATTGTTATTGTCATCATATATTTAACAGATACTTACATATGTAAGAAAACAATATCCCACATCTTATTAACTTATAAAAATAATTTCTTAACAATAAAATACTGGATTTTTTGGCAACAAAAATCCTGGTGATTTTGTACAAAAGCTTGGTAAGATTTAAGGACCAATGTAATAATAAATCACTTATTATTTAAATATATTTATAACAAAATGCTCAGCCCCTATTTATTTTTTGATAACATTGTTGCGCCCAACCCAACATTATAATTAGAATCAGCCTAATAAATCATGTATTTCGAGAAAAATAAATGGGCCGCATGCACGCTACATTATTTGTTCACCCAGCCCAACAAATGGACTGTAATTCTAAAAAAGAGATCAAATTGACTGTAAATTCTGAAAAAATGGGTTGAATACGTGCCACATTTTTGGAGGCTGAAATGTGGGCCAAGAGGTCGAAGCCAACGCAAGTCGTTGTCAACTTAGTCAACAAATGATTCTGACATCGTACACCTCTCCGTCTGCGACTCTACTCCCGCGTCTTCCCATCTCCGGCTCGTTGCTATCCGGGGCCTTGCCGTCGTCCACCACCTTGGATGCGCTCGGCATGGAGTAGTCAACGTGGTCAACGAACGACATCCATCGGAAGTAGACTGTGCGTGGAGAGGTTGACAGCTAGGTCCATGGCCGCACGCAAGGAAATGCCTCCTTATTACGCGCAAAATAATGATTCCTCCACCTGACAGCTGGGACCCACCGGAAGGGCCTCTGCATTTTGCAAAAAAAACGTTCCCCCCGCTGACAGGTCGGACCCACCAGCTATATCTTCGCACGCAAGGAAGTGCCTCCTTATTACGCACAACAAAATGAATACCCCCCTGCTAGCTGGGACCCTCCATAGTGGGAGGCTGACTTGTGGGCCTACTAAGTTGAAGGGGACGGAGGGCTTTTTCAACTTAGTCAATATGAACGATTCTAGCTCCAGTGACCGTACGATGTCCATCCAACGGTGGTAGTGATTCTTCAACCTCTGGTATTGTTGCTCCTGCCGCCCAAACCAGTGTCGCGTGCTCCTGCTTCCCGTGGCCGGCTGTGATGCTGTGGAGGCTTCAACGCCCCCTACTACTCCCACCACTGGCCAAGCCCTGCGGCGACGACAGCCTCACACCGCAGCCGAACCAGTGAACCCTCGTAATCCTCTCCGCGTGGGCATCCACTGCCGCGTCTTCCCCAGCTCCGCATAGTCCCCTTCCTAGGCCTCGCCGTCATCCACCACCCTGGTGCTCTCGCCGCGGGGTGGTCAACGTGGTCAAGGAACGACTTCCATCGGAAGAGTACTGTACGTGGAGAGGCTGAAAGTTGGGTCCACGACCGCAGTAAGGAAGTGCCTCCTTATTTCGCGGAAAATAATGATTCCTCCACCTGACAGCAGGAACCCACCGGACAGGCCACCATATTTCACGAAAAAAAAACGTTCCCCCCCTAACTGCTGGGACCCACCAGCTACATCTTCGCACGCAAGGAAGTGCGTTCATATTATGGGCAAAAAAATGATTCGCCCCCCTGACTGCTGGGACCCACCGCCTACATCTTTGCACACAAGGAAGTGCCTGGCAGTCGGGACCCACCCAGTCGAAGCATACGTAGAGTTGTCATTCTGGTCGCGAACGTGTACGTACGTACTGGTCGATGTAGAGGCGCGCACGTGTGGTAGTAGAGGCGCGCACGTAGCATGTACACGTACGTACACCGGCCAGGGTGCAAGAAAGTAAATACGGCCACATACGTACATACGGGCGGGGTCTCGAAAGCCTACTCGCGCATACGTATGGCCAGGGCTCGTGTACATGGCTGTGGCTGGGTCGGAACGGAGAAACTGCATCGTCGTGATATTCATGGGAAGGCAACGGAATGCGTCGTGTTCATAGGGAGGCAACGGAACGCGTGCTGTTCAACGGGAGCCAACCGGCTTGGACAGAACAGCCGATGGAAACGAGGCCTGGCGTACCGCAGAACGGAGGAAACGGCCTTGTGTTCGACCTGCCACGGTCGAAACGGGATCCTGTTCATCGGGAGGGGTCTGGCATACCGCAAAACGGAGGAAACGGACCTCCTACGCTGGAAACGGCGTCCTGTTGATTGGGAGGGGTGTGGCATACCGCAAAATAGAGGAAACGGACTTGTGTTGGAGCTCTATGGTCGAAACGGGGGTCCTTTTCATCGGGAGGGGTGTGGCGTACCGCAAAACAGAGGAAACGGACTTGTGTTGGAGCTCTATGATCGAAACGGGGGTCCTTTTCATCGGGAGGGGTGTGGCGTACCGCAAAACGGGACTCCACGGGATACTGTTCATCTCCACCGTCGACCTCCTCCAGCCTCCATGGGCTCCTGTTCATCCACCGTCGACCTCCTCCAACCTCCACCTGACACTGTTCATCCACGGGCTCCTGTTCATCCAGCCTCCACCGCGCGCTCCTCCACCAGCTACTGTTCAACCAGCCCCCTCCACGGGGTCCTCTTCAACCACCCCTCCAAGGGCTACTATTCATCCAGCCCTCCACCGGCTACTGTTCAACCAGCCCTCCACTGGCTACTGTTCAACCAGCCCTCCACGGGGTCCTATTCATCCAGCCCTCCACGGGGTCCTGTTCATCCACCGGCTCGATCTATTGAGGTACTGTTCATCCAGCGGCAACAACCTCTACTAACACGGGGTCCTACTCATCCAACCCCCCACCGGGAACTGTTCATCCAAACCCCCTCAACAACGCTCACTTTTCATCCAGGGAAGGAGGCAGCAGTGTTCGATCGGCTTCAGTTAGCAGCAGTAGCGAAGGAATCACTCGGGTTCAGTTAACAGTAAGGGATCGATCGATCGCTCGGGTTCAGTAACGCGTAGCCTGCAGTGCGATCGCTTGGGTTCAGTTAGAGCCCAATGCCTCACACACACGCGCGTACGTACGAGGGAAACGCGCATCGCTCGGCCCCCGACCACCCGCCGTAACCGGGAACTCCCCGATATTTTCCTCGCCCTCGCTTCTACCACGTTTTTTTCCGTCATGGACGGCCCAAAGAATGTCATGCAGCTGCGTCTCCGGCCCGCCTAGGACGAAAAGCCCATTTTCTGTCATGATTTTTTTCATAGAAGTAGGACCCCACCACATCTATGATGATACCGGGTTTTGTCACAATTATCATCATAGAAGTGTCATAAGTATGATAGAAAAAAATTTAGTTCGGCCCAAAATGTCATGGATGTGTCTTTTTTTTGTAGTGGATATGGCTACCTCATCTAATCAGGAGATGCCTACTTCATCGAATCAGGAACCAGTTACAATTACTGAACCTACTATTTCGATGGAACACTTCAAAAATCCTATGGAGGAGAACAATGAAGTTCCTACTAGGAGCAAGAGACAGAGGACTGCAAAGTCCTTTGGTGATGATTTTCTTGTGTATCTCATAGATGACACTCCTAGTTCTATTTCAGAGGCCTATGCATCTGAAGATGCTGACTACTAGAAGGTAGCAGTTCATAGCGAGATGGATTCCATCTTGGCGAGTGAAACTTGGGAGATAACTGATCGTCCTTATGGGTGCAAACCTATAGGATACAAATGGGTATTCAAGAAGAAGCTTAGGCATGATGGTACTATTGAAAAGTACAAGGCTCGGCTCGTGGCTAAGGGTTATACCCAAAAGGAAGGTGAAGACTTCTTTGATACTTACTCACCTGTGGCTCGACTGACCACTATTCAAGTTCTACTTTCACTAGCTGCCTCACATGGTCTTCTCATTCATCTAATGGATGTTAAGACTACTTTCCTAAATGGAGAGTTGGACGAGCAAATTTATATGGGACAACCAGATGGGTTTGTACTAGATGGTCAAGAAGGGAAAGTGTGCAAGTTGCTGAAGTCTTGGTATGGACTCAAGCAAGCACCCAAACAGTGGCATGAGAAGTTTGAAAGAAATTTAACAGATGCAGGCTTTGTTGTGAACGAAGCTGACAAATGTGTGTACCATCACCATGGTGGGGGTGACGGAGTTATCCTTTGCTTGTATGTTGATGACATACTGATTTTCGGAACAAATCTTTATGTTATTAAGGAGGTCAAGGATTTCCTATCTCGCTGTTTTGAGATGAAGGATTTAGGAGTGGCTGAACTGATCCTTCAGAGCCATTACTTGTGAGATGGCATCCAACTGACAAAGCTCAGTGTGCTCATGGAGCGGACGTTTTGAAGACTCCAACATTTCATTGAAGGCCTTTGCAGATTCCTCCATCTTCTCGTCCGAATCCCGAGCATCATCAAAGTCTTGCACCATGTTTTCCATACCGGTACCATGCTCGTCGGTGCGACGACGATCCACCTCAGCTCGGTCACGTTGGGCAGACTCACCATGAAATGTCCACACCGTATAATCGGGCGTAAAACCACTCTTCTGCAGGTGTTTGCCCATTTCAGCCTCTGTCCTCTTTTCCCAATTGCCGCACCATAAACAGGGGCACCAGGTTTTCCTCTGGCCATTTGCAAATGCGGCTCGCACAAACCCCTTGGTTTTTGTGAACCATTCAGTGCTCCATTTGTTCTGACCAGTGTGACCGGTGTACATCCACGCACGATCACTCATCTTGACTTTCAGAGCTACTAGACACACAACAAATATATATATATATATAATTCACCATGTATGTATTCATCAGTTGATCTACTTTGTCAATTTTATTACGTCCATGCAACCTACACTCTAATAGGTAATGATAGGTCCTAATCCCACCCGAGTATGTTTAGATTGGGTTCATTTTCCCATGCTATGCCCCGGATCCTACGCAAAATTTCGGCAGCACCTCCCCGCTGTTCTCCTGATACACGTCTCTGCAATAAACAGAGAGGATGTGTACCCGGAGAACAACAGGGGAGGCACTGACGAAATTTATGCGTCGGATCCAGAGCAAAGCATATGGGAAAACGAACCCAATCTAAACATACTCGGGCTGTCCATGGATAGCGTTGGACAATTCGAAAGAATCAAGGTTATAAATATGCAAATGCATGCATATTTATAACTATGACGCTTTCGAACGGGAGACACATATTGGTTACGCATACTGATGATTCAAGACACATATATATCTAGCTATCAAGTTTCATCGGAATAGATCAAATAATTAATGGGGGACGAGGACATGTCAATTGTGCTCACCCACGAACGAAGGGGCAGAGCTCGTCAAACGCATGGCGAGGTCGTCGAACACCAAACCTCGCAGCGACGAAACAACTGCACATTTAAAACTACCCGATCAACACAATTATATATGATGTTTTTCATAACAAAATCGAAAGATATATGACCTAACTAATAATTCACAAATATATGACCCCGTCGGCTTCTGGAAGGCCAAAGAACACCTTTTCGGGGTCGGGGTCTCGGGGTCGGGGTGTCGGGTCGGGGTGCCGGGTCGGGGTCGGGGTGCCGTGTCGGTGTCGGGGTCGGGGTGTCGGGTCAGGCTCGGGGTCGGGGTGTCGGGGTCGGGGTCGAGGTCGGGGTCGGGGTCGGGGTCTCGGGGTCGGGGTGTCGGGGTGTCGGGGGTGTCGTGTCGGGGGTCGGGGTGTCGTGTCGGTCTCGGGGTGCCGTGTCGGGGTCGGGGTGTCGTGTCGGTCTCGGGGTGCCGTGTCGGGGTCGGGGTCTCGGGGTCGGGGTGTCGGGTCGGGGTGCCGGGTCGGGGTCGGGGTGCCGTGTCGGTGTCGGGGTCGGGGTGTCGGGTCAGGCTCGGGGTCGGGGTGTCGGGGTCGGGGTCGGGGTGTTGGGGGTGTCGTGTCGGGGGTCGGGGTGTCGTGTCGGTGTCGGGGGTCGGGGTGCCGGGTCGGGGTCGGGGTGCCGTGTCGGTGTCGGGGTCGGGGTGTCGGGTCAGGCTCGGGGTCGGGGTGTCGGGTCGGGGTCGGGGTCGGGTTCTCGGGGTCGGGGTGTCGGGGGTGTCGTGTCGGGGGTCGGGGTGTCGTGTAGGTGTCGGGGTGTCGTGTCGGTGTCGGGGTGCCGTGTCGGGGGTCGGGGTGCTGTTTCGGGGTCGGGGCTTCGGGGTGTCTCCTCCTCCTCCTCCTCTTCTTCTTCTTCTTCTTCTTCTTCTTCTTCTTCTTCTTCTTCTTCTTCTTCTTCTTCTTCTTCTTCTTCTTCTTCTCCTCCTCCTCCTCCTCTTCTTCTTCTTCTTCTTCTTCTTCTTCTTCCCCTTCTACTTAACCTAAACCTAAACTAACCTAAACTAAAAACCTAAACTAATTAAAACTAAACTATTTAAACTAATTAAACCTAAACTTAAACAGAAAAAAAACAAAAAAACAGAAAAAAAAAGGGAGGAGGGGCTCACCGTGGGGGAGGGCCGGGGCGGGGCCGGCGACGGAGGGCCGGGGCGGGGCAGTGGAGGAGGCGGGGCGGCGGGGGCCCGGCCGGCGGGGGGCCGGGGCGGGGCGGTGGAGGAGGCGGGGCGGCGGGGGCCCGGCCGGCGGGGGGGATGGGGGGCGGGGGGCCGGGGCGGGGCAGTGGAGGAGGCGGCGGGGGGCCGTGGCCCCGGTGGGGCGCGGGGCGGCGGTGGGGCGCGGGGCGGCGGGGGGCCGGGGCGGGGGGCGACGGGGCGGTGGGGTGGCGGGGAGCCGGGGCGGCGGGGTGACGGGGCGGCGGGGGCGACGGGGCGGCGGCGCGCGGCGGGCGGCGGCGGCGGCGGAGGGGTGGGAGGAGAAGGGCGAGGCGAGGACGAAGTGAGTAACGGGCGGGGGGTACCTGCCGTTAGGCAAGTGCCCTCTTTGCCGTCCGCCAGCCTTTGCCGTCCGCCTTTCTGCCTCTTTGCCGTCCGCTAGCGGACGGCAAAGAGGTGGGCCGTTAGGATTTTTTCAAACGAGCGGGGGTGGGGGCCACCACACTCTTTGCCGTCCGCCAGCGGACGGCAAAGATTCTTTGCTGTCCGCTGGCAGACGGCAAAGAGCTGGCAGATGGCAAAGAGCTTCTTTGCCGTCAGCCTTTTCTTTGCCGTCTGTTTATGTGTAGCTGATGGCAAAGAGCTTCTTTGCCGTCAGCTAGCAGACGGCAAAGAGCTGGCAGATGGCAAATTAGCTGATTCCAGTAGTGGGGTCTATCACGTAATGAGACAGATAATGCATCAAGGGAGATGGGTATGAGACCCACAATATGAGTTGTTCACAGTGGTAACCTATTCTTTGTGATCGGAGATCCCATGAATTAGATGTGGAAGACAAGCTGTTGGTCAACTGAGAGGAGAGTATACTTACTATTAACAATACCACTCCATGAAGATGCAATACTCTCCTAATCTGCATGGCAGGTTGATGTATATCTTAATGTGTTCTAAGTGGCTCTTTTAAGCAGAGATGTTGTCCTGCAGAACATCTTTTGAAGAACATACCTATATGAGTCTGATTGTTAAACGTCGCAATCTACGAGAGTAGGGTTCTCTCTAGTAAACTCACAAAGGTCTCGGAGTATGACGCATAAGCTCCACCCACGGGGAAGACCCACAGTAGCCAAGTATTGGTCAAGGCTTTGTGTGAAACTAGATTTGAAGAAAACTTGCAGTTCAAGGCCTAGTCCATAGTTCAAGTTGCTTACTAGTGTAGCATAGAGTTCTAGGTGGAAGTTCAACTTAACAGTCTCCACTACAGTACCGGTATATAAAACAGTATTTTGGAACTAAAGGAAAATTCTATGTGCCTCTAGGATCTGGTGGGGGATTGCTGGAATTTTATCTATTTATGGGCCAGCCCAATAACAATTTCAGAAATACCTAATAAATCCCAGTGGCCCACTTAGCCTATTGGTGCAAGGCAAGGGGCACTACAAAAGTTTAGTCCCACATTGCTAGTTTAGAGGGAGTTGGACCTCTTTATAAGGGAGGATCTTTCCCCACATGTATGAGCATGAGAACAAGAGGGACATCCACGCACGCTTCTCCTCCTCCGCCCGCTCGCAACGCCACGCCTCGTCACGAGAATGACCCGAGACGATGTCTAAATTTTTTGCCACGCACGACGGGTATACGAATGGTCACACGGGAGCTGAAACGTTTTTCCTGAAGTGGAGATCATATACGAATGGCGCACCTCTTTGCCTGCTGCCTGTTCCCTTAGCCTCCCTCTCTTCGTTTCACCTCCCATTGCATCCCTCTAGCCTTCTTCTCTTGCGCCTATAAAAGGGAGGTCGCTCCTCTTAGAGAGAAGCACCAGAACAACACAACCCTCTGGCCTCAGATTTCCCGACCACTGAGCTACTGCTACGATCTTCCCATCCCGTCTTGCGGCGTGCACCGCAGGTCAGGACAGTAGGCCACCAAAACCGCACCTTTTGAGTCCTCTACGGGAGAAGGGTGATAAGGTTTTTTGGAGCGCTTCGCGCGACTACTAACTTCCTCGTCACGGGCACCCCGGACTCCGACGAGGACTTCTTCCCCGACGTCGACAATCTCCTCGACGACATGGCTGGCAAGGACACCGACTCCAAGTCCAGCGCTTCTGCTGCTGCTCCTGTCCCGTACATGTTCTTCCCCTTTCTATTAGAGGCCCTGCTACAGTTCCTTGTTCTAGTGTTTTCCTTAGATATGCTAGACTCTATTTCATATTTGCAACTTGCTATACTGTCTGCTCTAGATATGTTTAGTTACGGTTCATATATGAAGATGTTGTTTACCTTCTCTTTGTCAAATCGCATGGCTTGTTTTATCACTGCTATACTAGTCGTGCTTTATCCAGCATTTCTGTTAATAAAATCATTCGTTAAATTGCTCATATTTCCAACAATCCAAAAACCTTATTATAGGCAATTTACCCCAAGTGGTTTTGCTGCTTCCATGAGACCTCCTATGTTTGAGGGTATCCACTATAAGAGGTGGCACGTGAGAGCAGTCTTATTGTTTCAAACCATCAGTTGCTATGACGCCACGCTTGGCAAACCTGAAGGAGAGTATGATGCCCAACATGAACAAGCTTTTCAGAAAATGGATACTCTATTTAAGGCTGCTCTCTTGAGTGTCCTTGGTGAGAACATAGTTGATCCTTATGCGTCAATTGACAATGGAAAAGATATGTGGGACGCACTCGAGGCCAAGTTTGGGGTCTCGGATGCCGGCACTGAGCTGTACATCCTGGAGCAATTCTATGATTACAGGATGATTGAAGAGCGCTCCGGGGTTGAGCAAGCTCATGAGATACAGTCATTTGCTAGAGAACTTGAGCACTTCAATTGTATGCTACCGGAGAAGTTTGTTGCCGGAGGTATCAGCACTAAGCTTCCTCCTTCGTGGAGGAACTTCGCTACCTTACTGAAGCATAAGAGACAGGAGCTTTCCGTTCCAGATCTCATTGGTACTCTTGATGTGGAAGAAAAGGCGAGAGCAAAGTACACACGTGCTCGAGGTATTAAGGGAGGATCTAGTGCCAATCTGGTACAGAAGAAGAAATTCCAGCCCCACATGTTCAAGAACAAGGGCAAGTTTGATGGTAAAGCAAAGTTTGATGGGAAGATCAAGGCTGTGCAGCACACGAACTGCAAGAAGAAGAATGGCAAGAAGAAGGGTGCTTGTCATGTGTGGGGGGATCCTGATCATTGGGCTCCTAGTTGCCCTAATTGCTATGACAAGCGTCATCCTGGGAAAGGCGGCAAGACCGCTAATGTTGTCATTGGAGACACTGACATGAAGGATGTTGGGTATGGTATATTTCCCACTATTCTTTCAGTATGTCATTCTCCTGATTGGTTGATTTACACGGGTGCTAATGTGCATATATGCGGTGATATTTCCATGTTTTCGTCTTATCAGACCGCAGGGACTTCAACTATGCTGATGGGCAACGGTTCAAGTGCTTCTGTTCGTGGTGTTGGCACGGTCGATCTGAAATTTACTTAGGGGAAGATCGTGCGGGTGAAGAACGTGCATTATGTCCCCTCCATCAATAAAAATCTTGTTAGCGGATCTCTTATGTGTAGAGATGGCTACAAGCTTGTCTTTGAGTCGAATAAATTTGTAATATCTAAGTATGGAACCTTTGTTGGTAAAGGCTATGAGTCAGGAGGACCGTTTTGTTTATCCTTATCAGATGTTTGCAATAAAGTTGTTAATCATATTTGCAACAATAGTGAATCAAATGTGTGGCATTCACGTCATTGTCATCTTAACTTTGGTTGCATGTCGCGACTAGCGAAGTTGAACTTAATCCCTAGTTTCATCACTGTCAAGGGTTCCAAGTGTCAAGTGTGTGTGCAAGCTAAGCAACCTCATAAGTCTCATGTGACCGCGGAAACGAGAAATCTTGCACCACTAGAGCTCATACATTCAAATCTTGCACCACTAGAGCTCATACATTCAGATCTAATCCCTAGTTTCATCACTTTGGTTACATGGAGATATTGGCAGCATGTCATGTCCTAAACCGAGTTCCCACAAAGAACAAAGTGTCGGTGGAAACGACACCTATGGGATCACGGGGAATCCTTTCTGCGGTTGGCGGGCACGGGGCTGTAGAAAGAGCGGGTTTAGAAGATCAACACGGGGAGTTTATCCAGGTTCGGGCCGCGAGTGATGCGTAATACCCTACTCCTACTGGTTTGTGTTTATCTGCTGTTCTTGGACTAGCTACAAAGTGTGTAGGGTCCAAAATGTCCGAATCCCCCTCTAGTATTCCTCGGGCCTCTTTTTATAGCCGAAGGGGTCGCCCCGGTGGCACACATGAGGTGGAAAGTTTGTACTGTATACAAGTCTATCGCCTGGAACACTGGGACAAACGCATATAATGCGCTGCCGACGTGCCCTCTCACTTTATCGGGGACGGCATGGTAACTCGTCCCGTCCGCCACCGCTTCGCCTCGCTCCGACGCTCGTCCAGGCTGACTAGGCGTGCAGCGCCACGCTGGTTGGCTTGCTGCTGAGTTGGTGCGGTGGCAGAGTCTTCACGAAGATCTGCATGCTACCACGCGGGTGCTTCCTGAGTTGGCCTGGAAGCTGCACGTCGCCACGCAGGTGCCTCCCTTGTTGGCGGGTTGACTGCTGTGTTGGAACGGTGGTGGATCCTTGGCAGGTGTGGGCCTGGCTGCGGCCCCGGAGATGTCCACGGCAAGGGTCTTGTCGGGGGTCTCTGTCTTCTAGTTTTCATCTAGTATTGTATGTCCCTGGTCTTCACAAAGATCTGCATCCCACCATGCAGGCGCCTCCCGAGCCTTGGTTCCAATATTGTCGATGGTGTCGGAACACTTAGGCTCAAGGGTGGCGGCTGTGCTGGTGTTGGGCAAGTTGCCCCGGCAAGGCCCTTGCCGGGGCTTCGTAAGCTGCCCCGGCAAGGCTCCTGCCGGGGAGAGCCCACCTTGTCCCTCTGCTCCTCGCTCCTTTGGCTTGGCGCTGCTCTGGTAGTCTTGTGTGTTCCTCTTCTGTCCCGCCAAGCGCGGCCGCTGGCGTGTGGCTGCGACCACCCACGCATAAGTAAAGGGGTACAAAAAGGACCCCTACTTTTGTACACCGTCAGGAGCCCCCGGGCATGGGCCACATATAAGCGCGGAGCATTATTGGGCCAGGCCCAAAACGGTGCGCGGGTATATGTGGCAGAGTTTTACCGCTGTGACTCTCTCGCCAGTTGCGCTTCCCCACGACCCGCATTGAATGCGTGACATGGGGGTCATGCGTGGGGCAGTTGTAGCACGCTTGCGTCACATCGTGGTAAATGGTAAAGAGGCGGCCCGCGCCTTCCCCATAAAAAGAGGGAAACACACGGGCGCGGCTCATTTACTAAGTGGACTCGGGTCGCGGCTTTCAAGGCGCCCACGCCCCATGATCACGGGGTGCAGAATAGTCGTTTCACTTGTCTTCTCGATCCTGGCCTGCTCGCCACATGTCCTCCATGCCCCAAGGATGGTAGGTGGTGGGCGCGGAGGGGACGGGCCATAATGGCGAGGCGGGAAGCCGAGTCGTCGCTGATTGGGGCAGCGGGTCGGTCCCGATT
Source organism: Aegilops tauschii subsp. strangulata (assembly GCF_002575655.3). Taxonomy (NCBI): domain Eukaryota; kingdom Viridiplantae; phylum Streptophyta; class Magnoliopsida; order Poales; family Poaceae; genus Aegilops; species Aegilops tauschii. The sequence continues at coordinate 74,847,680 of NC_053035.3, forward strand.
CCCTATGCCCCTGGCGGCCGGATTGGCTAAGTGGGGCGGCCGAGGCCCGGCCATGCCCCTTTATAAGAAGGGGAGGGCGGATGGCACCCTTCAATCCTTCAACAGCCATCTCCTTCCATCTTGACTCCTTCCTTCCCTCCGCTATGGCGAGAGGGCGCGCCGGCGCTCCGATGGCGGCGACGAGGGTCTCTTCTCGAAAGCGTGCCCCTCCTTCCCAAGAGCTCGTGGCGGCGGAGATGGTCGCGAGAGGAAGAGGGAGGGGGCGAGGCCGAGGCCGCCATGGCGCTCGGGGGAGAGGAGGACGAGGCGGTGCACCGGCCTTGCCTCCGCCAGCGGCTCCTCCCCCAATGGAGGGCCATGTCGGAGACCAACATCGTGAATTTTTCATTAGGCTGCACAAGCCAATGCGTGGTCGCCTTCGTCTCCCCACTCCGTTCGCTCGGGAGATGGAGCTCGACCCGCCACACGCTTTGAGGCTGCATATGATGGGTTGCGGGAATGGCAGCATGTGGGTCGACGTCGACTTCCCCGCCCCCCACGTTATGTATCTCCACCATGGATGGAAAACCTTCGCTCGTGCCCATAGCCTGTCGGAGGGGCTCATCCTCCACTTCAAATTGATGGAGAACGGCCTGCTCTCTGTCAAGGTCTTTGGGCACTTGGGAACTCGCCTAAGGTGTTGCGTGGAGAGCTCCTCCGATGACGAAACCTCCTCCTCAAGCGAGAGTGATGAGGAGGACAGCGACAGCGACGACGAGGGCGTCAAGCAGGAGGATGCTGACTTCGACTGAGCGTGCCGCCCTCCTCCCTCGCCCACGTGCCCTGCCGAGGGTATTCCTCGTCAAGCTCTCCATCGGCACGTTCCCTGCCGCTTCCTTTTTGCCTTCACCTGCCGCACCTGGGAGGAAAGGGGCAAGAACGGAGATCACGGGGCACCCATCTTTCTTTTAAATTGTAGGCACTTGCCAAATCTTAATTTCTAGATAATGTAATCTCTCGAGCCCATGCTTGTGTCCCGTAACCTCTGTTCTTGCATCAGCACGTTAATGAAAAATTCTAGCCTTGCCGGGAACCCGTGCACGCGTACGTTCGTGCAGAGGCGAAATGCCTCCTTAATGTAGATAAACGAGTCCTCCCGGCAAGCTGCCTTGCTGGCGCCCTCTGCGCCTGCCAGAGAATCATATCTGCCGGGTTAGAGACAAAGGGTCCAGCCCCCCGTCCACCTCCTTTTAGCAAGCGCTACTACGACCACTCCGACCGAAACAGCGTTCGGGCCGGAAATGGGAGCATCCGAGTTTTTAAAGGAGAGTGGTGAGGTTTTCTAATGCACAAGTCATAGGTTACGAGTGGGAAGGGATTCCACAACGGCCAATTTGAAGGGGGACTGCTAGTACAAGCTATCCTGACTAAAGGTGGTCTTCGCCTGCCAAAGGCTCTGGTGGTGACGCCGTCTTGGGCTCCACAGTGACCTCCGTCCTGTCGTCCGGCTGGTCTTGGTCTCGTTGCACCGATATGGGAACCTTTGCCTGATGCCTTGGTACTCATCGCCTGTGCTTGCTTCTTTAGCACCAAAGAGGAAATGAGGACACTGTGCGCGCTGGCGCCCGCCTGGCGCCCGCCTGGTCTTGGTCGTCATGGCTGACGTCGTAGGAACCTCGCGAGGTTTGCCTTGCCTTGATCTCTCCGCCCCTCGCGAGCCAGCCTGGTGAGGCCACTCCCGAGGAGGTCTTGTGTCGTCTGCCTTGTGAGGCTTGGCCCCTCGCAAGGGTTGCTACCTCTTGAGCATGGTTTTCCCTTGAAGAGGAAAGGGTGATGCAGCAAAGTAGCGTAAGTATTTCCCTCAGTTTTTGAGAACCAAGGTATCAATCCAGTAGGAGGCCACACGCAAGTCCCTCGTACCTACACAAACAAATAAGAACCTTGCAACCAACGCGATAAAGGGGTTGTCAATCCCTTCACGACCACTTGCAAAACTGAGATCTGATAGAGATGATAAGATAATATTTTTGTTATTTTTATGATAAAGATTAAAAGTAAAGATTGCAAAATAAACGGCGACAGAAATAGCTAGTTGACGGAAGATTAATATGATGGAAAATAGACCCGGGGGCCATAGGTTTCACTAGTGGCTTCTCTCAAGATAGCATAAGTATTATGGTGGGTGAACAAATTACTGTCGAGCAATTGATAGAAAAGTTCATAATTATGAGCATATCTAGGCATGATCATGTATATAGGAATCACGTCTGCAACAAGTAGACCGACTCCTGCCTGCATCTACTACTATTACTCCACACATCGACCGCTATCCAGCATGCATCTAGAGTATTAAGTTCATAAGAACAGAGTAACGCATTAGGCAAGATGACATGATGTAGAGGGATAAACTCAAGCAATATGATATAAACCCCATGTTTTTATCCTCGATCGCAACAATACAATACGTGTCGTTTCCCCTTCTGTCACTGGGATCGAGCAACGCAAGATTAAACCCAAAGCTAAGCACTTCTCCTATTGCAAGAAAGATCAATCTAGTAGGCCAAACCAAACTAATAATTCGAAGAGACTTGCAAAGATAACCAATCATACATAAAATAATTCAGAGAAGATTCAAATATTGTTCATAGATAATCTTGATCATAAACCCACAATTCATCGGATCTTGACAAACACACCGCAAAAAGAGTTGCATCGAATAAATCTCCAAGAAGATCGAGGAGAACTTTGTATTGAGATCCAAAGAGAGAGAGAAGAAGCCATCTAGCTAATAACTATGGACCCGAAGGTCTGTGGTAAACTACTCACACATCATCGGAGAGGCTATGGTGTTGATGTAGAAGCCCTCCGTGATCGATTCCCCCTCCGGCGGAGCGCCGGAAAAGGCCCCAAGATGGGATCTCACGGGTACAAAAGGTTGCGGCTGTGGAAATAGGGTTTCGTGGTGCCCCTGGTTGGTTTCGGGGTACATGGGTATATATAGGAGGAAGAAGTAGGTCGGTGGAGCCACGAGGGGCCCACGAGGGTGGGGCGTGCCCAGGGGGCAGGCGCGGCTCCCTGCCTCGTGGCCTCCTCGTTGATTTCTTGAAGTCCACTCCAAGTCCTTTGGATCACGTTTGTTCCAAAAATCACGCTCCCGAAGGTTTCATTCCATTTGGACTCCATTTGATATTCCTTTTCTGCGAAACACTGAAATAGGTAAAAACCAGCAATTTGCACTGGGCCTTGGGTTAATAGGTTAGTCCCAAAAATAATATAGAAGTGTATAGTAAAGCCCATTAAACATCCAAAACAGAATATATAATAGCATGGAGCAATGAAAAATTATAGATACGTTGGAGGTGTATCAAGCATCCCCAACCTTATTCCTGCTCGTCCTCTCGAGTAGGTAAACGATAAAAACTGAATTTTTGATGTGGAATGCTACCTAGCATATTCTTCAATGTAATTTTCTTTATTGTGACATCAATGTTCAGATCCGAAAGATTCAAGATAAAATTTTAATGTTGACATAAAAATAATAATACTTCAAGCATACTAACCAAGCAATTATGTCTTCTCAAAATAACATAGCCAAAGAAAGCTCATCCCTACAAAATCATATAGTTTGGCCATGCTTCATTTTCGTCACACAAAATGCTCTCATCTTGCACAACCCCAATGACAAGCCAAGCAATTGTTTCATACTTTAGTAATCTCAAACTTTTTTCAACTTTCACGCAATACATGAGCGTGAGCCATGGATATAGTACTATGGGTGGAATAGAATATGATTATGGGGGTTGTGTGGAGAAGACAAAAAAAGGAGAAAGTCTCACATTGACGCGGCTAATCAATGGGATAGGGAGATGCCCATCAATTGATGTCAATGCAAGGAGTAGGGATTGCCATGTAACGGATGCACTAGAGCTATAAATGTATGAAAGCTCAACAAAAGAAACTAAGTGGGTGTGCATCCAACTTGCTTGCTCACGAAGACCTAGGGCATTTGAGGAAGCCCATTGTTGGAATATACAAGCCAAGTTCTATAATGAAAAATTCCCACTAGTATATGAAAGTGACAAAACAAGAGACTCTATCATAAAGATCATGGTGCTACTTTGAAGCACAAGTGCGGAAAAAGGATAGTAGCATTGTCCCTTTTTATTTCTCTTTTTTTGAGCCTTTTTTTATTTGGCCTTTCTCTTTTTTTGGGACAATGCTCTATTAATGATGACCATCACACTTCTATTTATTTACAACTCGATACTAGAACAAAATATGACTCTATATGAATGCCTCCGGCGGTGTACCAGGATGGGCAATGCATCAAGAGTGACATGTATGAAATAATATGCATGGTGGCTTTGCCACAAATACGATGTCAACTACATGATCATGCAAGGCAAATATGAAAATGATGAAGCGTGTCATAATAAATGAACGGTGGAAAGTTGCATGGCGATATATCTCGGAATGGCTATGGAAATGCCATAATAGGTAGGTATGGTGGCTATTTTGAGGAAGATATAAGGAGGTTTATGTGTGATAGAGCGTATCGTATCACGGGGTTTGGATGCACCGGCGAAGTTTGCACCAACTCTCAAGGTGAGAAAGGGCAATGCACGGTACCGAAGAGGCTAGCAATGATGGAAGATTGAGAGTGCGTATAATCCATGGACTCAACATTAGTCATAAAGAACTGACATACTTATTGCAAAAATCTCCAAGTCATCAAAAACCAAGCACTACGCGCATGCTCCTAGGGGGGTAGATTGGTAGGAAAAGACCATCGCTCGTCCCCGACCGCCACTCATAAGGATGACAATCAAAGAACACCTCATGTTCAAATTTGTTACATGACTTTTACCATACGTGCTTGCTACGGGACTTGCAAACTTCAACACAAGTATTTCTCAAATTCACAACTACTCAACTAGCACAACTTTAATATCACTATCCCCATATCTCAAAACAATCATCAAGTATCAAACTTCTCTTAGTATTCAATGCACTTATATGAAAGTTTTTATTATATCCAACTTGGATGCCTCACTACTAGGAAAAGGCTAATTAGTGGTGCACCTATTTTTGCCATTAATGGCGCACTATAGGTGCGCCACTATTATCACGCCATTAGTAACAAATAGTAATGGCGCACCTCTGGTGCGCCATTAGTATCCCAGATAGTAATGGCACACCTATAGTGCGCCATTACTATGCCTATATTTCTTTCAAATTTTGTTTCAAAAAAAAATTCAATTTTTTTCTTAATCTCGGGTCACTATGGCTTAATCTCGGGTCAATATGCTTAATCTCAAGTCAAATCGCACTCCGTGGTCAAACTTCCCGAAAGGTCACCCATCCTCACACTACTCCAGCCCAAGCACGCTTAACTTCGCAGTTCTATCCAACCCCAGCACCAACTCACTTCACACGCACTTGTTGATATATCTATCATATCAATCCTATTAAACCTTGTTGATGTCTAGGACTTTGTTCATGTTCATGAGTGTGATGAAATTTTGAAAAAAGATTTCAAACTTCCCGGTCATATTACATATCATATTCTGAACATTTTTTCCAAAAAATATTAGAAACCAATTTTTTTCTGTTACTAGTGGCGCACCTAGCAAATGGTGCGCCACTACTAAGTTTGAATTTTTTTCCATTCCCCTCCCCCCCTCTAGATCTTAAAATCCCCGTATCTTTCGTTCTGTTAGGTTTTTGGGGATGCTGAAAATCTTGAACAAGGTATCCCCAGTTCAATTCGGATGTAACTTTTCGAGTAGATGATTTTTCATATAAAAACTTTTTAATCCGAGTTCGTATGCAAAAGTTATGCCCATTTTACTAAATTCTAGAGAGATTTTGCAAATAAAGTTGAAATTCATATTTGTAAATTTTCCCAACAACTAGACCACATATCACATGGGAAACTTATTTTCTTTTCTTTTTTTGACATTTCCATCATTTTATTTTCTTTTTTCTAAAACTAAAAAGGTGGTCCACGGGGGGGGGGGGTGCAAAGAAAGTTAGTAATGGCGCACCACCTAACAATGCGCCATTAGTAACCCTTTACTAGTTTTTTTTAAAAAAATTGTTACTAGTGCCGCACCGTGGTTGTGGTGCGCCATTACTGTTGGGGATTGTAGCAGAAATTTAAATTTTTCTACGTATCACCAATGTCCATAGTCAGGAAACCATGACTATATTTTGATCAACGAGCTAGTCAACTAGAGACTCACTAGGGACATGTTGTGGTCTATGTATTCACACATGTATTACGATTTTCGGATAACACAATTATAGCATGAACAATAGACAATTATCATGAACAAGGAAATATAATAATAACCATTTTATTATTGCCTCTAGGGCATATTTCCAACAGTCTCCCACTTGCACTAGAGTCAATAATCTAGTTACATTGTGATAAATCGAACACCCATAGAGTTCTGGTGTTGATCATGTTTTGCTCTAGGGAGAGGTTTAGTCAACGGATCTGCTACATTCAGGTCCGTATGTACTTTACAAATATCTATGTCTCCATTTTGAAAATTTTCACGAATGGAGTTGAAGTGACGCTTGATATGCCTGGTCTTCCTGTGAAACCTGGGCTCCTTGGCAAGGGCAATAGCTCCAGTGTTGTCATAGAAGAGAGTCATCGGGCCCGACGCATTGGGAATAACTCCTAGGTCGGTAATGAACTCCTTCACCCAGATTGCTTCTTGTGCTGCCTCTGAGGCCGCCATGTATTCCGCTTCACATGTAGATCCCGCCACAACGCTTTGCTTGCAACTGCACCAGCTTACTGCCCCACCATTCAAAATATACACGTATCCGGTTTGTGACTTAGAGTCATCCAGATCTGTGTCAAAGCTAGCATCGACGTAACCCTTTACGACGAGCTCTTCGTCACCTCCATAAACGAGAAACATATCCTTAGTCCTCTTCAGGTACTTCAGGATATTCTTGACCGCTGTCCAGTGTTCCATGCCGGGATTACTTTGGTACCTTCCTACCAAACTTACGGCAAGGTTTACATCAGGTCTGGGACACAGCATGGCATACATAATAGACCCTATGGCCGAGGCATAGGGGACGACACTCATCTTTTCTCTATCTTCTGCCGTGGTCGGGCATTGAGCCGTGCTCAATTGCACACCTTGCAATACAGGCAGGAACCCCTTCTTGGACTGATCCATATTGAACTTCTTCAATATCTTGTCAAGGTACGTACTTTGTGAAAGACCAATGAGGCGTCTTGATCTATCTCTATAGATCTTGATGCCTAATATATAAGCAGCTTCTCCAAGGTCCTTCATTGAAAAACACTTGTTCAAGTAGGCCTTTATGCTTCCCAAGAATTCTATATCATTTCCCATCAACAGTATGTCATCCACATATAATATGAGAAATGCTACAGAGCTCCCACTCACTTTCTTGTAAACACAGGCTTCTCCATAAGTCTGTGTAAACCCAAACGCTTTGATCATCTCATCAAATCGAATGTTCCAACTCCGAGATGCTTGCACCAGCCCATAGATGGAGCGTTGGAGCTTGCATACCTTGTTAGTATTCTTAGGATCGACAAAACCTTCCGGCTGCATCATATACACTTCTTCCTTAAGAAAGCCGTTAAGGAATGCCGTTTTGACGTCCATTTGCCATATCTCATAATCATGGTATGCGGCAATTGCTAACATGATTCGGACGGACTTCAGCTTTGCTACGGGTGAGAAAGTCTCATCGTAGTCAACCCCTTGAACTTGTCGATAACCCTTAGCGACAAGTCAAGCTTTATAGATGGTAACATTACCATCCGTGTCCGTCTTCTTCTTAAAGATCCATTTGTTTTCTATCGCTCGCCGATCATCGGGCAAGTCTGTCAAAGTCCACACTTTGTTTTCATACATGGATCCTATCTCGGATTGCATGGCTTCAAGCCATTTGTTGGAATCTGGGCCCGCCATTGCTTCTTCATAGTTCGAAGGTTCACCGTTGTCTAACAACATGATTTCCAGGACAGGGTTGCCATACCACTCTGGTGTGGAACGTGTCCTCGTGGACCTACGAAGTTCAGTAGTAACTTGATCCGAAGTACCTTGATCATCATCATTAACTTCCTCTCTAGTCAGTGCAGGCACCACAGGAACATCTTCCTGAGCTGCGCTACTTTCCGGTTCAAGAGGTAGTACTTCATCAAGTTCCACTTTCCTCCCACTTACTTCTTTCGAGAGAAACTCTTTCTCCAGAAAGGACCCGTTCTTGGCAACAAAGATCTTGCCTTCGGATCTGAGGTAGAAGGTATACCCAATGGTTTTCTTAGGGTATCCTATGAAGACGCATTTTTCCGACTTGGGTTCGAGCTTTTCAGGTTGAAGTTTCTTGACATAAGCATCGCATCCCCAAACTTTTAGAAACGACAGCTTAGGTTTCTTCCCAAACCATAATTCATACAGTGTCGTCTCAACGGATTTCGACGGAGCCCTATTTAAAGTGAATGCGGCAGTCTCTAAAGCATAGCCCCAAAATGAGAGCGGTAGATCGGTAAGAGACATCATAGATCGCACCATATCCAATAGAGTGCGATTCCGACGTTCGGACACACCATTTCGCTGAGGTGTTCCAGGCGGCGTGAGTTGTGAAACTATTCCATATTTCCTTAAGTGTGTGCCAAATTCGTGACTCAAATATTCCCCTCCACGATCTGATCGTAAGAACTTTATTTTCCTGTCACGTTGATTCTCAACCTCACTCTGAAATTCCTTGAACTTTTCAAAGGTCTCAGACTTGTGTTTCATTAGGTAGACATACCCATATCTACTCAAGTCATTAGTGAGAGTGAGAACATAACGATAGCCACCGCGAGCCTCAACACTCATTGGACCGCACACATCAGTATGTATGATTTCCAATAAGTTGGTTGCTCGCTCCATTGTTCCGGAGAACGGAGTCTTGGTCATCTTTCCCATGAGGCATGGTTCGCACGTGTCAAATGATTCGTAATCAAGAGACTCCAAAAGTCCATCTGCATGGAGCTTCTTCATGCGTTTGACACCAATGTGACCAAGACGGCAGTGCCACAAGTATGTGGGACTATCATTATCAACCTTACATCTTTTGGTATTCACACTATGAATATGTGTAACACTACGTTCGAGATTCATTAAGAATAAACCATTAACCAGCGGGGCATGACCATGAAACATATCTCTCATATAAATAGAACAACCATTATTCTCGGATTTAAATGAGTAGCCATCTCGAACTAAACGAGATCCTGATACAATGTTCATGCTCAAAGCTGGCACTAAATAACAATTATTGAGGTTTAAAACTAATCCCGTAGGTAAATGTAGAGGTAGCGTGCCGACGGCAATCACATCGACCTTGGAACCATTCCCGATGCGCATCGTCACCTCGTCCTTTGCCAGTCTCCGTTTATTCCGCAGCTCCAGCTTTGAGTTACAAATATGAGCAACCGCACCGGTATCAAATACCCAGGAGCTACTACGAGTGCTGGTAAGGTACACATCAATAACATGTATATCACATATACCTTTGGTGTTGCCGGCCTTCTTGTCCGCTAAGTACTTGGGGCAGTTCCGCTTCCAGTGACCACTTCCCTTGCAATAAAAGCACAGTCTCAGGCTTGGGTCCATTCTTTGGCTTCTTCCCGGCAACTGGCTTACCGGGCGCGGCAACTCCCTTGCCGTCCTTCTTGAAGTTCTTCTTACCCTTGCCTTTCTTGAACTTAGTGGTTTTATTCACCATCAACACTTGATGTTCCTTTTTGATCTCCACCTCCGTTGATTTCAGCATTGAATATACCTCAGGAAAGGCCTTTTCCATCCCCTGCATATAGAAGTTCATCACAAAGCTCTTGTAGCTCGGTGGAAGCGACTGAAGGATTCTGTCAATGACCGCGTCATCCGGGAGATTAACTCCCAGCTGAGTCAAGCGGTTGTGTAACCCAGACATTTTGAGTATGTGCTCACTGACAGAACTATTTTCCTCCATCTTACAACTGAAGAACTTGTCGGAGACTTCATATCTCTCGACCCAGGCATGAGCTTGGAAAACCATTTCAGCTCTTCGAACATCTCATATGCTCCGTGTTGCTCAAAACGATTTGGAGCCCCGGTTCTAAGCTGTAAAGCATGCCGCACTGAACGAGGGAGTAATCAGCAGCATGCTGCTGCCAAGCGTTCATAACATCTTGGTTCTCTGGGATGGGTGCGTCACCTAGCGGTGCTTCTAGGACATAATCTTTCTTGGCAGCTATGAGGATGATCCTTAGGTTCCGGACCCAGACTGTATAGTTGCTGCCATCATCTTTCATCTTGGTTTTCTCTAGGAACGCGTTGAAGTTGAGGGTAACATTAGCGTGGGCCATTTGATCTACAAGACATATTGTAAAGATTTTAGACTAAGTTCATGATAATTAAGTTCATCTTATCAAATTATTCAATGAACTCCCACTCAGATAGACATCCCTCTAGTCATCTAAGTGAAACATGATCCGAGTCAACTAGGCCGTGTCCGATCATCACGTGAGACGGACTAGTCAACATCGGTGAACATCTTCATGTTGATCGTATCTTCTATACAACTCATGCTCGACCTTTCGGTCTTCCATGTTCCGAGGCCATGTCTGTACATGCTAGGCTCAGCAAGTCAACCTAAGTGTATTGCGTGTGTAAATCTGGCTTACACCCGTTGTATTCGAACGTTAGAATCTATCACACCCGATCATCACGTGGTGCTTCGAAACAACGAACCTTCGCAACGGTGCACAGTTAGGGGGAACACTTTCTTGAAATTATTGCGAGGGATCATCTTATTTAAGCTACCGTCGTTCTAAGCAAATAAGATGTAAAACATGATAAACATCACATGCAATCAAATAGTGACATGATATGGCCAGTATCATATTGCTCCTTTGATCTCCATCTTCGGGGCGCCATGATCATCTTCGTCACCGGCATGACACCATGATCTCCATCATCGTGTCTTCATGAAGTTGTCACGCCAACGATTACTTCTACTTCTATGGCTAACGTGTTTAGCAATAAAGTAAAGTAATTACATGGCATTATTCAATGACACGCAGGTCATACAAAAAATAAAGACAACTCCTTGTAATTTACATGGGGATCGTAGCAGAAATTTAAAATTTTCTACGTATCACCAAGATCAATCTATGGAGTCATCTAGCAACGAGAGAGAGGGGAGTGCATCTACATACCCTTGTAGATCGCGCGCGGAAGCGTTCAAGAGAACGGGGTTGATGGAGTCGTACTCGTCGTGATCCAAATCACCGATGATCCTAGCGCCGAACGGACGGCACCTCCGTGTTCAACACACGTACGGAGCGGGGACGTCTCCTCCATCTTGATCCAGCAAGAGGGAAGGAGAAGTTGATGGAGATCTAGTAGCACGATGGCGTGGTGGTGGAAGTAGCGGGATCCCGGCAGGGCTTCGCCAAGCGCAAGCGGGGAGGAAGAGGTGTCACGGGAGGGAGGGAGGCGGCAGGGCTTGGGGTGCTGCTCCCATGCGCCTCCCCACTATATATAGGGGTGGAGGGGGCTGGTTTCTTGCTCTCCAAGTCCATTGGGGCGTTGGCAAAGGTGCGGGAAAGAAACCCCATCATTTCCCTTCCCCACCGATTGTTATCCCCCCTTTTTAGGGATCTTGATCTTATCCCTTCGGGATATGATCTTATTCCTTCTAAGGTGGGATCTTGGTGCGCCTTGACCAGGGGTGTGGGGCCTTGCCCCCACTACCCACGTTCATGTGAGTCCCCCCATGCAGGTGGGCCCCACTTGGGAACCTTCTAGAACCTTCCCGGTACAATACCGAAAAATCCCGAACATTTTCCGGTGGCCAAAATAGGACTTCCCATATATAAATCTTTACCTCCGGACCATTCCGGAACTCCTCGTGACATCCGGGATCTCATCCGGGACTCCGAACAACTTTCGGTTAACCGCATACTAATATCTCTACAACTCTAGCGTCACCGAACCTTAAGTGTGTAGACCCTACGGGTTCGGGAGACATGCAGACATGACCGAGACGACTCGCCGGTCAATAACCAACAGCGGGATCTGGATACCCATGTTGGCTCCCACATGTTCCACGATGATCTCATCGGATGAACCACGATGTCGAGGATTCAATCAATCCCGTATACAATTCCCTTTGTCAATCAGTACGTTACTTGCCCGAGATTCGATCGTCGGTATCCCAATACCTTGTTCAATCTCGTTACCGGCAAGTCACTTTACTCGTACCGTAATGCATGATCCCGTGACCAAACACTTGGTTACATTGAGCTCATTATGATGATGCATTACCGAGTGGGCCTAGAGATACCTCTCCGTCATACGGAGTGACAAATCCCAGTCTCGATTCGTGCCAACCCAACAGACACTTTCGGAGATACCCGTAGTGCACCTTTATAGCCACCCAGTTACGTTGTGACGTTTGGCACACCCAAAGCACTCCTATGGTATCCGGGAGTTGCACAATCTCATGGTCTAAGGAAATGATACTTGACATTTGGAAAAGCTCTAGCAAACGAACTACACGATCTTGTGCTATGCTTAGGATTGGGTCTTGTCCATCACATCATTCTCCTAATGATGTGATCCCGTTATCAATGACATCCAATGTCCATAGTCAGGAAACCATGACTATATTTTGATCAACGAGCTAGTCAACTAGAGACTCACTAGGGACATGTTGTGGTCTATGTATTCACACATGTATTACGATTTTCGGATAACACAATTATAGCATGAACAATAGACAATTATCATGAACAAGGAAATATAATAATAACCATTTTATTATTGCCTCTAGGGCATATTTCCAACAGTCTCCCACTTGCACTAGAGTCAATAATCTAGTTACATTGTGATAAATCGAACACCCATAGAGTTCTGGTGTTGATCATGTTTTGCTCTAGGGAGAGGTTTAGTCAACGGATCTGCTACATTCAGGTCCGTATGTACTTTACAAATATCTATGTCTCCATTTTGAAAATTTTCACGAATGGATTTGAAGTGACGCTTGATATGCCTGGTCTTCCTGTGAAACCTGGGCTCCTTGGCAAGGGCAATAGCTCCAGTGTTGTCATAGAAGAGAGTCATCGGGCCCGACGCATTGGGAATAACTCCTAGGTCGGTAATGAACTCCTTCACCCAGATTGCTTCTTGTGCTGCCTCTGAGGCCGCCATGTATTCCGCTTCACATGTAGATCCCGCCACAACGCTTTGCTTGCAACTGCACCAGCTTACTGCCCCACCATTCAAAATATACACGTATCCGGTTTGTGACTTAGAGTCATCCAGATCTGTGTCGAAGCTAGCATCGACGTAACCCTTTACGACGAGCTCTTCGTCACCTCCATAAACGAGAAACATATCCTTAGTCCTCTTCAGGTACTTCAGGATATTCTTGACCGCTGTCCAGTGTTCCATGCCGGGATTACTTTGGTACCTTCCTACCAAACTTACGGCAAGGTTTACATCAGGTCTGGGACACAGCATGGCATACATAATAGACCCTATGGCCGAGGCATAGGGGACGACACTCATCTTTTCTCTATCTTCTGCCGTGGTCGGGCATTGAGCCGTGCTCAATTGCACACCTTGCAATACAGGCAGGAACCCCTTCTTGGACTGATCCATATTGAACTTCTTCAATATCTTGTCAAGGTACGTACTTTGTGAAAGACCAATGAGGCGTCTTGATCTATCTCTATAGATCTTGATGCCTAATATATAAGCAGCTTCTCCAAGGTCCTTCATTGAAAAACACTTGTTCAAGTAGGCCTTTATGCTTCCCAAGAATTCTATATCATTTCCCATCAACAGTATGTCATCCACATATAATATGAGAAATGCTACAGAGCTCCCACTCACTTTCTTGTAAACACAGGCTTCTCCATAAGTCTGTGTAAACCCAAACGCTTTGATCATCTCATCAAATCGAATGTTCCAACTCCGAGATGCTTGCACCAGCCCATAGATGGAGCGTTGGAGCTTGCATACCTTGTTAGTATTCTTAGGATCGACAAAACCTTCCGGCTGCATCATATACACTTCTTCCTTAAGAAAGCCGTTAAGGAATGCCGTTTTGACGTCCATTTGCCATATCTCATAATCATGGTATGCGGCAATTGCTAACATGATTCGGACGGACTTCAGCTTTGCTACGGGTGAGAAAGTCTCATCGTAGTCAACCCCTTGAACTTGTCGATAACCCTTAGCGACAAGTCAAGCTTTATAGATGGTAACATTACCATCCGTGTCCGTCTTCTTCTTAAAGATCCATTTGTTTTCTATCGCTCGCCGATCATCGGGCAAGTCTGTCAAAGTCCACACTTTGTTTTCATACATGGATCCTATCTCGGATTGCATGGCTTCAAGCCATTTGTTGGAATCTGGGCCCGCCATTGCTTCTTCATAGTTCGAAGGTTCACCGTTGTCTAACAACATGATTTCCAGGACAGGGTTGCCATACCACTCTGGTGTGGAACGTGTCCTCGTGGACCTACGAAGTTCAGTAGTAACTTGATCCGAAGTACCTTGATCATCATCATTAACTTCCTCTCTAGTCAGTGCAGGCACCACAGGAACATCTTCCTGAGCTGCGCTACTTTCCGGTTCAAGAGGTAGTACTTCATCAAGTTCCACTTTCCTCCCACTTACTTCTTTCGAGAGAAACTCTTTCTCCAGAAAGGACCCGTTCTTGGCAACAAAGATCTTGCCTTCGGATCTGAGGTAGAAGGTATACCCAATGGTTTTCTTAGGGTATCCTATGAAGACGCATTTTTCCGACTTGGGTTCGAGCTTTTCAGGTTGAAGTTTCTTGACATAAGCATCGCATCCCCAAACTTTTAGAAACGACAGCTTAGGTTTCTTCCCAAACCATAATTCATACAGTGTCGTCTCAACGGATTTCGACGGAGCCCTATTTAAAGTGAATGCGGCAGTCTCTAAAGCATAGCCCCAAAATGAGAGCGGTAGATCGGTAAGAGACATCATAGATCGCACCATATCCAATAGAGTGCGATTCCGACGTTCGGACACACCATTTCGCTGAGGTGTTCCAGGCGGCGTGAGTTGTGAAACTATTCCATATTTCCTTAAGTGTGTGCCAAATTCGTGACTCAAATATTCCCCTCCACGATCTGATCATAAGAACTTTATTTTCCTGTCACGTTGATTCTCAACCTCACTCTGAAATTCCTTGAACTTTTCAAAGGTCTCAGACTTGTGTTTCATTAGGTAGACATACCCATATCTACTCAAGTCATTAGTGAGAGTGAGAACATAACGATAGCCACCGCGAGCCTCAACACTCATTGGACCGCACACATCAGTATGTATGATTTCCAATAAGTTGGTTGCTCGCTCCATTGTTCCGGAGAACGGAGTCTTGGTCATCTTTCCCATGAGGCATGGTTCGCACGTGTCAAATGATTCGTAATCAAGAGACTCCAAAAGTCCATCTGCATGGAGCTTCTTCATGCGTTTGACACCAATGTGACCAAGACGGCAGTGCCACAAGTATGTGGGACTATCATTATCAACCTTACATCTTTTGGTATTCACACTATGAATATGTGTAACACTACGTTCGAGATTCATTAAGAATAAACCATTAACCAGCGGGGCATGACCATGAAACATATCTCTCATATAAATAGAACAACCATTATTCTCGGATTTAAATGAGTAGCCGTCTCGAACTAAACGAGATCCTGATACAATGTTCATGCTCAAAGCTGGCACTAAATAACAATTATTGAGGTTTAAAACTAATCCCGTAGGTAAATGTAGAGGTAGCGTGCCGACGGCAATCACATCGACCTTGGAACCATTCCCGATGCGCATCGTCACCTCGTCCTTTGCCAGTCTCCGTTTATTCCGCAGCTCCAGCTTTGAGTTACAAATATGAGCAACCGCACCGGTATCAAATACCCAGGAGCTACTACGAGTGCTGGTAAGGTACACATCAATAACATGTATATCACATATACCTTTGGTGTTGCCGGCCTTCTTGTCCGCTAAGTACTTGGGGCAGTTCCGCTTCCAGTGACCACTTCCCTTGCAATAAAAGCACAGTCTCAGGCTTGGGTCCATTCTTTGGCTTCTTCCCGGCAACTGGCTTACCGGGCGCGGCAACTCCCTTGCCGTCCTTCTTGAAGTTCTTCTTACCCTTGCCTTTCTTGAACTTAGTGGTTTTATTCACCATCAACACTTGATGTTCCTTTTTGATCTCCACCTCCGCTGATTTCAGCATTGAATATACCTCAGGAAAGGCCTTTTCCATCCCCTGCATATAGAAGTTCATCACAAAGCTCTTGTAGCTCGGTGGAAGCGACTGAAGGATTCTGTCAATGACCGCGTCATCCGGGAGATTAACTCCCAGCTGAGTCAAGCGGTTGTGTAACCCAGACATTTTGAGTATGTGCTCACTGACAGAACTATTTTCCTCCATCTTACAACTGAAGAACTTGTCGGAGACTTCATATCTCTCGACCCAGGCATGAGCTTGGAAAACCATTTCAGCTCTTCGAACATCTCATATGCTCCGTGTTGCTCAAAACGATTTGGAGCCCCGGTTCTAAGCTGTAAAGCATGCCGCACTGAACGAGGGAGTAATCAGCAGCATGCTGCTGCCAAGCGTTCATAACATCTTGGTTCTCTGGGATGGGTGCGTCACCTAGCGGTGCTTCTAGGACATAATCTTTCTTGGCAGCTATGAGGATGATCCTTAGGTTCCGGACCCAGACTGTATAGTTGCTGCCATCATCTTTCATCTTGGTTTTCTCTAGGAACGCGTTGAAGTTGAGGGTAACATTAGCGTGGGCCATTTGATCTACAAGACATATTGTAAAGATTTTAGACTAAGTTCATGATAATTAAGTTCATCTTATCAAATTATTCAATGAACTCCCACTCAGATAGACATCCCTCTAGTCATCTAAGTGAAACATGATCCGAGTCAACTAGGCCGTGTCCGATCATCACGTGAGACGGACTAGTCAACATCGGTGAACATCTTCATGTTGATCGTATCTTCTATACAACTCATGCTCGACCTTTCGGTCTTCCATGTTCCGAGGCCATGTCTGTACATGCTAGGCTCAGCAAGTCAACCTAAGTGTATTGCGTGTGTAAATCTGGCTTACACCCGTTGTATTCGAACGTTAGAATCTATCACACCCGATCATCACGTGGTGCTTCGAAACAACGAACCTTCGCAACGGTGCACAGTTAGGGGGAACACTTTCTTGAAATTATTGCGAGGGATCATCTTATTTAAGCTACCGTCGTTCTAAGCAAATAAGATGTAAAACATGATAAACATCACATGCAATCAAATAGTGACATGATATGGCCAGTATCATATTGCTCCTTTGATCTCCATCTTCGGGGCGCCATGATCATCTTCGTCACCGGCATGACACCATGATCTCCATCATCGTGTCTTCATGAAGTTGTCACGCCAACGATTACTTCTACTTCTATGGCTAACGTGTTTAGCAATAAAGTAAAGTAATTACATGGCATTATTCAATGACACGCAGGTCATACAAAAAATAAAGACAACTCCTTGTAATTTACATGGGGATCGTAGCAGAAATTTAAAATTTTCTACGTATCACCAAGATCAATCTATGGAGTCATCTAGCAACGAGAGAGAGGGGAGTGCATCTACATACCCTTGTAGATCGCGCGCGGAAGCGTTCAAGAGAACGGGGTTGATGGAGTCGTACTCGTCGTGATCCAAATCACCGATGATCCTAGCGCCGAACGGACGGCACCTCCGTGTTCAACACACGTACGGAGCGGGGACGTCTCCTCCATCTTGATCCAGCAAGAGGGAAGGAGAAGTTGATGGAGATCTAGTAGCACGATGGCGTGGTGGTGGAAGTAGCGGGATCCCGGCAGGGCTTCGCCAAGCGCAAGCGGGGAGGAAGAGGTGTCACGGGAGGGAGGGAGGCGGCAGGGCTTGGGGTGCTGCTCCCATGCGCCTCCCCACTATATATAGGGGTGGAGGGGGCTGGTTTCTTGCTCTCCAAGTCCATTGGGGCGTTGGCAAAGGTGCGGGAAAGAAACCCCATCATTTCCCTTCCCCACCGATTGTTATCCCCCCTTTTTAGGGATCTTGATCTTATCCCTTCGGGATATGATCTTATTCCTTCTAAGGTGGGATCTTGGTGCGCCTTGACCAGGGGTGTGGGGCCTTGCCCCCACTACCCACGTTCATGTGAGTCCCCCCATGCAGGTGGGCCCCACTTCGGAACCTTCTAGAACCTTCCCGGTACAATACCGAAAAATCCCGAACATTTTCCGGTGGCCAAAATAGGACTTCCCATATATAAATCTTTACCTCCGGACCATTCCGGAACTCCTCGTGACATCCGGGATCTCATCCGGGACTCCGAACAACTTTCGGTTAACCGCATACTAATATCTCTACAACTCTAGCGTCACCGAACCTTAAGTGTGTAGACCCTACGGGTTCGGGAGACATGCAGACATGACCGAGACGACTCGCCGGTCAATAACCAACAGCGGGATCTGGATACCCATGTTGGCTCCCACATGTTCCACGATGATCTCATCGGATGAACCACGATGTCGAGGATTCAATCAATCCCGTATACAATTCCCTTTGTCAATCGGTACGTTACTTGCCCGAGATTCGATCGTCGGTATCCCAATACCTTGTTCAATCTCGTTACCGGCAAGTCACTTTACTCGTACCGTAATGCATGATCCCGTGACCAAACACTTGGTTACATTGAGCTCATTATGATGATGCATTACCGAGTGGGCCTAGAGATACCTCTCCGTCATACGGAGTGACAAATCCCAGTCTCGATTCGTGCCAACCCAACAGACACTTTCGGAGATACCCGTAGTGCACCTTTATAGCCACCCAGTTACGTTGTGACGTTTGGCACACCCAAAGCACTCCTATGGTATCCGGGAGTTGCACAATCTCATGGTCTAAGGAAATGATACTTGACATTTGGAAAAGCTCTAGCAAACGAACTACACGATCTTGTGCTATGCTTAGGATTGGGTCTTGTCCATCACATCATTCTCCTAATGATGTGATCCCGTTATCAATGACATCCAATGTCCATAGTCAGGAAACCATGACTATATTTTGATCAACGAGCTAGTCAACTAGAGACTCACTAGGGACATGTTGTGGTCTATGTATTCACACATGTATTACGATTTTCGGATAACACAATTATAGCATGAACAATAGACAATTATCATGAACAAGGAAATATAATAATAACCATTTTATTATTGCCTCTAGGGCATATTTCCAACAGTCTCCCACTTGCACTAGAGTCAATAATCTAGTTACATTGTGATAAATCGAACACCCATAGAGTTCTGGTGTTGATCATGTTTTGCTCTAGGGAGAGGTTTAGTCAACGGATCTGCTACATTCAGGTCCGTATGTACTTTACAAATATCTATGTCTCCATTTTGAAAATTTTCACGAATGGAGTTGAAGTGACGCTTGATATGCCTGGTCTTCCTGTGAAACCTGGGCTCCTTGGCAAGGGCAATAGCTCCAGTGTTGTCATAGAAGAGAGTCATCGGGCCCGACGCATTGGGAATAACTCCTAGGTCGGTAATGAACTCCTTCACCCAGATTGCTTCTTGTGCTGCCTCTGAGGCCGCCATGTATTCCGCTTCACATGTAGATCCCGCCACAACGCTTTGCTTGCAACTGCACCAGCTTACTGCCCCACCATTCAAAATATACACGTATCCGGTTTGTGACTTAGAGTCATCCAGATCTGTGTCGAAGCTAGCATCGACGTAACCCTTTACGACGAGCTCTTCGTCACCTCCATAAACGAGAAACATATCCTTAGTCCTCTTCAGGTACTTCAGGATATTCTTGACCGCTGTCCAGTGTTCCATGCCGGGATTACTTTGGTACCTTCCTACCAAACTTACGGCAAGGTTTACATCAGGTCTGGGACACAGCATGGCATACATAATAGACCCTATGGCCGAGGCATAGGGGACGACACTCATCTTTTCTCTATCTTCTGCCGTGGTCGGGCATTGAGCCGTGCTCAATTGCACACCTTGCAATACAGGCAGGAACCCCTTCTTGGACTGATCCATATTGAACTTCTTCAATATCTTGTCAAGGTACGTACTTTGTGAAAGACCAATGAGGCGTCTTGATCTATCTCTATAGATCTTGATGCCTAATATATAAGCAGCTTCTCCAAGGTCCTTCATTGAAAAACACTTGTTCAAGTAGGCCTTTATGCTTCCCAAGAATTCTATATCATTTCCCATCAACAGTATGTCATCCACATATAATATGAGAAATGCTACAGAGCTCCCACTCACTTTCTTGTAAACACAGGCTTCTCCATAAGTCTGTGTAAACCCAAACGCTTTGATCATCTCATCAAATCGAATGTTCCAACTCCGAGATGCTTGCACCAGCCCATAGATGGAGCGTTGGAGCTTGCATACCTTGTTAGTATTCTTAGGATCGACAAAACCTTCCGGCTGCATCATATACACTTCTTCCTTAAGAAAGCCGTTAAGGAATGCCGTTTTGACGTCCATTTGCCATATCTCATAATCATGGTATGCGGCAATTGCTAACATGATTCGGACGGACTTCAGCTTTGCTACGGGTGAGAAAGTCTCATCGTAGTCAACCCCTTGAACTTGTCGATAACCCTTAGCGACAAGTCAAGCTTTATAGATGGTAACATTACCATCCGTGTCCGTCTTCTTCTTAAAGATCCATTTGTTTTCTATCGCTCGCCGATCATCGGGCAAGTCTGTCAAAGTCCACACTTTGTTTTCATACATGGATCCTATCTCGGATTGCATGGCTTCAAGCCATTTGTTGGAATCTGGGCCCGCCATTGCTTCTTCATAGTTCGAAGGTTCACCGTTGTCTAACAACATGATTTCCAGGACAGGGTTGCCATACCACTCTGGTGTGGAACGTGTCCTCGTGGACCTACGAAGTTCAGTAGTAACTTGATCCGAAGTACCTTGATCATCATCATTAACTTCCTCTCTAGTCAGTGCAGGCACCACAGGAACATCTTCCTGAGCTGCGCTACTTTCCGGTTCAAGAGGTAGTACTTCATCAAGTTCCACTTTCCTCCCACTTACTTCTTTCGAGAGAAACTCTTTCTCCAGAAAGGACCCGTTCTTGGCAACAAAGATCTTGCCTTCGGATCTGAGGTAGAAGGTATACCCAATGGTTTTCTTAGGGTATCCTATGAAGACGCATTTTTCCGACTTGGGTTCGAGCTTTTCAGGTTGAAGTTTCTTGACATAAGCATCGCATCCCCAAACTTTTAGAAACGACAGCTTAGGTTTCTTCCCAAACCATAATTCATACAGTGTCGTCTCAACGGATTTCGACGGAGCCCTATTTAAAGTGAATGCGGCAGTCTCTAAAGCATAGCCCCAAAATGAGAGCGGTAGATCGGTAAGAGACATCATAGATCGCACCATATCCAATAGAGTGCGATTCCGACGTTCGGACACACCATTTCGCTGAGGTGTTCCAGGCGGCGTGAGTTGTGAAACTATTCCATATTTCCTTAAGTGTGTGCCAAATTCGTGACTCAAATATTCCCCTCCACGATCTGATCGTAAGAACTTTATTTTCCTGTCACGTTGATTCTCAACCTCACTCTGAAATTCCTTGAACTTTTCAAAGGTCTCAGACTTGTGTTTCATTAGGTAGACATACCCATATCTACTCAAGTCATTAGTGAGAGTGAGAACATAACGATAGCCACCGCGAGCCTCAACACTCATTGGACCGCACACATCAGTATGTATGATTTCCAATAAGTTGGTTGCTCGCTCCATTGTTCCGGAGAACGGAGTCTTGGTCATCTTTCCCATGAGGCATGGTTCGCACGTGTCAAATGATTCGTAATCAAGAGACTCCAAAAGTCCATCTGCATGGAGCTTCTTCATGCGTTTGACACCAATGTGACCAAGACGGCAGTGCCACAAGTATGTGGGACTATCATTATCAACCTTACATCTTTTGGTATTCACACTATGAATATGTGTAACACTACGTTCGAGATTCATTAAGAATAAACCATTAACCAGCGGGGCATGACCATGAAACATATCTCTCATATAAATAGAACAACCATTATTCTCGGATTTAAATGAGTAGCCGTCTCGAACTAAACGAGATCCTGATACAATGTTCATGCTCAAAGCTGGCACTAAATAACAATTATTGAGGTTTAAAACTAATCCCGTAGGTAAATGTAGAGGTAGCGTGCCGACGGCAATCACATCGACCTTGGAACCATTCCCGATGCGCATCGTCACCTCGTCCTTGCCAGTCTCCGTTTATTCCGCAGCTCCAGCTTTGAGTTACAAATATGAGCAACCGCACCGGTATCAAATACCCAGGAGCTACTACGAGTGCTGGTAAGGTACACATCAATAACATGTATATCACATATACCTTTGGTGTTGCCGGCCTTCTTGTCCGCTAAGTACTTGGGGCAGTTCCGCTTCCAGTGACCACTTCCCTTGCAATAAAAGCACAGTCTCAGGCTTGGGTCCATTCTTTGGCTTCTTCCTGGCAACTGGCTTACCGGGCGCGGCAACTCCCTTGCCGTCCTTCTTGAAGTTCTTCTTACCCTTGCCTTTCTTGAACTTAGTGGTTTTATTCACCATCAACACTTGATGTTCCTTTTTGATCTCCACCTCCGCTGATTTCAGCATTGAATATACCTCAGGAAAGGCCTTTTCCATCCCCTGCATATAGAAGTTCATCACAAAGCTCTTGTAGCTCGGTGGAAGCGACTGAAGGATTCTGTCAATGACCGCGTCATCCGGGAGATTAACTCCCAGCTGAGTCAAGCGGTTGTGTAACCCAGACATTTTGAGTATGTGCTCACTGACAGAACTATTTTCCTCCATCTTACAACTGAAGAACTTGTCGGAGACTTCATATCTCTCGACCCGGGCATGAGCTTGGAAAACCATTTCAGCTCTTCGAACATCTCATATGCTCCGTGTTGCTCAAAACGCTTTGGAGCCCCGGTTCTAAGCTGTAAAGCATGCCGCACTGAACGAGGGAGTAATCAGCAGCATGCTGCTGCCAAGCGTTCATAACATCTTGGTTCTCTGGGATGGGTGCGTCACCTAGCGGTGCTTCTAGGACATAATCTTTCTTGGCAGCTATGAGGATGATCCTCAGGTTCCGGACCCAGACCGTATAGTTGCTGCCATCATCTTTCAGCTTGGTTTTCTCTAGGAACGCATTGAAGTTGAGGGCAACATTAGCGTGGGCCATTTGATCTACAAGACATATTGTAAAGATTTTAGACTAAGTTCATGATAATTAAGTTCATCTTATCAAATTATTCAATGAACTCCCACTCAGATAGACATCCCTCTAGTCATCTAAGTGAAACATGATCCGAGTCAACTAGGCCGTGTTCGATCATCACGTGAGACGGACTAGTCAACATCGGTGAACATCTTCATGTTGATCGTATCTTCTATACAACTCATGCTCGACCTTTCGGTCTTCCATGTCCGAGGCCATGTCTGTACATGCTAGGCTCATCAAGTCAACCTAAGTGTATTGCGTGTGTAAATCTGGCTTACACCCGTTGTATTCGAACGTTAGAATCTATCACACCCGATCATCACGTGGTGCTTCGAAACAACGAACCTTCGCAACGGTGCACAGTTAGGGGGAACACTTTCTTGAAATTATTGCGAGGGATCATCTTATTTAAGCTACCGTCGTTCTAAGCAAATAAGATGTAAAACATGATAAACATCACATGCAATCAAATAGTGACATGATATGGCCAGTATCATATTGCTCCTTTGATCTCCATCTTCGGGGCGCCATGATCATCTTCGTCACCGGCATGACACCATGATCTCCATCATCGTGTCTTCATGAAGTTGTCACGCCAACGATTACTTCTACTTCTATGGCTAACGTGTTTAGCAATAAAGTAAAGTAATTACATGGCATTATTCAATGACACGCAGGTCATACAAAAAATAAAGACAACTCCTTGTAATTTACATGGGGATCGTAGCAGAAATTTAAAATTTTCTACGTATCACCAAGATCAATCTATGGAGTCATCTAGCAACGAGAGAGAGGGGAGTGCATCTACATACCCTTGTAGATCGCGCGCGGAAGCGTTCAAGAGAACGGGGTTGATGGAGTCGTACTCGTCGTGATCCAAATCACCGATGATCCTAGCGCCGAACGGACGGCACCTCCGTGTTCAACACACGTACGGAGCGGGGACGTCTCCTCCATCTTGATCCAGCAAGAGGAAAGGAGAAGTTGATGGAGATCTAGCAGCACGACGGCGTGGTGGTGGAAGTAGCGGGATCCCGGCAGGGCTTCGCCAAGCGCAAGCGGGGAGGAAGAGGTGTCACGGGAGGGAGGGAGGCGGCAGGGCTTGGGGTGCTTCTCCTATGCGCCTCCCCACTATATATAGGGGTGGAGTTGGCTGGTTTCTTGCCCTCCAAGTCCATTGGGGCGTTGGCAAAGGTGGGGGAAAGAAATCCCATCATTTCCCTTCCCCATCGATTGTTATCCCCCCTTTTTAGGGATCTTGATCTTATCCCTTCGGGATATGATCTTATTCCTTCTAAGGTGGGATCTTGGTGTGCCTTGACCAGGGGTGTGGGGCCTTGCCCCCACTACCCACGTTCATGTGGGTCCCCCCATGCAGGTGGGCCCCACTTGGGAACCTTCTAGAACCTTCCCGGTACAATACCGAAAAATCCCGAACATTTTCCGGTGGCCAAAATAGGACTTCCCATATATAAATCTTTACCTCCTGACCATTCCAGAACTCCTCGTGACGTCCGGGATCTCATCTGGGACTCCGAACAACTTTCGGTTAACCGCATACTAATATCTCTACAACTCTAGCATCACGGAACCTTAATTGTGTAGACCCTACGGGTTCGGGAGACATGCAGACATGACCGAGACGACTCTCCGATCAATAACCAACAGCGGGATCTGGATACCCATGTTGGCTCCCACATGTTCCACGATGATCTCATCAGATGAACCACGATGTCGAGGATTCAATCAATCCCGTATACAATTCCCTTTGTCAATCGGTACGTTACTTGCCCGAGATTCGATCGTCGGTATCCCAATACCTTGTTCAATCTCGTTACCGGCAACTCACTTTACTCGTACCGTAATGCATGATCCCGTGACCAAACACTTGGTTACATTGAGATCATTATGATGATGCATTACCGAGTGGGCCCAGAGATACCTCTCCGTCATACGGAGTGACAAATCCCAGTCTCGATTCGTGCCAACCCAACAGACACTTTCGGAGATACCCGTAGTGCACCTTTATAGCCACCCAGTTACGTTGTGACGTTTGGCACACCCAAAGCACTCCTATGGTATCCGGGAGTTGCACAATCTCATGGTCTAAGGAAATGATACTTGACATTTGGAAAAGCTCTAGCAAACGAACTACACGATCTTGTGCTATGCTTAGGATTGGGTCTTGTCCATCACATCATTCTCCTAATGATGTGATCCCGTTATCAATGACATCCAATGTCCATAGTTAGGAAACCATGACTATATGTTGATCAACGAGCTAGTCAACTAGAGACTCACTAGGGACATGTTGTGGTTTATGTATTCACACATGTATTAAGATTTCCGGATAACACAATTATAGCATGAACAATAGACAATTATCATGAACAAGGAAATATAATAATAACCATTTTATTATTGCCTCTAGGGCATATTTCCAACAATTACTAGTTTGAACTAGTAATGGCGCACTATACACTGGTGCTCCATTACTATTTTTTTAAGTAAAAAACAAAATTTGTTAGTAGTGGCGCACAGAGTGTGTGGTGCGCCATTACTAGTTAAATCTAGTAATGGCGCACTATGCCTTGGTGCGCCATTACTAGTTTTGGGAAAAAAATTGTTAGTAGTGGCGCACCATGGGTGTGGTGCGCCATTAGTGATATGGACATTAATGGCGTACCTACACATGGTGCGCTACTGCTATATAGCAGTGGCGCACCACATATGTGGTGCGCCATTAATGTCCGTATTAGCTATAGCCCTTTTCCTAGTAGTGCCTATCATATTAGGACTAATTTTATAGCCAAGGCAAATTACAATGCTGTTCTAAAGGACTCTCAAAATAATATAAGTGAAGCATGAGAGATCAATAATTTCTATAAAATAAAACCACCACCGTGCTCTAAAAGATATAAGTGAAGTACTAGAGCAAAATTGTTTAGCTCAAAAGATATAAGTGAAGCACATAGAGTATTCTAATAAATTCCGATTAATGTGTGTCTCTCCAAAAAGGTGTGTACAGCAAGGATGATTGTGGTGAACTAAAAAGCAAAACTCAAATCATACAAGATGCTCCAAGAAAAACACATATCCTGTGGTGAATAAAAATATAGCTCCAAGTAAAGTTACCGATGGACGAAGACAAAAGAGGGGATGCCTTCCAGGGAATCCCCAAGCTTAGGATTTTTGGTTGCCCTTGGATTTTACCTTGGAGTTCCTTGGGCATACCCAAGCTTAGGCTCTTGCCACTCCTTGATTCATAATCCATCAAATCTTACCCAAAACTTGAAAACTTCACAACACAAAACATAACAGAAAATCTTGTGAGCTCCGTTAGCGAAAGAAAACGAAACACCACTTCAAGGTACTGTAATGAACTCATTCTTTATATATTTTGGTGTGAAACCTACTGCATTCCAACTTCTCTATGGTTCATAACCTCCGATACTAGCCATAGATGCATCAAAATAAGCAAACAACACACGAAAAACAGAATCTGTCAAAAACAGAACAGTCTGTAGTAATCTGTATCAAACGCATACTTCTAGAACTCCAAAAATTCTAAAATAAATTTCTGGACGTGGTGAATTTATCTATTAATCATCTGCAAAAAGAATAAACTAAATAGCACTCTCCAGTAAAAAGTTGTAGCTAATCTCGTGAGCGCTAAAGTTTCTGTTTTTTACAGCAAGATCAAAAATACATCACCCAAGTCTTCCCAAAGGTTCTACTCGGCACAAACACTAATTAAAACATAAAAACACATCGAACCAGAGGCTAGATCATAGATTTATTCCTAAATAGAACCAAAAAGCAAGAAACAAAAATAAAATTGGGTTGCCTCCCAACAAGCGCTATCGTTTAATGCCCCTAGCTAGGCATAAAGGCAAGGATAGATCTAGGCATTGTCATCTTTGGCATGCAATCCATAAGTAGCTCTCATAATAGATTCATAAGGTAATTTAATTTTTTCTCTAGGAAAGTGTACCACGCCTTTCCTTCACGGAAACTAGAATCTAATATTCCCTTCTTTCATATCAATAATTGCACCAATCGTTCTAAGGAAAGGTCTACCAAGAATAATAGGACATGAAAGATTGCAATCTATATCAAGGACAATGAAATCTACGGGCACATAATTCCTATTTGCAGAAATAATAACATCATTAATTCTTCCCATAGGTTTCTTAATGGTGGAATCCGCAAGGTGCAAGTTTAAAGAACAATCATCAAATTCACGGAAACCTAACATATCACACAAAGTTTTTGGAATCGTGGAAACACTAGCACCAAAATCACACAAAGCATAGCACTCATGATCTTTAATTTTAATTTTAATAGTATCTTCCCACTCATCATAAAGTTTTCTAGGGATAGAAACTTCCAGTTCAAGTTTTTCTTCATAAGATTGCATTAAAGCATCAACGATATGTTTGGTAAAAGCCTTATTTTGACTATAAGCATGCGAAGAATTTAGCACGGATTGCAACAAGGAAATCCAATCTATTAAAGAAAAATTACCATAATTAAATTCCTTGAAATCCAAAATAGTGGGTTCATTGCTATGTAAAGTTTTGACCTCTTCAATCCCACTTTTAACAATTTTTGCATCAAGATCTAAAAACTCCGAATCATTGGGACGCCTTTTAACTAAAGTTGACTCATCTCCAGTCCCATCATTATCAATTCATATTGCAAAACAAAGATTTAATAGGAGACACATCAATCACTTTTAGATCTTCATCCTTATTATCATGAAAACTAGAAGAACACGCTTTCACAAAGCAATCCATTTTAGCACGCATCCTAGCGGTTCTTTCTTTGCACTCATCAATGGAAATTCTCATAGCTTTGAGAGACTCATTGATATCATGCTTAGCTGGAATAGATCTAAGTTTCAAAGAATCAACATCAAGAGAAATTCTATCCACGTTCCTAGCCAATTCATCAATCTTAAGAAATTTTTCTTCAAGCAAAGCATTGAAATTCTTTTGAGAAATCATAAATTCTTTAACACTAGTATCAAAATCAGAGGGCATCTTATTAAAATTTCTATAAAAGTTGTTGTAGGAATTACCAGAATTATTAGAGGAATTACTAGGATACGGCCTAGGATTAAAGTTTCCTCTATAAGCGTTGTTACCAAAATTGTTCCTACCAACAAAACTCACATCCATAGATTCATTATTATTCTCAATCAAAGTAGACAAAGGCATATCATCGAGATCAGAAGAAACACTCTTATTAGCAAACAATTTCATAAGTTCATCCATCTTTCCACTCAAAACATTAATTTCTTCAATTGCATGAACCTTTTTAATAGTAGATTTTTTAGTGTGCCATTGAGAATAATTAACCATAATATTATCTAGGAGTTTAGTAGCTTCTCCTAAAGTGATTTCCATAAAGGTGCCTCCCGAGGCCGAATCTAAAAGATTTCTAGAAGCAAAATTCAATCCGGCATAAATTTTTTGTATAATCTATTGGAAATATGCCCTAGAGGCAATAATAAAATGGTTATTATTGTATTTCCTTGTTCATGATAATTTTCTGTTGTTCATGCTATAATTGTATTAACTGGAAACCGTAATACATGTGTGAATACATAGACCACAACATGTCCCTAGTAAGCCTCTAGTTGACTAGCTCGTTGATCAATAGATGGTTATGGTTTCCTGACCATGGACATTGGATCTCATTGATAACGGGATCACATCATTAGGAGAATGATGTGATGGACAAGACCCAATCCTAAGCATAGCACAAGATCGTGTAGTTCGTTTGCTAGAGCTTTTCTAATGTCAAGTATCATTTCCTTAGACCATGAGATTGTGCAACTCCCAGATACCGTAGGAATGCTTTGGGTGTACCAAACGTCACAACGTAACTGGGTGGCTATAAAGGTGCACTACAGGTATCTACGAAAGTGTCTGTTGGGTTGGCACGAATTGAGACTGGGATTTGTCACTCCGTATGACGGAGAGGTATCTCTGGGCCCACTCGGTAATGCATCATCATAATGAGCTCAATGTGACCAAGTGTTTGGTCACGGGATCATGCATTACGGTACGAGTAAAGTGACTTGCCGGTAACGAGATTGAACAAGGTATTGGGATACCGACGATCGAATCTCGGGCAAGTAACGTACCGATTGACAAAGGGAATTGTATACGGGATTGATTGAATCCTCGACATCGTGGTTCATCTGATGAGATCATCATGGAACATGTGGGAGCCAACATGGGTATCCAGATCCCGCTGTTGGTTATTGACCGGAGAGTCGTCTCGGTCATGTCTGCATGTCTCCCGAACCCGTAGGGTCTACACACTTAAGGTTCCGTGACGCTAGAGTTGTAGAGATATTAGTATGCGGTTAACCGAAAGTTGTTTGGAGTCCCGGATGAGATCCCGGACGTCACGAGGAGTTCCGGAATGGTCCGGAGGTAAAGATTTATATATGGGAAGTCCTATTTTGGCCACCGGAAAATGTTCGGGATTTTTCGGTATTGTACCGGGAAGGTTCTAGAAGGTTCCCAAGTGGGGCCCACCTGCATGGGGGGACCCACATGAACGTGGGTAGTGGGGGCAAGGCCCCACACCCCTGGTCAAGGCACACCAAGATCCCACCTTAGAAGGAATAAGATCATATCCCGAAGGGATAAGATCAAGATCCCTAAAAAAGGGGATAACAATCGGTGGGGAAGGGAAATGATGGGATTTCTTTCCCCCACCTTTGCCAACGCCCCAATGGACTTGGAGGGCAAGAAACCAGCCCCCTCCACCCCTTTATATAGTGGGGAGGCGCATGGGAGCAGCACCCCAAGCCCTGGCGCCTACCTCCCTCCCGTGACACCTCTTCCTCCCCGCTTGCGCTTGGCGAAGCCCTGCCGGGATCCCGCTACTTCCACCACCATGCCGTCGTGCTGCTGGATCTCCATCAACTTCTCCTCCCCCCTTGCTGGATCAAGAAGGAGGAGACGTCCCCGCTCCGTACGTGTGTTGAACGCGGAGGTGCCGTCCGTTCGGCGCTAGGATCATCGGTGATTTGGATCACGACGAGTACGACTCCATCAACCCCGTTCTCTTGAACGCTTCCGCTCGCGATCTACAAGGGTATGTAGATGCACTCCTCCCCTCTCGTTGCTAGCATCTCCTAGATTGATCTTGGTGACACGTAGGAAAATTTTGAATTTCTGCTGCGTTCCCCAATAGTGGCATCATGAGCCAGGTTTATGCGTAGATTCTATGCACGAGTAGAACACAAAGTAGTTGTGGGCGAGGATTTGTTCAATTTTCTTAACGTTACTAGTCTTATCTTGATTCGGCGGCATTGTGGGATGAAGCGGCCCGGACCGACCTTACACGTACTCTTACGTGAGACAGGTTCCACCGACTGACATGCACTTGATGCATAAGGTGGCTAGCGGGTGTCTGTCTCTCCCACTTTAGTCGGATTGGATTCAATGAAAAGGGTCCTTATGAAGGGTAAATAGCAATTGGCATATCACCGTTGTGGCTTTTGCGTAGGTAAGAAACGTTTTTGCTAGAAACCCATAGCAGCCACGTAAAACATGCAACAACAATTAGAGGACGTCTAACTTGTTTTTGCAGGGTATGCTATGTGATGTGATATGGCCAAAAGGATGTGATGAATGATATATGTGATGTATGAGATTGATCATGTTCTTGTAATAGGAATCATGACTTGCATGTCGATGAGTATGACAACCGGCAGGAGCCATAGGAGTTGTCTTAATTTATTGTATGACCTGCGTGTCAATGAAAAACGCCATGTAATTACTTTACTTTATTGCTAACCGTTAGCCATAGTAGTAGAAGTAATAGTTGGCGAGACAACTTCATGAAGACACGATGATGGAGATCATGGTGTCATGCCGGTGACGAAGGTGATCATGCCGCGCCTCGAAGATGGAGATCAAAAGGCGCAAGATGATATTGGCCATATCAGGTCACTTTATGATTTGCATGTGATGTTTGTCATGTTTACATCTTATTTGCTTAGAACGACGGTAGCATAAATAAGATGATCCCCCACTAAAATTTCAAGAGATGTGTTCCCCCTAACTATGCACCGTTGCGAATGTTCGTTGTTTCGAAGCACCACGTGATGATCGGGTGTGATAGATTCTAACGTTCGCATACAACGGGTGTTGACGAGCCTAGCATGTACAGACATGGCCTCGGAACACAAGCAAAACACTTAGGTTGACTTGACGAGCCTAGCATGTACAGACATGGCCTCGGAACACAAGAGACCGAAAGGTCGAACATGAGTCGTATAGTAGATACGATCAACATGGAGATGTTCACCGATGATGACTAGTCCGTCTCACGTGATGATCGAGCACGGCCTAGTCGATTCGGATCATGTATCACTTAGATGACTAGAGGGATGTCTATCTAAGTGGGATTTCATTAAATAATCAGATGAACTTAATTATCATGAACATAGTCAAAAGGTCTTTGCAAATTATGTCGTAGCTTACGCTTTAGTTCTACTAAGATATGTTCCTAGAGAAAATTTAGTTGAAAGTTGACAGTAGCAATTATGCGGACTGGGTCCGTATACTGGGGATTGTCCTCATTGCTGCACAGAAGGCTTATGTCCTTAATGCACCGCTCGGTGTGTGAACCTCGAGCGTCGTCTGTAGATGTTGCGAACATCTGACATACACGTTTTGATGACTACGTGATAGTTCAGTGTGTGATGCTAACGGTTTAAAATTGTGGCACCAAAGACGGTTTTGAAACATCGCAGAACATATGAGATGTTCCAAAGACTGAAATTGGGATTTCAGACTAGTGCCCACGTCAAGAGGTATGAGACCTCTAACAAGTTTCTTAAGCCTGCAAACTAAGGGAGAAAAGCTCAATCGTTGAGCATGTGCTCAGATTGTCTGAGTACTACAATCGCTTGAATCGAGTGGGAGTTAATCTTCCAGATGAGATAGTGATGGTTCTCCATAGTCACTGCCACCAAGCTATTAGAGCTTCGTGATGAACTATAACATATCAGGGATAGACATGATGATCCTTGAGCAATTCGTGATGTTTGACACCGCGAAAGTAGAAATCAAGTAGGAGCATCAATTGTTGATGGTTAGTAAAACCACTAGTTTCAAGAAGAGCAAGGGAAAGAAGGGATACTTCATGAAACGGCAAATCAGTTGTTGCTCTAGTGAAGAAACCCAAGGTTGAACCCAAACCCGAGATTAAGTGCTTCTGTAATGAGGGGAACGGTCACTGAAGAATGACTACCCTAGATACTTGGTAGATGAGAAGGCAGGCAAGGTCGACATAAGTATATTGGATATACATTATATTAATGTGTACTTTACTAGTACTCCTAGTAGCACCAGGGTATTAGATACCGGTTCGGTTGCTAAGTGTTGGTAACTCGAAATAAAAGGCTACGGAATAAACGGAGACTAGCTAAAGGTGAGATGACGATATGTGTTGGATGTGTTTCCAAGGTTGATGTGATGAAGCATCGCATGCTCCCTCTACCATCGAGATTGGTGTTAAACCTAAATAATTGTTATTTGGTTTTTGCGTTGAGCATAGACATGATTGGATTATGTTTATCGCAATACGGTTATTCATTTAAGGAGAATAATGGTTACTCTTTCGAATAATACCTTCAAATGGTCTTGCACCTAAAATGAATGGTTTATTGAATCTCGATCGTAGTGATACACATGTTCATGCCAAAAGATATAAGATAGTAATGATAGTACCACATACTTGGCACTGCTATTTGAGTCATATTGGGTTAAAAACGCATGAAGAAGCTCATGTAGATGGATCTTTGGACTCACTCGTTTTTGAAAAGATTGAGACATGCGAACCATGTCCATTGGTATATATGCATGAAGAAACTCCATGCAGATGGATCGTTTGGACTCACTTGATTTTGAATCACCTGAGACATGCAAATCATACCACATGGGCAAGATGACTGAAAGGCCTCGTTTTCAGTGAGATGGAACAAGAGAGCAACTTGTTGGAAGTAATACATTTTGATGTGTGCAATCCAATGAGTGCTGAGGCACGCAGTGAATATCATTATGCTCTTACTTCACAGATGATTTGAGTGGATG
Organism: Aegilops tauschii subsp. strangulata; assembly: GCF_002575655.3. Classification (NCBI taxonomy): domain Eukaryota; kingdom Viridiplantae; phylum Streptophyta; class Magnoliopsida; order Poales; family Poaceae; genus Aegilops; species Aegilops tauschii. The sequence continues at coordinate 74,881,213 of NC_053035.3, forward strand.
CTAAGTATGTTTACTTGATGAAACACAAGTCTGAATTATTGAAAGGTTCAAGTAATTTCAGAGTGAAGTTGAAGATCGTCGTGACAAGAGGATAAAATGTCTATGATATGATCATAGAGATGAATATCTGAGTTACGAGTTTGGCACACAATTAAGACATTGTGGAAAGTGTTTCACAATTAATACCGCCTGGAACACCATAGTGTGATGGTGTGTCCGAACATCATAACTGCACCCTATTGGATATGGTGCATACTATTATGTCTCTTATCGAATTACCACTATCGTTTATGGGCTAGGCATTAGAGACAACCGCATTCACTTTAAATAGGGCACCACGCAATTCCATTGAGACGACACCGTATGAACTATGGTTTAGAGAAACCTAAGCTGTCGTTTCTTAAAAGTTTGGGGCTGCGATGCTTATGTGAAAAAGGTTTCAGGCTGATAAGCTCGAACCCAAAGCGGATAAATGCATCTTCATAGAATACCCAAAACAGTTGGGTATACCTCCTATTTCAGATCTGGAAGCAAAAGTGATTGTTTCTAGAAACAGGTCCTTTCTCGAGGAAAAGTTTCTCCCGAAGAATTGAGTGGGAGGATGGTGGAGACTTGATGAGGTTATTGAACCATGACTTCAACTAGTGTGTAGCAGGGCACAAGAAGTTGTTCCTGTGGCACCTACACCAATTGAAGTGGAAGCTTATGATAGTGCTCATGAAACTTCAGATCAAGTCACTACCAAACCTCGTAGGACAACAAGGATGCGTACTACTTCAGAGTGGTACGTAATCCTGTCTTGGAAGTGATGTTGCTAGACAACAATGAACCTACGAGCTATGGAGAAGCGATGATGGGCCCGGATTCCGACGAATGGCTCGAGGCCATAAAATCCGAGAGAGGATCCATCTATAAAAAAAGTGTAGACTTTGGAAGAACTACTTGATGGTCGTAAGGCTGTTGGGTGCAGATGGATTTTAAAAGGAAGACAGACAATGATGGTAAGTGTCACCATTAAGAAAGCTCGACTTGTCGTTAAGATGTTTTCCGGCAAGTTCAAGGAGTTGACTGCGATGAGACTTTCTCACTCGTAGCGATGCTAAGAGTCTGTTGGAATTATATTAGCAGTTACTGCATTATTTATGAAATCTTGCCGATAGGATGTCAAAACATTGTTTCCTCGACGATTTTCTTGAGGAAAGGTTGTGATACAACCAGAAGGTTTTGTCAATCCTGAAAGATGCTAACAAGTATGCAAAGCTCCAGCAATCCTTCTAAGGACTCGAGTAAGCATCTCGGAGTTGGAATGTACGCTTTGATGAGATGATCAAAGATTTTGGGTTTATACAAAGTTTATGAGAAACTTGTATTTCCAAAGAAGTGAGTGGGAGCACTATAGAATTTCTGACGAGTATATGTTGTTAACATATTGTTGATCAGAAATGATGTAGAATTTCTGGAAAGCATATAGGGTTATTTGAAAAGTGTTTTTCAATGGAAAACCTGGATTAAGCTACTTGAAAATTGAGCATCAAGATCTATAAGGATAGATCAAAACGCTTAATAGTACTTTCAAATGAATACATACCGTGACAAGATTTTGAAGGAGTTCAAAATAGATCAGCAAAGAAGGAGTTCTTGGCTGTGTTACAAGGTGTGAGTATTGAGTAAGACTCAAGACCTAACCACGGTAGAAGAGAGAGAAAGGACGAAGGTCGTCCCCTATGCTTTAGACGTAGGCTCTACAGTATGCTATGTTGTGTACCGCACCTGAAGTGTGCCTTGCCATGAGTTAGTCAAGGGGTACAATAGTGATCCGGGAATGGATCACATGACAGCGGTCGAACTTATCCTTAGTATCTAGTGGACTAAGGAATTTTCTCGATTATGGAGGTGGTAAAACAAGTCGTCGTAAAGGGTTACGTCGATGCAAACTTTGACACTAATCCGGATGACTCTGAGTAGTAAACCGGATTCGTATAGTAGAGCAGTTATTTGGAATAGCTCCAAGTAGCGCGTGGTAGCTACATCTACAAGATGACATAGAGATTTGTAAAGCACACACGGATCTGAATGTTGCAGACCCGTTGACTAAAACCTCTCTCGTAAGCATAAGATGATCAAACCCTAGAACTCATTGAGTGTTAATCACATGGTAATGTGGACTAGATTATTGACTCTAGTGAACTTTGAGTGTTAATCACATGGTGATGTGAACTAGATTATTGACTCTAGTGCAAGTGGGAGACTGTTGGAAATATGCCCTAGAGGCAATAATAAAATGGTTATTATTGTATTTCCTTGTTCATGATAATTGTCTGTTGTTCATGCTATAATTGTATTAACTGGAAACCGTAATACATGTGTGAATACATAGACCACAACATGTCCCTAGTAAGCCTCTAGTTGACTAGCTCGTTGATCAATAGATGGTTATGGTTTCCTGACCATGGACATTGGATGTCATTGATAACGGGATCACATCATTAGGAGAATGATGTGATGGACAAGACCCAATCCTAAGCATAGCACAAGATCGTGTAGTTCGTTTGCTAGAGCTTTTCTAATGTCAAGTATCATTTCCTTAGACCATGAGATTATGCAACTCCCGGATACCGTAGGAATGCTTTGGGTGTACCAAACGTCACAACGTAAGTGGGTGGCTATAAAGATGCACTACAGGTATCTCCGAAAGTGTCTGTTGGGTTGGCACGAATCGAGACTGAGATTTGTCACTCCGTATGACAGAGAGGTATCTCTGGGCCCACTCGGTAATGCATCATCATAATGAGCTCAATGTGACCAAGTGTTTGGTCACGGGATCATGCATTACGGTACGAGTAAAGTGACTTGCCGGTAACGAGATTGAACAAGGTATTGGGATACCGACGATCGAATCTCGGGCAAGTAACGTACCGATTGACAAAGGGAATTGTATACGGGATTGATTGAATCCTCGACATCGTGGTTCATCCGATGAGATCATCGTGGAACATGTGGGAGCCAACATGGGTATCCGATCCCGCTGTTGGTTATTGACCGGAGAGTCGTCTCGGTCATGTCTGCATGTCTCCCGAACCCGTAGGGTCTACACACTTAAGGTTCGGTGACGCTAGAGTTGTAGAGATATTAGTATGCGGTTAACCAAAAGTTGTTCGGAGTCCCGGATGAGATCCCGGACGTCACGAGGAGTTCCGGAATGGTCCGGAGGTAAAGATTTATATATGGGAAGTCCTATTTTGGCCACCGGAAAATGTTCGGGATTTTTCGGTATTGTACCGGGAAGGTTCTAGAAGGTTCCGAAGTGGGGCCCACCTGCATGGGGGGACCCACATGAACGTGGGTAGTGGGGGCAAGGCCCCACACCCCTGGTCAAGGCGCACCAAGATCCCACCTTAGAAGGAATAAGATCATATCCCGAAGGGATAAGATCAAGATCCCTAAAAAAGGGGATAACAATCGGTGGGGAAGGGAAATGATGGGATTTCTTTCCCCCACCTTTGCCAACGCCCCAATGGACTTGGAGGGCAAGAAACCAGCCCCCTCGACCCCTATATATAGTGGGGAGGCGCATGGGAGCAGCACCCCAAGCCCTGGCGCCTACCTCCCTCCCATGACACCTCTTCCTCCCCGCTTGCGCTTGGCGAAGCCCTGCCGGGATCCCTCTACTTCCACCACCACGCCATCGTGCTGCTGGATATCCATCAACTTCTCCTCCCCCCTTGCTGGATCAAGAAGGAGGAGACGTCCCCGCTCCGTACGTGTGTTGAACGCGGAGGTGCCGTCCGTTCGGCGCTAGGATCATCGGTGATTTGGATCACGACGAGTACGACTCCATCAACCCCGTTCTCTTGAACGCTTCCGCTCGCGATCTACAAGGGTATGTAGATGCACTCCTCCCCTCTCGTTGCTAGCATCTCCTAGATTGATCTTGGTGACACGTAGGAAAATTTTGAATTTCTGCTACGTTCCCCAATATAATCATACATAGATTCGAACCATGTGTAGGGCAATTACGTATCACTAATTTCATTCTCTCCCAAGATTGTGAACATGTTCGTGATCAAGTTACTTAAAATTCATAATATCGTTTCTAAGAGAGATGATATTAGCGGGAGGAAAAACTTAGAGATAAAAGCATCTTTGCAGTTATTCCAAGAATCAATACTATTTTTAGGCAAAGACTAAAACCAAGTTTTAGCACGATTTCTAAGCGAAAAAGGAAATAGCTTCAATTTGACAATATCATTGTCCACATCTTTCTTATTTTGCATATCATACAAATCAACAAAGCTATTTAGATGGGTAGCAGCATCTTCACTAGGAAGGCCAGCGAATTGATCTTTCATGACAAGATTCAGCAAAGCAGCATTAATTTCACAAGATTCAGCATCGGTAAGAGGAGCAATCGGAGTACTAAGAAAATCATTGTTGTTGGTATTGGCAAAGTCACACAATTTAGTATTACCTTGAGCCATCATGACAAGCAAACAATCCAACACACAAGCAAACAAGAAGCAAGCGAAAAGAGGCGAATGGAAAGAGAGGGCGAATAAAACGGCAAGGGTGTAGTGGGGGAGAGGAAAACAAGAGGCAAATGGAAAATAATGTAATGCGGGGGATAAGAGTTTGTGATGGTTACTTGGTATGTCTTGACTTGTGCGTAGACTCCCCGGCAACGGCGCCAGAAATGGCTAGTTGCTGGGAGATCAAATCTTGACTTGACTTGGCGGAAGCCTCCCCGGCAACGGCGCCAGAAATCCTTCTTTCTACCTCTTGAGCATGCATTGGTTTTCCCTTGAAGAGGAAAGGGTGATGCAGCAAAGTAGCGTAAGTATTTCCCTCAGTTTTTGAGAACCAAGGTATCAATCCAGTAGGAGGCCACACGCAAGTCCGTCGTACCTACACAAACAAATAAGAACCTTGCAACCAACGCGATAAAGGAGTTGTCAATCCCTTCACGGCCACTTGCAAAAGTGAGATATGATAGAGATGATAAGATAGTATTTTTGGTATTTTTATGATAAAGATTAAAATTAAAGATTGCAAAATAAACGGCGACAGAAATAGCTAGTTGACGGAAGATTAATATGATGGAAATAGACCCGGGGGCCATAGGTTTCAGTAGTGGCTTCTCTCAAGATAGCATAAGTATTATGGTGGGTGAACAAATTACTATCGAGCAATTGATAGAAAAGTGCATAATTATGAGAATATCTAGGCATGATCATGTATATAGGCATCACGTCCGCAACAAGTAGACCGACTCCTGCCTGCATCTACTAGTATTACTCCACACATTGACGCTATCCAGCATGCATCTAGAGTATTAAGTTCATAAGAACAGAGTAACGCATTAGGCAAGATGACATGATGTAGAGGGATAAACTCAAGCAATATGATATAAACCCCATCTTTTTATCCTCGATGGCAACAATACAATACGTGTCGTTTCCCCTTCTGTCACTGGGATCGAGCAACGCAAGATTGAACCCAAAGCTAAGCACTTCTCCTATTGCAAGAAAGATCAATCTAGTAGGCCAAACCAAACTAATAATTCGAAGAGACTTGCAAAGATAACCAATCATACATAAAAGAATTCAGAGAAGATTCAAATATTGTTCATAGATAATCTTGATCATAAACCCACAATTCATCGGATCTTGACAAACACACCGCAAAAAGAGTTACATCGAATAAATCTCCAAGAAGATCGAGGAGAACTTTGTATTGAGATCCAAAGAGAGAGAAGAAGCCATCTAGCTAATAACTATGGACCCGAAGGTCTGTGGTAAACTACTCACACATCATCGGAGAGGCTATGGTGTTGATGTAGAAGCCCTCCGTGATCGATTCCCCCTCCAGTGGAGCGCCGGAAAAGGCCCCAAGATGGGATCTCATGGGTGCAGAAGGTTGCGTCAGTGGAAATAGTGTTTTGTGGTACCCCTGGTTGGTTTTGGGGTACATGGGTATATATAGGAGGAAGAAGTAGGTCGGTGGAGCCACGAGGGGCCCACGAGGGTGGGGCGCGCCCAGGGGGCAGGCACGCCTCCCTGCCTCGTGGCCTCCTCGTTGATTTCTTGACGTCCACTCCAGGTCCTCTGGATCACGTTTGTTCCAAAAATCACGCTGCCGAAGGTTTCGTTCCGTTTGGACTCCGTTCGATATTCCTTTTCTGCGAAACACTGAAATAGGCAAAAAAACAGCAATTTTCACTGGGCCTTGGGTTAATAGGTTAGGCCCAAAAATAATATAAAAGTGTATAGTAAAGCCCATTAAACATCCAAAACGGAATATATAATAGCATGGAGGATTCAAAAATTATAAATACGCTGGAGACGTATCAAGGGTCTTGCGTGTTTGTTGGTGAAGACAGGCCGTACTGGGCCGCGAGTGGAGCCACGCCGTGGGCCGTAGGCAGGCAAGTCTGGGGACCCCCGTTCCCAGAACACCGACAGTAGCCCCCGGGCCCAAGGTGCGCTCGGACTTGGCTTCGAGGCGAAGCCAAAGGGCAAGTGCGGAGTGCCGCGGGGCCCAACAGCCTGCGGCCTTGGTCGACGCGTGGCGATTGATTGGACGTGGGCGTCTCCGCTTCCCCACGCTGCCTCGGCAACTGCCCGACTTGACGAGTCCCTGCTGCATGCAGAAAAAGGGTTATCATTACCTTCGATCGTGGAGGCCGACGGTTGGCCTCCTCCTGCTATAAATGGGGAGGGGGGCAGAGCCCCCATCGCCCATCTCTTCCCATTCCGCTCGCTTCTCCTCCCTTGCTCCATTGCCAGTAGCGACTCCCATGGCGCCAATCCGAAGATTCTCGGTCGCGGAGAAGGGAAAAACTCCCCGCGACGAGCCCGGGCCGCTTCCGCCGAAGAAGAGGCTGGTCCACCGCTGTGATGTAGTCGTGAAGCAGGAGGTGACAAGGCCTTGGTACGAGCGGCCACCTCCTGGGTATCCGCTGCCCTTATATGCCCGAGTCGAGGGCTCGGGAGGAAGAGGCGGCGTGCGGCGTTGCCCACGGCGCGGCCGTGGTCGCCGCGCAATGGTGGCGCACGCCATCACCCCAGGGGTCCACGCCGTGGACTCCTCACGCGAACTCGTGCTGTGGGCGGCGATGCCTCCGCGCTCCTGGATCCGCATCCCCCAGTTCTTCTCCACCGAGATGCCGCCGAGGGGGCCCCTCGAGCTATGGCTGCAGCACGCCGACTGCGACGCCCCAGCGACCGGAGCAGAAGTGGAAGCCGCCTCCCCAGGCAAGATCTTCATGACCCGCGCCGCCGAGGGGGCCCCTCGAGCTATGGCTGCAGCACGCCGATTGCGACGCCCCGGCGACCGGAGCAGAAGTGGAAGCCGCCTCCCCGGGCAAGATCTTCACGACCCGCGGCTAGGGCAAGGTTGCCCGGGTTTGCCGCACAGAAGGCGCCCTTGCAATCCACTTCAGGTACGACGGCGCCTCCACCATGTTCTTCAAGGTCTTCGACGCGGAAGGCCGTCGCTTGGAGTGCTGCCCCGGAGAGGGCCGCCTGAACGGTGCCGCGGCGGGAGCTGGGCCTACCGCCCACCTCGTCAGCGAAGCATCTAGCAGCGGTGTCACTGCTTGGGAGTCCAGCGATTCTCCCGAGTTCTACAAGCCTCCGGAGACGAGCGACGACACCTACGTGCCTCCGAGCTCTTGCCGGGCTCGGAGCAAGGCCGCAGCATCCGGCCGCTGCCGTCGCTGATCTAGATGGGGTTGGCGCCGGCCTCCCGTGGCCCACTGTTGATGATGGCGTCGGCCGCGCTGGCACGTGTAGATAGGGCTCCTTGAATCTCCTTTCTTTTGTTCCTTGTGAGGAATCAAAATGAACCCCGTGGGGGCGTGTAAAGAACCTGTGATGTCTTTTGTTGGCATTATCCTTATTATGAAATTGTGCGAGCACGTGTCCTGCTTCGGCTCAGTCTCCCCTTTCTATCCTCGTGACGGCTTGGTGCTCTACGCTGACAGGTCCCGGTCCTAGGGCAGGCTGCAGCCGTCGCTGGTATGCCAGGTCGCGATGCCGTGGTCAAGGCCAGGAGGTGAGCGGCCCGAGGTCCAGTGTGAGCTCCTGAGACGCGATGCTCAGGAGGTCCCTTTAGCGCACATGCGGCCACTGAGAGGTAAGAAAGGGAGGCGACGTTGCCGAGGCAGGGCTGCAGCAAGTGAGAATTCTGTGTTGTAGCGATTGGTCGGTTGGGGTGCGAAACTTATCTTGGCAGTCTGGAGTCGTTTCCTTGTGTTGCACCAGACTTGCGCGCTGGCGGTTGTGGCGCGGCTAGGTTAGGCCCGTGCGTGCTTCCCCTTCCTCCCCACGCTCTCCTTCGTGCTCTACGTCCTCAGGTACCGGCCCTTGAGCAAGCTCAGCCGCTGCTGGTATGCCAGGTCGCGATGTTGTGGTCAAGGCCAGGGGTGAGGGCTGGAGAGCCAGTAGGAGCTCCTGAGTCGTGATGCTCAGGAGCCCCGCTTTTAGTGCGCAAGCGAATCACGTGGGAGGAGAAGGAGCCCGCGGTACCACCCGCTGTTGTCCTCGGGAGGTTCCTGCAAGTCAGCGCGAGGAGGGGCACAGATTGCCATTATGATTGTCGGCCGGCCACTGGTCGCTCCATAAGAGAATGAAGGCACTGAGGGCCTGGTGAGGTGACGCGCGCGGGGCGTGCCACGGGCCAGAGCTCGACCGCTCAGATTTATCGACGTTGCAGGGACGGACCCAAGCACAAGCGTCGTGCCATTGTGAACAGCTCACGTGGTTGGTGACAGTCAAGCAGGTGATAACCATTGATAGGTGATGCATGAAAAGCAAACTAGCTCTGGTAAATGCAAGAACGATACATGCCACTAGGCTGGACCCGAGCGGCTTGGGGATGATGCAGCCCAAGGGGCGCCGCCAGCAAAGTAAGCTAAAGATGTAAAGGGATACATGAGGGACGGACCCTCGCGGCCTGGGAATGATGCAGCCCGAGGGGCGCTCCCAGCTAAATAAACTTAGAAGATCTCACCTGGTTCTGTTGTCGAAGGGGTGTTGAGGCAGCTGAAGACGCATGATGAAGGGGTTGCTCCTCACGAGCCACCAGGGCCCTGAGCCTCGGAAGGCTCTGGGGGCCCAGGCGGTTCTTTGAGGACCGTCTCCATCTCCTCTAGGACCGGGTGGTGCCTGGCCTCCTGAGCCACCAGGACGCTCTGCAGGTTGCGCTGGAAGGCGGACGCCATGCTCGGCAGGCCGAAGGGCATGCGAACGCAGCTGTGAGGCGGGTCCTCGCAGCGTCCCACACGTGAAGGCCAGAAAAGCTCCTGAGATGCGGCTCTATTGAGCCCTAGGATGTCGATGTAGACGCGCAGCCCGCCATCCTCACCGGGATGAGGAGCCGCGCCAGGTGAGCGACGGTTGCCGCGCATGGCTCTTGCGTCCTGCAGCTCTTGGGTGGTCTGGGCAATGAACTCCTGAGCGCCGGGCGCTCCTCGTCCGGTGTCCTCCTGAGGGAAACATACTACAAAGCACACCTCCACGTGGTGCCCGAGCGCCTCCCTCGAGATGTTGGCAAGGTCTGAGGCCCTCCAGAACAGAGCCCCCGAGCCATGCCCGAGGAGGGCACTGGCGTGCCTTCCTATTGAGGGAGGGAGGCGCCCCAGGCGCGGGCGCTGATCCTGATGTGGCTCCACTTGCGGCGCCGTTATCCTGAGGCCCAGTGCGGAGTAGCTGCTTCTTCTTCTTGGGGATGACCTCGGGAGGGTACTAGGCTGCATTGCTGTCGGGGTCTTCGATTGACGCTGCTTGGAAGGCGCGCTCGAGGGAGCACACCGCATATCTTTCTTCGCAGGGGACTGTGATGATCCCGCCGCTTCCTGGCATCTTGAGGACGTTGTAGCCGTGGTGCGTCACTGCCATGAACTTGGCCAGGGCCGGATACCCAATAATGGCATTGTATGGCAAACGGAAGTGGGCGACATCAAAGTCGATGAGCTTGGTGTGGGTTGTCGCGCTTTCCGAAGGTGACAGGGAGGCGGACCTGCCCTATCGGCGTGGTGGAACCATCGGTCACTCCTAAGAAGGGCTTGGTAGGCTAAAGCTGATCGTAGGGCACTTGAAGGCTGTCGAATGTCTCGACGGACAAGACGTTGAGCCCTGCGCCGCCGTCCATGAGTGTCTTGATAACTTGCACATTGCTGATGACGGGTGATCAAAGCATTGGGAGGGCGCCAGCGGTGGCCGCGCACTTGAGCTGATCTGCCGAATTGAAAGTGATGGTGCACTTGGACCACCTGAGCAGGCGTGTGGCCTCGAGCCTGGGGAGGACCGCGTTCACCTCGTGAGCAAACTGCTTGAAGATTCGCTGAGAGGCTAGGGCTTGAGCTCCGCCCAGGATGCAGGCAATAGCCCTCGGCTCCTGGAAGCCCCCAGCCCCCTCGTCCTGATGGTGGTCGTCGTTCCTTCTTGGTGGTGGTGGCAGCGGAGGAAGCCCAGCATTGCCCTGAGGACGGTCCTCGCGAGGCTAATCCCTCCAGGCACCCTCGCGAGGTTGGTCCTGCCAGCGGTCCTCGTGAGGCCGGTCACGCCACTCCTGGCGAGGGCCACGGTCGTCCCAGCGTCCTCCGCCACGTCCTCGTCCTCGGCCGTAGCCCCGGTCATTGCGCTCGGGGCATCGACCGAGGCGTCCATCTCGAATGGCCATGAGCTCTTGACAGTCATTGTGTTGTGGCTGTGAACGTTGTGGAAGGCGCAGAACGGCCGGCTGCTCTTGGATGACTCAGGCTGGTCGCGGCCGCGCTTTGTGTCCAGCTCCGTCGCGAGTACGGCCGATCCCTTGCGCTTCACGTCCTTGGCCTTGGCCTTCTTCTCCTCCAGGTCGACAACTGGGAGCTCAAGGGGGGAAAGGCGCCCTTCCTCAGCCCTTGAGCACTTGGTTGCCAGGTTGAAACAACTCCAAGGACGTGCACAGCTCCTCGTGGATGGCGAGTTCCTCCTTCATCTTGACGTCGCGGACGCCATCGGAAAACGCGGGATGATGGCCTCGTCCATCACCTTGGGGATCTTGAGGCGAACGTTGTTGAAGCGCTGGATGTACTTCTGGAGGGTCTCCCCCGGCTGCTGCTTGACACGGCGCAGGTCACCCGCGGCCGGAGGGCGGTCGCGAGTGGCCTGGAAGTTGGCGACGAAGCAGTCGCGCATCTCGTTCCAGGAGGAGATGGAGCCTGGAGGCAGGTTCAGGAGCCACGAGCGGGCGCCATCCTTGAGAGCCATGGGGAACCAGTTCGCCATGACTTTCTCATCGCCGTTGGCCGCCTCGATGCTCAGCTCGTAGAGCTGCAAGAACTCCGCGGGGTCGGGGGTGCCGTCATAGCAAGGAGGCAGGTCTGGCTTGAATTTTCCCGGCCATGCGACGCTACGCAGCTCGGGAATGAAGGCACGGCAGCCTGCGTTGGCCACCGGGACCCTTTGCTGATGTGGAGCCTGCCCTTGATGTCCGCACACCGCCACCGCAGGCGGCGCATGGTCTTGTCGTAGAGGTGCTGGGAGCGCGGGAGCGTTTTCTTGTGGACGAGGAATTTCTTGGCAGTTTCCTTCTTCGCGCACGGGCGCCTGACGCGGGGGGTCGCGCCGGGGGGCTGCACGCCTTGGCGCCAGGACGCCGTCTTGGTGCGGAGGTGGTGGCGGTGGCGCTCCATGAGCCATGTCGCCCGCAGCTGGTGAAGGGCGAGGCAGCGAGAGGGACGGCACGAGGGAGCCCCCTGCGGTGCTGACGAGCTCGGTGATGCGGTCCAGCCAGTCCTCGTAGAGGTCGTCGATGGGGCAGTAGCCAGGAGTTCGCGTGCCATGCACTCCGCGTCCGTGGGAGCACGAGAGCGTGAGACAACGAGCCGGTCGGGGTCTGCAACGGAGTAGCGGTGCGGCCGTCCCGCCGCACTAAGGGGTGCAGCGAGGATGCTTGCTGCTTGTTCCCCGCTGGGCCAGTGGCGGCGTTGGCGACAAGCAATAGAGAACGACGGGGTGGCCCGCCGACAGGAGCCGTCTGAGCAACGCGGGCGGTGAGGGCGGCCCGGCGCTCAGCGCGAGCTCGGCGAGCGTCCGCCACGGAGACAACGAAGCAATGGGACGCGGATCGACGGAAGGAAAGCTTCGGCGCACCCCTACCTGGCGCGCCTAATGTCGGATTTCAGGTTCCGGCAAAACCCTTGAGGTTCGAACACTGGGGTGCGCACGAAGATTTCCCCCTATGTAATCACGCCCTCATCCTCGCCGCGATCTCAAAGCCTAGCTCCACGAACACGCAACACAAGAGACACAAGATTTATACTGGTTCGGGCCACCGTTGTGGTGTAATACCCTACCCAAGTGTGTTGTGGTGGATTGTCTCTTGGGCTGAGGATGAACTGTACAAGGGGAAGAACAGCCTCCTGAGGAGAGGTGTTCTTGTGCTTGGTGAACTTGTGTGGGTGAGGATGGATCTAAATCAGTTGCCTCCTACTGTGGTGGCTAGTCCTATTTATAGAGGCCCTGGTCCTCTTCCCAAATATTGAGCGGAAAGGGATTTCACAACGGCCAATTTGAAGGGGGAGAGCTAGTACAAGCTATCCTGACTAAAGGTGGTCTTCGCCTGCCAAAGGCTCTGGTGGTGACGCCGTCTTGGGCTCCACGGTGACCTCCGTCCTGCCATCCGGCTAGTCTTGGTCTCATTGCACCGATATGGAAACCATTGCCTGATGCCTCGGTACTCATCATCTGCGCTTGCCTCTTTAGCACCAAAGAGGAAACGAGGACACTGTGCATGCTGGCGCCCGCCTGGTCTTGGTCGTCATGGCTGACGTTGTAGGAAACTCGCGAGGTTTGCCTTGCCTTGATCTCTCCGCCCCTCGCGAGCTAGCCTGGTGAGGCCACTCCCGAGGAGGTCTTGTGTCGTCCGCCTCACGAGGCTTGGCCCCTCCCGAGGGTCTTACATGTTTGCTGGTGAAGACGGGCCGTACTGGGCCGCGAGTGGAGCCATGCCGTGGGCTGCAGGCAGGAAAGTCTAGGGACCCCGATTCCCAGAACGCCGACAGCAGCTGCCTCTACAGTCAGAGCTCGAGGCTCTGCCGGGGGTTGCTGCTCTCCGGCAAGCTTGGGTCACCCGGCAACGTCCTTGCCGGTGGCTCCTAGGAGCTCAGTGGGAAAGTACTTGCCAGGGCCTGCCTTCCTTCGTGGGGCTTCAGCGGCAGGAGCAAGTGCCTTGGCGGCAGTTGCTGCAACTGCCTCTCGGTAGAGTTGGTCGGCGCAGATGAGCGCGTCTTTCTTGTCAGAGGGGACGGTGATGATGGTCAGCGGCCCCGGCATCTTCAATGTGTTGTAGGCGTAGTGTGACGCCGCCATGAACTTGGCCAGCGCTGGGCGGCCAAGGATCCCATTGTATGGCAAGGGGATCTCGGTGGCATCTAAAACGATCTTCTCCGTCCTATAGTTTAGCTCGCCCCCAAACGTAACGGGCAGCGTGATTTTGCCTTTTGGCTGGCTCCTTCCCGGGTGACCCCTTGAAACGTGCCCGTCTCCTCGAGGTCTCCATCAGGAATCTGCAGCCTCTTGATCACAGCGGGCGAGACCAAGTTCAAACCGGCCCCACCATCAACCAGCACTTTCGTCACCTTAAGGTTGCGTATTGTTGGTGAAACCAACAACGGCAAACACCCGACCGCAGTTGTGCGATCAGGGTGATCCTCGGTGTCAAAAATGATGGTCGTGCGGGACCACTTCAGTAGCTTCTGGGCATCGAACGATGGCTGCGCTGCAGTGACCTCTCGTGCCCACTGTTTTAGTTGGCGGTGAGAGGTATGCAATGAGGCACCACCGTCAATGCACATGGCCTCTGTAGCTTTCTGGAACTCGTGCTCACCGGACTCGTCGTCCTCGTCATGATCATCATCTTCCTCCTTCTTGTCGCGGCCCCGAGCGGGCCTCTCTTGCTGATTGTCTTTGCCGCGGCGACCTCCTTGGCCGCCACGCTTCTTGCCGGACCCCTCAGCACCATCCTGACCCTTCTCCTTGTCCCGCCTTTCATATTCAGCTTTCTGCTTCTCTGCAAGCAGCTCAACCTGTCGACAGTTCTGGAGGTCATGGCCCTTGGTGTGGTAGATCTTGCAGTACTGCTTGTCGGAGCCTCCTGTCTTGTTGGCGGCCGCCAAGGCCCGGTAGGCGGCGCACCCGTCAACCTCCTTGCCGGGGTCGTCAGCCTTGGCCTTCTTGCCGGCACCGGGGTCGCCGGATCCCTCAACGGCAAGCACAGTCTTGCCCTTACGCTTCCTGTTGCAGCGCCGGCCCTTCTTCGCCGGGGCGGCGGCGTCTTTGTCCGTGGAGTCGGTTTTCGCGCTGGGGTAGTTCCTTTCTTCCTCAGCCTGAGCACATCTATCAGCTAGAACATAAAGTTTGGCTACATCCTTGACCTTGTTCATCACCAGCTCTTCACGCATCTTATGGTTGCGTATGTTCTGATGGAACGCACTGATGACAGCGGTGAGATGAACATCTGGGATGGTATACTACACACGGCTAAATCTTTGTATGTACTTACGCAGGGGCTCACCATCCTTCTGGGGGATGACATGCAAGTAACTTGCCTGGCCAAGAGCTTGGTGGCCTCCGGTAAAGGCGCCAACAAACTCGTGGCATAGATCCGACCAGGAAGAGATGGAACCCACTGGCAAGTGCATGAACCACGACATGACCTTGGGCTTAAGTGCCAACCGAAAGTAGTTGGCGAGCACCTTGTCGTCGCGGGCCCCGGCGGCTTGCATCGCGATGGTTTAGATGCTGAGGAACTCCGACGGGTGAGTCTTGCTGTTGTACTTTTCCCCAACATCAGGCTTGAACGTGCGGTGGGAGGGCCACTGGAACTGCCGCAGCTCTCGGGTAAAGGCCGGACAACCCACCTCGTAAGGCAGGTCGCCAGAGCCCCCCGGCGTTGGGTGGTCCACAGCAGGCACTGCACGCTGATCCAACTGATGGCGCGCTTCCTGCCGTTGCTCGATGGTAGTTCGAGCATCTTCCTAACCTCGCTCTCGAAGAACTCGGCGTTGGTCGCAGCAGGTTCGCGGGTCGGACGATGCTGTGGAAATGTTGTCAAAGGCGCCGGCCCGACGAGCCGGTGGCTGCTGTCGCGGCCGTGGGGGAGGAGAGTGCACCGTGGTCGCAGCATCTCCGGTCCTCACACCACCGGCATGCACTGACTCGATAGAACGCCGGCATGAGGGTCTCGCTGGGAGCGGCTCGTCTTTGTTGGCGAAGCTCGTCGAGCTTCTCCGCAGCGGGGGGAAGTCGAGGAGCAGTTGCACGCGCGCCAACGCTTCTGCTGGCGTGGGCGCTGGCGAAAGCTGCATGGACCTTGACGCGCTCCAACTTCTAACAAAGTTAGAAGGAGCTCTGTCATGGTCTCGCGGCCACACGCCGCTTCCGCTGATGTCCGGGTGCGCACGCCGGCCTGAGAGTGGCGCACAGGGCTCTTCCCAGGGCGGTGCCCGGGGGCTTCGGCGTTGCGGTGTCGCTCATCGCACGTGGCCTGGGAAGGCCGCGGCGCGGGCGCCAACTGGGGTGCCATAGAGGTTGCTGCGCCGCCCATGGGCAGCACGACCCCGCCCCTGGACCCAGCGGCGCGTGGCTCGTCGTGTTGGACTTGAACGATGCCGCTCGCCTCGCTCCGATTGCTAGAGTGTCATGGATGTTCATGTGCCACGTCTCCGGCACCATCTGCGGCCATCCGGTCGCCTGCCCGCGCTAGGGCGGACGGGCTAGCTCCAAACGACCCGATCGCTATGATCCCCTTCTTCTTGGGGGTCATGGTGATGATGAAGTCGATGCACTAACTTCCAAACCGGATTTTCATAGCTTGCGCCCCCTGCCTGGCGTGCCAAAGATGTCGCTGGAAATGACACCTATGGGATCACGGGGAATCCCTTCTGCGGTTGGCGGGTGCGGGGCTGTGGAAAGACGGGTTTAGAAGATCAACACAGGGAGTTTATCCAGGTTCGGGCCGCGAGTGATGCGTAATACCCTACTCCTGCTGGTTTGTGTTTATCTGGTGTTCTTGGACTAGCTACAAAGCGTGCAGGGTCCAAAAAGTCTGAATCCCCCTATAGTATGCCTCAGGCCTCCTTTTATAGCCAAAGGGGTCGCCACAGTGGCACACAGGAGATGGAAAGTTTGTACTGTATACAAGTCTATCGCCTGGCACCGTGGGACAAACGCATTTAACGCGCTGTCGGCATGCCCTCTCACTTTATCGAGGATGGCAAGGAAACTCGTCCCGTCCACCGCCGCTTCGCCTCGCTCCGACGCGCGTCCAGGCTGACTAGGCATGCAGCGCCACGCTGGTTGGCTGGCTGCTGAGTTGGTGCGGTGGCAGAGTCTTCACGAAGATCTGCATGCCACCACGCAGGTGCTTGCTGAGTTAGCCAGGAGGCTGCACGTCGCCACGCAGGTGCTTGCCTTGTTGGCGGGTTGACTGCTGTGTTGGAATGGCAGTGGAGCCTTGGCAGGTGTGGGCCTGGCTGTGGCCCTGCAGCTGTCCCCGGCAAGGGTCTTGCCGGGGTCTTGCACGTGTCCCCGGCAAGGGTCTTGCCGGGGGTCTCCGTCTTCTCGTTTTCATCTAGTATTGTATGTCCTTCGTCTTCACAAAGATCTGCATGCAACCATGCAGGCGCCTCCCGAGCCTTGGTTCCAATGTTGTCGATGGTGTCGGAACTCTTAGGCTCAAGGGTGGCGGCTCTGCTGGTGTTGGGCAAGTTCCCACGGCAAGGCCCTGCCGGGGCTTCGTAAGCTGCCCTGGCAAGGCCCTTGCCGGGGCTTCGTAAGCTGCCCCGGCAAGGCTCCTGCCGGGGAAAGCCCACCTTGTCCCTCTGCTCCTCGCGCCTTTGGCTTGGCACTGCTTTGGTAGTCTTGTGTCTTCCTCTTCTGTCCCGCCAAGCGCGGCCGTTGCGTATGGCTACGACTGCCCGCGCACAAGTAATGGGGTACAAAAAGGTCCCCTACTTTTGTACACAGACACAAAGGGATAACTCCATTCGAGGAATGGGAGAAGAAAAGGTTAAAGCTCTCTTATCTACGAACCTAGGGTTGTTTGGCGAAAGTCAATGTGCCAATTCCAAAGAAGCGCAAGCTTGGACCAAAGACCGTGGATTGTGTTTTCCTGGGATATGCTTTTCATAGCATTGGTTATAGATTCTTGGTTGTAAAATCCGAGGTACCTGACATGCATGTCGGTACGATCATGGAGTCGAATGATGCGACTTTATTTGAAGATATCTTTCCCATGAAGGATATGGCTACCTCGTCTAATTAGGAGATGCCTAGTTCATCAAATCAGGAACCAGTTACAATTACTGAACCTGCTATTTTGATGGAACACTTTGAAAATCCTGTGGAGGAGAACAATGAAGTTCCTACTAGGAGCAAGAGACAGAGGACTGCAGAGTCCTTTGGTGATGATTTTCTTGTGTATCTCATAGATGACACTCCCAGTTCTATTTCAGAGGCCTATGCATCTGAAGATGCTGACTACTGGAAGGAAGCAGTTTGTAGCGAGATGGATTCCATCTTGGCGAATGAAACTTGGGAGATAACTGATCGTCCTTATGGGTGCAAACCTATAGGATGCAAATGGGTATTCAAGAAGAAGCTTAGGCCTGATTATACTATTGAAAAGTACAAGGCTCGGCTCGTGGCTAAGGATTATACCCAAAAGGAAGGTGAAGACTTCTTTGATACTTACTCACATGTGGCTCGACTGACCACTATTCGAGTTCTACTTTCACTAGCTACCTCACATGGTCTTCTCGTTCATCAAATGGATGTTAAGAATGCTTTCCTAAATGGAGAGTTGGACGAGGAAATTTATATGGAACAACCAGATGGGTTTGTACTAGATGGTCAAGAAGGGAAAGTGTGCAAGTTGCTGAAGTCTTTGTATGGACTCAAGCAAGCACCCAAACAGTGGCATGAGAAGTTTGAAAGAACTTTAACAGCTGCAGGCTTTGTTGTGAATGAAGCTGACAAATGTGTGTACTATCGCCATGGTGGGGTCGAGGTTGTTATCCTTTGCTTGTATGCTGATGACATACTGATTTTCGGAACAAATCTGAATGTTATTAAGGTCAAGTATTTCCTATCTCGCTGTTTTGAGATGAAGGATTTAGGAGTGGTTGATGTCATTCTGAACATCAAGTTGTTGAGAGACGACGATGGTGGGGTTACATTGCTTCAATCTCACTATGTGGAAAAGATCTTGAGTCGCTTTGGCTATAGTGACTGCAAGCCCTCTCCAACACCATATGATGGTAGCTTGCTGCTTCGAAAGAATCGAAGAATTGCTAGAGATCAATTGAAGTATTCTCAGATTATTGGCTTGCTTATGTACTTAGCCAGTGCTACAGGACCTGACATCTCTTTTGCTGTTAGCAAACTGAGTCGGTTTGTCTCAAAACCAAGAGATGTGCATTGGAAAGCTCTAGAGAGAGTTTTACGCTACTTGAAAGGCACTGCGAATTATGGAATGCACTACACTGGGCACCCAAATGTGCTTGAAGGGTATAGTGACTCTAACTGGATCTCAGATGCTGATGAGATAAAGGCCATGAGCGGATATGTATTCACTCATGGAGGTGGCGCTGTTTCTTCGAAGTCTGGCAAGCAGGCCATCTTAACGAGGTCAACAATGGAAGCAGAACTCACAGCTACGGTTGAAGCAGATGGCTTCGTCGGGTCTTGAATGACTTGCCGGTTGTTGAGAAACTTATACCGGGCATCCTTATGAACCGCGACAATCAAACTGTGATCACGAAAGTGAGCACGTCAAAGGATAACATGAAGTCATCAAGACATGTTCAGAGAAGGATAAAATCTGTCAGGAAAATGAGAAACTCCAGAGTTTTTGCATTGGATTATATCCAAACGTCTAAGAATCTGGCAGATCCTTTTAATAATGGTCTATCACGTAATGTGATAGATAATGCATCGAGGGAGATGGGAATGAGACCCATAATATGAGTTGTTCACAGTGGTAACCTATTCTTTGTGATCGGAAATCCCGTGAATTAGATGTGGAAGACAAGCTGTTGGTCAACTGAGAGGAGAGTATCCTTACTATTAGCAATACCACTTCATGAAGATGCAATACTCTCCTAATCTGCATGGAAGGTTGATGTATATCTTAATATGTTCTAAGTGGCTCTTTTAAGCAGAGATGTTGTCTTGCATAACATCTTTTGAAGAACACACCTATATGAGTCTGATTGTTAAACGTCGCAATCTATGAGAGTAGGGTTCTCTCTAGCAAACTCATGAGAGGTCTCGGAGTATGACGCATAAGCTCCACCCGCGGGGAAGACCCACTGTAGCCAAGTATCGGTCAAGGCTTTGTGTGAAACTAGATTCGCAAAAAACTTACAGATCAAGGCCTAGTCCACTGTTCAAGTTGCTTACTAGTGTAGCATTGAGTTCTAGGTGGAAGTTCAACTTAACATTCTCCACTGCAGTACCAGTATATAAAACAATATTTCGGAACTAAAGGCAAATTCTATGTACCTCTAGGATCTGCTTAGGGATTCCTGGAATTTTATCTATTTATGAGCCAGCCCAATAACAATTTCAAAAATTCCTAATAAATCCTAGAGGCCCACTTAGCCCATTCGTGCAAGGCAAGGGACACTACTAAAGTTTAGTCCCACATTGCTAGTTTAGAGGGAGTTGGACCTCTTTATAAGGGAGGTTCTTTCCCCACATGTATGAGCATGAGAACAAGAGGGACATCCATGTGCGCTCCTCCTCCGCCGCCCGCCTCGCCACACCACACCTCGTCACAACGCGCCGCGGGTTGTGGGAATGAGCTGAGCCGATGTCTAAATTTTTTGCCATGCACGACGGGTATACGAACAGTCATGCAGGAGCTGAAACGTTTTTGCTGAAGTGGAGACTGTATACGAACGGTGCACCTCTTCACCTGCTGCCTGTTTGCTTCGCCTCCCTCTCTTTGTTTCACCTCCCATCGCTGCCCTCTCGCCTTCTTCTCTTGCGCCTATAAAAGGGAGGTCGCTCCTCCCAGAGAGACGCACCAGAACAACACAACCCTCTCGCCTCAGAGTTCCCGACCACTGAGCTACTGCTACGATCTGCCCCATCCCGGCTTGTGGCGTGCACCGCAGGTCGGGACAGTAGGCCTCTGAAACCGCACCTTTTGAGTCCTGTACGGGAGAAGGGTGATATGGTTTTGGGGGAGCGCTTCGCGCGACTACTGACTTGTTCATCACGGATGCCCCGGACTCTAATGACTACTTCCCCGACGACGACTTCTTCCCCGAGGTCGACAACCTCCTCGACAACATGGCTGGCGAGGACACTAACCCCAAGTCCAGCGCATCTGCTGCTGCTGTCCCGTACGTGTTCTTCCTCTTTCTATTAGAGGCCCTGCTACAGTTCCCTATTCTAGTGTTTGCCCTAGATATATATATGTTAGACTCTATTTAATATTAGCAACTTGCTATACTGTCTGCTCTAGATATGTTTAGTTACGGTTCATATATGAAGATGTTGTTTACCTTCCCTTTGTCAAATCGCATGGCTTGTTTTATCACTGCTATACTAGTCGTGCTTTATCTAGTATTTCTGTTAATAAAATCATTCGGTAAATTGCTCATATTTCCAACAATCCAAAAACCTTATTATAGGCAATTTACCCCAAGTGTTTTTGCTGCTTCCATGAGACCTCCTATGTTTGAGGGTATCCACTATAAGAGGTGGCGCGTGAGAGCAATCTTATGGTTTCAAACCATAAGTTGCTATGACGCCACGCTTGGCAAACCTGAAGGGGAGTATGATGCCCAACAGGAACAAGCTTTTCAGAAAATTGATACTCTGTTTAAGGCTGCTCTCTTGAGTGTTCTTGGTGAGAACATGGTTGATGCTTATGCGTCAATTGACAATGGAAAAGATATGTGGGATGCACTCGAGGCCAAGTTTGGGGTCTCGGATGCCGACACTGAGCTGTACATCATGGAGCAATTCTATGATTACAGGATGACTGAAGAGCGCTCCGTGGTTGAGCAAGCTCATGAAATACAGTCATTTGCTAGAGAACTTGAGCACTTCTATTGTATGCCACCGGACAAGTTGTTTGCCGGAGGTATCATCACTAAGCTTCCTCCTTCGTGGAGGAACTTTGCTACCTTACTGAAGCATAAGAGACAGGAGTTTTCCGTTCCGGATCTCATTGGTACTCTTGATGTGGAAGAAAAGGCGAGAGCAAAGGACACACGTGCTCGAGGTATTGAGGGAGGATCTAGTGCCAATCTAGTATAGAAGAACAACTTCCAGCCCCACAAGTTCAAGAACAAGGGCAAGTTTGATGGGAAGAACAAGGCTGTGCAGCACACGAACTTCAAGAAGAAGAATGGCAAGAAGAAAGGTGCTTGTCATGTGTGTGGGGATCCTGATCATCACTACAAAAAAATACACTTCCGTGATGATACGTGTTTGTCACAGTAGGTCACGTTTTCTGTCATGCATGTACATCCATGACAAATTTATGACAGAATCAAGATAGTCATACCTGTGCTGTCGTAGAAGTGTTCCATGACATTACCAAAATTATCATCACGGAAGTGTCCACTTCCATAATGATAAATCGCGCGTCACAGAAGTGCTTTCGTCAAGGGTGACCGACACGTGGCATCCACCGTAACGGAACGCCGTTAAGCTATCGGGTCCGGTTTTGGATCCGATAACCCGTTAACAACCCTGACCAATGGGGATTTTCCACGTGTAAAATCATCATTGGCCGGAGGAAACACGTGTTGCCTCACCGTTGGGACAGATGTCATCCGCTCATTGGACAGGAGGCGCCTATGATAGGTCGACACATGGCACGGCCCAACAGTGGCCCATTCCGGTGAAAAACGCCGGCCCAGTAAAAAATGGCAGGCCGGCCCATATAAGGCCTACTTGTGTCAGGTCCATTTAAGCCCACTGCCCATACGAGACGTGCCAATTCGGCCCGTCAACAGCCCGTTAAAGATTTGAAACCATTGCAGCCCATCGTCAGTTCGAGCCTGATAACCCACAAGTATAGGGGATCGCAACAGTTTTTGAGGGTAGAGTATTCAACCCAAATTTATTGATTCGACACAAGGGGAGCCAAAGAATATTCTCAAGTATTAGCAGCTGAGTTGTCAATTCAACCATACCTGGATAACTCAATATCTGCAGCAAAGTATTTAGTAGCAAAGTAATATGATAGTAGTGGTAACGGTAACAAAGGTAACGGTAGCAGAAGTAATATTTTTGGTGTTTTGTAGTGATTGTAACAGTAGCAACGGAAAAGTAAATAAGCGAAGAACAATATGTGAAAAGCTCGTAGGCATTGGATCGGTGATGGAGAATTATGCCGGATGCGGTTCATCATGTAACAATCATAACATAGGGTGACACGGAACTAGCTCCAATTCATCAATGTAATGTAGGCATGTATTCCGAATATAGTCATACGTGCTTATGGAAAAGAACTTGCATGACATCTTTTGTCCTACCCTCCCGTGGCAGAGGGGTCCTAATGGAAACTAAGGGATATTAAGGCCTCCTTTTAATAGAGTACCGGAACAAAGCATTAGCACATAGTGAATACATGAACTCCTCAAACTATGGTCATCACCGGGAGTGGTCACGATTATTGTCACTTTGGGGTTGCCGGATCATAACACATAGTAGGTGACTATAGACTTGCAAGATAGGATCAAGAACACATATATATTCATGAAAACATAATAGGTTCAGATCTGAAATCATGGCACTCGGGCCCTAGTGACAAGCATTAAGCATAGCAAAGTCATAGCAACATCAATCTCAGAACATAGTGGATACTAGGGATCAAACCCTAACAAAACTAACTCGATTACATGATAGATCTCATCCAACCCATCACCGTCCAGCAAGCCTACGATGGAATTACTCACGCACGGCGGTGAGCATCCTGAAATTGGTGATGGAGGATGGTTCATGATGACGACGGCGACGAATCCCCTCTCCGGAGCCCCGAACGGACTCCAGATCAGCCCTCCCGAGAGGTTTTAGGGCTTGGTGGCGGCTCCGTATCGTAAAACGCGATGAATCCTTCTCTCTGATTTTTTTCCTCCCCGAAAGTGAATATATGGAGTTGGAGTTGACGTCGGTGGAGCTCCAGGGGGCCCACGAGGTAGGGGGCACGCTCCCACCCTCGTGGCTAGGGTGTGGGCCCCCTGGTCTTCATATTTTGCAAGGATTTTTTATTATTTCCAAATAGACGTTTCGTGGAGTTTCAGGTCATTCCGAGAACTTTTGTTTCTGCACATAAATAACACCATGGAAAGTCTGCTGAAAACAGCGTCAGTCCGGGTTAGTTCCATTCAAATCATGCAAGTTAGAGTCCAAAACAAGGGCAAAAGTGTTTGGAAAAGTAGATACGACGGAGACGTATCAACTCCCCCAAGCTTAAACCTTTGCTTGTCCTGAAGCAATTCAGTTGATAAACTGAAAGTGATAAAGAAAAACTTTTACAAACTCGTTTTGCTCTTGTTGTTGCAAATATGTAAAGCCAGCATTCAAGTTTTCAGCAAAGATTATGACTAACCACATTCACAATAACTTTTAGGTATCATGTTTACTCATATCAATTGCATAATCAACTAGCGAGCAATAATAATAAATCTCGAATGGCAACACTTTCTCAAAACAATCATGATATGATATAACAGGATGGTATCTCACTAGCCCTTTCTGAGACCGCAAAACATAAATGCGGAGCACCTTTAAAGATCAAGGACTGACTAGACATTGTAATTCATGGTAAAAGAGATCCAATCATAGTCATACCCAATATAAATTAATAGTAATGAATGCAAATGACAGCAGTGCTCTCCAGCTGGTGCTTTTAATAAGAGGGTGATGACTCAACATAAAAGTAAATAGATAGGCCCTTCGCAGAGGGAAGCAGGGATTTGTAGAGGTGCCAGAGCTCAAAATTGAAATAGAGATAAATAATATTTTGAGCGGCATACTTTCATTGTCAACATAACAACCAAGAGATGGCGATATCTTCCATGCTACACACATTATAGGCGTTTCCCAAATAGAATGGTAAAGTTTATACTCCCCCTCCACCAACAAGCATCAATCCATGACTTGCTCGAAACAACGAGTGTCTCCAACTAGCAACAGTCCCAGGGGGAGTTTTGTTTGCAATTATTTTGATTTAGTTTGCATAAAGCATGGGACTGGGCATCCCGGTGACCAGCCATTTTCTCGTGAATGAGGAGCGGAGTCCACTCCTCTTGAGAATAACCCGCCTAGCATGGAAGATAAGGGCAGCCCTAGTTGATACATGAGCTATTCGAGCATACAAAACAGAATTTCATTTGAAGGTTTAGAGTTTGGCACATACAAATTTACTTGGAACGGTAGGTAGATACCGCATATAGGAAGGTATAGTGGACTCATATGGAATAACTTTGGGGTTTAAGGGATTGGATGCGCAAGCAGTATTCCCGCTTAGTACAAGTGAAGGCTAGCAAAAGACTGGGAAGCGGCCAACTAGAGAGCGACAACAGTCATGAACATGCATTAAAATTAATAAACATTGAGTTCAAGCATGAGTAGGATATAATCCACCATGAATATAAATATCGTGAAGGCTATGTTGATTTGTTTCAACTACATGTGTGAACATGTGCCAAGTCGAGTCACTTAAATCATTCAAAGGAGAATACCACCCCACTATACCACATCACAACCATTTTAATAGCATGTTGGCACGCAAGGTGAACCATTATAACTCATAGCTAATCAAGCATGGCATAAGCAACTATGATCTCTAATTGTTATTGCAAACATGTTTATTCATAATAGGCTGAATCAAGAACGATGAACTCATCATATTTACAAAAACAAGAGAGGTCGAGTTCATACCAGCTTCTCTCATCTCAATCAGTCCATCATATATCGTCATAATTGTCTTTCACTTGCACGATCGAACGATGTGAAAATAATAAGAGTGCACGTGCATTGGACTAAGCTAGAATCTGCGAGCATTCAATAAACAGGAGAAGACAAGGCAATATGGGCTCTTGGTTAAATCAACAATAATGCATATAAGAGCCACTTCAAGAATTTAATCATGGTCTTCTCCTATCGACCCCCAAAGAAAAGAAAAGAAATAAAACTATTTACACGGGAAAGCTCCCAACAAGCAAAAGAAGAACGGAAAATCTTTTTGGGTTTTCTTTTAATTATTACCACTACAGCAAGAAAGTAAACTAGCTAGAAGCTATTACTAATTATTTTTTTGGTTTTTCTTAAGGTTAAACACACAAGAAGAAAACTAGAAAAAGAAAAATAAACTAGCATGGATATTACAGTGGAAGAGTATGAGACCCGACATCTAGCAATGAGTGTGTGAACATAAATGTAATGTCGGTGGGAAATACGTACTCCCCCAAGCTTAGGCTTTTGGCCTAAGTTGGTTTATTGCCACAGATGGCCTGGCGGATATCCATAGTTGTAGCCAGGGTCATACTGAGATGAAGAAGACTTTGATTGCCACTGGCTGGCAGTTATCTCCGGATCCCAAAAGTAATCAGACTGTCATGGAGGCTCAAATATTGGTTCCGGCTCAGGGGCTGGTGTAGGGTTCCGGTAGGCGTGAATGGCTGCCCACGGAACGATATACGGACCTGTAGATAAATTAAACAAGGAGGGAGCAGGCAAGGTAATAGTCTCAGGGTGATGTTTATCAAAGAACAATTTATATTTAAGCTCCCCTTCCCTGTTCATAACAATGAAATCATGTGCTACCATACTCTTATAATCTAAATAAGCATTTGGCAGCAATTTTTCTTCTTTCTCATAGTGCCTAATAGGTATGTTATAATGTGCAGCAAGGCGTGAAGCATAAATACCTCCAAAGATGGGGCCCTTTGTACGGTTCAAACTTAACCGTTTAGCAATAATTCCGCCCATACTAACAGTGTTATCGCGGAATAAACCATGGAACAAGATGATAATATCAGGAACACTAAGGTTTCCACAGTTTCCGCGACCAATTAAGCAACGACTAGCAAATATGGCAAAGTAGCGTAAAACAGGAAAATGTATGCTAGTGATTCTTGCATCGGAAACCTTCCTAGTTTCCCCTACAGTAATAGTGTCAATAAACCCATCCACATATTTACGATGTGGTTCATCTAAGGTACCCTCGAAGGGTATTTTGCAAACCTTGCAAAATTCATCTAGTGGCATCTTCTTAACAACATCATATAAATGAAACTCTACTGAAGGAGGTGTTTCCTTAGGAAAATAGTAGAAGTTTTGCACAAAAGTATTGGTGAGTAAGAGATACTGATGACGTTGGTCGCGGAGAAAATCGGTGAGGCCAGCATTCTCAGCCAATGAATAGAAATCATCATAAATCTCGGCTTCTCTCAAGAAATCATCGGAAGGCCATTCACACGACCGAACCTCCGTGGTGCGAGGCAAATTATATTTGGGCCTCTGTGCTTCTTCATTCTGCTTTTCCTTCGAGCTTCGGCTCGATGAGCCCCTCAAAAATCTCTTCATTATTTCTGAAATTTTTAGTAACTTCAAACAAAAGTGAACCAAGCTCAATAAAATTGATAGCAACTACTCCTACAAGTGCCTAGAGCCTATATCAAGCATTAGAACTACTTGGAACCATATAAATTTGACATGCAAGCTCAAGAACATGGTCACCTAGGCAGCACAAATTTGTAATGAATAAAGCACTAGAAGAAAAACTAATTGGACCAATGGAGGAGTCACATACCAAGGAACAATCTCCCCAAGCAGTTTTGTGAGAGGTGCTTTGAGCAAGGAGATCGAAAATCGCAGCAAAATGAGCTAGAACTCGTGCTTGAGCTGGATATTGGTATTTGTGGGAGGAAGAAGAAGTGTGTGGGTGCAGGAATAAGTGGAGGGGAGCCACCATGGGCCCACGAGGCAGGGGGCGCGCCCTGGGGGTAGGGCGTGCCCTCCACCCTCGTGGCTAGGTGCTTGCCCCTCCTGCTGTGTTCTCAGTGCCAGATATTCTCAAATATTCCAGAAAAAATCATATTCCATTTTCAGGGCATTTGGAGAACTTTTATTTTCGGGGTATTTTTATATTGCACGGATAAATCAGAAAACAGACAGAAAATACTATTTTTACTTTATTTCAACTAAATAACAGAAAGTAGAGAGAGGGTACAGAAGATTGTGCCTTCTAGTTTCATCCATCTCATGCTCATCAAAAGGAATCCACTAACAAGGTTGATCAGGTCTTGTTAACAAACTCATTCCGAATAACATGAAAACGGAGAAATTTCGAATAACACTATGTTACCTCAACGGGGATATGCACATCCCCAATAATAAGAATATCATATTTCTTCTTGACAGTAGGAAGAGGAAATTCAAAACCTCCAAAAATAATCGATGGAATTTTTCCAATAGAATTGGTACTGTGGACTTGACGTTGTTTCCTCGAAAAGTGTACTGTATGCTCATTACCATTAACATGAAAAGTGACATTGCCTAGAATAATAGACATACTATCGTCCTCGGGAATATCCAGAATAAAAAAGTCCGTTAAAATAGTAACGTCTGCAACCACAACGGGCACATCCTCACAAATACCGATAGGTATAGCAGTTGATTTATTGGCCATTTGCAAAGATATTTCAGTAGGTGTCAACTTATTCAAATCAAGTCTACGATATAAAGAGAGAGGCATAACACTAACACCGGCTCCAAGATCACATAAAGCAGTTTTAACATAGTTTCGTTTAATGGAGCATGGTATAGTAGGTACTCCTGGATCTCCAAGTTTCTTTGGTATTCCACCCTTAAAAGTATAATGAGCAAGCATGGTGGAAATTTCAGCTTCCGGAATCTTTCTCTTATTAGTGACAATATCTTTCATATACTTAGCATAAGGATTCATTTTGAGCATATCCGTTAATCGCATACGCAAAAAGATAGGTCTAATCATTTCAGCAAAGCGCTCAAAATCCTCATCATCCTTTTTCTTGGATGGTTTGGGAGGGAAAGGCATGGGTTTCTGAACCCATGGTTCCCTTTCTTTACCGTGTTTCCTAGCAACAAAGTCTCTCTTATCATAACATTGATTCTTTGATTGTGGGTTATCAAGATCAACAGCAGGTTCAATTTCTAAATCATTGTCATTGCTAGGTTGAGCACCTACATGAACATCATCATTAACATTATCACTAGGTTCATGTTCATTACCAAATTGTGTTTCAGCATTAGAAATAGATATATCATTTGGATTCTCAGGTGGTTCAGCAATAGGTTCACTAGAAGCATGCAAAGTCCTATCATTTTTCTTTTTCTTCCTTTTAGAAGGACTAGGTGCATCAATATTATTTCTCTAAGAATCTTGCTCAATTCTCTTAGGATGGCCTTCAGGATACAAAGGTTCCTGAGTCATTTTACCAGTTCTAGTAGCCACTTCAACAGCATAATCATTTTTCTTACTATACAATTCATTGAGCAAATCATTTTGAGCTTTAAGTACTTGTTCTACTTGAGTGGTAACCATAGAAGCATGTTTACTAATAAGTTTAAGTTCACCTTTAACATTAGCCATATAATCACCCAAGTGCTCAATCATATAAGCATTTTGTTTTAATTGTCTACCAAAATAAGCATTGAAATCTTCTTGCTTAACCATAAAGTTATCAAACTCATCCAAGCATTGGCTAGCAATTTTAGTAGGAGGGATTTCAGCTTTATCATATCTATAGAGAGAATTTACCTTTACTACCTGTGTCGGGTTATCAAGACCATGAGTTTCTTCAACGGGTAATGGATTAAGATCATATGTTTCTTCAACAGGCGGTAAATTAAGACCATGTATTTCTTCAATAGGAGGTAAATTCTTAACATCTTCAGCTTTAATACCCTTTTCTTTCATAGATTTCTTTGCCTCTTGCATATCTTCACGACTGAGAAATAGAACACCTCTCTTCTTCGGAGTTGGTTTAGGAATAGGCTCAGGAATTGGCTCAGGAGCTGGCTCAGGAAGTGTCCAATTATTTTCATTTGTCAACATATTATTCAATAGAATTCCAGCTTCATCTGGTGTTCTTTCCCTGAAAACAGAACCAGCACAACTATCCAGGTAATCTCTGGAAGCATCGGTTAGTCCATTTTAAAAGATATCAAGTATTTCATTTTTCTTAAGAGGATGAACAGGCAAAGCATTAAGTAACTTGAGAAGCCTCCCCCAAGCTTGTGGGAGACTCTCTTCTTCAATTTGCACAAAGTTGTATATTTCCCTCAAAGCAGCTTGTTTCTTATGAGCAGGGAAATATTTAGCAGAGAAGTAGTAAATCATATCATGGGGACTACGCACACAACCATGATCAAGAGAATTAAACCATATCTTAGCATCACCCTTTAATGAGAACGGAAATATTTTAAGGATATATAGGTAGCGAGATCTCTCATCACTAGTGAACAGGGTGGCTACATCATTTAATTTAGTAAGATGTGCCACAACGGTTTCAGATTCATAGCCATGAAAAGGATCAGATTCAACCAAAGTAATTATATCAGGATCAACAGAGAATTCATAATCCTTATCAGTAACACACATAGGTGAAGTAGCAAAAGCAGGGTCAGGTTTCATTCTATCATTAAGAGATTGCTGCTTCCATTTAGCTAATAACCTCTTGAGTTCATATCTATCTTTGCAAGCTAAAATAGCTAAAGTAGCTTCTTTATCAAAAACATAACCCTCAGGATAACAGGAAAGTCTTCATCATCACTTTCATCAATATAATCCGTTTCAATATTTTCTTTCTCTCTAGCCCTAGCAATTTGTTCATCAAGAAATTCACCAAGTGGCATAGTAGTATCAAGCATAGAAGTAGTTTCATCATAAGTATCATGCATAGCAGAAGTGGCATCATCAATAATATGCGACATATCAGAACGAATAGCAGAAGCGGGTTTAGGTGTCGCAAGCTTACTCAAAACAGAAGGTGAATCAAGTGCAGAGCAAGATGGCAGTTCCTTACCTCCCCTAGTAGTTGAGGGATAAATTGTCGTCTTAGTGTCTTTCAAGTTCCTCATAGTGACCAGCAGATATAAATCCCAAGTGACTCAAAGAATAGAGCTATGCTCCCCGGCAACGGCGCCAGAAAATAGTCTTGATAACCCACAAGTATAGGGGATCGCAACAGTTTTCGAGGGTAGAGTATTCAACCCAAATTTATTGATTCAACACAAGGGGAGCCAAAGAATATTCTCAAGTATTAGCAGCTGAGTTGTCAATTCAACCACACCTGGATAACTCAATATCTGCAGCAAAGTATTTAGTAGCAAGGTAATATGATAGTAGTGGTAACGGTAACAAAGGTAACGGTAGCAGAAGTAATATTTTTGGTGTTTTGTAGTGATTGTAACAGTAGCAACGGAAAAGTAAATAAGCGAAGAACAATATGTGAAAAGCTCGTAGGCATTGGATCGGTGATGGAGAATTATGCCGGATGCGGTTCATCATGTAACAATCATAACATAGGGTGACATGGAACTAGCTCCAATTCATCAATGTAATGTAGGCATGTATTCCGAATATAGTCATACGTGCTTATGGAAAAGAACTTGCATGACATCTTTTGTCCTACCCTCCCGTGGCAGAGGGGTCCTAATGGAAACTAAGGGATATTAAGGCCTCCTTTTAATAGAGTACCGGAACAAAGCATTAGCACATAGTGAATACATGAACTCCTCAAACTATGGTCATCACCGGGAGTGGTCACGATTATTGTCACTTCGGGGTTGCCGGATCATAACACATAGTAGGTGACTATAGACTTGCAAGATAGGATCAAGAACACATATATATTCATGAAAACATAATAGGTTCATATCTGAAATCATGGCACTCGGGCCCTAGTGACAAGCATTAAGCATAGCAAAGTCATAGCAACATCAATCTCAGAACATAGTGGATACTAGGGATCAAACCCTAACAAAACTAACTCGATTACATGATAGATCTCATCCAACCCATCACCGTCCAGCAAGCCTACGATGGAATTACTCACGCACGGCGGTGAGCATCCTGAAATTGGTGATGGAGGATGGTTCATGATGACGACGGCGACGAATCCCCTCTCCGGAGCCCCGAACGGACTCCAGATCAGCCCTCCCGAGAGGTTTTAGGGCTTGGCGGCGGCTCCGTATCGTAAAACGCGATGAATCCTTCTCTCTGATTTTTTTCCTCCCCGAAAGTGAATATATGGAGTTGGAGTTGACGTCGGTGGAGCTCCAGGGGGCCCACGAGGTAGGGGGTGCGCCCCCCACCCTCGTGGCTAGGGTGTGGGCCCCCTGGTCTTCATATTTTGCAATGATTTTTTATTATTTCCAAATAGACGTTCCGTGGAGTTTCAGGTCATTCCGAGAACTTTTGTTTCTGCACATAAATAACACCATGGAAAGTCTGCTGAAAACAGCGTCAGTCCGGGTTAGTTCCATTCAAATCATGCAAGTTAGAGTCCAAAACAAGGGCAAAAGTGTTTTGAAAAGTAGATACGACGGAGACGTATCAGAGCCCGTTAACAGCCCGCTATATATTTGGGCTCAATATCGGCCCGATGAGATTTCGGCCTGTTAACGGCCCATTCACTGGATGGGCCAATGTTCACAATGTACATCTTTCGGCCTTTTAGTGACCCATTTAAAATATTGGGCTAATTTCCGGCCCGATGTGTCTTTCAGCCTGTTGACGGCCCATAAATCTGTTGGGCCATTTGTAGTCGGACCTGAGTTTCGGCATTTTAGCGACCCATTTACGTGTTGGGCCAATTTCCGGCCCGGTGTGTCTTTCAGCCTGGTGACGGCCCATATATCTGTTGGGCCATTTGTAGTCGAACCTTAGATTTGGCCTTTTAGCGACCCATTTAATTGTTGGGCCAATTCCCGGCCCTGTGTGCCTTTTAGCCTGTTAACGGACCATAAATGTGTTGGGCCATTTGTAGTCGGACCTGAGTTTTGGCCTTTTAACGGCCCATGCCCTTCATGGTCCAATACCAGCCCGGTTTCTCTTTCGGCCTGCTAAAGGCCCACAACATAGTTGGGCCATTTACAATACGACCTGACTTTCGGCCTCTTAGCGGCCCATGCTCTTCATGGTCCAGTACAAGCCCGCTGTCTCTTTCGGCCTGCTAAAGGCCCACAGTATAGTTGGGCCATATGTAGCCCGAACTTAGTAACGACCTGTTAACGGCCCGTGAAATCAATTGGGCCCACCTATTGCCCGCTTCGATGTCAGCCTGTTAACGACCCGGGAGTTAAGAGGGCCGACCATTAACTTTCGGCCTGGTAACGGCCCATTAACTTAATGGGCCCACTAAAGTTCATACATGTCTTTAGGCCAAATTAGATAATTTGAGCCCATTACGACGAGAAATTATGCACAGGACCAAAACCAATCAAGCAAAGGTACGGCATACAGGGAAAAACGTTGCACATCCAGCATATATTACAGGAAATTACATCCACTGGGCAATCAAAGATTGATGCCAGTGCAAATAAATGAACAGAACCTAATGATCTACAATGCCACAATCTGCAACCTCAGCACGGATGACGCCCATAAGCATGTGGGCAAGTTCTTGCTGCTTTGCTACACTGTCTCTAAAAACATTGATCAGTTGTTATGTCGCACGACTCTGCACCTCTGATTCCTCCACCATTTCCATCATTCCTTCATCCATTAATTGGTTCACAAACATACATTTTTTCCGTTGCATTCGAGACAGAGGATACTGAACAGATTCATATGGCAATTTTGGCAGGCTTGTATTATTGATAGTGGAGAGTGTCTCGACCACTGCATCATAACATAAATTAGGAGGGGAACCAAACAGATTAATCATGAGTTATTGGCATATTACCTGGCCTAGATTTATTGGAAAGAAACAATGGGGTTACCTTGCTATTTTCAGAGTTTGTCTTCTTATCTTCGGTAGCCTGCACCAAATTAAGACACTAGCATTGCTATCATTGGCCAAGTCAGATAATAGGAAAGCAACATTGGCACAACGAACGTTTGGGCAACTAGCCAACACCAAATTAACACAATATGGCATAGCTATCATCAGCCAGGTAAGGTAATACGAAAGCAACATTGACACAATGAATGAATGGGCAACCAGAGCAGCACTACAATTCAGTAATGTGCATGATATGAGATAGTACACTCATGCAGCTCAGTATGCAAAACTACCAGGCAATTTTCTTTACAAAAATCAACATTGGCGCCTTTAACATTTTGCTACAACTAATTTTAGATCAGACAAAGGTTGGATTCACGCCGATTAACAAAATACATGCTGATGTAAAAATATAGTGGCATACAACAGGTACTTACATCAGCATTGGAGCACAGAGAATTCCCGCAAGATGTTTTTCTCGAATACAATCCCAATGAAGGAAACCTTCTATCATTTAACCTTATTTTCTAAAAGAGAGATGGGTAAGAAACATGTAGAAAATATGATCAGAATGCTATAAAATTTCATGATGTGAGGATATGCACACGCTTCTTAGAATGGAGTTGACATTCTTTTGCTGGACTGGAGCGGACTAGTTCTTTGGCCACTGGAATCTGCTTATTATTAGTGGGAGTTGGGTTTCTCTGTGCTGGAGCAGTATCTATGAAAAATGGAGTTGGTTTATTATCTCCTGGCGTTTGGATCTTTTGCAAAGACCTGGTTTGTAACCCTTTAGATTCTAACATAGCCGTCTTCCCCTTGCATGCCTTATATAGAAGAATGGTGCTTCAATTATAAAACATGCTACAGCAGATATGGAATAGGTACTGAAGAATAGAAAGGCATGACATATTGACATGTATTCCCTCCATCCAGAAATAAATGGATGGGTCTAGGCGTATTTCAGTTCTAGATACATCCAGTTTTATCCATTTCTGCGACATGTAATCTGGACGGAGGGAGTATGATGTAAGAGCTAGGGATACGACAGGACAACACAGTAGAAAAACACTGAAAACCCACTGCAGAACCAAAGTAATCAAACCCACTGATATGAGATAGTACACTCATGCAGCTCAGGATGCAAAACTACCAGGTAGTTTTCCTTACAAAAATCGACATTGTGGCCTTTAATCATACATTTTCCTACAACTAAATTTAGATCAGATAAAGGTTGGATTCACGCTGATTAACAAAATACATGCTGATGTAAAAATGTAGTGATATACCACAGGTACTTACATCTGCATTGGAGTACAGAGAATTCCTGCAAGAATCTTTCCTCACAGACGATACCAGTGCAGAAATTCTTCTATCTGTTAAGCTTATTTTCTAAAAGAGAGATGGGTAAGAAACATGTAGAAAATATGATCAGCATGCTATGAAATTTCATGATGCAAGGATACGCACACGCTTCTTAGAATGGAGTTGACATATTTTTGCTGGACTGGAGCGGACTAGTTCTTTGGCCACTGGAATCTGCTTATTATCAGTAGGAGTTGGGTTTCTCTCTGCTGGAGCAGTATCTATAAAAACTGGAGTTGGTTTATTATGTCCTGGCGTTTGGATCTTTTGCAAAGACCTGGTTTGTAACCCTTCAGATTCTAACATAGTCGTCTTCCCCTTGCATGCCTTGTATAGAAGAATGGTGCTTCAGTTATAAAACATGCTATAGCAGAGAGATGGAATAGGTACTGAAGAATAGAAAGGCATGACATATTGACATGTATTCCCTCCATCCGGAAAAAATGGATGGGTCTAGGCGTATTTCAGTTCTAGATACATCCTTTTCTATCCATTTCGGCAACATGTAATCCTGACGGAGGGAGTATGGTGTAAGAGCTAGGGATACGACGGGACAACACAGTAAAAAAACACTAGTTGAATGTAAAATTGTATGCTAGCGGAATACGTATAGAAAAAACTAAGGCAGCATACACGTGTATGATTGGGAAACTAAGATGGCATTGCAACAGAGCACTAGAACAGCACTTCAATGTAAAAAAAAACATGGTATGGTAGACAGATGAAGTACGTACTGATGAATAATAATGCATAAGATATTCAGAAGCATGATGTCCAAATTAAGCAGATGGCATTGCGATAGAGTAGAATGACAGTACTTGAATTTGAAAACATGTTATCATGAATGGAATAGGTACTGAAAAACAGGAAGGCATGACATATTTACATGCATGATCAGCATGCTAAGCACATGGCATTGCAACAGAGTAGATACACTCCAGGACATTATATGCATGTTGTACCCATATCACGGGCCAAGTTAGAGCAAGGACCTTGTGGGGTGAAGAGGATTCAACATCTTTCTGCAAGTCTTCTGAAGAACTGCCTTTACATGTTCCATCATATTGGGTATCATTGACATCAAGTTTATTGGCCTTTACATTGCTCCATGAGGTTCTTGTGGATATATCAGTGTGTGCAATTATATCTGACATGCATGGAAGACAACTAGTAGTTAGACTTATGTAATGAGTGCCTGTAGGAGATGACATAAATAGTAGGACTGGGGTTAACTAGCAGCAACAGGTCTCAAAAACTAAAGGGAGAACACAGATGAAAGCTACAGAATATGTATCGTTTGTACTCGAGATTAACTAGATGGCACACAAAAGTATTAAAGAACAACATAGGTAATACTAGAAGTGGTATAATACTATAATCACCAGCCTGTGGGATAGCATTGGCTGATGGATGATAACTATGGAACAGCGTTACCTAAAGAACAAGTATCTTAGCTGAACTATGGAACAGCGTTAACTCCTGAACAAGATCCGTAAGAGATCAGCATGAATATACAGTGAAATGTGACAATCTATTTTCCATGCTTAGATGAATAACAAAGCCATAAATGTTGCACACAAGTAAGATGAGGGTACAACCTATCTGGCCGCCATCCATAGGAGTGAGCATCATGTGCTGACTTGTCGATGGCCCTGCAGTTGTTGTGGTTGTCCATGTCGGGCATGCGCATTCGATGCAGGGAACTGTTGAGTGGGGACTATAGCTCCCTTCTGGTGTATGCTTCCCTTGTTGGAGCAGCTGTGGTGAGTCGGAAGACGGTGTGGCTGAAGATGCAGATAACGCATAATGTTAAGAACGACACATCTCTTTGATCTGAAGAAATACACTAAGAGATCAACAGCAAGGTACGAGAGTGGTCACACGTCTGTTGACTGAGACTAAATTGGGGTCACATGATTTTATTTTATTTTGGTAGTGTCCGATCTACGCCGGATGGCTTGATGGCCGTCTTCTGCCTCCCGGCTGACACTGTTAGGAATCTTCCCCGAAGAGCCAGCGACCAATGGCAGAGCAGCTTGCCTCCGCCGTCCGTGGCCCCGGCCAAAACCCCGCTCCCCGCCCCACCGCACTGCCGTGGTTGCGCCGCCCCCGGGCCAATCCACAAAGACTCCCCGTCATCCAGATCCGGCGGCGGCAGTACCTTGAACCCACGCAACTCTAAGAGAGCCATCTAAGCGCTGCTACCGTGACGAACTTGCGGCCCCGCACCCTTACGTTAGACACCAGCCAACCGGCAGCCTAGGAGCTCTGCCGCCTCGAGGGGTGCTGCTTCCCATTGGGAATCGATTGGCCCAGAATAAAAATTCAGACAACTAACGCCTAAGTAAAGTGATTTGAGATGAGGGTGCGACCTATCTGGCGGCATGGTGAAGTAGGCAGGTCCAGCTGCCGAGTCGGTGAGGCCGGCGCGGTTGCGGTGGCCACCGGCGGCAGGGAAACAGCGATGTCGCGACGGTCGACGGCTATGGGGAAGCAGCGCCGGGGCTCTGGATGAATCCGAAGTTGGAGCCGCTCCGGCGCCGTGAACAACGGCGAGGGTGAATCGGCTCCGGTACGGTTCACGCGGCCGTCGTCGAGGCAGCTCCAGCAGCACGGAGTAAGAGGCACACGGCCCAGTGCACGACGACAAATGGACAGCGTCTCCGACATTAGGGAGGAGGGCGGCTGTGAAATTGGTGCGGTGGGGGGCGCCATGGAGGAGGGGCTGAGGTTTCGCGGCTCGGGAGAAGGGAGCTTCCGAGGAGAAGGTGATTTGGCGCCCACGAGGTATGAATGGGGTGGGGGGAATTGGGAGGGGAGTGGAACCATGTTTTACGGACTCATTTGTCTGAAATGTGTGGGGGAGTTACAGTTCTACCCCTGCCTTTAGGCTTCTCGGCTTGGGTCTGTGTACTGAGGGTCGGGGATAGTAGAGTAACTTTGCTTCTCCCCAAATAGTGGGCGGGAGCGATTTCGGGCAAGGAGGGCGTGTTTTGAAATATAGTGGGCGCGAGCGATTTCGGGCGAGGAGAGCGTGTTTTGAAAAAGTGGGCGCGAGCTATTTCGGGCGAGGAGAGCGTGTTTTGCTGACCATGGTTTATGAATTATTCGGCAGATGTCATTTCGGCCGAGGAGAAGGCGCGCTTGTATGAAGTTACGAACCTACCCTCGATGCACAACGGGCCAATTAATGCGTCTCCCACATAGGACGGTAATTTCGCGTCTCCCATTTATTTGCTCGGGCGAATTCCACCGGGCAGAGGATGTTTAACGGTTCGTTCAAAATTTGGGAGAACGAGCATCCACGTCTACCTTACCAAGTCGATTCGAATCAAATTTAGAAATATTAGCTTGCCACTTCTTTTTTAGATGGAGAGATGATGCTCGGGAGTAATGTGTTTTTACATGCTCGTTGCTAGCGATTTACTATATGACAAATAGTTGACCCACTCAAAAACGGGAATCAAACCCAAAATGAAATATCTCGATTCAATGAAATAGCTCATTCACCAGGTCAAAATAGTGAACTAAATCCAAAATTGAACACCTCAATCGAATAGCATGTTGTACAGTATTATAGTATTCCATGAACATGTTGAAAGTCAAATTAATGAACTTGTTTGATATACGCATATATTCGTTCATGTGTGGATTGCAGACAACATGTTCTCCAATTTAAATATTTGAATGCAAGTTTATATCGAAACATGGTTTATATCAGTCTTTGATGCATAAAACGCGACCTCCCCTTCTCCCGGACTCCTGCTCTCTCTCTCTCGCCGACAATCTTCAATTCTGTCGCACGCATCCAACACACAAACCTTGTTGGTCCTCTCTCTTTCTCTCCATCTCTCTCTCTCTCTCTCTCTCTCTCTCTCTCTCTCTTTGTGTGTGTGCGTGGGGGGGTCTTTCTAGTTCGCATGCATATATACTCCATCTATAGGTCTCTCTCGCACACTATTTATGATTCTCTAGTCCAAGCTAGATATCTTGTGTGCACTCATCGTACGCACACAAATTCCTTGGCTCGTTGCCCATAACTCTCTCACGCACCACTCTGTCGTCTCGGAGCTCTTCCCCCTCTCTCTCAAACTCTCCATCTACCTGGGTCACACATACACATGCATATCTCACTCGCACTTGATAGGCCCATCTAAAACTCCATCTCTTTCCCTCGTTCTCTCTTCATCTCACGCGCCCACACACACAGTCTCATGCCTAGCTAGCCAAGTATGATGGTCTCTCACTCAATTGTAGGCACACGCAGTCCCCCCTATATGTATATGACTAGCTAATCTTAGTCTCCATCACAAACATGTGCATGGTCTATCTCGATCTCTCTCGGGGCATCTTTCTATCGCGCACGCACCTCCCTCGATCTCCCACCCATATAGTCCCCTCACGATCTCGAGGGGGTCTCTCTATCACAAACACACCCTCTCGCCCTCCCCATGTGTCCATGTTCTCCATGTGTCCCTCTCGACCTTTGTTCCTTGTTGTCCAGGCCTCTATTGGACATGTGCTATAGGGGTGTCTCTCTCCGTTGCAAACAATCACACACTAGCTATCTCCGTGTATCTCCTCGCCTCGCTTTTCTATCTCGGAGATGCATGCGTGATATGTTCGCCTAAGAAACGAAAAAACACTCTCTCTCTAATTTATCGTTTGTTGTCACTTTCTCTTTCACACACATACTCTTTTTGCACACTTGCTCATTCTCCTTCACACGCACTTGATCCCTCTTGACTTAGGCACTCTCCTCGGTCCATAGCATATTGATTTATTGAAAAGTCAAACATCACAAAGTTTGACCATGTACGTGGAGAAAAACAATTACATCTGGAACGGCAAACATATACCATTAGATTCACCATGAGATGTAGTTTCGTATGATGTATCTTTGGTATTGAAGATATAAATAACATTTGTGTAAACCTGATCAAAGTTTCCAAAGTTTGACTTCTAAAAAAATTACATGCACTGCATTATCGAGCGGATGGAATATCTCTTTGCCCCTCTCAGCTATCTGACGCACCACTCAGCCTTATCGGGGCTCCTCAATCTTTCTCAAACTTTATATCTCCCTGGTTCACACATACACATGTCTCGCTCGCGCTATACATATAGACCCATCCAACACTCTCCGCCCTTGTTCTCTCTCTATGTGACACGCACCCCCCTAATAAGTACCATAATCCCTCACTCCATCATAGGCGCAAGCACCCCCCCTTAGTATGATTATCTCTCACTAGCCATCAGGAACACACGTATTGTCTCCTTCCATCCATACGTCTATCTCGATATCTCTCGTGGTATCTTCTATCGCACAGACACCTTGTCACTCGATCTCCCACCCATGTAGTCCCATCACGATCTCCAGGGGATCTCTCTATGAAAAACATACACTCTCTCCTCCCCATGTCTGCATTTTCTCCGTACGTCTCTCTCGACCTCTCTCCCTTGTTTGTCAGACCCCTCTTGGCCACGTGCTAGGGGTCTTGCTCTCTCGGTTGCAAACAACCACACACTATCTCCTCACCTTGCCTCCGTTGTCGAAGATGCATGTGTGATATGTTTGCATAAGACACACACGTTTTTTCTCGACTTTTATCGAGTGTTGTCCATGTCTCTTTCACACACGCACACACACTTTTTTCACTCACTCTTTCTATTTCACTCTCTCTCTCTCTCTAGTTAGGGACTCTCTCACGTCCATAAGCATATGGATGTTTTGAAAAGTCAAACCTCAGAAAAGTTTGACCAGGTATATGTGGAGAAAAACATTTACATCTAGAAAGATCATTAGATTCATCACAACATGTACTTACTTCATACTATCATTTATCTTTGGTATTGTAGATATAAGTAATTTCTTTATAAACTTGGTCAAAGTTTCAAAAGTTTGACTTTAAAAAAAATGTTGGAACTACATTATCGAACGGAGGGAGTAGCTCTTTCTCTCTCTCTCTGCTATCTCTCACGGGCCTCCCCTCTCACACGAACACTCTATACCGATGGATTATATGCTCACTGTGTCAGCGTAGAGCTCCGTATATTGTTTAGTTGACCGGTCAACCAGTCCACATGTTGCTTTGTCAGCTCGTGTTCTATATCTTTGTGTGCTGGCCCATGTGGAAGTGGGTGAAAATAAGTAAACTAGAGGCCCATCTGACACGCGGTGAAGTAAACAAAGTTGAAACCACTCGGGGTAGCACCCCGCACGCTAGTAAATTGAGGGCGCATTGAGGACACACTTCTTCCGCATGGAGGACGCACCCGCGCACAATTCACCACTGCGCGGCGGCATGCACAGAAGGACGCACTCGCGCACACCCAGCACACAACACACACCAGCACACGTGTACACCGGCGTTGCCGCCGGTTGAGATGGACGGCGAGGCAGCCAACAAGCGGAGGCGGCTCGAGCCAAAACCGCATCCGGCGAGCCTGGACTTCCTCAGCAGCCTCCCCGACGACATGCTGCTCATCATCATCGGCCTCCTCCCCACCAAATCTACCGTGCGGACCGCCCTGCTCTCCCGGCGGTGGCGCCCCCTCTGGCGCCGCGTCCCCCTCAACCTCACCGTCCACAGCTGCCTCTGCGACGGGGATTGCAAACGCATGGCCGCAGTCTCCAAGATCCTTTCATCGCACCCTGGGCCAGCCAGACGCCTTGACATCCGCATGTTCAGTACCAACTGCAAGGTCCAACCCAAGTTCGACGAGTGGTTCTTATCCCCCGCCCTAGATCAGCTCGAGGAGCTCAGCTTTGAAGCTGGACGATGTCGCTCTCTGCCGCCGTCCGCACTCCGCCTCGCGCCAACGCTGCGCCGCGCCAACTTCAGCTCCTGCTATCTTCCCCAGATTAATGCCGCGCCCGCCCTTCTTCTCCCTCAACTCAAGCAGCTTGACCTCTTCGACGTTGTCATCTCGAAGAAGGTTATGGAGCACCTGCTCCACAGCTGTACTGCGCTCGAGTACCTTCGTCTTGAGCAGATCCACGGGTTCATTAGCCTCCACATCGCCTCAACGAATCTCCGATGGATTTATGTGTCTTGCTGGCCCCGCAACAAGACATCAATTGGGAAGAGATCACTCCAGCTGTTCCACGTTATGGTCATTGAGAATGCGCCTTTCCTTGAGAGATTGCTTGTATCGGATCTAGAAGGTCCAACAAAAATCAGGGTCATTGACGCGCCGAAATTGACAGCGTTGGTGCACTCGTCTGCCAAATTCTCCGAACTCTTTATTGGATCCGTAATCGTTCAGGTACAACACTCATCTTCTTCTCCGTCTTCTTGAAATTCACATTTTTTAATTTCTTCTTGATGTATTTACGACCGTCTTCTAGAAAATGATTCCCACAAGCTTGACCCAGTCTATGCACACAGTGAAGATCTTGGCAATAAAATCTATCAGCCCCAATCTGGATCAAGTTGTTGGATTCCTTACATGCTTTCCGTGCACGGAGAAGCTACTCATCGAGGTGAAACTTCTTTCCTATTAGTAAACGGTAATCACAACGTAGCTCAAATTTTTTGTAATTTTCCCAAATTACGATGACAAGTGTAGTGTTCAAAACTGCATCTACGCACTGCACCGAAAGAAATGTTTTTAGTATTTTTTTTCTCATGTGATCACCTGCATCGTTTTTGTTGTTGTACTACTATAGTAGCCTAGGCTAGTCATAGTGGAAAGTAACTTAGACTACTCCAGTAACTCTATGGTTACCCTAAGAGCAAGTACTACCTCCGTCCTGGTTTACTCTTCCTATTTTGTAGTATCAAAATTTGACCATAGATTTAACTGACAAAATGTTAATGCATGTCACTAAGAACTATATCGTTGGATTCATATTTTAACATAATTTCAAATGGTGTAATTTTTAGTGACATGCATTGGCATTTTTTTACATAAATATATGGTCAAAATTTTATACTAAATAAGAGGTAGTACAAAAGTGGGCTATAACAGCCCTCCACTATGTAGGCTAAAACACGTGCCAAATTCACTTGTGATGCATTTGGCATCGATGCCCCTCCATTGCTCACCTGGTGCCCCAATCTGGATCACCTACTTTGCTCCGGTGCCAAATTAACTCACGCAATGAAAAAACACTTGCGTGGGAGAGAGAGAGAGAGAGGACCGAGGCAATAAAAAAACACTTGTTTGGGAGAGTGAGAGGCTGGTGTAGTTGGTTTGATTGATTTGTTCATACATGTAGGTCTGTGGGCACAACAGTGC
Organism: Aegilops tauschii subsp. strangulata; assembly: GCF_002575655.3. Taxonomy (NCBI): domain Eukaryota; kingdom Viridiplantae; phylum Streptophyta; class Magnoliopsida; order Poales; family Poaceae; genus Aegilops; species Aegilops tauschii. Next base: position 74,923,826 of record NC_053035.3, read on the forward strand.
CAACTCTCACACATCGCGAGAGCGGTGCCAAAATCTTTTGATTTGACATCGATGCGTATTATGGCATCGGCCACATAGTGGAAGGCAACAAATGCCCAAGCTCTTCACGTACTCCTAGGTAAATGAGAGGAAAGAGAAAGAGAGAGAGAGAGAGAGAGAGAGAGAGAGTGAAAAAATATCACTAGCCAGACAACCCTATCGTATGAGCGAATGATATTGGTACTTCTTGATGACACGGCAATCTTATACAGCCAGCTGCTCTAATATGTTCTCTTCTTTTGCAGATAAAAAAAGACCCGAAAGTGAAAAATGTGATGCACTATAACAATCTCATCGAATGCCTTGATCTCCATCTTACAGAAATTGATTTGATCGACTACCAGGGCAGCACATCTGAGACTAAATTGGCCAGGTTCTTTGTTCTGGAGGCAAGTCTGCTCAAGGTAATGAGGTTTGGCGTTATCTGGCGCAACAATGAATGGCGTGCTGATCACCGCAAGCGTCTAAGCCTAAATGACAAAGTCTCCGCAGAAGCTGAATTTGTTTTTGAAACATCAAGTGGCCAGAGACTTAAAAACTTATTTGCCCATTAGTGCTTGTCAGGGCGGTGGATTTTAGTTTGTACGATAATGCTGCATCCACCTAAAGTAACAAAAGTTCTTACGTAAACTTCCTAGTAATTCCCTCTTCGTAGGTGCAGCATTACTCCTAACATTTGTAATATCAGTTTGAAACTTGTAATATTACCGTGTCCTATTCCTGCGTTTTCAAGATCCTGCGAATCAAACAGGTCCTGAGTTGGTGATGATGTTGTGTCTGCCATCTTTCACCAATAGCCGTTGGATCTAGATCTGACGCATACAAACCAAACTTCTCCAGTTTTGCAAAAAGATGCCCACACTTGTTCCCTATTTACAAACAACACCTTGTCTCTCACAATCAGCCTTATCTCCTCCCCACCACATCTAGAAGGCGATGGAAAAATCTGGCGCGATGGCCGCTGCCGGCGCCATCCACCCCCAATCTTGGTGTTCCGTGCAATGCACGGGCATCTACGCATGGGAAATTATGTCGAACACGGCTAGTTGTAAGCAGGCTAGGTCTACAGCAATGATGATAGTGACTGCAGACAGTGAGGCTGACTATGGTATGCCGAACACGGCGCCTATACTCAGGTGTCATCTCCAGCGTAGGGTCTTGTCACTTCACTGTGAGGAGCAGCACGTAATAATTTGACCAACGGGTAGTACAGTGCTACTACATTGGTAGTACTACTACTACTAGTACTAGCACCACCGTCTGGATTTAGTAGTACTACCACGTCCATCTAGATTTAGTATTTGACTAGCAATATCTAGTAATGCATATAACAAAAAATGTACTACTCCCTCTGTAAATAAATACATGGTGTGTTATTTTATTCCTATCGGCGAGGTAACTTAATGTCTTTTTGCTACTTAATAGGATTACATGCAATGAACTAACCACTGCATGTGATGTTTGGTAGTCTCAAGTCATTGAAAGCATGCATGGGCACGGAGGGGGACGCAGCTTCATTGACTTATTGCACCTGCCTTTGGGTGTATGACAAGTGGGTCCAACGGGTGGCTGGCCAACCTGTCATACAGCCAAAGGCAGGTGCAGTAGAGGGGCGAGGAGCAGATGGCCAACACGCACGTGAATTCAACGCAGTCTGCACTTCTCATATAAAGGCTCCCACCAGTCCAATCTATGAAATCCTACGCACCTACGCACCCAAGGGCAAGAGTGATCACTTCAATCGCAAGATCAGTTGACTAGAAGCTAGACCCATGGAGGCGATGAGCGTGAGCATCAGCCGGCTGTGCCAGATGGTCCACGACACCGGCCTGCGGCCCGGAACCAAGGAACGTCTCCAGGTAGTGCTTGAGGCCGCCAGGGCGAGGGGCCGCTTGGATGACAGCTTCGTCTCCTTGTTCGACGAGGTCCTCGCCGGCTTCCTCGACAAGTTCACCGTCGTCAAGAAGCTCGCGGATGACCTTGACGTACGCCTCCAGCCCACGGGCCCAGTCTCTGCGATGCCTGCCACCCTCAACGGCCTCTATGGTGACAACCTCTTCGACGCACTGGTGGCCCTGCGACTGCCCGCCGTCGCGCCGGAGAATGTCCACCTTGAGGTCACGCTCTCCGCGCAGTGCCTGGTGCAGCAAGACACCATCGACATAATCACCCACGTCTACGCGCAAATCGTCCACAAGGACTACTACATGCAAGAGGAGGACAATAGGACGCTGGCCTTCTTGGACCGCAGGGCAACCTTGGACGGCATTGTTCAGAAGCACGTTGAGCTTGCTGCCAATGCCGCTGCTCCTCACACGTCGGTTGGTGACCCGGTGCACTAGGGCGTGAGGATGTCGTTGATGGATCCGTATGTATCTTTATCTTTCCGTCAAATCCATGTAGTAGTATATGGTACTACTAGTAATTATCTTACCTTTCGCATCAACTTCATAATTTTCCTACGTACTCCATGCATGAACCGCGCCAGAACCAAACTTCTCATTACTCTAGGGAAAATCGTTATTTCTATCTATCGGTCGCCCCATGGAGCAGAACCAAATTTTACAAGTTACAAGTTCAAAAGGAAAAGCCTGCCGTGTTCGCGTCGCACCCCCACACGGTTTGTCCGGCACGCCGCAAAAGGGGGAATGTGTGTTGTGTTGCATTTTCACTTACAAGTGGGACCGCAGTTGAGCAAACCGACTATCAGCAAACCCCCACCCCGCCCACCGCGCGATGGCTGAGAAAACAGGAGGGAGAAGAGATGGTTGTAGCTAGCACGGACTCCAAGAAAATTGGTGTCGGATGGGACTCGTGTGGGTGACGTGTGTCGTACTGCTAGACATGAATGCTAGTTATGGCCCATGCCACCCCACTATATCGAGGTGCTGGTTACTCCACTATAGCGAGTACGTAGAAAAAATTTCCTGGAGTCCGTGCTCAGCCCTCCTCTCTCTCTCTCTTCTCAGCCAGCCAGCAGACGCGCGGAGCCCATCGTCTGTTTGCTCATATGCGGTCCCACATGTCAGTGAAAACGCAAGAGGACCCACTGAACCTGCATATCTTTCACCTCGACGTGCTGGTGATGAAAAACAAATCCAATAAAGATCTTCGGTGGCCGCTTTTGGAGTTACTCAAGAGTAGTAAGATTCTATTTACAGTTTAACCCAAGATGCACATCACGTGGCTTCACCTACCACTCTATTTTCTTGCATGACACGACCTGGATGCTGGATGTCCCACGTGTCGGCAAAAGGAGGAAGAACTCGACCAAATCTTCGGTTGTGCTCTCGGATTAGACTAGTTGTGCTAATTTAAAATTTTATTGTGTAGAATGGATGCAAGTTTTTGTATTGGGAAGAAGAGTACAACGATATATTGATAGGGCGCAATTTAGTAGATGTTCTAGCACTTTTAGCTAGCATAGAGGCTAGAGATGAGACTAGTGCACTTGTTGATAGAATAGAGGCTAGACACGTCTACTTCTTTACACTCGAAGAAGAAAGAAGCACGGAAGATCGAGCCTCCGCGGATCAACAATGAATGCATCGAGAAGGCACTAATCCAACTTACATGAGCAGTTATGGAAGTTGGATATCTTCTAAAATGTATTCTTGTCGCTCTTGCTTTCTTTGGTCTTGCTTTTCTAGTCAAAATTTTGGTGATGTATTTCCATGTACCAAAAAAACAATGATGAAAAAAGATGTGTTTGCAAAGAAAAATGTACGTGGCCGGGACGCGGTCGCGCGTTCGGCGCACGACCACCGCATGGCCCAGACACGACCCCATTGCCCTACCCAAACGGACAGAATCCGGGCAAAACGGAGGTCCGTTTGGGGTCGTGCGTTGGAGTTGGCCTTACAAGTGGGACCGCAGTTGAGGAAACCGACTATCGGCAAACCCCCACCTCTCCCGCCGCGCGATGGCTGAGTTAGAGAAACGACGAGGTTGAAGAGATTGGTGTAGCACGGACTCCAAGAAATATGGTGTCAGATGGAAGTCGTGCTAGTGACGTGTGCCGTACTCCTGGACGTGAATGCTTGTTCTGGCCCATGCCACCCTACTACTCCTACTACTACTCCTACTCCTATCGAGGATTCGAGGTGCTGGTTACGTACAGTGAACACATTAACATATGGCCCACCTCACACTGTGGCCAAATTTCCTGGAGTCTGTGCTAGGTTAAAAAGTGTTCTTTGTGAGGATGGTTGGCTGGTCTCAAGTTTAAAACTTGTTGTATTACGTACGTAGACGTAGAGATAGTGCAGCATGTGAAGCTAGTACAAATAGTGTACTATTGTTGATTGGCCTCATCCGATAACCTGTTGCAATGCACGTACAATTATGTATTCGGAAAATATTTTTTTGCCTTGTCGCAGCACCCACTCAGAGAAGTGACTCGATAGCCATTCATAAATTTAGTAAGTTTATCACAGGAATATCATTTTATTACATACAACAGGTCATCAACCCACAATGACAACGAGGATACATTATAAATACTAAAGTTTTCATCACACAACAAATAACAAGCAATGAAATGAACTTCAACTCAACCAATCCTCGGCGTTGGAAACACTTGCTTTGAACCACAAGCGATTCTCTCGGAAGAGGCAGCTACTGTCAATCTCGAGACCAACGCAGGACTGATCATGCAGGCTGAAGCGGCCTACTATATCATGACCAGGGTAGGGAACCACCACAATGTCCGACGTATAGATACAGTTGCTTCTCATAAATGGTAGTAACGTTGTGTCAACAGCATTTGGATCGCCTTTCACCATCATTGGATAGTTTTGTCCAAGGAAGAGCGAGTTTTCTCCAAGACTATCAATACTGTACCAGGGAGAAGGTGTTGGCGCTAGCACACTAGTATCCATCCCGAATACCATGCAACGGGTGTTGGAATAGGTCCCGAGAGTGCGACCATGGGAGACAACACCTGCTCCCTCAGTAGTAACATCAGCAGTGGGCTGTATACAGACAAGAAGGGGTGATCCATCAGAAGTTGCCAGGCGCCACTGAGTATATGGGCCCTCCTCGTCCTCATGCTCGTGATCATCACCATCTTCATCTCCCCCTTGGTTATAAAATTTTTCAAGTATAGGCGGTGGAATGTTCACAGGACCTTGGAAACACAAGAAGAAGGTTAATTAGTAGAGAAGGGAAACTTGCTAACTCGCATGCATGTGGATGAAACAATTATAATTACGGTGGAAGACAAACGTACCGAAACTACGAGGATCCCATGCAAAAACAGTGCCACAAGTGGTGGCAGCAAACACAAGACCCTCGTATTCAATTGCATCACAGTACACATCTGTGTATAGAAACTGATTTTTGAGCAATATCCATCCAGTCGAACCACGAAGGACGGCAACAACTTGATAGTTCTGTAATTCCAAGAGCGGTTGGGAACTCGACAAATTGCTATCTTCCGTAGATGACAGTCACCATGATCATATTTGAACGTACGTAGATCATCTGTGTGCTCAACCTCAGGGCACTCTAAGATTTTTGGAAGTGGAATCCGCTGACGAGTGTACACATTCACAAGTTCCCACTTGCAATTGTACCCAATATAAACAACCCAATATCCATTTGCGCCTGCCCAAGCCTTGCCCTCAAGCGATGGCATCTTAACATCATACGTATCATTATCAAGCGGCATCAACTTGCACAAGGCGAGGCTTCCCTCGTCCCTGCACCAGTCAGCAGGGTCACGGCGCAGAAGATAGCGGAGATCAAACCGCTCCTGGACCCTTGGGTTCCTTGTAATGATGTTATTAGTTGAGTCGAGAATGTTCTTGAACGAACCTGCCATGCTAGCCGAGGTGATGACGTCGCACCGATCAATGAGTTCCCCCACCACGTCATCTTTCAGATCGGGGCAAGAATAACGGGGTCGTTTCCGGCTTGTTCCCACCAAGGAGAAGACGATCGAACAATGGCAGAAGGAAGGGTGAAGGTAAATGGAGGAGGGAGGAAGAGCGTGCGACAGCAGTTCCAAATCGAGAGGGAAAGGTGAAGAGTCGGTGGACGGTTGCCAGTTTGCCACGGTACACGAAGAGGCGCCCCGGCCTACACGTCCTTTCGGAAATTGTACAAAAGGACTCGCCGTCTTCTCACTGACATGTTGGAATGGGACCACATGTCAACGAAACATGGGGTGTAATTTCTCGTGCAAAATGCGATCTGGCCGCGTTGGCCTGAGGTGCCGCATTAGTTATCGACCTTTATTTTTTAACATACAATCTGAGTGGATAGCTCGTGTGGTCATCACACATGAGCGGATATATAGGTGGGCTAGGTGGGCAGGCGGCAACAATCTAAGTGCTAAAAGAGTTGATCTCGAAAAAAGAGTTGATCCAATGCTTGGTTTTGTTTGGATTTTCCAACTATGACCATTGGATAGAGTGAATCAATGGCAGTGAATCAATGGCTTACGTTCAAAGTTATTCTCATACTATAGAATGGTATAGGAACATGGAGAGATTTGGTTGATTTTATATCGCTGAATAATATAAAATATTATGATTGCAGACGCTCCACCCCGAGGTTTGTAGCTCCTTCTCGGTCGTCGGGAATCTATGTTCTTCCACGCTTTCGTTTAAGACATGAGCTTTGTTCATCCTGTTGCCGACACGCGGGACATCTATATGCCTCCATTTTACAAAATCATACTCCCACGTTCCAAAATATAATGTTTCCTGTATTCCCGTGCTTCAACTTTCACCATAAATTTAACCAACGAGACCGACTGCGGCGGGAGCAAAAGTTATACCAGTGAATTTGTATTCAAAAGAAGTTTTCAATTATATAATTTTTTCTCCCGCTGTAGTCGGTCTCGTTGGTTAAATATATGGTCAAAGTTGAACCTCGGGAAGCGTGGGCGCACTATATTTTGGAATGGAGGGAGTACTATATGCCTCCATGACACGCGGGACATCTAGCATCAAGGTGGCGTGTCATGCAAGAAAATGGAGATATGCAGTGCGTAAGTGAGTCGTGCACTTCGATGGCACCTAGTACTACGCAATATTTTTTCTCCTCGATGGCACGTGAATAGTGCATGTACTCAATGACAGAGCACGGGACGGTAGCCATGGACATGGTCGGCCCTTTTTGAAGAGTGTACTAATAAATAACTTTGATGTGTCCCGTCAACTCGCAAAACGATGAGAAGCATGCTTACTACGCCTTCTCCCTCGCCAATGCATGCGCGGTGGCTCGCAGCACGAGGAGAAACTTTTGCTTACAAGCGGTGGACGTGCAGCAGTTCATTTGGTGTCAGATTGCCAAAAGTACTACTGTAGTACCATCATTATTGTTCGACTTCCGGAAGAGGAGAAGAGCCAAGCGCAAGGTCACCTACTAACCTAGTATAGTACTACTATAGCCAAAGCTGGTCCACCTTTTTAGAGCATGGTTAATTAATATAGGCGGCTCTTGCAGCAGCACATCATTTAGAGCAAGTACTCTCTTCGTAGGAACAAAGGAAGTGAAACAAAAGTTGGAGTGGATGCTAGATTGCCAATTAAAACATGATTACATAGGAAAAAAATCCTATAGCATTCTATCCTATGAATCAAACGACCAATGTAGGAAAATTATGAGGGGTGTCTCTCCAACAGTGTTCCTTGGCTCGCACCTAGCATCACGGTGGTCGAACTTGGAGTCATTCATCTGGTACACGTGGCATCTCAGATCTGGACACAAGGTGACGCGACCTCTCACTTCCTCCGCCATTTGAAGCGGCGCGCCGGTGGAGGGCTAGCATACTCCAATATTAGGTTGGCTCTATGTGATGTGGCAACTTCATATACTAACCGGATGCTGGCTATACTACTACGGTACTCACACTCCAAGAAGTGACTCGAAAACCATTCATAAATTGAGTCTATGACATGCATTTGCAACTGAAATGTACCATTCATTAAATACAACAAGTCATCAACACACAACGTCAACGAGGATACATGTTGGATTATAGATTATTTCCAACAAAACATTCTAGAAAATACTAAAGTTTTCATCACACAACAAATAACAAGCAATGAAATGAACTTCAACTCAACCAATCCTCGGCGTTGGAAACGCTTGCTTTGAACCATAGGTGCTCTGGGAAGGGCCAACTATTGTCAATATCGAGAGCAACACAGGACTGATCATCCAGGCTGAAGCGGCATATATCAGGACCAGGGTAGGGAACCACCGAAATGTCCGAGGTATAGATACAGTTGCTTCTCATAAATGGTAGTAACGTTGTGTCAACAGCAGCTGGATCGCCTTTCACCATCATTGGATAGTTTGGTCCAAGGAAGAGCGAGTTTGCTCCAAGACTATCAATACTGAACCAGGGAGAAGGTGTTGGCGCTAGCACACTAGTATCTGTCCTGAATACCATGCAACGGGTGTTGGAATAGGTCAGGAGAGGGCGACCATGGGAGACAACACCTGCTTCCTCAGTAGTAACAGTCTGAGTGCACTGTATACGAACAAGAAGAGGTGATCCATCGGAATTAGTTGCCAGACGCCACTGAGTATATAAGTTCTGCTCCTCCTCATGCTCGTGATCATCACCATCGTCATCTCCCCCCTGCTTATAAAAAATTTCAAGTATAGGTGGTGGAATGTTCACAGGACCTTGGAAACACAAGAAGAAGGTTAATTAGTAAAGGGAAACTTGATAACCCGCATGCATGTGGATGAAACAATTATAATTACGGTGGAAGACAAACGTACCGAAACTACGAGGATCCCATGCAAAAATAGTGCCACGAGTTGTGGCAGCAAACACAAGATCCTCGTATTCAATTGCATCACAGTACACATCCGTGTATAGAAACTTATTTTTGAGCAATATCCATCCAGTCGAACCACGAAGGACGGCAACAAGCTTGTCGAAGATAGCAACAACTTGATAGTTCTTGTAATTCCAAGAGCAGTTGGGAACTCGACAAATTGCTATCTTTAGTAGAAGACAGTCACCATGATCGTATTTAAACGTACGTAGATCATCTGTGTGCTCAACCTCAGGGCACTCTGAGATTTTTGGAAGTGGAATCCGCTGACGAGTGTACACATTCACAAGTTCCCACTCGCAATTGTACCCAATATAAACAACCCAATCTCCATTTGCACCAGCCCAGGACTTACCCTTAAGCGATGGCATCTTGACATCACACGTATCATTATCAAGCGGCATCAACTTGCACAAGGCACGGCCTCCATCGTCCGCGCCCATGCGAACAGGCTTATAGCGAAGAAGATAAGGGAGATCAAACCGCTCCTAGACCCTTGGGTTCCTTGTAATGATGTTATTAGTTGAGTCGAGAATGGGCTTGAACGAATCTGCCATGCTAGCCGAGGTGATGGCGTCACACCGATCAATGAGTTCCCCCACCACGTCATCTTTCAGATCGGGGCAAGAATAACGGGGTCGTTTCCGGCTTGTTCCCTCCATGGAGAAGACGATCGAACAATGGCAGAAGGAAGGGTGAAGGCAAATGGAGGAGGGAGGAAGAGCGTGCGACAGCAGTTCCAAATCGAGAGGGAAAGGCGAAGAGTCGGTGGATGGTTGCCAGTTTGCCACGGTACACGAAGAGGCGCCCCGGCCTACAAGTCCTTTCGGAAATTGTACAAAAGGACTCGCCGTCGTCTCACTGACATGTTGGAACAGGACCACATGTCAACGAAACATGGTGTGTAATTTCTCGTGCGGCCCAAGGTGCCACATCATTTCTCGACTTTATTTTTTAATGGCGTGCCGTTCAGTTTTGAAGCACGACTAACTGGTACTGTTTGCAGAGAAAATATAAACTACTCTACCACTACTCCACCTCTAGTACTAGTAGTATAAAAAAGATATATAGGCTGGAGCTTCAGAGCTTTCTTGCTAAGGGCTGCCCACTTGCTTCTCACACTATCACCCTCTCTCCAGATCTAAAAAAGACGGTCTGTCTCTCCCTCCTCACCGGTGGTCACAGATCCGCCAGGGAAGAAAAGGACGTGCAACGTTGACGCACTCATCGTCGGCGAGCGAGGTCACGCACTGACGACAAGGCTGTCCTCTCAGACCTAGCACCCGCGCGGGATGGCCTCCGTCCCCAAGCTCGTTGTCGTAGTGTGTGCGGAGGACGACGACCACGAGCGAAGCCACTTCCCGCCGACCCTCAGGTATGCTACCTCTTTTCGAACCATACCCTTGTTCTATTGCCCCATCTGCCATGTCGCTGCATGTGGATCTTTTTCCACTCCACCATCTTCCCAATTTGCTATCCTCTGCTCTGCTGGTCACGCAGACGAAAACCTTAATTTGCACTATTAAAGGAAACCTTACTCCATGCAGACTAATCCATGTCTAGGTTGAATAAGGAAAGGAAGGGAGACTGTACTGTCCAAGAGAGTAGGCATCGAACCCGCATCTAGGTTGAAAAGGGGAAAATCAGTAGCTAAGGAACGAGTCTCGTGTCTCTTGGTTGAAGAAGGGTAGAAAGGCATGACAACGCAATAGAGAATGACCAAGTCGATCGGTTTGTTGTCCTCACATAGGAAAAAGGTGGCTAAACATAACAAAAATGGGACGTAATCCACATATGCTGCCTGGATATTTGTTGCTCTGGGCAACCATACCTCCCTCACCACTCTATGCGTCCGTGGAGGTACATCGTACTGGTGCGCCCACTGTCCGAATGGGCCTCCCATGCTCTTAGTGTCACTTTTTTGCTATTAGTATAATGCCAGCAATCAAGTCAAGCAATGCTACTGCTAAAGTGATGCCACATTTAACTAGTGCCGCACTTAGTCTAATGCCACCGATAAATTTAAGCAATGCCATTTAATGTCACTGGATTATTTCAGGGTTAGCTGTTGATTGTGGATGTCTTAAAGATTTTTCAGCTAAGGCATTCTAATGTTGTTGCACAGCCAGTATACCAACAATGAAACTTGTTACTACCTTCATATTTTTGCAATGTTAATGCTTATAGATTACATACCTCACTTTCATGAGATAAGTTAATTTTTTGACAGTGTCACCAAAATGCCAAGGCGCTGATGTCATTTTATTTTGGTTAAACTGCACAAAAAATTATGAAGACAAGAGGAAAGGTCAAGAGTGGGCACCTCCTCCTCCGGCTGTTCTCTTGATTCGTTCGATCAAGTTTTTATGTTTGATTGATTATCAAGATTGGGATAGCAATTTTTAAGGTCGCCCCGAGTTCGAAATGATATTTACCTTGGAGGTACATGGTTTGCAAAAAATTTATACTGTCATTAGTTAATAATGCTAGTTACCTTCAGACTTTTGTATTTGGTTTAATGCTCTTGCACAGCTAGTATACCAATGCTGAAACGTGTTACCTTTACATTTTGTATTTTTAATTCTTATAGAAATCTTCTACTGCCAGAGTTTATTGAAATCTATTCAGTAAAACCATTGTACTGTACCCTGTAATAAAATAACTACTCTACTGTTGCACTAGCCACTAGATTAGTGTATATTTGTAGTATTTGAAATTTCGAATGGTGTTGCATTAGCGTATGGACATAAATAAAGTGTGGCAAGCTTTCCAAGATATGTGCTCAAGAAAACTACTACCTGTTTTTCTAAATACTAGTAGACGTTTGGGTACTTTAAACTGAACCGCGAAAACGTCTTATATTAAGGAACTGAGGGTGTACAGTTCACTCGAATTATCCCGGTAAAGCTAGTCACACCTTTGTTAAAATTAATGTTCATTATGTTACGGAGGAGGTCTGTAAGTTTGTCTCTAATGCCTGTCGACTACATACCTGCCATCATGATGTAATGTTAAGTCATTTCCTTTTGTACAGTGTTACTGAATTGTCAAGGCGGTGATGGCATTTTATTTTAGTTGAACTGCACAAAAATATGCTTAAAAGAAGAGGAAAGGTCAGGAATCGATCATTCTTTCAGAAAGAACTATATATGCCTTTCTGACATCAACCTCTGTTGCCTTATTTATTCCTTCAAACAGGTGGTTAGAAACAGTCTTGCTACCTTTTCCCATTAAGAAATTGGAATGCTTATATTTGTGAGTCTATGCTTCAACTAGTGCCACTTTTATAGTAATCACACTTTCAATACCTATGCAAACAGGGATGCTCGATTTTAGTGGAACTGCACAAAAATTCCAACTGGTTCAACATTAGGAGCATGCTTTCTTCCAAACCTTTATATCCAATTGGTGGCACTACGAGCTGTTCATTAAGAAGGTACATGGTTTGCTACTATCTTGCTACTCTTTTTGTACTGTCATTAGATAGTAATACTAGTGGTCTGCATGTGAGTTTATTGGCAGGGTGGACCTACATTGGAGGTGCAGGACAGGATTCAATGATTGGATGCTCAATTTCGGTTGTATCGATTTCACCTCTTCCATCACTGCGAACATGGATATCCTTGGTATGATGAAGAATAGGCGCTATATTTCTGCTCTGAACAAGCAAATCAATTCAGTATGAAATTGTCCAGGGCAAAACATGACTGTATCAAATTGTCCAGTGCAAAACATGACAGATGCTAAGCGGAAGAGACATGTTTAAACCAAAAATACAAGGTGGGGTATATGTTTACTAGCTGCTTGATATTTGTGCAGACAGAGATGTCTGCCCGTTGCTATTTGGCAAACACACAAAGTGACCACAATTTTGGTTGAACTGCACAAGAGAATAGTATAGTCACTGCATGCAGTGCCATTTGAAAATAGACACAGAAAGATTGGATAGTCACTTCATGGACTGCAGAAAAGTAGTACTGTACTATTTATTGGCCAACACTAGGTGCTTCATTGCTTTGGTCTGATTATACAATGGGCATCATTTTGCCTAAGTTAAAGTTTGTATTCCGAAAATAGGTTTGCCGTGTGATCAAGAGAAGACCAAATCATATTGCAGTGGATGTTCCTCCATCATGTGTGGTTCATTCTCATGGTTCCAGCTATTGGTGAAACCAGTTGCGTTTGCAAGAGGAATTGTAGACTTCACAAACAAATTTGTTCAGTCTGTACTGAATGTTGGCCAAGAGAAGCATCCATGTTAGTAGGAAGAACATATGTTTTTTCTAGATCTTTTCTTTTGGAGCTACATATTTGTATATGATCTGTGAATCATTGAGATGCATTAACATGTTGATCTTATGTATGGGAATCGTACTAGTTGGTTTTAGTTGTGGCTGATCTTTGCTTTTGGAGCTACATATTTGTATACGATCTGTGAATCATTAAGATGCATTAACAGTTCCTCATATTTGTTCGTTCAGTGTTTCCAAGTTACTGATCGATCACTAGCTAGCCTACTAATGCGCTCCTGGCTGTTTTAGTTGCGACGCAAGATCCGAAGTGGCAGTTTTTTGAATAAAAATGCCTACCTCTGAAGAAACTGACAAGCTGCTCTGAAGAAAATGCCATGCGAATCTGAAGAAACTGCCAGCAAAAACATTCGCAAATGCCTTATCTCCCAGCTAAAGTTCATCAACTAATGCCCTCGGCTATGACTCGTTGCATGCTGCTCCGCGTACTGGCTGCGAGCGATTTTGAGTGCCTGCATGCAGCCGGCCGTAATTAAGGCAGCTAACTGATGCGAAAAAAGATGCGATTTAATTGTTGCAGGCCTTTTAAATCCGTGGAATCATTGTTGACAAGGAGGGAGATGATTCGAGTGCACTCGTTTGACCGTCATGCCGGCGTGCGACCCGGCATGGATGGGACGTGACGGCACAGTCGGAATTTCAGTTTCTCTAGTTTTCCACGGCAAGCTGGCGCGATAAGCCATGCCTGCTTAATTATGCATTGAATTCCGATGACCGTCGCGCTACCTTCCGCCTATAAGTACTGTTTCCCGGCCTTCTATGGTGGCACCGTGACCCAACTCGCCCTATCCTCATAAGCCCCCACCGGCCCGACGTCGCTCGCCACTTATCCTCGCTCTCGCCACGCCCGCCATGCCCCCGCCCGTCCGTGATAGGCGAGGCCGGAGGTGGTCACCGCCGGAACTATTGTTCGGTTTTTCACTGGAAGGCAGATGGAGGGAGGAGGCATTCTATCGGTCTTTAGATGGCAATGCGGAGATCGAGGACTTGTTGGAGCGCGACCGCCTGGCGGAGGAGCAGGAGTTGTTGGAGCGCGACCGCTTGGCGGAGGAGCACCGTATCGCCGATTTGCGCCGCCAACGGGACATGGAGCAGCAGCGCACCGACGCTCTGAGTCGCGAGCAGAGCGCCCGCACCTGGGCTGACTACGTGGAGGCCGGCGCCCAGCAAATAGCCCTGGAGGCTGTCGGGCACGCGCGCATTCGCGACGCCGATTTTTACTACCAGCTCATCAAGTGGGTTTCCTGCTTAGAAGCCGAAGCTTCGGTGGACCACGCCGGCATGGAAAGGTTCAACGCGCGCGAGCAACGCGCCCTATCGCACCTCTGCAAGTCCGAGGCGAGGCGGAGGACGTCGGTGCCGGCGTTTAGCGTGTACCGTAGATGGCGGCCGGCATCGTCTAGTTAGCTAAGAGTAAGTTAGTACTTGTACGCTACTAGAGTATTAGTGGGAGTAGATAGTTAACTTTGCTATGATGGTTGTCAACATGGAAGTTCAATACTCTATATGTGGATCAGTCCTGTTACTTTGCTCTGAATGTTGAACTTTCCGTTTGAACGTATGGAATGGGCTGTTATTTTTTTAAATGGGTTGTATTTGTCCTCCACGGGTTTAGAGGCTGACTTGTGGGCCTACCAAGTTGACGCGTACACAATCAGGAGATGATTGTACGTGGAGAGGATGACAGCAGGGACCCGCCAAGGTCATGGCAGTATGCAAGCAAGTGCCTCCTTATTTCAATCCAATAAAAAATGGCTCCTCCTAATGGATTTCTGACATCTGGGTCCCATGCCATTGTCAACGTAGTCAATAAACGAGAGAGTTGCACAACGAGCGGCTCACACCAGGGACCCAGCAGCTCGCCCAGTTATTTTTGTTTTGGGTTAATTTGATAAATGCCACTCCAAATCTGGTGTTTGTGAGAAATGCCACTACAATTTCCAAACTTTGAAAAATGCCATTTCCAGTGGCATTTTTCGAAGTCTGGAGTGGCGTTTTTCAAAGTTTGCAAATTGCAGTGGCGTTTTCCAAAGTTTGCAAAAATTGTAGTGGCATTTTTCAAAGTTTGGAAATTGCAGTGGCATTTTTATGAATCGCCATATTTGTTGTGGCATTTATCTAATTTGTTTTTTAGACGGAAGCAGGGTGTCAACTGGGCTGTGCGGGGCACTCTGGCCTGTCTAGAAAGCCTTCTCTTTTATGTTTACCACAGACCAGCCCAGTAGTTTTTTTTCTGAAAATGGCTAGCCCAGTTTTTTTGTGACTTGCCAAGTAAGTCGCTTTGTCAGGCCTGTTGGGCTGCAAATCTTTCAAGACGAGGAGAGCTTCATTGAGCTGGACGAGAAAATGGCCTATCAGTAATGAGAAATTGGCTGTACATTTTTAAAACACATCAAACCGGCAATTACTTTCAAATTTCTTTTTTTCATTTCAAGATTTTAAATTGCATTAATTTTTATGCGAGGACAATTTGTTGGATTTTATATTGATATACATTTATTTTTAAAATCAGTTTGAATGTGACTCGAAATTTCGGGATTAAAAACAGTTCGGACCGCACCGAAATATGCAACATTTCGTATAATTTTTTAACCGTGGCCACAATATGGGCTGTAATGCTAACAAAAACAATATGGGCTCCAAAAAAACCTTAAGAATTAGCAAATGGGCTGTAAATTATTAGAAATAATGGCAGATGGGTTGTATGCTGTTTTCCACAGATTTGAGGCTTTCCTAAAAAAAGGTTGACGCACAAGCAGTGATTGTTGGATGTCCATCCAACGGCCGTCGTGCTTCTTCAATCTCTGCTCTTCCTGCTCCAGCCGCTCAAACAAGCGCCGGCGGGACTGCCTGCTCCCTCCTCCCCGCGGCCGGATGTGCTGTCGCGCAGGCCTCACCGCCCCACCGTACTCCCATCGCTGGCCTAGCCATCCCTCTACTCACCCACACCTGCTGTTATTCTCCGGCGACGGAAGACGAACCAGTAAACCCTCGTACAGTCGTACTCCCCTCCGCGTGGGAAACAACTGCCGAGTCTTCCCTGCCTCCGTGTCGTTCCCTTCCTAGGCCTCGCCGTCGTCCACCGCCCTGGTGCTCTCGGCGCGGCCTGGTCAACGTGGTCAACGACCGACATGCATCTAAAGTGGACTGTACGTGGAGAGGCTGATAGCTGGGTCCACGGCCGCACGCAAGGAAATGTCTCCTTATTACGTGCAAAATAATGATTCCTCCACCTGACATCTGGGACCCACCAAAAGGGCCTCTGTATTTCGTAAAAAAAACGTTACCGCCGCTGATAGCTCGGACCCACCAGCTATATCTTCGCATGCAAGGAAGTGCGTCCTTATTACGCACAAAAAAATGAATACTCCCCCTGCTAGCTGGGACCCAGTATAGTGGCAGGCTGACTTGTGGGCCTACTAAGTTGACGGGGACGAAGGGCTTTATCAACTTAGTCAATATGCACGATTCTAGCTCCAGTGACCGTACGATGTCCATCCAACGGCCATAGTGCTTCTTCAACCTCTGGTCTTCTTGCTCCAGCCGCCCAAACCAGCACCGGTCGTGCCTCGTGCTCCTGCCTCCCATGGCCGGCTGCGATGCGGCGGAGGCCTCACTGCCCCCTACTACTCCCACCGCTGGCCAGGCCATCCCTCTACTCACCCACACCCCCTGTTATCCTGCGGCGACGACAGCCTCACACCGCAGCGAACCAGTGAACCCTCATACTCCTCTACGCGTGGGCATCCACTGCCACGTCTTCCCCGGCTCCGCGTCGTCCCCTTCCTAGGCCTCGCCGTCGTCCACTGCCCTGGTGCTCTCGGCGCAGCGTGGTCAACATGGTCAAGGAACGGCTTCCATCGGACATGGACTGTACGTGGAGAGGCTGACAGCTGGGTCCACGGCCGCACCAAGGAAGTGCCTCCTTATTACGCGCAAAATAATTATTCCTCCACCTGACAGCGGGGACCCATCGGACGGGCCACCGTATTTCGTGAAAAAAAACATTTCCCCCTGACTGCTGGGACCCACCAGCTACATCTTCAGACGCAAGGAAGTGCGTCCGGGCAAAAAAAACGATTCGCCCCCCTGACTGCTGGGACCCACCAGCTACATCTTCGCAGGCAAGGAAGTGCCTGACAGTGAGGACCCACCTGGTCGAAGCGTACGTAGCGTTGTCATTCTGGTCGCGAACGTGTACGTACATACTGGTCGATGTAGAGGCGCGCACATGTCGTAGTAGAGGCGCGCACGTAGCATGTACACGTACGTACAGCGGCCAGGGTGCAAGAAAGTAAATACGGCCACGTCGTACATACGGGCGGGGTCTCGAATGCCTACTCGCGCGTACATAAGGCCAGGGCTCGTGTACATGGCTGGGTCGGAACAGAGAAACAGCATCGTCTTCGTGTCCATGGGGAGCCAACCGGCTGGGTCGGAACGGAATGCGTCGTCGTGTTCATCGGGAAGGCTTGGATAGAACAGCCGATGGAAACGAGGCCTGGCGTACCGCAGAACGGAGAAAACGTCCTTGTGTTCGACCGGCCACGTTCGAAACGGGATCATGTTCATCGGGAGGGGTCTCGGGTACCGCAAAACGGAGGAAACGGACCTCCTATGGTCGAAACGGGGGTCCTGTTGATCGGGAGGGGTGTGGCGTACCGCAAAACGGAGGAAATGGACTTGTGTTGGAGCGCTACGGTCGAAACGAGGGTCCTGTTCATCGGGAGGGGTGTGGCGTACCACAAAACGGGACTCCACGGGATACTGTTCATCTCCTCCGTCGACCCCCTCCAGCCTCCACGGGCTACTGTTCATCCACCGTCGACCTCCTCCAGCCTCCACCTGCGACTGTTCATCCATGGGCTCCTGTTCATGCAGCCTCCACCGCGCGCTACTCCACCGGCTACTGTTCAACCAGCCCTCTCCACGGGCTCCTGTTCAACCACTCCTCCACGGGCTACTGTTCATCCAGCCCTCCATCGTCTACTGTTCATCTTGCCCTCCACGGGGTGGTCCTGTTCATCCTGCCCTCCACGGGGTCCTGTTCATCCAGCCCCAACCGGCTCGATCGATCGGGGTCCTGTTCATCCAGAGGCAACACCACGGGGTCCTGTTCATCCACCCCCACCGGGAACTGTTCATCCAAACCCCCCAGCAACGCTCACTGTTCATCCATAGGCAGCATCGATCGACTTCAGTTAGCAGCAGTAGCGAAGGAATCGCTCGATCGGGTTCACTTAACAGCCATCGATCGACCGCTCAGGTTCAGTAACGCGTAGCCTGCAGTGCAATCGCTCGAGTTCACTTAGAGCCCAACGCCTCGCTCGGGTTCAGTTAGAGCCCAACGCCTCGCACCCACGCGCGTGCGTGTACGAGAGAAACGCGCATCGCTCGGCCCCGACCACCCATCGTAACCGGGAACACCCCGATATTTTCGTCACCCTCGCTTCTACCACAGTTTTTTCCGTCATGGACGGCCCAAAGAATGTCATGCAGCTGCGTCTCCGGCCCGCCCAGGATGAAAAGCCCATTTTCTGTCATGATTTTTTGTCATAGAAGTAGGACCCCACCACATCTATGATGATAACAGGTTTTGTCACAATTATCGTCATAGAACTGTCATAAGTATTTTATGACGCTAATTGATGACTCCACTAGATACTGCCATGTGTATCTTCTGAAATCTAAGGATGAGGCTTTGAACTATTTCAAGATCTATAAAGCTGAAGCGAAAAACCAACTTGATCGAAAGATCAAGAGGCTTAGGTCCGATCGTGGTGGAGAATTTTTCTCAAATGAATTTGATTCCTTTTGTGCGGAACATGGTATAATCCATGAGAGGACGCCTCCCTATTCACCTCAGTCAAATGGGGTGGCCGAAAGAAAGAACCGTACTCTAACAGATTTGGTTAACACCATGTTAGACACATCGGGTCTCTCCAAGGCATGGTGGGGGGAGGCGATATTGATAGCATTTCATGTCCTAAACCGAGTTCCCACAAAGAACAAAGAGATAACTCCATTTGAGGAATGGGAGAAGAAAGGTTAAAGCTCTCTTATCTACGAACCTGGGGTTGTTTGGCGAAAGTCAATGTGCCAATTCCAAAGAAGCGCAAGCTTGGACCAAAGACCGTGGATTGTGTTTTCCAAGGATATGCTTTTCATAGCATAGGTTATAGATTCTTGGTTAAAATCTGAGGTACCTGGCATGCATGTCGGTACGATCATGGAGTCGAATGATGCGACTTTATTTCAAGATATCTTTCCCATGAAGGATATGGCTACCTCATCTAATCAGGAGATGCCTAGTTCGTCGAATCAGGAACCAGTTAAAATTACTGAACCTGCTATTTCGATGGAACACTTTGAAAATCCTGTGGAGGAGAACAATGAAGTTCCTACTAGGAGCAAGAGACAGAGGACTGCAAAGTCCTTTGGTGATGATTTTCTTGTGTATCTCATAGATGACACTCCCAGTTCTATTTCAGAGGCATATGCATCTGAAGATGCTGACTACTAGAAGGAAGTAGTTCGTAGAGAGATGGATCCCATCTTGGCGAATGAAACTTGGGAGATAACTGATCGTCCTTATGTGTGCAAACCTATAGGATGCAAATGGGTATTCAAGAAGAAGCTTAGGCCTGATGATACTACTGAAAAGTACAAGGCTCGGCTCGTGGCTAATGGTTATACCCAAAAGGAAGGTGAAGACTTCTTTGATACTTACTCACCTGTGGCTCGACTGACCACTATTCGAGTTCTACTTTCACTAGCTGCCTCACATGGTCTTCTCGTTCATCAAATGGATGTTAAGACTGCTTTCCTAAATGGAGAGTTGGACGAGGAAATTTATATGGAACAACCAGATGGGTTTGTACTAGATGGTCAGGAAGGGAAAGTGTGCAAGTTGCTGAAGTCTTTGTATGGACTCAAGCAAGCACCCAAACGGCGGCATGAGAAGTTTGAAAGAACTTTAACAGCTGCAGGCTTTGTTGTGAACAAAGCTGACAAATGTGTGTGCTATCGCCATGGTGGGGCGAGGGATTTATCTTTTGCTTGTATGTTGATGACATACTGATTTTCGGAACAAATTTGAATGTTATTAAGGAGGTCAAGGATTTCCTATCTCGCTGTTTTGAGATGAAGGATTTAGGAGTGGATGATGTCATTCTGAACATCAAGTTGTTGAGAGACGATGATGGTCGGATTACATTGCTTCAATTTCACTATGTGGAAAAGATCTTGAGTAGCTTTGGCTATAGTGACTGCAAGCCCTCTCCAACACCATACGATGCTAGCGTGCTGCTTCGAAAGAATCAAAGAATTGCTAGAGATCAATTGAAGTATTCTCAGATTATTGACTCGCTTATGTACTTAGCCAGTGCTACAGCACCTGACATCTCTTTTGATGTTAGCAAACTGAGTCGGTTTGTCTCAAAACCAGGAGATGTGCATTGGAAAGCTCTAGAGAGAGTTTTGCGTTACTTGAAAGGCACTGCGAATTATGGAATTCACAACACTAGGCACCCAAAGGTGCTTGAAGGGTATAGTGACTCAAACTGGATCTCAGATGCTGACGAGAAAAAGGCCACGAGCGGATATGTATTCACTCATGGAGGTGGCGTTGTTTCTTGGAAGTCTTGCAAGCAGACCATTTTAACGAGGTCAACAATGGAAGCAGAACTCACAGCACTAGATACAGCTACGGTCGAAGCAGATTGGCTTCGTCGGCTCTTGAATGACTTGCCGGTTGTTGAGAAACTTGTATCGGGCATCCTTATGAACAGCGACAATCCAACTATGATCACGAAAGTGAGCAGCTCAAAGGATAACATGAAGTCATCAAGACACGTTCAGAGAAGGTTAAAATCTGTCAGGAAAATGAGAAACTCTGGAGTTATTGCATTGGATTATATCCAAACGTCTAAGAATCTGGCAGATCCTTTTACTAAGGGTCTATCACGTAATGTGATAGATAATGCATCGAGGGAGATGGGTATGAGACCCATAATATGAGTTGTTCACGGTGGTAACCTATTCTTTGTGATCGGAGATCCCGTGAATTAAATATGGAAGACAAGTTGTTGGTCAACTGAGAGGAGAGTATCCTTACTATTAACAATACCACTCCATGAAGATGCAATACTCTCCTAATCTGCATGGCAGGTTGATGTATATCTTAATGTGTTCTAAGTGGCTCTTTTAAGCATAGATGTTGTCCTGCAGAACATCTTTTGAAGAACACACATATATGAGTCTGATTGTTAAATGTCGCAATCTATGAGAGTAGGGTTCTCTCTAGTAAACTCATGAAAGGTCTCGGAGTATGACGCATAAGCTCCACAGGCGGGGAAGACCCACGGTAGCCAAGTATCGGTCAAGGCTTTGTGTGAACCTAGATTCGCAAAAAACTTTCAGTTCAAGGCCTAGTCCACTGTTCAAGTTGCTTACTAGTGTAGCATAGAGTTCTAGGTGGAAGTTCAACTTAACAGTCTCCACTGCAGTACCGGTATATAAAATAGTATTTTGGAACTAAAGGCAAATTCTATGTGCCTCTAGCATCTGGTGGGGGATTGCTGGAATTTTATCTATTTATGGGCTAGCCCAATAACAATTTCAGAAATTCCTAATAAATCCTAGAGGCCCACTTAGCCCATTCGTGCAAGGCAAGGGGCACTACTAAAGTTTAGTCCCACATTGCTAGTTTAGAGGGAGTTGGACCGCTTTATAAGGGAGGTTCTTTCCCCACATGTATTTGCATGAGAACAAGAGGGACATCCACGCGCGCTCCTCCTCCCCCGCCCGCCCGCCTCGCCACGCCTCGTCACGACGCGCCGCGGGTTGTGGGAATGAGCTGAGCCGATGTCTAAATTCCCCATCCCGGCTACTGCTACGATCTTCCCCATCCCGGCTTGCGGCGTACACCGCAGGTCGGGACAGCAGGCCTCCGAAACCGCACCTTTTGAGTCATGTACGGGAGAAGGGTGATAAGGTTTTTGGGGAGCACTTCGCGCAACTACTGACTTCTTATTCACGGACGAGCCGGACTCTGACGACTACTTCCCCGACGATGACTTCTTCCCCGACGTCGACAACCTCCTCGATGACATGGCTGGCGAGGACACCGACCCCAAGTCCAGCGCTTCTGCTGCTGTTGTCCCGTACGTGTTCTTCCTCTTTCTATTAGAGGCCCTGCTACAGTTCCTTGTTCTAGTGTTTGCCGTAGATATGTTAGACTCTATTTCATATTTGCAACTCGCTATACTGTCTGCTCTAGATATGTTTAGTTACGGTTCATATATGAAGATGTTGTTTACCTTCTCTTTGTCAAATCGCATGGCTTGTTTTATCACTGCTATACTAGTCGTGCTTTATCTAGTATTTCTGTTAATAAAATCATTCGGTAAATTGCTCACATTTCCAACAATCCAAAAACCTTATTATAGGAAATTTACCCCAAGTGGTTTTGCTGCTTCCATGAGACCTCCTATGTTTGAGGGTATCCACTATAAGAGGTGGCGCGTGAGAGCAGTCTTATGGTTTCAAACCATGAGTTGCTATGACGCCACGCTTGGCAAACCTGAAGGGGAGTATGATGCCCAACAGGAACAAGCTTTTCAGAAAATGGATACTCTGTTTAAGGATGCTCTCTTGAGTGTTCTTGGTGAGAACATAGTTGATGCTTATGCGTCAATTGACAATGGAAAAGATATGTGGGATGCACTCGAGGCCAAGTTTGGGGTCTCGGATGCCGGCACTGAGCTGTACATCATGGAGCAATTCTATGATTACAGGATGACTGAAGAGCGCTCCGTAGTTGCGCAAGCTCATGAGATACAGTCATTTGCTAGAGAACTTGAGCACTTCAATTGTATGCTACTGGACAAGTTTGTTGCCGGAGGTATCATCACTAAGCTTCCTCCTTCGTGGAGGAACTTTGCTACCTTACTGAAGCATAAGAGACAGGAGTTTTCCATTCTGGGTCTCATTGGTACTCTTGATGTGGAAGAAATGGCGAGAGCAAAGGACACACGTGATCGAGGTATTGAGGGAGGATCTAGTGCCAATCTGGTATAGAAGAACTTCCAGCCCCACAAGTTCAAGAACAAGGGCAAGTTTGATGGTAAAGCAAAGTTTGATGGGAAGAACAAGGCTGTGCAGCACACGAACTTCAAGAACAAGAATGACAAGAAGAAAGGTGCTTGTCATGTGTGTGGGGATCCTGATCATTGGGCTCCTAGTTGCCCTAATCACTATGACAAGCGTCATCCTGGGAGAGGCGGCAAGACCGCTAATGTTGTCATTGGAGACACTGACATGAAGGATGCTGGGTATGGTATATTTCCCACTATTCTTTCAGTATGTCATTCTCCTGATTGGTTGATTGACACGGGTGCTAATGTGCATATATGTGGTGTTATTTCCATGTTTTCGTCTTATCAGACCGCAGGGACTTCAACCGTGCTGATGGGCAACGGTTCAAGTGCTTATGTTCATGGTGTTGGCACGGTCGATCTAAAGTCTACTTCGGGGAAGATCATGCGGCTGAAGAACGTGCATTATGTCCCCTCCGTCAATAAAAATCTTGTTAGCGGATCTCTTTTGTGTAGACATGGCTACAAGCTTGTCTTTGGGTCGAATAAATTTTTAATATCTAGGTATGGAACCTTTGTTGGTAAAGGCTATGAGTCAGGAGGACTGTTTCGTTTATCCTTATCAGACGTTTGCAATAAAGTTGTTAATCATATTTGCAACAATAGTGAATCTAATGTGTGGCATTCACATCTTTGTCCTGTTAACTTTGGTTGCATGTCGCGACTAGCGAAGTTGAACTTAATCCCTAGTTTCACCACTGTCAAGGGATCCAAGTGAAATGTGTATGCAAGCTAAGGAACCTCGTAAGTCTCATGTGACTGCGGAAACGAGAAATCTTGCACCACTAGAGCTCATACATTCAGATCTATGTGAAATGAATGGTGTTCTGACAAAAGGTGGAAAGAAATATTTTATGACGTTAATTGATGACTCCACTAGATATTGCCATGTGTATCTTCTGAAATCTAAGGATGAGGCTTTGAACTATTTCAAGATCTATAAAGCTGAAGCGGAAAACCAACTTGATCGAAAGATCAAGAGGCTTAGGTCCGATCGTGGTGGAGAATTTTTCTCAAATGAATTTGATTCCTTTTGTGCGGAACATGGTATAATCCATGAGAGGACGCCTCCCTATTCACCTCAGTCAAATGGGGTGGCCGAAAGAAAGAACCGTACTCTAACAGATTTGGTTAACGCCATGTTAGACACATCGTGTCTCTCCAAGGCATGGTGGGGGAGGCGATATTGACAGCATGTCATGTCCTAAACCGAGTTCCCACAAAGAACAAAGAGATAACTCCATTCGAGGAATGGGAGAAGAAAAGGTTAAAGCTCTCTTATCTACGAACCTGGGGTTGTTTGGCGAAAGTCAATGTGCCAATTCCATAGAAGCGCAAGCTTGGACCAAAGACCGTGGATTGTGTTTTCCTGGGATATGCTTTTCATAGCATTGGTTATAGATTCTTGGTTGTAAAATCTGAGGTACCTGACATGCATGTCGGTACGATCATGGAGTCGAATGATGTGACTTTCTTTGAAGATATCTTTCCCATGAAGGATATGGCTACCTCATCTAATCAGGAAATGCCTAGTTCATCAAATCAGGAACCAGTTACAATTACTGACCCTGCTATTTCGATGGAACACTTTGAAAATCCTGTGGAGGAGAACAATGAAATTCATACCAGGAGCAAGAGACAGAGGACTGCAAAGTCCTTTGGTGATGATTTTCTTGTGTATCTCATAGATGACACTCCCAATTCTATTTCAGAGGCATATGGATCTGAAGATGCTGACTACTAGAAGGAAGCAGTTCGTAGAGAGATGGATTCCATCTTGGCGAATGAAACTTGGGAGATAACTGATTGTCCTTATGGGTGCAGACCTATAGGATGCAAATGTTTATTCAAGAAGGAGCTTAGGCCTGATGGTACTATTGAAAAGTACAAGGCTCGACTCGTGGCTAAGGGTTATACCCAAAAGGAAGGTGAAGACTTCTTTGATACTTACTCACCTGTGGCTCGACTGACCACTATTCGAGTTCTACTTGCACTAGCTGCCTCACATGGTCTTCTCGTTCATCAAATGGATGTTAAGACTGCTTTCCTAAATGGAGAGTTGGACGAGGAAATTTATATGGAACAACCAGATGGGTTTGTACTAGATGGTCAGGAAGGGAAAGTGTGCAAGTTGTTGAAGTCTTTGTATGGACTCAAGCAAGCACCCAAACAGTGGCATGAGAAGTTTGAAAGAACTTTAACAGCTGCAGGCTTTGTTGTGAACGAAGCTGACAAATGTGTGTGATATCGCCATGGTGGGGGCGAGGGAGTTATCATTTGCTTGTATGTTAATGACATACTGATTTTCGGAACAAATCTGAATGTTATTGAGGTCAAGGATTTCCTATCTCGCTGTTTTGAGATGAAGGATTTAGGAGTGGCTGATGTCATTCTAAATATCAAGTTGTTGAGAGACGATGATGGTGGGTTACATTGCTTCAATCTCACTATGTGGAAAAGATCTTGAGTCGCTTTGGCTATAGTGACTGCAAGCCCTCTCCAACACCAAATGATGTTAGCGTGCTGCTTCAAAAGATCAAAGAATTGCTAGAGATCAATTAAAGTATTTTCAGATTATTGGCTCGCTTATGTACTTAGCCAGTGCTACAGGACCTGGCATCTCTTTTGCTGTTAGCAAACTGAGTCGGTTTGTCTCAAAACCAGCAGATGTGCATTGGAAAGCTCTAGAGAGAGTTTTGCGTTACTTGAAAGGTACTGCGAATTATGGAATTCACTACACTGGGCACCCAAAGGTGCTTGAAGGGTATAGTGACTCAAACTGGATCTCAGATGCTGACGAGATAAAGGCCACGAGCGGATATGCATTCACTCATGGAGGTGGCGCTGTTTCTTGGAAGTCTTGCAAGCAGACCATCTTAACGAGGTCAACAATGGAAGCAGAACTCACAGCCCTAGATACAGCTACGGTCGAAGCAGATTGGCTTCGTCGGCTCTTGAATGACTTGCCGGTTGTTGAGAAACCTGTACCGGGCATCCTTATGAACTGCGACAATCCAACTATGATCACGAAAGTGAGCAGCTCAAAGGATAACATGAAGTCATCAAGACACGTTCAGAGAAGGTTAAAATCTGTCAGGAAAATGAGAAACTCCGGAGTTATTGCATTGGATTATATCCAAACGTCTAAGAATCTGGCAGATCCTTTTACTAAGGGTCTATCACGTAATGTGATAGATAATGCATCGAGGGAGATGGGTATGGGACCCACAATATGAGTTGTTCACGGTAGTAACCTATTCTTTGTGATCGGAGATCCCGTGAATTAGATGTGGAAGACAAGCTGTTGGTCAACGGAGAGGAGAGTATCCTTACTAGTAACAATACCACTCCATGAAGATGCAATACTCTCCTAATCTGCAAGGCAGGTTGATGTATATCTTAATGTGTTCTAAGTGGCTCTTTTAAGCAAAGATGTTGTCCTGCAAAACATCTTTTGACGAACACACCTATATGAGTCTGATTGTTAAACGTCGCAATCTTATGAGAGTAGAGTTCTCTCTAGTAAACTCATGAAAGGTCTCGGAGTATGACGCATAAGCTCCACCCGCGCGGAAGACCCCACGGTAGCCAAGTATCGGTCAAGGCTTTGTGTGAAACTAGATTCGTAGAAAACTTGCAGTTCAAGGCCTAGTCCACTGTTCAAGTTGCTTACTAGTGTAGCGTAGAGTTCTAGGTGGAAGTTCAACTTAACAGTCTCCACTGCAGTACCGATATATAAAACAGTATTTTGGAACTAAAGGCAAATTCTATGTGCCTCTAGGATCTGGTGGGGGATTGCTGGAATTTTATCTATTTATGGGCCAGCCCAATAACAATTTAAGAAATTCCTAATAAATACTAGAGGCCCACTTAGCCCATTCGTGCAAGGCAAGGGGCACTACTAAAGTTTAGTCCTGCTAGTTTAGAGGGAGTTGGACCTCTTTATAAGGGAGGTTCTTTCCCCACATGTATGAGCATGAGAACAAGAGGGACATCCACGCGCGCTCCTCCTCCGCCGCTCGCCTCGCCACGCCACGCCACGCCTCGTCACGCCACGCCACGCCATGCCGCGGGTTGCGAGAATGAGCCGATGTCTAAATTTTTTGCCACGCACGACGGGTATACGAACGGGAGCTGAAACGTTTTTGCTGAAGTGGAGACTGTATACGAACGACGCATCTCTTCGCCTGCTGCCTGTTCACTTCGCCTCCCTCTCTTCGTTCACCTCCCGTCTCTGCCCTCTCACCTTCTTCTCTTGTGCCTATAAAAGGGAGGTCGCTCCTCCCAGAGAGACGCACCAGAACAACACAACCCTCTCGCCTCAGAGTTCCCGACCACTGAGCTACTGCTACGATCTTCCCCATCCCGGCTTGCGGCGTGCACCGCAGGTCGGGACAGTAGGCCTCCGAAACCGCACCTTTTGAGTCATGTACGGGAGAAGGGTGATAAGGTTTTTGGGAAGCGCTACGCGCGATTACTGACTTCTTCATCACGGACGCCCCGGACTCCGACGACTACTTCCCCGACGATGACTTCTTCCCCGACGTCGACAACCTCCTCGACGACATGGCTGGCGAGGACACCGACCCCAAGTCCAGCGCTTCTGCTGCTGCTGTCCCGTACGTGTTCTTCCTCTTTCTATTAGAGGCCCTGCTACAGTTCCTTGTTCTAGTGTTTGCCCTAGATATGTTAGACTCTATTTCATATTTGCAACTTGCTATACTGTCTGCTCTAGATATGTTTAGTTACGGTTCATATATGAAGATGATGTTTATCTTCTCTTTGTCAAACCGCATGGCTTATTTTATCACTGCTATACTAGTCATGCTTTATCTAGTGTTTCTGTTAATAAAATCATTCGGTAAATTGCTCATATTTCAAACAGATTGCCTCTGTCTTGAAGGGTGTTTACTCTGATCGTCTGGTACATTATCAGGTTGTCTCGAGGCAGATGAGTGTGCGTTGCTGAGGTTTGTAAGCCGGAGTGACGGCTTCGGTCGTCGTGCGAGGTGTCGAATATGATCGCTTGGGTGACGAGTCGTCGACCTATTTGGTGTGTAACCTCAAGACCGATGAATGTGTGTTGCGGGATCTATAAGCCAGGGCGGCGGTTTCAGGTTATGTTCAAGGGTGTGGAGACTGATCGCGTAGGTGACAAAGTCTTTGGCTGATTTGGTGCGCAACCTCAGGGCTAGTGTGTGTGTTATGCTCACAGCAGAATTCTCCCTCTCAATTGGGGTTGGTACAAATTGGGGAAGGAGGGAGGAGGAAAGATACTAGGGGAACAGAGTGGTTGGGTTATCCTTCTGTTGCTTGACGCCTCTGTCTTCCTCCTCTCGCTTCATATAGCTCGCTCCCTTGCCGTGCTCTGCTTCTCCTTCTCTTGGGCTTCGAATTCCCTTGCCAGCCTTCGGTTGCGTCTTGTCGCTTTGGGCCGTCGCCCTGGGCCGGCCCATGACATGACATTCCCCACCCCTTGAGCAGCGACTTGCCCCCAAGTTGCCAGGACAGGGAAACGACGTTGCAGCCTGAACGCGTCTTCCCAGGTGTCGTGTGTGTCTGGCCTGCCTGCCTAACGTACCTTGACGCGCGGTGTGGTCTTGCCGCTGATTGGTACCAACTTGGTCTGCAGAATGATTTCGGGAGTGAGCAGTTGCAGGTCCTTTGGAGGTGGAGTGTTGTCCTCGACGATGGCCTCAGTATTGGGTGGCAGACATTTCTTCAATTGCGACACATGGATAACATCGTGGATCTTGGACTGTGGCGGCAGCTCCAGGCGATAGGAGACCGCCCCAATCTTTTGCAGCACTGTATAGGGACCATAGTACTTAAGAGCGAGTTTGTGGTTGCGCCTTGCTGCCAGGGAGTTCTGCAAATAAGGTTGGACTTTCAGATACACTTTGTCGCCCACTGCAAATGATCTCTCGCTGCGATGCTTGTCCGCTTGGCATTTCATCCTCTGCTGCGCTAGGAGCAGATGTTGGCGCAGCAGCTCGAGCGTGGATGCCCTCTCACTTGCTAATTCCGCCACCTCGGGGTTGGTTGCTGGCGCCTCCAATGCAAATGGTCTAGGGGAATACCCATATAAGGCTACGAATGGGGAGTGACCCATTGCTGTATGGAAGGATGTATTGTACCAATGCTCCGCTAAGGGCAGCCACCGCGCCCAACGAACCGGTGTGTCATGAGCAAAGCACCGCAGAAATGCTTCCATGCATTGGTTCAGTTTTTCCGTCTGTCCGTCGGTCTCCGGATGCCGTGCTGAGCTCATATTCAGAATTGTATCCGAGAGACGGAAGAGTTCTTGCCAAAACAAACTGGTAAATACCGGATCACGATCAGAGATGATACGAAAAGGCATACCGTGCAGACGATAAACCTGATCGAAGAAGACTTGCGCCACTTGCTGGGCTGTATACGGATGCTTGAGGGGAATGAAGTGGCCATATTTTGTTAACTTGTCGATAACCACCAGGACGACGTCCATCCCTTGCGAGCGAGGCAGCCCTTCCACAAAATCCCAGCTCAGGGTATGCCACGGGTGGGGTGGAATGTCGTGGGGTTGCAGGAGCCCTGGCTGGCGACAGTGCTCAACCTTAGCACGCTGGCAAACTTCACAGTGCTGCACATAATCAGTGACCGTTTTCTTCAGTCTGGGCCACGCAAACAAGCGTCTGATCCGTTGATACGTTGCTAGTACACCTGAGTGCCCTCCCACCGCGCTATCATGCATGCTTTTGATGATATGTTGTTGGGCCAGCTTGTTTGTTCCAACCCACACTCGTCCCTTGTAACGGAGAACACCTTGCGATAGGGTGAATCCTTGGCTGTTGTCAGAAGAGATGGCCAATTCAGTTAACAGTTTCATGGATTGCGAGTCCTCTGCATAACCCTGGACCAATTGATCCAACCAAACAGGTACCGGAGCAGAAATTGCCAAGAATGGCTCCAACTGGGGACAACGAGATAATGAGTCAGCCGCTGCATTATGTACTCCTTTCTTGTACTGGATGGTGTAATCTAGTCCCATCAGCTTCACAAACGCTTTATGTTGAATGCCCATGCTCAATCGTTGCTCAGATAAGTGCCGCAATGCCTGGTGATCAGTGCGGATGATGAAGCGTTGATGTTGCAGATACGGGCGCCACTTTTCCACTGCCAACAATAATGCCAAGCATTCTTTTTCATATGTACTAAGAGCCTGATTTTTGGGGCAGAGTGCCTTACTCAGATATGCTAATGGGTGACCTTGTTGCATCAGGACTGCGCCTACTCCATCCTTGCAAGCGCCTGTCTCGAGGACAAATGTCTTGGAGAAATCTGGAACTGCTAACACAGGTGCGCTGATCATTGCTTGTTTCAACAGGGTAAATGCCTTGTCCGCCTGCGGTGTCCATTGGAAGATGAGCCCCTTCTTTAACAGTTCTGTTAGAGGGCGGCTGATGATCCCATAATTCTGAATAAATTTGCGGTAGTACCCTGTGAGCCCGAGGAATCCTCGCAATTGCTTCAAGTTGTTGGGCACTGGCCAAGCTGCTACTGCTGCTACCTTGCATGGCTCTGTGGCCACACCGTCAGCTCCAATAATATGCCCCAGATACTCCAATTTCTGCTGGGCAAACACGCATTTAGATCTTTTGATAACGAACTGGTGCTCCTGTAGTTTCCTGAAGACTTCCTTGAGCAACTTAATATGTTCCTCTAGAGTTTTGGTGTGCACCAAGATGTCGTCCATAAAGAGGAGCACCCCTTTGCGCAAAAGATTATCAAAGGTGAAGTTGACCACTCCTTGAAAAGTGCTTGGGCCTCCGGTGACCCCGAACGGCATAACCAAAAACTCATACAATCCTTGGTGGGTGCGGAAGGCTGTCTTGAACTCTTCCCCTTCGGCCATACGTATCTGATGATAGCCTGACAGCATGTCCAGCTTTGTAAACCAGCAGGCACCTGCCAACTCATCCAAGAGCTCATCGACTATTGGCATGGGGTATTTGTTTTTGACCGTGATTGCATTCAACATCCGGTAGTCGACGCAAAAACGCCAGGAGCCATCCTTTGTGTGCACAAGTAGCACCGGAGAGGCGAAGGGACTGGTGCTCAATCTGATGAAACCTTGGCTGAGCATCTCTTTAATCTGCCGTTGAATCTCATCTTTCTGTTGCGGCGTATAGCGATACGGCCGAGCACTAACAGGCTGGGCTCCTTCGACCAGTGGTATCCTGTGATCTTGTGGGCGTCGAGGCGGCAAACTTGAAGGTGCTTGGAACAGATCTTGGAACTCCACTATAAGAGCCGCAACCCCTGGTGGCATGTCCATTTCTGAGGGCCGTACCGACGTTGCTGTAGTGCTCGATGTCAGGGCTTGCAGTTCCTGTTCCTGGTGAATTGCACGGACCTGAATACCGTGTTGTACTGCACCTCGGCGTAGCAACCCTCTCATTTTCCTTGGTGAAATCTGCTTGCATTCAACACCATTGTCCTTGATTCCGACAGAGATATGCGTCGCCCTTCATGCGTGAAGCGCATTGTTCTGTTGCGCCAATGTATCCACATAGGGCTGTGCTCCTCCAGCCAATCGGCGCCCACAATCAGATCATAACAGCCCAAGGGTAATACCTTAACATCTTGCTGAAATGTATGCCCTTGTGTCCACCACGCCAACTTAGGAATCCATTGCGAGCTTGTCAATGTGGATCCTCTCGCCACTACATATTGTGTTGGTGCCATCTCCTGGGGTGTCAACCTGAGATCAGCCACAAGTTTGGCATCCACGAACGAGCAGTTCGCACCTGAGTCGACCAATATCAGTATCCGGCGCTTGCCAATCATGCCGTGTAGACGCATAGTGCGTCGTTTAACTCGTGTCTCCGGTTGTACGGCTGCCGACATCAACATCACTTCCTCGTCAGAGCTCGAGTCCGAGAGGTGTTGCGGATCAGGGGGGTCGTCCAGTTGCAAGACCTCAAGCAATTCTTCCATGACATGAATAGGCACCTTGTCTGGGCATTTGTGCCCTCGCGCCCATGGATCACCGCAGGTAAAACAGAGATTCTTGGCCTTTCTATAGTTGCGCAGGGCTTCCAGCTTCTCTGCCATTTTACGTGAATCATCAGTACCCGAGGACTGCTTGGTTTTGTCCCCATAGGAGCTTTGCTTGTGCTGTTGGCGGAATGACTTAGTTGAAGCAGAAGAAGTGCCTTGATCATGCGCCAGCTCCGCTTCCTGCAACAACGCCAAACAACTAGTAGTATCGACGTCTTCAGGACGATGCAAAACTACAGCAGCACGAATATCAGGACGCAGCCCCGATGTGTAACGTTCCACAAAGAAAACTTCATGAGTATGGGGATCAGCTAACAGGATTTGATGTTTAAGTGTGTCAAATTTTGCTGTGTAATCCTCTACCGTGCCTACTTGACTTAGCAGCAACATTTGTCTCATGTAAAATTTGTGTTTATCGCGTCCCCATTTCTCTCTAACTGAAGTGCAGAACTCCTGCCAGGTTGCAAACGCCCGGCGCTTCTGAATCATTTTGAGCCAGAGCGCAGCATTACCCACACAATTCAGGGAGGCAAATTTGACCTTCATCGTGTCGGATACACTGTAAATCTCGAAGTACAACTCACAATTATCAAGCCATACTTGATAATCGGTCCCATCAAACTTGGGGAAATCCATTTTGGGAGTGCTACCAAAGTGAGGACGATGTGGTGTATGTGGCTCTCTGTCGAACAGGTTGGGTGCGGGTCGCATACCGTTGTCCGGAGGCAGTCCGGGGAATCGTGGATCCCCGAGAACTGACCCCCGATGTAGCAGAAGCCCGCCGTGCCCATGGGGCCGATCCACGCCGTCCGTGCGTCCTTCCACGGTGGTTGGCGGGATGCGGTTGTTGGCTGGACCTTGAGGTGGTGTGGGCGACGCTTCCCGCGCATCCAGACGCGCCGACGCGTCCTCCGCATGGAGTTGCAGGAGGGAGGCGGACTCGCTGAGGGATTTGGCTGTCGAGTCCATGGTCTTCATCCACGCGGTGACGCCCTTGAGCTGCTCGAAGATGGAGTCGAGCTTGGCGTTCGTCTCCACCCCTTGCTGCTCCACGGTGCCCATCGCCGCCGAAATCTAGAGCTCCACAGCACTCGGCCCCCGCTTCTTCGGCGCCAGATCGCCCACCCGAGACGGCAGTTCCTCCCGAAGGATAGGAATTACAGCAGCAGACGGATCCGCTGCTCACCCCAATCGGACTGACGGATCACGCACGAATCGATGAGGAACGAATCGAGCTCTGATATCAATTGTTATGCTCACAGCAGAATTCTCCCTCTCAATTGGGGTTGGTACAAATTGGAGAAGGAGGGAGGAGGAAAGATACTAGGGGAACAGAGTGGTTGGGTTATCCTTCTGTTGCTTGACGCCTCTGTCTTCCTCCTCTCGCTTCATATAGCTTGCTCCCTTGCCGTGCTCTGCTTCTCCTTCTCTTGGGGTTCGAATTCCCTTGCCAGCCTTCGGTTGCGTCTTGTCGCTTTGGGCCGTCGCCCTGGGACGGCCCATGACATGACAGTGTGCGACTCTCTGTATCGGTACTGACCCGTTTCCCTTATTAGCTTATATCTTTCTTCTAAATGAAAGGCAAACCGATTACCTGGCCTAGATAGCTAGTGCGCATGCACCACTTAATTATCTTATATCGACCTTGCTGTATATAACGGCTATTTCTATATAGAATCTTCATGTGGCCAGCCACATACGAAGCTGCGGTTATGGACCATTCTTATCCATGCACACGCATCATTTTTTTTCTTCATAGCTACAATAATTTAGTTCATTAGACACCCTGCCGTCAAATAATACTAAAAAAGTTCACTAAAGTTAGTTTTTTTTTTTTTGCGGCTTTACTAAAGTTAGTTAGCCACTAGTAGTGATGGATGAAACGATCCCTTGCATATCGCGCGATCTGATCTTCTTGGCGAGTGATGATGAATATCAATAGAATCTTGGAAGAGACTTTTCGCGTTGATTGGAGGGGCATATATAAATGGAGAAACCTTTTTCTTTTCTTCCTTTTGGCGTTGTTTCTTGGGAAGCTTTTTTAGCTTGCTTTGCCGGTTCTTCCTGTCGGTGCACAAGTACGCATGCAAGCACACGAAAGATGCATTTAGAGGGCACTATAATACTGGCATACACCTCTCTTTGTCGTTGGCACCCCTCTCCTGTCATTAGTGTCGTCTCATACGTAGTTTTTGCTCTTCAATTAGGACCTGGATTCGTACTAAAATTACAAGCATGACTAATCCGCGGTGACTAATGTTAGGAATATCTATCACATTCGATCCAAAATGTTTGTCCTTTCATAATTATATTGAAGACCGGGCCATACAAATTCTACCTTTTTTAAGAAACACCAATTATAATGTCGACGTGTGCACTCATACAATGTCTACTGAAGACCAGGTTGGAGTTACGAAGTTTCAAGATTGATAAAGTTATCACAGACGCCTTGTTGTGAACGGGAACATCACCTCCCCATTAAAGCAATTACTAGTATCCAACATAATAACTTGGTATGCCTAGATTTATCACGAGTTAGCCCATCATAATTGTAATTGTTTACGTGCGAGTGTATATCTTGTTTTAATGTTTTGTTTCTTTTTTGTGCTTTAATTAATGCTTGGTTGTTCATATTGACAATAAAACACTCCTTCTGTTCACAAATATAAGATGTTCTAATTTTTTTTAAATCAGATGTATAGAGACATGTTTGAGTGTGTCTGTTCACTTATTTCAGTCTGTACATAGTTCATATTGAAATATCTAAAACATTTTATATATGTGAACAGAGGGAGTACAATACTTCCTACAATTTTTATTCATATAACTTGCAGAACCACAATCACAGAAAATACTTGTAAATAATAAACAACTGACACCAGGTTTGTGTAACCATAACGTATACCTGACAACAATTTTCCACGGTTGAACCGCTCACGCATATCATGCCCAGACACTGTAAAATTGGCAGTTGTGACTGTTTTTCACTGGACCGACAGTAGTGCCCAGCGCTATCGCCGTCGGCCGCCCCGCCAGGACAACAAGCCAAGAAGATAGTATATGGTTCCATACCCAAATCTAATCATCGACTATATATATAAGCCGGCGCGTTGATCAAATCGATCGTGTGATATGATATGGTTTTATAACGTCAACTCACCAACCCAGTTTGCTGCCGGTGATTGACTCCACCATGCATTCGATGTTTCTTCTCGCTCTTTTTCCAGGATATTGCTTACATATCAATATTGATCCTCTCTATGACCTTTTTAGGGGCGATCCTCTCTATGACTTTAGCACCTTTCTTTTTTAGAAAACAGACGGCTTTATTCAATCGAAACAATAGTTACATGGTTCATGATGAGGGATACAATTTCGTTCAAAGAATCCTCAAACCAATCAAAATTCAAATAAATCTGGCCAACCTAGCAACTTTATTAGCTTCTCTATTACAATAATCGAAACTAGAGATAGGAAAATCACATGCCATATACTAATAATCATCAAAAACTACCGCTGCCGCTTCTACCGATCGTCCTCCATAATTATCAGAGTTAATAATGAGTCGATTACACCCCCCCCCCCCCCCCCCCCGCGCTTTGCGCGAGGGACAGACCGATCATGAGCGCCTAAGCTTCCACCGTCAGAACTTCCACACATCAATCTACTCTCTAATTTCCCCCCGCAATGATTTTTTCTTTATCATCCCTCAGGACCGCCCCGGCCATAGCCTTATGAAAGTCGATATCAAAGGGTTCATCAACATTAAGATTCACAAAAACCACAGGTGGGCAAATCCAACCCCGTTTTTAATAGAAGCATTTGGAGACGAAGCAAAAACATAATTAGATGTTAGAGCAAGAATCCCAATAGAAATCCAGGTAGCATCTTGCATCTTCTCTTTATGCACTAGCTTACACCTTTCCCACAACAAATACCAAGCAGTAATGAGGATCATCTCACACGTATTCTGAAGGCCCATGATAGATAAGTCTTCACTTGGCAAGTCTAATAAGAATTCTAGATGAATCCCCACCAGCACAATCAACTTCACACACTCTATCAATAATCTTGTTCAAATCCAGCCTTCTTCTGACCTCCTTTTACTTCTGGCATTGAAACACCATATGTTTCGTCTCTTCTAGACCAGAAGAACAAGATGGGCAACCAAGTGAAAACTCTCTCTCTCTCTCTCTCTCTCTCTCTCTATATATATATATATATATATATATATATATATATATCCCTCTCTCTCTCTCTCTCCCTCTCCCTCCCTCCCTCCCTCCCTCTCTCTCTCTCACTCTCTCTCATAGTTGAAACAGATCTTCTGCCTTGGTCATCGAGGTTAGTTGATCACGGGATTTGTTTAGTCCGCAATCGCAAAAATCCTAGCGGACGGTTTTGGAGAACCTTGTAAATCCTTGTGTTGGTTGGCTGGTATTGATAAGAAATTACGATAACACATCTTAAACCTTAACCTAGACCCACCTTGCTTGAAGGTGATGGGCAAGAGAGAAGGTTGTATGGAGGCTTCATTTGTCGTTAAGATGGAGGAACAAGTGCTTATAGTTATTGGACCGACAGATTGATCTGATGGCAGCGGCAGTACGTGTCTCTAGGTTACAAAGGTGGTGGTGACACACAATGAGGATGATTCAGTTCTAGAAGCGGTGATGGCAACTGGGTGGCTCGCCACAACGCAAATCGACAAGTTACATGGACGATGACGCTCTGGTGGTTCAAGGTGCTAGTGTGTCCTCATTGACTCTGAGTACCACCATGATTATATGTGGTGCATAGTACGTTCAACGCAACATGCCAATACACTTGGCTAAGTTCGTATCGTCAATTGCCAAGTGCTCCAAGGTATGGAACATGTACAAAACTTAAACTTTGTGGTCCCAAGACAACACATTTTCCATTGTGATGCACAGTCTGGCTAGGCAACTAAAACACAATTTTGGGGAAGGATTGTCCTCATGTGCATAGCGCCATGCCATGTGACTGGGACGGTCCCTTGATCACTGCATAAAATTCATAGGGGGCTTGGCAGGATATCAGTGTTAACTCCATCCAGGGGCTTTCCCTTGTGGATCATTTTTCAAGATATCCATACTTCATGCATCTACATAATCCATTCAAGGCACATAAAATTGCCAAGGTCTTCCTTGAAAATGTTGTGAAGCTTCATGTCGTGCCATTCACGATCATCTTCAATCGCAATAAGAACCACATGTGGGCGGATTTTCTCGCCGTCTTTGGCACAACGATGCTCTTCTCTATGGCATACCATCCATTCACGGTTAGCCAAATGGATCATGATAAATGCTTCGAATATATCTCTAATGTGTCATGCATGACACATGCCCGAGAAATGGTGAGCCTGGCTTTTACTCCTTGAGTTATTGTACAAATCCAAAATACCACACCTCTCTTTATTGTCTGGCATTCAAATCTTTATATGGTTACACAATCTCGATTTTTGTGTGACGCCTCTTTGTCTACGTTAGCACTAACTCCATTGTCACAGTGCAGAATTGGATGAAGCTGCAGGCAAACAAGAATTCAAACTGACAAACAGTTTCAAGTACTATTGAAATTGCTATCGTACGTTCAATCTTCATGCGCCAATTGACCCTTTCCCAAGGTGGCATGCATATTTGTCGCCCGCTTACGCAATCCCTTCTCAACTGGACATACCAGGCAACAATTTTTGTTCACCCTATATTACATGTCTCATAGTTCAAGGAGTTCTAATCTTATTGCAGACTTTCTTCTATTCTGAATTGTTATAGGCGGTACAATTGGACATTCGTTGACCTAAACCAGAAGAAATGCTAGCCACTAGATTAGTCAAGAAAGGAAACAATGTGATCCTTCAAGCTCTCATCAATAGCAGAGTTTGGGCAATCCACGCGGTGGGAGGATGTCATTATGCTCACGTCCAAAATTTCGTCCGTGTTTGCTTGGGGACAAGTAATGATTTAAAATAGAGGGACAAGTAATGTAGCAAAGGGAGGTGTAACATCCACGGTGTATAGGGTTATAAGGGAATTTCCAACCCGGTCCATCAAAACGACCCTAAATGTCTAGACCGCGTGGTTTGGACACATTTTGCCCTACAACGTCGTGCATTAAACATCTGTGGACCAATCCGAATGTCAGAATTCCATAGCTTTGTACCATATCTGGTGGATTTAGGGGAGTCCCGATAGTCCGCTTGGCCCACTACCAGTTGGCAGGCTTCTATGCTATCTCTCAGCAACAGGCTTGTGCTCATCCGACACATTCTTTGTGCAATGCCTACACATCTACTCGTGGCCATCGTCTTCAACAAACCCAGCCTCGCCAAGCTTAACCGGATCATCTATGGCTTCCTTGAGGTAGATTGCAAGGATGCCAACCGTGGCCAATTGGGCTAAGGTTTGTCGGCCTACCTTCCTAGGCGGCCTCGGCATTCAAGATCTCCATCGGGCGGGCATAGCACTTCATACTCGTTGGCTACTCAAACACACAGATCCCTCTCGCCCGTGGAGCCAGTTCCACCTCCCTGCCGATGTCGAGGCAATGTAGATCTTTCGTGCCTCTACGTTGTGGTTCGCCGGGATGGAAACACCTGCCTGTTCTAGTCGGATCATTGGATCGATGGGAGTTCCATCGCTGACCCCACCCCCCCCCCCCCCCCCGATTCTCAACATGGTGCCCAAGCGGCGTCACCGCAACCGCACTGTGTGCCAAACTCTGAAGGATCGGGCTTGGATCCTTGACATCCACAGTATCACATGAAAAACTTGGGCATCTCTCCATATCAAGGTGTTCACAAGTCTCGCCTTCCAAGATAGAAGTTGGACGGCAGATCAGCTTGCCCACTGTAGTCTCCCACACGACAACCGGTGTGTCCTTTGCAGCCAAGCTCCTGAAGACTTGCAACACCTCCTTGTTGGATGCTCTTTCTTCCAGCAAGTTTGGCACGCGTTTTCTTGGTGCCGATCCACATCATCGTTGCCCGGCTCGGTGACGAGCTTCTCTGAATGGTGGGCACCTCCTTGCGCCAATGCCCCCACAATCATCGTCGAGCCCTTTCCTTCATCATTTTGCTCACAGCGAGGTCCATCGGGTGCCACCGCAATGCATTTTTTATGGTAAGAGATTGTCCATCTCGTGCCTGCTACAGGAGATCCAACACGAAGCGCGTCTTTGGGCCAAAGCCAGCGCCAAAGGAATTGTCAAGCTAGTGCCTATGATGTAGCCCTTTTGTTCTCGGGGCTCAGCACACTCGTTGCCTTCTGCTCTCGTCACCGTACGTACGCCTCCTATCGCACGTGTCACGTGATGTACCATCCTTTGTACTTGCTCAAACTCCTTTTATCAGTAGAATGGTACGCAAGCTCTATGTATTGGAGAAAATAAAGGTTGAAGGCATTCAGACGTGAATGTGTGGAGTTAAGAGCATCTACTGCTGGGCCCCCAAACCTGCCTCAAATGCCCGGGCGGACGGCCCGATCATTGACCGGTCACGCTAATGCGACCCAGACGAACGCCTCAAACGGGCCTCAAACGCCCGAGCTGACCGGCACCCCTCATATCTAGCGCGAATATGGGGGCACCTCGGGTGCGTCCACCATGTCGGACCCGACAGCCCTACCTTACCTCATATTGCACCAAATCCACCCCCTCGACATACCGGATCCATGTGCTCTCTCATCTCTTCTTCCTCCTCTGCGACGTCCGTCTCGCAGCTCCGCCGCCGCGCACGCTCCACAGCCACTCCGAGCCTCTGCGCCGCCAGCACCGGCACAACACTCCTCTCTCCCGTCCTCGCCGCCGAGGACATCAGCGGCGGCCCGGACGCCACCGCGGTACGTCCAACAACTCTCGGGCTCCCCCTTGCACTCTATGTGTTCGACATATTGTCCGACCTGGTTTTTTGTGAATTTTTTAGGGAAAGCGATGAATTATGATGCTTCGTCGGACAAGAAGTATGGACCGACGAAGCATAATCAAATCATTCAAGATGAGTTCTTCGATTCGTCGGATTCGGGCGGAGAACTGGACATGATCGTGCTCATGAGCATGCAAGAGGAAATGGACCGTTAGGTGGAGCATATCCTCAACTTCAAGGGCTCAATCAAAGGGAGAAGAGTGATCAATCGGGATAGGGTGTCTAGAGCACGCTCATGCAGAAGGACTACTTTGCTCCGAACCCAACTTTCCCGGATGATCCATGGTTTCGTCGCCGTTTTCGCATGCCGAAACCATTGTTTTTGCTTATTGTGGAGGGAGTGGAGGCACGCGATGACTACTGCAAGCTCATAAGGGATTGCTGCGGCCAACTATCTTTCTGTGCTAAGCAGAAATGCACGGCTGCTCTGAGGATGCTTGCACTTGGTACTGCCGCATATGCCGTTGATGAGATGGTTAGAATGG
Organism: Aegilops tauschii subsp. strangulata; assembly: GCF_002575655.3. Classification (NCBI taxonomy): domain Eukaryota; kingdom Viridiplantae; phylum Streptophyta; class Magnoliopsida; order Poales; family Poaceae; genus Aegilops; species Aegilops tauschii. The sequence goes on from NC_053035.3 coordinate 74,964,605, forward strand.
GGGAGAGCACATGCCTCGAGACTACTGTCAAGTTTGTCTGTGCCGTGGTGCAGGTGTTTGACAAAGTATCTGAGAGGGCCAACGCAGAAAATTTGTTGGTTATTGAAGAGGCCAGAGGGTTTTCAGGAATGGTCGAATCAATTGATTGCATTCACTGGCAATGGAAGAACTGCCCCCAAAGGTTTGCAGGGAATGTATCAATGTCACACCAATGAGGCCACCATCATACTAGAAGCAGTGGCATCACATGACTTATGGATTTGGCATGCTTTCTTTGAAATGTCGGGTTCGCACAACGACATCAACGTGCTTCAATGATCTACGGTGTTAAGGAGGCTTTGTAATGGGGAATTTCCGCCATGCAACTACACTGTCAACGGCTGTGACTACAACATGGGGTACTACCTTGCCGATGGCATCTATCCTCAGTGGGCGGCGTTTGTGAAGACCGTATCCAAACCACAGGGCAACAAATAAAATCACTTTGCAACAATGCAGAAAGCAGCCAAGAAGAATGTGGAGAGGGCATTCGGGTGCTTCAAGCTTGTTGGGGAATTGTTCGTGGAGCTGTAATGATGTGGGAATCAGAAACTTTGTGGCAACTCATGGCATGTTGTGTTATTTTGCACAACGTGATTGTCGAGAATGAGGGTGAAGGTGTTGCCCAAACCAATGGTTTTGAAGCACCTGGAGAACAAGTTCAATTCCCGAAAGATCAAGATGCAAATCAGCTTATGAACTTTCTACAGGTGCATCAAAATCTTCGACATCATCAGATGCATGCACAGCTACTCAATGATTTTGTGAAGCATGTGGACCCACAATGGAAACCAAAGAGCTAATGTTTGAGTTTTGCACTTAAAATAAATTTTATATAAGAACTATGTATTTTCAGTACCAACATTTGTTATTTACTTGTGAAATTGGGGTGTTCGATGGACGTGCAGAGATTTAAGATATGTGGATACTGAACTCAAGATATGAGTGGCCGTCCAAATGCATTCGTGGGCGTTTCAGATGCCGGATTTGCCAAATCCGATTATAGATGCCCTAAGTTAAGCATGTGGGATCCATTCATCGTTTGAGAAGGGAAGGGATATTTGTTCAAGATGCGCGCGCCACTGCACATGAGTCCTGCACGCTGGACATATACCGAACTAACAGTACTGCCGCATCATCACCACTCACCTAATACCACAACAATCCACGCAACTATATTCGATGCTGTACTAACCAAAAGCAACGGATTAACAAAGTTTTACAGGTGCGCTTGTGAGTTTGTCCGTTCTTGACAGTACAGCAGGGCCCGCATGCAGACGCTAATCGTGAGCCGTCCGTTCCACGCATCGCTGTCCCTCGTCGACAAAAACAAGCGAGCGTGATTAATCTGGTTGGCTAATTGTAGCATAATTAAACGTAAATTAAGCTACAGTGACAGTACACATCGGACGACGATGGGCGTACGACTGGAATCTCGGTCGTATTTGACATCATATATGCACAGTAGTACGAGACGAGAGAGCACATGCAAAATGGCGAGCATCAAAGGGAGGAGCGAAAGAAATCGCACGCCTTCTGGAGGCATCTACGTATGTTCGCACGTACAAATACATGCATGGCTCAATTTCCAAGTTCTAGAACATCAACAGGATGAACAGTATAATTGCATGTGCATGCACATTTACTAGATTGAAAGCATATCAATATATACATAGAAATGCAGCCTGTGAGATACGCAGATACATACCGGTAATACACCTGTGAGCACATCCATCTGCTGAAAGCATTTCTAACCGATCCAATATATTTCCTTAGTTTCTAACCGATCCCATATATATCCTTAGTAGAGTAAATTTGGCTTCTTACTCCACTAAGTTTGACCTAGCCGATCCCTATATGGCTTAGTGGAATAAATATTTTACTCCGTTCCTAAAAATCTAAGTATATTTACTCCATCGTTGCGCGGCCGAGTAAAATCGATGCCTCTTCCCCCCCCCCCCCCCCCCCCCCCCCCCCCGCATCGCCTCCGACACGCCCCCCGCCCTCCCCCACCCCTCCGATGGCCGGACGTGGTGGCCGCCAGTCTGCGCCGCTACGCGCGCAGTCGTCCTCCATGGGCTCTTCATCGAGCCACTGTCGCTGGTCGCCCGATCTGCCCGCCGCCGCGCCCCTACACCGGTTCGAGGACTTTCCCGTCCTCCCTCCGCCTCGGCCGTCGATGAGGACCTACCTCGGGGTCCGGCAGCAACACGGGGGGACATGGGTGGCCGAAATCACGGATCGGGAGACCCACACCAAGCGGTGGCTCGGGACCTTCCACATGACCGAGATCGCGGCCATGGAATACGACCGCTGACAGGTCCGCTTCCACGGTGAGGCGGCTCGGCTCAATTTCCTACCAGGGCACACGTCCGGTCCACCTCATCCCGCCGGAGCCGGGGGTGGTGAGCTCGGCTATGGCGCGGGAGGACCGCGAGGTGAGGGAGTGCCTCGAGGTTGAGGCCGCCGACAAGGCCTACATGGAAGAGCTTGGCCGGGAGCACCTGGAGCGGATGATCTTTGCCAACGCCAGCGGCGAGGTTATCGTTATCTCCTCCTCCGACGAGGTCCAAGGCGGCGAGGTGGACGGCCACGACGAGGAGATCGACGTCGACGAGTGGAGGAGTGTCTTCGCCAACGACCCCGACGACGGCACCGGTCCGGACCGGCTCGACGGCTCGCGGCACACCGTACTTGACAAGGAAGGGTTGGCTCGACGTCCACTTCGACCGAAAGTAGTTTAGTTGCTTTTGTTTAGTTTAAATTTATGTTTTATGTTCGGTTGTGCAAAACTATCTATGTTTATATTTGAATGCATGCTACTTTCGGTTCAAATTGCTTTGAATTTGATCAAATTGAAGTTTACTTCGTTAAGTTTAGGGGATCGGCTAAAAACGGCCAAAAATTAGTGGAGTATATATACTCCACTAAGGCTTCGTTTGACACGAGAGGTTTCGGGGGGAATCGAGTGGATTTTCCACGCGTGGCCCAGAACCCTCTACAATCCTCTGATTCCCCACGAGGTTTCGGTGGGAATCGAGTGGATTTTCCACACGAGGTTTCAGTGGCCCAATCCACCTGATTCCCCCTCGATCCGCCTCAACCCACGCGGGTCAGAAGGCACGAGGAGGCCCTCGAGGAATTGGAGCCACGCACGAGACCGAGCCTTCTCCTCGCGCCACCGTCGGCAGCAGCCGTCCTCGCGGAGGGGATGCGTGGCTGGAGGGGATGTGTGGCTGAAGCAGAATTTAAGCTTTCAAGGGGATTGGGTGAAAGAGGGGGATTCACCAAATCTCCTTAAATCCACTTCTCCCAAAACCCCCACGATCCCTTCCTGTCAAACAAAGTCTGGTCAGAAGGCACGAGGAGGCCCTCGAGGAATTGGAGCCACGCACGAGACCGAGCCTTCTCCTCGCGCCACCGTCGGCAACAGCCGTCCTCGCGGAGGGGATGCGTGGCTGGAGGGGATGTGTGGCTGAAGAAGAATTTAAGCTTTCAAGGGGATTGGGTGAAAGAGGGGGATTCACCAAATCTCATTAAATCCACTTCTCCCAAAACCCCCACGATCCCTTCCTGTCAGACAAAGTCTAAGGGTTTTACTCCGTTAACTTTTAGGGGATCGGCTAGAGATGGCCTAAAGTGATTATGTGATTCGAACCACACTAAATCATGTTCATAATGACCATACTGTTGATCTCTAGCTGTGTTTTGAATATAAACAGAAGCGCAAGACAAGGGAAGGACTATACCTGATAGTTGACCATACATGAGTACTGCATCCTTGTAACAGCAATTGCTCTACCAAATTAAGACCAGGTTCTCTTGGTTCACACGGCTAAAGTGGATTGTACAAATAATTGTGTCCCCCACCTTGCCTTCTCTGTTGCACCTCAACGGTTTCTAGCATATGAACTCTACTGATCGTTGTACATACCACTTGGCGTATGCTTGTGCCGTGTTGGATTGACATTATATTTTAACCCTATTTCCCATTAGATGAAAACTCCACTGGCCTTGCTTTCATGTCACGCAGTGTCCAAATTAAACTAAGACCAGTCTGCGGATGAAAACGTGTACGCCAGAGCTACGGCCTACGGGAACATTCGTACGGGATTGAAGTTACGGACGAGCGTGGCAAATTGTGCGAAATGGATCCGTAAGAACAAGTCCGTATGGGTTTTCCGTAAGTGTAGAATTATTGAGACGTACCCTAGGTCCCTAGCTAATTCAATCATAATTGTGAGGAGAACATAACATGCAGTCATTTTAGCATCGATGACCAGTGTGTTTAAAGCAGATAATTAATTAACATGTACACTAGTTGCAGGCGGCAGAAATAATCAAGGTGGGCATCAGTGCATCATGGACACTTGCTCCATTTATTCGCAACTAACGATATAAGATGTAGCACAAACAATGTGTTGCCAGCTTTTTTCATAAGGTTTCGATGTAATGGTCCGTTTTATTTTGTGGGTGTTAGAGCATCTACAGCCGGGCTACCTAAACCCGTCTCATACGCCCGGGAGGACCGCCCGATCACTGGCCAGTCATCAAATTCCAACCCAGATGGGCGCGTCAAACGGGTCTCAAACACCCGGGCTGACCGACACCCCTCATATCCAGCCCAAATATGGATGGATGTGGGGGCGCCCGGGAGCGTCCGCCACGTCGGACTGACGCTAGGGTTCCACAAGAAAATAGTCCGAAATCCGGCGTCCGACGCTCGTCCCCTCCATCAAACCGATGTCGCCGCGTGGCGCCGCTTCGGCGGGCCGCGTACTGCCTAGCCTGGCTATTTAAGTCGATGGCCGGCACCGAAACCCTACCCCTCCACATTTTCCTCCTCCCGTCGGCCGTCGCCGCCACTTTCCACTCTCTATCCGCCACCACTAGTAGCCATGCCCCCACGCCGCCGGGTGAGGGGCTACCCATTTCTAGCGCCGAAGCACCGGCTGCAGCTCCTTGAGCAGATCCGGGCAAGGCCCGAAGCCCGGATCGCCCGGGGCTACCTCCGGATGCAGTGGATCCGGAGGATTTGGGGTTGGAGGAGGAGGTTGAGGCTGAGGAGGAGGGGGTGTGGGGGACGCCGGGGACACGGAGCAACAGGCCATCTTCGATTCCCTCCGCTCGGAGTCAGATGCGGAGGGCAAACACCGTCGTCGGCAGGAGATGAAGGCGGAGCACGCCGCAGACGAGAGGAGATGGTCGCCTACATGGATGAGGTCGAGGAGGAGCCGGAGCCCTCCTACGCGCCCATCCACCTGGCGCTCGGCACCGACGTCGTGGACATCTCCGACGACGAAGATTAGCTAGGGTAATACATAGTATGTAGTACGTAGGATTTTTTTTGCATGCTTTGTATGGATCTAGGGGTTGAAACTTGAGAGACTCGGATATAGAGTAGCAAAATTAAGGCGTGATCGGTCACTGCCCGCGGACACGCCCGGTCGCGTCCGCGGGCGTTTGAGGGATCGGGTTTGTCAAGTCCGGATGTAAATGCTCTTATGGATTGGAATTGAACATCTTCATGCATGTAAAATTATTGTAATTGCCTGTCCCATAATTCTTGATGAATATTGGGCAACGTGGAATATGCCCATGCGCATGCATACGTATCAATTAGCTAGCAGCTAGCAAGAAAAGCTCGACCATTCATAGCTGGCATCTTTTATTTGTAAGCACTCATCCTAGGACCCGATGGAGATACTCTTGGACAGGAAAAACGACGTCTGAACAAGACGCTGGCGTGCATGGTAGGAGGATACCATAGCTACGTATACTACTGGAGGCCACGCGTACACTCCCTCTTCGAGCTACACCAATGGACAGTTGTGATCTTAGCTAGCCTTGAGGATATGCAGACGAAAAGGAAAATGGACCGTGCAAAATTTCCAACAAAGATGGAGAGAATGGACCACGCATGTACTCCCTCCGTTCCAAAATATAAGTCTTTTTAGAGATTTCAACAAGTGACTACATACGGAGTCAAATAAGTGAATCTATACTCTAAAATATGTCTACATACATCCGTATGTTGTAGTTCATTTGAAATGTCTAAAAAGACTTATATTTAGGAACGGAGGGAGTAGATATCCTGCATGTGATCTTCATAATGCATGCACGCGCGTGGGCGTGCACCAGCTATACAACAAGTGCAACAATACACAAGCATACAGACCTGCAAAGAACTATTAATACGGCTGGGCAGCCAGCTAAAGATACAACAATACGCATTCATATTAATGTATTTACAGTGGTAGGTAGGGTACATGCATAAATAAAATGCATGTATATACTCCGTCCGTATCATAATATAAGACGTATCATAATATCAGTGACAAAAAACGTCTTATACTTCCTCCGTTCCTAAATATAAGTCTTTTTAGACATTTCAAATGAACTACAACATACGGATGTATGTAGACATATTTTAAAGTGTAGATTCACTTATTTTGCTCCGTATGTAGTCACTTGTTGGAATCTCTAGAAAGACTTATATTTGGGACGGAGGGAGTATTATGTTACAGAGCAGTATTAATGTTTGCCAGTAGGACAAACCGGTGTACGAGCGAGCACACTGATGTGTCATCGTACGTGTACGTGCGTGATACATACATTTTTCTTAGGACAGCGAACGTGATGCATACAAGCATGAAGGGATTGACGGGATTACACGGATGTCGACGGATACATGCACAGACAGGGCATTGTATGGTGACACTGGAAAGAAACTAAGAAGAAAACTGTGCAGTGGTACGCTAGCGGCAGCTAGCTGCTAAAAGCGCTACACTACGAGTGACACTCATGCATGATGCATGGGGGGGACCATATGCGTGGAAGGTGCGGCCTCACATCACGTAGGGACAGGGGATTAATTAGTATTATTACGAATTGGACCCTCTTAATTAATTGATGGCTTGTCAACAAGGGTGGCCAGGGCTTGCGGGTTAACCACAGCCATAATTAATCAAGGATTTTCAGCATAATGAAGATGGATATAAGCAGGAGGGTTATCGATAACTCGATTGTGTGGACTAGGTGTGTTGTACAGGACAGGAGCATGAGTGAATCTTGTATTATCATCAGTGGTGAAAGAGTATATATGCAAACCTTTTGAAACAAATTGTAGGCAAAAAAGTCTAAGGGTTGTGCTATAGGTATGATGCACACTATATGGCTTTCTTACGTGTATCCGAAAATAAGGTGACGTGGCTCTCTCTCGTGCCACAGTTTGCGCTTAGCTTGACTATACGAATAAGATCTCGGAGACTAGAGTGGTAGTGCGAGTTGCAGTCATGCATGTACATATCCGGCACAGCATTAATTAGGTTTTGTTTACGAATTAAAAGGGGGTCATGGAAAGTGATGTTATCGTGGAAATGGAGCCCAGCCGTGCTGTCTGCTGTCATGTCCTGCTAAAAGTAGTAGGGTAATTTGGACCCCCCAACACTGACAACCAACTAATCATGCATTTGCAGCCTTTTGCCACTCCGAAATTGTGTTATTTTGTTATCTTAACTTACATGTTGACCATAATTAGGAGGTTATGCATGGACGAGAGAAGAGAGAGGAGAGAGATGGGAGGGAATCTGTCGGTTGGTACGTATATACTCTATATTACACGAAGAACAATTGTGTATTCTACATCTTTGAAGCATGTATAGCGTAAGTACATGTGACTTGTTATCATTTTCTTAACTAGCTAAGCTCTGCCCACAAACAATGCCATTTCTATGTTGGGGGGTAGTTGTATTCTCTTGAGAGTATAAGGTTCATCTATCGTCAACGAACCTTTTCATCTCAATCAATTTGGCCATTGTATACAGGAAATTGCAGAATATATATGGTCACTACGCTTCAGAGGTCCAATACGTTACTAACACACCTCCTATACATATTAGTGTATGTACATTAGAATGGCCGGGCACCTTAGATTTTTCCTACCCTCTCTCTACAGCCAGGCAGCCATGGAGCTCATGGAGGCCTAAGCAAAGCGACCGCCTGTGTAATGCACGCTCTCTGGCATGCCCCACCCAAGGGCGCCTGCGCCACTCTTGCTATGTCGTCCCTGATGTCCATCCATGACAGCACGGTACCTTGGCATGGGCGGATGTAACAGGTTGTGTTACATGTCCTCTCCGATATCCTCGTGCCAATTGACATCTACGTCAATCTCCTATGTTGCCGAACACTACCACGTTGAAGCATATATTGTCTTCCTCGACATGTTTGTGTCAGCGCCCTCGCCCATTACTCCTTGTCCTTAGCCGCATACCAGTGAGATCATTAAACATAGATCTAGCAGCGCGAAGGTGTTGTTGTATTGCCCAATCTCTAGGGCAAGAAATCTCATCTCTCTCTTTTTTCTATCTCGTGCACACTTCTTATTAATTGTTATAATGGTGAGGGATGGATGGAAGCTTAAAACTAAGGACATAGAGTCACTAGATGTGGTGCTATAGGAGCAGCGTTTCACTGGTGCCAGCGATCCTAAATCGAACAACGTGATGGCAACATGGCGAGAGAGGGCAGAGAGTTATGGGGACGGAGGGTGGAGAAGGCGAACATGTGGAGCCCTTCTAACATATGTACAAAATGCAAGCCAGACCATAGTGAACTCCATTGGCAACTTTATTTGCATTTTTCACTGCCCAAAGCTGATCGGAAAGACAAGTTTGTTGACTGTAGATGCATTCTTACTCTGTGTATACTCTTAAAAGAAATCTACTATTTGTATAAGAGATGTGACGAGTCTCTATGTACATCTGACTAATCTCCATCTTAACTTATAACATATGCTCGTAGATGAATAACGTAGCTCGTTCTCCTTTTTTACAATAAATTTTAGCATGTTCAGAGCAAATGTGGAAACTTTTTAACCTCACATTGATAATAGAATCTTGAAATCATATAAACCCTTCACAACAAATTATATGAAACTTGGTTATAATAATATTATAACAGACTTCATATTACCGTGTTGGAATGAAACCAAAGCACCAACCATGAGCAATTTCTTGCGATTAGAGAACATTTAACATGATGTCGCCTTTCACCAAGAATGCAACATCTATTACTGGTCTTGCGGGTGTCTTTCGTTGAGAGTGAAGGGAGAAAGAAAGAGACTAGAATAGAATTTAAGGTCGGACGCGGGCACTTTTCGAGCTACATGGATATACTAGGCTGGAGAAAGTGATGCCAATCGCATGAAAGCAAATTCTCCAGAATACTACATGAAAGCAAATTGATATAGGCCATTTGTTTGCCATGAAAAGGACGACGGCGAGAAAGCCATGCATGGATCTCGTCCTTAATTACATATTTTAATCCTAGATAGACTCCATTAGGAAGGTAAGAGACAGCTACAAATGGTTGGGCAATCATGGTGTAGTCTTGACAAACAATTTATAGTTGATTAAAAAGGTTATCCTAACTGCTGGCCACCGGATCGGTGGAGAAGTGGGCGTGCATGCGGAAATTGTTCATGTGTTGTCACACATATCCCAAAACGCATCCACTTCGCATAAAAGTAGATACCGCTTCTTTCGGAGTGCATGAGAAGGGGAAATGGCAAGAGGGCCGTTCGATTGAGCACGGTCACAAAACTCCTAAAATCTTCACATAGTTGCAGGACTCAGAAACGAGAACATCGAAACTGTTCAAATCGGCCGCCGAGATACACAAAGGGCAAAAACAAGAGGCTAGGGTCACGAAAACAAATTGAAATCGACACATCGCGCATTTTAATCAGGGCAGTAATTAAAGCGCGTGCCCACGCTATGCGAATAGTATTTGTAGCATGTTTAGTAGAGTGGCATTCGTGTGTGTTTGTGTGGCGTGGAATGTATGTCCTCTTGTACTTAGAATGCACTCCTTGCCGCAAACCTATGGCAAGCAGGCCATGTTACCCCAGATTCTTGCCGATTACGCCATTCTATAGCGCTCACATGCATGCTTTCCACAGAGGCATGCATTGGGGTTATGTGGGATACAGGAGGCGCAGAATTGGCTACGGACGCATGGATACCACACACACGCGCGCACGGCTGACAGCTAGCCACGGACAGGGACGAAGCACGGCTAAAAAGGGACGACAGCAGTATTCATTCACTTGCTCCGACCACGTAAAATAAAGCATCTTCTACGCATACAGATAGATTATTCTTTCTACCAGAAGAACAGATATATACACAGAAAGATAAAAGATGCATCTACACGCACATGTTTGAGAGAAGTTTCACCGATGTTCCGCGTCGCATCGTCGTTGAAGTTTCGCCGTATGAATTGAGGGCAACTTTCAAGCGTTTCATCCATGGTCCGTCCGAATTCAACGGGGAATCGAGCGAGAGAGCGGGCAAGGGGAAGTGGCCGGGGTAGCTACCCCAGGCCCAGGGCAGCTGCCAACTATTTGCGACATGAACATACTCATTCGTAGGAGGTTTGTACAGTAGCTTAGCAGCCTATACCGCGAGTGCGCGTCGAGTTGGTTGGCACACACGCGCGGGCGCGCGCGGCGTGGTCGCTTTTCCCCTTTGGCCCCATAGCAGCCTCGCTAGCTGCATCGTTCGCTCCATCCATCGATGGGTAGCCACTGACTGTCTACATGGGAGCAATGGATGGGTGGATTGGATTGGGTTGGACGGTACCCCTACCCCTACCGACGACGGCCCAGTGTCCTACGACTCTCTCTCCTCCCTCTTCTTTTCTCTCTCTTCTAGAGACTAGAGAGGAGAGGAAATGAGACGAAAGGTACGCATGCAGCAGTGTTGGCTTCGACGGGCCCGCCGGGCGTACTATTGGATGCCGTCCGTCCTGTTCTGATCTCTTCTTTTAGCCCTCTTGAATCCCGGCTGTACCGATCATTCGTTCATCATCGCCAGGACGGCAGGACCCATGCATCACAAATTTAACGCCTCTCCCTCTCTCTCTCTCCTCTTTCTCTCTCATGCATAATGCTGCTGATCGTAACAATAGTATTATCGTAAGCCCAATTGGAACGGATGAATTGAAAAGTGGGGGAGTAAGTCACCTTGGGCCTGTGCCTGTGTGGTGCTGTAGGGAGGGAGGGGGTGGACCTATGTCCTGTTGGGGACCCCGGAAAAGATGCCCTCCCGTTCATTCGTCAAACTCGCCCTACCCCCGTGATCTTCTAATGCCAGCCTTGCTAATCGCCACGCCGCTGCCGTCCCTTATCTCCCACCCCTTCTACATAATGCATGCACCTGTAACATACAGACGGAAGGATCATAATTACGCCGTAATACGCCTATTTGAACGTTAAGCTGCATCCTTACCATGACAGCAGGGTCACCCGGAGTGTGCCAGTGAGCGAGCTTTCTCCTCCTGGCTCAAGGTGCTGGAGAAGAAAAGACACAGAGCCAACAAATTAGTGAATGGAACATCTAGAGCAGTGCCCAGCAAAAGGCAGGTTGTTGTTACCTAAAAGTCGGTTTATCTCGGCCCAACTGCAAGTCCTGCATGGAGGAAGAACAGATGGTGACATTAACCCCCACGGGCACGCACACGCACCGGTTGGTTTTAATCGTTGCGATACGAAACAAGCGGGGATGTGCTAATTGCTCCAAAAACCTGCATAAACAATATATACAAGAGTCTATCAGAACAGACAATGCAAGCCTCCAGAACGGATGAGATCCGCTGCATGGGGAATCAAAGGACAAGACGATCAGCTGGAAACCAGACTAAATAAAACGCCCAATCATCAATGCCTTTTGATTCGTCCCCGCCCCGCGTCTTGTTTAATGGGGACGAGTATCGGCCATCACATGGGCACACAAGGATGCCATTACGATCCTAATCATGGAACCATGGATTAAACTCTCTCCTTTGTATTGGAAGACATGCAAGGATGGGAACAATAATACGTGCATTGACTGGCTCATTGGGGAATACTACTGTGCCGCGAATATTTGTCCCCCTCCTATGGACCTATTTTGTATCCGGAATTAGAAAACAAATGGTTTTTAATTTCCTTTCTACAATGATCGGCGTATCATCCATTGACGAGGCTAGCGACAGTCAGCAGGCAAATCATTATGCTGTGTACCTGTGTCATTATAGAAAGCCCCGGTTCTTCACTGATCGCGGACAGGTCCAGCGGCGGCAACGTGCTCCGTCCGGGATTGGAGAAGCAAAGATTTGTGATTGGAAATTGCTAGCTAGCAGCTTGCTGCTCCGGGTAAACAAAAGGGGAGATGCCCTCTGTCCTGGAATACGAACATCTGGTGCCACCTCTTTCTCCCCAGGACCCCAACTGTGATGATTGATTGCCGATGGCTTTTCCCCCACATAGAAGTGATCCAGTGACTTACCTGAAAAGCAACGGAGATAGAGGACAATTCTTGGGCCTGACACATAAAATTTTCTTGCAGGTGGGGGAAAACGAGGTGCACATGCACGAACGAACAGCAGCGGCAGCAGCAGCTAACAAAGATGAGTTTTAATTAGCAGCAGAAGAAAGGTGGGCATGGCCGCCTCCCCCAACCGTGTGTGTGCTTTACCCTGCATGGAACACTCGTGACGTAGAAGTAGCTGCAGAAAAGAAGGCAACATAAATAAAAAGACAAGGCTTCTGTAGCAGGAGGAGGAGGAGTGGTGTACACTGCATGCTGCTCTGGGGGGTCGTGGTCATTCGCCATGGGAGGAGCAGGAGCAGGCAGTCCCTTTCCTGATAATGCAGAGGCAGATGGACCCATTTTACTTTCACTGGCTTGTGCTCAAAGAAACACAAGGAAGGAGAAGATGAAAGTAGAGTTTCATAAACAAGGCCGCGACAATTAAAATATCGGTGGAGGCGGCTACCCCACCGGTTTTGGCACCAGACATAGATTCTTAGGAGAGATGACGAGACGTACCCCCACGCGTAGCCGGAAGCAACCAAGTGAAGAAGAAGAAGAAGGGTTAAACCCCCACCCCCTTCCCCTCTCGCAACCACCTCCACCACCACCACCTTTAAAAGAAGGTGCTAAAGGGGGGGTGTCCTGCAAAGAAAAGGAGAGGAGTGCCCCCTAACCTTTCCCTGCTTTCCACTGAAATCTCCTATCTGCAACCATACACACTGTTGCTCTTCTTGCTCAATTCTGCTCTCAGCAATCATTTCCCCATATATAAGTCACTATACCCTCTGCATTTCACACCCCTTCAGCCATGGATTCCTGAAGAAGCTCTGCGCTACCAGAGGAGACTTCTGCTGTGCGTGATTGCAAGCTGCGTGAGTTCCGCAAACCCGTCGGGTCTGCGAATTTCAAGCTCGCAGGCTCTGCATTGCACTGAAATGGGGAGGCATTCATGCTGCTACAAGCAGAAGCTGAGGAAGGGGCTCTGGTCCCCTGAGGAGGATGAGAAGCTCATGAACCACATCACCAAGCATGGCCATGGCTGCTGGAGCTCTGTCCCTAAACTTGCAGGTGAGCAAAAACTAATCTTCTGCATTTCACTCGTCAATTAGCAACTTCCAGTCTTTCCCCCCTTCTTCTCCTCCTAAGAAGGCTCCCCTCTCTTAGTCAATCCAATTATCTAAATTTGCCTCGTAAATTTCTGCAGGGCTCCAAAGGTGCGGCAAGAGCTGCAGGCTGAGGTGGATAAACTACCTAAGGCCAGACCTTAAGAGAGGTGCCTTCGCTCAGGACGAGGAAGACCTCATCGTTGAACTCCATGCTGTGCTCGGGAACAGGTGAATTTTAAGCCTATAGTTGTACTAGGAGGACCCTAACAGAATTCAGCATTAGTAACTGCAGAGCAAACCTTGATAATTCAACTAATACGCCTCTTTTTTTCCATGAGAAGGTGGTCTCAAATTGCAGCACAGATGCCTGGGAGGACTGACAATGAGATTAAGAACCTCTGGAACTCGTCCCTCAAGAAGAAGCTGCGGCAGAAGGGCATTGACCCCAACACCCACAAGCCCCTCACTGAGGCTGATCGCAGTGGAGCAGCTCCCACCATCAGCACCGAGAGGACCTCTGGTTCCAGTGATGTCAACCCGTCAAGCGCTGGTGCTCTAGGGAACTTCGGTCACCTCCTCAGCGAGACAGCCCAATCTTCAATGCTGCTGCCGGTGTATGACAAGAAGCGCCCTGAAACTCCAAGCTTGGCACGACCTAAGGTGCCAGCAAAGGAGTTGTTCCTGGACCAGCTTACTGCTGGTCATGAGAGCCCATCAAGCTGCCGTTCATCAGGTCCAACGCTGTATTTTCCTTTTCAGCAGCAATTAGGCTACAGCAACGAGTGTGGCAGTGGAGATGGTGCAAATATGAACTCACTCTGGTTTAACCAGAATGATTTCAGTTGCAACACAATTTCCACTGTGATGCCAACAGTTTCACCATCAGCCCTCTCGACGCCGATGGGACTGAACCTCCCACCAGACAATCACCGCCATGGGGGCACTGGCATCGGCAGTGCCCCTTTCTACTGGGATGGTGTTAATCCTAGCAGCAGCGGTAGTACCGGGAGCAGCGGAAGCAACAGCATGGGGTTCGAGCCACAGAGCACGAACTCAATTCTGGAGAACAGTGTATTCCCATGGACAGATATCGGAGTTGGGCAAGAAAAGGATACCAGAGTTCAGTTAGTGGAGGAACTCAAGTGGCCTGACTTGCTTCATGGAACCTTTGCAGAGGCAACCACAGCGATGCAGAACCAGAGCCAATCACTATACGATGATGTGATCAAAGCAGAGAGCCAGTTCAACATGGAAGGGATATGTGCTTCTTGGTTCCAGAATCAGCAGCCACAGCAACAGCTGCAAGCAGCATCAGACATGTATGATAAAGACTTGCAAAGAATGCCCTTGTCTTTTGAGCATATCTAGGTACCATGTTCTGCCATACATGGAACAGAGAAGATCAGCAGAAGCTGAGACTTGTCTCACAATTTCGTGAGCAGGCTATGCTGAGGTGCTTGCATAGATACATATGTGGGTTGATACAGAAATCAACCCTCCACAACCTTCCTTGGTTATAAAGATCATGCAGTGCCACGGAAAAGACAGCTCTGTCATCAGGAGTGGCGTCAAATTGCACAGAAAAGTACATTCTGGAGTCTCCCTTTCTTTCTCTTGAAAATTGTTGTTTTCTTCTGTACACGACAGCTCAACTTTTGGATACTTGAGTTTTTGTTCACTCTCTGTTTATCAAATAAATAGACAGGAATGGGAAAAACTGCATGTGTCGGTAGCTATCACAGACCATACTAGTAGTCCCAAACTTTTCAACTGCTGCCATGCACGTAGATGGGAATTAATTATTGCAAGTTGTATTTTTATATCTTTTGAGAAGTTGCCGACAAACTGCAGTCGTATATTTGTAAAGGCAGAAAATTGGAATATATTGACCCATGAGCAATTTTTCTCTGGCTTTCCCTTTCCTGTTTCTGTCTTAATCTTTTCCCTGTGGAGAATCCGAAGCTACTTGATCGCTTTCTACTTCAATACCAGCATGGAAAAGGATTGGTTGATTTGATATGGTCTAAAGAGGTAACCATCCTCAGGAGAGAGTAAGCACGGCTGCGAGAAAAGGAGGCAAGTATTTATGAATATCTACCTACCATGCAGATGGGTAGCATATGAAGCCTCATTTTGTGGTGAGCACTCAACATATGCTCAACTATGGCTGTGCATTATGGTTTGTTCATGATTACATCATAGTGCTGCAAATGTACCTAAACTTGGCCAGGAGCTCACCATTCAGCAACCATAGAACTGAAGCCATTTTGGGTGCTTACTTGGTTTATCACAAACTAGTTGTGGTACGAGCTAGGTGACACTGTAAGTAACCCACAACTAACCTCCAGAAAAGCTAGCCTTTACTTAAAAAGGCCAAATAGAGTACCAAAACTTGGTTTCAACATTCAACATCGCTGTACCAAGGGCGGGCGATAATACTAATGCTCCTGCTAATAATACAATTGAGGGACCATGTCATGGGCTGAGTTAGATTGTTAACCAATTTGGCTTGGCCTTGGTGGGATCCTTTCTTTATGACTCCTCCTGTTCAAACCCTCAAATATGGGTTTATTTCTATGGGTTGCAATAGTGCTAACTAATGGACCTATGAAATCAGGTTCCCAAACAATAGATTAGCTTTAGAAGTTACAGACTATATTTACATCACACAACTAACAGGGCTCGGTCATGTGTAAAAAAAGGCTGGCATAAAGTGATTGACACTTTCATTTTCAAAGACACGATGAGACCAATAATGCTCATAAGGACCAT
Organism: Aegilops tauschii subsp. strangulata; assembly: GCF_002575655.3. Taxonomy (NCBI): domain Eukaryota; kingdom Viridiplantae; phylum Streptophyta; class Magnoliopsida; order Poales; family Poaceae; genus Aegilops; species Aegilops tauschii. The sequence goes on from NC_053035.3 coordinate 74,980,881, forward strand.
TAGCACCTAAAGGAAAATTAGAGAAGCCCAATAATTCTGGAATGCAGTGATAAATACTACTCCCTCCGTCCCATAATATAAGAGCATTTTTTACACTACACTAGTGTAAAAAATGCTCTTATATTATGGGACGGAGGGAGTAAATATCTATCTCTAGATTCTGATAAATAATTCACAATGAATTACACTTCATAAGAGCTTGGTTGCGTACCATGCCGTTTCAACTTATGTGGCATATGCACTTTAATTCGCTTTGTTTATATCCTGTGTCTTCTTGGACGTATGAGCTGTATTATTGGATGCATCTGCATGTTTTAGAAATTGACACATCAGTTGACAGAAAAAACAAAAGGTTGAAAAGGAAGAAGTAACAAGACGGGAAAATAGCAACTGTTCAAAAAGGAGGATGCTAGTGCTCTTCCAGATGAAAAAGGACATTTAATTTAATAATTTGATATTTAGTGTCAAGATTGCCAGCAGCAGTAGACTGCAATAATGACCACCTAACATCATCATTAACGAATGGAAGATAACAGATGAGAAGGAATAATATCACAAATTACACAATCAGCAGTTTTTTTTTCCTCGAACATGCACCGGACTGCATGTCGTTTTGCATAATTACTCAAGCAACAGTAACTTCGCAACATTAGATTTGAGATATTGTAATGTGTGTACTATTATGAGGTCCAAATGGAGCAAAGGAACAATCAACAGCCAGTTCACCCATTCTATTTGACACAACCCACACTGCAATTGATTGTGAATTTGTGATCAAGTATTGCTTTGGTTTGACAGAAACATAAAATTTAGGTAAAGCAAAAAATAAAAGCCATACAGTTCTTGTTTTACAAGCAAATAACTAAAAGCAAGACACGAATCTACTGCTGCATGATATATGTACTTGCAAATAGTTCTTTCCTCTCAGCCTCCCTTTGACATCAGCATGATGATGGAAATAGGAAAGCATATTGGCACAGCTTTTAAGTTTGGAATTCTGTAATTATAAAAGGCTTCTCCATCTTGGGGCTGCACGTGTCAAGTTAATTTCCCTGTCTTCAACACTATCTGTCTCTGCAGTCAACATGTGTCAATTACAGACTGGAGACATGACTAACTGACTACGAATAGTTCCATCAGTTATTATTAAACTGTGAATTCACAGATATGTAAAGGCAAATGTCAAAGCTGGTACATCTTTGTGCTCATGTTAGCAATCTCTTCTTATATAGTCCATAAGAAGCTCAAAGAACTAAGATGAGATTATGGTTCTATGAACCATGCCAGGATCAGGTAGAGGGAGAAGAATAGCATTTGCAGAGTTTCAACAGTGTATACGTAGCCACTACTCAATAGGTCCACTCAATCAAAATGAATGGCCCAATGGCATAAGGTAGGAGGAAGCAGCAAATATGAGCAGCTTAATTAGTTGGAACCATCCTTCAGTTGACTGTCTACTAATGAAGGTGTGCAAGTAGATGGTATCATCAACCAAGAGAATAATAACAACTAGATACAGCCTAACTCAGTGGCAATGAATGTATCTAATATACAACCCAAGTGTATGTGCATTCAACAATTTAATTCATGGAATCATATGGCAAGGCATCATGCTTCTTTTTTCTTCTGGGTTTTCGTTTTACCTCTATGACACATTTTGCTGGTGAGGATGAGTCAATAGGCCTTGTCAAGAGTACTGCTGCACTTTCCTCCTTCACAGGCTGGCTGCTATGTTCGGGAGCACGAGTCCTGGGAAATCAAGGCCATCTTCTCATTAGCGTACCAGCAGTTTAAGGGTCATTCTTGTGAGCCTACTATGTAAATCACAAACATGCGCCCAGGACAAGGAAGTTATCTTACTCTCTTTAACAACTTAGGGACGATCTAGAATATCTCCAACAATGTCTCATTGAGCAGCGGTCTGCAAATTTCAGAAATTTATAGCGGTGCCAAACAGGCCAAAACGTTGTATCTATAACCTATTATCAACTTAAACACACTGCATTTCCAGAAGATTCATGGAACAAAAGTACAAACCACAACCGGTGTTCAATCTAAAAATATGTCAACATGTTTAGCCAGTTTAGGTGATACTGTAAAATGAAAATTATTATTTTTTGGACGCATTAGGTTTAACATGTACTTAATTGAACAGGTGAAAAATAACATTGCACAATGTCAACAGGCTTGAACATAAATCCACTGAAACAAATAGAGTAAATTACTAGATAACACAATAATATTGATCAACATTACATCAGTTACACAAGGCAGTATCCAAATGGCAGTAGACCTAGTTCGATCCTTTTCTGTTACTGTTTGTTCTAGAAACTGGAAACGGCCAGTACAGCAAACAAATTTTATAGAACTCTATGGAACTTGAGAGCCCGTCATTCTGAATAATTTCCAGATGCTGATCGGAGAAACCATATTCAATAGATGATAAGATCACAGCACAGGTATCAGAAAGGAAACTGTATCACATTTTCAACATAGTTGTCAGTTAGGAGAAAATGTAGGTAACACGGAATTTCTTGTTTCAAACAGTCACTTCTAGGTCCCTATAGCAATTAGGTAAGAAAAGAAGCAATGAGTGATGCTTGAAATATGTCAAAAGAAGATGTTAAATATTGAATTGACACAGGTGAGGGAGAGCAAGGTGTGACATCTCAAGGAAGTGAAGAATGACACTGACCACACAAGACATGCAAAAGCAAAACTGACGGGTAACAAGGATATATGGAAAAGGATTAAGTATGGCCACTGTAGACCCTATCTGTAGTAAAATATATATATGAATATTACCATAAGAAAATTTAAATTCATGATTACGATGTATACTTAGGACGTTATAGCTACCACATATGCACATACAAAAACATAAATGTATCATTTGAAGCTAAAGAAACTAGTCTAGGATCAAGAGATTAAGCTAATAATAACTCTCTACTCCAGGATTAAGAAATTAAGACCCAATGTATTCCTTCGGTGCTGCTCTTGCAAGCACTCAACTATCACAACGGTGCTGTAATTATATGCAAACCCTACAGCACTAGAAACTGGGTTCAGCTCCAAAGCCTACAAACCTTTAAGGTTTTTTTTTTATCAACGAACCATTAAGGTTTTGACAGCTGAGTTGTCTTTTTACACGAAAACACCCAACTTATCCAACTTTGATTCAAAAACGACTAACGCAGTGTTGTTTTTATAAAAGCAAGGCGTCCTGCTTTCCTGAAAGCAATAGTTCAGACAAAGTACAGGTAACTGGCTGGGGTCACAAGCTTACAAAGCATGATTGTACGTACGGGTCGTGAACACTGATCAATTATTTATTTCGACCAGCAAATAGCAATGTCGGCATGGGCATCACGGTCCATATCCACAAGTAACAATGAAGTGAGCCCAGGACTCAAGACCGCACCCTGACTCCCTGAGGAGACCGCCAGCAAAGGAGTCAAGGGACGTTGAACCTTGCCAGTACCCTAGCAAACCCCTCGCTGTCAGGGCAGATGCAGCGAAACACCGGGGCATTGGTGGGGAAAAACATCGCCGTGATTGACCGAAGCTGCATTGGTGGTGACCGCTGCAGCAGCAAACGCAGGAACAGAGATCAATCCACCCACTCCCCCACCAAAATGGCTAATCAATTCGGCTGGGGAGGGAGGCCAACCAATGCGAGGTACCATCGTAGGCCGGATTCGTACGCGCGAGGCCAGGCGTGAGGGTGCGGCCAATTAATTCAAAATTAACATCGGGAGGGGAGAAGCAGGGGGAGGGGGGAACCTGTACCGTGATCACGCGCGCGGGTCGAGCAGGGCGTTGGCGGCCGCCGGGGGGGGGGGGGGGGGGGGGAGGAGGCTGGCGGCGAGGGTGCTTTGGCTGCGCCTCTCTCTTCCTCTGCGCTGCCGGTGGTGCGGTGCTTCTGTCGCTCGTACGCCTGTCTCCTCGGGGCGGAGCAGTGGGGCGCCGTCGATTTCGGCCGGGGAGGTGCGCCTGGAGGATAATGGGCCGATTGGGTGAGCCACAAGGATTTTTGTTTTTTTGGGCTGTAAAGCGCGTCTAAGCATTTATGCTGGGCCGCAAAGCTCTTGCAAGAATAATTGCGGCGTTTCTACAAAAAAGAATAATTGCGGCTCGGGCCGTGGATGGGCAAGAGCAGTTTTTTTAATTTCTAAAAAAAAAACTTTGAATTGGGAATAGGGAAGAGCAATTTTTTATTTCTAAAAAAAGGCATTTTCTTTGAACTGGGAATAGGGAAGGGCAGTTGGCGAGGGGAGAGATGTTTTCTGAACAAAAGGGGAGACATGTCGAGAATTTTCATGCTTTCATGCAGACATGGTTTTGACGAGGGAGAACAACGAGCACAATTACGTCTCAGAGTTTATAAGAATTTAAAAGTAAAATCACACAACAAGATCAGATGGCCGAGTTGGTCTAAGGCGCCAGATTAAGGCTCTGGTCCGAAAGGGCGTGGGTTCAAATCCCACTCTGGTCAATTATTTTTGTGAGATTTTTTCTCTCTATAAAATGAAACATAATTTCTCGCCCCTATGCTTCCTCGAGAAGAGACCCTAATTTATCGCACTATGCTTTCCTCGGGCAGACCCCAGGATTTGGGCGTGGGTTCAAATCCCACTCTGGTCAATTATTTTTGTGAGATTTTTTCTCTTTATAAAATGAAACATAATTTCTCGCCCCTATGCTTTCCTTGAGAAGAGACCCTAATTTATCGCACTATGCTTTCCTCAGGCACGACGGGCAGACCCCAGGATTTCCCTCCTCCTGAATCGCTCTGAGGCCATCTAATTTGCGGTTCTTCATAAAAGTTTTTCTCTCTCTTTTTGCGAACAGGTTCTTCAAAGAAGTTTGACGTAGTACCACGAAGAACATGCTTGGTTTGTACAGTAAAGAAAAGGTTGTCTACTTCCTCCCCTCCAAAACATAAGGCTGGTTGTAATGGGAAGTATCATATACTAGTATCTAATGCATAGTATCATAAATTAGTATCTTATATGTTGCCTTATTAATTGTCATGCATAACACAAAGTAGTATAACATTTAATATGATACGGTATCATGATATGATACCACACCCTCTCTTTCCTCATTTAATTGTGTGCCGTATCATCTAAAAAGTCTAGTTAACATGGATGATACCGCTTATAATACTCCCCATTATGAAGATACATATTTTCATTCTCCGCTTGTATACTGCTAGGTAGGGGACCTTGATGGCTGACAAGCAGATACTAAATTCAATAGTCATCTTTTATTAATTTAGAAATTTAGATAGATACCTTATAACTGCATTTGTATCCGTTGGATCATCACTTTCAGGCTTCCTCGGCCGTCCGATTGATTTTAAATAGCACCATCGCGCGTACATGCTTCGTTCCCAGCCTAACAAGCGCATTCTCGGGTTGCTCCGGTAGTTTCTTCGGCCCTCTGAGATTCTGTTGGGCCTACTGGGTCAGTATTAGGCTACTGTGCAACGCAAAAGCGGAAAAACTAAAATAATCTGGACACTCGTGACCCTGGTTTCCTGCGCTCGCAACCTTGCCTGGCGGCGCCTCTCCATGGTTGACCGATCTAGGTGCCGACCGATGTGGGACTTGGACTGCAATAGCGACTGGCTGAGTTTGCACCGATGCGAGGGACATCGCCTGGTCGGTTTGTTTAGTTGCATGGGCACGAAGGACAACGCCTCGTTGGTTCGATCGGTTGCACGGACGCGAGCGGCGCGGCGGGATGGGGTGTGGCGACGAACAGCCGCGAAGTTGAATCACCAATGATAATTGATTGACTAATAGATTGTGCAAAATTTATATATTTCATGCATTTGTATATTTATTGTTCAAATAGACGGGTGCGGCAACGTGTGCCATCAATAATCTAGTTTATTTTAAGATTAGGTGCACATCCATACATTAAGGGGGAACATTCAACTGGTTGCGCTCTTTCAGGAGGAAAATTTTCAAGTCAGGGTAATGTTAGCAAGCATCACCAGATATCCATATATCCTTGCATGCGCCCCAAGCTCGTCGACAAGTCTGTTGCTGCCCTTTTTATTTGACATGAGCATCATCTCTTGAAAGTTATCCATCTTGTTCTTTATGTCAGCAAGAATCGGAAATAAAACAATCTTGTTTGGAGCATTAGAATCAAGGGGCTAGAACCTCACAAAAAAAGAATCAAGGGGCTAGATAACTTTTTTTTGCGGGGACGAGATAACTTGGGAGTAGTCAGATTCAATGCCAAGTACTCCACCATGTCCTCGAGCTACACCCACTAGTGGTGGTACTTTATGCTTCAAGACGCCGACAACTACTACAAGTGACAATCCTCTAAGGCCTTGTACAATGCTAGATGCTTAGGGAGGTGCTTAGAAAAATAAACATGATTTTTATGAAGCACTAGTGCCTATTTTTACAAGAGAGACGCCTAATTAAGCGTCTACCCTCTACAAATAAGCATCAATGCTTAAAGAAAGAGTGGTTTATTTCTTTAAGCACCTCCCCTAAGTGTCTTGCATTGTACAAGGCCCAAGGGACTCAAACGACAATCCAAGCAAGATTGAGTGCTTCACTTGCACGAGACTCGGCCATAAGTCATTTGAGTGCCCAACAAAGCGAACCATGATGATCAATGAAGATGGAGATTATGAAGCTTTGAGTGAAGGAGAAATGGAAGCTTTGCAACAAGTCGCTCGTCATCGCCAACTCAATCAACATGAAGATGCTCGAGTGTTTTGTGACAATGACACGAGCCCCGCTCTAGTTGTCTACAAGGTTTTGACACTTCAACAACACAATGATGATGACCAATGGTGCAACATCTTCCACGCCAAAGCAGGCATCCACGGATGATCTATCAAGGTCATAATCCACGGTGAAAGTTGACAAAACTTAGAAAATGAAGAACTTTGCACCAATTTGCATCTCTCAAAGAAGCGCCATCCTCGTCCTTACAAGATTCAATGGTTGAGCGACTCCGGCAACATCCAAGTGGAGCACATGGTGCAAGTGTTTTTAAAACTTGGAGCCTATGAGGATACTTTGGAATGTAATATGGTGCCCATGACCATTTGTCACCTTCTATTGGGGCGACCTTAGCTTTATGACCAGGACGTCACCCATGATAGGTGATGATGGCCTGCAAGTGCACATGGTTTAATTGTAGCCTTTTCAAAGTAAGAGTATTGATCCCACGTGGCGCATAGGAATGGAGTGTTGCCTCTTGTAGTGAGTTATGGATTTGTGCCTGCAAATGACTGTAGATTACAAACAAAGTGAGGGCGGAGGTAAATAGTGATTTGGATGTAGAGCAGACTGGTATGTCCCCAACGTATCTATAATTTATGAAGTATTCATGCCATGTTTACAACAATTCTATATGATTTTGGTATGATTTGATTAGAACTAACCCGGACTGACGATGTTTTCAGCAGAACTACCGTGGTGTCATTTTGTTTTGTGCAGAAATAGAAGTTCATGGAACGAGCTGAAATTTTACGGAGAATATTTTTGAAAAATATAAAAAATACTGAAATGAAAAGATATCGGAGAGGAGTCCCGAGGCAACCACAAGGGTGGGGGTGCGCCCTGGGGTCGGAGAGGAGTCCCGAGACAACCACAAGTGTGGGGGCGCCCCTGCCTTGTCATCGCCTCGTGGGCCCCCTTGACTTGTCCCTGGCACCAACACCTCCTATAAATCCCAAAACCTCTAGAAATAAACCTAAATCGGGAGTTCCGCCGCCGCAAACCTCTGTAGCCACAAAAAACCAATCGGGAGCCCGTTCCGGCACCCTGCCGGAGGGGGAAACAATCACCGGTGGCCATCTTCACCATTCCGGCGCTCTCCATGAAGAGGAGGGAGTAGTTCACCCTCGGGGCTGAGGGTATGCACCAGTAGCTATGTGTTTGATCTCTCTCTCATGTTCTTCATTTGGCACGATCTTGATGTACCGCGAGCTTTGTTACTATGGTTGAATCGTATGGTGTTTCTCCCCCTCTACCTTCTTGTGATGAATTGAGTTTTACCTTTGAGGTTTCACTATTATCGGATTGAATTATGGATTTGAGAACACTTGATGTATGTCTTGCGTGGGATACCCGTGGTGACAATGGGGTATTCTATTGATTCACTTGATGTATGTTTTGGCACTCAACTCGCGGAATCCCGAGGTGACATTGGGGTAATCTATGCATGGGGTTTGATGCACGTTTTCGTCCTTGTTTCTCCAATAGGAATCTTGGGGCACTCTTTGAGGTTCTTTATGTTGGATTGAATATTATGAATCTGAAGTTATTTGATGCATATCGTATAATTGACCCACGGATACTTGTGGTGACATTGGAGTATGTAGGTGGCATTAGGGTTGATTGATGTGTGTCATATGGTGTTATTTTACTATGAACTCTAGGGTTGTTCGTGACACTTGTAGTAATAGCTCAATGGATTGATCGGAACGAATAACTTTGAGGTGGTTTCGTACCCTACAAGCAATTTCATCTTATGTTCTCCGCGATAGGAACTTTGGAGTGACTTTTGTCACACGTTGAGGGATTGCCATATGATTTTATTATGTTATCATTGTTGAGAGAACTTGCACTAGTGAAAGTATGAACCCTAGGCCTTGTTTCCAAGAACTGCAATACCGTTTTCACTCACTTTTACCACTTGCCATGTTGCTGTTTTATATTTTCAGATTACAAAAACCTATATCTACCATCCATATTACACTTGTATCACCATCTCTTCACCGAACTAGTGCACCTATACAATTTACCATTGTATTGGGTGTGTTGGGGACACAAGAGACTCTTTGTTATTTGGATGCGGGGTTGTTTAAGAGAGACCATCTTCATCCGACGCCTCCCACGGATTGATAAACTTTAGGTCATCCACTTGAGGGAAATTGCTACTGTCCTACAAAACTCTGCGCTTGGAGGCCCAACACGAGTCTACAAGAAGAAGGTTGCGTAGTAGACATCAAGCTCTTTTCTGGCGCCGATGCCGGGGAGGTTAGTGCTTGAAGGTATATCTTTAGATCTTGCAATTGAATCTTTTAGTTTCTTGTTTTATCACTAGTTTAGTTTATAAAAGAAAACTACAAAAAAATGAAATTGAGGTTTCCTCATATGCTTCATCTTTTTAGCGTCTGTCGTGAAGATGATGGAAATGAAAATAGTGCTCAAGTGTTAGAGGAAGAAGTCTATAAAATGGTTGGTACTAAATCTTTGAATGATGAGCATGATTGCAGTGTTGTTAGTATGAATTTCTTAAATATCCATGAAGCTAATGATATGCAAAGACACAAGCTTGGGGATGCTATGTTTGATGAATATGATATTTTTTGTCCCCCAAGTTTTGATGAGCAAATTTATTATGATGATAGCATGCCTCCTATTTATGATGATTATATTGGTGAAAGTGGGTTTGGAAGATTGTCAACTCTAGGTACTAATGATCCCACTATTTTGGAGGGTGTTGAATCTTTTCATAATATTGATAAAAGTGGATTTGGAGAGGTCATGACTTTATTTAGTAATGATTCCACTATCTTGGAAGAGGTTTCAATTGATTATGATGAGAACGAAGTTGCTACTTATGATGATTATTGTGATGATACTTATGTTATAAAAAGTAGTGATGATTATATTTATAAAACTTGTCATGATTATGATTACCCTTTTTCTGAATGTTACTCTTTTAATTTGGAAACAATTTATAGTATTCGAGTTTCTTATGATACTCCCACTATTCCGAATGAGAAGAATTTTGCTTATGTGGAGAGTAGTAAAATTTCTATGCTTGTAGATCATGAAAATAATGATTTATGTGATAGTTATATTGTTGAATTCATTCATGATGCCACTGAAAATTATTATGAGATAGGAACATATTCTTTTACATATTGCAATAATATCAAGTTTCCTCTCTATGTGTTGAAAATCTTGAAGTTATGCTTGTTTTACCTTTCTATGCTAGTTGATTCTTGTTCCCATAAGTTGTTCGTTCACAAAATCACTATGCATAGGAAGTGGGCTAGACTTAAATGTGCTTGCCACATATGTTTCATGATGCTCTCTTTGTGTTTCAATTCTTTACTTTTATGCGAGCATCATTGAAATCATCATGCCTAGCTAAATAGGCATTAAAGAAAAGCGCGTGTTGGGAGACAAGCGAATATTTACCCCTATTGTTCTTGTGTGTTCACATGATTAAGCTACTGTACATGTTTTATAGCGTTTGTTTCAATAAAGTGCCAAGTAAAGCCGTTGGGATAGTGTGAATGATAGTTGACTTGATTTTGTGCAAAAACAGAAATTTTGCGCCCAGTCAAAGAATTGTTAAAAATCACTGGAGCGTCGAAAAATTCTGATTTTTTTACAGTATATTGATATACAAATTGCCCAGGTTTTCCTAGCTTTTCAGATTTTTTTGGACTTACAGAAGTATGGAAAGCTTCCAGATTACTACAGACTGTTATGTTTTTGACATATTCTGTTTTCATCGTGTTGTTTACTTATTTTGATGAATCTATGGGTAGTATCGGAGAATATGAACCATGGAGAAATTGGAATACAGTAGAGATAACACCAATATAAAATTAGAATGAGTTCATAACAGTACCTAAGTGGTGATTCACTTTGTTATACTAATGGAGCTTACGAGTTTTCTGTTGAGTTTCGTGTTGTGAAGTTTCCAAGTTTTGGTGAAGTTTTGATGGACTATGGAATAAGGAGAGCCTAAGCTTGCGGATGCCCAAGGCACCCCAAGGTAATATTCAAGGACAACCAAGCATCTTTGCTTGGGGATGCCCCGGATGGCATCCCCTCTTTCGTCTTCGTTCATTGGTAACCTTACTTAGAGCTATATTTTTATTCACCGCATGATATGTGTTTTGCTTGGAGCGTAATTTTATTTATTAGGATTTTCTTATTGTTTGAATAAAATATTAAGATCTGAAATACTTAAATGAGAGAGAGTCCTCACATAGCTAAATAATTATTTTAATACTCATTGATCTTCACTTATATCTTTTTGGAGTAGTTTGTCATTTACTCTCATGCTTCACTTATATCCCATGAGTAAATGGTTGAATGAATTGAATATCATAAATCTGAATTTATATATGTTTCATATGCTTATACCATGGGGAGTAATGACTTCACATATAAGAAGTAGAGGTGGTAAATTTATTGAAAGTTAGCAAACATAGTATTGGTCACTTGAACAATTCATGAAAGAATATTGAAGGAAGAAAGATTTCACATATAAATATACTATCTTGGACTTCTTCTATGATTGTGAGCCCCATTAATTATTTTCAAACTTGCTCAAATTAGCTGAAGTTGGACAATGAAGACAACTTAATGAGTTATGTTTCGGTATATTTGTATAGAAGTTATATTGTTATAGATCCTCCAACATGTGGTGCTTGCTTTTTATAATCTTTTGCTAGCCAAAATTTCTGTACTAAGTAGAGATACTACTTGTGCATCCAAAAAACCCTTGAACCAAGTTTCTTCCATGAGTGCCCACCATATCTACCTTATTGCGGTATTAACCTGCCGTTCCAAGTAAATTTGCATGTGCCAAACTCTAAACCTTCAAATAATAATCTGTTTTGTATGCCCGAATCGCTCATGTAGCGACTAGGGGCTGTCAGTATCTTCCATGCTAGGTGGGTTATTCTCACGAGAAGTGGACTCCGCTCATCATTCACGAGAAAATGGCTGGTAACCGGGATGCCCAGTTCCATGCTCAAATGAAATCAAATTATAATTGCAAACAAAACTCCCCCAGGATTGTTGATAGTTGGACGGTACCCATTGTTTCGGACCAACCGTGTAATGTGCTTGTTGGTGGTGGGGGAGTAAAAACTTTACCATTCTGTATGAGAACCGCCTATAATGTGTCTAGCATGGAAGATAGTGAGAACTCTTGGTTGTTATGTTGACAATGAAAGCATACCTCTCAAAATTATTTTCATCTCTGTTTTAAAAGCTTCGAGCTCTGGCACCTCTGCAAATCCCTGCTTCCCTCTGCGAAGGCCCTATCATTTACTTTTATGCAAGAGTCAGTAGTATTCCTTCTCATTCCAACCTACTCTTTAGTTGGCAAGCATCATGTGATGGGGAAAGATCTAAGAATATATGGCCATTCAAATATATTTGATCATGAATTATTATTGTTGACAATTATCTATATGATAAATAAGTTGGGAGGCGAAACATTAAGCCCTTGTCTTTCTCTATGTTCAATGGATGCTATTTTTTTCTAAAAATATGCTTTGAGTGGTAGTAATCATGGAAGACTACACTACTGCAGGATACTGCTAACGCGACACTAAGATCAGAGACCCTTTTGCCGAAACTGTGTGCGATGCAATAATCGCAAACGATGGTGTAAACCGTCAAAAAGGTGCAAAACATTTGCGATGGCGGAGCCATCAAACACAGTTCAGATTTTAGTTGCGTGTGCGATGCAGGGCACACGGTTAATCCATTCAAACTGTTTGCGATGAGGCAGAACAACAGAAACGGGCAGCCATATCAATGTGTGGGCCATGCAGGACACACGGTTAATTTATTCGAACTATTTGCGATGAGGTAGAACAACAGAAACGGGCAGCCATATCAATGTGCATGCGATATACGGCATACGGTTCACTCGGACGAACTATTTTTGATTAGGGAACACAACAGAAATGGTTCAACTTAACAAGATGTGTGTGATATGCGGCATACAGTTCACATGGATGAACTGTTTGCGATGAGCCAAAAGAACACAAACGAGTCGTGTAAACAAGATGTGTGTGATACGTGGCAAACAACCGACTCAGATGAACTGTTTGCGATGAGAAATTACAACACAGACGGTCAATACAGTTAGTTCGTGTGCGATTCTGTGTACACAAAAACTTTGAAAAATGCAAACTAGTTGCTTGCGGTGGCTAGGAGTATCGCACACGATGCGTCTGTGAGTACTCGTGTGCGATGATTAGTATGTTACACATACATTTCCTTATGTTAACATGTGTGTGAATTTGCAATATGGACAGTTAATATGCAAATGCCTTCTGGACATCGGGCACACGCTTAAACTCTATGAACTGCGTATGATACTAATACTTTCCATGAAAATTTATGAACTTAGGTAACAGCATTTGAATAACATATATATAGTGGTTACACTATTCGACAAAAGGAGGATCTTCGTAACACGATTTTCACAACCATATGGTCCATATCTACATACTTAACATAGTAACAACTATCACATTTTAAGGGTCTAAGGGCCAACAACCATATGGTCATATCTACATACTTAACATATATAGTAACACCTAGCACATTTTAAGAGGCTGAGGGCCAACAACCACAACTATCCACTAGAAGCAGCTTGATCACAGCGACTCGGCATCTCGTCAATGAAAAGAAAGAGCCCTCATGTGCCTTGGTAGAGCATGAGTAGAATAGTGTCTCCAATTTTCTAATATGGATGCATTGCCACGAGAAGCGAGAACTTGTTAATTTGAATGGTTCCATTTCTGCGGGAAATGCAGTACCTTGCAATCACTTTGGCGTTATTAGCAGGCACAAGTGTAATTCGACCACGCCGGGAAATCGATCCATGAACTGCTACAGGGGCAATTTCTGTTGACATGTAGAATAAAAACCAATTGTAACATATCGTTGGAGATATATATTGTTTATGAGCATCAACATTAAAATAAGACTTTTTACCAGCGTTTTGTGCACACAATTGGTCTTGTTCAGTGTGTGCACCATAGGTCTAATTAATCTCATCCAAAATCCAGGGTTCATACATTGTGCTATCTCTGTCAGATTATCAACAAAGTTTATGACATGCTTCAAGTCCTTCCAGTGAAATTTGGTACGCTTAGTAACATACAGATCGTTCACTATGCATCCAACATATATATAGTGGAAAGGTATTATTTATTCAGAACATGGCGGAAGAATATATAGTGCGCATAAATTGGTAAATAGAATTTGTTACTGCCTAGGAACGGAGTCAGAATATGAAATCACAATTGGTTGCTTAAATAGTGATCAACTAGTGAGAACAAATACCCCAATTTTGCTAAGTAATATGACAACATGGAGAAAGTTGAAAGGACACTAACCTCGATCAGACTTTGATCAGCTGATGACGTTGGGGAAGTAAACATCCATGTTAACTAGACCAGGCTGTGGTGCACGCACTAGAATTTTATTGCTAGCTTTCAGTTCATAACACTTAGACATTTTTCTCCAAAGGTCCGCATTAAAATAGGAGTGACCATCTTTATCAAGTTTTACGCTAACTGGCATTGTAAATCCATGTTGCATTGCCAATATGACATCCCGGGAGTCATCACTAAAGTAAAGCCCAAGATTTCCTTCTACTCCTGTTCTTGCAAAGCAAGGGATGTACTGCTTGAAATGAAAATTAAGATCGTAAATTAGATATATTGAAATAATAGAGCAAGATGCAAATATGGGAGTAACTGGCAGAACAGATCATTATATAGATGAAAGCAAAGTACAAAATTATAGAATTAAAAATAGATAATGTAACAAAGATTTGATGCAAATATATAGATAATGTAGCAACAGACGGTATATGTTCACAAATTTAGGCCATGCCGACCGTGGTAGGTTGAGATTGAATATACCGAGCACTCCCTGAAGTCATCCGGAATGGTGAGATAGAACTTCGTTTCTGACTGGCCACGACCACAGTTGCCCGATTTGTGCTCGCACTGTGGACACATGAATGAACACCCATGAATCAGCTAGAACAAAAATGATTCCACGGAGATTTCTGCCGGTTGATTAACAGCGACACATGGATTGCGATAAGAGATGAGTGAATATTTTACTAAGTTGATTACCTTCTCCTTGAGAAAAATCCCCGGCCCAATTCCGCAGAAAACCCCAGTCGACCAGAGTCTAGAATGTCGGTGAAGATAGGCGGCGGAAAACGGTAGGGGCGAAATCATGTGCCGTTTGGAGCGCGGCCTACGCCCGCCACCAACAGCCGTCGAGCTTAGGGTGCAGAGTTGCGGAGGAGTCCGCGACGAGTGAGTGGGGACGAAGTGGGCGAGGGTTTTCTTTTTTCCTTTTGCATGTGTGAGTGAACACACACGGTTTGCAGAGGCGACGAAGATGAATCATGTGCGATAGTAAATCACCAAGATTGAATGGGAATCCAAATTTCCTTTGTCCTTCATCCATGAGTTTTTTTCTACGATGAACATAAACCCTGCTAATCACCATGTTCAAATTTGACACTTTTCTGGGTTCATTTACAATATTTAGGGGATTATGTGCATTTTGTAGGCATTAATGCACATAATTCAAATTCAAACAATTGGTGCTTGAAAAGGTGCACAAGAACGGTCTGGAAAAACCATACTCGTGGTATTTAGTAATTTCTCAAGCCTTTACAAGGAATGGGCAGAGATTTCAATGAAATGCGTGGCAATAGTCAACCACAAACGTGTCATTTACTGGGTCATCAACTATAGAACAATGAAATACGTGCTTGAAAAACATGACGCCTGGCATGGTGCCATGGTATGGCCTCACCGTGCCCTGGTTAAAAGCTAAGAAGGTTTGATTTATGTCGTCATGCACGCCCTTCATAAATCGAACCATCACCGAGGAAGTTCAATGCTTTCGAGAGGGAAATCACTAAGATTGAAGGGGAATCAAAATTTCCGTCCTAGTTTGTCATTCAGTTTTTTTCCAACGATCAACATACCGCCTCAAATGCAACGTGTTCAAATTTGACATTTTTCCGAACTCATTTACCATATTTAGGGAATTATGTGCATTTTCTAGGAATTAATTATGCACATAATTCAAATTCGAACAATCGGTGCATGAAAAGGTGCACAAGAACGGTCTGGAAAACCATGCTCGTGCTATTTAGTACATTCTCATGCCTTTTACAAGGAATGGACATATATTCCAAGGAAATGTGTGGCAATAGTCAACCATAAACGCGTCGTTTACTGGGTTTACAACTATACAAAAATGAAATACATTCTTGGAAAACATGACGCCCTGTGTGGTGCCATGGTATGACACTACTGCAGGATGGTCCAAACGCGACACTATGATCAGAGACCTGTCGGTGTACAAAAAGAGGGGTGCGTTTTTGTACCCCTATACCTGTGCACGGGCAGTCAGAGCCGCGCCTACGGTCACGCCAAGCAGAACAGGGGAGGTGAGCCAAGGTAAGACCAAAGCCCAAGATAATCAGAGCAACGCCAAGGCCAAGACAACAAAGAGCAGAGGGACGAAGCAGGTTCCCCCGGCAAGACCCTTGCCGGGGCAGCCTCAGCAGCCCCGGCAAGATCCTTGCCGGGACAGCTCGCCCCGCACCAACAGAGCGGGCCACCCTTGAGCCCACGGTCTCCAACATCACGTTGGGCCAGGGCTCGGGAGGCACCTCCGTGGTGGCATGCAGATCTTTGTGAAGACATATTCAAGATCAGATGAGGATTAGAAGACGACGATCCTCGGCAAGATCCTTGCCAAGGGAGGCCACCAGACCCCCGGCAAGGCCCTTGTCGGCGATGACAGCGCGCCACGGCAAGACCCTTGCCGGGCCACACGGCGAGACCCTTGCCGGGTCACCCGGCAAGGCCCTCGCCAAGGACGCCAGCAAGGCCACCGCCAGGCCCACACCGACCAAGCTTCCACCGCCGTTTCCATGCAGCTGCCAGCCCAACCAGCTGGGCGGGCACCTGCGTGGCAACATGCAGCCCCCAGGCCAACTCATCGAGCGCCTGCGTGGCGGCATGCAGATCTTCGTGAATGCTCCACCACCGTGCCACCTCAGCTGCCTGCCTGCCTACATGGCGCCGCACGCATTGCTGGCCAAGGCGCGTGTCAAAGCAAGGAGGAGCGGCGACGGACGGGACGGGCCTCGCCCCCGTCCCTAATAAAGCAAGAGGACACCTAAGCTACGCATGAAATGCGTCTTGTCCTGTAATACGAGCGATAAGCTCAGGGCACTGTACGCCTTGCCACCTCCTGTGTGCCACTGTGGCAGCCCTTCCGACTATAAAAGGAGGCCCATGGCATACTGGAGAAGGATTCGGCTCTTTCGAACCACACACTCACCACAGCTAGTTCGAGAGCTCAAGAACTCTCTGAAATACACCCACCAAAGCAGGACTAGGGTTTTACGCATCCTCGCGGCCCGAACCTGGGTAAACGATCCTTGTGCTGTCTACTAGCCCTGCTCTTCTTGCAACCCCGCACCCCGGCAACCGTAGTAGGGATTCTTGTGATCCCATAGATGTCGTTCCACACCGACATCTTTGGCGCACCGGGTAGGGGGCGCAATTGTGAGAATCTGATCTAGTAGTTAGCCTAGCAGTTCTTCGTCGCCATGGCTCATAAGAAGAAGACGGCCACGGCGATCGGCTCGTTGGGAGCCGAACGGCCCGTGCCGGTGCACACGAGCTGTGGACCGGTCGCGGACAGGACCCGGGTCGCGGTCCGCGAGCACCAGCATCGCCCAGGCAGTCAGAGCCTGGCGAACGGCGTCGTTCACATGCCAGACGACCGGCCGCATGTCGCCAGATCCAAAGACAGAGCCGGCCCCCCCGCAGGCAGCTCGGGGCCCTCCAGGGGTGTCGTTGTGCCACCTCCGGGCGGCGCAGCGACCTCCAAGACGGCCACACCGGCGACCACCGCGCGCTCTTCCCATGGTGTGCACACCGTCACCACGTTGGTGACCCTGGGCACCGCCGTGGGAAGAGCCCTGTGCGTCATCCGCAAGATGAAGGGGTTCAGCACGCTCGCCAAAGCGCTGGCGAAAATGGCACACAACCGCTAGGTCGTAACGGAGCTCCTTCTAACATGGTTAGAAGTCGAAGCGCGCTGCGATCCATGCAGCTGTCGCCGCCGCCCACGCCAGCGGAAGCTTTTGGCGCGCGCGCAGCTGCTCCTCGACTTCCCTCCTGCTGCGGAGAAGCTCGACGAGTGGAGGGCCACCATCCGGAGCCTCGTCGCCGTCGCAAACAAAGACGATCCGCGACCGGCGGGGCCCTCGGGTCGGCGCTCCACCGAGCCACCACATGCTGGCGCTGGGAGGACCGGGGGATCTGCGGCCACGGTGCACTCTCCTCCTCCTCGCCAGCCGCCGCGGGCGTCGGCCCGGCGCGACGACGCTTGCGATAACATCTCCATCACGTCGTCCGACCCGCGGACCCTCCGCGACCAGCGCCAGGTCCTTCGGGAGCGAGCTCACGAAGACGCTCGAACCACCGCCGAGCGCCGGCGCGAAACGCGCCGCCAGTCGGACAAGCGGGCGGGGCCCGCTATGGACCACCCGGCACCGGGGGGCCCCGGCGGCCTACCTTACGAGGTGGGCTGCCCGGCCTTTACCCGTGAGCTGCGGCAGTTCCAGTGGCCGTCCCACCGCACGTTCAAGCCCGACGTCGGCGAGAAGTACACTGGCAAGACCCATCCGTCCGAGTTCCTCAGCATCTAGACCATCGCAATGCAGGCTGCTGGAGCTCGCGACTACAAGGTGCTCGCCAACTATTTCCCGCTGGCGCTGAAGCCCAATGTGATATCTTGGTTGATGCACTTGCCAGTGGATTCCATTTCTTCTTTGTCAGATCTGTGCCATGAGTTCATTGGCGCCTTCACAGGAGGCCACCAAGCTCATGGCCAGGCCAGTGATCTGCATATCATTCCCCAGAAGGAAGGGGAGACCCTGCGCAAGTACATCCAGAGATTCAGCCGGGTGCAGTACAACATCCCCGACGTTCATCCCGCCGCTGTGATTAGCGTGTTCCATCAGAACATGCGCAATCGCAAGATGCGCGAGGAGCTGGCGATGACCAAAGTTAAGGATGTGGCGGAGCTCTACGTTCTGGCCGATAGGTGCGCCCGAGCTGAAGAGGGAAGGAAGTACCCCGGCGAAGACGCCGGCGCGGAAACCAACTCTACCGATGAAGACGCCGCCACCCTGACGAAGAAGGGCTGGCATCGCAACAGGAAACGCAAAGGCAAGGCCGTGCTTGCCGTTGAGGGATCCGACGATACCGGTGCCAGCAAGAAGGTCAAGGCAGACGCCCCCGGCAAGGAGATTGCCGGGTGCGCCGCCTGCCGGGCCTTGGCGGCTACCGACAAGCCAGGAAGCTCCGGCAAGCAATACTGCAAGATCCACCGCACCAAGGCCCACGACCTCCAGAACTGCCGACAAGTCGAGCTGCTTGCTGAGAAGCAAAACGCTGAGTACGAGAGGCGGGACAAGGAGAAGGACCAGGACGGTGCTGAGGGATCCGGCAAGAAGCGTGGCGGCCAAGGAGGCTGCCCCGGCAAGGACAACCAGCAAGAGAGGCCCTCCCGGGGCCGCGACAAGAAACAAGAAGACAATGATCACGACGAGGACGACGAGTCTGGTGAGCAAGGGTTCTAGAAGGCTACGGAGGCCATGTGCGTTGATGGTGGTGCCTCGCTGCATATCTCTCACCGCCAGCTCAAGCAGTGGGCGCGTGAGATTACAGCAGCAGAGCCGTCGTTCGATGCTCAGAAGCCGCTGAAGTGGTCCAGCACGCCCCTCATCTTTGACGCCGAGGACCACCCTGACCGCACTGCCGCGGTCGGGTGTTTGCAATTGTTGGTCTCACCAATGATACGCAACCTCAGGGTGAACCAGATGTTGGTTGACGGCGGGGCCGGCCTGAACCTGATCTCGCCTGTCGTGATCAAAAAGTTGCAAATCCCTGATGGAGACCTTGAGGAAATGGACACGTTTCAAGGGGTCAGTCCGGGGAGGAGCCAGCCGAAGGGGAAGGTCACGCTGCCCGTGACATTTGGAGGAGAGTTGAACTACAGGACGGAGAGGATCGTCTTCGACGTGGCCGAGATCCCCTTGCCCTACAATGGGATCCTCGGCCGCCCGGCACTAGCCAAGTTCATGGCGGCGTCACACTACGCCTACAACATGCTAAAGATGCCCGGGTCGTTGACCATCATCTCCGTCCCCTCCGACAAGAAGGACGTGCTGATCTGCGCCGACCAACTCTACCGGGAAGCAGTTGCAGCAGCTGCCGCCAAGGCACCTGCTCCTGCCGCTGAAGGCCCGGGAGGGAAGAAGAAGCCCGGCAAGACCTCTTGCACCCACTCCGGCAAGCGCACCTCCTCGGAGTGTTGTGCTACCATCGAGGACGTGCCGAGAGCTCTACCGAAAAGAGCAAGAGATCCAGAGCCGAGCCGCCGCAGACCAAGAAGGTGCCCGTCAGGGAGGATGGCACGGGAGGAGCCTTCACCATAGGCTCCACCCTCGACAGCAAATAGGAAGGCGCGCCCGTCACCTTCCTGCGGGCGAATGTCGACGTGTTTGCGTGGCAAGCATCCGACATCCCCGGTGTTCCCAGGGAGGTGATTGAGCACCACCTAGCTGTCTGCCCCCACGCGCGGCCCGTCAAGCAGAAGGTCAGAAAGCAGGCTCTAGAGAGGCAGGAGTTCGTCACAGAGGAGATTAGGAAGTTGGAAGCAGCAGGTTTGGTGAGAGGAGTGCTCCACCCGACGTGGTTGGCCAATCCGGTAGTGGTGCGCAAGGCGAATGGGAAGTGGAGGCTGTGTATTGATTACATAGATATCAATAAGGCTTGTCCTAAGGACCCCTTCCCGTTGCCGCGCATCGACCAGATTGTTGACTCCATAGCCGGGTGTGATCTGTTGTCATTCCTCGACGCCTACTCAGGCTACCACCAGATCTTCATGACAAGAGAGGATGAAGAGAAGACAACATTCATCACCCCATGTGGTACGTATTGCTTTTTACGGATGCCTTTCGGGTTGAAGAGTGCTGGCTCAACATTCGCAAGAGCAGTCCAAATTGGATTTGAACCTCGGCTCCATAGAAATATGGAGACATACATGGATGACATAGTGGTCAAAACCAAGGACGGGCCAACTCTTGTGCAAGATCTGGAAGAGACATTTGCCAACCTGCGCAAGATGAACCTCAAGCTGAACCCTGAGAAGTGTGTCTTCGGCGTCCCGTCCGGCAAGCTTCTCGGGTTCTTTGTGTCACAGCACGGGATCGAGGCAAACCCAGACAAAATCAAGGCTATTGAGCAGATTGAGGCGCCCAAGCGGATCAAAGATGTGCGTCGGCTCACCGGCTGCGTTGCCGCCATGAGCCGATTCATCTCCAAGTCCGCCGAGCGCGCCCTTCCTTTCTTCAAAATCTTGAAGAAGGCGGGCCCAATGGAGTGGACCCCAGAAGCCGAGGCAGCATTGCAGGATCTGAAGAAATACCTTTCCTCCACGCCAATACTGGTTGCGCCTAAACCACAAGAGCCGTTGCTGCTATATCTGGCGGCGATCAGTTGGTCAGCGCCGCACTGGTGGCACAGAGGGAGGTCGACGAGGAGGCAGTGACGGCGGCAGAACCAGCGGATGGCAAGCCAAAGATTCCCTCGGTAGGGCTTGGTGCCAGCAAGGCACGACCCCCGGCAGAGTCTGATGCCACCAAGGCAGTGCCCGCGCAGTCGAGTGAGGTGGTGCAGAAGAAGAAGATGATGCAGCACCCGGTTTACTTTGTCAGCTCCCTCTTGCAGGGGGCTAGGTCGAGGTATTCCGGTGTGCAAAAGTTGCTCTTCGGCCTCCTTATGGCCTCGAGGAAGCTGCATCATTACTTCCAAGCCCACGAGATCACTGTCGTCACCCACCTCCCGTTGCAACGGATACTGCATAACCCAGATGCAACCGGAAGGATTGTGGAATGGGCCTTGGTGATATCAAGTTTCGGTTTGAAGTTCGAAAGTACCTCGACAATCCAGAGCAGAGTCTTGGCGGAGTTCATTGCAGAATGGACCTTGACGCCTGACGAAGAAATCCAGGAGACCACTCTCCCCGGCAAGGAAGCAGACCGCGACTGGATCATGTACTTTGATGGGGCTTTCTCGCTGCAAGGCGCCGATGCCGGTCTGCTGCTCGTCGCACCCACCGGAGAGCACCTCAAGTATGTGATCCAGATGCACTTCCCCAGGGAGATGTCCACCAACAACACTGCTGAGTACGAGGGATTGCTTGTCGGTCTCAGGATCGCGGCAGACCTCGGGGTTAAGAAGCTCATCGTCAGGGGTGACTCGCAGCTCGTTGTCAGACAGGTCAACAAGGATTATCAGAGCCCATTGATGGAAGCTTACGTAGATGAGGTGAGGAAGCTGGAGGAACGCTTTGACGGTATCCAAGCGGAGCACATCCCCTGAGTGGAAAACGACATCGCCGATTACCTGTCAAAGCGTGCTGCATTCAAGCTACCTATGGAACCAGGTACCTTTTTGCTCCGGTTAACTCAACCATCCGTCGAGCCATCAACGAGGCAGAACAAGCGGAGGAAGTCAGGTCCCGACAAGTACTTTCCTACCGAGCCCCCTGGGGCTGCCGGCAAGGGTGCTGCCGCGGACGCTGAGCCTGCCCAAGAGCAGCTGGCTCCGGCAGGGCGTCAAGCCCTGGCCGTAGAGACAGCCGCTCCCATGGCGGAAGAAATGCCTTTGGTCCTTGCCGTCGAGCCCCAGGCTCCAGGATGGGCGCATCATACCGTCCAATTCTCCAAACAGGGGAGCTTCCTGAGGAGCAGGAAGAAGCGGAAAAAGTAGCCCATCGGTCCGCCCTGTACCAGTTCGTCGATGACGTCCTGTATAGGAGAAGGCCAAATGATGTGAAATGGAAGTGCATCCCTTGGGAGGAAGGACTGGAGCTATTGGCGGAGATACACGGAGGCATATGTGGCTCCCACATAGGGTTAAGGGACCTTGCCGGGAAGGCGTTCCGGCAAGGTTTCTTCTGGCCCACCGCCCTCCAGGATGCGACGGCACTAGTAACCAAGTGTGAAGCGTGCCAGTTCCATTCAAAGAAGCTTCATCAACCAGCTCAAGCCCTTCAAACAATCCCTCTCTCCTGGCCATTCTCGGTCTGGGGGCTCGATATACTGGGCCCTTTCCCCCGCGCTGTTGGGGGCTTTGAGTACTTGTACGTTGCAATCGACAAGTTCACAAAGTGGCCGGAGGTGGAAGCAGTGAGAAAGGTGACTGCTCAGTCAGCCGTCAAGTTCTTCAAGGGACTGGTCTGCCATTTTGCTGTGCCAAACAGAGTCATCACCGACAACGGCACATAGTTCAGAAGCCACACCTTCATGCAATACATTCAAGACCTCGGTAGCAAGGTCTGTTTTGCTTCCGTGGCACACCCACGGAGCAACGGCCAAGCGGAGAGGGCAAATGCTGAAGTGTTGCGAGGCCTAAGAACGAAGACCTTTGACAAGCTGCACAAGAGTGGAAGGCGCTGGATTGATGAGTTGCTGGCGGTTCTTTGGTCGATCAGGACGACGCCAAATCGAGCCACCAGCCAGACACCTTTTGCCCTGGTTTACGGGGCAGAAGCAGTTCTCCCCACGGAACTCATATACGGGTCACCTCGAGTGCTCACTTATGATGAGCTTGAGCAAGAGCAATTGCGCCAAGATGACGCGACGCTCCTTGAGGAAGATCGTCTTCGGGCGGCTGTGAGAGCAGCATGCTACCAGCAAGCCTTGCGCCGCTACCATAGCCGCAAGGTTCATGCCCGAAGCTTTGAGGAAGGCGACCTTGTTCTTCGGCGCGTTCAGTCGGCCAATAATTCCAACAAGTTGACGATGAAGTGGGAAGGCCCTTATCGGGTAATGCGAGTCACCAGGCCCGGCGCAGTCCGCCTGGTGACCGAAGATGCCGTCCCAGTGAGCAACTCCTGGAACATCGAGCATCTTCGCAAGTTTTACCCATAAGGCGCGGCTTGCCGGGCCTCCCGGCAAGCCACCTTTTGTACAAGCTTTGCCGGCAAGGCATGTGACCCTTTGTACAAAGCCAGGCGCAGACCCTGAGCATAAATAAATGAAGCGCTGGCGCCCTAAGTTATAGCATGCATGCGTCTATTCCGTGGTTAGGGTTGATAGTGCTTAGCGGCGACTAACCCCTAGCCTAGAGGTCGAGTGCTCGTCTATCTGTTCCTTTTCTGTCCTCCTTTGGTTCGCAGGGCACATAAGCACTTCTACTGAGCTACTTGGAAAGAAGGAAACGGACCGACGTCCCGACCCCGGCGAACCAGAGTTGCCGGGGGCTGCAAGCACAAGGATCGACCCTGGTAAACCAGAGTTGCCGGGGGCTGCAAGCACAAGGATCCAACCGCGGCAAGACAAGGTTGCCGGGGGCTGCAGATCCAGATAAGTCTTTCATCCTCTATCATGCATTTCGGAACAGGACTGGGGCATGTGAAACCTCGTTTTTATCTCTAGGCTGCCGTGCTCCCCCTTTTTCCTATACCTAAGGATTATTTCCTGGGTCCGGATTTGGTTGTAGCCATGGCGGCAAGGAGGTAGAACGAGGAGCCTAAAGCCCACTTCATCACTGCCTCCGCCAAGAGCGCGAGAACGGTCGAGTGGACTGGGGGAACGGCAAGGCCTGTTGCCGGGCGAAAAACGTTTATCTTAAACAATAACAAGGATTCGCTCCTTGTCGTGGGATTTACCCACGAACGAAAAACCCGGCAAGCATCCCTTTTTCATTGAAAACATCCCATACAGGTACAGTTCGTACGAAATGAAAAACATGAGCAAGGGGATTACAAGTTCTAAATTTAACAAAGGCCCGAAGGCTTACAAACTAAAAAAGAGATAAGATGCCCGTAATCCCTTTCTTGTCCCTCTCCTCAGGAGGCAGGTCAAGGAGGCGAGAGGGCAAAAGGGGCGCCTAGGCGAGCTACGAGCAGCAGAAAGCACCAAGAGAACACCCTCGGTGGCTGCCCACGGGTGGGCCGGTGATGACGGTGCCGAGAAAGGAGCTGGAAGACGAGGTGACAGGACCGGCAATACGCGATGAAGGCGTCGGTGCCCGCGTACTCTGAGTTGACGGCCTTGCCGCCCGCCCTCTTCCTCTTCTGCAGCTTCCCGACGCCAGCCGCCCAAGGAGACGGCCCCGAGAAGTTCAAGGAGCTGGCCCCACCCCTGGCAAACCTCTGCCGGAGGAGCGGCTAGGTGCAGATGCTGCTGCTGCCGCACCCGCCCAGGCGCGGGGCGTCCGACGCCTAGTCGGACTCGTCCCCATCATCTGCCCCGCTGTCCTCCTCATCACTTTCGCTTGAGGAAGAGCTTCCATCGTCGGAATCTCCGTCGGAGGAGCTCTCCATGCAGCACTTCAGGCGAGTTCCGAACTCTCTGAAGACCTTAACGGAGAGCAGGCCGTCCTCCATTAATTTGAAGTAGAGGACGAGCCCCGCCGTCAGGCTGTGGATGCGAGCAAACATCTTCCACCCACGATGGAGGTACATGACCCGAGGAGCCGGGAAGTCGACGTCGAGCCACGTGCCCCCATTCCCACAACCCCTCATGTGCAATCTGAGGGATTGGGGCCAGTCATGCTCCATCTCCCGAGCAAACAGGGCGGGAAGAAAGAGACGGCGACGCGGGGGCCGGCACAGCCTGATGAAGAACTCACGGGGCTGGTCTCCGACATGGCCTTCCATCAGGAAAGGCACCATTGGCGGGGGCGAAGCTGGCGCGCCGCCCCGTCCTCCTCTTCCCCGAGCACTACGACCTCTGCCCGGCCTCACCCACGGCCTCGCCCCCTCCCCCTTCCTCTCGCGGCCGGTTCCACCACCACGGGCTCAGGAGGAGGAGGGACGCGCTGTTGAGCGGCGACCCTCTCCGCCAATGTCGAGGGACCCGGGTTCCCTTTCTCCATGGCGAGTGAAAGGAAGAAGCAGAAGCAAGAGGAGATAGATGACAGAAGAATGCGGGACGCCATCCCCCTTCCCCCTCTTTATAAAGGGGCGGGGTCGGGGCTCGGCCGCCCCGCTCGGCCAATCCAGCCACCGGAGGCGCAGGGAATCAGGACCGACCCGCTGCCCCAACCAGCGACGGCCCGGTTTCCCGCCTCCACCGCTTGCCATCCCAGACGCATGAAGGACGCGAGGCGGACATGCAGAACTGAGGGGACGGGTGAAGCGACCTCTCCCCACCCCGTGATCGTGGGGAGTGGACGCCTTGAAGACCGCGACCCAGCCCCGTTCAGTAAATGAGCCGCGCCTCCACGCCTCCCTCTTTTTACGGGGAAGGCGCGAGCCACCTCTTTACTACGATATGACGCATGCGTGTGGAAACCGCCCCACGCATGCCGCCCACGTCACGCATGCCCCTCCACGCCGCGCCACGCGCGCGGGTCGTGTGAAGCGCCGCGCGTGAAAAGTCTTACCGCGGTAAAAACCGCCCCGCCTGCCCCCGCACCGTTTTGGGTCTGACCCAACAACGTGTCACGCTTATATGTGGCCCAGGCCCGAGGGCTCTTGTCGGTGTACAAAAAGAGGGGTGCGTTTTTGTACCCCTATACCTGTGCACGGGCAGTCAGAGCCGCGCCTACGGTCACGCCAAGCAGAACAGGGGAGGTGAGCCAAGGTAAGACTAAAGCCCAAGATAATCAGAGCAATGCCAAGGCCAAGTCCACAAAGAGCAGAGGGACGAAGCAGGTTCCCCCGGCAAGACCCTTGCTGGGGCAGCCTCAGTAGCCCCGGCAAGATCCTTGCCGGGACAGCTCGCCCCGCACCAACAGAGCGGGCCACCCTTGAGCCCACGGTCTCCAACATCACGTTGGGCCAGGGCTCGAGAGGCACCTCCGTGGTGGCATGCAGATCTTTGTGAAGAAATATTCAAGATCAGATGAGGATTAGAAGACGACGATCCTCGGCAAGATCCTTGCCGAGGGAGGCCACCAGACCCCCGGCAAGGCCCTTGTCGGGGACGACAGCGCGCCATGGCAAGACCCTTGCCGGGCCACACGGCGAGACCCTTGCCGGGCCACACGGCAAGGCCCTCGCCAAGGACGCCAGCAAGGCCACCGCCAGGCCCACGCCGACCAAGCTTCCACCGCCGTTCACATGCAGCTGCCAGCCCAACCAGCTGGGCGGGCACCTGCGTGGCAATATGCAGCCCCCAGGCCAACTCATCGAGCGCCTGCGTGGCGGCATGCAGATCTTCATGAAGGCTCCACCACTGCGCCACCTCAGCTGCCTGCCTGCCTACATGGCGCCGCACACATCGCTGGCCAAGGCACGTGTCAAAGCGAGGAGGAGCGGCGATGGACGGGACGGGCCTCGCCCCCGTCCCCAATAAAGCAAGAGGACACCTAAGCTACGCATTAAATGCGTCTTGTCCTGTAATACGAGTGATAAGCTCAGGGCACTGTACGCCTTTCCACCTCCTGTGTGCCACTGTGGCAGCCCTTCCGACTATAAAAGGAGGCCCATGGCATACTGGAGAAGGATTCGGCTCTTTCGAACCACGCACTCACCACAGCTAGTTCGAGAGCTCAAGAACTCTCTAAAATACACCCACCAAAGAAGGACTAGGGTTTTACGCATCCTCGCGGCCCGAACCTGGGTAAACGATCCTTGTGCTGTCTACTAGCCCTGCTCCTCTTGCAACCCCGCGCCCGGCAACCGTAGTAGGGATTCCTGTGATCCCATAGGTGTCGTTCCACACCGACAAGACCCTTCGACAAAACTGTGTGGGATGCCATAGTCGCAAACGGTGGTGTAAAAAACCCGTCAAAAAGGTGCAAAATGTTTGCGATGACGGATGCATCAAACACGGTTCCGATTTTAATTGCGTGTGCAATGCAGGGATTACGGTTCAGTTCAATGAGGCGGAACAAAAGAAACGGGCAGCCAGATGAAGGCGTGTGCGATATATAGCATACGGTTCACTCGGATGAACTGTTTGTGATAAGGAGAAACAAAAGAAACGGGCAACCAGATGAAGGTGTGTGCGATATATAACATACGGTTCACTAGGATGAACTGTGTGTGATTAGGCAACATAGTGGAAACGGTTCAACTGAACAAGATGTGTGTGATACGCGGCAAACAGGTCCGTAATCAGAAATGTGTGCGAAGACCAATAATAACACATACGATTGCTGCTAATAAGCCGTGTGATTTGCTCTGTCTATAGAAGAAGAACATGTATGCGTACACACACACACACACACACGCACACACACACATATATATATATATAAAACTGAAATACACATCCAATTACATAAGTGACTATACAGATCATTCACACACACCTCAATAAACAATTGCATGCATTCTAAAGTAGGAGAAATGATCGTCCAGTCATCTACTTCTTGTGACTCTCCCGCCACTGCTATGTGGCTCGATCCTTCATCTGGGGCAGGAAGAAGACAATTCCTCATGTCAACGATCCGCCGATACATCTCGTAGCTTGTGTACGCGTCCTTGGCCGCGTACTTGACGTGTTGTTCATCCAGTCTCTCGTGCCAAACACTGTGCTAGGCGTTCTTGTCCTTCTTGCTCTCTTCCTTCGTCTTCGCTTAGTAGGGGTCGATGATGGCCGAGGCGAGGTCAACCAGGGAGTTCAGTTTGTTGTTGTCGCTCCCCCAGACCTTGTAGTGGTGCTGGATGTTCACAAGATTCAGGCATTTCAAGCCCGAAACCTTGAGCGCTTTTAGATCGTTGGTGGTGTCCACCGTAGCGAAATTGTAGTCGGAGCTGTTGATAAACCTGGAGAAATGCTCGCAAGGCCTTCTGGCCAGGTGGTAGTGGTAGACGAGGACGTCATGTCGCACGCACAACTGGGCGACGGCAACCTTCTGATCGTGCCCGGCATGACCCATGGTGTACTCGAGGTCGAAGCCGACCACTTGGTACTTGTCCTCGGCAAGGAACTGCTCCATAGTTTTGATGGAGCTCTCCACCGAGACCGGATCATTCGTGTACACCACCGAGAGAGCCTTCCCCCTCATGTGGGTGTCCACGACGTGTTGCGTGGTGAACTGCCCGCCGTTGTCATCGTCGGCCGCTGGGAGCGCCATTGGAGCCACGGGGAGCGCCATTGGAACCGCTGGATGTCCTCTATGTATGTGTCCTCATGGGTGTGCTTATTATGTCGTGTGACATGAGAGATGAAGGTAAATGGCCGTAGGAATAAAAGGGGGCCGGGCGGCCTGGATTCTCGGTGCGTCCGCATGGCAGTTTTTGCAGCGGGTAACTGCATTATCACGCCGCGCCCGGCGCAACCACATGCACACAAACGTGCGTGATCATGTGCCGGCCCCAGACACCGGCAACGCGCGTGGAGGGACGAGGCAGAGCACCCGGAGGGACGCGAGAGAAGAGCGCGCGCGGTGGGAGGCGAGCAAAGCGCGTCGTGGCCGCCTCAACCGCAAGCAACCACATGCATAGAGCCGTTGAACACACAGGAAATGGTCGCCTACAAGCCGGCCGACAGTTGCGTCGCTGCGTAGAGAGCGGCCATGTGCTACTACCTCCGTCTTGGTCTATAGTCCCCTTTATATTCTATGCCATACTTTGCCCTTAAATTTAACCAACAAAATGTTAATGCAGGTTATAAAAATTATATAATTGGAAACTATGTTCAAATACGAATCCAACTATATAATCTTTGGCGACATGCATTCATATTTTATTAGTTAAATCCTACTTATAAACCGGGACAGGGGTATAGTAGGTAATTAAACCGCAAACATTTTTTTATTAACCATATGTGTACGTGGCCTTTCGTCCTCCTCTCGCACGTCTTGTCACCCCGCTGCCGCAGACGGCTTATAGCGCAAGCTTGCGCAGCGCGCGGGGGTGTTCTTTTGGCCAAACGGTGGCGCCAATGAATCGTCGGTGAGCCCGTTCCCGCGCAACCTCATAGGTTCCTACGCAAGCTTCCCGCTCGACTCAGTGAAATCCCCCAAAATCCCAATGCTTACCGGCCTGCTATATAAACCCTCACGGCCGGCGAGTCCTGCGTCGCATTTTCCCCTCCCTCCCTGTAGCTTATCTCGTCTGCTTCTCCCACAATCGCCAATGGCACTGGTCCGTCGTCGTTGCTCAGCCACTCCGCCGCCATCAGAGGACAACTCCAGCTGGGAGGCTACACTGCGGTGGCGGCGCAGTCCCCAACGTAGTGTAGTGCGCGTGGCGTCGCTGTTGGGTGTGCGCAGAACACTCACCACACGCTCCATCGCCGCTGCCCGTCGGCAGCTGTTAGCGGCCGTCGTTGCCTCCATACCACCGTCGAAATCCAGGGCCATCGCCCGCTCCTCCGCCGCGGCCCGAAGGCGGGAGGTGGTCGTCGTGGCCGCCACCCCACCGCCGGCCACCATGGCCATCACCCGCTCCGCCAACGCGACCCGAAGGCGGGAGGTGGTAGTCGTGGCCGCCACCCCATCGTCAGTCGCCGTGGCCTCCAGCCCACCGTCGACCGCCCGGGTCATCACCCGCTCCGCCACTGCCGCCCGAAGGTAGGAGGCGGAGGTGGATGCCCGCACGTGCGTCAGCGACCTTGCGCGCTACACCGAGTTCCTGCGGGAGGAGGAGGAGCGCCTCGTCGAGCACGCAAAGAGCCTTACCGCCACCGTGGCCGCGACACACGCCGCCTCAGAGGTGAGGAATCAGGAGATCTACAAGGAGAACCACCACTTCGAGAGGCGTCGTCTGGAGCGGCAGAGGGCGTTCGAGGTGAGCGTCGCTGAAGCTGCAGCAGCGGCAGGCACCGTATTGCAGTTGCCCAGCTCGTCGGTAGGCTCCCCCTCCTCTGCCTCTTGCTGAGCGCACTCGGCA
Organism: Aegilops tauschii subsp. strangulata; assembly: GCF_002575655.3. Taxonomy (NCBI): domain Eukaryota; kingdom Viridiplantae; phylum Streptophyta; class Magnoliopsida; order Poales; family Poaceae; genus Aegilops; species Aegilops tauschii. The sequence continues at coordinate 75,011,567 of NC_053035.3, forward strand.
AAGGAGGGGCAGCCGGAAGTAGTACAAAGCCCCTCCATAGTAGTAGTAGTATTTAGGGGCTATTTTGTTCAGTTCATCTGACCATAGATGTGGTGGAACTGTACAACGTACTTAAAATTAGCTAGTATATATAGTTGAACTAGCTATTTCAGTACGTGGTTGGCAACAATTGGGGAAAAGTTTGGTCGGTTCAGCTGTCGAGTTGAACTGTTTATATAAATTAAGAACGACTGCTTAATCTATGAATGAAATCTATGCTTAATTACTAAATTTTAGTTGCAAAAATTAGATACTGCTAGTGATTTTTAGCTTCATATTTTGACAAATCGCAGTGTTACAAGGTTGACAAATGGCAATGTTACTAGATCAACAAATGTCAATCTTTCCAGTTTGACAAATGGCAACATACCCAAATTGTTTGTAAGTGGTTGCACATGGGTCATCCAAAAGAACCGTTTGCATCGAAGAGATGCACAAATCCCACTCTCACTTTGCATATAGTTGTTCTATCTAAAACGTTTGCGATCAAGTGTTGCACAAATCCTGCTCGGCACATTTTCCCTTGGCTTCCTGGGGAAGCTGTCGGTTTGCATACGGGTGTTCTAACTAAAACGTTTACAATTAGTGTTTTATATTTAAAAACCATTGATGTTTTTTTCAAAAGAAAATTGTTTGATAAGTCTGTACATTAAGAGAGAAAAACGCAAGTTCGCTCAAACCATATCTTTCATTCAGTCATACTGTGAATTTATATTCATATGATCGAGATACCGTATTAAACCCAAGAAAAAAAGTTTTTCCGGCAGCAGCGGAGGCGGCGTGCTGTGCCTTCATTGTCGTTGTCGTCCTCCGGGATGCCGTTGTTGAAGTCTTTAATGCAGCACAGAATGTTCTTCACTTGTAAATCAAACATCATGTCATCGCGCGATCGACGGGCTGGGCGTGGGAGGACGGCAGCTGGCGGCGCAGAGAGGTAGAGGTCAACGGCGACGTCCCATGCCACCGAGGGGAGCGCGCGCACGGGCACGGACGCGGCGGGTGCAGCCAAACGCACGGGGACCGGCGCCGCGGTGGGTGGAGGGGCCCGCACGGGCATGGGCGCTGGCGCTGGCATGTACATGAGCTCGCGCGGGTCCGCGGAGACCTCGCTGACGCCCGCGTCTTCCAGCTCTGCGATAGTGCTCGGCGACTGGCCCGTCAATGCTACGAGGATGGTCGCTAGCGCGGGCACGGGTATGGGAGCTGGGACGGGAGCGGGGGCAGCAACCGCTGCGACCAGCTCATTCCGGGCCATGTCCATGAGGCCCCATTCCTCCTTATTTTCTAACTCCTCCAGCTCGGAGTCGACTTCACCAAACTTGAAGACTAGTGGCAGATGATCCTTCTGCGCCATGGCGTTGGTGGAGGTCTGCGGGAGGGAGGAGAATAGTAAGGCCGCCCGTATTAAGCAGGGGCTCGGGCGCCATTAATGTAGAGGAAGGCGGGCAGCCATGGAAGTCAAAGGGCTCGCTTCCGAGTGAGCCTGCGCAGCGTACAGCTCGCATGCTTCCCGGTGAGCCTGCGCATTGGAGGACAACTTGCACGCCTCTTGGCCAGCTTGCGCACCGGAATGCGCTCGCACGCCTCCTTCAGTCAAGGTCAAGCACCTGTCATCACGACACCTCCTATAGCCATTAAAACCAAGACACATGGCGTCACGTGAATGGTTAACAGAACGCACACGGTTTGAATTATACAAACATTTGAGATATTAAAGTGGCAACTATTTTTTCAAAATGCCTTTGTTGGCTGTTATTCGAGTGCGCCTTCTCTCAAAATGGACACAAAAAATACCACAGCATGTCGGGTGCCATTCCATGATAGCATGCCAAGTTTCATGAATTTCAGACGAGTTTTGGATTTACTAGAATTTAAAAACAAAGTATCTCAACGTTTTGCCGGCATTCCATAGTGCCCTGGTGTTTGAAATTCATTCCCATTTCTTGCATTGGACCTAAGCATGCACCCAAGGACAAAGATTTGATTTTTCAACCAATTTATATGCACTGGAGCATGTGCATGTAGTTCAAATTTGAATTATGCACATAAATGCATTGAAAACTCAGTTAATGCATAAAAATGTCCAAACGAACCCCGAAAAATCACAAAAATTGACACAACACTCATGTTGTTCTATGTTGACACGAGAATTTTTTTGAAAGCAATAAGAGGCAATGGATATCGTTTCGTCCCCAAAGGTGGGACGTTCCCTACCGAAACCATCATGCTTGTTGTGAGAAGCATATAGCCAAACCTGCCCCAAATGGGACAAAAAATTTCCACAACATGTTGATGCCGCTCCATGATAGCATGCCAAGTTTCAAGAATTTCAGACGAGTTTTGGATTTACTAGAATTTAAAAACAAGGTATCTCAATGTTTGCGGCCGAGTGACGGTGGCAGGGTGTTTGACATTCATTCCCATTTCTTGCATGGGACCTAAGCATGCAACCAAGAACACAAATTTGAATTTTCAACCAATTTATATGCGTTAGAGCATGTGCATGTAGTTCAAATTTGAATTATGCACATGAATGCATTGAAAACTCAGTTAATGCATAAAACTGTCCAAACGAACCCCGAAAAATCACAAAAATTTACACAACACTCCTGTTGTTCTATGTTGACACGAGAATTTTTTGAAAGAAATAAGAGGGAATGGATATTGTTTCGTCCCCAAAGGTGGGACATTCCCTACCGAAGCCATCATGCTTGTTGTGAGAAGCTCTGGTTTGTGAGAAGCATATACCCAAACCTGCCCCAAATGGGACCAATTTTTTACCATGACATGTTGATGCCGCTCCATGATAGCATGCCAAGTTTCATGAATTTTAGACGAGTTTTGGATTTACTAGAATTTAAAAACAAGGTATCTTAATGTTTGCGACCGAGTGACGGTGGCAGGGTGTTTAACATTCATTCCCATTTCTTGCATCGGACCTAAGCATGCAACCAAGGACACATATTTGAATTTTCAACCATTTTATATGCATTAGAGCATGTGCATGTAGTTCAAATTTGATTTATGCACATAAATGCATTGAAAACTCAATTAATGCATAAAAATGTCCAAACGAACCCCGAAAATCCCAAAAATGACACAACACTCCTGTTGTTCTATGTTGACACTAGGAACAAAAATTGGAATCGAGAAGAGGCAATGGATATCGTTTCATCCAGAAAGGTGAAACGTTCCCTACCGAAACCATCAGGCTTGTTGTGAGAAGCTCTGGTTTGTGAGAAGCATATACCCAAACCTCCCCCAAATGGGACAAAAAAATTACCATGGTATGTTGATGCCGGTCCATGATAGCATGCCAAGTTTCATGAATTTCGGATGAATTTTGGATTTACTAGAATGACAAAAGCAATTACGTCGACGTTTGCCGGAGAGCCACGGTGCCGTGGTGTTCGAATTTCATCCCCATTTCTTGCATGGGACATAAGCATAAATCCATGGACACACATATGATTTTACAACCCATGTTGGTGCACCGGAGCATGTGCATGTAGTTTAATTTTGATTTGTGCACCTGAAATGGCTAGAAAATCAATTTAATGTGTAAAATGTTCAAACGAACCCTGAATAATTCCAATTCTTTTACGACACACATATAGTTGCATGTTCACTACAGATAAAAGATCTAGCAATTCAAACACCGTCCATTGCCGCTGTGACCCCATTATGTAATTCAAATCAAGATGAAAATCAAGTAGATCCCACACAGTTTATTATCACCAACCATGTGAGATGCAGCACAAAATATCCTGGAGCACCGTCGGTGTATAGTACGCCTATGGCTTACGCGAGAAGGTGCGTCGGCTATAGTCCATAGCCGGCGTCTCAAGCACACTAGCTCGCTCCCCAAATATCATTTCACTGTTCAATCGTCGCCGGTGAAAGATGGGCACGTGGACCCACGTCGTGAGGGCAACTTTGGTGGCCCACTCCGGCGAGAGCGCGCACTACAAAAAAAATATGGTTCCGTGATGATACGTGTTTGTCACAGTAGGTCACGTTTTCTGTCGCGCATGTACATCCATGACGATTTTATGACAGAATCAAGATAGTCATACCTGTGATGTCATAGAAGTGTTCCATGACATTACCAAAATTATCATCACGAAAGTGTCCACTTCCATGACAATAAATCGGACGTCATGGAAGTGCTTTCGTCAAGGGTGACCGACACGTGGCATCCACCGTAACGGGTCGCCGTTAAGCTATCGGGTTCCGGTTTGGATCCAATAACCCGTTAACAGCCCCGACCAATGGGGATTTTCCATGTGTAAAATTCTCATTCACCGGATAATGCACGTGTCAGCTAATCGTTGGGACAGATGTCATTCCTACAATGGACGGAAGACGCCTATGATATGTCGACATGTGGCACAGCCCAATAGTGGCCCATTTTAGGTAAAAAGGCCAGCCCAGCTAAAGGCCCACCATGTTTTTTAGACACTCGTGGGTTGGCCCGTTAACAACCTGCCATGTTTTGGGTCAAATTGAGGCCCATACCAGACCAGGCCTGTTCACAGCTGATATGTCTCCAACGTATCTATAATTTTTGATTGCTGCATGCTATATTATCTTCTGTTTGGACATTATTGGGCTTTATTATTCACTTTTATATTATTTTTGGGACTAACCTATTAACCGGAGGCCCAGCCCAGAATTGTAGTTTTTTGCCTATTTCAGTGTTTCGCAGAAAAAGAATATCAAACGGAGTTCAAACGGAATGAAACCTTCGGGAACGTGATTTTCGGAACGAACATGATCCAGGAGACTTGGACCCTACGTCAAGGAAGCTTCCAAGAAGCCACGAGGTAGGGGGGGCGCGCCTACCCCCCAGGGCACGCCCTCCACCCTTGTGGGCCCCACGTTGCTCCACCGACGTACTTCTTCCTCCTATATATACCTACGTACCCCCAAACGATCAGATATGGAGCCAAAAACCTAATTCCACCGACGCAACCTTCTGTACCCACAAGATCCCATCTTGGGGCTTGTTACGGAGCTTCATCGAAGGGGGCATCCATCACGGAGGGCTTCTACATCAACACCATAGCCTCTCCGATGAAGTGTGAGTAGTTTACCTCAGACCTTCGGGTCCATAGTTATTAGCTAGATGGCTTCTTCTCTCTTTTTGGATCTCAATACAATGTTCTTCCCCTCTCTCGTGGAGATCTCTTCGATGTAATCTTCTTTTGCGGTGTGTTTGTTGAGACCGATGAATTGTGGGTTTATGATCAAGTTTATCTATGAACAATATTTGAATCTTCTCTGAATTCTTTTATGTATGATTGGTTATCTTTGCAAGTCTCTTCGAATTATCAGTTTGGTTTGGCCTACTAGATTGATCTTTCTTGCAATGGGAGAAGTGCTTAGCTTTGGTTTCAATCTTGCGGTGTCCTTTCCCAGTGACAGTAGGGGCAGCAAGGCACGTATTGTATTGTTGCCATCGAGGATAACAAGATGGTTTTTTTTATCATATTGCATGAATTTATCCCTCTACATCATGTCATCTTGCTTAAAGCGTTACTCTGTTCTTATGAACTTAATACTCTAGATGCATGCTGGATAGCGGTCGATGTGTGGAGTAATAGTAGTAGATGCAGGCAGGAGTTGGTCTACTTGTCTCGGACGTGATGCCTATATACATGATCATACCTAGATATTCTCATAATTATGCTCAATTCTGTCAATTGCTCAACAGTAATTTGTTCACCCACCGTAAAATACTTATGCTCTTGAGAGAAGCCACTAGTGAAACCTATGGCCCCCGGGTCTATCTTCATCATATTAATCTTCCAACACTTAGTTATTTCCGTTGTTTTTTTACTTTGCATCTTTATTATAAAAATACCAAAAATATTATCCTATCATTTCTATCAGATCTCACTCTCATAAGTGACCGTCTAGGGAATGACAACCCCTTATCGCGTTGGTTGCGAGGATTTATTTGTTTGTGTAGGTGCGAGGGACTCGCGCGTAGCCTCCTACTGGATTGATACCTTGGTTCTCAAAAACTGAGGGAAATACTTACGCTACTTTGCTGCATCACCCTTTCCTCTTCAAGGGAAAACCAACGCAGTGCTCAAGAGGTAGCAAGAAGGATTTCTGGCGCCGTTGCCAGGGAGGTCTACGCAAAAGTCAACATACCAAGTACCCATCACAAACCCTTATCTCCCGCATTACATTATTTGCCATTTGCCTCTCGTTTTCCTCTCCCTCACTTCACCCTTGTCGTTTTATTTGCCCTCTCTTTTCCGTTTGCCTCTTTTCGCTCGTCTTTCTTTCGCCATGTCTGAATCTGGGGAGGTTATCACTAATGAAGGCAATAATAACAACTTGGGAAATTTTGATGCTTTCAATGATCTCTTGAGGAACCTACCATCTTGCATACCAAAAAGTTTTGAGTCGGTAGTGGCAATATTATTGGGAAAGGAGTTATTCAAGATTTCTTTACTTGTGCCGGCGCTTTGCCCATTATGGGTGTCTCTATTCTTCATAAAACTTGTAGCCTTGCAGATGCATTATCTTTGCTTGTAGTTGAACTTGAAAGGCAATTTCTTCATATGCATCCTTGCATACAAAGAATTTTCCTAGAATTTTCTAATATTGAGCATTCTTCTGTTAAGCGTGCCGCCACTATCTTTTTGGCTCATGAGTTTAGATTCATAATGAAAGAGGCTAGAGAAATCTTTGCGCATTATAGGGTAGATGCTAGTCATCCTCCCATAGAAGCTATTCTTTTTAATCAAGAAGACATGATGCGTTTACAATCTTTGGATCATGTTGCTTATAATGAAAATCTTAGGAAAAAGGTTCTAGCCGATGTTCTAGTTGATAGAATTTCCGAGGTTAATGATGATTTTGCTATTCAGAATAATGGATTAGGTTTTTCTCTTGAACGAAGGCTTGTGACTTTTTGCCAAAATAATGCTTGTAATGATGAATTGGTTGTGCAATACAAAGGGCCAAGGGAGGAACCCATACCTCCCGAGATTGATCTTGGGGACTTTTGTCCCATTAAATTTAGCCCTTTTGATTATTTTTGCTTGCCTCAAAGAAAACTTGCTGCTGAAAGTAGAGAATATGAGAAAAGTTTTCATGACTTGCCGTACCATTATGATGGCAATACCTAGATCTATCCTTGCTTTTATGCCTAGCTAGGGGCGTTAAACGATAGCGCTTGTTGGGAGGCAACCCAATTTTATTTTTAGTTTTTTTTGCTTTTTGCTTCTGTTTAGGAATAAATATTTGTTCTAGCCTCTGGTTAGATGTGTTTTTATGTTTTAATTAGTGTTTGTGCCAAGTTAAACCTATAGGATCTTCTTGGATGATAGTTATTTGATCTTGCAGAAAATTCCGGAAACTTTCTGTTCACGTAAATAATTGTTAAAAATTACCAGAACGTGAGGAAATATTGATTCCAATTGCTGCTGATCAATAAAAAAATTGCCTAGGTCTTCCTATTTTGGCTTATTTTTTGGAGTTCCAGAAGTTTGCATTAGTTACAGATTACTACAGACTGTTCTGTTTTTGACAGATTCTGTTTTTCGTGTGTTGTTTGCTTATTTTGATGAATCTATGGCTAGTAAAATAGTTTATAAACCATAGAGAAGTTGGAATACAGTAGTTTTAACACCAATATAAATAAAGAATGAGTTCATTACAGTACCTTGAAGTGGTCTTTTGTTTTCTTTCGCTAACGGAGCTCACGAGATTTTCTGTTAAGTTTTGTGTTGTGAAGTTTTCAAGTTTTGGGTGAAAGATTTGATGGATTATGGAACAAGGAGTGGCAAGAGCCTAAGCTTGGGGATGCCCATGGCACCCCCAAGATAATCTAAGGACACCAAAAAGCCAAAGCTTGGGGATGCCCCGGAAGGCATCCCCTCTTTCGTCTACTTCCATCGGTAACTTTACTTGGAGCTATATTTTTATTCACCACATGATATGTGTTTTGCTTGGAGCGTCTTGTATGATTTGAGTCTTTGCTTTTTAGTTTACCACAATCATCCTTGCTGTACACACCTTTTGAGAGAGACACACATGATTCGGAAATTATTAGAATACTCTATGTGCTTCACTTATATCTTTTGAGTTATATAGTTTTGCTCTAGTGCTTCACTTATATCTTTTAGAGCACGGTGGTAGATTTGTTTTATAGAAACTATTTATCTATCATGCTTCACTTATATTGTTTTGAGAGCCTTAAAATAGCATGGCAATTTTCTTTAATTAATATCATGATAAATTTGATGCTTGATAATTGTTTTGAGATATAAAGGTGGTAATATCATAGTTGTGCTAGTTGAGTAATTGTGGAATTGAAAATACATGTGTTGGAGTTTGTGATTCCCGTAGCATGCACGTATGGTGAACCGTTATGTAACGAAGTTGGAGCATGAAGTATTTGTTGATTGTCTTCCTCTGTGTGGCGGTCGGGATCGCGCGATGGTTAACTCCTACCAACCCTTCCCCTAGGAGCATGCGTAGTAGTACTTTGCTTCGAGGGCTAATAAATTTTTGCAATAAGTATATGAGTTATTTATGACTAATGTGAGTCCATGGATTATACGCACACTTACCTTTCCGCAATTTTCTAGCCTCTTCGGTACCGTGCATTGCCCTTTCTCACCTTGAGAGTCGGTGCAAACTTCGCCGGTGCATCCAAACCCCGTGATATGATACACTCTATCACACATAAACCTCCTTATATCTTCCTCAAAAGAGCCACCATACCTACCTATCATGGCATTTCCATAGCCATTCCGAGATATATTGCCATGCAACTTTCCACCGTTTCATTTATCATGACATACTCCATCATTGTCATATTGCTTTGCATGATCATGTAGTTGACATTGTATTTGTGGCAAAGCCACCGTCCATAATTCCTCCATACATGTCGCTCTTGATTCATTGCATATCCCGGTACACCGCTAGGGGCATTCATATAGAGTCATATTTTGTTCTAAGTATTGAGTTGTAATTCATGAGTTGTAAGTAAATAAAAGTGTGATGATCATCATTATTAGAGCATTGTCCCAAGTGAGGAAAGGATGATGGAGACTATGATTCCCCCACAAGTCGGGATGAGACTCCGGACTAAAAAAAAGAGGCCATAAAAAAGAGAAAAGGCCCAAATAAAAAAAAGAGAGAAAAAGAGAGAAGGGACAATGTTACTATCCTTTTACCACACTTGTGCTTCAAAGTAGCACCGTGATCTTCATAATAGAGAGTCTCTCATTTTGTCACTTTCATATACTAGTGGAAAATTTCATTATAGAACTTGGCTTGTATATTCCAATGATGGGCTTCCTCAAATGCCCGAGGTCTTCGTGAGCAAGCAAGTTGGATGCACACCCACTTAGTTTCTTTTTGAGCTTTCATACACTTATAGCTCTAGTGCATCCGTTGCATGGCAATCCCTACTCCTCGCATTAACATCAATTGATGGGCATCTCCATAGCCCGTTGATTAGCCTCGTTGATGTGAGACTTTCTCCTTTTTTGTCTTCCCACATAACCCCTACCATTATACCTTATTCCACCATAGTGCTATATCCATGGCTTGCGCTCATGTATTGCGTAAGAGTTGAAAAGGCTGAAGCGCGTTAAAAGTATGAACCAATTGCTTGGCTAAAACCGGGGTCGTACATGATATGAATATTTTGTGTGGGGAAGATGGAGCATAGCCAGACTATATGATTTTGTAGGGATAACTTGCTTTGGCTATGTTATTTTGATAAGACATAATTGCTTAGTTAGTATGCTTGAAATATTATTGTTTTTATGTCAACATTAAACTTTTATCTTGAATCATATCAAATCTGAACATTCATGCCACAATAAGAAGAATTACATTGAAATTATGCCAAGTAGCATTCCACATCAAAAATTCTATTTTTTTATCATTTACCTACTCGAGGACGAGCAAGGATTAAGCTTGGGGATGCTTGATACGTCTCCAACGTATCTATAATTTTTGATTGCTCCATGCTATATTATCTTCTGTTTTGGACATTATTGGGCTTTATTATTCACTTTTATATTATTTTTGGGACTAACCTATTAACCAGAGGCCCAGCCCAGAATTGCTGTTTTTTTGCCTATTTCAGAGTTTCGCAAAAACAGAATATCAAACGGAGTCCAAACGGAATGAAACCTTCGGGAACGTGATTTTCGGAACGAACATGATCCAGGAGACTTGGACCCTACGTCAAGGAAGCTTCCAGGAAGCCACGAGGTAGGGGGCGCGCCTACCCTCCAGGGCGTGCCCTCCACCCTCGTGGGCCCCATGTTGCTCCACTGACGTACTTCTTCCTCCTATATATACCTACGTACCCCCAAACGACCAGATACGGAGCCAAAAACCTAATTCCACCGCCGCAACCTTCTGTACCCACGAGATCCCATCTTGGGGCCTGTTCCAGAGCTCCGCCGGAGGGGGCATCCATCACGGAGGGCTTCTACATCAACACCATAGCCTCTCCGATGAAGTGTGAGTAGTTTACCTCAGACCTTCGGGTCCATAGTTATTAGCTAGATGGCTTCTTCTCTCTTTTTGGATCTCAATACAATGTTCTTCCCCTCTCTCATGGAGATCTATTCGATGTAATCTTCTTTTGCGGTGTGTTTGTTGAGATCGATGAATTGTGGGTTTATGATTAGGTTTATCTATGAACAATATTTGAATCTTCTCTGAATTCTTTTATGTATGATTGGTTATCTTTGCAAGTCTCTTCGAATTATCAGTTTGGTTTGGCCTACTAGATTGATCTTTCTTGCAATGGGAGAAGTGCTTAGCTTTGGGTTCAATCTTGCGGTGTCCTTTCCCAGTGACAGTAGGGGCACAAAGGCACGTATTGTATTGTTGCCATCGAGGATAACAAGATGGGTTTTTTACCATATTGCATGAATTTATCCCTCTACATCATGTCATCTTGCTTAAAGTGTTACTCTGTTCTTACGAACTTAATACTCTAGATGCATGCTGGATAGCGGTCGATGTGTGGAGTAATAGTAGTAGATGCAGGCAGGAGTCGGTCTACTTGTCTTGGACGTGATGCCTATATACATGATCATACCTAGATATTCTCATAACTATGCTCAATTCTGTCAATTGCTCAACAGTAATTTGTTCACCCACCGTAAAATACTTATGCTCTTGAGAGAAGCCACTAGTGAAACCTATGGCCCCCAGGTCTATCTTCATCATATTAATCTTCCAACACTTAGTTATTTCCGTTGTTTTTTTACTTTGCTTTTATTTTACTTTGCATCTTTATCATAAAAATACCAAAAATATTATCCTATCATATCTAGCAGATCTCACTCTTGTAAGTGACCGTGTAGGGATTGACAACCCCTTATCGCGTTGGTTGCGAGGATTTATCTGTTTGTGTAGGTGCGAGGGACTCGCGCGTAGCCTCCTACTGGATTGATACCTTGGTTCTCAAAAACTGAGGGAAATACTTACGCTACTTTGCTGCATCACCCTTTGCTCTTCAAGGGAAAACCAACGCAGTGCTCAAGAGGTAGCAACAGCCTGCCGTATTTTGGGCCAAATTACGGCCCATATCGGATCAGGCCCGTTACCAGGCCACTGTTCTTTTGGGCCCATTCTAAGATAGGTTTGTATTTCAGCCTGTTAAATGCCCGTTTACTAGTTCGGTCCGATAATAGTTTCAGTCTATTAGCGGCCCGTGGTGCATTTGGGACGTTGTCGGCCCGGTTTAACTTTAGGCCATCTAACGGCCCATGCAGAAACTGGACTATTTCTTGTCTGAAGTAACTTTAGGCCTCTTAATGGCCCGTAGTCTTCATGGATAAATTTCAGCCCAATTGGCCTATTGGCCTGTTAATGGCCCATGTAACAGTTGGGCCTAATTACATCCCGCGTTGAATCTGGCCTACTTACGGCCCATCTGATAATGGCCCGTGACACTTTTGGGCCTATGGCCCGCGTGGATACCGGCCTGCTTAAAGCCCATAATTTTATTGGGCCAAACAGGCCCGAGATATATTTTGGCCTATTAACTGCTCGTCCTATTTGGGCCAAACATGGGCCTTAGGCAGTTTCGGCCTGTATTGGCCCGTGAATTTTTCAGCTCAACGCTAGCCCAGTCTAGTTTTTAGCCTGTTAAAAGCCCATGGTATTCTCTGGCCCAGCTGGCCAGAACTTTACTCGACCTGTTAAAGGCGGGAAACTACTATAGGTTTAGACCTGCTAATGGCCCAAGATGATTATAGGCCCACGTTTGGCCCATATGAGTAATGTGCCAGCCTGAAGACCGACAACACTGAGATCCACTGAACCTTCCGACCTAAATTACAGCATACCGACCAAAGAATGAACCTAGACTATACAATAAAGAAATTACGGCATATTACATCCACTGGGAATCAAAGTTCTCTACCGGTGATAATAAAGCGCAATGTGACCGTAGATTACATACACTGGGAATCAAAGGTCGCCACCAGTGCATATAAATGCGCCGACAAAAGAATATACAAAACTGAGAGCATTTCAGAAGGCACTAGACCTAGCCAGGACGGGCCCCGCAAGCAGTCGAACAAGCTGATGAGACCTCAGTTGTGTCAATGATAGATGCTCCATCCCTAGCTGTATAGCACCATAGTGCGCAAGGTAGTCCTCTGACATCTTCATTGCATCTTTGACTTCAAGTCAGAGCTGAGCTGAAGCAAGCCTTTCCGCTTTAAGTTGAGACTGAAGAAGTCGAACTAATTGAGGCAGCGACTGCACAAAGGTTGTCTCACACCTGCTGGTGAGTAGCTTCAACTCACTGTCTTCATCAAGACAGGACCTTGGGGTCATCTCGCTCTCCTCAAGATGGTTTGGCTCACTATCTTCCCTAAATTTCTGCCTGACATAAGAGATACGACTCTAAAAGAGAAACAAGGAGACACGTAACAGGTTTCACAATTATATAAGCAAATAAATGGATCTATTCTGCATAAGGAACATGTTTTTACAACTACACTATAAAACTGGTAGTTGTTGCAGACATCCAATTAGATGTAAACAGCAGTGGAGGAAATGATGCCTATCCAAATCTATACTAGAACAAAGTTTGAAGGCTTGAGAAGGATGAACTTACATTACATGTTAACACAGGCTGGACAAAGCCCTTCTCCATGTTGATGGAAGGATAATTCAATAAATTCCCCAAAGAAAATTCTTTATAAGCATTGCCATTATTCTACATTTTGCAAAGAGTAAATATAGATCAAATAATATTGGAAGAAACAGAGGATAATGAAGCTCAGGTGCAGACTGATGATACATAATCAAATAGCAATTAATTAAGTACAACGTTACAAGGCAAAAGGTACTGACAAGAGGAATGGAGACATCAACGTGTGCAGTGGCATTGGCTTTATTCAACATTTTGGTAAGAGTAAATGTAGATATGATAATTTGGAGAAAGTGGAGGGCAGGGCAGATAAGATGCAGAGTAATGCTAGATAATCAACTATCTCACGATGCAAGTACAGTAATACCACCATCGTCCGGTATTACTTGCCGCTCAAATGGATGTATCTAGCACTATTAAGTTCTAAATACATCCAATTGATCAACAATTAATTCGATATAGAGGGAGTACATGACAATAGGTACTTACATGAGCAATCCAAAACTTCATAACCATTGTGTTAATTCTATATTTATCTAAGAGTAAATATAGATCTTATAATTTCAAGCAAAGGGAGGATAAAGAAGCGAACATTTACATTGATGCTACATAATCAAACAGCAATGAGTGTAAGTATGCTGACAAAGGGCAAGTGGTACTAACAAGAGTAATGCAGAGCCCAGTATTGTTGTGAGATCCTATGATCCTTTGAGCAAGGAGATTCATCTGAAATTAGTTTTCATACAAGAGAGAAGGTAAGGCCCATGCAGAAATTTAGGAGTTCAAATTTTGAATTGATATCATAGACAGTACCTGACGCTGGGCGCTCAGCAGTTCTAATAGGGGTTTGGCCAGTGGAGTAGGGGTAAAGTGTGGTACAGTTGGGCCTGTGTTTTCTGTGGCTGCTGATCTATCCGATTTAACAAGTATCACTACCTTTTCCGAATACCTAGTTTGTACTCCTTGAGGATCTGCACTCACCCTCTTCCTTTTGGACATCTATTACAAAAGAACAACATTTGACTGGAAAAACATAGTATGACAACACATGGAATAGGTACAGAAAATGGATAGGTATGGCATATACTCATATATGATGCTTAAACTAAGCAGATGGTGTAACAAAGTAGAAGTAATGCAAGAGGTCAGATGCAAAATATGTGCGACCAATACAACCTTGCCAAGTTAGAGCAAGCACCTTGGTGGGTGAATAAGATAGGCCATCCTGCACCATGCCAAGTTTGTTAGCCAGTGGATTGTTCCGCAATATTCCTCTCGTGCGCCCATTCTCATCTTCATTTTGATAATGTTCAATACCTAACATGCATGAAAACATAAAAACAAGTGAGATTATGTTTGTAATGCAGAAGTGATTCTAATCCAATACTGCCTCGCTGTAAACCCCTTTGTGCTATCTCTGCAATTCTTCTGAGAGATGCCATGCATGCTGTAATTTGGTGTTTGCATTAATATAATGTGGCCTACTACTCAAAATATGAGAGCTCCAGAAGTGATGATACTTCGCAGATGACAGCTTCAACATATAGTAAAGAAGAACAAGTCGACCTGACCTTACAGATTCAAAATATACTAAGGGAGAACAACTCGACCTGACCAGTCGACCGCAAATGTCTCTGCTACTCTTCCCAACAAGGAACATACTTATTAAAGAAGAGAAGAGGATCGTCTTAAAGAAAAGCAAGCAAATTGAAGATATTACAAGTCTTTCTATACAATGTCAGTTGCCCACCCATGATGAACCAGAGCGCACAGACAAATACTGTTCCTTCCGCTCTCTCCATATGTGGCTCACATGCATTTCGAAACTAAAGTAGGAACATTTAGTTAACCAATTAAACATCTCTTAGTTTTACTAATATCAGCATAATATCTGATTTGAGTTTGTACAACTAAGCTTGTTTAGCTCGATGGGTGGAGCAGTGCTATTATGACACGAACCACGTAGGCTGATCGTGGTCATCATAAAATGGGGAAACCGTAAGCATGATGAGTATAGTGTTGACCGTGGCAGTGGGATGGCAGATCTGAAGCTGCAAACCGCGCAAAGGGTAGTTAGCAACCGATGTTTGCTTTGAAATAACAACTAAGATTTGGTATGGACAAGAAAGTACAGTCAACAAGTGACAAAGAAATGCAATTCTGCTGTCTCTCTATATGTCGCGACATGCATTTGGAAACTCAAGTGGGACCTTTAGCTAACCAATTAAATCTGTCTGTTAACTAATATCAGTATCATATCTCAATCATATTTGAACAACTAAGGTTTGGAATTTTGAGTGTTGTGTTGTTTAGCTTGAAGGGTGGAGTAATGCTAGTATGACAGAAAGCACCTACGCAGATCATAGTAGAGTAGATAAAAGGGGAAAACCCTAAGCATCAAGAGTAAAGTCAGGAAAGTGGAACTAGCTGGACCAGTGGGTGGCGCACATGCTTTTCGAAACGAATATAGGAACATTAGGTGACCAATTAAACGTTCTCTGTTTTAGTAATATGAGGATCATATCAGATTCGTATTTCAACACCTAAGCTTTGGAATTATGAGTGGCATGTTGTTTCACTTGATGGGTTGAGGTCTTGAGGAGCAGTGCTAACATGACACAAAGCACCTACGATGATGGTAGTGAATATAAAGGGGGGAAACCATAAGCTTTACGAGTATATTGACCGTGCCATGGAGGATCTAAAGGTGCAAACCGGACAAAGCTACTTCGTAACCAATGTTTGCTTTCAACTAGCCACTACGATTTGGTACGGACAAGAAAGGTATAGTAAACAATTTATGATCTATTTTCCAGGTGAGATCAATAACTTAAGCACAAATGGAAGAGTACCACCTCTCTTGTGATGCCATGTAGACCCCTGCTAATACGTTTAGGGTGCTGGGGGTGCGATGGTTGTCGGCGGTGGGGAAGAAGACTTTAGACGGCAGACGGCCGGGTCGGGGGATAAATCCTGTTGTCGTGGACAAGGTGGTCATAGGAGCGGCAACGACAAGGTCGACGACGGCACCGATGAAGCGAGAGGACGCGATGAAAGGACCCTGGTCCGGCATCGTGGATGAGAGACGTCCATCTCTTGTAGTGGACGACGGTGTAGGGGTAGCGGCTCCTGCAAGGTGGAGGATGAGGTGGCGGACGGAGGAGGCTGGCTGCAGTGGGTAGGTTGTTGTGGCACCGACGATGTATGAATGGGGAAATGGAGGGGGAGGGGGGATCTCAAACTTTGGGAGGCGCTTGTCTGAAATGTGGGAAAGTTACGAACTTATCCCCCGTTTAAAATTTCAGACATCACGTCGGTTGGGGATAGGACGGTAATCTCGCATGTCCCAAATATTTGCCGGTAGCGATTTCGGGCGAGGAGAGGGTGTTTTGCCGCCCACGGTTGGCGCCCACGGTGTATGAACGGGGCTGACAGGTAGGGCGGTTGTGTCACGTCTAAGGGAAGTTACACATCTGCCCCTATTTAAAATATTTGCCTACATCGATTTCGGCCGAGGAGAGTTTGTTTTGCCGCCCACCGTGTATGAATGGGGAAATGGAGGGAGAGACACATGTATTTTGGACGATCTTGAATCAAATGTGTTTTGCCGCCCACATTTGTTGCCCACCGTGTCTGAATGGGCTCAGAGGCGATCGTGTCACGTGTGATTGAAGTTACTAGTCTACCCCTATCGACAGCAGTGTAAATCCGGTCGATAAGGATGCCAAGTGTTAGGGGTAGATAGTAATTTCCATCTCGCAAACACTTGCTTTGGGCAGCCCACAAATGATAGTGGGTGTTTAGCCGCTTCGTTCAAAACTTGGGAGAATTAGCATTCACGTTTGCCCTGGGCCCTGGCAACTAAATTCAAATCCAATTTGTATTCGATTACGAATATCCACAGATAATTCTATGTTTTGTTGTTTATTTCTTCAAAACCACGAAAAAGATTTATTCCACCTTTATATATGATTATGATTTAGAAATGCCGTGATCTTCGAATTCAGTAGGTTGGATACACTTTGTGTCAAACATGTATTTCATCCAATACAATATGCTCACACGAAAAACAGTTCACCTTATGTCAATCATATAAGTACTGAGGATTACCTCGCCTAAAAAATTCGGATCATTACAACACATGGACAACATAGGGGGTCTTACAACATAACCCATTCAGACACATGACACAACATGCAAGTACAATAATCTAATGACAATTTCAACTGGTATCTAAAGAACTAGGATTACCCTGGGCTTCAGATAGCAGAAACATCAGGACCTCCTCCGTCTTGAAATGCAACATTCTTACTTCCTCCAATTCTTGGGTTGCTTGAATAATGCGTGCAGCTAATTGCATAATTTCCAGCCTAAAGATCAAGATTACCTCATTCATGGCAGCCACACCATGTCTTTCTGCCTCTAGTAGAGCCTCAAGAACTATAATATATGTGCTCAGACTGCTCTCCGGCGGTGTTGCCCCTGAACTGCTACCATCTGTTAACATGGATGGCGCACTGCTTCCACAAATAGATTCTGGGGTTGTACATTGTGTCCTAGTGTGAATGGCATCCTGAAAGGTTTCCGCTGGACATAAGTAAGAGATAGTTATTGCATGATCCAGGCAGTAAGCTTACATGGTAAACGATATACAAATTATTGCCGAGTTTGGCAATCTATATTTAAATGGTTCGAAGCAGCATCAGCTGAGGGAGTCCTGGATTAGGGGGTCCTCGGACTGCCGGACTATATACTTTGGCTGGACTGTTGGTCCATGAAGATACAAGATTGAAGGCTTCGTCCCGTGTCCGGATGGGACTCTCCTTTGCGTGGAAGGCAAGCTTGGCAATTCAGATATGTAGATCTCCTCCCTTGTAACCGACTCTGTGTAACCCTAGCCCCCTCCGGTGTCTATATAAACCGGAGGGTTTAGTCCGTAGGACAACAACAATCAGAATCATAGGCTAGCTTCTAGGGTTTAGCCTCTACGATCTCGTGGTAGATCAACTCTTGTAATACTCATATCATCAAGATCAATCAATCAGGAAGTAGGGTATTACCTCCATCGAGAGGGCCCGAACCTGGGTAAACATTGCATCCCCTGCCTCCTGTTACCATCCGCCTTAGACGCACCGTTCGGGACCCCCTACCCGAGATCCGTCGGTTTTGACACCGACATTGGTGCTTTCATTGAGAGTTCCACTGTGACGTCACGATAAAGGCTTGATGGCTCCTTCGATCATCGGCAACGATGCGATCCAGGGCGAGGTTTTCCTCCCCAGACAGCTCTTCATATTCGGTGGCTTCGTACTGCGGGCCAACTCGCTTGGCCATCTGGAGCAAATCGAAAGCTACTCCCCTGTCCATCAGGTCATGTTCGGAAGCTTGAACTATACTACCGACATCCGCGGACTTGATCTTCGACGGATTCGAACCCATGTCAGGTGCGCCACACAGTCACGATGAGCATGACTTAGCTCTGTTGTCGGACGGTGTTCGGGAGATCACACCTAGCTACTCCGGCCCTCAATCCGGAGCAGATCACGCCGTCCGAGGACGGGTGGATGGACCCCGCCACGGAGGCCGCACACTCAGCGGCGATAGAGCCGAATACTGACTTCACCTCCTATGAGACCTGTGTTGCCGGACACTTGGATTCGTCCCCGGCCACGGGCTCCGAACCGCCTGCGTCCATGCCTATCGAATCTGATTAGGCACCGATCATGGAGTTTTCCTCCGCGGATATCTTTCAGCACTCGCCCCTGGGCGACGTGCTAAATTCATTAAGGTCTCTCTCCTTGTCAGGAGACCCTTGGCCGAACTATGTCCGGCTTGAGTGGGAAGCGGACGACGAAGAAATTCGTTCCCCACCCAACACCCACTTGATAGCCACTGTCGACGACTTAACCGACATGCTCGATTTCGGCTCCGAAGACATCGACGGTATGGATGACGATGCAGGAGACGAACAGGAACCACCGCCCACACGACGCTGGACTGCCACCTCATCATATGATATATACATGGTGGACACCCCCAAAGAAAGCGATGGCAATAAGGCAACGGAGGATAATCCCCCCGAGAAGCAATCTAAGCACCGGCGTCATCGGCGCCGCTCTAAGCCCCGCCGTAGCAAAAGCAGCGATACCGGCACAAGAGACAATAACACCGCAGATAGTGCCGAAGACGAAGACAATCCTCTCCAGCCAGGCTTCGAGCGGGAGGATGGGCAAGCTAGCCCTAAGGAACAGGCAGCAGACGGAGAATCAGAGGATGACAATTACATGCCCCTCTCCGAAGACGAGGTGAGCCTCGGCGACGAAGAAATTATCGTGCCCGAGGATCCTGTTGAACAGGAGCGCTTCAAGCGCCGACTTATAGCCACAATAAAAAGCCTGAAGAAAAAGCAACAACAGCTTCAAGCTGACTGTCGTGGTATTCTCACGGGGGAGGGTGTGAGGCGACAGATGCCACAAGGGCTTAGTGTGATGGTAAGACTACTGCTGATAGGACCGGGAGCGGGTATGCGAGTAGCACGCGCTAGTTTACCCAGGTTCGGGGCTCTCCGGAGAGATAATACACCTACTCCTGCATGTCTGAGTATATATCTGAGGTGTACATCGGGCAGTACAAAGTGCTCCTGGAGCTGTATCTGAAGTCAGTGCCATAGGAATCTGACTTGGTATATATGCGTATGAGCACAAGTGTGTGCTTGGCCGAATGGATATGTGTGTGTGCTAGCTAGCTTGCTTGCTAACTAATATGCATGCGTGGAGTGTGTGAGAGTGTCCAGGGAGCCATTGTGGCCGTGGTGGATGGATGAATGCTAGCTATATATAGTGTGGGGTAGCTTACTACCTAAGCTAGGTAGTGGCGTGGGGGACAAGTGGGCATGGGGCACCATGCCCATGTACGTGATGTGCATGCCTCCTTGTCCATGGCGCACTTTATAAAACAGTGCCCAGGGATAGATACACTGTAGATGATGTCGTCGCGGTACAGCCGTCGTGTCCGCGGTATGGCCGCCACGTTGGGGTCTTGTCGGTGTCGGGTCGGGCTGCAGTTGGCAGCCGGCTGATTGGAGCAGTCGGCAGCCGGCCGGGCAGAGCAGTCGGACGGGAAGCCGGCAGGAGCAGCCGGGCAGTCGGACTGAGGGGCTTTGCTAGCCCCTATGTCTTGAATTATTATCTCGCCTTCTTCGGGGTATCCGTGGCCAAATACTCCAACAGTAGCCCCCAAGCCTCAGGACAACTTGGCAAAGTTGGGCGGAGGTTTTTTGGTGGGTGTTTCATGGAAATGATCATGCAAAAGACAAAGTTAGTCCACGCAGATATATCAAATGATTGCTTTTAGCACTGCAAGTTTTATGCGGAGGGTGCCGACTCGGTTTCGTCCGAGCCCCCTTCAATCTCTTTCATGTTCCCTCCACTCTTTGGCTTGCTCTCGCTTGTCGGACAGCCGCTCTGCGGTCTGTGGCTGAGAGTGGGCCGCGGAGTGGAGTGTACAATACTCAGATTCTAGGAGCGAATTCAACTGAGTTGATACTTGTAAAGGAAACGGTCGGGTCGCCCGAAGCGTTTCTCTTCCCGGACGTTTTTCGCGTGGGTGGCCTCCAGCGTTCACTCTTGCTAGCCAGACAGCCGCTCTGCGGTCTGTGACTCAGAGTGGGCCTTTGGTACCGCGCACGCTACTAAGCCGTCTGCAGGAACTAACGTCTCAGGCCAAGCGGCCAGCCCCCGGGCCAACTCTGGCTGGCGCCGGGGTGAACAGTGCTGCAACTGTAATAAAATGCGGAGATAGCCCCCGAGCATCGCTCGGGGTTATCCGTGCTCTCGCGGTGAAAAAATATGCGGGTGTGGAGCTCACATTGATTTTCGTGTAGCCGAGGCGGAGGTCGTCGAAGACAGCTGGCGCTCGCGGAGCGCGTCGGCGCACCCGCTGGGTGTAGCCCTCGAGCCCCTAGGCGCTTGAGGAGGGTCCAGCTGGTCGGGCCTGACCGGCCAGGCGGCAAGCAGAACGCAGCCGAGCCGGCCTGGCACAGCCGGCCAGGTGGCGAGGCGTCTGGCAGCGCCCTTTTTCTTCTTTCTTTTCTTGTTTTTGTTTCTTGCAATCTTCCGTGGGGGCGCGTCAGCGCACCCACTGTGTGTAGCCCCCGGGATTCGGGCCGACTGCTGAGCAGTCGGGCCGGATCTCCTGGCGACTACTTTGTCTTCTTCTTTTTTTGCGGGGGCACGTCAGTGCACCCGCTGGGTGTAGCCCCTGAGATTCGGGACGATTGCTGAGCAGTCGGGCCGGATCTCCCGGTGACTACTTTGTCTTCTTCTTCACGGGGGCGCGTCAGCGCACCCGCTGGGTGTAGCCCCCGAGATTCGGGCCGAATGCTGAGCAGTCGGACCGGATCTCCCGGCGACTACTTTGTCTTCTTCCTTGCGGGGGCGCGTCAGCGCACCCGCTGGGTGTAGCCCCCGAGATTCGGGCCGACTGCTGAGCAGTCGGGCCGGATCTCCCGGCGACTACTTTGTCTTCTTCTTCGCGGGGGCGCGTCAGCGCACCCGCTGGGTGTAGCCCCCGAGATTCGGGACGACTGCTGAGCAGTCGGGCCGGATCTCCCGGCGACTACTTTGTCTTCTTTTTCTTCTTCAGCCGGCTGGGCAGGCGGACTCCGACACATCAGTCGGGCTCTTTGTAGCCGGCCAGGCAGCCAGCGGTCGGACGCACATCTGGCAGTCGGACGCACATTTTTTTCTTTTTCTCTGCTGGCTGTGGGCAGCTGGACGGTTTTCCACTCGTGGCCGTGTTGATGGAGCAGTCTGCCCGCATCTCTCTCTTCTCTTTTTTTACTCTAGCCGGCATCTAGCACCCGGCCGTTGATTTTTTCAGCTGGCCTCTTTATTTCTTTCTGGGCACTCAGCCACACAGGCGGCTGGACCTGGAGCGCAGCAGCCGTCAGCAGGGGGGCCGAGCCGGGTGCGGGGCGGAGCCAGTGTAACGCCCACGATGCGGCTATATCTCCCACGTGTCGAGGCACGACTTAGAGGCATAACCGCATAGTGGTTTTGTCGCAAGAAGGGTCATCTTCACACAATCCCAGGTAATGAACAAGAATGGGATAAAGAGTTGGCTTACAATCGCCACTTCACACAATACATAAATATCATACATACATCATCCAAAATACAATCATATAGACCGGCTACGGTCAAAATCCAGATGAAAATAAGACAACCCCAAATGCTAGATCCCCGATCGTCCCAACTGGGCTCCACTACTGATCATCAGGAAAAGACACATAGTAACGACCACGTTCCTCGTCGAACTCCCACTTGAGATCGACGCCATCATCTGCACTGGCATCGTCGACACCTGCAACTGGTGTTGGAAGTATCTGTGAGTCACGGGGACTCAGCAATCTCACACCCGCGAGATCAAGACTATTTAAGCTTATAGGACAAGGTGGTGCAAGAGGTGGAGCTGCAGCGGCAAAAACATATATGGTGGCTAACTTGCGCAAAAGAGAGCGAGAAGAGAAGCAAAGGAACGGACGTCATCTAGCAATGACCAAGAAGAGGTCCTGAACACCTACTTACGTCAAACATAACACAGACCGTGTTCACTTCCCGGACTCAGCCGAGAAGAGACCATCATGGTTACACACGCACTTGGTGTATTTTAATTGGGTCAAGTGACAAGTTATCTACAACCGGACATTAACAAATTCCCGTTTGCCTCATAACCGCGGGCACGGCTTTCGAAAGATAATACCCTGCAGGGGTGTCCCAACTTAGCCCATCATAAGCTCTCACGGTCAACGAAGGATAAACCTTCTCCCGGAAAGACCCGATCAGTCTCGGAATCCCGGTTTACAAGACATCTCGACAATGGTAAAACAAGACCAGCAAAGCCGCCTGAATGTGCCGACAAATCCCGATAGGAGCTGCACATATCTCGTTCTCAGGGCACACCGGATAAGTCAAGCTACGAGTAAAACCAGACCTCGAGTTTCCCCGAGGTGGCCCCGCAGGCTGCTCGGTTCGGACCAACACTCGAAGGAGCACTGGCCCAGGGGGGTTAAAATAAGATGACCCTCGGGCTCGCGAAAACCCGGGGGAAAAAGGCTTAGGCGACAAATAGTAAAACCAAAGTTGGGCCTTGCTGGAGGAGTTTTATTCAAGGCGAACTGTCAAGGGGGTCCCATTAATCACCCGGCCGTGTAAGGAACGCAAACTCAAGGAACATAATCCCGGTATATCAGTAACTAGGGCGCCAAGAGTGGAACAAAACACCAGGCATAAGGCCGAGCCTTCCACCCTTTACCAAATATACATAGATGCATTAATTAAATAAGAGATATTGTGATATCCCAACATATCCATGTTCCGACATGAAACAAACTTCAACTTCACCTGCAACTAGCAACACTATAAGAAGGGCTGAGCAAAAGCGGTAACTTAGCCAAACAACGGTTTGCTAGGAGAGGATGGTTAGGGGCTGACATGGCTAAAATGGGAGACATGATATAGCAAGTGATAGGTAGCGGAGCATGGCAATAGAGCGAACAACTAGCAAAGCGAAGATAGAAGTGATTTCGAGGGGTGGTCATCTTGCCTGCAAGATTCTCAGAGTTGT
Source organism: Aegilops tauschii subsp. strangulata (assembly GCF_002575655.3). Taxonomy (NCBI): domain Eukaryota; kingdom Viridiplantae; phylum Streptophyta; class Magnoliopsida; order Poales; family Poaceae; genus Aegilops; species Aegilops tauschii. Next base: position 75,035,397 of record NC_053035.3, read on the forward strand.
CGAAAGCTTGATCCTCGTAAGCGTACTCGACAGGTTCCTCGTTCACGAACTTGTCTCCAGGCTCTACCCAAGACAAGAACACAAACAAACGGAACCACAATCAACAACGAGAAATGCGCAAGCAACATGATGCAAAACATGTATGATATGCAAGATATGGTATGCGATGCATATGCGTGCTCCGGAAGGAAAAAGATGAACATGGCAGTAACTTGGCAAACCAAGCATGCCACTGGAAATATGAGATGATTTCGGTCGAAATCGATATAAAGATCACCGGAATCGGATGCACGGTTTGCAAATGACAAGCAAAACAAGAATGACACTAATCTGCGATAAACAGCAAGATAGCACTTAAAATGCAACAAACAACAAAGCTACAGCACCCCAACATAGCAACAAAGCACATGGCAGTAATCTACAGGAGATGCTTGACAAAAGATGAACACTGAGCTACGGCTAGTTCACAACATATCAAGCTCAAACAAGCATGGCAAAAGTGCAAAAGATTACAGGTTCACAGACTTGGTGAAAAACTGGACATGGCAGAAATCATCATCAGGTAGCAATGCTCAGAGCACGAAATCAACATGCTACAGGAACTTAACATAGCAAAACAAGGCATGGTAGTGTTCTACTAAATGCACATGACAAAAGTCCCTTACTGACCATAAGCCAAAAAGGACCAGAAGATATGATGGCAAGCATGTAAACATAGCAAGTTTCGTTAACAGGTTCCAGACTTAGCAGAAAACAGAGCATGGCAGAAATATTAATATGTAGGCCTCTTTGTGAGCTTGATGCACTCACTACGGAGAAATGCATGACAAACCAAGCATAACTACAGCAAGATGGCATGTCTATGAAGCTATCCATCGCAAGACCAATTGCATATAATGTATGGATCAACTACAATAAGCTTGGCAAGATTGCAAATCATGTTAAGAATCTTCCAGAAATATTTTATAGCAAAAGTAGAGCAAGATTGAGTCATGCTATGGAACTCTAAAATTGCAAACAATTGCAGAAATGGATCAATTACAACTATAGCTACAAAACATCCTTACTGAACATCTCCAAAATATGCATGGATCTCTCTATAGCATCAAGTTTACATGGAAACAAAATTACAGCAGACAAAGACTTGGAGAAATCACTAAGTCCCTGAAATCAGAAATATTACGGGGCCTAATTTGCATGCTTGTGCAAGTCACCACAAAGATCACAAAAATACATGGACAACACCACTGGAAAGATGGCATGGCATAATTCAAAACACATGTAGCGCTCATGCTCAAAAGATGCACAGAATAAATGATACAAAAATGACAAATCTCCAAGTTCTGACAAGAACCAGAGATTAACAGCAACTAGCTCTCTTCCAACGAAGATTTGGGCATCAAGATGACCTCTAATGAACATGGTGCAATTGAACAAAATGAAGAGCATCACGAGACGAACAAATTGACATATTACACGCGCGAATCGGAGCTACACGCACAAAATTATCGCATCGGGAACATGAGCATATACTGATAAGAATTAAAGACTTGGGAAAAAAACGGACGCGAGGGAGGAGGTCAACGGGCAGTACCAGATCGATCGGATCGGGGCTCCTCGAGCTCGAGGCTCGGGCAGCCGCCGGCGAGAGGGAAGAGGGGCGGCGAGGCAGGGGACGGCGGGGCCCCGCCGCGGCGGGGCGGCGCCGGCCGGCGGGGAGCCGCGGCGTGGAGGAGGCGGCGCCGGCGGAGCTGCGGGGCGGATGGCGGCGGCGGAGCTCCGTGCCGGCGGCCGGAGGAAGCGGCAGGCGCCGGTGGCGGCGGGCGCGCGCGCGGAGGAGCAGGCCGAGGGTGCCGGAGTCGGGCCGGCGGGGAACGGCGGCGGCGGGCGCTGACGTGGCGACGGGCGATTCGTCCGCCGGCGCGGGCGGACGCTGTCCGGCGGCGCGAGGGATTTTTGCTAGGGTTAGACTGCGATTCCGTTTTTCGGGATGCCCACTTATAAATAGGTAGAGGGAGCTAGGAGACTCCAAATGAGGTGCGGTTTTCGCCCACACGATCGTGATCGAACGACCTAGAGCATGGAAGAGAGTTTGGTGGGCTTTGGGCTGGTTTTGGAGGGGGGTTTTGCTGGACACTCAAATGGACTTTGCGGATGCCCGGTTAACCGTTGGAGTACCAAACGACCTCCGAATGGAACGAAACTTGACCGGTAGTCTCCGGGTGGTATATTAAGATCACTTAGACAAGCCTCGGTCCATTCCGAGAAAGTTTGACACACGCACACGAAAGAAAACTAGAGGGGTGCACCGGAGGAGATAGGAGCGCCGGATTGGAAAACGGACAACGGGGAAAATGCTCGGATGCATGAGACGAACACGTATGCGAATGCAATGCACATGATGACATGATATGAAAATGCAAGACACGACAAAATACAAAACGAAAAACAAAACCCGACAACGGAGGGAAAAACATATCACATAGCCGAAAATGGCAAGAGTTGGAGTTACAAATATGGCAAGTTACATGCGGGGTGTTACAGCCAGCCCTCCGGGTGCGCGGCGCGATGCAGGCGTGGAGCAGCAGTCGGCCAAGGGCGACACGGACGGAGGAGTCCAGGATGCCTGGGAAGCCGGCGCACGGGAGCCGGCCAGCCGGGTTTCGGGAAGCCGGCGAGCGCAGGAGCCGGCCGGAGTGGAGGCAGAGTCGGCGCTGTGTGCGGAGCGGACGGAGGTGAGGGCTCGGACTCAGCCGGACACCGGGGAACCGGAGCCGGCGCAGAGGACCCGGCACGGGGCATCCGACGGGGTGGAGTCGGGGCGGAGAGGCCGGACGCGGGGCCAAGCGGCGCCTGCGACGGGAGGCTGAGTTCGTGGCGCGGGCGCGCAGGTGGCTGGAGGCGGTGGCCGGCGCGAGGTTGGTGGCGGAGGCGCTCCGGCCAGGCGGAGGCGAGGGGGAGGCGCTCGCGAGGAGCCCGGGTGGAGCAGAGGCCAAGCGAGGCGCCCGGGCGCGGCTGTGGCCGGCTGAGGCGGGGCGGACCTGGAGGCGCCGCCGGGGCGCGGGGCGGCCGGGCGAGGCCAAGCACGCAGGCGCCCGGCGGAGGACGCCGGTACGAGCCCAGGGCCGCGCGGGGGCACGGCGCGGGAGCCGGCGGGAGGCCGGAGCCAACCGGGGCAGGCGCGACGGGGAGCGGGGAGCTCGAGGTGGCGGCCTGCACCAGCACGGGCGGGGGCTCACACACGGGAGGCAGTCGCGGAGGAGCTGGCGGCCCGCGCGAACAGAAGCTGCAGCCAGCGCCTGTACGGAGCGGAGCCAGTTGGCCGGAGCGAGGCGCCGCGATGAAGCATGCGTGCGGCCACAAACGTAGCAGCGCGGGGCCGGGGTCAAGCTAGAGTCTGCGTACGCGGGCGCGGTGGAAAAAGACGCCCGCGAGGCTGCCCGCCTGTGTGAACAAGGGCCAAGGTAGCTAGCTAGCTTGCTTAGCGGAGCCAATGGAAAGGTAGCTAGCTAGCTTGGGCATGAGCCTGTATCTGGCTTGCATGCTAGACATAGCATGGAGGGGAGCCGATGCGAGCGGCGCGTGGATGGATGCGGCCGACCGAAGCGAGGCCCCGCGTGCGGCGCGCGCGCGGACAGATGGCCGGCGTCGCAACGGTGGTGATGACGAAGGCGGCGAGGCCGACGACGAGGATGCGCCGTCCCACGCGGCCGCTCCGGGGGCAGGTCGAAGTCGAGCCCCCGAGCGCTACCGGAGAGACGGCGCGACGCCGCGGCGGTGATGGCGAAGATGGTCCCGCCCAAACTGCGAAACCAGCAGCAGTGTGGTAGCATAGTATTAGTACCACACCACGGTGGGCGCCAACTGTCGTGGTATTCTCACGCGGGAGGGTGTGAGGCGACAGATGTCACAAGGGCTTAGTGTGAGGGTAAGACTTCTGCTGATAGGACCGGGAGCGGGTATGCGAGTAGCACGCGCTAGTTTACCCAGGTTCGGGGCTCTCCGGAGAGATAATACCCCTACTCCTGCATGTCTGAGTATATAACTGAGGTGTACATCGGGCAGTACAAAGTGCTCCTGGAGCTGTATCTGAAGTCAGTGCCATAGGCATCTGACTTGGTATATATGCGTATGAGCACAAGTGTGTGCTTGGCCGAATGGATATATGTGTGTGCTAGCTAGCTTGCTTGCTAACTAGTATGTATGCGTGGAGTGTGTGAGAGTGTCCAGGGAGCCATTGTGGCCGTGGTGGATGGATGAATGCTAGCTATATATAGTGTGGGGTAGCTTACTACCTAAGCTAGGTAGTGGCGTGGGGGACAAGTGGGCATGGGGCACCATGCCCATGTACGTGATGTGCATGCCTCCTTGTCCATGGCGCACTTTATAAAACAGTGCCCAGGGACATATACACTGTAGATGATGTCGTCGCGGTACAGCCGTCTTGTCCGTGGTATGGCCGCCATGTCGGGGTCTTGTCGGTGTCGGGTCGGGCTGCAGTCGGCAGCCGACTGATTGGCGCAGTCGGCAGTCGGCAGCCGGCCGGGCAGAGCAGTCGGACGGGGAGCCGGCAGGAGCAGCCGGGCAGTCGGACTGAGGGGCTTTGCTAGCCCTGATGTCTTGAATTATTGTCTCGCCGTCTTCGGGGTATCCGTGGCCAATTACTCCGACACCGACCAAGATCTGCTAGCGGATAGATGGACTGAGGTCCTGACGGCCGAGGAATACGAACTCGAGCGCCCAACCAAAAGATACCCAAAGCGCAGGATGCTACCCCAACTCGAGGAGGAAGCATTAAAGCCTACGCTTCCAGCGTATGATGTGGCTGACCGGCCACCTCGTGGCCGAGACAAAGCGGCATATCAAGCCGAGGTCCAACCCGCACCCCGTCGCCAGATAAGCAAAAGTACCAAGGCCCGGGGCAACACGCAGGACCTGCGAGACATATTGAAAAACAAAGCAGGACATACAAGATCGATCTACGGATCACGGGGGCACGTCCCAAAGCGTGACGACGCTCGTCATGCCGGATATACTAAAAGCAAATCCGGCCGGGCCGAACACAGCAAACAAGACTCATATGAACTGCGTCGTGATATAGCCCGGCACAGAGGCGCCGCACACCCCCCATGCTTCACTGATGAAGTAATGGAGCATGAATTCCTAGAAGGATTTAAACCCATGAACATTGAATCATATGATGGCACTACAGACCCCGCGGTATGGATAGAGGATTTCTTCCTCCACATTCACATGGCCCGCGGGGATGATCTACACGCCATCAAGTATCTCCTGCTAAAACTCAAAGGACCGGCTCGACATTGGCTGAATAGCTTGCCAGCAAACTCCATCGGAAGTTGGGAGAACCTGGCAGACGCATTCCTGGACAACTTCCAGGGCACTTATGTGCGACCACTGGATGCTGACGATTTAAGTCACATAACACAACAACCCGGAGAGTCAGCCAGGAAATTCTGGACTCGGTTCCTAACTAAAAAGAACCAAGTTGTCGACTGTCCGGATGCCAAAGCCCTAGCGGCCTTTAAACATAACATCCGTGACGAGTGGCTCGCCCGACATCTCGGCCAAGAAAAGCCAAAATCCATGGCAGCCCTCATGACACTCATGACCCGCTTTTGCGCGGGCGAAGATAGCTGGTTCGCCCGTAGCAACAACACAGCAAGCAACCCTGGCACATCAGAGGCCAGAGATAGCAACGGCAAACCCCGACGCAACAAACACAAGCGCCGCAAAAATGGTGAAAACGCCCAAGATACGGCAGCCAATGCCGGATTTAGTGGCTCTAAGTCCGGTCAGCAGAATGGGCCACTCAAAAATGACAATTCGAGTCCGTCCAGTATGGACCGCATACTCGACCGCCCATGCCAAATCCATGGCACCCCAGGAACACCAGCCAATCATACCAACAGAGAATGTTGGGTCTTCAAACAAGCCGGCAGGTCAGGCGCCAAAAACAAAGATAAGGGGTTCCAAAGTGATGATGGCGACGAGGAGCCCAGATCACCGAATACTGGAGGACAAAAGAAATTTCCCCCGCAAATCCAAACGGTGAACATGGTAAACATCACTCCCAACCCGGACCGGATGCGCACCCTTAGGGATGTTGACTTAACGGAGCCAGTCGTCCCACAATATGAACTAGGGCCGATCACCTTCAACCGCACGGATCGTCCGGTTAACGCCAATCATGGCAATCCAGCCGCACTAGTCCTCGACCCAATAATTGACGGGTTCCACCTCACACGAGTCCTTATGGACGGAGGCAGCAGTCTAAACCTGCTTTACCAGGACACACTGCGCAAGATGGGCATCGATCATTCGATGATCAAGCCCACTAAAGCCACCTACAGAGGTATTATACCAGGTGTGGAGGCCAGCTGTACAGGCTCCATCACCCTTGAGGTAGTCTTCGGATCACCAGACAATTACCGTACCGAAGAGTTAATCTTCAAAATCATCCCGTTTCGCAGTGATTATCAGGCACTGCTCGGACGAACCGCGTTCGCTCGATTCAACACGGTGCCACATTACGCCTACCGTAATTCAAGATGCCCGGTCCACGCGGCGTCATCACGGTTGATGGCAAGGCCGAACTTTCCCTCGGCACCAAGGAGTATACCGTTGCTTTAACAGTGGAAGCAACGAGTGGCACCTTCCAATCGAACCTCGAGTCGACGGCCCGGCTCCCTGACACCGCCAAAGGACTCCGAACTACTTCGCAGCAGGATAGCCCGGCTCGTCCAGAGCTCAATTAAACACTCCGGCGAAGGCCAGGACAGGCCGCATATAGCGGCTGAATCGCTCTCCGGCACACAAACATTCCTTACATTTCCTTTGCAGGTTCACCTTTGCGCCGACCAGGACTGGCGATATGGAAGCAGCTCAAACGCGCAAGGGAATCCTTAGATATTCCTTGCAATGACCATCCGACTATACTCCGGATCCGCACACAACTTCTTTCCCCCTGATCTCAGCAGATTCCACAGTCATATCCCTTTTTTATCTCATTACTTGTACTCATACGCATCGACGTACTATTCAAATACAACATATGGATTTATATGACGCTTATCTGCTGTTATTTCTTATTGAAAGTCTTTTGTCAAGTGGCATCCGTACATCGCGATATGCCTTAAATATGCCAGGGGCTTCGGTTTACCCATAATACGACAATAAAGTCCGAACACCTTCATGGAAGTTCGGCACCCCAAACTTACAGCATTATATGCATCAGCTCCGAATCATGTCTTGGGTCAAATGTTGGGTTTGCCCGGCTCCCACGTTTTGTTGCCTTACGTTCCGCTATATCGGCTAAGGCGGCACAGTGAGAACTACTGCGATTGTGTCCCGGTTCTTCCGGACGAGCACCTCAGTAGAGAAAGCCAAAAACTAACTGTCATGATACAGCGAGAGCTGGTCAGCTGTTCGAGAGGTTGTAAAATCTTTAAGGTTTTCTCCCGCATAATGCCATAACCAATGCAGAGTGCGATGGATCGGCTTTTCTTTTGATCAGGTGCTTATAGAGCCCCTCGTGCGGTCTTCCGAACACCAGGGGCTGCGCCTACCTTCCTTTCCTAACGCTCCTATGGCTAAGTGAGAGTGATAAAGCCCTATAGTCTGATTGCCTGGTTCGTTGTGCTGAACACCTCCTTCGAAGGACCCAAACCTGGGATAAAGAGTGATCAGGTTTATCCCGAACACCCCCGTACTTCCTACGTGGGGGCAGAAGCCGACGACTGGCCAACTCTCAGGATTAATATATAAAACGGCCGCGCAGGAGGATAAACTTTCATATAACAGGCAATAAATAATAGAAATGACCTTGTTCAAACATTACAAAGGACAACATGATTTGCATTCATGGAAATATAACGTCCTTGGTGCATAGCTCCGCTGCAAGGTAGATCCTTTCAGGACACTTTCATAATATAATTCGGGTTTGCGGTGCTCCTTCCCCACTGGCGGTCCCTCGGTCATCAGCTTTTCAGCATCCATCTTCCCCCAGTGCACCTTTGCGCGGGCGAAGGCCATTCGCGCACCCTCTATACAGACCGACCGCTTGATGACGTCAAGTTGAGGGCAGGCACCTACAAGCCGCTTCACGAGCCCGAAGTAGCTGCTTGGAATTGGCTCGGCGGGCCATAGCCGGATAATCAAATCCTTCATGGCTAGTTCCGCCGCCTTATGCAGTTCGATCAGCTGTTTCAGTTGATCGGCAAAAGGCACCGGATAATTCGGTGCCAGATACTGCGACCAGAAGAGCTTATCCGCAGTGTTCCTTTCTTTGGCTCGGTAGAATTGGGCGGCATCCGATATGCTGCGGGGCAGCTCCGCAAATACCCCTGGAGAAATCCGAATTCAAAATTAGAAACATGATTTTCTCCTCAAATACTTGCTTTACATGGAAAAAAGCCTTACCCGCCGCGATCTTCCTCGCCTCTTGGACCTCCTGCAGGGTGCTTTGGGCTTCCCCCCAGGCATCGCTCGCAGCCTGATGAGCCTTGGTGAGTTCGGATTCTTTCTCTGTTAAACTCTGCTCCAAGGCCTCGCATTTCTTCACGGCCTCTTGAAGCTCCTGCTCAGCTTCAATAACCCTGGCCTCGTGCTTCTCACGCAGAGCCTCCTCTGCGGCTGCCTTTCTTTCGGCCTCGGCCACAGCCTTCTTAAGAGCCTCAAGTTCGGCCATCATCCCTAGCGCAAATCATGAAACATATTTTATCATACTGGAAATTCGTTCGCAATAAACGCGAACAAGACTTGCGCATACCTTGTTTATCTCCCAACTGCCTTTTCAACTGGCCAAGTTCTTCTTTGGCCCGCTCCAGACTTTGATTCAGTCCAGAGACCTCCGCAGTATGAGAGGCAATAGCCGCTACAGACGCCTGCTTATAAAAGAAGAGAGATAGATGTCATCAAGTGAGTCTTCCTGCGAACATAAATTTGATCCTCTGTCCGGTTCTTTCTTTCACCGAATAGTGTATCAGGGGCTACTATCCATACCATGACACTCTTCGAAACCTCATAAAACATACCTCAAAGCCTCTCATAAGGCTGATACAGGCTTCATTCAGTCCACTCTCAGCAGACTGAATCTTCTCAATCACCGCACCCATAAGGGCATGGTGTTCATCAACGATGGACGTGCTCTTCAGCGCCGCCAACAAAGCATCCGACACTTCTGGTTGGACAGAGATTGCCGGTGGAACAGGCACGCCCTCTCCAGCCGAGGGAGGTCGCCTGCTTGATTCTAGAGCCGTATTGGTCTCCAGAACTGCGTCTGGCTGAGGGCCGAATTCAAGATGGCCCCCGCCGTCGACTCCCATGGGAATCTTCTCCCCCGTGTCTCCGGCCCCTAAAGTTTGACCTCCAGGCGCCGCCTTCACGATCTTTTCCTCCCCTCCTTGGCCGGGGTCCTTCTGGGACGAAGCCTCGGTGTTATTCACGTATTTGGGGGAAGGGGCCTTCGGGGGCGTCCCTCTATCCATAGCATCCAAGCTCAGCAAATCCTCTGATGAGGATCGTTCGGTGCGGGACCTCGCCGGACTACGAAAAATATGGCTCATGTAAAATACTATGCCATGATGAGTCTGGACGCATAAACGTGTTCGGATTTTATATACTCACGAGTTTACCAGGGGATGGGCCCTGGGATCCCACGTCGTGCTGCTGTCAGCGGCGGCAGTGGACTCTTCCGGAAAAGGAGCTTTTCCCCTTTTAGGCGACTCGGCCTCCAAGTGTACGGAGGCCGTCCTCTTCTTTCTTCCCCCCGCTGGGGATTCATCTTCCTCCTCCTCCTCGTCCTCTTCAGAGGCGGAACGGGCATGGGAGCCTTCGGATATTGTGTCCGAAGTGCCGCGGCGACGGAGGCCGCCCCGGGTCTTTTTGGCCTCCTTCTCGGCCTTCTTCTTCGGCGCCTTGTAAGGCGCCGGGACCAGCATCTTCGTCAGAAGTGGGCCGGCCGGTTCTTCGGGCAGCGGGGCTGGACAGTGGATCCGCTCCGCCTTCTTCGTCCAGCCCTAGGAGAGTTTTGGAAAACACATTAAGCATTTCCCTTGGGTTATGCGGATAAAATGTATGTTGACTTACCGAGCTTGCATGGCGGGACAGTTGGTGCCCGCGGTCCTCAGTTGAGTCCGGCCATGATTTGCCGGACTTGAAAAGCACCTTCCAGATGTCTTTGTGCAAGGAGACAAAGAGCTCTCGCAGGGTCTGGTGCTTGGCCGGATCGAATTCCCATAGATTGCAAGTCCGGTGTTGACAAGGCAGGATCCGGCGAACTAACATCACCTGGACTACATTGACAAGTTCGATGTTCTTGTCTTCCATATCTTTAACGCACGTCTGGAGCACCGACAGTTCGTCGGACGAAGACCAGTTCAGGCCCTTCTTGGGCCAGGACGTAAGCCGCAGAGGGGCTCCAGATCGAAACTCAGGAGCAACGGCCTATTCCGTGCCGCGCGGCTCAGTGATGTAGAACCACTGCTGTTGCCACTCTTTGACGGAATCATTAAAAGTACCTGTTGGCCATGTGACGTTGGGCATCTTGCTCACCATAGCACCCCCACACTCGGCGTGCTCGCCGCCCACTACCTTGGGCTTCACATTAAAAATCTTCAGCCGTAAGCCGAAGTGTGGCGAGATGCAGAGAAAAGCCTCGCACACGACAATGAATGTCGAGATATTGAGGAAGGAATTGGGGGATAGATCGTGAAAATCGATCCCTTAATAATACATGATGCCGTGAACAAACGGGTCGAGGGGAAACCCTAGCCCGCGGACAAAGTGAGGGAGGAATACAACCCTCTCGTGGGACTCCGGAGTAGGGACGATCTGTCCCACCGTCGGGAGACGGTGGCTGATTTTCTTGGCCAGATACCCGGCCTCCCGAAGCTTTTTGATATCCTTCTCCCGGACGGTAGAGGCCATCCACTTGCCTCCTGCTCCGGATCCGGACATTTTCGGAAGGCCTTTGTGGGCGGAGAAGACGACCGCTCGGGCGCTGGAGCTCGAGCGAAGGGCAATGGATCGGGAAGAAGAAAGCATGGGTGCGAAAGGGAGTCCTTATCCCCTTATAAAGGCAGCAGGGATTCCCCGCCTCCCCACTTGCCCGGTAAACTCGCTTGGTCCCCAAGTGCCATGATGGATGGCGCGGTTGGGTTACCCACACCCGTATTGATGAGAATCCCGTGATAAGGGGACACAATCTCTGCTTCGACAAGACGTGCCCAGAAAACCGCCTCGTCATATGTGCAGTGGCTGGTTGAGAAAAACGGTTCGAGTAATAACCGGGCCGTGACGTGGTGTCACGCTATGAAATTTGTTAGCAGATTAGATTTGTGGGATATTGTGCTCTCTAGGGTGGTATGTGGAATTTGTTTTGCAGAGCCGGACATGATCGTTGTGTTCAAAATCTTCTATGGAGTATTCGGAGGAGGAACCCGCCTTGCAATGCCGAAGACAATCTGCGCACCGGACTCATCGTCATTGAAGCCTGGTTCAGGGACTACTAAGGGAGTCCTAGATTAGGGGGTCCTCGGACTGCCGGACTATATACTTTGGCCGGACTGTTGGTCTATGAAGATACAAGATTGAAGGCTTCGTCCCGTGTCCGGATGGGACTCTCCTTTGCGTGGAAGGCAAGCTTGGCAATTCGGATATGTAGATCTCCTCCCTTGTAACCGACTCTGTGTAACCCTAGCCCCCTCCGGATTCTATATAAACCGGAGGGTTTAGTCCATAGGACAACAACAATCAGAATCATAGGCTAGCTTCTAGGGTTTAGCCTCTACGATCTCGTGGTAGATCAACTCTTGTAATACTCATATCATCAAGATCAATCAAGCAGGAAGTAGGGTATTACCTCCATCGAGAGGGCCCGAACCTGGGTAACCATTGCGTCCCCCGCCTCCTGTTACCATGCGCCTTAGACGCACAGTTCGGGACCCCCTACCCGAGATCCGCTGGTTTTGACACCGACATCAGCCGAAAAGAAATTAAAATGGTAAGATGAAACTAGGGATGCAAGTGGCAAATAAACGACATCCGCCAGTCCCATCTAGTTAGTTTTTGCTAGCTCCCTAGTTCAGTTTCCTCAAAAATTAAAAACTCTTTTGAACTATCATACCACTAGTGGACTTTAATCGGGATTAAACGGGACCCAGTTGACATCTCTAGTTGAAAGGGAGTGTACCACCGCTATATTTAAGTTGCCAAGGCATCTAAGCAGTTGAAATAATCTAAGAAAGCACTTAACAGTGTGGCCTCATATAAACTATGAAGGCAGTCTTGTGCTGAAGTTCATAGGAAAAGTTAATGACTCAAATGAACTAGGCATGCATTTCTTTACGATAGTACAGCAGGCACTGCTGACATATTAGGTATAGCCTAACAAGTAACAAACAATCATTCAAATCAAGCACTACAGCAAAGCAGACAACTGAACTATTTGTAATTCTGTAGGATTACAGGTTGAGGGCACAAGCCAAGAAAGCAGCCCACACGCATTACATTTCACATGTACTAAAACACACTGGCTTACCATATGTTGCTGTGAGGCCTCGCTGCTATTGCAATGTTCTTTGAAGTTATCATCAGCATCCCGTGGTTGCAAATCTAGTTGTTGTAGTTTATTCTGCACCCTCTATTTAGGTAAAATTAATTTTAATCACATGCACTGGTTCGAATTGATCATCAATGTTTCATCTAAACTAATGAAAGAAGGGTGTATGCTTACACGACAATATATGTGCTTCACTCTATTTTTATTCTTATTCGAGGTGCCAGCTGAGGGAGTCCTGGATTAGGGGGTCCCCGGGCATCCGGGCTATGTGACATGGCCGGACTGATGGGCTATGAAGATACGAGATAGAAGGCCTTCCCCCGTGTCCGGATGGGACTCTCTTTTGTGTGGATGGCAAGCTTGGCGTTCGGATGTGAAGACTCCTTCCTCTGTAAACAGACTTTGTACAACCCTAGGCCCCTCCGGTGTCTATATAAATCAAACGGTTTAGTCCATAGAGGCAATCATAATCATACAGGCTAGACATCTAGGGTTTAGCCATTACGATCTCAAGGTAGATCAACTCTTGTAACCCCTATACTCATCAAAGTCAATCAAGTAGGAAGTAGGGTATTACCTCCATTAAGAAGGCCCGAACCTGGGTAAACACCGTGTCCCTTGTCTCATGTTACCTTCGACCCTCAGACGCACAGTTCGGGACCCCCTATCCGAGATCGGCCGGTTTTGACACCGAAATTGGTGTTTTCATTGAGAGTTCCACTATGCTTTCGTCAGAAGGTTCGATGGCTCGATCGATCATCTACAATGATGCTGTTTCGGGGGAGACTTTCCTCCCCGACCAAATTTTCGTATTCGGCGGCTTCGCACTGTGTGCCAACTCGATCGGCCACCTTGAGCAGATCGACAGCTACGCCCCTGGTCATCAGATCAGTTTCGGGAACCTAAATTATGTCACTGATATCCGAGGAGACTTGACCTTGGAAGGGTTCGTGGCCCCGACCACGGCTCTGGCCCTAGATCCGAAGCAAACTCCAGGTCTGAAGATGGGAGTCTAGAGCCCACTGGACTCTCTGCTACAAACTGCATTATCGAGGATCCGGAGGCGATCGTGTCCATGGCGAACTCGGAATCAGTCCAGGTTCCCCCTATCATTGAAAGGCCAGACACGCCCCCGGACTCTAGATCCGAACTCTCGAGGCCCATGCTAAGCAGGCATAGCCAGGAAGCTCTCACTCCGGCCAGCCCCACGGACTCTCGCTTCCACATCCAAACCTCGCTCTTAAACGAGGCTCTGGACTTAATGTGATCCCTCGCTATTTCAGAGGAATCACTTTAGAACTACACCCAGCCCAGACTAGGGGCTGAGAGCGGCGAATGTTACGTCCCACCCACCATCCACTTCATAGCCACTATCGAATATTTAACCGACATGCTGTACTACACCTCCGAAGACATCGACGACATGGACGACGATGCCGGAGACGAACACGACCAAGACCCGCCGTTTACCGGATGTTGGACGGCCACCTCCACATATGACGTGTATATGGTGGACACACCCAAAGAGGATGATGACGACAGCAAGAAGGATCCAATTGAGGACAAGCCTGCTGAAGCACCTCCAAAGCGTCGACGTCAACGGCGCCGCTCAAAATTGCGTCACGAGAAAGACAGCAATACCGACACCGAAGACAATAACACTCCGGAGAATCCGAAGACCCTGAAGCCCCTGTCGAGCCAACATCCGAACAGGATGATTGGGAGGATGGGCAAGTTAACCCTGACGACCCGGTCGGGAACGAGGACTCGGAGGATAGTAACTACCTACCGATCTCCGAGGAGGATGTGAGCCTCGGCGACGAAGACTTCATCGTGCCAGAGGAAGCCCTCGAACAAGAGTGCTTTAAGGGCCGGCTAATCGCCCCTGCGAGAAGCCTAAAAATGAAGCAGCAGCAACTCCAAGCCGAACAGGATACGCTCAATGACAGATGGACTAAAGTCCTGGCAGTCGAGGAATATGGCCTTGAGCGCCCAACCAAGAGCTACCCGAAGGGCAAGCTGCTACCACAATTTGACGACGAGGCCCTTGAGCCAATACCGCCAAAGTATAAACCCGCTGACGAACCTGACCGACCACCACGTGGATGGGACAGACCGGCTACTTACGCCGAACACCAGCCCGCGCCACCCCGCCGTCGAGGCAGGGAGGCAGCGGCCCCGGGCTATACCTATGACCTATGCAAGGACCTGGACAATAGAGCCAGTCAGACAAGATCAATCTATGGATCAAGGGGGCATGCTCCAATGCAAGAGGATGGCCATCAGGCCTGGCGCGACAGGCACAACCTCACCCGGGCCGAAAACCGCATAGACTTCATCCGAACTGCGCCGCGACATCGCCCGATACAAAGGCGCCGCACACCCCTTATGCTTCACCGATGAGGTGATGGAGCACCAGTTCTCAGAAGGGTTTAAACCCGTGAACATTGAATCATACGATGGTACGATGGATCCCGCAGTATGGATCGAAGATTTTCTTCTCCACATTCACATGGCCCGCGGCGACGACCTCCATGCCATCAAGTACCTTCCCCTAAAACTCAAGGGACCAGCATGGCACTGGTTAAACAGCCTCCCAGAAAACTCTATTGGCAGCTGGGAAGACTTGGAGGATGCCTTTAGAGACAACTTCCAAGGTACCTATGTTCGGCCTCCAGACGCCGATGACCTTAGTCACATAGTCCAGCAAGCCGAAGAATCAGCCCGGAAGCTATGGACCAGGTTCTTAATTAGGAAGAACCAAATTGTGGACTGTCTAGACGCCGAAGCCCTCGCAGCCTTTAAACACAGCGTCCGGGATGAATGGCTCGCCCGACACCTCGGCCAAGAAAAGCCGAAGTTCATGGCAGCCCTCACTGCACTTATGACCCGCTTTTGCACGGGAGAAGACAGCTGGCTCGCTTGTAGAAGCAACAGCACCAGCGACCCTGGCACCTCCGAAGCCAGGGATGGCAACGACAAGCCATGATGCAACAAACACAAGCGTCGAAGCAATAACAAAGATATCGAATACATAGCGGTCAATGCCGGATTCAGTGGCCCTAAACCCGGTCAGCGGAAGAAGCCATTCAAAGGAAACAAGGATGGTCCATCTAGTTTGGACAGAATACTCGACCGGCCTTGCTAGATTCATGGTTCTCCTGACAAGCCTGCTAATCACACCAACAGAAATTGTTGGGTCTTTAAACAGGCCAGCAAGCTAAACGCCAAACATAAGGGGAAGGGGCCGCCCAGCGAGGACGATGATGAAGAGCCTCGCCCAACGAAGACAGGGGGACATAAGAAATCCCCCCCGAGGTAAAAACGGTGAATATGATATACACTACACATATCCCCAAAAGGGAACGCAAGCGCGCATTAAGGGACGTCTATGCCATAGAGACAGTCGCCCCAAAATTCAACCCATGGTCAGCCTGTCTGATCACTTTCGATCGCAGAGACCACCCGACCAGTATCCGTCATGGAGGTTCGGCAACATTGGTCGTCGACCCAATTATCGACGGATTCCATCTCATGGGCGTCCTCATGGACGGCGGTAGTAGCCTTAATCTGCTTTATCAGGACACCGTCCGCAAGATGGGCATCGATTCATCATGGATCAATCCCACTAAAACTACCTTTAAAGGAGTAATACCCGGCGTAGAGGCCTGTTGTACAGGATCCATAACGCTGGAGGTAGTCTTCGGTTCACCGGATAATTTTCGTAGCGAAGACTTGATCTTTGACATCGTCCCCTTCTGCAGTGGCTATCATGCATTACTCAGACGGACCGATTTTGCCCGTTTCAATGCAGTCATGCACTACGCTTATCTAAAGCTCAAGATTCCTGGACCACGTGGCGTTATAACAGTCAATGGAAACATGGAGCGCTCCCTTCGTACGGAGGAGCACACCGCGGCCCTCGCAGCCCAGGTGCAGGGTAGCCTCGTTAAGCCGAATACTACACCGGTAGTTAAGCCCCCGGACACTGTCAAACGAGTCCGGTCTACCCTGCAGAATAAATGTCCGGCTCGTCCAGAGCTAGACTAGCAATTTAGCCTCCGTCAAAGTCCCAACTTGATAGAGGCATATGTACCGCGCGTACATAACTACGCATTAAAGATGCCATGGGCTAGGACGGAGGCCTACTAAAAATAAAGTCCACAATACGGTTCGACCCTATCTGGACCATCATATTCTTCATTTTCTTCCTCTTATTTTTATTTTTTAGGTTATTTACAACCCAAATCACTTCTCGATGATACCAAGGGCCCTTCTTACAGGCCCCTCATGTATGCTCGATCGTTTATCCTCTCAAAGGATCACAAACCAAGGTGACAAGCAGCGCAGACGTGCGGCAGAGTATCCAAAGGATCTTCAAGATCATCCTCTCCTTTTTAGGACCTGTATACTGCTTTCCCTTGTGCCCGACATGTAAACTAACCCAGATGCTTATCACATCCTTTGTAAAACTATGTTTTGACGTATCAATCAGACTATAATGGAAACAGTTTCGCCCAACCTTGTTCAGTATTGGCTTATTTCTTAATCAGTTTTCCTCCTTCACATCTGATTGGCGTATACACCTCGGTATGACTTAAATCACCAGGGGCTTTATTCAGCCGTATAAATTTTCGAAAATAAAAAGTCCGAACACCTTTATAGCGTACTTCGGCGTCCCGAATATGGCATTATATGCATCGGCTCCGAATCATGTCTTTGGTCAATAGTTGGGTTGCCCGGCTCCTGTGATTACCACCTTACGTTCCGCATGTTCGGCTAAGGTAGTAAAGGGAGAACTACTGCGATTGTGTTTCTGGTTCGTCCGGTCAAGCACCTCAGTAGAGAAAGCCGAAAACTGACTATCATGATGTGGCGAGAGCTGGTCAGTGATTCGGCGACTTACTAAATCTCTAGCGATTTCTTCCGTATTACACGAAGGACTGACTATCTTCCAGTCACACGCGTAAGGCACCCAAGTTCGGATAGCCGCATATGCACTAGGGGCTACCTTACAACCCCATTATCAAACTCCTATGGCTAAGTGAGAGTGGTAAAGCCGCATCGTCCGATTGCCTGGTTTGCTGCACTGACACCTCCCTTACGGGCCAAGACGTTGGGTTAACGTGTGGTCACGTGCTATTCCGAACACCCCCGGAGTATCTACGTGGGGGCTGAAGCCGGCGACTGGCAAACTCTCAGGGATACAAATGGCCGCACAGGAGGAAAACACTTTCAGATAAACAGCATAAAAATATTACACAGCCTTGATTTATAGTACATTGTCTGGGTAGCCCGGATACATTTACTCGAACATAATATCTTTCGAGCATTGACCTTCTATCAAATTGGCACCCTCAAGGACATCTTCAAAATAGCGCTCCGGCTTGCGGTGGTCCTTACCTCCAGGCGGCCCCTCAATCGCCACGACGGCGGCCTTCATCTTGGCCCAGTGCATCTTGACACGGGCAAAGGCCATCCGCGCACCTTCTATGCACGCCGAGCGCTTCACTGCCTCTACTCGGGGCAGGGCATCGCCAAGCCGCTTGACCAGGCTGAAGTAGCTGCTCGAAATGGGTCTGGCTGGCCATAGCCAGACTATGATGTCCTTCATGGCCAAACCGGACATCCTATGTAGCTCCGCCAGCTGCATCATCTGGTTGTTTAGCAGCTCTGGCCGCTCCGGCGCCATGTACTGCGACCAGAAGAGCTTCTCCGTCGCGTTCCCTTCTTGGGCCCGGAAATATTGGGTGGTGTCGGCAGCACTACTCGGGAGATCCGCAAAAGCGTCTGGAGCACTCCATAGTCGATTTAGTAAAGCATATCTTTGACCGCCGAATATACTCTGTAAAAGAAAAGGCTTACCAGCTGCTATCTGTTCGGCTTGCTCGATCTCCTCGCGAGCCGCTGAGGACTCGGAACGCGCCTCCTTCGCCGCTTGAAGAGCCTTGGTGAGTTCGGCCGCTTGGGCCTTGTTACTCTCCTCTAAGGACTCACACTTGTTGGCGGCATCTTGGAGCGCTTGCTCCACTTCGGTCACCCTCGCCTTATACTTGCAGCGGGCGACCTTTTCGGCCTCTATATCCGCAACCGCTTTGTCTGCGGCTGCCTTGCTCGCCCTCGCCTCCTCCTTGGCTTCGGCAAGGGCACTCTTAAGGGCCTCGACCTCGGTCGCGTTGCCTACAACCATATACATAGCAACACATGAGCCTAAATTCTGAGTCTGCATTACAATTCAGGCTTATAAGGGGTTTTCTAAAAGCATACCTTGAGCCTCATCGGACCGCTTGTTAATACGGTCGATCTCATCATCAGCCAGCTTCAGTTTCCGTTGGAGTTTGGAAACTTCAGCGTCCTTGGCTGAAGCCGCTAACAGTGAAGCCTGTTTATCAAAAGCAAATAAACGTGTTATCTCCAGCGGACATTTGATCCTCTGTCCGGCTCCTTTTGTCAAAGAACCAAACAGAGTCTCAGGGGCTACTATCTATATACAGGCATATTCCTCCAATGCGAAAGGCAGCTAAACATATTATGTCACATACCTCAAAGCCTGTTAACAGGCTAGTGAAAGCTTCATTCAGTCCGCTTTCGACAGACTGAACCTTCTCAACTACCGTACCCATCAAGGTACGGTGCTCTTCCACGACGGAAGCACGTTGAAGTGCTTCCCTCAACATATCCGGCGCCTCCGGATTGCTAGATGTCGCCGGTGGAGTCAGCACTCCCCCTCCCTTAAAGGGGGCTGCTCGCTCGACTCCGGAGCCATGTGGGTCTCCGGAGTTGCATTCTGCTGGGGGCCGGACTGATCGAGGCCCCCGTCGTTAGTTTCCATGGGGGATGTACCCCCCATATTTTCGGCAGCCAAGGCATTTCCCTCTAGCACCGTTTCCGCGGCCTTCTGCACCTCTCCCTGGCCTGGAGAGGTCCTTTGGG
The DNA here is from genome assembly GCF_002575655.3 of Aegilops tauschii subsp. strangulata. Classification (NCBI taxonomy): domain Eukaryota; kingdom Viridiplantae; phylum Streptophyta; class Magnoliopsida; order Poales; family Poaceae; genus Aegilops; species Aegilops tauschii. The sequence continues at coordinate 75,054,910 of NC_053035.3, forward strand.
ACAACACCTCGGTGTCATCCACGGTATGTGGCGAAGAGGCTCACGGAGGTGTTTCGCTCTCCATCATCTTCGAAGCCAACGAGTTCCCCGAAGACGACCATTGTTGGGGGAGATAACGGGCCGGACTAAAATATATAAAATGATATGTTATCCTACAGTTTGTAAAAGGCCAGATATATGTATAGTATCTTCGAATACTTACGATTCGGCCGGGGGCTTCGGTCTGAGGCACCGCTCGGGGATGACTCCGGTGTTCGAATCCGAATCGTCCGAAAGGGAGATCTTCCCCTTCTTGGACGCTTCCGCCTCCAGGTCCGCGGATGCCGCCCTTTTCTTCTCCCCCCTTAAGGGGAGTGTTGCTCTCCTCCTCTTCCTCCTCGTCTTCATCTCCCTCGTGGGAGGAAAGAGCTTCGGTGTCTTCGGACGCAATGTCCGAAGTACCTTTACGGCGAAGGCCACTTCTGGCCTCCATGCCTTTCTTCTTGGCCTTCTTCTCCGGCACCTAATACGGCGCCGGAACCAGCATCTTCGTTAGCAGGGGAATAGCTGGGCCTTCGGGCAGCAGAGCCGAACATTTGATCCGCTCCTCCTTCTTCGTCCAGCCCTATAGAAGAAGGGGAGGGCTTAGCATACTCCTCGAAACTACAAGTGGAGGTTATGTTTGGAAATCTGAAAACTTACTGGAGTGGCTGGATGAGCGCAGTCGAGGCCGAGGTCTTCGGTCGTCCCCGACCACGACTTCTGGGCCTTCAAAAGCAACTTCCAAATTTCTTCGTGCATCGTGCCGAAGAATCGCTGCAGGGTCCAGGGGACGGCCGGATTGAACTCCCACATGTGGAGATTCCAGCGCTGGCAGGGGAGAATCCGGCGAAAAAGCATTGCCTAGATCACATCGGCAAGACTGGTGTTCTTCTCTATCATAGCCTTGACGCGCCTCTGCAGCGTCATCACCTCGTCGGACGACGCCCAGTCCAGGCCCTTCTTAACCCACGATGTGAGCCGCATTGGAGGCCCGGATTTGAACTCAGGAGTGGCGGCCCATATGGCGTCGCGAGGTTCTGTGATGTAGAACCACTCCTATTGCCATCCCTTCACGGTCTCCACGAAGGCCCCCTGGGGCCAAGTGACGTTGGGGAGCTTGCTCACCATGGCGCCGCCACACTCTGCATGTTGACCGTCGACCACTTTAGTTTCAATCACGTATACATAGGCACTATGTAACTAGCCTTGCTTATTGGCTTCCAAAGCTTAACTTTCACTCCTACTTACAGTATGTAGAGTATTTAACAAAAAATACCACTTTCAACCAGCCCTAGGAAGAAACTATTGTACAAAAAATAGCAAAAACATACCAAAATTTCTTAATCCGCGCCAAAAAATACTACCTAGTGCCGATTAGGCTCGTTTAAACCCGTTTATGACAGGGTTGGCCCACACGTCCATGCTGACGAGGCAGGTTAAACCAACACATTTTGTCTGACCGTTGACACGAAGGACCCACATCTGACCTTCTATCCTGTTATTCCCCCTCAAATCATTATTTTCCTAAACATTACTTCAAACAGTACTGATGCGTGTTCGTCGGTGGCGCCGGTGATGAGCGAGTTGGCCGCCGCTCCGCCGGACGGGTCGGACGCCACGCTGGCCTCCGCACGGGGTGGCAGGTTGGCCCGAGCGTGACTCACGCGCGGGCAAGCCGTCGCGCTGGCCTTCGCTCGAGCCAGATGGCTGGCCTTAGGGCGGCGCGCACGAGCAAGCCGCCGCACCGCCGTGTCAATCTAGCTAGCAAACCTTGCAGACAAGCAGCTGGATGCATCCAGCAGGGTGTGTGCTATCTTGGCTAGCTAGAGGCCGTGAGCGCCGGACGGAGCTGGCATCTGGGCTGCTTCAAGATGGGCTCCGCACCGCCGGCGGTTTTGACCTTGCCTTCTGCCGGCGGTGGTAGCTGTGTCCCATGCATGGCCGAGGATGACTAGGTGGACGAGCCGGAGGTAGGAGGTCACTCGGGGATTTTTGTGCAGACTGACATGTAGGTCCCACAATTCATAACGCCTAACTTGTCGGTCGAATAGAAGGCGTTGACTTAAGGGGTGACATGGGTTGAAACATGCCTATAACGGCACTTTGTAGAGTAGTCGTTTCTTGGTAGGGATGGTTGGTAAGGGCATGTACAATGGTTGATAAGGTAGTCTTATCTTAAGTCTGCCATGTATGCAAGTGGTAGTAGTTTCTTGAAATTATTAGTGGTTTCTTGGCATTATTAGTGGTTTCTTGTAAGGAATAATGTACTAGCGACAAAAGGCGATTCTAGGTTGCGTTGTACTCCAACGAGTACTACTAGTGGTCGCGGGAGTGTATAGCTCGTTTTGTGGGTTCGATCCCGGCCGAACGCACAGCGGCCTTTTTTAAAATAGTAACTTCGCTCCGAGCCAATATTGTACACTGGTAGTTTGAGTTTTGAAGTCGAACGGACGTGTCGCACCACAATCTGGGTGCACTGGATATGTAACATTCCAATTTTCAATTTGGATATTAATCATTAGGTCATCATATGCATCCATGCTCTTTGCATTTTTAATTCATTTTATTTGGACAATTTGATCCTAGAGACCTTAAGCAACTCAAGGACCATTTGAGAGAGTTGGAGGTTTTCATAAAATTCCATTTTTGATTTTTTTTTCAAAATTGGTAAATTGGATCAACGTGATTTTTATTTGAAATTATTTTTCCAATTATTTCAAAATAAATAAAAATAATGAGAGAAGATAATATGACTTCTTCAAAACAAAGGAAATAATGGGAATTTATTTTTGAATAAAAATAATTATTTTATTTGAGTTTTTATTTGAGTAAATTAGGGAAAAATTACATTTTTAAAAATTGCATTTTAGCCCAAAAATGTTCATGTTGTCCTAAATATTAGTAGAGGACCGTGAAAATTGTTTTTGGGATTTTAGGATTTTTATTTGTTTTATTTTGGATTTTTCTGTTTAGCAAAATTATTTAAAAAAACTGCGCGCGACCCAACCGTGTCGGATTTCGGGTTTCGGCAAAACCCTTGAGGTTCGAACACTGGGGTGCGCGCGAAGATTTCCCCCTACCTAATCACGCCCTCAGCCTCACCGCGATGTCAAAGCTTAGCTCGACGAACTTGCAACACAAGAGACACGAGATTTATACTGGTTCGGGCCACCGTTGTGGTGTAATACCCTACTCGAGTGTGGTGTGGTGGATTGCCTCTCGGGCTGAGGATGAACAGTACAAGGGGAAGAACAGCCTCCTGAGGCGGGGTGTTCTTGTGCTTGGTGAGTGTGAGGATGAATTGAATGAGTTCGAGATGAGTTGCCTGCTACTGTGGTGGCTAGTCCTATTTATAGAGGCCCTGGTCCTCGTCCCAAATATTGAGCGGGAAGGGAGCCAACCACGGCCAATTTGAAGGGGGCAACTAGTACAAGCTATCCTGACTAAAGTTGGTCTTCGCCTGCCAAAGGCTCTGGTGGTGACGCCGTCTTGGGCTCCACGGTGACCTCCGTCCTGCCGTCCTGCTGGTCTTGGTCTCGTTGCACCGATATGGAAACCTTTGCCTGATGCCTCGGTACTCCTCGCCTGCGCTTGCCTCCTTAGCACCAAAGAGGAAGTGAGGACACTGCACGCGCTGGCGCCCGCCTGGCCTTGATCGTCATGGCTTACGTCATTGGAACCTCGCGACGTTTGCCTTGCCTTGATCTCTCCGCCCCTCGTGAGCCAGCCTGGTGAGGCCGCCCCCGAGGAGGTCTTGTGTCGTCCGCCTCGCGAGGCCTGGCCCCTCGCGAGGGGCTTGGGCATTCGCTGGTGAATACGGGCCGCACTAGGCTGCGAGCGGAGCCACGCCGTGGGCCGCATGCAGGCAAGTCTGGGGACCCCCATTCCCAGAACGCCGACAGTAGCCCCCGGGCCCAAGGCGCGCTCGGAGTTGGCTTCGAGGCGAAGCCAAAGGGCAAGTGCGGAGCGCCGTGGGCCCCAACAGCCTCTGGCCTTGGTCGATGCATGGCGATTGATTGGACGTGGGTGTCTCCGCTTCCCCATGCTGCCTCGGCAACTGCCCCACTTGACGAGTCCCTCCTACATGCAAGGAAAAACCATCATTACCTGTGATCATGGGGGGCGCTGGTTGGCCTCCTCCTGCTATAAATGGGGAGGGGGGCAGAGCCACCGTCGCCCACCTCTTCCCATTCGCTTGCTTCTCCTCCCTTGCTCCATTGCCAGTAGCTACTCCCATGGCGCCTGCGAAGAGGTTTTTGGCCGTGGAGAAGGGGAAGGCTCGCTGGGAGGAGCCCGGCTCTCCGCCGCCCAAGCGTGGACGCGGTCGTCCTCGCAAGCACTACACGACCCCCACCGCAGCCCCTCGTGGCCGCGGCGGTGTTCCTTCGCGTGGTGGGAGCCGCCCATGTCGAGGCAGCCCCGTCAATGAAGGGAGGCGCACCATGGTCGCGCGGACTCCCCGGCCGTGCTTCTACTCGGCGGAGGTGCTGCCGGAGTTCGTGGTGTGGTCGGAGGACCCTGCCGGCTCCTGGCTTCAGCTCCCGCGCTTCTTCGCCGGCAAACTGCCGGCCACGGGTCCAGGCGGGCTCTGGCTGCAGGCGGGCGGCTATTGCAGCAAAGCTTCGTGGGTCGCGGTCGAGACCTCCGTTGCTGGCAATATGGCTCTGGCTCGCCGCTGGCAGACGTTTGCCCGCGCGCGCGGCCTGGGCAGGCGGTGCACTCTCCACTTCAGGTACGACGGCAACGCGACCCGCCTCTACGTGAGGGTGTTCGGAGAAGACGGCCACCGCGCCGGGTGCTGCCCCGAGGACAACAACGGCGACAAGGTGCTTGGCCTTGGCGACGGTCGGGATGAGGGTGAGGACGATCTCGCGCCTAGCTATGGCGGCTCTCCCTCCGGCGACAGCTACGACCAGCCACTGCGCCCGCTTCGAAGGTGGCAGCGGGTCGTCTCGCCGCCGTGCCCCAGTGAAGCGCGAGGAAGGGTCCGACTGAGCTCGGGAGAGCGCCATGGGCCCGTCCTTGCGAGCTGCTGCGGGGGCAGGCGGCACTTTTGTTTCATTCTTCTTTTCCTTCCTGCATTGAGAGAGACAAGTATGAGGGCCCTGTGGGGGCGTGCAACAAACTATGATTTCCAAGTTGTTATGCTGTGTTTATCATTCCCGTGCCACGTCGCGATATCAATGTTTTATATAAGCACGTAGGAAAAACTTAGCTTGACGCACTTGAAGTAGTTTCCGCCTCATGAGGCATGCGCTCCTCAGTACCTGGTGAGGAGGAACTGCGAAAATTTGTTAGGAGATCCAAGCCTCAGTCGCAGGCGCCTCTGGCCACGATCCAGCGCCTTGTATCGCGGTACCCGAGGGGCACGGATTGAGAGAGGTGCGCCAACTTGCGGCTCGAACGAGGGTGCCTCATGAAAAAACAGACAATACGTTCACGAGGGCACGAGGGCACCTGTCCAGCTCCCTCGTGAGGGACGCGAGAGAGGGTGTAGGTCAGACAAAGAACCGAAGGCAGAAACATAAGTAGAAGTCGATGAAACAAGATCAGCGAGCAACACCAGAAGGCAAATTTTGATTAAAGAGGGGCAAGCCAACTATGGAAAGCAAATGAAAAGCCGCGCCCGACACCTAGTCTAGTCTTCTTGTCTTCTCAACAGCGCGGAGCTAAGTGCTGCCACTAGGACGTGGGAGGGAGCCCCAGAGGCCCGAGGGCTGCACTCCTGAGACTCCGGGGCGTGTACAACCCCACTCATTATTACGTGAGAGTGTCACGAGTGGAGTCCTTCACAAGAACAGGGCCTTCTTCACAGGCGCTGGGCCTTTCTTCATGGGTAGAACTTCCGGAGGTGCTGGATGTTCGAGGCGTTCTGGATGGGTACCCCGTCCTGCGTCTCCAGGCGCGCGGCGCCAGGCCTGGAGACGTGGGTGACCCTAACCGGGCCCTCCAACATGGGTGAGAGCTTATGCAGCCCTTACCTATAGAGCACCCGCCGTAGGACGAGGTCACCCACCTCGAGCGTCCTGGAGCGGACACTGCGACAGTGGTACCGTCGCAGCGCCTGCTGATATCTTGCCGCCCGCAGCGTGGCTTCATGGCGGCGTTCCTCTGCCCGCACGAGGTCCATCCCACGCATGGCGTCCTTCTGCGTCTCATCAAACGCTAGGACCCGCGCGGAGCGATGCTTGACCTCGTGAGGGAGAACCGCTTCAGCTCCGTAGACGAGGAAGAATGGGGTCTCGCCCGTTGGCTTGGTGGCAGTGGTGCGGATGGACCACAGCACGGACTAGAGCTCGTTGTGCCAGCCCCTGCCACAAGCCTCGAGATTCTCCTTAAAGGTCCTGGTCTTGAGGCCTCTCAGGACCTCTGCGTTGGCGCGTTCGGCCTGGCCATTGCTCCGAGGGTGCGCCTGCTACTCTTGAGCACTGCGTTGGTTTTCCTTTGAAGAGGAAAGGGTTATGCAGCAAAGTAGCATAAGTATTTCCCTCAGTTTTTGAGAACCAAGGTATCAATCCAGTAGGAGGCCACACGCAAGTCCCTCATACCTACACAAACAAATAAGAACCTTGCAACCAACGCGATAAAGGGGTTGTCAATCCCTTCACGGCCACTTGCAAAAGTGAGATCTGATAGAGATGATAAGATAATATTTTTGGTATTTTTATGATAAAGATTAAAAGTAAAGATTGCAAAATAAAAGGTGCCAGAAATAGCTCGTTGACGGGAGATTAATATGATGGAGAATAGACCCGGGGACCATAGGTTTCACTAGTGGCTTCTCTCAAGATAGCATAAGTATTACCATGGTGAACAAATTACTGTCGAGCAATTAATAGAAAAGTGCATAATTATGGGAATATCTAGGCATGATCATGTATATAGGCATCACGTCCGCGACAAGTAGACCGACTCCTGCCTCCATCTACTACTATTACTCCACACATCGACCGCTATCCAGCATGCATCTAGAGTATTAAGTTCACAAGAAGAGAGTAATGCATTAGGTAAGATGACATGATGTAGAGGGATAAACTCATGCAATATGATATAAACCCCATCTTTTTATCCTCGATGGCAACAATACAATACGTGTCGTTTCCCCTACTGTCACTTGGATCGAGCACCGCATGATTGAACCCAAAGCTAAGCACTTCTCCCATTGCAAGAAAGATCAATATAGTAGGCCAAACCAAACTGATAATTTGAAGAGACTTGCAAAGATAACCAATCATACATAAAAGAATTCAGAGAAGATTCAAATATTGTTCATAGATTATCTTGATCATAAACCCACAATTCATCGGATCTCGACAAACACACCGCAAAAAGAGTTACATCGAATAGATCTCCAAGAAGATCGAGGAGAACTTTGTATTGAGATCCAAAGAGAGAGAAGAAGCCATCTAGCTAATAACTATGGACCCGAAGGTCTGTGGTAAACTACTCACACATCATCGGAGAGGCTATGGTGTTGATGCAGAAGCCCTCCGTGATTGATGCCCCCTTTGGCAGATCGCCGGAAAAGGCCCACAGATGGGATCTCACGGGTACAGAAGGTTGCGGTGGTGGAATTAGGTTTTCGTGGTGCTCCTCGATGGTTTCGGGGTACATAGGTATATATAGGAGGAATAAGTAGGTCGGTGGAGCTACGAGGGGCCCACGAGGGTGGAGGGCGCGCCCAAGGGGGTAGGCATGCCCCCTGCCTCGTGGCCTCCTCGTATGTTTCTTTATGTCCGCTCCAAGTCCTCTGGATCACGTTTGTTCCAAAAATCACGCTCACGAAGGTTTCATTCCGTTTGGACTCCGTTTGATATTCTTTTTCTACGAAACACTGAAATAGGCAAAAAAACAACAATTTGCACTGGGCCTTGGGTTAATAGGTTAGTCCCAAAAATAATATAAAAGTGTATAAATAAGCCCATTAAATATCCAAAACAGAATATATAATAGCATGGAGCAATAAAAAATTATAGGTACGTTGGAGACGTGTCAAGCATCCCCAAGCTTAATTCCTGCTCGTCCTCGAGTAGGTAAATGATAAAAACAGAATTTTTGATGTGGAATGCTACTTAGCATATTCTTCAATGTAATTTTTTTATTGTGGCATGAATGTTCAGATCCGAAAGATTCAAGATAAAAGTTTAATATTGACATAAAAATAATAATACTTCAAGCATACTAACAAAGCAATTATGTCTTCTCAAAATAACATGGCCAAAGAAAGTTCATCCCTACAAAATCATATAGTTTGGTCATGCTTCATTTTCGTCACACAAGATGCTCTCATCTTGCACAACCCCGATGACAAGCCAAGCAATTGTTTCATACTTTAGTAATCTCAAACTTTTTTCAACTTTCACGCAATACATGAGCGTGGGCCATGGATATAGCACTATGGGTGGAATAGAAAATGATGATGGGGGTTGTGTGGAGAAGACAAAAAAAGGAGAAAGTCTCACATTGACGCAGCTAATCAATGGGCTAGGGAGATGCCCATCAATTGATGTCAATTCAAGGAGTAGGGATTGCCATGCAATGGATGCACTAGAGCTATAAATGTATGAAAGCTCAACAATAGAAACTAAGTGGGTGTGCATCCAACTTGCTTGCTCATGAAGACCTAGGGCATTTGAGGAAGCCCATCATTGGAATATACAAGCCAAGTTCTATAATGAAAAATTCCCACTAGTATATGAAAGTGACAAAACAAGAGACTCTCTATCATAAAGATCATGGTGCTACTTTGAAGCACAAGTGTGGAAAAAGGATAGTAGCATTGTCCCTTATTATTTTTTTGGGCCTTTTTTTGGCCTTTCTCTTTTTTTATATTTGGGACAATGCTCTATTAATGATGATCATCACACTTCTATTTATTTACAACTCAATGATTACAACTCGATACTTAGAACAAAATATGACTCTATATGAATGCCTCCGGCGGTGTACCGGGAAGGGCAATGAATCAAGAGTGACATGTATGAAATAATATGCATGGTGGCTTTTCCACAAATACGATGTCAACTACATGATCATGCAAGGCAATATGACAATGATGAAGCGTGTCATAATAAACGGAACGGTGGAAAGTTGCATGGCAATATATCTCGGAATGGCTATGGAAATGCCATAATAGGTAGGTATGGTGGCTGTTTTGAGGAAGATATAAGGAGGTTTATGTGTGACAGAGTGTATCGTATCACGGGGTTTGGATGCACCGGCGAAGTTTGCACCAACTCTCAAGGTGAGAAAGGGCAATGCACGGTACCGAAGAGGCTAGCAATGATGGAAGGTTGAGAATGCGTATAATCCATGGACTCAACATTAGTCATAAAGAACTCACATACTTATTGCAAAAATCTACAAGTCATCAAAAACCAAGCACTACGCACATGCTCCTAGGGGGATAGATTGGTAGGAAAAGACCATCGCTCGTCCCGGGCCGCCACTCATAAGGATGACAATCAAAGAAAACCTCATGTTTCAAATTTGTCACACAACGTTTACCATACGTGCATGCTACGGGACTTGCAAACTTCAACACAAGTATTTCTCAAATTCACAACTACTCAACTAGCACAACTTTAATATTACCACCTTTATATCTCAAAACAACTATCAAGTATCAAACTTCTCTTAGTATTCAATGCACTTAAAAGTTTTTATCTTGGATGCCTATCATATTAGGACTAATTTTATAACCAAAGCAAATTACCATGCTGTTCTAAAGGACTCGCAAAATAATATGAGTGAAGCATGAGAGATCAATAATTTCTATAAAATATAACCACCACCGTGCTCTAAAAGATATAAGTGAAGTACTAGAGCAAAATTGTTTAACTCAAAAGATATAAGTGAAGCACATAGAGTACTCTAATAAATTCCGAATAATGTGTGTCTCTCTCAAAAGGTGTGTACAGCAAGGATGATTGTGGTGAACTAAAAAGCAAAGACTCAAATCATACAAGACGCTCCAAGCAAAACACATATCATGTGGTGAATAAAAATATAGCTCCAAGTAAAGTTACCGATGGACGAAGACAAAAGAGGGGATGCCTTCCGGGGCATCCCCAAGCTTAGGCTTTTTGGGTTATCCTTATATTTTACCTTGGGGTGCCTTGGGCATCCCCAAGATTAGTCTCTTGCCACTCCTTGTTCCATAATCCATCAAATCTTTACCAAAAACTTGAAAACTTCACAACACAAAACTTAACAGAAAATCTCGTGAGCTCCGTTAGCGAAACAAAACAAAACACCACTTCAAGGTACTGTAATGAACTCATTCTTTATTTATATTGGTGTTAAACCTACTGTATTCCAACTTTTCTATGGTTCATAAACTCCATTACTAGCCATAGACTCATCAAAATAAGCAAACAACACGCGAAAAACAGAATCTGTCAAAAACAGAACAGTCTGTAGTAATCTGTAACTAACGAAAACTTCTGGAACTCCAAAAATTCTAAAATAAATTTCTGGACGTGAGGAATTTATCTATTAATCATCTGCAAAGAGAATCAACTAAATAGCACCCTCCAGTAAAAATCTGTATCTAATCTCGTGAGCGCTAAAGTTTCTGTTTTTTACAGCAAGATCGCAAAGACTTTCCACAAGTCTTCCCAAAGGCTCTACTTGGCACAAAAACTAATTAAAACACAAAACAACATCTAAACAGAAGCTAGATGGATTATTTATTCCTAAATAGAACCAGAAACAAAAAACTAAAATAAAATTGGGTTGCCTCCCAACAAGCGTTATCGTTTAACGCCCCTAGCTAGGCATAAAGTCAAGGATAGATCTAGGTATTGCCATCTTTGGGATGCAACCCATAAGTGGCTCTCATGATAGATTCATAAGGTAATTTTATTTTATTTCTAGGAAAGTGTTCCATGCCTTTCTTTAACGGAAATTGGAATCTAACATTTCCTTCCTTCATATCAATAATTGCACCAATCGTTCTAAGGAAAGGTCTACCAAGAATAATAGGACATGAAGGGTTGCAATCTATATCAAGAACAATGAAATCTACGGGCAAATAATTCCTATTTGCAACAATAAGAACATCATGAATTCTTCCCATAGGTTTCTTAATGGTGGAATCCGCAAGGTGCAAGTTTAAGGAACAATTATCAAATTCACGGAAACCTAGCAAATCCCACAAAGTTTTTGGAATTGTGGAAACACTAGCACCCAAATCACACAAAGCGTAGCATTCATGATCCTTAATTTTAATTTTAATAGTAGGTTCCCACTCATCATAAAGTTTTCTAGGGATAGAAACTTCCAATTCAAGCTTTTCTTCATAAGATTGCATTAAAGCATCAACGATATGTTTAGTAAAAGCCTTATTTTGACTATAAGCATGCGGAGAATTTAGCACGGATTGCAACAAGGAAATACAATCTATTAAAGAACAATTATCATAATTAAATTCCTTGGAATCCAAGATAGTGGGTTCATTGATATCTAAAGTTTTGACCTCTTCAATCCCACTTTTACCAAATTTTGCATCAAGATCTAAAAACTCCGAATCATTGGGACGCCTTTTAACTAAAGTTGACTCATCTCTAGTCCCATCATTATCAAGATTCATATTGCAAAACAAAGATTTAATAGGGGATACATCAATTACTTTTAGATCTTCATCCTTATTATCATGAAAACTAGCAGAACACGCTTTTACAAAGCAATCTTTCTTAGCACGCATCCTAGCGGTTCCTCCTTTGCACTCATCAATGGAAATTCTCATGGCTTTGAGAGACTCATTGATATCATGCTTAGGTGGAACAGATCTAAGTTTCAAAGAATCAACATCAGGAGAAATTCTATCCACGTTCCTAGCCAATTCATCAATCTTAGGCAAAAAAAAATTCAAGCAAATCATTGAAATTCTTTTGAGAAATCATAAATTCTTTAACACTAGTCTCAAAATCAGAGGGCATCTTATTAAAATTTCCATAAGAGTTGTTGTAGGAATTACCATAATTATTAGAGGGATTACTAGGATACGGCCTAGGATTAAAGTTTCCTCTATAAGCGTTGTTGCCAAAATTGTTCCTACCAACAAAATTCCCATCTATAGATTCATTATTATTCTCAATCAAAGTAGAAAAAGGCATATCATTTGGATCAGAAGAAACACTCTTATTAGCAAACAATTTCATAAGTTCATCCATCTTTCCACTCAAAACATTAATTTCTTCAATTGGATGCACCTTTTTACTAGTAGATCTTTCAGTGTGCCATTGAGAATAATTAACCATAATATTATCTAGGAGTTTAGTAGCTTCTCCTAAAGTGATTTCCATAAAGGTGCCTCCCGCATCCGAATCTAAAAGATTTCTAGAAGCAAAGTTCAATCCGGCATAAAATTTTTGTATAATCATCCATAAATTCAAACCATGTGTAGGGCAATTACGTGTCATTAATTTCATTGTCTCCCAAGCTTGTGCAACATGTTCATGATCAAGTTGCTTAAAGTTCATAATATCGTTTCTAAGAGAGATGATCTTAGCGGGAGGAAAATACTTAGAGATAAAAGCATCTTTGCACTTATTCCAAGAATCAATACTATTTTTAGGCAAAGACGAAAACCAAGTTTTAGCACGATCTCTAAGCGAAAAAGGAAATAGCTTCAATTTAACAATATCATTGTCCACATCTTTCTTCTTTTGCATATCACACAAATCAACAAAGCTATTCAGATGGGTAGCGTCATCTTCACTAGGAAGGCCGGCGAATTGATCTTTCATGACAAGATTCAGCAAGGCAGCATTAATTTCACAAGATTCAGCATCGGCAAGAGGAGCAATCGGAGTGCTAAGAAAATCATTGTTGTTGGTATTGGCAAAGTCACACAATTTAGTATTATCTTGAGCCATCGTGACAAGCAAGCAATCCAACACACAAGCAAACAAGAAGCAAGTGAAAAAGAGGTGAACGGAAAGAGAGGGCGAAAAAACGGCAAGGGTGAAGTGGGGGAGAGGAAAACAAGAGGGAAATAATGTAATGCGAGGGATAGGAGTTTGTGATGGGTACTTGGTATGTCTTGACTTGTGCGTAGACTCCCCGACAACGGCGCCAGAAATCCTTCTTGCTACCTCTTGAGCACTGCGTTGGTTTTCCCTTGAAGAGGAAAGGGTGATGCAGCAAAGTAGCGTAAGTATTTCCCTCAGTTTTTGAGAACCAGGGTATCAATCCAGTAGGAGCCCACACGCAAGTCCCCCGTACCTACACAAACAAATAAGAACCTTGCAACCAACGCGATAAAGGGGTTGTCAATCCCTTCACGGCCACTTGCAAAAGTGAGATCTGATAGAGATGATAAGATAATATTTTGGTATTTTTATGATAAAGATTAAAAGTAAAGATTGCAAAATAAACGGTGCCAGAAATAGCTCGTTGACGGGAGATTAATATGATGGAGAATAGACCCGGGGGCCATAGGTTTCACTAGTGGCTTCTCTCAAGATAGCATAAGTATTACGGTGGATGACCAAATTACTGTCGAGCAATTTATAGAAAAGTGCATAATTATGAGAATATCTAGGCATGATCATGTACATAGGCATCACGTCCGCGACAAGTAGACCGACTCCCGCCTGCATCTACTACTATTACTCCACACATCGACCGCTATCCAGCATGCATCTAGAGTATTAAGTTCACAAGAACGGAGTAACGCATTAGGTAAGATGACATGATGTAGAGGGATAAACTCATGCAATATGATATAAACCCCATCTTTTTATCCTTGATGGCAACAATACAATACGTGTCGTTTCCCCTACTGTCACTGGGATCGAGCACCGCATGATTGAACCCAAAGCTAAGCACTTCTCCCATTGCAAGAAAGATCAATCTAGTAGGCCAAACCAAACTGATAATTCGAAGAGACTCGCAAAGATAACCAATCATACATAAATTAATTCAGAGAAGATTCAAATATTGTTCATAGAAAATATTGATCATAAACCCTCAATTCATCGGATCTCGACAAACACACCGCAAAAAGAGTTACATCGAATAGATCTCCAAGAAGATCGAGAGAACTTTGTACTGAGATCCAAAGAGAGAGAAGAAGCCATCTAGCTAATAACTATGGACCCGAAGGAATGTGGTAAACTACTCACACATCATCGGAGAGGCTATGGTGTTGATGTAGAAGCCCTCGGTGATCGACGGCCCCGCCGGCAGAGCGCCGGAAAAGGCCCCAAGATGGGATCTCACGGTTACAGAAGGTTGCGGCGGTGGAATTAGGTTTTCGTGGTGCTCCTCGATGGTTTCGGGGTACGTAGGTATATATAGGAGGAAGAAGTAGGTCGGTGGAGCTACGAGGGGCCCATGAGGGTGGAGGGCGCGCCCAGGGGGATAGGCGCGCCCCCTGCCTCGTGGCCTCCTCGTATGTTTCTTAATGTCCACTCCAAGTCCTATGGGTCACGTTTGTTCCAAAAATCACGCTCCCGAAGGTTTCATTCCGTTTGGACTCCGTTTGATATTCTTTTTCTGCGAAACACTGAAATAGGCAAAAAAACAACAATTTGCACTGGGCCTTGGGTTAATAGGTTAGTCCCAAAAATAATATAAAAGTGTATAAATAGGCCCATTAAACATCCAAAACAGAATATATAATAGCATGGAGCAATCAAAAATTATAGATACGTTGGAGACATATCAGCGCCACCGAAGCGTAGCAGATCTGCGTTCCAAGGTTAGCACAATATGTCTTGAAGAGGTTACTAGTGAACTGCGAGCCGTTGTCGGTGATGATGCGGTTGGGGACCCCAAACTGGCTCACGAGACCTTTGATGAACTAGACCGCAGAACTGGCCGGGATGGTGCGGACGGCTTCTACCTCTGCCCACTTGGTGAACTTGTCGATGGCGACGTAGAGGTAGCGGTAGCCCCCAGGCGCTTGAGGGAACAGGCCCAAGATGTCCAGCCCCCAGACCGCAAATGGCCACGAGAGTGGGATGGTCTGGAGGCCCTGAGCCGGCTGATGGATCTGCTTGGCGTGGAACTGGCAGGCTTCGCAGGACTTCACGAGTTCAGTCGCGTCGTTGAGTGCCGTAGGCCAGTAGAATCCGCTGCGAAACACCTTACTGACGAGGGTCCGTGACGATGAGTGGTGCCCGCAGTCCCCGCCGTGTATGTCGGCCAGCAGCTCTTTCGCCTGCCCCTGGAGATGCAATGCAGGGAAACGTCATTCGACCGCTTCCTGTACAACTCATCGTCCTGGATGCAGTATGCCGTGGCTTGTCGGGCCACACGCTCCGTGTCCTCTTCCTTCTCCGGCAGCGTCCCTTGCGTCAGGTATTCCTTGAATTCCTTGGTCCAGCACCCCTCCCGAGGCTCGAGCGCCAAGAGCAAGCGCTCTCCTGAGGTCGGGCCACAGGCCGGGGCTCCCGAGGAAGGTGGTTGAGGGAGTTCCTCCCGAGGCAGCGCTGTTCTTGAAAGCTCTGGTGTTGCCGATGGCTTGAAGAGCCGCTCCTCGAAGACGCCAGGCTCTTGGGGTAGCCGCTTGGATGCTCTCCTGGCGATGTCGTCGGCTTCCTTGTTCGTGCCACGGGGCACATGCTGCAATTCTAGGCCACCTCCGCGAGGTACGCCTCCATGTGCTCGTCCTTTGGCTCGTACACCTTGTTGGAGAAGTTGACGAGGAGCTGCGAGTCGCCCTTGACGGTGAGGCCCTTCCCCCCCAGGGCCACCGCAGCCTTGAGGCCAACTATGAGGCCTTCGTACTCTGCTATGTTGTTGGAGACCTTCTTGCCCTGCTGGAAGCAGAGCTGCACGACATAGTAAAGCTTGTCCTGAGTAGGTGAGATGAGCACTGCTCCAGCCCCCGCGCCCTGACGCGCAAAGGCGCCATCGAAATACATAACCCAGCCGTCTGGCGCTTCACTCCCTGGCGAGAGGGATCTATCCTCGCCTTCTTCGAGCTGCGGGGCGTCTGTCCATTCTACCACGAAGTCAGCGAGCGCAACCCCCTTGATGACCCTGGTCGTGCTGAACTCCAACTGGAATGCCTGTAGCTCGATGTTCCACTCGGCCACTCTCCCGGTGGAGTTAGGGCTCCTGAGCACCCTCTCGATGGGTAGGCTGAGACGACCTTGATGGGGTGACCTTGAAAGTAGTGTCGCAGCTTGCGCGAGGCCACCAGGAGCGCGAGCATGAGCTTCAAAGGCATGGGGTACCGTGCCCTCGCGTCCCGCAACACCGTGCTGACAAATACACGGGGTGCTCGACGAGGGCGGGTGCATTGACGAGGCTCGCGACTTCCAGAGGTTGAGTCGCCTCCTGAGGCGACGAAGCCCCCAAAGCCTAGTCGCCCGTTGGGGCTTCCGCAGGCCTAAGTGTGCCGTCTTGTTGAGCCTGGTCCTTCGCTGGCGTCGCCGCAGCACCAGCCGAGCCCTCTTGGTCTTGCGCCGCTCCGGCTGAGGAAGCGGGTTGGCACGACACATCCTTGGCTCGGTGCTCCTCCCGGACCGCCACCAGAGCTGTGCTGGCGGAGTAAGGGGTGGCGGCAAGGTACAACACCAGAGGGTCGAGTGGTCGGGGCGCCACCATCACCGGAGGGCTGGTCAGGTATCTCTTGAGGTCTTGAAACGCGTGGTCGGCCTCCGGAGTCCACTCGAATGGGCCCTTCTTCTTCATCAGCTTGAAGAACGGCAGGGCACGCTCTCCCAGCTTGGAGATGAAACGCCCCAACACGGTCACGCGACCGGCGAGCTTCTGCATTTCCTTGAGGGTTTGTGGTGGACTCATGTCTTCGATTGCCTTGACCTTCTCCGGGTTCGCCTCGATACCTATGTGGGACACGAGGAAACCCAGCAGCTTGCCGGAAGGGACGCCAAACACGCATTTCTCCGGGTTAAGCTGCAAGTCTACCTGGTGCAGGCTTTCGAAGGTCTCCTCCAGGTCTTGAATCAAGGTTCTCACCTCCCGAGACTTCACCACAATGTCGTCGACGTAGGCTTCAGCATTCCTCCCGAGCTGCTGGCCCAGGGCGATGTGCATCAGCCGTTGAAAGGTCGCGCCCGCATTGCGCAGCCCAAACGGCATGCAAGTGTAGCAGTATACCCTGCGCGGGGTCAGGAAGGCCGTCTTCTCGACGTCTTCAACTGCCATCTTGATCTGGTGGTAGCCTGAGAATGCATCTAGGAAGCACAACAGGTCACACTCGGCGGTGCAGTCGATGATCTGGTCGATGCGTGGAAGCAGGAACGGATCTTGGGGGCAGGCCTTGTTGAGGTTGGTGAAGTCTACACACATGCGCTCCTTCCCGCCTTTCTTGGTGTGACGCCAGGGTAATCAAGCTACAGTAACCTCTGCAAATGATGCCACGTCACCTCGATTACTGTTGATTAATCTCGGTTAGTTCGAAACCGATTCAAAACTCAAATCCAAATTAATGTCAACAATAAAAGTTTTCAAAAGTTAAAACAAAAAAGTTCGGGAGGTGCCATATTTTGCATATGTAAATATGTTGCAATAAACACATTTTTATAAAATGCCTAGATATTTTATAGTGTATGGAAACAACAAAGCAATAAATAAAAAGAAAAGGAAACAAAAACAAAAGTTAAACAAAAGGAGAAGTAGACCCCCCCTCCACTGGGCCGAATGGCCCACCTGGTCGACCCACTACCCCTGGCCTATATGGCCTGCCCACCACCAAACCCTAGCACCCCCTCACCCCCACTCCCCCCCGCACGGTTCCCTCTCCCTCCCCCGATCCCCTCCTGGATCGGGATCAATCCCCGACGCCGCCGCACGAGGACCTCGACGGAGCAACCCCATCGCCCCATCGCCGAACCCCCCACGCCACCATCACCTCCGACGCCGCCGCTCGGAGCTTGCCGTCCGTCTGCCTCCTCGACAGCCCATCGTCCCCGTCCTCCTCCTCGAGCTCGAGCCCGCTGCCATTTTCCCCACGAACACCGGGGAGGCTCTGGCCTCCCTCTCTCTCTCCCCCTCGTTCTCTGTCGCCGGCGCCGTCCACCACGCGCTCGGCCCTACGCCTCGCCGTGGTCCTCCACGCTCCCGTACACGCACGCTGTGTCCGCGTCTTTGTGCGCCCCGGCCTCCTCACGCTGCACGCTCACGGCCCCGCTTGCGCCCAACACCACATAGCTCGCGCGCCGCGCTCGGCCATGCCCTGCTCCGCCCTGCACGACCACCACGCCCCGCTCACGTCCCGCAACCTGCGTCACCGCGCGCGCACGCTGCTCGCCTCGCCCGTGCTGCTCACCGCGCGCTCGCCCGCTCCATTGCCCGCTATTGCTGCGGCGCTGCTGCCCCTGCTGCCTTCCCCACTGCCGCTACTGGCCTCGCCTTCGGCCACCGCCGACCCCTGCGCCGTCGCCGCCCGCCGGCGAGCGCGTGCCCCGGCTCGCCGTGCCTTTCCCCCCTGTTGGTCGCGCCTGAGGCAGCGGACGAGCGCCCGCTGTGCCCGTTCGGGCTACGCCCGAACCCGTCCCCCGCTGCTACGCGGCGCCCGTTAAGGCCTCTGGGCCTATGACATATGGGCCCCACCCCAGAACGGTTTAAAAAAGGGAATTTTAAAGGGATAATTAGATTTATGCCTCTAGTTGTGTCTCACTTGGCTGTTTTGCCCCTAATTTTCAAAAGTCACCGTTTCTGTCCAAGTCACTTTACTCCTCTTATGCTTTTGCCCTTTGACCTTTTGATCGTCAGTTTGAAAACTTCATAACTAATTCATACTAAATCAGAAAAATAGCAAATAAGATACCAAAATGTTCGAAAAAATATCACCTATATGTCAGTGTCATTTGCATTCATGAAAAAGGTGTTTGAAAGTGCCCATCCGAGTTTTAGCTCTTATGCTACCACCATGAATAGTAAAGTCTAAAAAAATTCAAAAAAAATTGGTGGCAAAGAATGAGAAATGTTTTAAGTGCTCGCCAAGCTTCGTCAGGGAATGACATGATGGGTGCCCCAGCAGAAAAAACAATCAGCACTCCAAAATAGATTATTTGTTTGCCATGACTTCCATGAATGTCGTTCCCTGATGAAACTTGGCAAGCACTTAGAACATTTGTCGTTCTTTTCCACCATATTTTTTTTGAATTTTTTTATATTTTACTATTCATGGTGGTATCAAAAGAGCTAAAATTTGGATGTGCACTTTCCAACACTTTTTTCATGAATGCAAATGACACTGACATATAGGTGATGTTTTTCCAAACATTTTGGTATCTTATTTGCATTTTTCTGATTCAGTATGAATTAGTTATGAAGTTTTCAAACTGGCAGTCAAACGATCAAAGGGCAAAAGCATAAGAGGAGCAAAGTGACTTGGACAGAACTGGTGACTTTTGGAAATTAGGGGTAAAACAGACGAGTGGGACACAACTAGGGGCATAAATCTAATTATCCCAATTTTAAAATAATAATAATAATAATAAAATAATTAATTAACTTAATTAATTCTGTATTAGTTTAACCTAATCATTTTAGTTAACTAATTAAGCCTAACTAATTAACCTAAACCATGATTAACCTAAACAGTGTATGACAGGTGGGTCCCACTAGACCCACACGTCAGTTTGACTAGTCAACACCTCTGTTGACTGCTGACGTCATGCTCACGTCATCTCATCATGATGACGTCAGCATGCACTGTTGTGGATAATGTTGAATTAAATTAATTAAATAAATTCTAAAAATGATTTAAAACTTTAGAAAATCATATAAAATAAACCGTAGCTCAGATGAAAATACTTTCTACATGAAAGTTGCTCAGAACGACTAGACGAATCTGGATACGCACCCCGTTCATCCGGCACACACCCCTAGCATATCGAACACGCAACTTTCCCCCTCCGGTTCATCTTTCCGAAAACGCGAAACAACGGGGATACTTTCCCGGATGTTTCCCCCCTTCGCCGATATCACCTCCTACTGCATCAGGTCACCTCTAGCACCGCGTATTGCCTTGTTACGCTTTGTGATGCTTTGATTGCTCTGTTATTTATTGTGTTCCCCCTCCATTACTTCTTTCCGGTAGACCCCGAGGCTGCCGGTGACCCCCAGTTCGACTACGGTGTTGACGACCCCTCCTTGCCAGAGCAACCAGGCAAGCCCCCCCTTGATCACCAGATATCGCCTATTCCTTCTCTCTACTGCTTGCATTAGAGTAGTGTAGCATGTTACTGCTTTCGGTTAATCCTATTCTGCTGCATAGCCTGTCATTGTTGCTACAATTGTTGATACCTTTACCTGCTATCCTAATGCTTAGTATAGGATGCTAGTGTTCCATCAGTGGCCCGACACTCTTGTCCGTCTGCCATGCTATACTACTAGGCCGTGATCACTTCGGGAGGTGATCACGGGCATATGCTATATACTTTATACTGTTACATTACTTATGATACTGTTCGGAGATGGGGGCTGAAGGGGCAGGTGGCTCCATCCCGGTAGAGGTGGGCCTGGGTTCCCGACGGCCCCCGACTATTACTTTGTGGCGGAGCGACAGGGCAGGTTGAGACTACCTAGGAGAGAGGTGGGCCTGGCCCTCGTCAGCATTCGTGGATACTTAACACGCTTAACGAGATCTTGGTATTTGATCTGAGTCTGGCCACTGTCCTATACGCACTAACCAACTACGCGGGAACAGTTATGGGCACTCGACGTCGTGGTATCAGCCGAAGCCTTCGTGACGTCAGCGACTGAGCGGCGCATGCCGGATTGGGCTGGAACGCCTGCTAGGCTAGGTCTGCTTCCGGCCGCCCATGCAACGTGCAGGTGTGCAATGGGCGATGGGCCGAGACCCCTGCGCCATAGGATTTAGACCGGTGTGCTGACCTCTCTGTTGTGCCTAGGTGGGGCTGCGACGTGTTGATCTTCCGAGGCCGGGCATGACCCAGGAAAGTGTATCCGGCCAATTGGGATCGAGTGTGTTGGGTTATGTGGTGCACCCCTGCAGGGAAGTTTATCTATTCGAATAGCCGTGATCTTCGGTAACAGGATGACTTGGAGTTGTACCTTGACCTTATGACAACTAGAACCGGATACTTAATAAAACACACCCTTCCAAGTGCCAGATATAACCCGGTGATCGCTCTCTAATAGGGCGACGAGGAGGGGATCGTCGGGTAGGTTTACGCTATGCAATGCTACTTGGTGAACTTACCATCTACTCTCTTCTACATGCGGCAAGACGGAGGTGGCCTGAAGCGTAGTCTTCGACAAGATTAGCTATCCCCCTCTTATTCTGGCTTTCTGCAGTTCAGTCCACCGATATTGCCCCTTTACACAGATACCCATGCATAAGTAGTGTAGATCCCTGCTTGCGAGTACTTTGGATGAGTACTCACGGTTGCTTTTCTCCCTCTTTTCCCCCTTTCCATTCTACCTGGTTGTCGCAACCAGATGCTGGAGCCCAGGAGCCAGACGCCACCGTCGACGACGACTCTTACTACATTGGAGGTGCCTACTACTACGTGCAGGCCGCTGATGACGACCAGGAGTTGTTTAGGAGGATCCCAGGCAGGAGGCCTGCGCCTCTTTCGATCTGTTTCCCAGTTTGTGCTAGCCTTCTTAAGGCAAACTTGCTTAACTTATGTCTGTACTCAGATATTGTTGCTTCCGCTAACTCGTCTATGATCGAGCACTTGTATTTGAGCCCTCGAGCCCCTGGCTTGTATTATGATGCTTGTATGACTTATTTTAATTTTAGAGTTGTGTTGTGATACCTTCCCGTGAGTCCCTGATCTTGATCATACACGTTTGCGTGTATGATTGAATCGGGGGCGTCACAAGTTGGTATCAGAGCCGACTGCCTGTAGGAATCCCCCTTCCACACTCCTTGGTCGAAGTCGAGTCTAGACATTGCAATACTTTTACTAACATGGCTGTGCGGCTTACGGGCCCACGTCGCCATTGGGTGGTATTAGGATCTTTTACTCCTCGATCTTTACTCTGGGACTCTGAGCTCTCTTCTATTCGGGTTAAATGATTTTGCTAAAAACAAAACTAACTTTAGGTTCTCGAAAGTACTTTCTCCCGGAGAGCCCCTCACTTCAAATGATCGCCTGCTGCACTAGAAGATTCTGAAGTTACTCTATGATGTTCTCTCGAGTCTTTGTGCCATCGCATTTGCGATTTCCTTCCACCGCCAACCCCTACGAAAACTGCATACACTTTCCATTCATACAATCATTCCCCGTTGATCTTGTTATTACAAGATGTCCCGAAATACTCTCTGTTGTCCCGAGAATCCTTTGAGCTCACTGCCTTGCAGTTCTTTACCACATGAATCCCCCTACGGATAATTCCTCACACTTATCGAGTATCCGTTCATCCACAGTTGATTCATGTATTTCACAAAAGTCTTCGAAATACCATTCGTTCTTCTAAAAATCCTTGACATCCTAATGCTCTTGAAATGCTTGCTTACTAGCATTATGATTAATCCCATAAGTCTGGTAATCTTATTAGCATCCTTTGTCAATATCATTTTGAGTCCATTGATTCAATATGTTGCGTATGCTCGCAATCCTCAATCATATCCTAGAATGCATCCTTCCCGCCCAGACGTCATTTTAAACATGAGCTGGATCTCAACCAATCAAATTATCGTCGGTTGTACCTCTAAGCTTACTCAAGTTATCCATCCTTAATCAGAGCGTTTGCTTCTGATCCCTTGATTTGGAAATCATAAAGTCCTTTGCATCTGAACTTTGAATTAGTCAGTTGTTTCTATAATCCAGTGCCTTTGCATTGTTTCTTCCTTTGGTTGTGCCGGTACTCACATTAACACTGTTATGGACCGTTAGATACTTTGTTGGATTTTATCTGACAGCATCCTTCATATTCAATAATCTTCTGAGCCGTCCGCGGATACATAATGCCTTGGGTAAATTGTATCCTCTGCTTTCTCAACCTTGTCCTACTTTCGAGCTTGTATTATTTACTCTGAAGTTTGTGGTATATGTTCCTAAGATGCCCCGATGGGTTGAACCAATGCCTTCCCTAATCTGTGTGAGCCCGGAAGATTTCACGGGTCATACTTATCTGGTATTGCACCAGGTAGAACTTTTAACAACTAATGTCATTTTCGAAATACGAGAGGTGAATGGAAGGTTATATATTGAAGAAGTGTGAGTCGACCTTGAACTTGTGTTCATGCCCATGGACCCGATGTGGAACTTATCATGGAAGCTTCTTGCAAAATATTTAATCATTGGGGTAATTCTTTTGGTGTCATTAAATTGGATCCCCTGCAGCTATGGTTCCGACCATATTCTTCTTCTTTGATCCCATTTCTCGGACAAGTTGAAGTACTTGTCTTCTGCAGGTCAATACATCTATCCAACCTCTATTCTGCTCTACCTTCGAGTATACCCTCAGGTATCTCGAGAATATCACGGCTTCTTATGAGTTCTTCATCAACTATTATTCTCGCCGATTCCAGTGCCCCGGGGTTATGAGTTAATAGTCATTTGAGAACACCGATAAGTGAATCGATTCAGCATGCCGATTCAATAACTCTATTCGTGGCTTATGAGTTTAATAATCCTTCAAGTCATTCCTAGCCTGATTGGCTATATCATTATCGTGCTAAATTTTAACCGTGCCACCCGTTCCTTATTACTGGAGCACATCTTTCGACAATAAGCTAAGCTTATGTCGATTTCCTTGTCTTATCGTTTGACCTCGAACCACAATTTGGATTCTGAGTTTATGACGTACCCTTGGTTCCAATAACCCTTCACTTCATCATTCCTTTGGCCTGATGTCGTCGCTGATTGAATACATCTTCATGAAATCTCTCGACAAATGTGTCGTGATCATCATCGACCTTATGAGCTCTTCCAGGATATCAATCGGATTCATGATGAGAAATACCATCCTTGCCCTCGATGAATTGTGTTATCATCGGCCACTTTATTGCCTTCCCTCCAACGCAAACTTGTTTGTGTTTTGTGTTATACCTTGAGTTCCTTGCTATCCAGCATTTGTTCTTCTTTACCTTGGAATATTACCACCTTTTATGTCAAGAATGTCATGGGAATTTTACCACCTCTTGAGAATTCTTGATACAATTAATACTTCTCACCATCACCATTCCTTCTTGGCCCCGTGTTTTTCCAATCGAAAAACCGACAATTGAACTTGGATGTGCGAATTCAAAACTTCTAGCGGTCCTATTGCTTTGAAGTTAATGGTCGACATTTCATTCTTAGACCATTGGTTACCGAATCACCATTCTAAGCATTGATCGTACTACCTAAGCCCATATTTCGGGTGCACTTTTCAACCAATGTTTAATTGTCTATGTTTTCCTCGAGCATACCTCATTATATCATTTGATCTGACAAATGTTATCTCCTTGTTCACATAATTGTGGAAATCCATCTTTTGGAAATCCCAATGAATTGTCGCTGAGATCATCAGCCACCTCCTCGTCCTCTCCTTGGTTTAATGATGACTAACCCTTGTCTCAGAACTCGCTTCCTTGGTTCAATTCCCGAGAATCTTACAATGTTGTCGCGACAATTTGGGTTGCACCTTTCCTCTCAGGCATCCTGAGTCTGAGTTATCCTGACACCAATCAGATCTAAATCTCGGTCAGATATGATGGTTGGAACATATTTCCAAGAGTTATAACATCTTTACATGACCGGGTAAGGTGATGTCATGCCTAGCACACCTGGCCGGAGCACCTAGTGTTATAGTTTCCTTTTCTGCAAGGTTATCCATTCATCCATGAGGAAATTGTAAGACTTATTCTACAAGTTGTTCCTGATGGATCCTTCCTGCATCCAAAGTCCGACCTTTGCTTGAAGACCATGTCAATGCTATCTCGAAGCTTGTCTGTGGTACTCCGATTTTCAACAAGAACATTTGAAGCCCAATGCTAAATGTTTCTTGCCCAATTATCCAAACACCGTTGTATGGATAATGGCATGGAATTTCTCTTCCTTTTCCTAAAGGGTTTTCTACGTTATATCCCTTCATGGATATCATGCTTTGCTTGCCCTTGGGAAGGATATACCCCTGAAATATGTGCTTAAACACATTTTCCTTTCCATTGTTTTGTTAATCTGATAAACACCTTTTCCTTTCCATTGTTTTGTCTAACCTTTCTGGTGATCATTATGATCTAAGCAGTATTAATTCCCTGCTTATGTTAACACCTCAGTGTACAATTCTGTCAGTAAGACCATGTTGCTTTTGTTGATGACATTCCGGTAACCACCGATGGACGAGAACCTTGCCTATTGGTCCGCCTCGTTCAATGAGCAGGAAAATGGTTCTCTTCGTCCCTCGCCCTAGGTACCAACGTTGTTGCCAACAAAACTGACAGGCTATCCTCTGACATACTTCGCTATCTTGACCGTGCAAATGTTAGCGCCTTCCTGCTTTTAACTCACATGGTGGGCCCATAACCCACAGTTCCACATGATCGAAACCTGACTTTCCTATACACCCCCTGTTTCCAAAGTTATTCCTCGCGCGTGGCCTCATATGTAATTCACGAGCCACCTTCCAAGATATCATCAATTCTGGTATCAGACACAAAACTTATTCCCATTGCTCTGGACCCCTTTTACACTTTGTTTTAGGCATCGAACGATTGCCTACCCGCTTGAAACTTCTCATGGTACCTTCTTACTTTGCTCTCGATATTTTCTGAAGTTTCAGATCGAGAGTTACTTTCCGCCACCTTCCCCGATGTTAGCTACCAGATAGTCAACCTTGTAGAGGTCCGTTCTCCCGGAATACCCACCCTTTATTCTTTCGTAAGTACGATGGAGTTCTCGAAGAAAGGATGCCGACTTCATCATGATGACCTGAAGCAGAGAAATGAAGACATCAACGTAATGGATCGACCTGTTCGAGAAGAGCAACCAAGACCTAGAATATTCGTTAGAATTTCGTAACCAGATCTTTCCCCCTTACTCCACCTCTTAAAATCTTGGGGCGAGATTTCTTGTAGTGGAGGAGAATTGTGACGCCCGGGTAATCAAGCTACAATAACCTCTGCAAATGATGCCATGTCACCTCGATTACTGTTGATTAATCTCGCGTTAGTTTGAAACCGATTCAAAATTCAAATTCAAATTAATGTCAACAATAAAAGTTTTCAAAAGTTAAAACAAAAAAGTTCGGGAGGTGCCATATTTTGCATATGTAAATATGGTGCAATAAACACATTTTCATATTTTATAGTGGATGGAAACAACAAAGCAATAAATAAAAAGAAAAGGAAACAAAAACAAAAGTTAAACAAAAGGAGAAATAGAACCCCCCCCCCTCCACTGGGCCGAATGGCCCAGCTGGTCGACCCACTACCCCTGGCCTATATGGCCTGCCCACCACGAAACCCTAGCACCCCTCACCCCCACTCCCCCCCCCCCCCCGCACGGTTCCCTCTCCCTCCCCCGATCCCCTCCTGGATCGGGATCGATCCCCGACGCCGCCGCACGAGGACCTCGACGGAGCAACCCCGTCGCCCCGTCGCCGAACCCCCCACGCCACCATCACCTCAGCCGCCGCCGCTTGGAGCTCGCCGTCTGTCTGCCTCCTCGACAGCCCGTCGTCCCCGTCCTCCTCCTCGAGCTCGAGCCCGCTGCCATTTTCCCCAGAACGCCGGTGAGGCTCCGACCTCCCTCCCTCTCTCCCCCTCCTTCTTTGTCGCCGGCGCCGTCCACCACGAGCCGACCGCCCTCGGCCCTACGCCTCGCCGTGGTCCTCCGCGCTCCCATACACGCACGCTGTGTCCGCGTCTTTGTGCGCCCCGGCCTCCTCGCGCTGCACGCGCACGGCCCCGCTTGCGCCCAACACCACATAGCTCGCGCGCCGCGCTCGACCATGCCCTGCTCCGCCCTGCACGACCACCACGCCCCGCTCGCGTCCCGCGACCTGCGTCACCGCGCGCGCACGCCGCACGCCGCTCGCCTCGCCCGTGCTGCTCACCGCGCGCTCGCCCGCTCCATTGCCCGCTATTGCTGCAGCGCTGCTACCCCTGCTGCCTTCCCCACTGCCGCTACTGGCCTCGCCTTCGGCCACCACCGACCCTGCGCTGTCGCCGCCCGCTGGCGAGAGCGCGCCCCGGCTCGCCGTGCCTTTCCGCCCTGTTGGTCGCGCCTGAGGCAGCGGACGGGCGCCCGTTGCGCCCGTTCGGGCTACGCCCGCACCCGTCCCCCGTCGCTACGCAGCGCCCGTTAAGGCCTCTGGGCCTATGACATATGGGCCCCACCCCAGAACGGTTTAAAAAAGGGAATTTTAAAATAATAATAATAATAAAATAATTAATTAATTAATTAACTTAATTAATTCTGTATTAGTTTAACCTAATCATTTTAGTTAACTAATTAAGCCTAACTAATTAACCTAAACCATGATTAACCTAAACAGTGTATGACAGGTGGGTCCCACTAGACCCACACGTCAGTTTGACCAGTCAACACCTCTGTTGACTGCTGATGTCATGCTGATGTCATCTCATCATGATGACGTCAGCATGCACTATTCTGGATAATGTTGAATTAAACTAATTAAATAAATTCTAAAAATGATTTAAAACTTTAGAAAAACATATAAAATAAACCGTAGCTCAGATGAAAATACTTTCTACATGAAAGTTGCTCAAAACGACGAGACGAATCCGGATACGCATCCCGTTCGTCCGCCACACACCCCTAGCATATCAAACACGCAACTTTCCCCCTCCGGTTCATCTGTCCGAAATGCGAAACACCAGGGATACTTTCCCGGATGTTTCCCCCCTTCGCCGATATCACCTCCTACTGCGTCAGGTCACCTCTAGCACCGCGTATTGCCTTGTTACGCTTTGTGATGCTTTGATTGCTCTGTTATTTATTGTGTTCCCCCTCCGTTACTTCTTTCCGGTAGACCCCGAGGCTGCCGGTGACCCCTAGTTCGACTACGGTGTTGACGACCCCTCCTTGCCAGAGCAACCAGGTAAGCCCCCCCCTTGATCACCAGATATCGCCTATTCCTTCTCTCTACTGCTTGCATTAGAGTAGTGTAGCATGTTACTGCTTTCGGTTAATCCTATTCTGCTGCATAGCCTGTCATTGTTGCTACAATTGTTGATACCTTTACCTGCTATCCTAATGCTTAGTATAGGATGCTAGTGTTCCATCAGTGGCCCTACACTCTTGTTCGTCTGCCATGCTATACTACTGGGCCGTGATCACTTCGGGAGGTGATCACGGGCATATGCTATCACTACAAAAAAAGACACATCCGTGACATTTTGGGCCGAACGAAAATGTTTTCTATCATGCATATGACACTTCTATGACGATAATTGTGACAAAACCCGGTATCATCATAGATGTGGTGGGCTCCTACTTCTATGACAAAAAATCATGACATAATATGGGCTTTTCGTCCTGGGCGGGCCGGAGACGCAGCTGCATGATATTCTTTGGGCCATCCATGACGGAAAAAACCGTGGTAGAAGCGAGGGCGAGGAAAATTTTGGCGAGTTCCCGGTTACGGTGGGTGGTCGGGGGCCGAGCGATGCGCGTTTCTCTCGTACACGTACACGCGTGTGTGCGAGGTGTTGGCTCTAACTAAACCCGAGCGAGGCGTTGGGCTCTAACTGAACCCGAGCGATTGCACTGCAGGCTATGCGTTACTGAACCCGAGCGATCGATCGATGGCTGTTAACTGAACCCGATTGAGCGATTCCTTCGCTACTGCTGCTAACTGAAGCCGATCGATGCTGCCTCTGGGATGAACAGTGAGCGTTGCGGGGGGGGGGCGGGGGTTGGATGAACAGTGAGCGGTGGCGTTGCCTCTGGATGAACAGGACCCCGTGGTGTGGAGGGCTGGATGAACAGTAGACGGTGGAGGGGTGCCCGTGGAGGGGTGGTTGAACAGGACCCCGTGGTGTGGAGGGCTGGATGAACAGTAGACGGTGGAGGGGTTCCCGTGTAGGGGTGGTTGAACAATAGCCGGTGGAGTAGCGCGCGGTGGAGGCTGGATGAACAGGAGCCCGTGGAGGCTGGAGGAGGTCAACGGTGGAGATGAACAGTATCTCGTGGAGTCCCGTTTTGCGGTACGCCACACCCCTCCCGATGAACAGGACCCCCGTTTCGACCGTAGGAGGTCCGTTTCGTCCGTTTTGCGGTACGCGACACCCCTCCCGATCAACAGGACCCCCATTTCGACCGTAGGAGGTCGGTTTCGTCCGTTTTGCGGTACGCCACACCCCTCCCGATCAACAGGACCCCCGTTTCGACCGTAGGAGGTCCGTTTCCTCCGTTTTGCGGTACGCCACACCCCTCCCGGTCAACAGGACCCCCGTTTCGACCGTAGGAGGTCCGTTTCCTCCGTTTTGCGGTACGCCACACTCCTCCCGATCAACAGGACCCCCGTTTCGATCGTAGGAGGTCCGTTTCCTCCGTTTTGCGATACACCACACCCCTCCCCATGAACACGACGCATTCCGTTGCCTCCCCATGAACACGACGCATTGCGTTGCCTCCCCATGAACACGACAACGACACTGTTTCTCCGTTCCGAACCAGCCATGTACACGAGCCCTGGCCGCACGTATGCACGAGTAGGCGTTCGAGACCCCGCCCGTATGTACACATACGTGGCCGTATTTTATTTCTTGCACCCTGGCCGCTGTACGTACGTGTACATGCAACGTGTGCGTCTCTACTACGACACGTACGCGCCTCTACTACGACACGTGCATGCCTCTACATCCACTAGTATATATGTACGTACATGTTCGCGACCAGAATGACAACGCTACGTACGCTTCGACCAGGTGGGTCCCGACAGTCAGGCACTTCCTTGCCTACAAAGATGTAGCTGGTGGGTCCCAGCAGTCAGGGGGCGAATCATTTTTTTTGCCCGGACGCACTTCCTTGCGTGCGAAGATGTAGCTAGTGGGTCCCAGCAGTCAGGGGCAAATGTTTTTTTCGCGAAATACGGTGGCCCGTCCGGTGGGTCCCCGCTGTCAAGTGGAGGAATAATTATTTTGCACGTAATAAGGAGGCACTTCCTTGCTGCGGCCGTGGACCCAGCTATCATCCTCTCCACGTACAGTCCACGTCCGATGGAAGCCGTTCCTTGAACACGTTGACCATGCCATGCCGAGAGCACCAGGGCGGTGGACGACGGCGAGGCCTAGGAAGGGGACGACGCGGAGTCGGGAAGACGCGGCAGTGGATGCCCACGCGTAGAGGAGTATGAGGGTTTACTAGTTCACTGCGGTGTGAGGCTACCGTCGCCGCAGAATAACAGCGGGTGTGGGTGAGTAGAGGGATGGCCTAGCCAGCGGTGAGGCCTCCGCCGCATCGCAGCCGGCCACGGGAGGCAGGAGCACGAGGCACGACCGGCGCTGGTTTGGGCGGCTGGAGCAAGAAGACCAGAGGTTGAAGAAGCACTACGGCCGTTGGATGGACATCGTACGGTCACTGGAGCTAGAATCATGCATATTGACTAAGTTGACAAAGCCCTCCGTCCCCGTCAACTTAGTAGGCCCACAAGTCAGCCTGCCATGAAGATATAGGAGGCACTTTCGGTGGGGAGTATTCATTTTTTTGTGCGTAATAAGGAGGCACTTCCTTGCGTGCGAAGATATAGCTGGTGGGTCCGAGCTGTCAGGGGCGGTAACGTTTTTTTTGCGAAATACAGAGGCCCTTTCGGTGGGTCCCTGATGTCAGGTGGAGGAATCATTATTTTGCGCGTAATAAGGAGGCATTTCCTTGCGTGCGGCCGTGGACCCAGCTGTCGGCATCTCCACGTACAGTCCACTTCAGATGCATGTCGGTCGTTGACCACGTTGACCAGGCCGCGCCGAGAGCACCAGGGCGGTGGACGACGGCGAGGCCTAGGAAGGGAACGACACAGAGGCAGGGAAGACTCGGCAGCTATTTCCCACGCGGAGGGGAGTACGACTGTACGAGGGTTTAAAATCTTGAAATGAAAAAAGATATTTGAAACTAATTGCCGGTTTGATGTGTTTTAAAAATGTATAGCCCATTTCTCATTACTGATAGGCCATTTTCTCGGCCAGCCGAATGAAGCTCTCCTCGTCTTGAAAGATTTGCAGCCCAACAGGCCTGACAAAGCGACTTACTTGGCAAATCACAAAAAAACTGGGCTGTGGCCATGGACCCAGCTGTCAGCCTCTCCACGTACAGTACTCTTCCGATGGAAGTCGGTCGTTGACCACATTGACCACGCCACGCCGAGAGCACCAAGGCGGTGGACGACGGCGAGGCCTAGGAAGGGGACGACGCGGAGCCGGGGAAGACGCGGCAGTGGATGCCCACGCGGAGAGGAGTACGAGGGTTCACTGGTTCGGCTGCGGCGTGAGGCTGCCGTCGCCGCAGAATAACAGGGGGTGTGGGTGAGTAGAGGGATACCCTAGGCCAGTGGTGGGAGTAGTAGGGGGCGGTGAGGCCTCCGCGGCATCACAGCCGGCCACGAGAGGCAGGAGCACGCGGCACGACCGACGCTGCTTTGGGCGGCTGGAGCAAGAAGACCAGAGGTTGAAGAAGCACTATGGCCGTTGGATGGACATCGTACGGTCACTGGAGCTAGAATCGTTCATATTGACTAAGTTGACAAAGCCCTCCATCCTCGTCAACTTAGTAGGCCCACAAGTCAGCCACCCACTATGGTGGGTCCCAGCTAGCAGGGGGTATTCATTTTTTGGTGCGTAATAAGGAGCACTTCCTTGCATGCGAAGATATAGCTGGTGGGTCCGACCTGTCAGCGGGGGGAACGTTTTTTTCGCGAAATACAGAAGCCCTTCCCACGTACAGTGCATGTACAGTGCGTAATAAGGAGGAACTTTCCTTGCGTGCGACCATGGACCTCGTGGGTCCCAGCCGTCAGGCTCTCCACGTACAGTCCTCTTTCGATGACTCTCGTATGTTGACCACACCGCGTCGAGCGCACCAGGGCGATGGACGATGGCGAGGCCCCAGACTGGAACGACCCGGAGATGGGGAAGACGCGGCAGTGGAGTCGCAGATGGAGAGGAGCGGGAAACTTGACTGGTTCGGGTGCGGGGTGGGCCTACACTCAGCAGAGAATAACAGGAGGTGCGGAGTGGAGGGATGGCCTGGCCGTCGGCAGGGTAGCGTTTCGCCGAGGAGCGCAAAACAACACCGCTGGACGCCGAAGGCTGGAGCAGGCGGTTCCGGCAGCACTGGGGGAAGAAGACGAGAGATTGAAGAAGAATGCCGGCCGTTGGATGTAAATCCAACGCCTTCTTAGGCTTTGACCTACTGGCCCACATGTCAGCCAGTCCATTTGTTTTTTTAGTCCATTTGGTGGGCTGGGTGAAACAATGATGTAGCATCTATGCAGCCCGTTTAAATCCCATTTGCATTTTTCTCGAAATCCGCGGACTTGCTGGGCTGGGTGAAAATATCATGTTGGGCTAGACGGAGAAATGTTATAAAAACATAAACACATGATTGCACGTGAGTAAATCTTTGCAAGCTTATGTACGGAATCACTAGGAGTTAACTTGCCAAGTTATATATAAACAATTATTATTATTATTTTGTAAGAACTTTCAACTTACGAAATAAAATATCATTTTAATTTGATGAGTTAATAGTACGTTGGGTATTATTATTTTTTAGGCTAGACGTGGGACAGTTGAGTTGGTTCTAGGGGAAAGTACTGGGAGAAAACTCAGTTTACATCAAAAAAGAAAGTGGGAGAAAATTCAGACCTGCTGGGTCCACCTGAGGAGGGGAATATGTTGGGAGGAAGGAGATTCAAAGCACGGCAGCCGAGTGAACTAGTTTTTTTACGGACAAGTGAACTAGTTTACATACATAAGCAAATAGCCACTAAAAAAAGCAATCAGGTTAATGGGTTCTTAAAAGAAATATTTCGGACAAAACAGATAATTACGACACATAGGCTAATGCATGAAACACTCAGATGATAAAGGTGCTTATAAACAGATAAAGTACAACATCTAGACCTTCCTGGCACGCTTGATCATGACGCTGCGGCTGTCCGTGTACTCGTCGGTTACGGGAAGCAGACACGCCCTCATGTCCAAGATCTGCCTGTACATGTCGTAGCATGCGTATGCGTCCTTGGCCGCGTAGGTTATGTAGGCTAGATTCAGAGGTACCTCCCACGTGTTCAGGTCGTCTTCTTTCATGTTGGCGTATCAGGGGTCGATGATGGTCTCAGCGAGGCCAACCACGGAGTCCTTCTCCTGCCCGTTGCTGATGATCTTGTATTGCTTCTGGATGTCGACAAGCTTGTTGCACCAGATGGCCGAATCGTTGCGTTCTTCCTTCTCTCCACCGTAGCGAAGGTGCAATCGGCGCTGCCGATGAAACGGGTGAATGCTCCAGAACCTGGTGCAGCCATAGGACTGAGGCGAGGCAGAGCTTCACCGAGCCCGTATCGTTGGTGTACATCACATTCAACTTGGTGCAGCCATAGGACTGAACGGCGAACTCAAAGGGGAACTCCTTGCTGAAGTCCATATCCAGCAGGCTCACCTCTCGGATCGCCATTGGAGTCTCTTCGAGTGAACGGGTGTGTAGGCGGCGGCAGCAGTTCGTTTTTCAGCTCTTGGGGAACTAGATTCAACAGTAAGCTGAGTGTGTACAGGCGACAACAGTTACTACCCCTCCCTCGTCCGCTGCACGCCCGGTAGAAGATGCACCCTCGACCACACGTCGGTTCACGAGCGGGTCTGTATTGGTACTGTAATAATAGGAGTTAGTGGTCACTTTACTTGAATTTAATTAGCTTTAATAGAAATTTATACTTAAAACAAGCAATGCATTCGCTCGTTCTATCAGTGCCATAGGATCAACATGCACAACAATTAGAATTATTATTCTCAGGACGCACACGATCAGCACATTTGTCGCACTTTCACAAAGATAATACTACCAAGTTTGAACTGTTTGTTATGGTTGTTGTCCTCTGCATCATCATGCCGTGTTTCCCAGCTTGCAAGATTCAGAACCAACAAATAAGATCCAAATAATAAGTAGAACAAAGATGCCTACACATCTCATTGATTCCCAGCTTGCAAGATTCAGAACCAACAAATAAGATCCAAATAGTAAGTACAACAAAGATGCCTACACATCTCATTGATTCCCAGCTTGCAAGATTCAGAACCAACAAATAAGATTCAAATAATAAGTACAACAAAGATGCCTACACATCTCACTGATTCCCAGCTTGCAAGATTCAGAACCAACCCATTAGAGCCTTTTGATAAAGTGAATATCAGGATTAAATCCATCTTGGCTAGCCATGTCATACAATCAAAGAACTTGGTGAATGCTCTTGACCGTCACAACATCTGTAGTTGAGTATTCTTGTTTGCACAGCACAGATAATAAAGAGCATGATTACTATAATACTGGCACTATTGGAAGTCAAGCTGCAGCTCCACTCGATGATTCAATTCATGCCACTTTTTCTGAAGTTCACCTGAAATGAAGTAAAAATTGTATCATTCAGCTAGCAAGAAGTACTTGCTCTTGTGAGCTGGCAGGTTCTTCTTTAGTAGTTGCACAAAAATTGAGCAACATTAAGGTTGGCTGTCCGGCTCATGTAAGGTGCAACTATAATTTTCTTATACTTTTGTGCAGTTCCACTAAAATAAAGTGCCATTGTGGTGACAGTGATGGCTCCATCTTGCAAAGGCTAATAAAATGTTGCACGAGATTACCAGCAGAACTTGACGGAGATTTTGGAAACTCCAATCACCATTTTGTGCAGTTCCACCAAAATTGAGAGATGTTGCCCACGTGACATTTTAGTTGAACTGCACAAGACACTCATTCCAAAAAAAAGTGTTTTGTGCAGTTCACCAAAAGGTCACAATAGCAACAAGGTGAAATGGATATCCCTATCTACACAAAAAAGATAGAAAGTAAACAGTTGCTGGTCAATAAGAATATACGAAACATATACAAAATGAAAAGAAGCATCCTAATTATGTTCATGGCAATCACGCAAGGACAGTAGAAATTTTAAAACGTCAGCAATGCTTCATGTTACCAGAAGCATTACGATCAACAATGAGATTCCTCAAATATGGGATTACTTTAATGGTGGCATTGCTTGTTTACCAGACATAGTAAATCAACAGCAGCTAAAGAGTTGGTTTAAGGGCATGGGACCGTGGGGACACCAGGACACTCAGCAGCGTAAAGGAGCAACTTACTTATCATACTGGGGAAAATAGCAGGAGTGCGATTTGTAACATAGTTTAATTGCATCTTATCACTGGAGGCATTAGATTAACAATAACACTGGTTAGACATGTCCCTAAGGTAACAGTGTGATCGCTTCATTTTACATGCGCCCTTACATTAACAACAGCAAAAGTTTGGTATAAGGACATGCGACAGTGGACGCATCAGCACAATGTACCTACAAGGAGGCATAAAGTGGTGATGCAGAGTTTGTTCATGCTATGTGAGGGCAGCAACCCTAATCCTGGAGACCTTTTACTATGTGAGGGCAGCAAATCTAATCCTGGAGACCTTTTACTATGTGAGGGCAGCAAATCTAATCCTGGAGACCTTTTACTATGTGAGGGCAGCAAATCTAATCCTGGAGACCTTTTACTATGTGAGGGCAGCAAATCTAATCCTGAGACCTTTTACTATGTGAGGGCAGCAAATCTAATCCTGAGACCTTTTACTATGTGAGGGCAGCAAATCTAATCCTGAGACCTTTTACTATGTGAGAGCAGCAAATCTAATCCTGGAGACCTTTTACTATGTGAGAGCAGCAAATCTAATCCTGGAGACCTTTTACTATGTGATGGCAACAAATCTAATCCTGGACATACTCTGTTGACTTGTCCACCAGCCGCCACTTTCTATCCTTTTTTCAACCAATAATAGATCTGTTCCTTATCTAGTTTGTACTGCGTTTTCCCATTATTTCCCTTTTCAACCAAGAGACCGGTTGGGTATCCGGTCTCTACTACTTTCACCATATTATTTCCTCTTTGAATCAAGTCCTAGATTCATGCTACAACTTTCCCCCCTTTCTTCGTTGTTTGAACAAAGCCCTAGATTCGAATGCATGAAGTAGCTTTACCTCTAATAATATTAAAAATTTAGGTGGCTTTGGAAGAGCTGATGGGAGTAGAAAAAGATGCACATGTAGACACGTGGGGAGCTGGGGCAGTAGAGCAAGGCCGCTTTCGAAGAACTTATACCTGAGGGTCACCGGGATGTCGGCGGCGGCAGGTCGGATCTGCGGACAATACGGCAGGGAGGAAGAAGGGTCGGAGGACCTCCCGAGCTGGCGCTCTGTCGGAGAGAACGGCACGGGCAGAGGATCGGGCCCCTCCGGTAGCTGTGGGTTTCCTCCCTCGGCGGCGATGACCGCGTGAATGATGCACCTTTTAGTCCTCTACACACACCGGCCGAAGGGATCCGGCCGGATCTGTGACCAGCGGTGAGCAGAGAGAAAATGTCGCTACCGCTGTCTTGTTTATATCTGGAGAGGATGAGAGAATGAAGAGAGCAACCCTAGTAAAGCAAGCGCTCAGGCCCCTGCGTCCATATATAGTGGAGTGATTATCTTTTTTCTCTCCACAACAAGCGTTTCAATTTGTGTACGTGGCATTAAAAAAAAGAAACTCTGTATTTAAGGTGACTACTGTATGACTCCTACTTACTACTAGTAGTACTACAGTATGTTCACTTGTGCTCCCCGCCCCTCCATTCATTGAACAACCCCACGGGTGAATAAACATACAGTAAGTACTGTATTTATATAGAACGAACAAGCTCAAACTATTTTTGCATAGTTAAAAGTTGAGGGCGGGGCTTTTCCCGGGCAGTACGCGCGGCAGTTTTCGGGTAGGCGGTTTGACAGAGAGGCGAGGAGGGTGAGCGAGTGGGGCTGTGCGATTTGATAGCGCGTTACTGCTGGAAAGACTTGTGATATGACCACAAACTATAGTCATGAATTACTGGCGCTCCGACCGGGGTGATGCCCCCCTTCAGTCCCGCGCTCTAATCTGGTGCATGACACGTCGACCCGGATGCTGGCTCTCCCACATGTCGGAGTAGTAAGAAGGAGCAAAGAATGATGCGGTATATACTAGTACTATACTACAGTACTACTTAGGTCGGAGGAGTGCGAACCACGACAGCCCAGTGAACCAGCAGTGCGACCCACCGTAGCCCAGTGAACCAGCAGTAGAAAACAATGTGGTGATATGGCCATAAAAAACAATGTGCTACGATCCACACTGTAGCATGTACAGTAACACTCCTCTTTGTTTGGATCCCTGAGTTAGAGCTAGTTTGGGTTGAAATAGCCTCAAATTATCGAAAGAAGAGGGGTTAGTTTGAGCTAGTTTCCTCTAACCCAGCTCAAAAAAACTAGCCCGGTGGAGAGGTTCTAATTGGGTTAGTTATCCTCGGGCCCACTAAAAGAGAACTAAAAAAATCTCCCCTGCCCGCACCAGATCGCTCCCCCCTCTCGCACGACTCCTCTCTGTTCCCCATAGGGCCGCTCGCCCTCTCTCTCCTCCGGCCGCCCTCTCCTTCCGGCCTCCGCCGCCCTACTCCGGCCGCCCTCTCCCTCCGGCCTTCGAAGGTCGCCCCACTCCCCCTTCACCAGTCGTGTTTCTCCCTCTGTCGTGCGCGGCGGCGGCGCTTCTACCAGGGAGGTCGCGAGAGGGGTGAGTTTGTTCGTTCCTTCTCTGTCTCACGGCCATATCATTGATCTTTCTTGCTCTAGCGCTAATTCTTATTTGGAAAAGTAGATCCTGATCAAACTTGGTATAGATTTGTGGTGCATGCATGGAATTGTTTGATGCTGCTTGAGGAGGTAATAAATCTTTCTAGAGGCCCAAAGATTCAGGTCACCTTTCTAGGTATTTCAGTTTCAGGCTTGCATTATTTCTAGAGGCCCAAAGATTCAGTTCACCTTTCTAGGTATTTCAATTTCAGGCTTGCATTATTTCTAGAGGCCCAAAGATTCAGTTCACCTTTCTAGGTATTTCAGTTTCACGCTTGCATTATTTCTAGTGGCCCAAAGATTCAGTTCACCTTTCTAGGTATTTCACTTTCAGGCTTGCATTATTTCTAGAGGCCCAAAGATTCAGTTCACCTTTCTAGGTATTTCAGTTTCAGGCTTGCATTATTTCTAGAGGCCCAAAGATTCAGTTCACCTTTCTAGGTATTTTAGTTACAGGCTTGCATTATTTCTAGAGGCCCAAAGATTAAGTTCCCAGTCGGCGGCAAGCGTCCCTGCTACCCATGCCGGTGTCGACCTCAACTCGCAAGGGCCAGCGTCGGAGGGGTTCCCGGGGCTTGGGCTTTACAGAGCCTTCCTCCAGAGCGACGATGGCGAGCTCCTCCCTCGGTGCGTGAGGGGCTCCGGGCTCCCTCCCTAGCGTGAATGACTTCCATGATGAGTTAGCTCATTCTTTGTTTCATGAAGTGTTTTTTATTTTGTGAAGCTTGATTGACGACTTGTATGTTTAAGTGGGATATCTCATTTGTATGGACAAAGTAAAAATTATCATATTTTGCATGCTTGATTTGTATAGATGGTTCGTTTATGTCAACTGTGAGCGGGAGGAGGCCACAGAAGAGCCAGCCACACCAAGAGGGTTCTTGGATCCAAGGGACTTATTTTAGTCTGACTAAATATAGTCTCTTTAAGAGGCTAAAGTTCCAAGCACCCCTGACTAAAGAGGGGCTAAAACTAGTCTTGAGACTAAAAAAATTTAGTCAGAGGAACCCCTACTAAAATGTGGATTAGTCCTCTCTCTTCTCATTTAACTCCCCTCCTTTAACACAGGCGAGTTCTGGATTGGAGGGTTTGGAGGATAATAAATGCTCATTAACTTGATTTTAGTCTCTTTAGTATTTGGATCCAAGCATGGGTGAGGCTAGCAAGTTTTAGTCCCACTACTTTTAGTCGTGGAACTAAAACGTATCCAAGCACCCTCCAAATCCGGCAGGAAATAG
Source organism: Aegilops tauschii subsp. strangulata (assembly GCF_002575655.3). Taxonomy (NCBI): domain Eukaryota; kingdom Viridiplantae; phylum Streptophyta; class Magnoliopsida; order Poales; family Poaceae; genus Aegilops; species Aegilops tauschii. Next base: position 75,093,915 of record NC_053035.3, read on the forward strand.
GGTCCAAAGTAGTCAAATGATTGAGATAGAGCATTTATTGTCAATCTAACCCTGCCATCCATACACCTCTTTGGTTTAGAGTTAGTTCAGGGTTAGAATCTAAGTCTAACCTCTAACTGAGTTAGAGTTCCCCTCGTCTCGGTTCATCGCCATCATACTTTCCCCATTCCTGTGTTTTCAGTATCCTGCGAATCAAAGAGGCCCTTTTTTGCGGGAAAAAACAAAGAGGCCCTTAGACTGGCTTCGGTCCGGTCATTTTTTATAAACGTGTTATGTCCAAAATTTAATGAACGTGCTCCGGTTTCCATGAAAATAATCCGGTTTCATGTAGTAATTCATTCATTTATTTATTCTTCTGCGGGGGGTTTGCATGTAATTCGTGAGGTCTGAAATGTAAAGTACCCCGGCATATGCTCCAAGTCGTGCATGCACTACGACCCAGATGCTCCATGTCCCACATGTCGGCGAATGGGAGCACGTGGAAATAGCCTAGGAGTATATATAGGAGGATACATGCGTGAAATAATATGTACTGTGAAGCGTAGCTACGGTTCGAAAAGGAGACCTAAAGTGATGACAGCTATAGGTCGCACGCACCCAACTAGTGGTACTAGACATACGACTATTTTTTCCCTAAAAAAAAGAGGCACGAGTGCTCAGTACTCCTATTCTATAAACACGAGTCCCATCTGACAACAGCGTCCGTGCTACAGCCAGCTCTCCTCCCTCGTTTCTCTCTTCTAGTAATTCTAAATTCGGCCGACGCCCGGTGGGCGGGGTGGGTTTGCTCAACTGCGGCCCCACCTCACAGTGAAAACGTTACGACTGGAATAAAAATGCCATATACTCCCTCCGTTCATAAATATAAGCCTTTTTAGATACTATTTCAAATGGAATACAGCATACAAATGTATGTAGACATAGTTTAGAGTGTAGATTCACTCATTTTGCTCCGTATGTAGTAGTCACTTGCTGGAATCTTTAGAAAGACTTATATTTGGGAACGGAGGGAGTACTATACTAATAAAACATTAAGGCCACGAGGTGATGCAGTGCTGGTTATAGGAGGCAAGAAGAGATGCATCCATCGACGACGTCCACCTCCTCGACTCAGGGCACCGGCCCACCGAACGGCGCCTAAGTAGCAGCGGCTTTCGTGGCCAGGTCGACGTGCTTCTGAACAATGGCGTCCAAAGATTCCAGCCGCTGGAAGAAGGCCAACGTCTTTCTGTCCTCGCTTGCCTTGTAGTGGCCTATGTAGACGATTTCCTCGTAGACGTGGATGTGCAGGTCGACGGTTTCTTGCATGGCGAGGCGCTGCGCGGCGAGCGCGGCCATGAGGTGCACATTCTTCGTCGCGACCTCCGGCACCTGCAGGGCCACCAGGGCTTGAAAGAGTTCGTCACCATGGAGGCCGATGAGGGTGGCAGGCAATGAGGAGCCTGGGCGCGGGGGCTGGAGCAGTACGGCAAGGTCGTCCGTGCGCTTCTTGACGGCGGTGAACTTGCGGATAGAGTTGACCATCATGTTGTCCATGCGAGAGGCGAAGCCGGCGTCGGCGAGGGCTACGATGCCTGCGGTCGCCAGCACCGTCTAGAAACGCTGCGCGGTGCGAGGCCGCAGGCCGGCGCCTTGGATGATTTGGCACAGCCGACTGCCGCTCGCATCCATCGCCTCCATAGGTGCTTGTGGCTTCTGGTCACTTGGTCTTGGATTGGAGTGAGCAGTGTTGCGCAGAGACTTGGGAGTAGATGGATTGGAGTGGTGGGGCGCCTTTATTATATGAGATTCCAAACTCTGTTACTTTCACATCGTGCTGGCTCTATTCTGCTTCTCCAATTAATTCCCTCTGCATGTAATTGAGGATGCATCATTGACCGTTCAACGTCTCGGGAACCGCTACCCTCTCCCTCCTTGGCATTCAAGCACCTATGGACCCGTCGACGACGAGGTGCCTATGGTGACTTCGTAATTTCAAGATGATAGTGCCGTGCGTGTGTGCGTTCATAGGGGTGAGTGTATGCGCGTGTATATGAGCGCTTGTGTCTGTACTGTGTAAAAAAACATAAATGCGTGACTAGTCAGTATACTCAATATTGTGCACCTCGGAGAGGAAAACGATAGAACTAGTACATATTTATTTACGGTGCAGATTCACTCATTTTGCTCCATATGTACTCCGTCTCAGTTTAGTCTAGTCACTTGTTGAAATCTCTAGAAGGGCAAATACTCCTTTCTGGTTTACAGGGCTATACTAGCAAGTAGTTGTACGTACAAGTACAATAGTGGGCTCACATAGCAATTTTGTCTCATGCAAGAGCCTGGCTATATGCGTGCTCCAATGTTCGCAACTACAACGTTCGGTTTGCGCTTGGCTCTTCGCCTCTTCGAGAAGACGAACAATGATGTTACTACTACTGCTTCTACAGTGTCGAATCCACTGCTGCATGTCCGTCCACCGCGAGCGGGATGGATAGCTTGTTGTAGAAGTACTACTAAGCAAAAGCCTGTCCTCGTTTGCGAGCAACCGCGCGCATGGGTGAGGGAGAAGGCGTGTAGTAAAATCAAGCTTCTCCTCGTTGTACGAGTTGACGTGACACATCATAGCACTGGCCCCACATGTTTGCCTCTAAACTTGGCTGAAGGACCCGCAATGTACAATATATTTGCTGCAACCTCTAACATTTACCCACCACAAATTAAAATATATGTGGTCGTATGCATCATTCTGATGCAGAGGCCGGGGAGTCCCCCCTTTTCAAAAAAAACAAATTAAAATATATATTCCTGACTTGACCAGATGAGCATGCAAACTACAATCACCAGGGTGTCAGGTAGGGCCAGAAGACTATTTTAATTTTTTTTAAACTTCGAGACGGCCACATAGCATGGAGCCGACCCCAACGATTTTAAGCTTACAGGCACGATACACGCTATCCTAGACTACTCTACACATGAAACTGCCACACGAGCGTCCGGGCTGCGCTTGGCTCTTTGCCTCTTCGGGAAGTCGACCAATGATGGAGTACTACTGCACTCGAGGAGTACTACAGTACGCTTCTGGCCATCTGACACCGATTGAACTGCTGCATGTCCACCGCATGCGGGAGGGAGAGCGTGTAGCGAAAGCTTCTCCTAGTCTTGCCAGCCACCACGCTCATGGGCGAGGGAGGGACGCTCCTGCCTTTGTGTGTATGATAGGTGGGCCCGACAGGTGTGTGGCCAACCTGTCATACAGCCAAAGGCAGGTGCAGTTAAGTCCGCGAGGGAGAGGATAATCAAACTTCTTGTTGATGTACGAGTTGACGCGACACATCAAAGCACTGCACTCGATATATTTCAATAATTTTTGTTTACCGATGCATTAATTAAAATGCATGCATGCATGCCGTGACTCTCCTTTTGATACTTGCATGTGTTGATTTAATGCACCTTGAAGTAGTATAAAATATGTGACGGTAAAGCTTTGTAATACCCCGGCCCAAGTCGAGAGATGGTTGTGCACGAGGAGGGCGAGATCATGCAGACCGAACAGGACCCGACGATGGAGCTCTCCAAGGTCTCGATGGACCTCACCGTGCTCCACTGCCCCTTGTGCCTCCGCCCCTTGATGCCTCTAGTGTATGAGGTTCGAATACACCTCGTCCGTTTGGCTGATTAAGCAAGGTGCAGGTTTCTTGATTGATGTGATGTTCGATTGATTTCTGCAGTGCAAGGGAGGGCACTTGGCCTGCGCTGACTGCCGCGTCGAGCGCCCCGGGAACCAGCGGCAGTGCCGGAAGTGCGAGCGCGGCGGTGGCTTCGACGTGCGGAACACGGCGGTGGACTCCGTCCTTTTGTCGGTGAGGGTGGAGTGCCCGCACAAAGGCTGTGGGCTCTACGTCACTTACCACAAGCTCGCCAATCACCAGAGCGTGTGTCCGCTCGCGCCCTGCAAATGCCCCATGCCCGTCTGCGGCTACGAAGGCCCGCCGCCGGCGCTCTACCACCACATCAGCACCGCGCATCCCATGCCCATGCACAGGATCCAGTACGGCAAGGTGCTCCAGCTGCAAGTGCCACTGTCGGAGCCACGGCTCTTGCTGTTCGCAGAGGAGGACCGCCGCGCGTTTTCCTTGGTCGGCGGCGTGCTCGACATTGGCGCGCCTATCGCCGTGTCGGTCGTCTGCATCAGAGCGGGGGTGTCCCCACTGCCGCACTACGTGGCCAAGCTGTGGGCGAACGGCCTGCCGGGGGAGCCCAAAGGCACGACCGACGCCGTCAAGGTGGAAATGGAGGTGACAAGCAGCAAGGATCCCGGCGACGTCGACGTGCAGGAGCTGACCTTCTTCACAGTTCCGCCCAAGCTGCTGGCCGGGGCTAAGCTTGTGTCCCTCCACATTCAGATTGACAAGCTCACGTCCTAAATGTTTCTACAGTGCCTTCTATTTATCTTAGTAATATGCTAATATAGGGATTACCTTGGTCTACTTTAGCTTAAGAAATGGTGGGTTTTGGTGGCGATGCAGCAATTACTTCGACATCAGATCAGTAATTTCCAACAGTCGAACGGATATTTTGTGTCTGTTGGATATAAAGTTCCTTTGTGTAAGAAGTACTACTTGTCATCAAAATGGATAAAAGGAGATGTATGTAGACGTATTTTAGTTCTAGATACGTCCCTTTTTATCCATTTTGATGACAAGCACTCCCTCCGTTCCACAATACATGCCTTCCATTTGTCAAAATATAGATGTATCTAGACATGTTTTAGTATATAGGTACATCCATGATAGAGCCAATCGGATGGTTGAGAACACTACAATTCGTAGCTACAGATGCGTGTGTGACTCCCAGATGCAGAGGCCGGGGGTCATCATCCTCCTTTTCGAGAAAAAACAGACATGTGTGTGAGAGGACGAGTGCGTGCGTGCACCTCTTGTCTTCCTGTATAACGTACTACTAAACTCAGAGTACAAGTTTTTGTGGGTGGCACGATGGTGCGTGCGAGAAGTCCCGAGAGATAGGTTTAATGCGTCTGAAAAAAAGACTAGCCTAGAGCTCGCCACGCGGCTATTCCTGTCGAACGCCCCATTAACCGTAAGATATGTATACGACGGTGCCAGTTATTGCACGTACACAGCAGTACTCCCTCCTTTCTGGTTTATAGGGCTTAATTCAAAAATCTCACCAACCAAGATGGTGAGTGGTGGAATATTTTTTGTAGTTTGCAAAAGCACCTAATTAATGCTCTTGTTTTTCTCAAAAAATTATGTTTATCAATGCATTAATTGCAATGCATGCATGCATAAAGTACATGCATTGGTCAATTTTCTCTTAATACTTGCATGCAATGATTTATTGCACCTTAGAATCTGAACATGTGTTGGGGAACAACCAAATTGAGCCTTATAAAATGGAAAAACTAAAATTTTGAGATAAGCCCTATAAAACCGGAAAGGAGGGAGTAGAAAAGGAAGTACTCCATCCGGGAATAGTGCCGCACTTCGAAACTAGAACCGTCAATAAATTTTGAGCTTGCGTCTCGTCACATTCCAAATTACTCCACGCTATATTGAATTGCAAACCTGTTCACACCGATCACAACCTAAACGGTTTCCCACTTAGGAGCGTATTAGTACCACGCTATATTGAATTGTAAACCTGTTCACATCGATCACAACCTAAACGGTTTCCCACTTAGGAGCGTATTAGTACTCAATTATAAATACTAGTATGCCAAGATGACTGCACATTCCTCCTCAACTCCTCATCCACAAAAACAAACAAGTCATTCAGCATCCTTCCCTTGCGTCTACCGTGGCCAGCGTGAGTTCTGGGTCGAGAGATTGCCACCAGGGAGAGGCGAGCATGGAAGCGGAAGCACGAGAGATGTCCCGCCTCGCTGCGAGAGCAGCCGACATGTCCCGCCGCGCGGAAGTAGCAGCACAGAGGTCCCGCCGCGCCGCTGAAGCAGCACGGAGGTCCCGCCGCGCCGTCGATGCAGCAGACTGGTCCGGCCGTGCCGCGGAAGCAGCAGAGATGTCCCGCCGCGCCACAAATGCAGCAGAGATGTCCCGCCGCGCCGCGGCGGCCTGGGAAAATTCCTCGCGGGCAGGCGACGACTGTTACAGGCGCATGCATGCGATCGTCCATAGCCAGATGGATCAGATCTCCGGCTGGGCGAGGTTGCAGGACGACATGAAAGCCTCGTTTGAACAGGCTACCGGCGTCATCCGGCAACTAAGGGAGGGCAATGAGAGGCTCCGGGCCGAGCACGACCTGCTGAGGGAGAAGATCGTCCGAACTGCAGACCAGCAGGAGGAGACCAGTGCCTTGTTGAAGAGGACCGGCGTCATCGTCAAGAAACTTATGGACGAGAATGACATGCTCCGCCAGGAGCGCCAAAGGCTGGTAGAGGAATATGTGGATGTTCTCAAGCAGCGTCTTGAGGACACGAAAGAGCTCATCGCCGCTCGCCGCGGAGACTAGTTCCCGCGGCCTGCAGCAACGCATCAAGAAAGTAGAGATCAGCAAGCCAGATCCTTGTCTTCCTTCTTCTTTTGCCCTTGTGTATTTCGGGCGTAGCCGCATGTGGATTTTTTAATTATCTTTCTAATTATGTAAGACAATTAATCATCCTTATCTTTCTATGGAAGATCAATGTTGCAAGGCTGGAATGAAGAAAACTCTTGCTGTGGCGACCCTGGCGTTGCTGTTCTTCTAGTTGCTGCTGGGCTTCCTTCAGTTTCCTGGTTTCTTTTGATGTAATAATCGGTTTAGGATGTGGATTGTGTCGTCGGTTGTGAAATTTGGGTTCTAGCGCGGATGTTTGGCCTTTGTTGGCCTCTTGGGATGTTGCGATTTCAATCTGGTAGCTTTTAGTCCTTCGTGTTAGGCTGGAGTTGTGCTGAACTTCTTGTGAATTGTGGTGGTTTTCAGTAATGAAAATCGGAAGGGGCAAGCCCTTCTTTGATCAAATTTTTTTTTAATCGTCCTTATATATTCATCAGTCTTGCTATAAGTCACAGTAGATGCTATATAGGACCGTCGGATCTTACATCAAGATCCGTGCTTTCAGATTTTCTTTTTTCTCTCTTAAATCTCAGTCGAGTGAGACATAGCCACGCCATTAAACAGAGGCTCGGGCACCATTAATGGAGACCTTGGGAGAGAGGTGGACGGCAGATGGAGGTCAAAGGGCTCTCCTCCCGATAAGCACACGCAGGGGTCTAATCGCACGCCTCTCGTACTCAAATAGCTACCCTGCACGGCGCCTCCTAGCTAATAAAAAATGGGGACGCGTGGCGGCACGTAAATGGTACTAGTAAGTAGAACACCCACGGTTTCAATAATACTTGTGTTTCCGATTGTAACGTGACAGCACTTGTTCCAAAATGACTTTGTTGATTGTTAATGTGTGCGCCTTCGCAAATCGGACTGCAAATTTACCACAGCATGTTGGTGCCATGTCATGGCACCAAGCCAAGTTTCATTATTTTCATGCGTGTTTTGGATTTACAGGAATTAAAAAACTAAGTTTCTCAATGTTTCCAACCCAGCCACGACGCCCAGAATTTTGAATTTCATTCCCATTTCTTGCATGGAACCTAGAAATTTACCCGAGGACACACATGTGATTTTTCAACCAACTTTGGTGCACTGGAACATGTGCTTGTATTTCAAATTTGAATTATGCACACAAAGGTGACACGTTCCCTCCCAGAACCACGAGCCTTCTTGAGAGAAGCTCCGATTTGCAAGAAGCTTATACCAAAATTTGTTCCTATTCGGCCAATTTTTTTTACCACGGCATGGTACTACCATGACATGACACCATGCCAAGTTTCATGATTTTAAAACCAAGTTTCTCAATGTTCTCGACCGAGCCACGATGCCTAGATGTTTGAATTTCATTCTCATTTTTTGCATGGGACCTACTCCCTCCTTCCATCTATATAGGGCCTAATGTGTTTTTCAAGACAGCCTTTGACTATTGACAAGATTAATAGCACATGAGATGTATACTATGAAAATTATATTATTGGAAGCTCCTTTGACATACAAATTTGAAGGTATGCTTTGTGTAAGTTGCATGTCATATATTATTGCTCTAATGTTTGGTCAAAGTTAGCCTCGAAAAATGCATTAGGACCTATATAGATGGAAGGAGGGAGTAGAAATTCACACGAGGACACAAATGTGATTTTTCAGCCAACTTTGGTGCACGAGAGCATGTGCTTGTAGTTCAAATTTGAATTATGCACATTAAATGACCAAAAACTCAATTAATGTGTAAATAAGGCCAAACGAAGCCGGAATAATTGCAAAATTTGATAGGGCACTCATGTAGTTCTATGTTGCCTTTGTAAATAAACTCAAGGGGGACAACGTATATCGTTTCACACTCAAAGGTGGCACGTTCCCTCTAAGAACCACGAGCCTTCTTGAGAGAAGCTTCGGTTTGCAAGAAGCTTATACCAAAATATGTTCCTATTCGGCCAACTTTTTTACCACAACATGGTAGTACCATGACATGACATCCATGCCAAGTTTCATGATTTTCAGACGTGTTTTGGATTTACAAGAATTTTAAAACCAAGTTTCTCAATGTTCTCGGCCGAGCCACGATGCCCAGATGTTTTAATTTTATTCTCATTTCTTGCATGGGACCTAGAAATTCACCCGAGGACACAAATGTGATTTTTCAACCAACTTTGGTGCACGAGAGCATGTGCTTGTAGTCCAAATTTGACTTATGCACATTAAATGACCAGAAATTCAATTAATGTATAAAAAATGACAAACGAACCTGGAATAATTCCAAAATTTAACAGGGCACTAATGTAGTTCTATGTTGCCTTTGTTAAGAAACTCAAGGGGGGCAGCGTATATCGTTTCACACTCAAAGGTGGCACGTTCCCTCTTAGAACCACGAGCTTCCAAATCGGCCCAATTTTTTACCACAACATGTTAGTGCCATGACATGACACCATGCCAAGTTTCATGATTTCCAGGCGATTTTTGGATTTACATGAATTTAAAATCAAACTTTCTTGATGTTCTCGGCCGAGTCATGACGCCCAGATGTTTGAATTTCATTCTCATTTCTTCCATGGGACCTAGAAATTCAACCAAGGACACACATGTGATTTTTCAACCCACTTTGGTGCACCGGAGCATGTGCATGCAATTCATATTTAGATTATGCACATTAAAAGTCCAGAAACTCAATTAATGTATAAAAAGGCCAAATGAACCCGAAATAATTCCAAAATTTAACAGGGCACTCATATAGTTCTATGTTGCCTCTGTAAATAAAATCATGGGGGAGGCAGCGTATATCGTTTCGCACACAAAGGTGACACGTTCCCTCTCGGAACCACAAGGCTTGTTGAGAGAATCTCCGGTTTTGCAAGAGGCTTATACCAAAACTTGTCCCAATTCAGCCAAAAATTATACGTATGAAAACAAGGTTTAGATTATCCCAAACATCTCGCTACCTAGACCAATAATGTACTATGATTTGAATTCAACATAAAATGGATACAAATATTTGAATTGGAGAGCGTATGGTACATGTAGTTCAAAGTGAAATATGATTACTGCTATATGTATGTTTTTTGTTATCAAGATAATATTTAAATTATTGTATAACTTGACAACAATCGTATTCAAATAAGGAAAATTGATTCAAATTTAGTCCATATGGTAGACGACAATATATATGTTCACATGGTGGAGTAAAATGTTCATATATGATGGAAGATCAAAATGTACGACTACATCAATTATAAACCGCAAGGTCACCTAACGATATATTCGAATTCAACATAACGTGGATTCAAAAATTGAAATTCGAGATCATGGCATCTGTAATCATATAAAAAGGGACATTACTCTTTCTCTGGTGGGAATTGATTTGTTTTTTGTTGTTGTTGAGGGAAGTGCGAATCGATTTGGTACTGTGCAGGGTAATCTTGTTCTCCCATTTTTTTTACATTTTTCTTGTAGTTTTTTCAATGGCATCTATAGCAATATAGTAAAAGGGGACATGACTCTCTTGTGTCTTGTATTAATTGTTTTTTTACACGTTAAGTTTGTTCTGCCGAACAAGGAATCCGCACCTTGTTATCCCGAAATTTTCAAGCTCGAGTATCTTTTGTCTCACCTGCTTTGAAACTCCCGCTTCGTCAACCCGCGTTGCGCCTTGTTATCCCGAAATTTGGACGCGCGCGAGAACTCCCTCCTCATCCGAAATCGCTCCCGCAGCCCAGACACGCGAAATCCCCCTTCTACCCCTCAGCCGGAAATGAAGCTCCACATCACGGTGTCAAAACCGGTGGGGGTACGCTGGTAACTTACCCTACATTTCGGACAAGTGCGTCCCTAAGCTTGGCTCCCCCCTCCCCCTTCGCCCCCCATTCGTACACCGAGGCCGCCAAAACCCGCGAAACCCCACGCTCCTCCGTCGGCCTCCCCACCGCCGCCCAGCCGGAGTCTCTTCCCCGACTACGTCATCCACCGCAACAGCTCCCGTCCCTCATCCACCGCACCGGATGAGGATCCGTTGTCGATCTCGTCGTCCCGCCGCATCAGCCGCCCCGTCCTCCACCTCCAAGGAGCTGCCCCGATGTTCGCCTCGTCTATTGCGCCACCTCAATCCCCATAGCGCCGTCTTGATCTGCCCCACCGGAACCGTAGCACCCTCACCAATTCCTCCGATGAAGCCGAGGCCAACTTGGCGCCACCAAGGAGGTTCTGCACTCACCGCTACATTTTATCTTTTATTCGATCTCACGGGGCTGCCAGTGCTTGATACCGAGCACACATGGCGTGTCTCCATCGACGGCGCCGTCGCCGGCCACATCATCCACGGCGTCTCTCCCCCATGTCGTTGCTTCCTCGGCAGCGACTTCCACAACGACACTAGCTGCAGCTGCTCCGGCTCTCGCTCGCGCTGCGGCTCTGTTCTTGCTGTCGGTCGCGCTGCTGCACTGCTCCTACTTTCGTTCGTGCTGCTGCTCTGCTCTTGCTCTCACTTGCGCTGCTGCTGCACGACCTCCGGCAGCTACAGGAGTTGCTGCTTTAGCACTCACTCGCGGTGCTACTACACGACTTGCTCTCTGCTAGTGCGTTCCCTGCTCGAGCCTCTACTGATTTAGATCACTGCTTCTCTGCTACTAGTGATCGAACGCCCTAAACATCTATTGCAATGCTCTGTTACTAGTTCAATCAGTTTCGACAGTAAAATTCAGTTTCGACTGTGAAGTTCATTTTTTTCAGTTAAGTTCAGAGTGAACAGTACTTACAGCATCTGTCGGAGCGGCCGTGGTGCGGCTGATGCGTTTTACATCTACTCCCTTCGTTCCGAAATATTTGTCTTTCTAACATTTCAAATGGACTACAACATACGGATGCATGTAGACACATTTTAGAGTGTAGATTCACTCACTTTGCTTCGTATGTAGTCACTTGTTGAAATATCTAGAAAGACAAATATTTAGGAACAGAGGGAGTAGCACTTTTTGGTGATGTATTTTACATCATCTATTGCAGATGATATTAGGGTCCCACTTCAGATTAACGTTGTCTGTCTTGTCATGCTTCAGCCTCATCACCGTACACCTTAGCGGAGCTGCTCCAACGACGGAACCGTCCATCACAGCGGTGCAGTACCCTCGGCGCCGTTTCCAGAGGCCTCAGATCTTCTTCCCCGCCTCCGACAGTCACACCAGCATCATCACCATCCTCCACGTCCAACCCAATGATGCTGAGGTCCACAAGGCTATGCCAAAGAGGTTGTACACTCGTCGCATCACTTTGTTTCTCCATTCCTCTGTTCTTCCAATTCATGTGAGCCAAACACCCAGGTTGACTGAAATCCTATGTTTCCAAATGCTCTGTTTTGCACGTGCATTCCTATCCTATTCCTGTGTTTTCCTGTCCCTGCGTTTATAGAATCCTCCAATTCTAAGGAGCCCTTACAGATTTACTTCATTTTCAGATAGGCATCAAAGAAAACTCTATGTGTTATGTCCTACTCCTGCCGTGTCGTCAGCCACCCCACCTGAGGTGCACCATCGACAGAAGCGTTCACTCCAGCAGAGATCCCCCCCTACAGACTTCCTTTTGCCGCCTCAGATCATCTTCCCCGTTGCTGGCAGCCACGCCAACTGCATTACCATCATCGACTGAGCAGATGAACCTAAGGACTACACAGTTCTGGAAGAGAGGTCGCAGTCTTTCGTGTTTGCTTACGTTATACATCGGTTATTATTACCTGCTACTTTATCGTTCAATCTTGAGTTTTGAATTGCCCATGGGTCTCATATCGAGCCAGCAACGAATACTATCTGTCTACTATCTGGTTCATCTGGGGTCCTCTATGTGGTTCATGTTGGGTGGGCAACAAACAACAGATGATCCATTGTCTATCTTTTTAAACTGAAGCTATAATCTACCTACTATCATTAGTTTTGGATCCATCCACTCGTTTGCTACCATCAGTCTTGATTTTTGCATGCACCCCTTAGGCCTTACAAAATCTAACTATTTTTTATTATGCATGTCAGATATTGTACACAATCGTACTGAACATGTAGAGAAAAAGAGAAGACCGTTGCGTGCGAATATAATGTCATGCAGACGCCGCTCCATGGTGGGCGAAGTGCCCCTCCCCCTCCTGCATTTCCAGATTTATTCCAGAGGAAGATAACTGTTCAGATGGAGATTCAGAAGGAGCCAACCACACCTGTTTACCACCTGAGGTGTTTGCTCTAACCTGGCATGCTGATGTTGGTCATATCATGCATATGGCGCCTTGCATTGCTTACATTATACATCTTATATGTCATCAGCTTAGTTTAGATTTGCTTTGTGTGAATGCCACCTGTTTGGTTTCTATATCATACTCCCACCATTCCTAAATATTTGTCTTTTTAGAGATTTCAACAAGTGACTACATACGGAACAAAATGAGTGAATCTACACTCTAAAATATGTCTATATACATCCGTATGTGGTAGTCCATTTGAAATCTCTAAAAAGACAAATATTTAGGAACGGAGGGAGTATATGGGAATTATGCAATGCCATCTTCTTTAGCCAGGCATCATATGCGTGAATCATGCAATGCCATCCTGTTTAGCCAGTCATCGTATATGTGAATTGTATTGTGCCATATTTTTTTTCAATAATGTATTCCATTTGTCAACAATGTTTATACATTCATCTACTCTTCCTGTGCATCAGCCATTTGAGTCGGTCATGGGAAAATCTGGAGTGAAAACAAGGTCTTCTGAGCAGTCAGTGCTACCTGTCGATGCAGATTTCTTGCTGGTTACAGATAGCTCCTCAAAGGAGGATTCAGAGAGAGATGACCAGTCGTATTCCCCCCCCCCCGAGGTGCATGCTCTAACTTGGCTGGGTTATATTGCTCATATCATGCATATGGTGTCTTGCATTGCCATGCCATCTGCTTAGATTAGACATGCTTTGTGTGAATGCCTCCTGTTTGCTTTCTATATCAGATATGTGAATTATGCAATGCCATGTTTTTCAGCCAGTTATCATATATGTGAATTATGCACCGCCATGGAGCCAGGCATCATATATGTGAATTATCTCATGCCATCTTTTTTTTTCATTACGTATTCCAGTTGTCGACAATCTGTGTATATTGAACTACTCTTCATGTGTATCAGCCATTTGAGCCGGTTATGGAAAAATCTGGAGTGAAAACAAGGTCTTCAGAGCAGGCAATGGTACATGTTGAAGCATATATCTCGATGGTTACAGGGAGCTCCTCAGAGGAGGATTCAGAGACAGATGACCAGTCCTATATCCCACCTGAGGTGTATGCTCTAAGTTGCAATGTTTATATTTCTCATATGATGCATATGGTGTCTTGCATTGCTTAGTTTAGACATCATATGCACAATATTGAATTCTATCTGCTTAGTTTAGAGATCATACATGCGAGTGCCAGCTGCTTAGTATATGAATCAATTATGTCAATTATATCATGCCATCCTGTATACTTAGACAACATGTATGTGAATTATTTCATCCCAACCTATTTTAGAAAGACATCATATAGTTTTGTCATGTCATCCTGTTTAGGTACTCATCATATGTTGAATTATGCCATTATATCCTGTTAAGTTATCCATCATATATCTGAAACTGTGTCATGCTATCCTGTTTAGTTAGGCATCATATATGTGAAATTGTGTCATGCTGTCCTGTTTGGTTAGACAACATATATGTGAATTACCACATCTGTCTATCATACAATGTCTGTACGTTCAATTTCTTTTCTTGTTTATCAGCCATTTGAATTGGAGGGGGTGATGGCAGTATCTAAGGGAGCAAAAACCCATTCTTCACAAAAGACAGTGCTACCCGTCGATGCAGATAGAACCATGGTTGTACTGGCCCACAAACTAGCCCCACCACACATAATCGAGACTCTTACAGATTGCACACTTACACCGTTGGGCAGAGAACCAGCTACAACCCATCTTAACCGCAACCCCAGCGGATAGTAACCCACTTATAGTTGACAAAGCACCATGTCCACCACAGAGTACCCCCACACGAGCAGTTTGTAAAGCTACTGCAGTGCCCAAAGCACGAAGACCACCACAGCTAACCCAAACTCCACGTTTAAAGCAGAAGAGCAACTGTTCTCAGGTCAGATTCCGTAGCTATGGTCCATACTCCTTTGCTGTTGCATCACTGTATTTACTCATACCAACTACTTTCGAATTTGAAGGATCCAATTGAAACTCCAATGGTGCAACAGGTATGTTTTAAACCTATTTCTTTAATTGGATTGTTGTTCTAACTTCTTGCTCTATGTTGATTTCAGTTTAAGTTGTATAAACAGTTATGTTCTCATGTGATGCACATTACATGTGCTGCCAATGCTGTGTAGTTTCTCACACTTATATTCTGTCTATGCTGTTGTGTCTTAAAAATATATGAGTTGAACTGTGTCTCTATCTTGATTAGGGAACATAAACTAGAATGATATGGACAATACAGTGACCATAGTACATAGATATATGTTTGTTTCATGTTGTTATCCTGTCCACCTTACTACTGAACCGGTTTACCAAAATGAGTTTCGTATACTACAAGCTAAACCTGTGATGTGTCTGCTAGTTTCTCTGTAGTATGCAAACAGAATATTGGAGAAGAGCACCCCACTATGCAATGGTAGAGAAAGTAATGCAGATAAGGTTCAAGATAGTGAGACAACCCTGTTGGTCTCCAAGAAAGGTGATAAAAACGATCTTGTAGACAGTGAGAAAACCCCACAGTCCTGCGTTGATGTAGTGTTCGAGTTACTGGCCAGTACCGCTGGCACAAGCTCTTCGAACTCGCTGCCTGAATCACTTCGGCTTCTTCAGTCTCAGCTACAAGCTGAAAGGCATCAGTCAACTGTGTTGCGGCAAGAAGCCGAAGGACTGAGGAAGTCCCTGCAGAATTCAGATGCGTACTTTCTTGTGCAACAGCAAGCGCTGGAGGATTTAAGCGCCAAACAAGAGAAAGTTAATAAGCTTGCTAAGCATCTTGCCAGCATTATGGGTACCCAGGATATTGTTTCTTGAACTCTTCTGAAGTGGTTTCAGTTCTGGACTTGTTTTGCTGCGGCGTTTATATGCTGCTTTGTTCCCTATATTTGCACTGGTGGCAAACTTTGATGCCCAGTGGATGTAATATGTGGAATAGCCGTGATAGCCTAGCATAAGTTGCTTGCTTATTTATTTCCTTGTTGTCTTGTTTATTTGTTTGCTTGTAGTCAGTGCAGTTCTTTTTCCGCGGTTTGCTAGTGGCTGCAATAACCTATTTTTTAAAACTAGGCCACAATAACCATGGGCTAATATTTACTGTAGTGACACTGGGCCTCCTACGGGCCGTAGAAACAGTGGGACTTCTACGGGCCGTAGAAACAGTAGGCCTTCTACGGGCCGTAGAAACAATGGGCCTTCTACGGGGCGTAGAAACAATGGGCCTTCTACGGGCCATATCATCAATGGGCCTTATACGGGCCGTATGATCGATTGGCCAAACATGGGCCAATAACAGACCGCATTATGGCTGTAAACGGGCTAGAGTTGGAATCGTCCGTTCATGGGCCGACCATAACGGGCCATCGTTAATAGGCCGTATTTGATGACGCTATGAAAACGACCCAACGTATTAACGGACCACAAACGGGCCGACTCTAACCACAGGCTGAATTTGGCCCACAAGCAGAAAATGACAGTAACGGGCCGTAAGTAAACGAATGCTGGAAATGAGCCCAAGAATAAATGGGCTCTGAGAAGGCCGAAAGATAACATGGGCTGGAAACGGCCCAACGGAATAACGGGCCGTTAATGGGTATAAAGTGATACACTGTTCATTACGGGCCAGTTTCACCACGGGCCGTTAATGGGTGTAAAGTGATACACTGTTCATTACGGGCCAGTTTCACCACGGGCCGTTAATAGGCCAAGAGTTACATAGGGCCTCATATGGGCCGAAAGACGTCATGGGCCATACATGGGCCAGAAGTGAAAACGGGCTGGAATCATATTGGATGGCCTAGATGACGCTACTGGGCCTAATTCGGATAGGGCGTAACGGGCCTTGGGTTAGCGGGCTGTAAATCGGCTATATGCGAACATGCCGTTAACAGGCTTTCCATGGGCCGGCCCACCACCTTTTGACCAAGTCAAACGGGCCGGCCTTTTCACAGGAATGGGCCTCTGTTGGGCCGTGCCACGTGTCGACGTATCATAGGCGCCTTCTGTCCAATGAGTGGATGACATATGTCCCAAAGATGAGCCGGCACGTGTTTCCTCCAGCCAATGATGATTTTACACGTGGAAAATCCCCATTGGTCGGGGCTGTTAACGGGTTATCGGATCCAAAACCCGACACGATAGCTTAACGGCGTTCCGTTACGGTGGATGCCACGTGTCGGTCACCCTTGACGAAAGCACTTCTATGACGCGCGATTTATCATCACGGAAGTGCACACTTCCGTGATGATAATTTTGGTAATGTCATGGAACACTTCTATGACAGCACAGGTATGACTATCTTGATTCTGTCATAAAATCGTCATGGATGTACATGCATGACAAAAAACGCGACCTACTGTGACAAACACGTATCATCACGGAAGTGTATTTTTTTGTAGTGTATATACTTTATACTGTTACATTACTTATGATACTGTTCGGAGATGGGGGCTGAAGGGGCAGGTGGCTCCATCCCGGTAGAGGTGGGCCTAGGTTCCCGACGGCCCCCGACTGTTACTTTGTGGCGGAGCGACAGGGCAGGTTGAGACCACCTAGGAGAGAGGTGGGCCTGGCCCTCGTCGACATTCGCGGATACTTAACACGCTTAACGAGATCTTGGTATTTGATCTGTGTCTGGCCACTGGCCTATACGCACTAACCAACTATGCGGGAACAATTATGGGCACTCGACGTCGTGGTATCAGCTGAAGCCTTCATGACGTCAGCGACTGAGTGGCGTGCGTCGGATTGGACTGGAACGCCTGCTAGGCTAGGTCTGCTTCCGGCCGCCCACGCAACGTGCAGGTATGCAATGGGCGATGGGCCCAGACCCCTGCGCCATAGGATTTAGACCGGCGTGCTGACCTCTCTGTTGTGCCTAGGTGGGGCTGCGACGTGTTGATCTTCCGAGGCCGGGCATGACCCAGGAAAGTGTGTCCGGCCAAATGGGATCGAGCGTGTTGGGTTATGTGGTGCACCCCTGCAGGGAAGTTTATCTATTCGAATAGCCGTGATCTTCGGTAACAGGACGACTTGGAGTTGTACCTTGACCTTATGACAACTAGAAACGGATACTTAATAAAACACACCCTTCCAAGTGCCAGATATAACCCGGTGATCGCTCTCTAACAAGGCGACGAGGAGGGGATCGCCGGGTAGGTTTATGCTATGCGATGCTACTTGGTGAACTTACCATCTACTCTCTTCTACATGCTGCAAGATGGAGGTGGCCTGAAGCGTAGTCTTCGACAAGATTAACTATCCCCCTCTTATTCTGGCTTTCTGCAGTTCAGTCCACCGATATTGCCCCTTTACACAGATACCCATGCATAAGTAGTGTAGATCCTTGCTTGCGAGTACTTTGGATGAGTACTCACGGTTGCTTTTCTCCCTCTTTTCCCCCTTTCCATTCTACCTGGTTGTCGCAACCAGATGCTGGAGCCCAGGAGCCAGACGCCACTGTCAACGACGACTCTTACTACACTGGAGGTGCCTACTACTACGTGCAGGCCGCTGACGACGACCAGGAGTAGTTTAGGAGGATCCTAGGCAGGAGGCATGCGCCTCTTTCGATCTGTTTCCCAGTTTATGCTAGCCTTCTTAAGGAAAACTTGTTTAACTTATGTCTATACTCAGATATTGTTGCTTCCACTGACTCGTCTATGATCGAGCACTTGTATTCGAGCCCTCGAGCTCCTGGCTTGTATTATGATGCTTGTATGACTTATTTTAATTTTAGAGTTGTGTTGTGATATCTTCCCGTGAGTCCCTGATCTTGATCGTACACGTTTGCATGTATGATTAGTGTATGATTTAATCGGGGGCGTCACACTTGGGCACAACGACAGGGTTTGCCAACCATTCAGGGTACCGGACCTCGCTAATGACGCCTGCCGCCTCCAGCTTGTGGGTTTCTTGGACGATGAAGGTCTGCTTCTTCGTGGACTACCGCCGCGCCCTCTGCTTCATAGGGCGTACGTTGGGGCACACCTTCAAGTGATGCTCAATCACTCCTCTTGGGACCCCTACCACCTGATCGGGTTCCCAGGTGAATACTTCCTTGTTTGCATGCAAGAACTTCACCAGTGCCTCCTCTTGGTCAGGGTCTAGGTTGGCGCCTATAGTGAAGGTGGCCCCTGAGGACCTGTCTTCCTCGACCGGCACCTTCTTGGTTTTTGCCCGGTCTTGAGTGAACAACTGCTTCTTCTTGGTCGGTGCGGCCGCCTTAGCTCCGGAGGTACCCGCATCGGCCGGTTGTGCTGCCCCGGCGGTCTTGAGGGCAAGCTTGAGTGCCGCTAGAGCCTCCTTGGTATCCCCCACTATGGTGAGGACGTCCTTGCTCCCAGGCATCTTCATGAGGTTGTAGGCCGGATGGGTCGCCGCCATGAACAGAGCCAGAGCCGGGTACCCAAGGATAGCGTTGTACAGGAGGCCGAGGTGGGCGACGTCGAAGTCGATCAGGTCGGTGCGGTAGTTGTCGCGGGTGCCGAAGGTCACGGGAAGACGGATCTACCCCAAGGGGCTGGAGGAGGAGCCTCCGACGCCGGAGAAGGGCTTGCTGGGGCGGAGCCCCTCGAGTGGTACGTGAAGGAGGCTGAAGGCCTCCACCGAGAGCACGTTGAGGCCAGTGCCGCCGTTGATGAGGGTCTTGATGACGGCTACATGGCAGATGGTGGGCGTGCAAAGCATGGGGAGCACGCCCGAGCCGACGGTGGTGACGGGGTGATCTTCCGAGCTGAAGGTCAGGTCGGCCTTGGGCGCCACCCAACCCGGGGGGGCCCCCTGCCGCGCGGAAGCGGCACCGATCTGGCGAAAGAACGGCTTTGCGTGACGGCCCGAGGGTGGCACCTGCGAGCCGCCGAGGAGGGCCGCGACTGCATGGGGCGCCGGTGGTGCGAAGCGTGCGGCGAAGAGGACGCACAATTCCTCCCAGGATGCCACCGTGGATCCGGGGAGGTTGAGCAGCCAGGCGCGCGGCACACCAGTGAAGGCCATGGGAAGCCAGTTGGCCATGACCTTGTCGTCGCCCCCGGCCTTAAGGACGGCCTCCTCGTACGCCAGCAGGAAAACCATCGGGTCCGCCGCGCCGTCATAGGGCGATGGCATCTCCGGCTTGAACTTGGGCGGCCACTGCACCTGCTGCAAGGCGGGGGCCAAGGCTCGGAGCCCCCTGGCCCCGCCGCTGGCATCAGTCGTCGGAGCGGGAAGCGCGGTGCCTGCGATGGGGGCGAAGCGCGGTGGTGGCAAGGCGCAGATCGACGGAAGGAAACTCCAGCGCACCCCTACCTGGCGCGCCAAATGTCGGATTTCGGGTTCCGGCAAAACCCTTGAGGTTCGAACACTGGGGTGCGCGCGAAGATTTCCCCTACCTAATCATGCCCTCAGCCTCACCGCGATCTCAAAGCTTAGCTCAACGAACTTGCAACACAAGATACACGAGATTTATACTGGTTCGGGCCACCATTGTGGTGTAATACCCTACTCCAGTGTGGTGTGGTGGATTGCCTCTTGGGCTGAGGATGAACAGTACAAGGGGAAGAACAGCCTCCTGAGGCAGGGTGTTCTTATGCTTGGTGAGTGTGAGGATGAACTGAATGAGTTCGAGATGAGTTGCCTCCTACTGTGTGGCTAGTCCTATTTATAGAGGCCCTGGTCCTCTTCCCAAATATTGAGCGGGAAGGGAGACAACAACGGCCAATTTGAAGGGGGGCAGCTAGTACAAGCTATCCTGACTAAAGTTGGTCTAGGCCTGCCAAAGGCTCTGGTGGTGACGCCGTCTTGGGCTCCACGGTGACCTCCGTCCCGCCGTCCTGCTGGTCTTGGTCTCGTTGCACCGATATGGAAATCTTTGCCTGATGCCTCGGTACTCCTCGCCTGCGCTTGCCTCCTTAGCACCAATGAGGAAGCGAGGACACTGCGCGCGCTGGTGCCCGCCTAGCGCGCGCCTGTCCTTGATCGTCATCGCTTACGTCATTGGAACCTCGCGAGGTTTGCCTTGCCTTGATCCCTCCGCCCCTCGCGAGCCAGCCTGGTGAGGCCGCCCCCGAGGTCTTGTGTCGTCCGCCTCGCGAGGCCTGGCCCCTCGCGAGGGTCTTGGGCATTCGCTGGTGAAGACGGGCCGCCCTAGGTCGCGAGCGGAGCCACGCCGTGGGTCGCAGGCAGGCAAGTCTAGGGACCCTCGTTCCCAGAACACCAACAAATCGGGTCGGCCCAGCCGAGTCGGGCCTTGGCCCATCAGGCCGCCACCGCCTTCCTCGCGCCGCGCCGCCGTGTCACCGCCGGACTCCGGAGGAGTCCGAGCATGCCCCGCCCCACGTCGCCTGACCCCTCCTCCAAGTCGGACGGGGCCGCCGCGTCGCCCTCCCACCTTTATAAGGCCGGGACCCGACCCCCTCGACCTCCTCACAATCGCCGCCGTCACCGCACCTCAACCGCCGCCGCCGCCCCTAGAAGCCGCCGCTGCTGCCGCCCTCCGCCGCCGTCTCCCGCGCCGCGCCGCCGTCGCCCCAGTGTCGCCGGAGCCTCGCCCCGCCGCCGCCAGATCTCGCCGTTGACCCTGCCGCCGCGTTGACCGGTAAAAACCGCTCGGTTTTCTCCGGTTCTTTCGTTTTTTGTTCGTTTTTTCGTTTAGATCGGTTTTAGTTTTAGTTTGTTATTTAACGAACGTTCACCCATTAGTTTCTTATAACGAAAGATTTCGTTTGTTCAGTCCTGATAGCGAATGTTCATTCCGTAGATTTTCTTTTTCTGTTAATTTTCGTCCAAGGACCTATCTGTAATTACTTTTATCGTAGATTAGTCCCTGATCTTCAAATCTACACTACTTTTTGCTTGTTTGTCCAAATCCAGTGAAACCAACGCCAAAATCTTCATCTTGTTCCCCTCTATCTAGATAATCAACTTGAACATGATTTTGAAAATTAAAATTTGGTTTCAATCAGATTTGAATTTGAACTTGTTTTGATCGTAATTTGAGTTTCGTAACTCCGATTCGATTTATTGTTTTTGCAAATCGAAGCTCTTCACTTGAACTATCAGTCTAGATCTTTTCTTTTGGGTTTTAACTTTGAATCTTATGCTTGAGTGCTTATGTATGCTATTGTTTGTTCATGATAGAGTTTCCGGAGTGCGAGGCTTGCTACTATGAATCTCTAGGGTTTTCCGATCGTCAGCAAGGCAAGTAACACTTTGATCATATCCCTTTATTACCCAGTTTTTATGCATTAGATTCAACCCTCAAACATTGCATGAGTAGGATTTGATAACATGTGGGTTTTGGGAAGTAGTTGATGAGGTAGGAACCTATTGTCTTATATTCAAACCTTGGGTGTTACTACGTTATGCTTATACTGCTATGCTATGCTCATAGACGTGGATTGGTTTTGAGAGAATTCATGAAAGATGTGAGAGTTATTATTAATGGTTAACTTAAGGTGGCTACTTTAATACACATCTGGGTGGATTGGTTGCGGGCACCTGGGGATATACCAGTTTTGTCCAAGGAGATCTCGGGGAACCCGTGTGATCATGCTATGGTTTGCCACCCAGGCTCAAAGGGATCATAATGTTATTCATGCTGGAAACTTCCGTGTGCAGCCACAAGCCATTATGGGCTCTGGCATAGTTGAGTATATTGTGTGACCTCTTTCAGTGGTAGGCTAGCAGATGTAGGGGATGTAGGTGGTACTGTCTACCCATCGTAAAGAGTTAATGCTTCTGAAAGACATTGTCTCGGTCATTCGTTTCTCAAACATCATGTAGTGCGAGAAATTCAACGGAGGAGATCGAGTCTTGTGGGGAAAAGTGTGCAAACCTCTGCAGAGTGTATAAACTAATCATGGTTAGCCGTGTCCCCGGTTATGGACATCTTGAGTATCTGGTGCTTGAATTATTATGTTGATCTCATCACGCTACTTAATTAATTTGTCGGGTTATTAACTTTTAATTTGGGATTGAGTTGGGGTTACCTTCGCAATGTTTTCAACAAACTATGTAGTTAAATAAAATATATTCCTTTGTTGTAGGAAAAAACTAGCTTTATGCAAAAATGATAACCATAGAGCCTCCACCAGCCATATATGCATGTGGGGATAGCTGTTATTCTATTCATTGCTCTATAGTGTTATTTTTCCAGCATATTCCTTGTGCTGACCTACACAGGCTGCAATGTATCATGTTGCAGAAGTTTTAGACGAAGAGTAAGGTGCGCTAGGTCGTTGTCGTGCACTCGGTATTGCCGTGGAGTTGGATGGACTCATTTATCTTCGAAGCTTCCGCAGTTATCTTATTTAGATGGCCTTCAGCCATATTATTGTAATAAGTACTCTTTTTAAGACACTCGATGTAATAAGAGTGTGATTGAACTCTGCAATAAATCCTCGAGTACTCTGTGTGTCAGCAATACCGATCCAGGGATGACACTTAAGCACAGAGACTTGACCGTCTGAGGCCGGGTCGCTACAGGATAGCCCAGCCACGTGAACGGGTTTTCCTTCCCATCATCTTGTGGCTCGCGTGCTCGCCCTAGCCGCACCCCGCTTGCAGCTTCCTCATCAGCTAGTAGCATATTTAAACTAGGGCCTCCCAATTAAGCCCGAGGAGCCGCAAAAGCCTGGCGTCGCATTGGGAACTATGCAATATGGCTCTATACGTAAAGTGCTAGTACTCTACTACTTTGTAGATTTTGGCGTTGCACGCATGGACTTCATTCCATTATCGGATCTATAAAAGAAATTCCTCTTGACGTGATTTTTTTTGTTTGAAACGGAGGCAAAAGCTTTGCCTCATCTTATTCATAAAGAAGGGACTACTAACAAAGTTCGACGAGATCCATTACACCTCCATAAATGGAAGCGAAAAGCCTAGTCTCGCTGTATCAAATAACTCAAATGTTCTGCCCCTGGAGTAACTGTCACTGATAAACAGGCTGCTAGTGTGTGCATGAGAGGAGCGGCTGAGTAGGCCAGCTACGCGCTTGAATAGAGCACCGAGAGTACCCACTACGCAGGTGTACTTTCCCTGCATCGATAGTACAGCGATGGTTCTAGAGAACAGTAGTACCCTCCACTTCCAACTGTAGCTCCTTGGCCCTGAGATTCAAGAGTTTGAAACTGATGCACTATACTAGAAGTACAGTACATCACACTACTAGTTGAGGAAGTAGTACTAGTACTGCCACAGTACGAGTACGTAGTAAATAATAGCCTCACCCCTTTGCTAAGGAACGATCGAGGAGCTATAGTTGGAAGGGACGAGGCCCTGCGGTTACTACGCTCTTATCTCCTCCTTGCCAGTTCCCCTCCCCCCGAAGAGAAGCCAGTTCGTCGCTACTCCCATGGTTTCGCCAGGCGGTTCTCCTCCTCGTCGGGGCTAGGAGACCTTGGACGACGATCCTCTGGGAGAAATCGCACGCTGCTCCGATGTCCTCACCGCCGCAAGACTCGGTGCTTCCTGCACCAAATTTTTCAAGACGGTGCTTAAACAGGCTTGGGAAAAGGCCATGCTTGTTGGTCTTCCATGCGTCCTCGAGGAGAAAGTTCTTCTATGGGACAATCCTTCGAACAGTCCACCACTCCCTGGCCATGGTTGCACGTTGACTCCGCTAGAGTTGCCGATGTTGAGAGGTAGTCGGATTTTGTCCGATGAGCAGGTCAGTCATGGAGTTTGATCATGTAGTACTTAGTTATTCCATTTCCATCCCGTAATTTCTCCGCTGCTCACCGTCTTATATATAGGTCTGGGTCGGTGCCAACAAAGATTGGCTTGCATACCTCCGGCCGGATACCACCATCGTTTTGCACAACATCCACAGCAGTGCGGACATTCCCGTAGACCCCTTCTCCACCATTGGGATCGGCCTTCCGGACTAGCTGGGCTTGAATACGTATGATGATGCCTACATGAGATTGAAGAAGATAGCAATTGCAGACCCGCTGACAAAGCGACGCGGCTACGACGATTACTATCTCATCGTGGTGTTCGACATAAGGATTGCCATCAATGCAAGAGGCAGTAACAGCAGAGGCTGGCGCATGTTGGCCGTGGTAGATTTGTACCCCTACACGTTCGAAGACGCCGTGCGCCATCTAGGCCGCATCTTCGCGGTGACAAGCCAGGGGACTTGTTTCACCTGGTTTCTATCCTACGGTACATGAGATTACAAATGGAATGCACAAACCATCATTTGCATCCCTAACAGTACTCCATTATTTTGCAGGGACCAGTCATCCCCCGATCAAAATAAGATCGCCGATCCTGGATGTGCATTTGCATCCGCGATTCGGTCTAACCCAGAACCTTGTAGCTGACTTTAGCATATTGGGATCAACTATCTTAGCAGTCGTTACCCATGGTACCACTGATGTGCAACATGGTCACACAATCTACCACGATCGGACCATCACCATCTACCCAGGTATTCCATTTAGTATTATATTTTTTAACCCTCTCGCCTTCTCTTTCATTGTTGTACTACTTACTAGTACTTGTAGGAGCACTTTTTACCTTGGAGGACGCGTATAGCTAGCTAGGCCCTTGAAGAGTTGAACCCACTAGCTCCCACCATTTTTGTTTTTCCATGTCTTACTATCTCATCCATGTAGCCAAGAGTGGCTATATATAATAAGCCGGTTATTTTACTTCCTCTATACCGGAGTAGTACTATTTGCTGCACAGTATTATTGACCGCCATATTTGAGCACAACATTATTATGCATGGACCTTGACTATGTACGTCACCATGTGTCCAGATATGAGATGCCGCGTGTACCAGATGAACGGCGCCGAGTTCGACCCCCGTGATGCTACGTGGGTGCCGAGGAACACTCTTGGAGAGTACTCACTTTTCATTGGGGACAGCTACCCCATTGTGAAGCGGATGCCACCTTCCATGCAAGACACCGAAGTCCTGCTGTTCATGAAGCATAGTTGTGTCTTCAGTGCGCACCGCCGGATGAATGACATGCTGGGACACGATATCCTTGATTTATGCCGCTTCAGCTTGGATGAGTCTCCATCGTGTGGAACTGGACTGGAAAGCTGCGACAATGATTCCCGTTGCCCACCGCTATGGATCGTGCCATCCATGAAGAACATCTGGGACTGGAACCTGGAGGAGGACATGTAGCCCCATCTATAATGTGTAAGTGGAGTATGGTAAATTGTGAACAGTAGCGCTGTGAATATATGTAGACTAGTCGTGCACAAATTTATCACATGAAGTGGAGATGAACTTGTGTGTCATACTGGCATTTGTCCTTTATAATTTATTACTAGTAAATGTGTTATGTGTACGTGCAACTTTTGTGGTTATTGCATGGGCTCCAACATGCTCTTCGATAAAAAAAGGTGCCACAACTTTGGATATAGGTGCCGTGGCGACATCATACAGTAGCATCGTTTTCTATAGTTGTAGTATACTCCTACTAGGACAAGAACTCCTATAAAACCTTGCACTTGGATATTTGCCTCTTCGGGAGGTTCAATTGTTCGTACTCATGTGAACCTTGCACTTGGCTCTTCGCCTCTTCGGAAGGTCCAACAATGATGATACTATAGTACAATATGCTTCTGGCAATCTGACACCGGTTGAACTGCTGCACGTCCACCGCGAGGGCGAGGGAGAGGGAGAGGGCGTTGTAGTCAAAACCCTCTCCTCGTCCTGCGAGCCACCGCGCGCGTGGGCGAGGGAGAGGCGTAGTAAGCAAGCTTCTCCCAGTTCTGTGAGTTGATGGGACACATGAAAGCAGAACTAGTACTAGTCCATATTGCGTCCTTTCCAGTTAATATGGGTTAATTTGAAATGAGAAAAATACACTGGTGGTCAACGTATGTAACAATACGCTCTTTACGGTCACTATATAGTTTTGCGGTGATTATACGATCACTAGCTCATCGTAGAGCACCATATTGCACCCTACTGACCGGCCACATAGTCGACGTGGCACTTTGTTGACTGGTTAAATTGTCACCTGGTTTCTGGGTCCCACATGTCAGTTGGCAGAGAAAAGAAATCAGTTAAACAAAACTTTACGCAGGCGCGACAGGAGTCCAACCCTTGCGCACGAACCACCCTGGCTGTGTATGTGAGTGCATGCACGTGTACTCCCTCGGTTTTCCAACAAAGAGTGTACATCTACACTTCCAATGCATTTAGCCTTTAATCTAAATCGATATTGATTGACTAATGCACCAACTTGTGCTCTAGCTATAGGCTACATGTCTATCCTTAATTACAGCATGCAACAACCTTCATTTAATCTTCTTCTCTCAATGGTCGCATGCACACATAAGTTTGCTACTTTTGGGCGTTAATTATGCTTGGTCAATGTGTAAATCTCTAAATGTACAGTCTTTCACGGACGTAGGGAGTAGGTTGAGTACTTGAGCGTGAGCGTGTGTGTTGCATCATGTGCTGTGTGCCGCATGGGTGCGTGAGTGTTGCGTGCGTCCATGTGTATGTGTGAGTGTTGCATGTTGCATGCATGCATGAGGCTTTTACTCCCTCCCATTGACATGTTCATATTTGAAGCTTCATTAAAACGTTGCATGCAATAATTAAGAGATAACTCACCAATGCGTGTAAAAGTTCTGGTCATTTGTTCCTCACACATGCATTCCAATTAATACATTCGTAAACACAAATTTCTTTTCTAGACACCCTGCTTGCTGATGCCCGATCCTCGCAGGTGGCCCAGACATCGACTTGACGATCCTACGGAGGTTGCCGTGGTGCCCCTCGACATGCTACCACTACCCGTCCACCTGTCCTTCATGCGCGGCCACTACTGGGAGGGCATGAAGGCCAACTGGATTGTCCTCATCCGCTAATCCGGTAGTCTGTGGCATCTTGTGGATATCTATACCCAGCGAGAGATCACCCTTCCATCGTTGGATACCGCCGCCATCGAGCCTCGTGGCCCGCCGGACACTCCTGCCTACTACAAACGAGACGCGTCGAGCTTTTGGCTCGACCTCTGCTTGCTGAAGGTTGTAATCTGCGAAGTACCCAGACCATCAGAAGACTACATGGATTACAAGCTCATTGCCTTGTTCAACATGGGATTAGTCTATCTGGAATCCGGTCGCCATACATGGTTATGGCTCATCGTCAATCCTGTTGAGGCAACATTTCTGTCTTATGCTATAGTGCATGATGGCATCGTTTACGCGGTCGACGCACAGATTGGCTGCCTATACTGGTGGAATCTATCGTCGTGTAATTGTTCTATCTCATCTCATCTTTACCTTATGAATACGACTGCCTGTTCATTGTTACAAATTTAGAATAGTTAGTATGTCTATAACCACATCATTGCTATATGTTCCTCTCATTCCCTAGATTTTTGTGACCACACTTGTTATTGTTAGAGTTGATATGAGAACAATTGGCATCTAATGATTGTTAGAATAGATATTATGAGTATAACCTCATGATTGCTATATGTTACTCTCATTTCCAAGATTATTATAGCAACGCCTGTTATTGCTTAGAGTTGATATGAGAACGGTAGTAAGTACTATGGTAGAATATGAGTAGGCCCTGTCATAGCTGTTTTCCTCTCACTGTTACATGATGTTTGAACCATGACATATTGCTAGAATATGAAAGCCATTGGCTTATTTTTTTAACTTGAGGTATGATTATGACCACGGCATTGCAACTCTCTGTCTATGATTTGTGTCACTGTAATAATAATCTTAATTCCACGCATACTCTGAACATGATTGTTTAATTTTGTCCTTCTGGTCTCCAATTTGAATTGTTGCAGCAGACGCAATTGCATTGGCCTTCATGATTCTAGGACCTGGAATCATACCAGCCGATGGGTGGTGGTTTATCGTTCGTTCAGCTGACGGCGGTCATTTGATGCTCATTCGCACGTACCACATGCAGTACAATGCCTGGGGCATTCGTGGCATTGATGGCTATGGCTGCTTCATGTTCGAGAAAGATCCCAGCTCCGTTGGGCCAGGAGTATTCAACTGGAGGCGGGTTTACAGCCTCGGCAACCACTCCATCACTGGTATAGTGATGTGCTAAACAAACGGTTTTTAACCCCTTTTCGCGACGGCATTTGGAATCGTCGCCAAGTAAGTGTGGGCGATAAGGGGGTCCTTCCCACATGACCCAGAAATCGTCGGGGATAGGCCCTCCTGGGACCCAGGCTGGGGCCGTGTGTGATTGGGCGAGGCATCGAAACTCAATCATTTCCGTAGGTATGTACATCCCACACGGTGAATCCCAGAAAATCATTTCCGTAGGTATGTACATCCCACACGGTGAATCCCAGAAAATCATTTCCGTAGGTATGTACATCCCACACGGTGAATCCCAGAAAATCATTTCCGTAGGTATGTACATCCCACACGGTGAATCCCAGAAAATCATTTCCGTAGGTATGTACATCCCACACGGTGAATCCTAGAAAAACATTTCCGTAGGTATGTATATCACAAACAGTTCTTTGTGTGGAAACGTTTGTGCAAGGTGGCCTAACGAAAACAGTTCGCTGCCAGAAGCCGTATTTGATTGTTAGTTGATCGAGCATGCCTACTTTCTAGAAACCGTGCGGGTTGTTTGAGTTCATCGCCCGCGGTGCTGTCTGAGTAACCGTCTGCAATAGAAAACCCCAATAAGCAAGGTAATTAGCCTATTATTGATAATCCATGTACTAATCAAACTGATATTTCTTATAAAACACGCCAATATCCATAAAAAAGCAACAAGGATTTCATAATGGAATTACATCAGATAGCTTCGGCACTCAGTTACGCCATTACACAACAGCACCAAGTTTCACATGCAGCATCAAAAACCTATGGAAAGTAGCATCATATATACACGGTAAATAGACAGATGAATCTCATCTAGGAAACTGCAGAAGCGGAAGGCAAATATTGAGCCTTCAGTGATGTTGAATGTCCTTGCAACTTTAGGCCAGTGGCTATGGATATTGCCCGCCCAACCTTCATCCTCTTCAATATTGTACCGTGGGTGTTGAATGAATACCTTCCTCGCCTCTTGACCATGTAGGTGGTTTGAGAGGTAATCATCGGTGAACTACTTTGAAAAGTACTGAAAACAAAGCTATGCATAAATCATTGTTGTAAATTTTGAAATGGCGCAAGGGGTAAAAACAAGGTAAAAGAGTTGGTACCATCCTATAGTTGACTGATGTCTTCTTCATTATGCCAACAAAGATCTTGCTGTTATTCATCGCAAGTTTCTTCATCCTAACAATCTTTCTCAGTTTCTTGACTTGATTGATATTCATGGACATCTCATTTCCCCATATGCAAAATGGGTCGAACAGTGGGTCTAAGCCTCTGACAGCAGGACCTACATGTGAAAGACAAAATTGTAAGAAA
Organism: Aegilops tauschii subsp. strangulata; assembly: GCF_002575655.3. Taxonomy (NCBI): domain Eukaryota; kingdom Viridiplantae; phylum Streptophyta; class Magnoliopsida; order Poales; family Poaceae; genus Aegilops; species Aegilops tauschii. The sequence goes on from NC_053035.3 coordinate 75,124,064, forward strand.
CCTAAATATTGGAATGATTCTTGCAACACAATAATGTGCTATTAGCCAAAGGACCCTGCTTGAACAAACCTCGATGGTAAACCGTAGTGTCTCCCATTGTTTCCCTGCAACACACATAAGGAAGATCTTGATCAGGTTAACTGAGAGTTGCCATACTATCAGTAGAATATGTATTGAGTACAGCCAAATTCGATTGGTTTCACATGCATAACAATACAAAATTGTACCCACGGCAAATGAAAATCAAATTGCAGAACTAAACCAAACAGTTAAATGGACAGCAGACCAAATGAACCAAAATAGTTAACTGAGCACGACATTGCAGAATAGAAACATGTACTAGAAGATAAGACAGTTAACAAAACAAAGAATGCTTGAGAACAGTACTACGAAATGTAGCAATTGTTGGACCAAAGTGTTAACTGAACATTACATTTCAGAGGACCAAACTATTAACTGAACATCAGATTGCATATTAACATTACAGAGGACAAATCACTAGAAGGCACTGGCGGTGGCCTCGAGAAAACATCACGAACTGTATTTTAAAGTAGACAACCGCGTGGCGGCGTTGACGGTGGCCTCGGAGACGAGGTGCTCCTCCAAGATCTGGCGGTCGACATGCATGTCAGCCATAGCGACCTCGTTCGCGCGTGCGGCCGCGTGCTACTCAGCTCCACGTTATACTGCGTGTAAAATGGCTGTGGGCGGCGCTTAATTGGCGGAGGGGGCAGTGATTTCGGTGGAAGGTGTTGCTCCGTTGGTCGGGCATGTGGGACGGGAAAGGAGGAGGATGGTGTGGGTGGGGTGTGGATTACCTGACCATATCGACGAGGCCGCGCAGCAAGAAGAAGGGTCGGCGGCGAGGAGGCCATGCAACAAGATGAAGGGTCGCTGGTGAGGAGGCGGCGCTGCAAGAAGAAGGGTCGCCAGCGAGAAGGCGGCGCTGCAAGAAGAAGGGTAGCCGGCGAGGAGGCGGCGCTGCAAGAAGAAGGGTCGCCGACGAGGAGGCTGAGCTGCTAGTAAGCAGCAGTGAAGGTTTGAACTTGGAAAGCAAGGAGGAACAGTGGAAAATGTGGCTTTTGGTAGGAGGGAGGGGCCGGGAGATAGATATTTCCTCGGTGGAAAAAAAAACACTCGGTGCCGCGATAAACTGGCGCGCAAGTGTGGTTCAAGCGGGGGCGGTGGTATATAGACGACGAAGCTTCCTGCGTAAGCCAGACAAGACGGTGCGCCAAGATATTTTATATCACATCCCACACGATTCTTTCTAGTAAACTGTTTGTGGTATACCTGATTTTTTCGTTATGTTTTGGAAGACAAAATGGTGTTACGGAGGGAACGGACGGTGTTTGAATTGCTAGAACATTTACGTACAGTGAACATGCAACTAGTACATGAGTGCCGTGTTTAAATTTGGAATTGTTCCGGGTTCGTTTGGCATTTTTATGCATTAATTGAGTTTCTGGGCATTTAATGTGCATAATTCAAATTTGAACTACAAGCACATGCTCCAATGCACCAAAGTTTGTTGAAAAATTACATGTGTGTCTTTAGGTGAATTTATAGGTCCCATGCAAGAAATGGGAATAAAATTCAAACATCTGGGTGTCGTGGCTCGACCGGAATGACTGAGAAACTTGGTTTTTTAATTCCTGTAAATCCAAAACACGGCTGAAAATCATGAAACTTGGCATGGTGTCATGACATGGCACCAACATGCTGCAGTAATTTTTTTGGCCGAATTGGGACAAGCTTTGGTGTAAGCTTCTTGCAAACCGGAGCTTCCCTCAAGAAGGCTCTTGGTTCCGAGAGGGAACGTGTCATCTCCGTGCGCGAAACGACATACGTACACTGCCTTCTCCCGCCTTAATTTCAGTACACTGGCAGGTTAGACCAAATAGAAGTATCGTGCTAAATTTTGGAATTATTCCGGGTTCGTTTGGCCATTTTTATACATTAATTGAGTTTCTGGGCATTTAATGTGCATAATTCAAATTTGAACTACAAGCACATGCTCCAGTGCCCCAAAGTTGGTTGAAAAATCACATGTGTGTCCTTGGGTGAATTTGTAGGTCCCATGCAAGAGATGGGAGTGAAATTCAAACATCTGGGCGTCGTGGCTCGGCCGGAAAGATTGAGAAACTTGGTTTTTTAATTCCTGTAAATCCAAAACACGCCTGAAAATCATGAAACTTGGCATGGTGTCATGACATGGCACCAACATGCTGCGGTAATTTTTTTGCCGAATTGGGACAAGCTTTGGTGTAAGCTTCTTGCAAACCGCTCCCTTCAAGAAGGCTCCTGGTTTCGAGAGCGAACGTGTCACCTCCGTGTGCGAAACGACATACGTACACTGCCTTCTCCTGCCTTAATTTTTTTACACAGGCAGATTAGACCAAATAGAAGTATCGTGCTAAATTTTGGAATTATTCCGGGTTCGTTTGGTCTTTTTTATAGATTAATTGAGTTTCTGCGCATTTGATGTGCATAATTCAAATTTGAAGTACAAGCACAGGCTCCAGTGCACCAAAGTTGTTTGAAAAATCAATGTGTGTACTTGGGTGAATTTGTAGGTCCTATGCAAGTGATGGGAATGAAATTCAAACATCTGGGCGTCGTGGCTCTGCCGGAAAGATTGAGAAACCTGGTTTTTTAATTCCTGTAAATCCAAAACACGCCTGAAAATCATGAAATTTGGCATGGTGTCATGACATGGCACCAACATGCTGTGGTAATTTTTCTGTCTGATTTGCGAAGGCGCACACATTAACAATCAACAAAGTCATTTTGGAACAAGTGCTGTCACGTTACAAATCAGAAACACAAGTATTATTGAAACCGTGGGCGTTCTACGTACCAATTACGTGCGGCCGCGCGTCCCCTTTTTTTATTGGCTAGGAGGTGTCATGCGGGGTAGCTATTTGAGTACGGGAGGCGTGCGATCAGACCCTTGCGCGTGCTCATCGGGAGGAGAGCCCTTTGACCGCTACCCGCCGCGCACCTCCCTCCCAACATCTCCATTAATGGCGCCCGAGCACTTGTTCTACGGCGTGGCTATATGTCTCACTGGACTGAGATTTAAGAGAGAAAAATGAAAACCTGAAAAGAAAGTTTTGCATGGATCTTGATGTAAGATCCGACGGACCTATATAGCATCGACTGCGACTTATATCAAGCATGATGAATATAAGGACGATGACATTGGATAATAATTGTCTTACAATTTAGAAACATAATTAAAAAAGCCACATGCGACAACGCTCGAAATACACTAGGGCAAAATAAGAAGGAAGACAACGATCTGGCTCGCTGATCTCTACTTTCTTGATGCATTGCTGCAGGCCGCGGGAACTAGTCTCTGCGGCGAGCGGCGACGAGCTCTTTCTTGTCCTCAAGATGCTGCTTGAGAGCATCCACGGATTCCTCCACCAGCCTTCTGCGCTCGATGTGCAGCATGGCATTCTCGTCCATAAGTTTCTCGACGATGACGTGGTCCTCTTCAACAAGGCGGTGATCTGCTCCTGGTTCTCCGCACTTCCGACGATCTTCGCTCTCAGCAGGTCGCGCTTGGCCCGGAGCTTCGCATTGCTCTCATATAGTTGCCGGATGACGTCGCTAGACTGTTCGAACGAGGCTTTCAGGTCATCCTGCAACCTCGCCCACCTAGAGATCTGATCCATCTGCCTAAGGACGAGGGCACGCATGCGCCTGTAAGAGTCCTCGCCTGCCCGCGAGACATTTTCCCAGGCCGCCGCGGCGCGGGAGGACATCTCTACTGCATTCGCGGCGCGGCGGGACATCTCTTCTGCTTCCGCGGCGCGGCTGGACCAGTCTGCTGCATCGACGGCGCGGCGGGACCTCCGTGCTGCTTCGGCGGCGCGGCAGGACCTCTCTGCTGCTACGGCCGTGCGGTGGGACATGTTGGCTGCTTTCGCGGTGAGGCGGTACATCTCTCGTGCTTCCACTTCTAGGCTCGCCTCTCCCTGGTGGCAATCTCTCGACCCAGAACTCACGCTGGCCATGGCAGACGCAAGGGAACGATGATGAATGACTTGTTTGCTTTTGTGGATGAGGAGTTGAGGAGGAATGTGCAGTCATCTTGGAGTAGTAGTATTTATAACCGAGTATTAATATGCTCCTAAGTGGGAAACCGTTTAGGTTTTGATCAGTGTGAACATGTTTGCAATTTGGAATGTCACGGGAGGCAGCCTCCCTGTTCTTCTAAAAAAATGTGACGGGATGCATGCTCAAAATTTACTGATGGTTATAAGTGCGGCACTATTCCCGGAAGGCGTAACGTGGGCAGGTACGCCTTCTCGGCCGTGTACGTGGCGTTTGCACCATAGGGTGCACCGCAATAGGCAATGTCAGCACATGTCTTGTTCCAACAACCATGCGCGCTCGTTATTACCATCGCGCATGCTTCTTTTAATTAGAATGTGTGTGCCCGTCTAGCGCACACACGTTGATCTATCTAACTGTTTCAGTTTGTTGTGGCTAATCGCAAACAGTTCATCCATGTGAAGTGTATACCATCAATCGCAGACACTTTGATCTGGCTGACCCGTTTCTATTCTATTGCCTAATCGCAAACAGTTAATCCTTCTGAAGCATATGCCCTCAATCACACACACCTTGATCTGGCTGACCTTTTTTTTGTGTTGCCTAATCACAAACAATTCATCCGAGTGAACCGTATGCTCCATATCGCACACGCCTTCATCAGGCTGCTCGTTTCTGTTGTTCCACCTCATCGCAAACAGTTCATTGGACTGAACCATATGCCCTGGATCGCACACGCAACTAAAATCTGAACCGTGTTTGATGGCTTCGCCATCGCAAACGTTTTGCACCTTTTTGATGGTTCTTTTACACCACCGTTTGCGATTATTGCATCGCACACAGTTTCGTCGAAGGGTCTCTGATAGTAGTGTCGCGTTAGCAGCATCCTGCAGTAGTGCATGTTCCTCGGGCTCAATTATCCAATCATCCAACCAATTATCGATCATATCACTGGCGATGATTACCGTGCCATGCAACTTCCATTTGCTAGGGGGAACTATGTTTACACATCTTACCATGGGTTTCATGAATCACCATATCCAGAGATTCGTCGACACAGCTTGTTGCCAGATAATCTTTAGTGTGTGAAAGGCATCAAGCTTCCATGCGATGGATGGCTTTTGCAAACCCGACATGCGGCAATGTAGTTCATGCCAACAGCAAATATGCACAACTTGATTCATACTGATATTTAGACTGAGCCATGTATCCTGCTGCTGTAGCATGACCCTCTTTTGTTGGATATTATGTACTCTTGTTAGTTTGAAGCACTCCTCTGGTTTGAAGGATAGATACCTTTCTGGGATCATGTGCATCCTAACTCACCTGCGTAGGATGTACTGATAATGATGATGGAGATGCTATGCAGGAGCCATTATATATATATATATATGAAAAAATTTATATACCACCGATGGTAGTTACCACCACTTGAGTTTTGTATGTTGTATGTAGCATCTATCAAATCGGAGAGTATGTATGCGTAGTATGTAGTATATGACAATGTTTAAGTAGTATATATATACTACTTTTTAGGTAGTATGCATCATATTTTAGGTATGCTCTTTTTTACGTACAAATTTATATGTATTTCACAAATATAATAAAAGCCATGGGCCAACTTGCAATTTTTTCATGCAACTCACTTTGAAATATGTTATATATAATATATGAACATATTTATAATGATAAAGTAGTATATATATATAGGGTGGGTCTATTCTAATAACACTCCTTAAGACCTTATTCTGCTAACCAAAAAAGCTTATTGTGCTAACACCTCGGCACTGTAACCAAACCCGCACCAAACCGCGCAGGCAATAAAAAAGAAACACCCTCACCTCACTACGCTCCCCTGGTCAACGGGGCTCCCCCACTGTCACACCTGATACACCTGATACAAGTGTATCGCTGGACATGTAATAGGTGAGGAGAGGAACTAGGCCAGAAGCAAGTGGGCTGGAGCCCGTGGATGTAATGGGCCGCGTGTGGCCTGGAGTGGGGGTACTTAACCCATCGTGTATCACTGGACTGGTTATGCAATGAGAGAATACTGAACAACTCTTTCTCGTCTTCCTTCGTCTATCTCCCTCCCGCTCTCCTCACCTACTGCTTTTCCCCTCCGTGCGATCGATCCCCTTTCCTAGGGTTCATCGGTCGTCACAATTGGTATCTAGAGCCACAAAATTTTCTTCCTTCCTGTCAGATCCGCGCCGCCGCACCACAATCTCTTGGCAAATCGGTAACATCCACTGCATCAGGTGCAGATTTGCTTCGGTGAATCAGCCCAAAATCATGTGCAGGGTTCGATTTGTTCGGAGCGGGAGCAACAGCGCCATCCAAGCCTTCTGCGCAGACACGGAAACTCATAGCCGCCATGGAGACGTAGACGTCCAACCTCACGGCTCTCATGGAGAAGCTCCTCTCGCGATTCGACGAGGAGAAGGCAGAGGCAGACAAACGCGCTGAGGTGCAAACCCAGTTCAATCAGCAGGTATCCCAGGAGCTGCAAAGTCTGTCGAAACAGATCGGGATCACCCAAGCCGAGATCGATGACGTGCGGCAGGTGGCATCTCCCTCGGCCTCGGCCGCGCTGTCCGCCAGGTCTGGCATCGACAACCCCTCCACCACCGTGCTGCACACGCCGCCGCCCAAGGAAGGACCGCATCAACCCGCACCACCACCACCACCGGGGCTCCGTGCACCCCCATCTCCGGGTGCGGTGCCATGCCGCACGCACTCACCGGAGGACCGCAGCCTGCGCGACTGGTCAACGAGGGGCCGCCCCTGCTTCCCAGGCCGGAACCACTGGCCGTTCCGCCAGCGAACGCCCACCTGCAACAGCCACGGGAGGATCACGGCATCAGACCACCTAAACACCAGTTTCCTCGCTTCGACGGTGAGGGTCCACGCCTCTGGCTTGATCGCTGTTTAGCTTATTTCGAGCTCTATCACGTGCCAGAGCACAATTGGGTGGCCACCGCAGCGCTCTATGTCGAGGGTCATGCCGCGCTCTGGCTCCGAGCGTTTCGGCAGCAGCATCCAGTTCTTCATTGGGATATGTTCAGACGTGCTCTGGAGGAGGAGTTTGGACCAGAGGAGTTCGAATCCATGATGCACAATCTCTTGCAATTGAGGCAGACTGGCAGTGTGGTGGATTACAGGCAACAATTCGAAGTTTACATGTACAACTTGCTGGCACTGGATGCAACCCTCAGCCCAAAATTTTTTGTTACTCAGTTCTTATTAGGCCTGAAGGATGAGCTCCGAGCAGCAGTACGCATTCAAGCACCCAATAGCATAACGAGGGCCACAGTTTTTGCAAGGATTCAGGAAGAAGAGCTTGAAAATCAGCGTTCCAAGTCACGACCGGCGCATACGGGCAGATCATCACCACTGCTCTATACGGCACCACCGCTAGGAAGACCACCACCAGCACCATCCACAGGGCCTGCGGTGCCTCTGACTCGACCGATGGCAGCAGCCAAACCAGCTACAGATGACTTTGGCAGAGAGCGACAGTTACGCGATTACAGACGCCAACATGGTCTTTGTTTTCGCTGTGGGGAGAAGTACTCCAGGGAACACCAATGCAAGTGCTCAGCCCAGTTATTGACAATTGAGGTAGGGGAGTATGGGGAAGTTCTCTCCGATGACGCGGTACGTGCCCTGGAACTACTGGATGAGCCGGCAGCCACAGAATCAGCCTGCTGCTTACTGTCAGCCAACGCGGTGGAAGGCACCGAATCCGCGGAAACGATCAGACTTTGCGCAACCGTTGGCGATCAGACAATGTTGTTGCTGGTTGATTCCGGGAGTACACACAGTTTCGTCAATGCCTCCTTCGCCAAACGCATCACTGCAGCGACCAAGCCCATACCTACAGTAGCTGTCAGAGTGGCTAATGGACAACAGCTACAGTGCACTAAAATGGTTCCTCAGTTACAATGGACGGCACAGGGACACAAGTTCAGTTCAGACATGCGTGTCCTGCAACTTGGGGTCTATGACGCAGTCCTTGGGGTGGATTGGCTTGCCCAACATAGCCCGATGCAGTGTGATTGGAACCTCAAGACAATTCAGTTTGATTGCGAAGGAACACCGGTGCATCTCACTGGTGTCCGATCAGACGAAACACCAGCTCTCACAGCCCTCGATGCAGCTCAATTATGGCAAATGCATGAGGCGAACGAGATCTGGGGTGCTGCCTTGGTGGACATGCAGGCCCTGTCCTCCCACAATACAGAGGATCCTATTGTCCCTGTAATCCAACAAGTGTTGACAGAATTCAGAGATGTCTTCGAAGAGCCTACCACACTTCCCCCACACAGGCAATATGATCACGCCATCAATTTGGAACCCAGAGCAGTCCCCGTCAACTGCCGACCCTACCGCTACTCGCCGCTGCAGAAAGACGAGATAGAACGGCAAGTTTCAGAGATGCTCCGCCAAGGCCTGATCACCCACAGCATGAGCCCGTTTGCAGCTTCGGTGCTACTGGTAAAGAAGAAAGACGGCACTTGGAGGTTCTGCGTGGATTACCGTCGCCTCAACACTATTACTATAAAGAACAAATTTCCCCTGCCAATCATCGACGAGCTCTTGGACGAACTCGCAGGCGCTGCATTCTTTTCCAAGATTGATTTACGAGCTGGGTATCATCAAATACGAATGAGAGAAGGTGATGAAGAGAAGACTTCTTTCAAAACACATCACGGGCACTTCCAATTCAGAGTCATGCCTTTCGGAGTCACGAACGGACCACCAACATTCCAGTGCTTGATAAACTCCATCTTCTATGGTCCGAATCGTAAGTTTGTCATTTTGTTCCTTGACGACATTCTTGTGTTCAGCTGCTCTCTCCAGGAACATGTGGAGCATCTTCGCACTGTCTTCTCCATTCTCCGTCAACATCAACTATATGCCAAAGAGTCCAAGTGTTCCTTTGCTCAGCCTCGCATCGAATACCTGGGTCATGTGATCTCCAAGGAAGGTGTGGCCACCGATCCCAGCAAGACGAGTGCGATGCGCGAGTGGCCTAATCCAACAAATGCCACTGAGCTGCGCGGATTCCTTGGGCTCACGGGCTATTATCGCAAATTCGTTCCCCGTTATGGAATCATCGCCAAGCCACTGACACAACTTCTCACCAAGAAAGGATTCATGTGGTCAACTCAAGCACAAGCGGCATTCGACTTGCTCAAGGATGCCATGGTCAACACCCCCATTCTTGCTCTGCCGGACTTCTCACGCCCCTTCTGCATCGAGACCGACGCGTGCGACACCGGCGTGGGAGCCGTGCTGGTCCAGGATGGCCACCCCATGGCCTATCTCAGCAAGGCTTTGGGGGTGCGCAATCAGCGCCTCTCCATCTATGAGAAGGAGTTTCTCGCTGTCATCATGGCCGTCGAGAAGTGGCGACATTACCTCCAACGCGCTCCATTTGTCATCATCACCGACCACAAGAGTCTATGCAGCCTCGGCGACCAACAGTTGGACACAGAGCTGCAGCGTAAAGCCATGTCAAAGCTAGTCGGACTCCAGTTCTCCTTCAAGTACCGGCGTGGAGTCGAAAATGGCGCAGCGGATGCGCTCTCGCGCGTCGGCCATCTCCTCGCTCTCGACGCTCTGTCAACGTGTCAACTGCAATGGTTACAGGAAGTGGCCAATTCTTACGAGACAGATGCAGATGCCCAAGATCTTCTCCAACAATTGGCCCTCTGCAGTCCGGATGAGCAGGGGTATGAGCTCCGTCAAGGCGTCATCCGTTTCCACAACAAGCTCTGGATTGGCGCCAATTCGGCCCTGCAAACCAAGCTCATCACCGCCTTCCACGCCAGCGCGGTGGGGGGCCACTCGGGCGCGACAGCCACATATCAGCGTGTCAAGAAACATTTCGCCTGGCGTGGCCTCAAGCAAGCCATGGAGGAGTTCGTGCGTCAGTGCGAGGTGTGCCAACATGCCAAGCACGAACACATCAAGACGCCAGGCTTACTACAGCCACTGCCCGTGCCCACGGAGCCGTGGCACGACCTAACCATGGACTTCATCGAGGGATTGTCGGCGTCCGAGGGCTACGAGGTCATCATGGTCGTCGTCGACCGCTTCACCAAGTACGCACATTTCGTGCCTCTCCGCCATCCCTTCACGGCTGCAACGGTGGCACGTGCCTTTTGGGACAATATCATCAAGCTCCACGGCGTTCCTCACTCCATCGTCTCCGACCGGGACTGCATATTCACCAGCAACATGTGGCGTGCCATTCTTGATGCTGCTGGCACCAAACTGAGCTACTCCACGGCGTACCACCCACAAACTGACGGCCAAAGCGAGCGTGTGAACCAGTGTCTGGAGATGTACCTGCGCTGCGCCGTCCATGATACACCATCCAAGTGGCGCAAGTGGCTCTCGACAGCGGAATTCTGGTACAATACTACCTATCATTCCTCGCTGAATACCTCACCCTTTCAGGCACTGTATGGGAAGGAGCCCAATTTTGGAGGACTGCCGACACTCGCCGCACAATTGCCAGCAGAAACGAGCTCAGAGCTGGACTGGGCCACGCATACAGACGCCCTCAGGGCACAGCTCGCGCGCGCCCAGAATCGTGTCAAACAGAAGGCAGATAAGCACAGGACGGAGCGCTCGTTCGCGGAAGGTGATCAAGTGCTACTCAAGCTTCAGCCGTACGCGCAGTCTACGGTGGCTAATCGCCCCTGCCCCAAGCTCGCCTACAAGTTCTTCGGACCGTTCACTGTCCTGCAACGCATTGGCGCCATGGCATACAAGCTCCAACTGCCGGACAACAGCCGGATACACCCAGTTTTCCACGTGTCACAGCTGAAGCCTTTCACACCGGACTACTCGCCGGTCTTCTCCGAGCTGCCTTGCGCGCCAGACCTCACCGCGGCTCCCCTCCAACCCGTGGCCATCCTGGATCGACGGATGGTCAAGAAAGGCAACAACTCGGTGGTTTGCGCGTTCAGTGGTCATCTCTTTCTCCAGCGTCAGCAACCTGGGAGGACTACAACGTGCTGCGCCTTCGCTATCCTACGGCACCTTGCTGGAAGGACGACGCTGCCGCTCAAGGCGGGGCAACTGTCACACCTGATACACCTGATACAAGTGTATCGGTGGACATGTAATAGGTGAGGAGAGGAACTAGGCCAGAAGCAAGTGGGCTGAAGCCCGTGGATGTAATGGGCCGCGTGTGGCCTGGAGTGGGGGTACTTAACCCATCGTGTATCACTGGACTGGTTATGCAATGAGAGAATACTGAACAACTCTTTCTCGTCTTCCTTCGTCTATCTCCCTCCTGCTCTCCTCACCAACTCCTTTTCCCCTCCGTGCGATCGATCCCCTTTCCTAGGGTTCATCGGGTCGTCACACCCACCTCCCGACCTAGCCATACGCACCGCCGCCCGCCCCGTCCACCAACCACCCCACGCCGTCCGCCGCGGGCCACCACCCCGCACCACCCTCCCCGGCTACCAACCACCCCGCGCCGCCCGCCCCGGCCACCACCCCGCGCTGCCTGCCCCCTACAACCAATACGCGCTCCCCGCCCCGTCGTCATCCACGTACTGTGCCACTGCACCTCGGCTGTGCCGGCCCTCTTCATCTGCTGCAGCACCTCCATCCCATCTCCCTCCCGGATCCGGTGAGGATCCACCGCGCAGTGCATCAACAGCCGCCGTCGGGGCTGCTCTCGATCTGGGAGGAGCAGCACCTCCCCACCAGATCCGACGAGGGCCATGGCGCCGTGCAGTTCGGATGGGGTTCTCACCCCGTCCCACGCCGTCCACCGCAGGGGCGAAGGACGAGGAGCTCCACCACCGGCCCCTTTGCCCCCCAAGTAGTTTGCAGCGTGTGCGTGTGCAGGACGGTAGGCACGTCGATGCAGTCCATCCCCGGATCCGACTGCAGACGTCGGCCCCTCTGCACCTTGGTGCCCAGCGTGGGCACCGACCGCAGCCCCACCCCCGTGCCACCTCCCTCAGCCCGGATCCACCAGCACCTCCCCCGCCCACGGTGCGCCATGGTCGACGGCGTCGCCCCACGGGTCAGAGTGATGCGGCCACCGATGATGCTCCGAGCCTCTTTCCCTCCCAGCCTCCTTAATGCTCCCTCTCCCCCTTGATTTGTCTACACCAGAGCAGCTGCGGGGTCAGTGCACCATCAGATCGAGCGCTGACGACCACGAGCAGTGAGAGGACCAGAGGAGGTGCTGCAGGGTCATTTTCCTTTGTCGATTCAGTGCAATTTCTTTTTTTTGCTGCAGTTTGATTCAAAAATTGTGTGCGGTTCATTTTTTTGCTATTTTTTGCAGGAAGAAAAGGACTGCAACCGCATGCAGTACATCACCCTGTGCGTGATCCGTGCCATGGTGATTTTTTGAGTCATATTGCATTTCACTTGCTTGAGCGAGCAGTTCGTCAGCCGCGTTCCGTGCAGTGCATTGCCATGTTTTTGCAGTGCGTTGGCATGTCCTTTGCAGGGAAGCACCATCTATTTTTCCGTGCAGTGCATTGGCATCTTTTTGCAGTGCGTTCATGTTCTTTCCCAGGAAGCACCATCTATTTGTGTGACAAGTTTGTGTTTTGTCTGTATGTTTAGTGCACTACAGTTTAGGGCACCTCGTGCAATTCAGAAACGTGGGCTTGCAGTGCATTAGCTCATCGTGTGACGAAGAAAACAAGTGTCTCGTATGTTGAATTTGGTGTCTTGTGTGTACTGTTTGTGTAAAAAGAATGATGTTTCATTACCTCTCTGTATGAAGAAGTGCAATTTTTTCGTGTGTATCAAAATTTAGTCGATTACATCAACACCTGCAGTGCATTTGTTCCTCGGATGTGGTCCAGTTTTTAGAGTGATGTTGTTCCCTTGTGCCCAACATGAAAGTGCTAAAAAATTAGCGAAACAACAAAGATAGTAATGCGGTTCACTTCGATATATGTCGCGGTTCATTTGCTTTGTCTGTGCTGTCCACTCTCGTTCATGATTTTTTTGAAAAAAAGATAACAAAAACTCGTATGAGAAAAATTTACATCCGACAAAAGAAATCATGAAGTTCATTTGTCTGTCCGATGAAGTGCGGTTTTTAGACTAAAGAAGTGCACTCCACCTCGTTTGGGAAAATTTACGTCCCACAAAAAAGAAATCATGTAGTGCACTTGTCTGTCCAATGAAGTGCGGTTTTTAGTCTAAATAAGTGCGGTTTTCTGTCTGATGTAGTACGACTTGTTTACGGTAGTCTCGAGGTTCACTTTCATAGTATTGCGGTTCACCAACACTCGACGTGAAGTGCACTCCACCTCGTTTAGGAAAATTTACGTCCCACAAAAATGAAATCATGCAGTGCACTTGTTTGTCCGATGAAGTGCAGTTTTTAGTCTAAAAGAAGTGCGGTTTTCTGTCTGATGCAGTACATACGACGATTTTGGTGTCGCGAAAAAACAGATTGTCCGCATTTCGTTAAAATAAAAATTGCTCCTAAACCGTAAGGAATCGGAGAGAGTGTTCTACATGAAAAAGTTGCGCCTCATCGATATCTTTTGAACGGCGTATAATTTGAATCATTTCGACCAGCGGTTTGTAAAAAATTCGTGAAAAACGGCCGCTGCCTCTCGTCGTCAGCCACACGATTTTCAAAATTAACTAAAAACCGTAAGGAATCTCAAAAACATTTCAACATATGAAAGTTGCGCCTCGTTTGTAGCTTTCCAACGGCGTATCATACGCCTCATTTCGACAAACGGTTAGAAAACTGGAGCAAAAACAATACCAAAAATTTCAAGAAAATTTAAAAAACAGAATTCCGCGATTTAGTAAATTTGAAACTGCTCTTAAACCATAACGAATTAGAAAAAAATAATAGGTATGAAAAAGATGCGCCTCGACGATATCTTTGCAACGGTGTATTGTTTGCTTCATTCCGACAAGCGGTTTAGAAGAAATCGCGAAAAAACGCTCGCTGCCACTCATCATGGGCCGCACCATTTTCAAAATTGCTCTTAAATCGTGTGGAATCTCGAAAAGTGTTCAAAATGTCGAAGTAGCGCCTAACCCATAGCTTTTCAACGGTATATTACACGCCTCGTTTCGACTAACGGTTAAAAAACTAGAGAAAAAGGGTACCCAAAAAACACAGCATGATGTTTTTGCGACGGGAAGTTCACTCGTGTGAGTACCGCGACACACTTGGTTCAAACAATGATGTGCACTTGCATTTAGCGTGCAGTGCGGAAGTGTTATCAATTAGGCTTCAAGTGCGTACTTGTTGGTGAAAGTGTTGTCCAATGGAATTATATTTTGTATTACTCATGTAGCCTACAAAGTGTGTCGCACAGCCTTGTAATTTCTTACTCCGTTTCTAAATTTGTACTAGTCCTCTATACCATATATTGCACTACTTGTACTACTACCCCCTCCTGGTTTATTGGTCCCCTTCCTAATTTGTGTCAAATTTTGACCATAAATTTCACTAACTAAATGTTAATGCATGTCACAAAAAATTATATCGTTTTATTCGTATTTGAACATAGTTTCCAATGGAATAATTTTCGGTGACATGCATTGACATTTTGTTAGTTTAACCTATGGTTAAAGTGTGACACTAAATACGACTAGTAAGTAGTATAGTAGCAGTACTAGTATACGTCGGTCAAATTATTCATCATGTCCTGACATTGAATTGACGTGACAATACGCTGCGAGTGTGGTGACACAAGAATCCTGGCGGCGTGTTCGGGTATTGTGGACTTCAGATTTGGAGTACCACTTATCTGTCGAAATCTTTCATCATTCACTTAAAACAGTCAATTGATCATACATTGAGTACCATATAACTCGAATTAACCGATGCAAGTCCAAAAAGGATTGGCCGGTGCTGCTGGCTGGCTTCAAGTTCGATCCGACGGATCAGGAGCTGATCGAGCACCTTGAGGCCAAAGTGAGTGTTGACAGCACGAGATCTCACCCTCTCATCGATTTGTTCATATCAACCATCGACAGCGAGAACGACATATGCTACACCCATCCCGAGAAACTTCCAGGTAAGACACCGATCGGCCGTCTACTTGCACAAACATATTCCTTTGTTTATAGCTCTATTTTTTTTAGACGCAGACCTAGTGAAGCAATTACAATTTGACAGTTAATAAAAAGTGAAACAAGTGACTGCAACATGCCAAAGATGTTATGAAAATGCCAACTACGTGCACTAAAACCTATATTCGACAATACTGCAGGTATCACACTGGGTGGCCTAAGCAAGCATTTCTTCCAGCGCAATTCTAGGGCGTTCAAAAGGGGCACGTGGACGTGTCGCAAGATACAGTCGGAGTGCGGCATGCACGCGATGTGGCATAAGACCGGCAATACCTTGCAGGTGATGGTCAACGGCCGGCAGACGGGCAGCAAAAAGGTTCTGGTGCTGCACACCAACAAGAACTTCGACCAGCAGAGGACCAACTGGGTGATGCACCAGTACCACCTCGGGGACTTAGAGCAAGAGAAGGCGTGGGAGCTGGTCCTCTGCAAGATTTTCTTCCAGACGAACACTAGGGCCAGGACTAAAAAGATTATAAGTTAGTTTGGTATTGGTACTTGTACTACCTTGTCGTCTGTAAGTTGGTATTGTTGTTAACAATCTTTCGGTATGAACTTGGCATTTGCTTCCAACCATCATGCCGAGGGTCGACGTGGATATAAAGCTGAATCATTTGTTTCGAAATGAATTTTCAGGCACCTGATTTTTATTTGATGGGTAGCATAAGCACCTGTCGTTCGAATTCCCAGTTCTCCAATTTCTTTGAAACAAGTGCATGCACTTATTATCATGATGAAAAAACAATATACCCGCTGGATCCCAGTTATCAGTCTGGACTTGCATAATTCTCTCATTTATTGAGCAGGTATAGTTTTTTTAGGTCGAGCAAGTTTCAACTGGGCTGTAGACTGCCCAGGCTTGGTTTTGTTTTTAACAGGCCCAGACCATGACGACAACGGGGCACAAAGATCCAGCAGGTATCTACTGGCCTCTGGCCCACCAGCGTTAGTTATATTTTGTCATAGAACATCCGCAGACAGTTTTTTTGCTGAATCAAACACACATCCCAGTTCTATTTTCCTCTTGAAACGCCATGTCCTATTTCTGTTTTCTAATCCCTACCTATAGTTTTACTAGTTCATATACACGTATCATTATATTGAAAATACATAAAGTTCCCTTTACATATTTACATCCTTATTTTTGTTGTTGTTTTCCCACCCAATGCTGTTTTTTACCACTGATTTTCCCTTAAACCAACTCAATTGTCCCACATCTTATTTGCTTACAAAAACAAAATGATTTCTTTTTGGCAAATCAATAAGTTCTTAAAAAATAAATGTTTATCATTTCGGGATTACAATAGTTCGGACTCCACCAAAATATGCAAAATAAGGTTGAACTTTTTGACCATGGTCCTGGAAGAAAATGGGCTGTAACAAATTATTTAAGAATTAGCAAATGGGTTGCAAATTATTAAAAAATAGCAAATGGGGTCTATGTTGTCTACCATAGATTTGGAGGCTGACTTGTGGGCCTACTAATTTCATGCGTACACAAGGTTTCTCAAAAAAGAAACTTAGTCAACAATCGACTCTACCAGCATCAGACCATTAGATGTCAATCTAACGACAATCGTGCTTCTTCAGTCTCTGATCTTCCTACTCCAGCCGCCCAACCAACGCCGGCGGAACCGCCTGCTCCCGCCTCCCGTGGCCGGCTGTGCCAGGCAGGCCTCACGGCCCCACCATACTCACATCCCTAGCCTAGCTATCCCTCTACTCACCCACACCTCCTGTTATTTTCCGGCGACGGCAGCCGAACCAGTCAACCCTCGTACTCCCCACCGCGTGCGCAGCCACTGTCGTGTCTTCCCCGGCTCCGTGTCATTCCCTTCGTAGGCCTCGCCGTCGTCCACCGCCCTGGTGCTCTCGGCGCGGCTTAGTCAACATGGTCAACGAACGACATCCATCGGAAGTGGACTGTACGTGGAGAGGCTGACAGCTGGGTACACGGTAGCACACGAGGAAATGCCTCCTTATTACACGCAAAATAATGATTCCTCCACCTGACATCTGGGACCCACTGGAAGGGCCTCTGTATTTCGCGAAAAATGTGCCCCCCGCTGATAGCTCGTACCCACCAGCTATGTCTTCGCACGCAAGGAAGTGCCTCCTTATTACGAAGAAAAAATGAATACTCCTACTAGCTGGGACCCACCATATGGTAGGCTGACTTGTGGGCATACTAAGTTGATGCGGACGGAGGGCTTTGTCAACTTAGTCAACAAACGATTGTATCACCACTAACTATTGGATTGTTAACATCCAACGGTTGTCCTGCTTCTTCAACCTCTGATTTTCTTGCTCCAGCCGTCCAAACCACCGCGTGCTCTTGCCTCCCGTGGCCGGCTGTGCTACCGCGGAGGCCTCACCGCCCCTACTACTCCCACCGCTGGCCAGGCCCTGCAGCGACGGCAACCTCACACCATAGCCGAACCAGTGAACCCTCGCAATCCTCTTTGCGTGGGCATCCACTGTCGCGTCTTCCCCGGCTCCACGTCATCCCCTTCCTAGGCCTCACCGTCGTCCACCGCCTTGGTGCCCTCGGCGCGGCATGGTCAATGTGGTCAAGGAACGACTTCCGTCGAAAGAGTACTGTACGTGGAGAGGCTGACAGCTGGGTCCACGGCCACGGCAAGGAAGTGCCTGACAGTCGGGACCCACCAGCTACATCTTCGCATGCAAGGAAGTGCCTGACAGTCGGGACCCACCTGGTCGAACCGTATGTAGCGTTGTCATTCTTGTTGCGAATGTGGACGTACATACGATCGGCCTGTCTACAGGCTGCAGCGATGAACTATGGCCGTGTAAGGAAGGGCACGTGTCATAGTATAGGCGCGCATGTAGCATGTCACGCAGTCCCGTTAATATCGTGTACACGTAGGTATAGCCAGGGTGCAAGAAAGTAAATACAGCCACGTACATACATACAGGCGGGGTCTCGAACGCCTACTCGCGCATACGTACGGCCAGGGCACGTATGCATGGCTGGGTCTGAACAGAAAAACTGCGTCGTGTTCATCGGGAGCCAACCGGCTTGGACGGAACAACCGATCGAAACGAGGATTGGCGTACCATAGAACGGAGGAAACGGCCTTGTGTTTGATCGGCCACGGTCGAAACGGGATCCTGTTGATGTCGCTTGAAGCTACGTCGGTATTTCCGCAAAGAGGAATAGATGATGCAGCACAACGGCGGTAGGTATTTCCCTCAGATATGAAACCAAGGTTATTGAACTAGTAGGAGAACCAAGCAACACAACGTAAACAGCTCCTGCACATAGATAACAAATCCTCGCAACCCGACGTATTAAAGGGGTTGTCAATCCCTTCCGGGGTACGGCGCCTGAAGATAGGCAAACAGACATGAGATAATTTTGTAGTAAATTGATAGATCGAACGCCAAATAAAATTAATATGGAAAAATTGCAGCAAGGTATTTTTGTATTTTTAGTTTCATAGATCTGAAAATAAATGCAAGGAAAAAGAGATCGCAAAGGCAAATAATATGAGAAAGAGACCCGGGGGCCGTAGGTTTCACTAGTGGCTTCTCTCGAGAAAAATAGCAAACGGTGGGTGAACAAATTACTGTTGGGCAATTGATAGAACTTCAAATACTCATGACGATATCCAGGCAATGATCATTATATAGGCATCATGTCCAAGATTAGTAGACCGACTCCTGCCTGCATCTACTACTATTACTCGACACATCGACCGCTATCCAGCATGCATCTAGTGTATTAAGTTCATGGAAAAATGGAGTAATGCAATAAGAACGATGACATGATGTAGACAAGATCTATATATGTAGAGATAGACCCCATCGTTTTATCCTTAGTAGCAACGATACATATGTGTCGGTTCCCTTTCTGTCACTGGGATCAAGCACCGTAAGATCGAACCCACTACAAAGCACCTCTTCCCATTGCAAGATAAATAGATCAAGTTGGCCAAACAAAACCCAAATATCGGAGAAGAAATATGAGGCTATAAGAGATCATGCATAAAAGATATCAAATAAACTCAAATACTTTCATGGATATAAAAAGATAGATCTGATCATAAACTCAAAGTTCATCGATCCCAACAAACACACCGCAAAAGAGTTACATCATATGGATCTCCAAGAGACCATTGTATTGAGAATTCAGAGAGAGAGAGAGAGATAGCCATCTAGCTACTAACTACGGACCCGAATGTCTACAAAGAACTACTCACACATCATCGGAGAGGCACCAATGGAGGTGGTGAACCCCATCCGAGATGGTGTCTAGATTGGATCTGGTGGTTCTGGACTCTGTGGCGGCTGGATGAATATTTCGTCGATGCCTTTAGGGTTCTGGAAATATTGGGGTATTTATAGAGCAAAGATGCGGTCCAGGGGTCACCCGAGGTGGGCACAACCCACCAGGACGCGCTTGGGCCTCCTGGCGCACCCTGGTGGGTTGTGCCTCCCTCGCGGCACCCCCCAACCGAAGCCAGGGCCCGTTTTGTTCCTTTTGGACCGTAAAGTTCGAGGCATTTGGACTCCGTCTGATATTGATTTTCTGCGATGTAAAAAACATGGAAAAAACAACAATTGGCACTTGGCACTATGTCAATAGGTTAGTACCAAAAAAGTGATATAAAATGACTATAAAATGATTATAAAACATCCAAGATTGATAATATAACATCATGGAACAATAAAAAATTATAGATATGTTGGAGACGTATCAGCATCCCCAAGCTTAACTCCTACTCGTCCTCGAGTAGGGAAGTGATAAAAATAGAATTTTTGATGTGGAATGCTGCCTATCATGTCATATCGTATTTCTTTTCTTTATAGCATGGACATTTGGACTTCTATATTGTTCAAAGCAATAGTCTAGTTTTTACATGATAATTTAAATACTCAAGCATGTCAGCAAGCAACCCTGTCTTTCAAAATATCAATGCTAAAATAAGTTATCCCTAGCCCATCATGCTCAACCATTGATCCATTCATGAAACACACTCGAATATTAGTTACACCTAAAAGTTAAGTACGATCATATTGCCTCCTAGTTGGTGCTTTTGTAAGAGAAGATGGAGACTCAAATTCAAAAATAAAAATTGCATAAAGTAAAAGAAAGGCCCTCCGCAGAGGGAAGTAGGGATTTGTAGAGGTTCCAGAGCTCAAAGCGAAAAACTTAGAGATAAAAACATTTTGGGCTGTATCCATCCCACCAATGAAAACGACTTAGAGTTCCCAACACTTTCCATGCTAGATATATCATAGGCAGTTCCCAAACAGAAAATAAAGTTTATTCCTTTTTCAACCATACTTTCACTTTCCATGGCTAGGCGTATCCACGGTTTCCCTCCATACCAGCACTTTCCAAGGAATTTATTATTTGACAACATAAAGTAAATTCATTTTTCATTTCAGGACTGGGCATCCCTAATACCTTTGCCTTACTCTCCTGCAATGACAAGTGAATAACCACTCATCTTGAGAATAACACATCTAGCATGGAAAATATTAGCCACCCCTCACCGCTCCGCGAGCGAAATAAACACACAAAAGAGAAGTTTATGTTGAAAATTAGAGATGGCACATACAAATTTGCTTAGAACAGCAAAATAATACCGCATATAGGTAGATATAGTGGATTCATGTGGCAAAACTGGTTTAAGGGTTTCTGGATGCACAAGTAGAGATCATACTTAGTGCAAAATGAAGGCTAGCAAAAGATTGAGAAGCGACCAACCAAGAAACGAATAATCTCTTGAGAAAGCATTAAGCATAAATAACACCGAATAATGCACCACAAGTAGGATATAATTTGATTGCATGACTATTGACTTTCGTACTTGCATAGGGAATCACAATCCTTAACACCAATATTCTTACTAAAGCATAATTACTCATCAACATAACTCACATATCACATCATCATATCTCAAAACTATTACTAAGAATCAAGTTTATTTTGTCCAATGATCTTCATGATTTTTTTATTATATCCTTCTTGAATATCTATCACTTTGGGACTAATTTTCATGTGTTGCTTTTGACAAGCTCCCACAAATATAAGTGAAGATCATGAGCATAATATTTTTCTTTCTTTCTCTCAAGTTAACTTAAGTGAAGAAAGAGAGAATTTCTTAAAAATTTACTAACTCTCAAATAAATCTAAGTGAAGCAAGAGAGCATTTCTTCAAAAATACTAAGCACACCGTGCTCAAAAAGATATAAGTGAAGCACTAGAGCAAGTCCATTGCTCAAAAAAATTTAAGTGAAGCATAGAGAGCAATTCTAACAAGTCATGACATAATTTTGGCTCTCTCAAATAGGTGTGTCCAGCAAGGGATAAAGACTTAAAACACAAAATAAAACAAGAAAAGACTCATATCATACAAGACGCTCCAAGCAAAACACATATTATGTGACGAAATATAGCTTCGAGTAAAATACCGATGGTCGTTAGAAGAAAGAGGGGATGCCACTCGGGGGCATCCCCAAGCTTAGTTGGTTGCTCATCTTTGGATAATAGCTTGGGATGCCGGGGCATCCCCAAGCTTAGGCTCTTCTATCCTTTATTCCTTCATCCATCGTAAGATAACCCAAAACTTAAAAACTTCAATCACACAAAACTCAACAAAACCTTTATGAGACCCTTTAGTGTAAGAAAGCAAATCACTACTATAAGTACTATACCAAACCAATTAATATTTTGTTTTTGTATTATATCTACTGTATTCCAACTTTTCTATGAAAAAACTCATCAAAGAAAACCATAGAGCCATCAAAATAAGCACACAACGCAAATAAAACAGAATTTGTCAAAACAGAACAGTCTGTAGCAATCTGACTATTTCGAAAACTTCTGGAACTCCAAAAATTCTGAAAAATTAGGATGACCTAAGCGATTTGTATATTGATCTACTACAATTGGAATTGGCATTTTATCACGCTCTGGTAAAAAATGAGAATTGTCTTCGTCAGCGCAAAAGTTTCAGTTTTTCAGCAAGATTAAACAACTATCACCCAAGAAGATCCTAAAGGTTTTACTTGGCACAAACACTAAATTAAACACAAAAAACACAATCATAACAGTAGAATAATTGTGCTAACACTCAAGAACAGAAAGCAAAAAGCAAAAATAAATTTTGTTCATTGGGTTGCCTCCCAACAAGCGCTATAGTTTTATGCCCTTAGCTAGGCATAAAGCAAGGATCTAAGTTTTATCCTCCAAAGTTTTGGCAACTTTTGTAAGGGTTTTCTCAAACCCGGGAGGCTCTTTACGCTTCCCCAAATTCTCTGGAAAATAAACCATCTTTAGATCCAAAATATCCAATCGCTTGTTGCAAAGAGTAATCAAGGTATTCATGCGATTGATACTAGCATTGAGGTGTTTGAGTGGTTCATTATATTTCTGTATTTCAGCCATATGCTTATGTAAATCACCAACTTTGTCCAACATTTGAACTCCCTCAGGGGTGAAAGAAAACCCCTTCTTTTGAGGTGGAACCCCCAAAATTCCTTCTAAAATTTCATAGGCAGCATTGGCATCAAGCTCAATAAAATTCCCTTTAGCGGGCAAATTCTAGGACTTGTCTATGATGCAAAGCCAATACTATGTAAATATTACGAAGCAAAACTTTAGCGCCCCCCTTTAAATTGGAAATACGATAAGATTCCATAAGCCTATACCAGGCATCCTTCAAATTTTCTCCTTGTCTTTGCTTGAAGTAAAGAACCTCAAAATCTGGTGACAAAGGAGGAGTAGGAACGCTAGCCATCAGGACCGAAGAGCCAGAAAACGGCGAATGAAAAAGAGAGGTGAATAAAGCAGCAAATTTTTGTGAAATGGGGAAGAGGAAAATGAGAGGCAAATGACAAATAATGTAAATTGCGAGGAGACGAGATTTGTGATTAGGAACCTGGTATATGTTGAAGATCCTCCCCGGCAACGACGCCAGAAATTCCTTTTGATGTCGCTTGAAGCTACGTCGGTATTTCCCCAAAGAGGAAGGGATGATGCAGCACAGCGGCGGTAGGTATTTCCCTCAGATATGAAACAAGGTTATCGAACCAGTAGGAGAACCAAGCAACACAACGTAAACAGCTCCTGCACACAGATAACAAATCCTCGCAACCCGACGTGTTAAAGGGGTTGTCAATCCCTTCCAGGGTACGGCATCTGAAGATAGGCAAACGGGCGTGAGATAATTTTGTAGTAAATTGATAGATCGAACGCCAAATAAAATAAATAAGGAAAAATTGCAGCAAGGTATTTTTGTAGTTTTAGTTTAATAGATCTGGAAATAAATGCAAGGAAAAAGAAATCGCAAAGGCAAATAATATGAGAAAGAGATCCGGGGGCCGTAGGTTTCACTAGTGGCTTCTCTCGAGAAAAATAGCAAACGGTGGGTGAACAAATTACTGTTGGGCAATTGATAGAACTTCAAATACTCATGACAATATCCAGGCAATGATAATTATATAGGCATCACGTCCAAGATTAGTAGACTGACTCCTGCCTACATCTACTACTATTACTCCACACATCGACCACTATCCAGCATGCATCTAGTGTATTAAGTTCATGGAAAAATGGAGTAATGCAATAAGAACGATGACATGATGTAGACAAGATCTATATATGTAGAGATAGACCCCATTGTTTTATCCTTTGTAGCAATGATACATACGTGTCGGTTACCTTTCTGTCACTGGGATCAAGCACCGTAAGATCGAACCAACTACAAAGCACCTCTTCCCATTGCAAGATAAATAGATCAAGTTGGCCAAACAAAACCCAAATATCGGAGAAGAAATACGAGGCTATAAGATAGCATGCGTAAAAGAGATCGAAGAAACTCGAATACTTTCATGGATATAAAAAGATAGATCTTATCATAAACTCAAAGTTCATCGATCCCAACAAACACACCGCAAAAGAGTTACATCATATGGATCTCCAAGAGACCATTGTATTGAGAATTCAGAGAGAGAGAGATAGCCATCTAGCTACTAACTACGGACCCGAAGGTCTACAAATAACTACTCACGCATCATCAGAGAGGCACCAATGGAGGTGGTGAACCCCATCTGAGATGATGTCTAGATTGGATCTGGTGGTTCTGGACTCTGCGGCGGCTGGATGAATATTTCATCGATGCCTTTAGGGTTCTGAAAATATTGGGGTATTTATAGAGCAAAGAGGCGGTCCGGGGGGCACCCGAGGTGGGCACAACCCACCATTGCACGCCTAGGTCTCTTGGCGCGCCCTGGTGGGTTCTGCCTCCCTCGAGGCACCCCCCCAGGCGCAGCCGAGGCCCGTGGTGTTCCTTTTGGCCCATAAAAATTCTCCGTGAAGTTTTGGGACATTTGGACTCTGTCTGATATTTATTTTCTGCGATGTAAAAAACATGGAAAAAACAACAACTGACACCTAGCACTATGTCAATAGGTTAGTACCAAAAAATGATATAAAATGACTATAAAATGATTATAAAACATCCAAGATTGATAATCTAACAGCATGGAACAATCAAAAATTATAGATACGTTGGAGACGTATCACCTGTTCGTTGGGAGGGGTCTGGCGTACCGTAAAACGGAGGAAACAGACTTCTCTTGGACCTCCCATACCAGGGAAAAGCCTAGAAGCAGCGCGGGTTTTGGGTGTATCAGTAGCGCGGGTGCCCGCGCTACTAATATGGCGCCACAGCTAACTTGTGGCAGTAGCGCGTGTTGAGACACGCTACTGCTATACACGGTTAGCTGTAGCATGCGTTGCAGATAGCGCTACTGCTAATTATCTGTAGCGGGTCTTATACCCAGCGCTACTGCTATTACTTTCAAAAACAAAAAAAATCTCAATCACGTGCGTGTTGTCAATGGCATCAGTGGTTCGATCTAGCGACGATTGGCGTCGCCGGAGGCATGAACGGACAGCGGAAGACCAGATCCGGCGGTGGCTGTTGGAGAGGGCCCGTTTCTATGGCAGAGCCAGGCCGCGGCGTGGGGATCCTCTTCCCGACCATGCCAGATAGCTCCGGGTCGTCCATGGCGACGACCTGCACAGGCATGGACATGGGAGGGTGAGTCAAACCAGAGGGAGAGAGAGAAAAGGAAAACCGAGGGAGAGAGGAAGGTGATGGAGGGAGCAACGGAGCTAGTCACCGGTGGTGAGGTGCTCCGGTGTGGTGGCGCGGGGCGACGGCCTCCTAGACGTCGGTGGAAGACCGGCGAGCTCCTAGACACCGGTGGCGCGAGGCGGCGGCCTCTTTCGGCGCCACGGAGGAGGATGGGCGCATGGGCAAGAGGTCCATGTGAGAGCGTATGGAAAGTGAGAGGAGAGAGTGGCAGAAGAGAGGAGGGATTTGGGGGAGGATATGGGGATTCGGCCGAGGATATGGCGACTTCACCTACCTCGTACTTAGTAGTAGCGAGGGGTATAAAACCGCGCTACTACTATCAACTTAGTAATAGCGCGGGTTTATACCCGTCGCTACTACTATGGCATGTCTCGAGGGGCACGGTAGAGACCGCTTAGTAGTAGCGAGGGTTAAAAACCCGTGCTACTACTATCAACTTAGTAGTAGCGAGGGGTAAAAACCCGCGCTACTAGTAAGTAGTAGTAGCGAGGGGTATAAACCCTCGCCACTGCGTCTGCCTATAAGCTTTTCCCTAGTAGTGTCCTACGGTCGAAACGGGGTCCTGTTGATTGGGAGGGGTGTGGCGTACCACAAAACGGAGGAAATGGACTTGTGTTGGAGCGCTACGGTCGAAACATGGGTCCTGTTCATCGGGAGGGGTGTGGTGTACCACAAAATAGGACTCCACGGGATACTGTTCATCTCCACCGTCAACCTCCTCCATCCTCCACGGGCTACTGTTCATCCACCATCGACCTCCTCCAGCCTCCACCAGGCACTGTTCATCCACGGGCTCATGTTCATCTAGCCTCCACCGGCTAATGTTCAACCAGCCCTCTCCACGGGGTCCTGTTCAACCAGCCCTCCACGGGCTACTGTTCATCCAGCCGTCCACCGGCTACAGTAAAACCATCCCTCCATGGGGTCGTCCTATTCATCCAGCCCTCCACGGGGTCCTGTTCATCCACCCCCAACCGGCTCGATCGATCGGGGTCCTGTTCATCCAGCGGCAATGGCTTCTACTACCACGAGGTCCTATTCATCCAACCCCCCCAACAACACTCACTGTTCATCAAGAGGCAGCATCGATCAGCTTCAGTTAGCAGCAGTAGCGAAGGAATCACTCAGGTTCAGTTAACAACCAGGGCTCGATCGGGGTTCAGTAACGTAGCTAGTGCAATCGCTCGGGTTCAGTTAGAGCGCAACGCCTCGCACACATGCGCGTACGTGTACGAGAGAAATGCGCAAACCTCCGTGCATCGCTCGGCCCCGACCACCCACCGTAACCGGGAACTCCCCGATATTTTCCTCGCCCTCGCTTCTACCACAGTTTTTTCCATCATGGACGGCCCAAAGAATGTCATGCAGCTGCTTCTCCGGCCCGTTCAGGACGGAAAGCCCATTTTCTGTCATGATTTTCTGTCGTAGAAGTAGGAGCCCACCACATCTATGATGATACCGGGTTTTGTCACAATTATCATCATAGAAGTGTCATAAGCATGACAGAAAAAAATTGTTCGGCCCAAAATGTCACGGATGTGTCCTTTTTTTGTAGTGGCGGCCGCAGCCGCCATGCGCGTGCTAACAAGGTGCATGAGCGCGATCACAATCTGCGACCAGGCAGCCAAGGCTGCCCAAATGGACGTTGTTGCCTCTCAGGTATCAGCAGCAAAATCTGCCTCGGGGATAGCAACTGGCGAGAGCGGCACAACAGTTGTCCGTTCTGCAGTGGCGGCCTTAGCCCTGATGGAGGACGCCCACGACCATGTTGAGGCCACCCACGCCCAGCTCGTGGCGGTTACTGCACAAATCGAACGAAGCTTCTCCGACAATGGTCGGCAACCCACGACCGAAGAGTTGGCAATCGCCGAGAGCGTTGGAGCAGCCGTCCGTTCCTCCGCCGCATACCTTGCGACGACGGAGTCCGTCCGAGCCCAGATCACGGCCGCCCACGCCCAGCTCGTGGCGGCCTTTTCCAAAGAGATGGCAGACGCGGATGGCGAGATGCTTGCCGAGTATGGTGTGATGGATGCCATGGAGCCCCTTCCCCAGGAGACCGTCGGGCACGAGCTGGACATGGAGGCGGCGGCGATCGACGAGGACCAGCCGTAGTAGTACTCTTTGTTTTGTTTAATTAAGAGCGCCGGTCTCTAATTTGTTAGAGTAATGTTTAGGTCAGCTAGCTCTGTTTCATTGCTGAACTTGCTCGGTTAAGAAATGTGTGGGTGTGCTGTAGTCTCCTTTGTGTACCCAAATTATGCAATGACGTGGATGACCACTGTAACCAGGGAAATTCAAACCAAAAATTTTGACGTTCAAACTCATCACACATGGGTTAAGCTATCTGAATCATTTGTGATGTTCACATATCGTACACAGTTCTAAATAAGGGACCGTGTCTGATGACACTTTGCGCGCCAGTTTTTTCGCTGAAGCGATTCCAAATTTTTGGCTTCCGCAGAAATATCTATCTCCCTTACCAAAAGCCACATTTCCCTGTTTCCGCCTTCCTTTCCAAGTTGAAACCTTCACTACTTGCTTGCAGTGCCGCCTCCTCGCCTGCGACCCTCCTTCACGCTGCCCGGCCTCATCTATCCAGGCAGGTAATCCACACCCGACCTCCATCCTTCTCCTCCTTCCACATCCCACATGCCCCGACCGCCAACGCAACACCTTCCACCCAAATCACCGACCCCTCCACCAAATAAGAGCCACCCTAAGTCATGGTGCACGCAGTATAGCCGGGATCTCAAGGAGCATTTGGTAGCGGAGAAGCAAATTGCGGCCGCACGCGCGAATGAGGTCGCGATGGCTGCCATTCATGCCGACCCCAGATCTTGGAGGAGCACCTTGCCATTTGCTAGCTACGCCAGTAAGCATGGTCGGTTTACCCGTTGCGTGTGTTGCTCCTGCCTTTCCTTCAAAAATTCTAGTGAATTTGTGCTATCTAATTTTACCATGCAATCTATTGCTCTAGGGTATATGTTCTATATGTCGTGCAGTGTGGTGCTCACTTATTAACTGTTTTGTTAATTAGTTGTCGCCTTTAGTTAACTGTTTGGTTCAATTCTACAAATGTGATGTTCAATTCTTCAGGCTGCAATTTTGTATTGTCTTCCATGTGAAAAATAAATCGAATTTATCTTTAGAAAATACATGAGAATCGAATACAATTGTTATGTTTCCAAGTTGTCAAGCATGCTTGGTTTGGTTATACATTATGTGATGTGGTGCTGAGTTAACGTTTGGTTCATTTGTGTTGTGGTGTTTAGTTAACTGTTTGGTTCAATTTTGCAATGCGATATTCAATATTTGAGGGTGCATTCTGTTATTGTATACCATGTGAGGAATAAATTGAATTTGGCTGTAGTAAATACATGAGAAACAAATACAATTGCTATATTTCCAAGTTGCTAAGCATGCTTGGTTTGGTTAACTGTCTGATCTTCTATTAGGAGTATGTTATATTGTGCAATGTGGTGCTCAGTTAATGTTTGGTTCATTTGTTGTGGTGTTTAGTTAACTGCTTGGTTAAATTCTGCAAAACGATGTCCAATTGTCGTTGGTAGAATTTTCTATTGTTGTGCATGTGAGGAATAAATCGAATTTGGCTTCACTTAATACATGAGAAACATATACAAGTGCTATATTTCCTAGTTCTTAATGATGCTTGGTTTGGATAAATGGTTTTTCCATGTGGCTTGAATTAATCTGATGAATCTGCAATGTGCTTATTTTTCATCAACATATTTTACTGATAGCATGCGAACCCTTACTTAACATGATGACTAACTACCTTATATGTGTTGCAGGGAAACAATGGGAAGCACCGAGGTTTATAATCGAGGTTAGCATGTGCATGGTCCGTTGTCTAATAGCACATTATTGTGCAATTGCAGGGACCATTCTAATATTTAGGTTATTAAAAATTTGGTATTGCACATGTAGGTCCTGCTGTCAGAGGTTTTGACCCACTGTTCGACCCTTTTTGCATATGGGGAATCGAGTTGTCCATGAATATCTATCAAGTCAAGAAACTCAGAAAGATTTTTAGGATAAAGAAATTAGCGACAAAAAACAACAAGATCTTTGTCTGCACAATGAAGAAGACATCAGTTCACTACAAGATGGTACTAACTATTATACCTTACTTTTTTTATTCCTTTGCCCCATTTCCAATATAGAGAAGATATTTATGCACATCCTTGTTTTCAGGCCTTTCCAAAGCAGTTCACTGATGATTACCTCTCAAACCACCTCTATGGTCAGGATTTGAGGAAGGTTTCCAAACAACACCCATGGTTCAATATTGAAGTGTTCCTGAAGAGGACGAAGGACGGACGGTCAATCATCCACAGGCACTAGCTTAAAGTTGCAAAGACCTTCAACATGAATGAAGGCTCAATATTCGCCTTCCTCTTCAGCAGTTTTCCACATGAGATGCATCTGCCTATATACCATCTATGATGCTAATTTTGAAAGGTTTTACATGTTGCATGTGAAACTTGGTGCGGGTGCAGTTGTGTAATGGGGTAGCTGAGTGCTGAAGCTATATCATGTTGTACTCTGATGTATTTCAGTTATGAAATCCTGCTTCCTTAATATGGAAATGAAATATATTATGTGCTTAATATGAATGTCAATTAGATTAATAAATGGATTCTTAATAATAGGGCAATTAGCCTGCTAATTGGGTTTTGCTATTACAAACGGTTATTCAGAAAATACCGTGGGCGATGACCTCACACTACCGCAGGATGCTGCTAACGCGACACTACGATCAGAGACCCTTCGACGAAACTGTGTGCGATGCCATAATCGCAAACGGTGGTGTAAAAAACCATCAAAAAAGGTGCAAAACATGTCCGATGGCGGAGCCATCAAACAAGGTTCAGATTTTAGTTGCGTGTGCGATGCAGGGCATACGATTCAGTTCAATTAACTATTTGCGATGAGGAGGAACAAAAGAAACGGGCAGCCAGATGGAGGTGTGTGCGATATACAGGATACGTTTTACTCAGATGAACTGTTTGTGATTAGGCAACACAAAAGAAACGGTCAGCCAGAACAAGGTGTGTGCGATATACGGCATGCGGTTCACTCGGATGAACTGTTTGCGTTGAGACATCAGAACATAAACGGTTCAACTTAACAAGATGTGTGTGATACGCGGCAAACAGGTCTGTAATCAGAAATGTGTGTGAATACCGATAATAACACAGACGGATACTGCTAATAAGACATGTATGTTGTGCGATGGGATTGCATATAGAATAACAACATATATATATACACACTTATAAGGACATGCTTGCATAACCAAATTAAACATCCACTTACATAGGTGGCTACTACAACCATGGCGTTTGCACACACCAAAGTAAACAATTACATGCATAATTACATAGGTGGCTACTACACACATGACATTTCCACACACCAATAAAGTAAACTATATATTACATGCATGATTAACTATCATAAACAATCATCTGATCATCATCTACTTCTTGTGATACTTGCTCTGCTTGTGGCTCGATCCGGGATCGTCGATTTGGGTAACAAGCCACTTCCTCATGTCAACGATCCGCCTGTACATCTCGTAGCATGTGTACACGCTCTTGGCCGCGAACCTGAGGTGAGGTTCATCCAGTTGCCGAATCCAGGCCCTGTGCTAGGATAGGGGGCTTGTTCTCTGGGCATCCTGCTTCATCTTTTCGTAGTAGGGGTCGATGATGGCCGAGGCGAGTTCGACCAGGGAGTCCTTCTTCATGCTGCCCCAGACCCTGTAGTGGTCACAGATTTTGACAAGGTTCTTGCAGGCCAAGCCCGTAACACTGAGCGCATTTACATCGTCTTTGGTTTCCACCGTGGCTAACTTGTAGTCGGTGCTGTTGACAAACCTGTTGAAATGGTCGCAAGGCTCTATGGCCATGCAGTAGTGGTAGATGAGGACATAATGGCGCACGCACAACTGGGTGATGGCAACCTTCTGATCTATGCCGGGATGACCGGCGGTGTACTGGAGGTCGATGTAGTCATCTACCACGGCCGGGTCGATGGTTTACACCACCGAGAGATCCGTCTCCCTCGCGTGGGTCTCCACTCTATGCTCGCCGAACTCCATTGGAGCGCCGCTGGACATCCCCTCTCTATGTGTCGTCGTGGGTGTGCTTGTTGTGTTGTGGGGTGCGATCGAAAGGTTGAAGAGATTAAGGTTATAATGGCCGCGGGAATTAAAGGGGAAGCCGGACGGCCAGGAATATCGGCAAGCCCTAATGGCAGTTCTAATTTGCAGCGCATAACTCCATCGTGCCGCGCGTAATTGCATCCCATGGCAACGCACACTGTGCAACCGCATGCATATGGGGCCCTCGACGTGATCGTGCGCACGCCCAACCGCTGGCAGAGCGCGGGCGAAGGGACGTGCGGTCACCTCAACGGCGAGCAACCATATAGCAGTTGAACGCGCGAGGAAAAGTTGTCCACAAGCCGAGCGGCCGACGGACGCGAGCAAAGCACGCCAACGAACGCGACAGAGCGTGCCGCGGCGCCTAACAGCGAGCAGAGCTTGCCGAGGGACGCGAGCAGAGGACGGCACAGTGATACGTGGCAAATAAGACGAACTGTGCGAGTGATGTCGGAGACATCAAGCACGAATCAGATTAGAGTTGCATGTGCGATACATGGCATACAGTTGATCCATCCGAGCTGTTTGTGATGGAATAAGCCGTGTGTGTTGCGGGCAAACGCTTGCTGGTATATAACCTTAAATTTAACCAAAAAAGTGTTGATACGTCTCCATCGTATCTACTTCTCCAAACACTTTTGCCCTTGTTTTGGACTCTAACTTGCATGATTTGAATGGAACTAACACGGACTGACGCTGTTTTTAGCAGAATTGCCATGGTATTATTTTTGAGTAGAAATAAAAGTTCTCGGAATGACCTGAAACTTCACGGAGAATATTTTTGGAATATGTAAAAAATACTGGCGAAAGAATCAAGACCAGGGGGCCCACACCCTGTCCATGAGGGTGGGGGCGCGCCCCCTATCTCGTGGGCCCCCTAGAGCTCCACCGACGTCAACTCCAACTCTATATATTCACGTTCGGGGAGAAAAAAAACCAGAGAGAAGGATTCATCGCGTTTTACGATACGGAGCCGCCACCAAGCCCTAATCTTTCTCGGGAGGGCTGACCTGGAGTCCGTTCGGGGCTCCGGAGAGGGGAATCTGTCGCCGTCGTCATCATCAACCTTCCTCCATCACCAATTTCATGATGCTCACTGCCGTGCGTGAGTAATTCCATCGTAGGCTTGCTGGACGGTGATGGGTTGGATGGGATTTACCATGTAATCGAGTTAGTTTTGTTAGGGTTTGATCCCTAGTATCCATTATGTTTTGAGATTGATGTTGCTATGACTTTGCTATGCTTAATGCTTGTCACTAGGGCCCGAGTGCCATGATTTCAGATCTGAACCTATTATGTTTTCATGAATATATGTGAGTTCTTGATCCTATCTTTCAAGTCAATAGTCACCTATTATGTGTTATGATCCGTTAACCCCAAAGTGACAATAATCGGGATACTTACCGGTGATGACCGTAGTTTGAGGAGTTCTGTATTCACTAAGTGTTAATGCTTTGGCCCGGTACTCTATTAAAAGGAGGCCTTAATATCCCTTAGTTTCCAATAGGACCCCGTTGCCACGGGAGGGTAGGACAAAAGATGTCATGCAAGTTCTTTTCCATAAGCACGTATGACTATATTTGGAATACATGCCTACATTACATTGATGAACTGGAGCTAGTTCTGTGTTACCCTATGTTATAACTGTTGCATGAGGAATCGCATCCGACATAATTATACATCACTGATCCAATGCCTACGAGCTTTTCACATATTGATCTTTGCTTAGTTACTTTACCATTGCCACTGTTACAATTACTACAAAACTGCTACTGTTACTTTGCCACCGTTACTGTTACTTCCATATTACTTTGCTACTAAATACTTTGCTGCAGATACTAAGTTACTCAGGTGTGGTTGAATTGACAACTCAACTGCTAATACTTGAGAATATTCTTTGGCTCCCCTTGTGTCAAATCAATAAATTTGAGTTGAATACTCTACCCTCGAAAATTGTTGCGATCCCCTATACTTGTGGGTTATCAAGACTATTTTCTGGCGCCGTTGCCGGGGAGCATAGCTCTATTCTTTGAGTCACTTGGGATTTATAGCTGCTGATCACTATGAGGAACTTGAAAGATGAAAAAACCAAGATTTATCCCTCAACTATGAGGGGAGGTAAGGAAGTGCCATCTAGCTCTGCACTTGATTCTCCTTCAGTTTTGAGTAAACTTGCGACACCTAAACCTGCTTCTGCTATTAATTCTGATATGTCGCATGTTATTGATGATGCCACTTCTGCTATGCATGATACTTATGATGAAACTACTTCAATGCTTGATACTACTGTGCCGTTAGGTGAATTTCTTGATGAACAACTTGCTAGGGCTAGAGAGAATGAAATTATTGAAACTGACAATATTGATGAAAGTGATGATGAAGATTCTCCCCCTAGATATGAACTGCCTGTTGTGCCTGAGGGTTATGTTATGGATGAAGAAACTGCTAGGGATTTTCTTTCTTGCAATGATAGATATGATCTTAAGAAATTATTAGCTAAGCTGAAAGAAAAATCTTAGAATGCTAGAATGAAATATGACCCTGCTTTTGCTACTTCACCTATCTATATTTCCGATAAGGATTATGATTTCTCTGTCGATCCTGAGATAATTACTTTGGTTGAATCTGATTCTTTTTATGGCTATGAATCTGAAACTATTGTGGCACATCTTACTAAATTGAATGATATAGCCACCCTATTCACTAATGATGAGATAACTCATTACTACTATATAAGTTATTTCCGTTCTCATTAAAGGGTGATGCCAAAACATGGTTTAATTCTCTTGATCCTGGTAGCGTGCGTAGTCCCCAGGATATTATTTATTACTTCTCTGCTAAATATTTCCCCCCTCATAAGAAACAAGCTGCCTTAAGGGAAATATATAATTTTGTGCAAATTGAAGAAGAGAGTCTCCCACAAGCTTGGGGGAGGCTTCTCCGATTACTTAATGCTTTTCCTGATCATCCTCTCAAGAAAAATGAAATACTTGATATCTGTTATGCACTTCAATATTCTTACAATGTTCATATCATTTACCCGTTGATTTCTTGATAGGAATTCTCTTGCAGTTAATTTCATTTCATGAATAATACCTACATGCAAACACAAATTGGATGGAAGTGCTCTAGGGGACAAGGTACTGTGAACTTGCAAACTTCGCATTTTAAGCCAACTATGAAAAGAATGAAACAAATTTTGTAGTAATTATTGATTCTATGTGATGTATAGGCATGCAATCCCTACATAACTAGGATAAAATATGGACTAAATAGTCTGAAATAATACTAAATTGAAATTAAATGAATATGTTCAATTAAACTATATTAATGCCCAAATTTCAAATTTGAATTAATACCTCTCTATATACTGCATTGGCATGCAATCCCTACATAAGTAGGATAAAATATGTACTAAAATAGTATAGTATGAAATAACACTAAAATGACATGAAATGTATATGTTAGTTTAATATATATTAATTCCAAATTTGAAATTGTAAATTGTAATTGGTACCATGTGTGTTGGACACTTAACAAGATCCAAAAGCAACAAAGTTTGATATTTAAAACATTTATCATTCGAACAAACTAGCCTGTGCGAGTGCACGGGTTGGTGACTAGTATCCTTAAGTTATTTCCGTTCTCATTAAAGTGTGATGCTTAAACATGGTTTAATTCTCTTGAGTCTGGTTGTGTGCGTAGTCCCCAGGATATGATTTATTATTTCTCTTCTAAATATTTCCCCGCTAATAAGAGACAAGCTGCCTTAAGGGAAATATATAATTTTGTGCAAATTGAAGAAGAGAGTCTCCCACAACCTTGGGGGAGGCTTCTCCGATTACTTAATGCTTTCCTGATCATCCTCTCAAGAAAAATGAAATACTTGATATCTTTTATAATGGACTAACCGATGCTTCCAGAGACCACCTGGATAGTTGTGCTGGTTGTGTTTTCAGGGAAAGAACAGTTGATCAAACTGAATTGCTATTGAATAATATGTTGACTAATGAAAATAACTGGACACTTCCTGAACCACTCCTAAGCCAACTCCAAAGAAAAGGGGTATTCTATTTCTCAGTCCTGAAGATATGCAAGAGGCAAAGAAATCTATGAAAGAAAAGGGTATTAAAGCTGAAGATGTTAAGAATTTACCACCTATTGAAGAAATACATGGTCTTGATAACCCGACACAGGTAGTAAAGGTAAATTCTCTCTATAGATTTGATGAAGGTGATATTCCTCGTTATAAGTCTGCGAGCCAATGCATAGATGAATTTGATAATTTTATTGTTAAACAAGAAAACTTCAATGCTTATGTTCTTAGACAATTGAAACGTAATGCTTATATGATTGAACACTTGAGTGATTATATGTCTAGAGTTAAAGGTGAACTTAAACTCATTAGTAAACATGCTTCTATGGTTACCACTCAAGTAGAACAAGTGCTTAAAGCTCAAAATGATTTGCTCAATGAATTAAATAATAAGAAAAATGATAATGCTGTTAGAGTTGTGACTAGAGGGGGTAAAATGACTCGGGAACCTTTGTATCATGAAGGCCACCCTAAGAGAATTGAGAAAGATTCTCAGAAAACTAATGTTGATGCACCTAGTCCTTCTAAGAAGAAGAAAAAGAAAAATGGTAGGACTTTGCATGCTTCTAGTGAACATGTTGTCGACACACCTGAGAATCCCAATGATATTTCTATTTCTGATGCTGAAACACAATCTGGTGGTGAACATGAACCTAGTGATAATGTTAATGATGATGTTCATGTTGATGCTCAACCTAGTAATAACAATGATGTAGAGATTGAACCTACTGTTGATCTTGATATCCCACAATCAAAGAATCAACGTTATGATAAGAGAGACTTCGTTGCTAGGAAGCACCGTAAAGAAAGAGAACCATGGGTTCAGAAACCCATGCCTTTTCCTCCCAACCAACCAAGAAAAAGGATGATGAGGATTTTGAGCGCTTTGATGAAATGATTAGACCTATCTTTTTGCGTATGTGTTTGACTGATATGCTTAAAATGAACCCTTATGCTAAGTATATGAAAGAAATTGTTACAAATAAAAGAAAGATACCGGAAGCTGAAATTTCCACCATGCTTGCTAATTATACTTTTAAGGGTGGAATACCAAAGAAACATGGAGATCCAGGAGTACCAACTATACCATGCTCCATTAAAAGAAACTATGTTAAAACTGCTTTATGTGATCTTGGAGCCGGTGTTAGTGTTATGCCTCTCTCTTTATATCATAGACTTGATTTGAATAAGTTGACACCTACTGAAATATCTTTGCAAATGGCTGATAAATCAACTGCTATACCTGTCGGTATTTTTGAGGATGTGCCTGCCGTAGTTGCAAACGTTACTATTTTAACGAACTTTGTTATTCTTGATATTCCCGAGGACGATAGTATGTCGATTATCCTTGGTAGACCATTTTTGAATATTGCAGGGGCTGTTATTGATTGCAACAAAGGCAATATCACTTTTCATGTTAATGGTAATGAGCATACGGTACACTTTCCTAGGAAACAACCTCAAGTTCACAATATCGATTCTATTGGAAAAATTCCAACGATTACTATTGGAGGTTTTGAATTTCCTCTTCCTACTGTCAAGAAGAAATATGATATTCTTATTATTGGGGACGTGCATATCCCCATTGAGGTAACTTAGTGTTATTCGAAATTTCTCCGGTTTCATGCGGTTCGGAATGAGTTTGTTAACAAGACTTGATCAACCTTGTTAGTGGATTCCTTTTGATGAGCATGAGATGGATGAAGTTAGAAAGCACAACTCTCTGTACCCTCCTTTTACTTTCTGTTATTTAGATTAAATAAAGCAAAAATAGTATTTTCTGTCTGTTTTCTGAATTATCCTAGCAATAAAAAATACCCCAAAAATAAAAGTTCTCCAAATGCCCCGAAAATGAAATATGGTTTTTTGTAGAATATTTGGCATTGAGAACACACCAGGGGGACCTACCATGTGCCCACGAGGGTGGAGGGCGCGCCCACCCCCCTGGGGCGCGCCCCCTACCTCGTGGGCCCCATGTGGCCCCCTCCACTTATTCCTGCACCCACACACTTCGTCTTCCTCCAGAAAAAATCACCACCTAGCTCAAACCCGTGTTCTAGCTCATCTTGCTGCGATTTTTGATCTCCTTGCTCAAAGCTCCATTCACAAAACTTCTTTGGGGGATTGTTCTTCGGTATGTGACTCCTCCAATGGTCCAATTAGTTTTTGTTCTAGTGCTTTATTTATTGCAAATTTTTGCTGCTTAGGTGACCCTGTACTTGAGCTTGCATGTCAAATTTATATGGTCCCAAGTAGTTCTAATGCATGATATAGTCTCTAGGCACTTGTGGGAGTAGTTGCTAGCAATATTGTTGAGTTTGGTTCACTTTTATTTTAAGTCACTAAAAATTTCATAAAATTTCAGAAAATGATGAAGAGATTATTGAGGGGCTCTTCGAGCCAAAGCTCGAAGGATAAGCAAAGTGAAGAGAATAAGAAGCCCAAATATAATCTTCCTCGCACCACGGAAGTTCGTCCGTGTGAATGGCCTTGTGAAGAGTTCTTGAGAGCAGCCAGGATTCATGATGATTTTTATTACTTGGCTGAGAATGTGGGCCTCACCGACTTCCTCCACGACCAACTCGAACAGTATCTCCTACTCACTAATATTTTTGTGCAAAATTTTCATTTCCATGCTAGGAGATCACCACCTTCGGTGGATTTTTATTTATATATGATGAGTTTAAGGAGATGTCACTTTATGATTTTTGTGCGGTTTGCAAGTTGCCTTTTGAGGGCAGCGTGGAGGAACCACATCATTATGATGTGGAAGGGTTTATTGGTATGATTGGTATAGGGGAAACAAGGAAAGTTTCTGATGCAAGAATCACTAGCATACATTTTCCTGTTCTGCGTTGCTTGCAATATTTGCTAGTAGATGCTTAATTGGTCGTCGGAACAGTGGAAACCTCAGTGCTCCTGACCTCGCCATTTTGCGCCATGCTTTACTCCATGACAGAACTTTCAGTTTAGGTGCTATGGTTGCTAAACGGTTGAGTCTAAATCATACAAAGGGCCCCATTTTTGGAGGTATGTTT
Source organism: Aegilops tauschii subsp. strangulata (assembly GCF_002575655.3). Taxonomy (NCBI): domain Eukaryota; kingdom Viridiplantae; phylum Streptophyta; class Magnoliopsida; order Poales; family Poaceae; genus Aegilops; species Aegilops tauschii. The sequence goes on from NC_053035.3 coordinate 75,162,698, forward strand.
GCTTCGCGTCTTGCTAAATATTTTGAGATACCTATTAGACACTATGAGAAAGAAGAAAAGGTGTTGCCCCCTATTTTCTTAGACTATAAAAGTATGGTAGCACATGATTTTTTTTGCGATGATAAGGAGAAGAGACTCATTTATAACCTGGTATTCAGTGGAAAGACTTGTCAGATTATTACCCTGCCTGCACCTTCTTTGTTTAACATTTATTCAGGCACATACATAATCCTGCCCGATGACATTTATGCATATTGGGAGCGAACATGATCCCAAGAGCCTGAGCCTGAGCCATCTCCTGACCCTTATCGGCAGTCTGTTTATCAGTGGGATCCGGAGGAGATCGCCAACCAGTGGCACCCAGAGGACACCCCTTTGTACACCGGAGAGGGCAGCTTTGATCCATGGGATAGACCAACTTAGGCCAAAAGCCTAAGCTTGGGGGAGTACATATTTCTCACCGACATTACATTCATGTTCACACACTCATGCTAGTTGTCGGTGCTCATACTTTTTCATTGTACTATCCATGCTAGTTTATTTTCTATTTTAAGCCTTCTTCTTGTGTGTTTGAAAAACCTTAAGAAAAACCAAAAAATTAGTTGTAGCTTTTAGCTAGTTTACTTTCCATGCATGTAGTAGTAATAATTAAAAGAAAAACCCAAAAATATTTCTCGTTCTTCTTTTGCTTGTTGGGAGCTTTCCCGTGTAAATAGTTTCTTTTCTTTTCTTTGGGGGTCGAGAGGAGAAGACCATAATGAAAATGTTGAGTGGCTCTTATATGCATTATTATTGATTTAACCAGGAGCCCATATTACCTTGTCTTCTCCTGTGTATTAAAATGCTTGCAGATTCCAGCTTAGTCCAATTGCGCGTGTGCTATTATTATTATCCACATCGTTCGGTCGTGCAAGTGAAAGGCAATAATGACGATATATGATGGACTGATTGAGATGAGAAAAGCGGGTATGAGCTCGACCTCTCTTGTTTATATAAATATGATTAGTTCATCGTTCCTCATTCAGCCTATTATGAATGAAACATGTTTGCAATGACAATTAGAGATTATAGTTACTCATGCCATGCTTAATTAGCTAGGAGTTTATAATGGTTTACCTTGCGTGCCAACATGCTATTAAAATGGTTGTGATGTGGTATGATAGGGTGGTATCCTCCTTTGAATGATTCAAGTGGCTCGACTTGGCACATGTTCACACATGAAGTTGAAAAAAAATCAACATAGCCTCCACGATATTTATGTTCATGGTGGATTATATCCTACTCATGCTTGCACTCAATGTTTATTAATTTTAATGCATGTTCATGACTGTTGTCGCTCTCTAGTTGGTCGCTTCCCAGTCTTTCTCTAGCCTTCACTTGTACTAAGAGGGAATACTGCTTGTGCACCCACTTCCATAAAACCCCAAAGTTATTCCATATGAGTCCACCATACCTTCCTATATACGGTATCTACCTGCCGTTCCAAGTAAATTTGTATGTGCCAAACTCTAAACCTTCAAATGAAATTTTGTTTTGTATGCTCGAATAGCTCATGTATCAACTAGAGCTGTCTGTATCTTCCATGCTAGGGGGGTTATTCTCAAGAGGAGTGGACTCCGCTCCTCACTCACGAGAAAATGGCTGGTCACCGGGATGCCCAGTCCCATGCTCAAATCAAAATAATTGCAAACAAAACTCCCCCAGGACTGTTGTTAGTTGGAGGCACCCGTTGTTTCGGGCAGGCCACGGATTGATGCTTGTTGGTGGTGGGGGAGTATAAAATTTACCATTCTGCTTGGGAACCGCCTATAATGTGTGTAGCATGGAAGATATCGAGATCTCTCGGTTGTTATGTTGATAATGAAAGTATGCCGCTCAAAATATTATTTATCTCTATTTCAAAATCCAGCTCTGGCACCTCTACAAATCCCTGCTTCCCTCTGCGAAGGGCCTATCTATTTACTTTTATGTTGAGTCATCATCCTCTTATTAAAAAGCACCAGCTCGAGAGCACCGCTGTCATTTGCATGCATTATTATTAGTTTATATTTTGTATGACTACGACTGGATCTCTTTTACCATGAATTACAATGTTTAGTCAGTCCTTGATCTTCAGAGGTGCTCTGCATTTATGTTTTGCGGTCTCAGAAAGGGCTAGCGAGATACCATCTTGTTATATCATATTATGATTGTTTTGAGAAAGTGCTGTCATCCGAGATTTATTATTATTGCTCGCTAGTTGATTATGCCATTGATATGAGTAAACATGAGACCTATGTGTTATTGTGAATATGGTTAGTTCATAATCTTTGCTGAAACCTGAATGCTGGCTTTACATATTGACAATAACAAGAGCAAACAGAGTTTGTAAAAGTTTTTCTTTATCACTTTCAGTTTGTCAACTGAATTGCTTGAGGACAAGCAAAGGTTTAAGCTTGGGGGAGTTGATACGTGTCCATCATATCTACTTTTCCAAACACTTTTGCCCTTGTTTTGGACTCTAACTTGCATGATTTGAATGGAACTAACCCGGACTGACGTTGTTTTCAGCAGAATTGCCATGGTGTTATTTTTGTGCAGAAATAAAAGTTCTCGGAATGACCTGAAACTTCACGGAGAATATTTTTGGAATATATAAAAAATACTGGCGAAAGAATCAAGACCAGGGGGCCCACACCCTGTCCACGGGGGTGGGGGCGCGCCTACCCCCTGGGCGCGCCCCTGCCTCGTGGGCCCCCTGGAGCTCCACCGACCTCAACTTCAACTCTATATATTCATGTTCGGGGAGAAAAAATCAGAGAGAAGGATTCATCGCGTTTTACGATACGGAGCCGCCGCCAAGCCCTAGTCTCTCTCGCGAGGGCTGATCTGGAGTCTGTTCGGGGCTCCAGCGAGGGGAATCCGTCACCGTCGTCATCATCAACCTTCCTCCATCACCAATTTCATGATGCTCACCGCCGTTCGTGAGTAATTCCATCGTAGGCTTGCTGGACGGTGATGGGTTGGATGAGATTTAACATGTAATCGAGTTAGTTTTGTTAGGGTTTGGTCCCTAGTATCCATTATGTTCTGAGATTGATGTTGCTATGACTTTGCTATGCTTAATGCTTGTCACTAGGGCCTGAGTGCCATGATTTCAGATCTGAACCTATTATGTTTTCATGAATATATGTGAGTTCTTGATCGTATCTTGCAAGTCAATAGTCACCTATTATGTGTTATCATCCGTTAACCCTGAAGTGGCAATAATCGGGATACTTACCGGTGATGACCGTTGTTTGAGGAGTTCATGTATTCACTAAGTGTTAATGCTTTGGTCCGGTACTCTATTAAAAGGAGGCCTTAATATCCCTTAGTTTCCAATAGGACCCCGCTGCCACGGGAGGGTAGGACAAAAGATGTCATGCAAGTTCTTTTCCATAAGCACATATGACTATATTCGGAATACATGCCTACATTATATTGATGAACTGGAGCTAGTACTGTGTCACCCTATGTTATAACTGTTGCATGAGGAATCGCATCCGACATAATTATCCATCACTGATCCAATGCCTACGAGCTTTTCACATATTGATCTTTGCTTAGTTACTTTATCGTTGCCACTATTACATTTACTACAAAACTGCTACTGCTACTTTTGTCACCGTTATCGTTACTTCCATATTACTTTGATACTAAATACTTTACTGCAGATACTAAGTTATTCAGGTGTGGTTGAATTGACAACTCAACTGCTAATACTTGGGAATATTCTTTGGCTCCCCTTGTGTCGAATCAATAAATTTGGATTGAATACTCAACCCTCGAAAACTGTTGCGATCCCCTATACTTGTGGGTTATCAAGTGTTAATGCATGTTACAAAAATTGTATAGCTGGAAACTATGTTCAAATATTACTCCAACGATATAATCTTTGGCGACATGCATTCGTATTTTATTAGTTAAATCCTACTTACAAACCAGGACGGGGGTGTAGTTGGTAATTAAATCGCAAACATTTTTTTATTGACTGTATGTGTACGTGTCCTCTCGTCCTCCTCTCGCTCGTCTTGTCACCCTGCTGCCGCAGACGGCTTACAGCGCAAGCTTGCATAGCGTGCGGGGGCGTTTTTTGGCCAGACGGTGGCGCCAATGAATTGTCTGTGAGCCCGTTCCCGCTCAAGCTCGCAGGTTCCCGCGCAAGCTTCCCGCCCGACTCGCTGAAATCCCCCAAAATCCCAATGCTTACCGCCTGCTATAAAAACCCTCATGGCCGGCGAGTCCTGTGTCGCATCTTCCCCTCCCTCCCTGTAGCTTATCTAGTCTGCTTCACCCACAATCGCCAATGGCACCGGTCTGTCGTCATCGCTCAGCCACTCCGCCGTCATCGGAGGACAGCTCCAGCTGGGAGGCTACACCGTGGCGGCGGCGCAGTCCCCGGCGTAGTGTAGTGCGTGTGGCGTCCCTGTTGGGTGTGCGCGGAACACCCACCACACGCTCCACCGCCGCTACCCGTCGGCAGCTGTTGCCGGCCGCCATTGCCGCCACACCACAGTCGAAAGCCAGGGCCATCTCCCGCTCCGCCGCCGTGGCCCGAAGGCGGGAGGTGGCCGTCGTGGCCGCTACCCCACTGCCGGCCACCGTGGCCATCACCCGCTCCGCCACCGCGGCCCGAAGGCGGGAGGTGGTGGTCATGGCCGCCACGCCATTGTCGTCGGCCGCCGTGGCCGCCAGCCCACCGTCGACCACCGGGAGTATCACCGGCTCCGCCACCGCGGCCTGAAGGCGGAGGTGGAGGCCCGCACGTGTGTCAGCGACCTTGCACGCTACATCGAGTTCCTGCGGGAGGAGGAGGAGTGCCTCGTCGAGCATGCAAAGAGCCTTATCACAGCCGTGGCCGCAGCACACGCCAACACAGAGGCGAGGAATTAGGAGATCTACGAGCAGTTCAACCACTTCGAGAGGGATCGTCTAGAGCGGCAAGTGGGCATTCGAGCTGGCGAGCGTAGCTGAACATGCAGCAGGGGCAGGCACCTTATTGCATTTGTCCAGCTCGTCGGTAGGCTCCTCCTCTGCCTCTTATTAAGCGGGTGAGCGTGCTCGGGAGAGGAGAGGCTGACGGAAGTAGCACAAAGCACCTCCGTGGTAGTAGTAGTATTTAGGGGCTATTTTGTTCAGTTCATCTAACTATAGATGTGTGGTCGAACTGTACAACGTACTTAAAATTAGCTAGTATATATAGTTGAACTAGCTATTTCAGTACGTGGTTGGCAACAATTGGGGAGAAGTTTGGTCGGTTCAGCTGTCGAGTTGAACTGTTTGTACAAATTAAGAACGACTGCTTAATCTATGAATGAAATCTATGCTTAATTACTGAATTTTAGTTGCAAAAAATAGATAGTGCTAATGATTTCTAGCTGCATATTTTGACAAATCGCAGTGTTACAAGGATTGACAAATGGCAACGTTACTAGATCAACAAATGTAAATCTTTCCAATTTGACAAATGGCAACATACCCAATATGACAGATGCAAACCTTACCAAATTGTTTGTACGTTGTTGCACACGGGTCATCCAAAACAACCGTTTGCGTTGAAGGGATGCACAATCCTGCGCTGCGGATTTTCCCTCGACTTACGGGGAAGACCATAGCTCTCACTTTGCATACGGGTGTTCTATCTAAAACGTTTGCGATCAAGAGCTGCACAAATCCTGCTCGGCACATTTTCCCTTGGCTTCCTGGGGAAGCTGTCGGTTTGCATACGAGTGTTCTAACTGAAATGTTTACGACGAGTGTTTTATATTTAAAAACAGTATTAAATTTGGGAAACCGAATTAAACCTGGGGAAGTTGACAATTTTTTTACCACGGCATGTTGATGCCACTGCATGATAGCATGCCAAGTTTCATGAATTTCAGACGAGTTTTGGATTTACTAGAATTTAAAAATCAGGTATCTCAATGTTTGCAGCCGAGTGACGGGGGCAGGGTGTTTGAAATTCATTCCCATTTCTTGCATGGGACCTAAGCATGCACCCAAGGACACATATTTGATTTTTCAACCAGTTTATATGCACTTGAGAATGTGCATGTAGTTCAAATTTGAATTATGCACATAAAATGCCTGGAAAACCCAGTTAATGTATAAAAATGTCCAAACGAACCCCAAAAAATTCCAAAATTGAACACAACACTCTTGTTGTACTATGTTGACACTTGAATTTTTTTGAAAGCAATAAGAGGCAACGGATATCGTTTCGTCCCCAAAGGTGGCACGTTCCCTACCGAAACCATCACGCTTGTTGTGAGAAGCTTTGGTTTGTGAGAAGCTTATACCCAAACCTACCCTAACTGGGACAAATTTTTTACCACGGCATGTTGATGCCGCTCCATGATAGCATGCCAAGTTTCATGAATTTCAGACGAGTTTTGGATTTACTAGAATTTAAAAACCAGGTATCTCAATGTTTGCGGCCGAGTGATGGTGGTAGGGTGTTTGAAATTCATTCCCATTTCTTGCATGGGACCTAAGCATGCAACCAAGGACAAATATTTGATTTTTCAACCAGTTTATATGCACTACAGAATGTGCATGTATTTCAAATTTGAATTATGCGCATAAAATGCCTGGAAAACCCAGTTAATGTATAAAAATGTCCAAACGAACCCCGAAAAATTCCAAAATTGAACACAACACTCCTGTTGTTCTATGTTGACACTCGAAATTTTTTGAAAGCAATAAGAGGCAATGGATATCGTTTCGTCCCCAAAGGTGGCATGTTCTCTACCGAAACCATCACGCTTGTTGTGAGAAGCTCTGGTTTGTGAGATGCTTATACCAAAACCTGCCCCAAATGGGATTTTTTTTACCATGGCATGTTGATGCCGCTCCATGATAGCATGCCAAGTTTCATGAATTTCAGACGAGTTTTGGATTTACTAGAATTTAAAAGCCATGCATCTCAATGTTTGCAGCTGAGTGATGGGGGCAGGGTATTTGAAATTCATTCCCATTTCTTGCATGGGACCTAAGCATGTAACCAAGGACACATATTTGATTTTTCAACCAGTTTATATGCACTCGAGTGTGTGCATGTAGTTCGAATTTGAATTATGCGCATAAAATGCCTGGAAACCCCAATTAATGTATAAAAATGTCCAAACGAACCCTGAAAAATTCCAAAATTGAACACAACACTCCTGTTGTTCTATGTTGACAATCTAAATATTTTGAAAGCAATAAGAGGCAACAGATATTGTTTCGTCCCCAAAGGTGGCACGTTCCCTTCCGAAACCATCACGCTTGTTGTGTGAAGCTCTGGTTTGTGAGAAGCTTATACCCAAACCTACCCCAAATGGAACAAACTTTTTACCACGGCATGTTGATGCCGCTCCATGATAGCATGCCAAGTTTCATGAATTTCAAACAAGTTTTGGATTTACTAGAATTTAAAAACCAGGTATCTCAATGTTTGCGGCCGGGTGACGGTGGCAGGGTGTCTGACATTCATTCCCATTTCTTGCATGGGACCTAAGGATGCAACTGAGGACACATATTTGATTTTTTAACCAGTTTATATGCACTGGAGCATGTGCATGTAGTTCGAATTTGAGTTATGCGCATAAAATGCCTGGAAAACGCAGTTAATGTATAAAAACGTCCAAACGAACCTTGAAAAATTCCAAAATTGAACACAACACTCCTGTTGTTCTATGTTGACAATCTAAATATTTTGAAAGCAATAAGAGGCAACGGATATTGTTTCGTCCCCAAAGGTGGCACGTTCCCTACCGAAACCATCACGCTTGTTGTGTGAAGCTCTGGTTTGTGAGAAGCTTATACCCAAACCTACCCCAAATGGAACAAACTTTTTACCATGGCGTGTTGATGCCGCTCCATGATAGCATGCCATGTTTCATGAATTTCAAACGAGTTTTGGATTTACTAGAATTTAAAAACCAGGTATCTCAATGTTTGCGGCCGGGTGACGGTGGCAGGGTGTCTGACATTCATTCCCATTTCTTGCATGGGACCTAAGCATGCAACCGAGGACACATATTTGATTTTTTAACCAGTTTATATGCACTGGAGCATGTGCATGTAGTTCGAATTTGAATTATGCGCATAAAATGCCTGGAAAACCCAGTTAATGTATAAAAACGTCCAAACGAACCTCGAAAAATTCCAAAATTGAACACAACACTCCTGTTGTTCTATGTTGACACTCTAAATTTTTTGAAAGCAATAAGAGGGAACGGATATCGTTTCGTCCCCAAAGGTGGCACGTTCCCTACTGAAACCATCACGCTTGTTGTGAGAAGCTCTGGTTTGTGAGAAGCTTATACCCAAAGCTGCCCCAAATGCGACAAATTTTTTACCACGGCATGTTGGTGCCGCTCCATGATAGCATGCCAAGTTTCATGAATTTCAAACGAGTCTTGGATTTACTAGAATTTAAAAACAAGGTATCTCAATGTTTGCGGCCGAGTGACGGTGGTAGGGTGTGTGACATTCATTCCCATTTCTTGCATGGGACCTAAGCATGCAACCAAGGACACATATTTGATTTTTCAACCAGTTTATATGCACTGGAGCATGTGCATGTAGTTCAAATTTGAATTATGCGATTAAAATGCTTGGAAAACCCAGTTAACGTATAAAAATGTCCAAACGAACCCCGAAAATTCCAAAATCCAACACAACACTCCTGTTGTTCTATGTTGATACTCTAAATTTTTTGAAAGCAATAAGAAGCAACGGATATCATTTCGTCCCCAAAGGTGGCACGTTCCCTACCGAAACCATCACGCTTGTTGTGTGAAGCTCTGGTTTGTGAGAAGCTTATACCCAAACCTACCCCAAATGGAACAAACTTTTTACCACGGCATGTTGATGCCGCTCCATCATAGCATGCCAAGTTTCATGAATTTCAAACAAGTTTTGGATTTACTAGAATTTAAAAACCAGGTATCTCAATGTTTGCGGCCGAGTGACGGTGGTAGGGTGTCTGACATTCATTCCCATTTCTTGCATGGGACCTAAGCATGCAACCAAGGACACATATTTGATTTTTCAACCAGTTTATATGCACTGGAGCATGTGCATGTAGTTCAAATTTGAATTATGCGATTAAAATGCTTGGAAAACCCAGTTAACGTATAAAAATGTCCAAACGAACCCCGAAAATTCCAAAATCCAACACAACACTCCTGTTGTTCTATGTTGATACTCTAAATTTTTTGAAAGCAATAAGAAGCAACGGATATCATTTCGTCCCCAAAGGTGGCACGTTCCCTACCGAAACCATCACGCTTGTTGTGTGAAGCTCTGGTTTGTGAGAAGCTTATACCCAAACCTACCCCAAATGGAACAAACTTTTTACCACGGCATGTTGATGCCGCTCCATCATAGCATGCCAAGTTTCATGAATTTCAAACAAGTTTTGGATTTACTAGAATTTAAAAACCAGGTATCTCAATGTTTGCGGCCGAGTGACGGTGGTAGGGTGTGTGACATTCATTCCCATTTCTTGCATGCGACCTAACCATGCAATCAAGGACACATATTTGATTTTTCAACCAGTTTATATGCACTAGAGCATGTGCATGTAGTTCAAATTTGATTATGCGCATAAAATGCCTGGAAAACGCAGTTAATGTATAAAAACGTCCAAACGAACCCCAAAAAATTCCAAAATTGAACACAACACTCCTGTTGTTCTATGTTGACACTCGAATTTTTTTGAAAGCAATAAGAGGCAACGAATATCATTTCGTCCCCGAAGGTGGCATGTTCCCTACCGAAACCATCACGCTTGTTGTGAGAAGCTCTGGTTTGTGAGAAGCTTAGACCCAAACCTGCCCCAAATGGGACAATTTTTTACCACGGCATGTTGATGCCGCTCCATGATAGCATGCCAAGTTTCATGAATTTGAAACGAGTTTTGCATTCACTAGAATTTAAAAACCAGGTATCTCAATGTTTGCGGCCGAGTGACGGTGGCAGGGTGTGTGACATACATTCCCATTTCTTGCATGGGACCTAAGCATGCAACGAAGGACACATATTTGATTTTTCAACCCGTTTATATGCACTGGAGCATGTGCATGTAGTTGAAATTAGAATTATGCACCTGAAATGCCTACAAAACCAAGTTAATATATAAAAATGTCCGAACGAACCCTGAATAATTCCAATTTTTTGACGACACACCTATAGTTGCATGTTCACTGCAGATAAAAGTTCTAACAATTCAAACACAATCCTTTGTAGTTGTGATCCCATTACCTATTTCAAATCAAGATGATAAATCAAGTAGATCGCACATAGTTTATTATCACCAACCGTGTGAGATGCAACACAAAATATCTTGGAGCACCGTCGGTGTATAGTACGCCTATGGCTTACGCGAGAAGGTGCGTCGGCTACAGTCCACAGCTAGCGTGTCAAGCACACTACACTGGTACAGTGATGTGCTAAACAAACGGTTTTTAACCCCTTTCCACAACGTCATTTGGAACCGTCATCAAGTGAGTGTGGGCGATAGGGGGGTCCTTCCCACACGACCCAGAAATTGTCGGGGATATGCCCTCCTAGGACCCAGGCTGGGGCCGTGTGCGATCGGGTGAGGCATCGAAACCCAATCATTTCCGTAGGTATGTACATCCCACACGGTAATCTGAGAAAATCATTTCCGTAGGTATGTACATCCCACACGGTGAATCCCAGAACATCATTTCCGTAGGTATGTACATCCCACACGGTGAATCCCAGAAAATCATTTCCGTAGTATGTACATCCCACACGGTGAATCCTAGAAAAACATTTCCGTTGGTATGTATATCACACACAGTTATTTGTGTGGAAATGTTTGTGCAAGGTGGCCTAACGCAAAAAGTTCGCTGCCGGAAGCCGTGTGTGATTCTTACTTGATCGAACACGCCTACTTTCTAGAAACCGTACGGGTTGTTTGAGTTCATCGCCCACTGTGCTGTATGAGTAACCGTTTGCAATAGAAAACCCCAATAAGCAGGGTAATTAGCCTAATATTGATAATCCATGTACTAATCAAACTGATATTTCTTATAAAACATGCCAGATATTTCATATCCGTGTAAAAGCAACCAGGATTTCATAATCGAATTACATCAGATAGCTTCGGCACTCAGTTACGCCATTACACAACAGCACCAAGTTTCACATGCAGCATCAAAAACCTTTGGAAAGTAGCATCATACACGGTAAATAGACAAATGAATCTCATCTGGGAAACTGCAGAAGCGGAAGGCAAATATTGAGCCTTCAGTGATGTTGAATGTCCTTGCAACTTTAGGCCAGTGGCTATGGATAATTGCCCGCCCAACCTTCACTCTTCAGCAAGACTTCAATATTGTACCGTGGGTGTTGAATGAATACCTTCCTCGCCTCTTGACCATGCAGGTGGTTTGAGAGGTAATCATCGGTGAACTGCGTTCAAAAGTACTGAAAACAAAGCTATGCCTAAATCGCTGTTGTAAATTTTGAAATGGCGCAAGGGGTAAAAACAAGGTAAAAGAGTTAGTACCATCCTATAGTTGACTGATGTCTTCTAAATTGTGCAACTTGGAATGGTGTCATGACATGGCAGCAACATGTTGGAGTAAATTTTTTGGCCAAATTGGGACAAGCTTTGGTGTAAGCTTTTGCAAATCGGAGCTTCCCTCAAGAAGGCTCTTTGTTCCGAGAGGGAACGTGTCACCTCCGTGTGCGAAACGATATACGTGCACTGCCTTCTCCCGCTTTAATTTTTTTACACTGGCAGATTAGACCAAATAGAAGTATCGTGCTAAATTTTGGAATTATTTCGGGTTCGTTTGGCCTTTTTTATACATTAATTGAGTTTTTGGGCATTTAATGTGCATAATTCAAATTTGAACTACAAGCACATGCTCCAGTGCACCAAAGTTGTTTGAAAAATCACATGTGTGTCTTTGGGTGAATTTATAGGTCCCATGAAAGAAATGGGAATGAAATTCAAATATCTGGGCATCATGGCTCGCCCGGAAAGATTGAGAAACTTGGTTTTTTCATTCTAATAAATCCAAAACACGCCTGAAAATCATGAAACTTGGCATGGTGTCATGACATGGCACCAACATGCTGCGGTAAATTTTTTGGCCGAATTGGGACAAGCTTTGGTGTGAGCTTTTTGCAAACCGGAGCTTCCCTCAAGAAGGCTCGTGGTTCTGAGAGGGAACGACTTACCTCCATGTGTGAAACGAGATACGTATACTGACTTCTCCCGCCTTAATTTTTTTACACATGCAGATTAGACCAAATAGAAGTATCGTGCTAAATTTTGGAATTATTCCGGGTTTGTTTGGCATTTTTATGCATTAATTGAGTTTCTGGGCATTTAATGTGCATAATTCAAATTTGAACTACAAGCACATGCTCCAGTGTACCAAAGTTGTTTGAAAAACCACATGTGTGTCCTTGGGTGAATTTCTCGGTCCCATGCAAGAGATGGGAATGAAATTCAAATATCTGGGTGTCGTGGCTCGCCTGGAAAGATTGAGAAACTTGGTTTTTTAATTCCTGTAAATCGAAAACACGCCTAAAAATCATGAAACTTGGCATGGTGTCATGACATGGCACCAACATGCTGCGGTGAATTTTTTGGGCGAATTGGGACAAGCTTTGGTGTAAGCTTCTTGCAAACCGGAGCTTCCCTCAAGAAGGCTCGTGGTTCCGAGAGGGAACGTGTCACCTCCGTGTGCGAAACGACATACATACACTGCCTTCTCCTGCCTTAATTTTTTTACACAGGCAGATTAGACCAAATAGAAGTATCGTGCTAAATTTTGGAATTATTCTGGGTTCGTTTGGCCTTTTTTAAACATTATCTGAGTTTCTACGCATTTAATGTCCATAATTCAAATTTGAACTACAAGCACAGGCTCCAGTGTGCCAAAGTTGTTTGAAAAATCACATGTGTGTCCTTGGGTGAATTTCTAGGTCATATGCAAGAGATGGGAATGAAATTCAAACATCTGGGCGTCTTGGCTCGCCCGGAAAGATTGAGAAACTTGATTTTTTAATTCCTATTAATCCAAAACACGCGTGAAAATCATGAAACTTGGCCTGGTGTCATGACATGGCACCAACATGCTGCGGTAAATTTTTTTTGGCCGAATAGGGACAAGCTTTGGTGTAAGCTTCTTGCAAACCGGAGCTTCCCTCAAGAAGGCTCGTGTTTCCGAGAGGGAACGTGCCACCTCTGAGTGTGAAACGACATACGTACACTGCCTTCTCCCGCCTTAATTTTTTTACACAGGCAGATTAGACCAAATAGAAGTATCGTGCAACATTTTGGAATTATTCCGGGTTTGTTTGGCATTTTTATACATTAATTGAGTTTCTGCGCATTTAATGTGCATAATTCAAATTTGAATTACAAGCACAGGCTCCAGTGCACCAAAATTGTTTGAAAAACCACATGTGTGTCCTTGGGTGAATTTCTAGGTCCTATGCAAGAGATGGGAATGAAATTCAAACATTTGGGCGTCGTGGCTCGGCCGAAAAGTTTGAGAAACTTGGTTTTTTAATTCCTGTAAAACTAAAACACGCCTGAAAATCATGGAACTTGGCATGGTGTCATGACATGGCACCAACATGCTTCGGTAATTTTTTGGCTGAATTGGGACAAGCTTTGGTGTAAGCTTGTTGCAAACCAAAGCTTCCGTTAAGGAGGCTCGTGGTTCCGAGAGGGAACGTGCCACCTCCGTGTGCGAAACAACATACGTACACTGCCTTCTCCTGCCTTAATTTTTTTACACGGGCAGATTAGACCAAATAGAAGTATCGTGCTAAATTTTGGAATTATTCCAGGTTCATTTGGCCTTTTTATACATTAATTGAGTTTCTGTGCATTTAATGTGCATAATTCAAATTTGAACTACAAGCAAAGGCTCCAGTGCACCAAAGTTGTTTGAAAAACCACATGTGTGTCCTTGGGTGAATTTCTAGGTCCTATGCAAGAGATGGGAATGAAATTCAAACATCTGGGCGTCGTGGCTCGGCTGGAAAGATTAGAAACTTGGTTTTTTAATTCCTGTAAATCCAAAACACGCCTGAAAATCATAAAACTTGGCATGGTGTCATGACATGGCATCAACATGCTATGGTAATTTTTCTGTCCGATTTGCCAAGGTGCACACATTAACAATCAACAAAGTCATTTTGGAACAAGTGATGTCACGTTAGAAATCGGAAACACAAGTATTATTGAAACCGTGGGCGTTCTACTTACCAATTACGTGCCACCACGCGTCCCTTTTTTTTATTGCCTAGGAGGTGTCGTGCGGGGTAGCTATTTGAGTATGGAAGGCGTGCGATCAGACCCCTACGCGCGCACATCGGGAGGAGAGCCCTTTGACCGCTACCCGTCGCGCACCTCCCTCCCAACGTCCCCATTAATGGCGCCCGAGAACTTGTTCTATGGCGTGGCTATATGTCTCACTGGACTGAGATTTAAGGGAGAAAAATGAAAATCTGAAAAGAAAGTCTTGCATGGATCTTGATGTAAGATTCGACGGACCTATATAGCATCGACTGCGACTTATAGCAAGCATGATGAATATAAGGACGATGACATTGGATAATATAATTGTCTTACATATTTAGGAACATAATTAAAAAAATCCACATGCGGCAACGCCCGAAATACACAAGGGTAAAAGAAGAAGGAAGACAATGATCTGGCTCGCTGATCTCTACTTTGTTGATGCGTTGCTGCAGTCCGTGGGAACTAGTCTTCGCGGCGAGCGGCGATGAACTATTTCCTGTCCTCAAGATGCTGCTCGAGAGCATCCATGAATTCCTCCACTAGCCTGCTGCGCTCGATGTGTAGCATGGCAATGTTGGTGTGGAACGACACCTATGGGATCACAAGAATCCCTACTATGGTTGCCGGGGCGCGGGGTTGCGAGAAGAGCAGGGCTAGTAGACAGCACAAGGATTGTTTACCCAGGTTCGGGTCACGAGGATGCATAAAACCCTAGTCCTACTTTGGTGGGTGTATTTCAGAGAGTTCTTGAGCTCTCGAACGAGCTGTGGTCAGGGCGTGGTTCGAAAGAGCCAAATCCCTCGCCAGTGTGCCATGGGCCTTCTTTTATAGTCGGAAGGGGCTGCCACAGTGGCACACAGGAGGTGGAAAGGCGTACAGTGCCCTGAGCTTATCGCTCATATTACAGAACAAGACACATTTAATGCGTAGCTTAGGTGTCCCCTTGCTTTATTGGGGACGGGGGCGAGGCCCGTCCCGTCCGTCGCTGCTCCTCCTCGCTTTGACACGCGCCCTGGCCAGTGAGGCGCGTGGTGCCATGTAGGCAGGCAGGCAGCTGAGGTGGCACAGTGGTGGAGCCTTCACGAAGATCTGCATGCCGCCACGCAGGTGCTCGATGAGTTGGCCTGGGAGCTGCATGTTGCCACGCAGGTGCCTGCCCAGCTGGTTGGGCTGGCAGCTGCATGTGAACGGCGGTGGAAGCTTGGTTGGTGTGGGCCTGGCGGTGGCCCTGCTGGCGTCCTTGGTGAGGGCCTTGCCGGGTGGTCCGGCAAGGGTCTTGCCGTGTGGCCCCGCAAGGGTCTTGCCGTGGCGCGCTGTCGTCCCTGGCAAGGGCCTTGCCGGGGGTCTGGTTGCCTTCCTCGGCAAGGATCTTGCTGAGGATCGTCGTCTTCTAATCCTCATCTGATCTTGAATATGTCTTCACAAAGATCTGCATGCCACCACGGAGGTGCCTCCCGAGCCTTGGCCCAACGTGATGTTGGAGACCGTGGGCTCAAGGGTGGCCCACTCTGTTGGTGCGGGGCGAGCTGTCCCGGCAAGGATCTTGTCGGGGTTGCTGAGGCTGCCTTGGCAAGGGTCTTGCTGGAGGAACCTGCTTTGTCCCTCTGCTCTTTGTGGCCTTGGCCTTGGCGTTGCTCTTATTATCTTGGGCTTTGGTCTTACCTTGGCTCACCTCCCCTGTTCTGCTTGGCGTGACCGTAGGTGCGGCTCCGACTGCCCGTGCACAGGTATAGGGGTACAAAAACACACCCCTCTTTTTGTACACCGATAGGAGCCCCCGGGCCTGGGCCACACATAAGCGCGACACGTTGTTGGGCCAGGCCCAAAACGGTGCGCGGGCATGCGGGGCGGTTTTTACCGCGGTAAAACTTTTCGCGCGCGGCGCGGCGTGGAGGGGTGTGCGTGACGTGGGCGGCATGCGTGGGGCGGTTTCCACATGCATGCGTCACATCGCAGTAAATGGGTAGCGCGCCCCGCGGCTTCCCCATAAAAAGGGATAACCGCGGGCGCACTGTTCCTTTTACCCTTCGCGCAACCCCAATCTCGGAAACCTCCGCCTGCCTTCCTCTTCTTCTCCAAGCTTCATTCCTGCTCGCCGTCGTTGCGCTTTCGCTGCCCTCTGTCCTGCCCTCCTCCCCCAGCCGCCATGGTGCCAAAATCCACCAAGGGCAATGGAGTGGCCAAGGACGCCGGAGCCGTGGAGCCGCCGGAGAGTGCGCTGGCGGTGCAGCGGATGCAGTCCGCCTTCTTCCCCTCGACAGTTGACGTGTTCGACCTTCGCCACTCCTTCAGGCCCCTGTGGGGAGTGAAGACGGGGGGGGGGGGGGGGGAATTCGGGGCATCCAACCACGCGTGTCATCCCCGCTGACTGCGCCGAGGCTGCCCCAAATCGGTACCCCTTCTTTCTCGATTATTTTTCCTGCGGGCTCTGTCCTCCCTTCTCCGATTTCTTCAGCGACGTCGTGCATACCTTTGGGTTCCGCCTCCTGGATTTTACTCCAAATGCGGTGGCGTGCATGGCCCTTTTCGCGCATCTCTGCGAGGGCTTCGCCGGGGTGCACCCCAACACAGCCCTCTTCCGCCATTACTTCTCCCCTCAGATCCAACCAGGGGGCGCCATCTCCGGTTGCATTGCCTGGGTCTCAAGATCCAAGGGGGCGTATCCGGAGGGCGCCATGAAGGAGAGGTGGGAAGAATGGCGGGGTCGGTGGTGCTGGATCGAGGAGAAGGACCCGCCGGCATTCTGCGAAGTTCGCCGGGCGCCGCCTGTCCGCAGAAGCGATTGGAGCGACGTCGATGCTGAGACGAGAAGCTCACGGTCGCCACCACAAGGATCCTCCGGCTCACCGAGGCCGGCCTCACCCTTGAGATGATCGGGGCGGACTTCATCTGCCGCGGGATCGCTCCACTGCATAACAAGTGGAGGCCAGCCTGGCTCTTCACGAACCCCGCCGACATCATGCGGCTTCGTCCCGGCCTCGACCACAATTTCACAGTGATGGGGCACGCCCATTTCTGCCAGCGGCTCTTCCATCTTGACGTGGGCCGCGACGGCGAGGTCGAGCGGACCGGCAAGGTCGCGAGGGCCGCCGCGAAGGCCGGCAAGGTCCTCAAGGGGCCTCTGTTCAAGCTGCCGACGGGGGTGGTCCCGTTGTGCAATAACTCGCGCCGGTCCTATATCCTTGCCATGATGCCGGACTGCAACGCGCATGGCCCCGACCTGAGCTGGAAGGAGCCGGAGGACGCCGAGGTGCGGCAGTTCTTTGACACTCTGCACGAGGGGTATGTCAACGCCGACGCCGAGCGGCTGCTTGTCCAGGACACCACCCAGGCGGAGCTGGACTACATCGCCACTAGGGCGAGGGAGGCACAACGTGCCAAGGAGGCCGGCAGCACCGGCGGTGTGGAGGACAAGGCCGCGACGGCCGTGGAGGAGGAGGAGCTCGCCCGGTGGGTGGCGGCCGCCAGGGGATCCAGCAGCGTCGGCACCGAGGCTCCTCTGGTTGAAGATGTGACCGGCGAGTCATCGTCGGAGGAGGCCGAGACCGCAGGCCCGACGCCGGCTATGGGGAGAGGGCGAGTCCTGCGGCGGGCCAGTTCCGGTGAGCCGGTCCGGCCCGGTAGGGCTGCGCGGCCATAGCTGACCTTGGAGGGGTCCGGGCGCCACACGAGGGCCGCGGCGGCAAAGAAGCCGGCGAAGTCCGCGGTGAAGAAGAAGACAGCTGCCCCTTCTTCGTCCATGCGTGTCCAGACACCACCTCCTTCTCCTCCTCCGGTGGATGTTGCTACGGAGGTTACTTTCGATTATGGATCCCTCGGCCCGAGGAGGAAGAGGAAAACAGCAGAGGAGGAGGTGGACGACGAGTAAGTATCTGGTTCCTTTTCGTTATCTCTGCCTCCTCAAACTGTGTTGCTCGTCTTGACTTGTCTTCATCTTTGCAGGGACGTGGAGACGCTGGCCCAGAGAGTGAAGAGGGCCAAGGTCTCGGCGGGTGGCCAGCCCCCCAGTTGGTACTTCGGGGGTGCCACTGGTGGTGTTGAGCAGCCCGGACAGCAGCCCCCGGCATAGCCCCCAGCGTAAGTTCATCACTCTTCCCCCGTCGACATGTGTCAGGGGCACGACACTTTGGTGCTAACCTTGCCAGGTATGCAGGAGGAGAGCAGCAGCAGGAGGAGCCACAGAGGGCTACTCCCAACACGCCCACCCCATCGACCACGTCGCCCCGAGGGGTGTCCCCGGCAAGGGCGCCAGGCACCGAGGCCACGCACATGGAGGAGGAGGAGAACTTGGGCGCCGGCGGCTTTGGCTCGACGCCAAATGTTGGCGGGGAGGGGACTTCCGTTTCCCAGCCGGGTACTGGCACAGGTAAGTCGTTCACCGTTCGTCCCTGCTTCTTTTTCTTTCCGGCTCTTGGTCCTGGCCTTGCCTCACCCCCTTCTTCGGTGTCCAGATTCCTCCTCGGTGAACCCAGAGGACGTGGACGCCGTCATCGAGGACGTCGCCAAGGCCGCCGAGGCGGACGCGGAGAAGATCCCCGCCGAGGAGGCCGCCAAGGGTGCTGCTAAGGACGCCGCCGAGGGGCCTACCGGGGAGGCCGGCAAGGCTGTCGCTGAGGAGACCGGCAAGGGGCCTCCGGGAGAGGCCGGCGGGGCCGCTGCCGAGGAGGAGGAGGAGGTGGCTGATGACCAGCCTTCCTCTTCTGCTGCTTCCGGCTCCGGCAAGTACCTGAGGGTGAGCGACAACTTGTTCGTCCACCTTCCAGGCGCATCGAGCACCGGGACACCCGTTGAGGGAGAGGTGTTCGACGACGAAGTGCTTGCCGCTGCCGGGCTTGAAGTCGTCGACGAGCCGATCGTTGGCGGCGACGGTTCGCAGGAAGAGCGGCTCCTCCACGCCATGGGCACCAGCTTTCGGAAGCTCCAGGCGCTCCACCGTGCCCGCCTGGACTAGGCTAAGTCTAGGACGGCGATGGTGGAGAAGGTGGAGGCGGTCCTCCAGAAGCGCGTTGCCGAGACGCAGGACTGGTTCCGCGAGGCCCACAAGGAGCTCAAGGCTGCCCAGGGCGAGCTGGCCAAGCGCGACGTGGAGCTCACCATGAAGCTCGCCGACGTCGATAAAGCTCAAGAGACGGCGAGGAACTTGGCCGCGGCCGCTGAAGCCGCCCGAACCCAGCACGAGGCCATGCTGAACTCCCAGGAGGAGGACCTCGCTGCACGCGAGGAGAAGCTTGCCGCCATGCTTCGCGGCAAGGATGCAGAGGTGGAGAAGCTTTTCTTGCAGCGGACCAGTGAGCTGGAGCAGAGGCACTCAATGCCTAGGCCCAGGTTCACGCCGGCAAGGTGGAGGAGTTGGAGGCGGAGCGCGACGGGCTGAAGGAGCAGGCCCTGAAGCTATCCCAGGAGAAGGACACGCTTAACAATGCCCTGACAGAGGCGCAGGGCGCGGTCGTTAGCAAGGCTAGGGAGCTCTCCGAGGCCAACAACTCCATCAAAGACCTCAAGCTGAAGCTGCAGGGTCTCGAGAAGGTGCTGTCAGAGGCCAAAACCCGAGAGGGGACCCTGGAAAGGAGCTGGAGGCCGAGAAGCAGCTGCGGAAGAACGAGGGCCTCAACTTCGCGGATCACGTGGAGGGCGAGAACCGTTGGCTCGATCGCCTCGTCACCGTCGCCAACCAGGCCGCCGCGCAGCTGGCCATCATGGGGATGCCGGACGTGAGGTATGTCCCAGAGCGGAGCGTGAGCGCCAATTGCAGCCTGACCATGTTCTTTGAGAATGTCATCGCCGCTCTGGAGCGGCTCCACGCCAACCGGGCGGCCTCACTCGCCGACGAGTCCCGGAGGCTTTGCCAGGGTGCCATGACCAAGGTTCTCACCAAGGTGGCGCACTAGTACCCCAACCTCGATTTAGACGCCGCGCTGGAGAGCTTGCCGGAGGGTACTGACCTCGGGCCGCTCAAGGAGCGCATCAAGCTCATCATCAGCCGAGTCGGCGAAATTCAGAGGGTGGAGGGCCAGCGCCGGGATTAGGCATCCCGTTCTTTATCGCCGCTGCAGGTTCACAACCAAGACAATCGCTATCTCTAGTTAGAACCGCAACAACAATTCGATGTAATATAACTCTGCAGCACTTTCAGTATTATGCATGTTATTTTCATGTTCGATTTTCCTTTGTATCTCCTCCCTATGTTACTGGGTAGGCTCGTCGGCGCATAAACCCAAGGCGGCGTCTTGGGGATGGATCCCCATTGGCCTGCCGGGTGTGCTTGCTGCCGGGCGAACCACCTTGCCGCCCTTAGCGCGGCCGCCCGAACTGTCGAGCTTGACTCGAGTCAGAGTCGGGAGCGTTGCCAAGTGCGGAAGGCTACCCCGCCACTCTCGACGCGGCCACTTTGAGCTGTTGAGCGGACTCAAAACAGAACAAGGGCGTTGCCAATTGCGGGAGGGCCCCTTTGCGTGTAGGTTTCTCATACATAGGCGAGATTCCGAGGACGATAACCTTATGTATAGGAGGAAATAACTCAAAGCTCTGAATGACTTAGCTTTTCTGTTGTCGAGCCGGCGTCGTTCCTCTGGCCGCCTTCTTCTCAGGAGCCAAGGGCAATGAAGAACTGCTAGGCTAACTACTAGACCAGATTCTCACAATTGCGCCCCCTACCTGGCGCGCCAAAGATGTTGGGGTGGAACGACACCTATGGGATCACAAGAATCCCTACTACGGTTGCCGGGGCGCGGGGTTGCGAGAAGAGTAGGGCTAGTAGATAGCACAAGGATCGTTTACCCAGGTTCGGGCCGCGAGGATGCATAAAACCCTAGTCCTGCTTTGGTGGGTGTATTTCAGAGAGTTCTTGAGCTCTCGAACTAGCTCTGGTCAGTGCGTGGTTCGAAAGAGCCGAATCCCTCTTCAGTATGCGGTGGGCCTCCTTTGATAGTCGGAAGGGGCTGCCACAGTGGCACACAAGAGGTGGAAAGGCGTACAGTGCCCTGAGCTTATCGCTCGTATTACAGGACAAGACGCATTTAATGTGTAGCTTAGGTGTCCCCTTGCTTTCTTGGGGACGGGGGTGAGGCCCGTCCCGTCCGTCGCTGCTCCTCCTCGCTTTGACACGCGCCCTGGCCAGTGAGGCACGTGGTGCCATGTAGGCAGGCAGGCAGCTGAGGTGGCCCAGTGCCGGAGCCTTCACGAAGATCTGCATGCCGCCACGCAGGTGCTCGATGAGTTGGCCTGGGAGCTGCATGTTGTCACGCAGGTGCCCGCCCAGCTGGTTGGGCTGGCAGCTGCATGTGAATGGCGGTGGAAGCTTGGTTGGCATGGGCCTGGCGGTGGCCCTGCTGGTGTCCTTGGTGAGGGCCTTGCCGGTGGCCCGGCAAGGGTCTTGCCGTGTGGCCCGGCAAGGGTCTTGCCCTGGCGCGCTGTCGTCCCCGGCAAGGGCCTTGCCGGGGGTCTGGTGGCCTTCCTCGGCAAGGATCTTGCCGAGGATCATCGTCTTCTAATCCTCATCTGATCTTGAATATGTCTTCACGAAGATCTGCATGCCACCACGGAGGTGCCTCCCGAGCCCTGGCCCAACGTGATGTTGGAGACCGTGGGCTCAAGGGTGGCCCGCTCTGTAGGTGCGGGGCGAGCTGTCCCGGCAAGGGTCTTGCCGGAGGAACCTCCTTCGTCCCTCTGCTCTTTGTGGTCTTGGCCTTGGCGTTGCTCTTATTATCTTGGGCTTTGGTCTTACCTTGGCTCAACTCCCCTGTTCTGCTTGGCGTGACCGTAGGCGTGGCTCCGACTGCCCGTGCACAGGTATAGGGGTACAAAAACGCACCCCTCTTTTTGTACACCGACAGGCAATCTCGTCCATAAGTTTCTCGATGATGACGCCGGTCCTCTTCAACAAGGCAGTGGTCTGCTCCTGCTGCTCCGCACTTCCGACAATCTTCGCCCTCAGCAGGTCGCGCTCGGCCTGGAGCTTCGCATTGCTCTAATTTAGTTGCCGGATGACACCGGTAGACTGTTTAAATGAGGCTTTCAGGTCTACCTGCAACCTCGCCCACCTGGAGATCTGATCCATCTGCCTAAGGACGAGGGCACGCATGCGCCTGTAAGATTCCTCGCCTGCCCGCGAGACATTTTCCTAGGCCGCCGAGGCACGGGAGGACATCTCTGCTGCATTCACGGCGCGGCGGGACATCTCTTCTGCTTCCGCGGCATGACCGGACCAGTCTGCTGCATCGACGGCGTGGCGGGACCTCCGTGATGCTTCGGTGGCACGGCGGGACCTCTCTGCTACTACGGTCGCGCAGCGGGACATGTTAGCTTCTTTCGCGACGAGGCGGGACATCTCTCGTGCTTCCGCTTCCAGGCTCGCCTCTCCCTGGTGGCAATCTCTCGACCCAGAACTCACGCTGGCCAGGGCAGACACAAGGGAATGATGATGAATCACTTGTTTGTTTTTGTGGATGAGGAGTTGAGGAGGAATGTGCAGTCATCTTGGAGTAGTAATATTTATAACCGAGTAGTAATACGCTCCTAAGTGGGAAACCGTTTAGGTTTTGATCGGTGTGAACAAGTTTGCAATTTGGAATGTGACGGGACGCAGCCTCCCTGTTCTTCTAAAAAAATTGTGACGGGACGCATGCTCAAAATTTACTGACGATTATAAGTGGGACACTATTCCCATAAGGCGTAACGTGGGCACGTACGCCTTCTCGGCCGCGTACGTGGCATTTGCACCATAGGGTGCACCGCAATAGGCAATGTCAGCACACGTCTTGTTCCAACAACCGTGCGCGCTCGTTATTACCATCGCGCACGCTTCTTTTAATTAGAATGTGTGTGCCCGTCTAGCGCACACACATTGATCTAGCTAACTGTTTCAGTTTGTTGTGGCTAATCGCAAACAGTTCATCCATGTGAAGTGTACGCGATCAATCGCAGACACTTTGATCTGGCTGACCCGTTTCTGTTCTGTTGCCTAATCGTAAACAGTTAATCCTTCTGAAGCGTATACACTCAATCACACACACCTTGATCTGGCTGACCGTTTCTTTTGTGTTGCCTAATCACAAACAATTCATCCGAGTGAACCGTATGCTCTATATCGCACACGCCTTCATCAGGCTGCCCGTTTCTTTTGTTCCGCCTCATCACAAACAGTTCATTGGACTGAACCGTATGCCCTGGATCGCACACGCAACTAAAATCTGAACCGTGTTTGACGGCTCCGCCATTGCAAATGTTTTGCACCTTTTTTACGGTTCTTTTACACTACTGTTTGCGATTATTGCATCGCACACAGTTTCGTTGAAGGGTCTCTGGTCGTAGTGTCGCGTTAGCAGCATCCTGCAGTAGTGCTAGCTCACTCCCCAAATATCATTTCACTAGTCATTCGTCGCCGGTGAAAGATGGGGACGTGGACCCACGTCGTGAGGGCAACTTCAGC
This sequence comes from Aegilops tauschii subsp. strangulata, assembly GCF_002575655.3. Taxonomy (NCBI): domain Eukaryota; kingdom Viridiplantae; phylum Streptophyta; class Magnoliopsida; order Poales; family Poaceae; genus Aegilops; species Aegilops tauschii. Next base: position 75,186,436 of record NC_053035.3, read on the forward strand.
GGCCCACTCCGGCGAGAGCGTGGCCGCAGCCGCCAGGCGCGTGCTAACAAGCTTCGTGAGGGCAACTGCAGTCTGCGTCCGGGCGGCCAAGGCAGCCCAAACGGCCGCTGTTGCTTCTCAGGCAGCGGCAGCAGCATGTGCCTCGGGGATAGCAACTGGCGAGAGCGGCACAGCAGCTGTCCGTTCTGCAACGGCGGCCTTAGCCCCGATGGAGGCTGCCCACTACCATGTCGAGGCCGTCCATGCCCAGGTCATGGCGGTCACCGCAGAAATCGAATGAAGCTTCTCTGACAACGGTCGGCAACCCACGACCGAAGAGCTGGCAATCGCCAAGATAGTTCGAGCAGCCGTCCATTCCTGCGCGGCATACCTTGCCACGACGGAGCCCGCCAGAGCCCAGATCGCGGCCGCCCACGCCTAGCTCGTGGTGGCCTATGCTAAAGATATGGCGGACGCAGATGGCGAGATGCTTGCCGAGTATGGTGCAATTGATGCCATGGAGCCCCGTCCCCAGGAGACCGTCGGGCGCGAGCTGAACATGGAGGCGGCGACGAAGATCGACAAGCACCATCCATAGTAGTACTCTTTGTTTTGTTTAATTAAGAGCGCCGGTCTTTAATTTGTTAGAGTAATGTTTAGGTCAGCTAGCTCTGTTTAATTGCTGAACTTGCTCGATTAAGAAGTTAGTCTCCTTTGTGTACCCAAATTATGCAATGACGTGGATGACCACTGTAACCAGGGAAATTCGAACCAAAATTTTTGACGTTCTAACTCAACACACACGGTTAAGCTATCTGAATCGTTTGTGATGTTCACATATCGTACACAGTTCTGAATAAGGGACTGTGTCTGATGACACTTCGCGCGCTAGTTTTTTCGCTGAAGCGATTCCAAAATTTTGGCTTCCGCGAAAATATCTACCTCCCCACCACCTCCCCCTTACCAAAAGCCACATTTCCCCTGTTTCTGCCTTCCTTTCCAAGTTGAAACCTTCACTCCTTGCATGCAGCGCTGCCTCCTCACTGGCGACCCTCCTTCACGCTGCTCGGCCTCGCCTATCCAGGCAGGTAATCCACACCCGACCCCCATCCTCCTCCTCCTTCCACATCCCACATGCCCCAACCACCGGCGCGAGCATGACACCTTCCACCCAAATCACCGACAGCTCCACCAAATAAGCGTCGCGCTAAGCCGTGGTGTACATGGTATAGCCAGGATCTCAAGGAGCATTTGGCAGCTGAGAAGCAAATCGCGGCCGCACGCGCGGATGAGGTCGCGATGGCTGCCATTCGTGTCGACTCCCAGATCTTGAAGGAGCACCTTGCCATTTGCTAGCTATGCCAGTTAAGCATGCTCAGTTTACCCGTTGCGTGTGCTACTCCTGCCTTTTCTTCACAAATTCTAGTGAATTGTGATATCTAATTTTACCATGCAATCTGTTGCTCTAGTGTATATGTTCTATATGTCGTGTAGAGTGGTGCTCACTTACGAACTGTTTTGTTAATTAGTTGTCATCTTCAGTTAACTGTTTGGTTCATTTTTGCAAATGTGATGTTCAATTCTTCAGGCTGCAATTTTGTATTGTCTTCCATGTGAGAAATAAATCGAATTTATCTTTACAAAATACATGAGAAACGAATACAATTGTTATATTTCCAAGTTGTCAAGCATGCTTGGTTTGGTTATACATTGTGCAATGTGGTGCTCAGTTAACGTTTGGTTCATTTGTGTTGTGGTGTTTAGTTAACTGTTTGGTTCAATTCTGCAATGCGATGTTCAATAGTTGTGGGTGCATTATGTTATTGTATACCATGTGAGGAATAAATTGAATTTGGCTGTAGTAAATACATGAGAAACAAATACAATTGCTACAATTGGTTGTCGTTAACTGTTTGGTTAACTGTCTCATATTCTATTAGGAGTATGTTATATTGTGCAATGTGGTGCTCAGTTAATGTTGGTTCATTTGTTGTGGTGTTTAGTTAACTGCTTGGTTCAATTCTGCAATGCGATGTCCAATTGTCGTGGGTAGAATTTTGTATTGTTGTGCATATGAGGAATAAATTGAATTTGGCTGCACTTAATACATGAGAAACATATACAAATCCTACATTTCCTAGTTCTTAATCATGCTTGGTTTGGATAAATGGGTTTTCCGTGTGGCTTGAATTAATTTGATGAATCTGCAATGTGCTTATTTTTCATCAACATATTTTACTGATAGCATGCGAACCCTTACTTAACCTGATGACGAACTACCTTATATGTGTTGCAGGGAAACAACGGGAAGCGCTGAGGTTTACAGTCGAGGTTAGCACATGCATGGTCCGTTGTCTAATAGCACATTATTGTGCAATTGCAGGACCCATTCTAATATTTAGGTTTTTAACAATTTGGTCTTGCACATGTAGGTCCTACTGTCTGAGGATTTGACCCACTGTTCGACCCTTTTTGCATATGGGGAAATGAGTTGTCCATGAATATCAGTCAAGTCAAGAAACTCAGAAAGATTGTTAAGATAAAGAAATTAGCGACAAAAAACAACAAGATCTTTGTCTGCACAATGAGGAAAACATTAGTTCACTACAGCATGGTACTAACTATTATACCTTGCCTTTTTTATTCCTTTGCCCCATTTCCAATATAGAGAAGATATTTATGCACATCCTTGTTTTCAGGCCTTTCCAAAGCTGTTCACTAATGATTACCTCTCAAACCACCTGTATGGTCAGGAGGCGAGGAAGGTATTCATACAACACCCACGATTCAATATTGAAGTGTTCCTGAAGAGGACGAAGGATGAACGGTCAATCATCCACAGGCACTGACCTAAAGATACAAAGACCTTCAACATCAATGAAGGCTCAATATTCGCCTTCTGCTTCAGCAGTTTTCCAGATGAGATACATCTGTCTATGTACCGTCTATGATGCTAATTTCGAATGGTTATAGATGTTGCATGTGAAACTTGGTCCTGGTTTAGTTGCGTAATGGGGTAGCTGAGTGCTGAAGCTATATGATGTTGTACTCTGATGTATTTCAATTATGAAAAAGAAATATATTGTGTGCTTAATATCAAATGTCAATTAGATTAATAAATGGATTATGAATAATCGGATAATTAGCCTGCTAACGGCGAATTAGCCTGCTAATTGGGTTTTGCTATTGCAAACGGTTGTTGAAAAAATATTGTGGGCGATGACCTTAGGCAACGCACACAGTTTATAGGAATAAACCGTGTTGGATCAATGAACAATCACAAACGACTTTCTCTTGAAAACTATTTGCGTTAGGCCACCTTGCGCAAACGTTTACCACATAAAAACTGTGTGTGATGGACAGCCTTTGCCACACAGTTTCTTCTACGGACCGTGTGTGATACATTCAATGACGCAAACGATTTAACGGGAAAAATTGTGTGTGATGTACCTGTGAACAGAAATGTTTTCCTTGGAGCGACTGTGTGAGATGTACATACAAACGGAAACGTTTAGCGGGGACTGACTGTGTGGGATGTACTTGCGACCGAAAACAATTTCGCCATATAATTGTATCTGAGCGCTCGCCGGTCGCACACGAGCTCATTTGGCCCCAACCTATGTCCCAGGAGGGCTTATCCCCGACGGTTTCTGGGTCGTGTTGGGAGGACCCTCCTATCGCCCACACTCACTTGGCGACGGTTCCAAATGTCTTCGCGGAAAGGGGTTAAAAACCGTTTGTTTAGGACCGACACGTACCAGTGCTATATGATAGTCGAGTATGTGGGATTTGCTAAGTCAAAGCTCTTACATAGACCCTTCCTAAAAATAAGATGAATTGCAATTGTTTGATGACTGAGAACCTAGTTTGTTAGTTTTCAAGAAAGTTTATGATTTATGCTTTAACATGTGAATAGCTTACTACTTGATCATGAGAAGTTTTATGAGATGAGCTACTTTTATGATATATAACGATGCTAGAAAAACTGATTGAAATTTTCATTGATCAAACTTGTGCACTTGCTAGCATTCACACTTCATAAATTATTTCTTTTATCATTTACCTACTCGAGGACGAGCAGGAATTAAGCTTGGGGATGCTGATACGTCTCCAACGTATCTATAATTTATGAAGTATTCATGCCATGTTTACAACAATTCTTTTTGGTATGATTTGATTAGAACTAACCCGGACTGACGTTGTTTTCAGCAGAACTACTGTGGTGTCGTTTTTTTGTGCAGAAATAAAAGTTCTCAGAACGAGCTGAAAATTTATGAAGAATATTTTTGGAAAATATAGAAAATACTGGAACGAAAGATATCAGAGAGGAGTTTCGAGGCAACCACAAGGGTGCCCCCCTTAGGGCGTGCCCCTGGCTTGTCATCACCTCGTGGGCCCCCTTGACTTGTCCCTGATGCCAACACCTACTATAAATCCCAAAATCTCCAGAAATAAACCTAGATCGGGAGTTCCGCTGCCGCAAGCCTTTGTAGCCATGAAAAATCAATCGGGAGCCCGTTCCGGCACCCTACCGAAGGGGGAAACCATCACCGGTGGCCATCTTCATCATCCCGGCACTCTCCATGACAAGGAGGGAGTAGTTCACCCTCGGGGCTGAGGGTATGTACCAGTAGCTATGTGTTTGATCTCTCTCTTGTGTTCTTCATTTGGCATGATCTTGATGTATTGTGATCTTGGTGTTTCTCCCCCTCTACCTTCTTGTGATGAATTGAGTTTTACCTTTGAGGTTTCACTATTCTCGGATTGAATACTATTATGGATTTGAGAACACTTGATGTATGTCTTGCGTGGGATACTCGTGGTGACAATTGGGTATTCTATTGATTCAGTTGATGTATGTTTTGGCACTCAACTCGCGGATTCCAGATGTGACATTGGGGTAATCTATGCATAAGGGTTGATGCACGTTTTCATCCTTGTTTCTCCGATAGGAATCTTGGGGCACTCTTTGAGGTTCTTTATGTTGGATTGAATATTATGAATCTGAAGTTGTTTGATGCATATCGTATAATTAACCCACAGATACTTGTGGTGACGTTGGAGTATCTAGGTGACATTAGGGTTGATTGATGTGTGTCATATGGTGTTATTTTACTACGAACTCTAGGGTTGTTTGTGGCACTTATAGGAATAGCTCAATGGATTGATCGGAAAGAATAACTTTGAGGTGGTTTCGTACCCTACAAGCAATTTCATCTTATGTTCTCTGCGATAGGAACTTTGGAGTGACTTTTGTCACATTATGAGGGATTTCCATATGATTTAATTATGTTATCATTGTTGAGAGAACTTGCGCTAGTGAAAGTATTAACCCTAGGCCTTGTTTCCAGGCATGGCAATAGCGTTTTCGTTCACTTTTACCACTTGCTACCTTGCTGTTTTATATTTGAAGGAAATATGCCCTAGAGGCAATAATAAAGTTGTTATTTATATTTCCTTATATCATGATAAATGTTTATTATTCATGCTAGAATTGTATTAACCGGAAACTTAGTACATGTGTGAATACATAGACAAAACAGAGTGTCCCTAGTATGCCTCTACTTGACTAGCTCGTTAATCAAAGATGGTTAAGTTTCCTAACCATAGATATGTGTTGTCATTTGATGAACGGGATAACATCATTAGAGAATGAGGTGATGGACAAGACCCATCCGTTAGCTTAGCATAATGATCGTTTAGTTTTATTGCTATTGCTTTCTTCATGACTTATACATATTCCTCTGACTATGAGATTATGCAACTCCCGAATACCGGAGGAACACCTTGTGTGCTATCAAACATCACAACATAACTGGGATATAAAGATGCTCTACAAGTGTCTCCGAAGGTGTTTGTTGGGTTGGCATAGATCGAGATTAGGATTTGTCACTCTGAGTATCGGAGAGGTGTCTCTGGGCCCTCTCGGTAATGCACATCACTATAAGCCTTGGAAGCAATGTGACTAATGAGTTAGTTGTGGGATGATGCATTACGGAATGAGTAAAGAGACTTGCCAGAACAAGAATGAACTAGGTATGATAATACCGATGATCGAATCTCGGGCAAGTAACATACCGATGACAAAGGGAATGACATATGTTGTTATGCGGTTTGACCGATAAAGATCTTCATAGAATATGTAGGAACCAATATGAGCATCCAGATTCCACTATTGGTTATTGACCAGAGATGTGTCTCGATCATGTCTACATACTTCTCGAACCCGTAGGGTCTGCACGCTTATTGTTCGATGACGATTTGTATTATGAATTACGTGTTTTGGTGACCGAAGTTTGTTCGGAGTATCGGATGAGATCACGGACATGAAGAGGAGTCTCGAAATGGTCGAGAGGTAAAGATTGATATACTGGAAGGTTGTATATAGACACCGGAATGGTTCCCAAGAGGTTCGGGGATTTATCAGAGTACTGGGAGGCTATCGGAACCCCCGGGAAAGTTAATGGGCCTCGTGGGCCATAGTGGAGAGAGGGAGGCAGGCCACAAGAGGAGGCACGCGCCTCCCCCTGCCCAATCCGAATTGGACAAGGGATGGGGCGCGGCCCCCCTTTCCTTCTCCATCTCCGCCCTTTCCCCTTTCCCCCTCTCCATTGGAAGGAAGGGGGCGAATCCTACTATGAGTGGAGTCCTAGTAGGACTCCCCCCTTGGCGCACCCCTCCTGGCCGCCGGCCTCCTCCTCCCCTCATTTTATATACGAGGGCGGGGGCACCCCAAAGGCAGATCAATTGTTCTCTTAGCCATGTGCAGTGCCCCTCCATAGTTTACTCCTCCGGTCATAGCGTCGTAGTGCTTAGGTGAAGCCCTGCGCGGATCACATCACCATCACCATCACCATGCCGTCGTGCTGACGAAACTCTCCCTCGACCCTCTGCTGGATCAAGAGTTCGAGGGACGTCATCGAGCTGAACGTGTGCTGAACACGGAGGTGTCGTACGTTCGGTACTTGGATCAGTTGGATCGTGAAGACGTTCGACAACATCAGCCGTGTTAAGCTAACGCTTCCGCATTCGGTCTACAAGGGTATGTGGACACACTCTTGATACGTCTCCAACGTATCTCTAATTTATGAAGTATTCATGCTATTATATTATCCATCTTGGATGTTTAATGGGCTTTACTATGCACTTTTATATTATTTTTGGGACTAACTTATTAACCCAGAGCCCAGAGCCCAGTGCCAGTTTCTGTTTTTCTCCTTGTTTCAGTGTTTCACAGAAAAGGAATATCAAACGGAGTCCAAACGGAATGAAACCTTCGGGAGAGTTATTTTTGGAACGGAAGCAATCCAGAAGACTTGGAGTGTACGTAAGGGAAGCAATGAGGAAGGCACGAGGCAGGGGGCGCGCCCACCCCCCTGGGCGCGCCCTCCACCCTCATGGGCCCCTCATGGCTCCCCTGACCGACTTCTTTCGCCTATATATATCCATATAAAAACATCGGGGAACAGAATAGATTGGGAGTTCCGCCGCCGCAAGCCTCTGTAGCCACCAAAAACCAATCGGGACCCTGTTCCGGCACCCTGCCGGAGGGGGGATCCCTCACCGGTGGCCATCTTCATCATCCCGGCGATCTCCATGACGAGGAGGGAGTAGTTCACCCTCAGGGCTGAGGGTATGTACCAGTAGCTATGTGTTTGATCTCTCTCTCTCTCTCGTGTTCTTGAGGTAATACGTTCTTGATGTATCGCGAGCTTTGCTATTATAATTGGATCTTATGATGTTTCTCCCCCTCTACTCTCTTGTAATGGATTGAGTTTTCCCTTTGAAGTTATCTTATCGGATTGAGTATTTAAGGATTTGAGAACGCTTGATGTATGTCTGGCCGTGCTTATCTGTGGTGACAATGAGATATCACGTGATCCACTTGATGTATGTTTTGGTGATCAACTTGCGGGTTCCGCCCATGAACCTATGCATAGGGGTTGGCACACGTTTTCGTCTTGACTCTCCGGTAGAAACTTTGGGGCACTCTTTGAAGTACTTTGTGTTGGTTTGAATAGATGAATCTAGGATTGTGTGATACATATCGTATAATCATACCCACGGATACTTGAGGTGACATTGGAGTATCTAGGTGACATTAGGGTTTTGGTTGATTTGTGTCTTAAGGTGTTATTCTAGTACGAACTCTATGATAGATCGAACAGAAAGAATAGCTTCATGTTATTTTACTACGGACTCTTGCATAGATCGATCAGAAACGATAACTTTGCGGTGGTTTCGTACCCTACAATAATCTCTTCGTTTGTTCTCCGCTATTAGTGACTTTGGAGTGACTCTTTGTTACATGTTGAGGGATATTTATATGATCCAATTATGTTATTATTGTTGAGAGAACTTGCACTAGTGAAAGTATGAACCCTAGGCCTTGTTTCAACGCATTGCAATACCATTTGTGCTCACTTTTATCATTAGCTACCTTGCTGTTTTTATATTTTCAGATTACAAAAACCTATATCTACCATCCATATTGCACTTGTATCACCATCTCTTCGCCGAACTAGTGCACCTATACAATTTACCATTGTATTGGGTGTGTTGGGGACACAAGAGACTCTTTGTTATTTGGTTGCAGGTTTGTTTGAGAGAGACCATCTTCATCCTACACCTCCCATGGATTGATAAACCTTAGGTCATCCACTTGAGGGAAATTTGCTACTGTCCTACAAACATCTGCACTTGGAGGCCCAACAACGTCTACAAGGAGAAGGTTGCGTAGTAGACATCAACTCTCTCCTCTCGTTACTATGCATCTCCTAGATAGATCTTGCGTGTTCGTAGGAATTTTTTTGAAATTGCATGCTACGTTCCCCAACAGTGGCATCCGAGCCAGGTCTATGCATAGATGATATGCATGAGTAGAACACAATGAGTTTTGGGCGATAATAGTCATACTGCTTACCGCCAACATCTTATTTTGATTGTACGGTATTGTTGGATGAAGCGGCCCGGACGAACATTACATGACCACGTTCATGAGACCGGTTCTACCGACGTGCTTCGCACACAGGTGGCTGGCGGGTGTCTGTTTCTCCAAATTTAGTTGAATCGCATTTGACTACGGCCGGTCCTTGTTGAAGGTTAAAACACCACACTTGACAAAAAATCGTTGTGGTTTTCATGTGTAGGTAAGAACGGTTCTTGCTAGAACCCCGTAGCAGCCACATAAAACTTGCAACAACAAAGTAGAGGATGTCTAACTTGTTTTTGTTGTGATGTGATATGGTCAAGACATGATGAGATATAAATTGTTGTATGAGATGATCATGTTTTGTAAAAGTTATCGGCAACTGGCAGGAGCCTTATGGTTGTCGCTTTATTGGTATGAAATGCAATCGCCATGTAATTGCTTTACTTTATCACTAAGCGGTAGCGATAGTCATAGAAGCAATAGTTGGTGAGACGACAACGACGCTACGATGGAGATCAAGGTGTCAAGCCGGTGACGATGGAAATCACGACGGTGCTTTGGAGATGGAGATCAAAGGCACAAGATGATGATGGCCATATCATGTCACATATTTTGATTGCATGTGATGTTTATCATTTATGCATCTTATTTTGCTTAGTACGGCGGTAGCATTATAAGATGATCCCTCACCAAATTTCAAGCTACAAGTGTTCTCCGTGAGTATACACCGTTGCTACAGTTCGTCGTGCCGAGACACCACGTGATGATCGGGTGTGATAAGCTCTACGTTCACATACAACGGGTGCAAGCCATTTTTGCATGTGCAGAATACTCAGGTTAAACTTGACGAGCCTAGCATATGCAGATATGGCCTCGGAACACTGAGACCGAAAGGTCGAACGTGAATCATATAGTAGATATGATCAACATAGTGATGTTCACCATTGAAAACTATTCCATCACCTGATTATCGGACATGGTTTAGTTGATATGGATCACGTGATCATTTAGATGACTAGAGGGATGTCTATCTAAATGGGAGTTCTTAAGTAATATGATTAATTGAACTCTAATTTATCATGAACTTAGTCCTGATAGTTTTTGCATATCTATGTTGTTGTAGATTGTTGGCCCGTGCTACCGCTCCCTTGAATTTTAATGCATTGCTAGAGAAAGCTAAGTTGAAAGGTAATGGTAGCAACTACATGGACTGGGTCCGTAACTTGAGGATTATCCTCATTGCTGCGCAGAAGAATTACGTCCTCGAAGCACCGCTAGGTGCAAGACTGATACGTCTCCAATGTATCTACTTTTCCTAACGCTTTTCCTCTTGTTTTGGACTCTATTTTGCATCATTTGAATGAAACTACCCCCGGACTGACGCTGTTTTCAGCAGAACTACCATGGTGTTGTTTTTATGCAGAAACAAAAGTTCTCGGAATGGAACGAAACTTTGCGAGGATTTTTTATACAATAAATAAGAATTTCTGGAGCCAAGATCCATCGGAGAGGGGCACTTGGGTGGGCACAACCCACCAGGGCGTGCCCCCCTCTCCTGGCGCACCCAGGTGGGTTATCCCCACCAGGTGGCCGCGCAGACCTTGAAACCGACACTGTGAAATCCTATTTTTCCATAAAAAAATCAAGGAGAAAGAATTATCGCGATCCACGATACGGAGCCGCCGTCACCTCCTGTTCTTCATTGGGGAGGCCGGATCTGGAGTCCGTTTGGGGCTCCGGATAGGGGGATCTTCGTTCTTCGTCATCGCCAACCCTTCTCCATCGCCAATTCCATGATGCTCCCCACTGGGAGTGAGTAATTCCTTCGAAGGCTCGCTGGTCGGTGAGGAGTTGGATGAGATTCATCATGTAATCGAGTTAGTTTTGTTAGGGCTTGATCCCTAGTATCCACTATGTTCTAAGATTGATGTTGCTATGACTTTGCAATGCTTAATGCTTGTCACTTTGGGCCCAGGTGCCATGAACTCAGATCTGAACCGTTTATGTTATCATAATTATATCCATGTTCTAGATCCGATCTTGCAAGTTATAGTCACCTACTACGTGTTATGATCTGGCAACCCCGGAGTGAAAATAGTCGGGACCACTCCCGGTGATGACCGTAGTTTGAGGAGTTCATGTATTCACTATGTGTTAATGATTTGTTCCGGTTCTCTATTAAAAGGAGGCCTTAATATTCCTTAGTTTCCAATAGGACCCCGCTGCCACGGGAAGGTAGGACGAAAGATGTCATGCAAGTTCTTTCCATAAGCACATATGACTATTTACGAAATACATGCCTACATAATATTGACGAACTGGAGCTAGTGCCGTATCGCCCTAGGTTATAATAGTCTCATGATGAATATCACCCAACAAGTCACCGATCTAATGCCTATGAATTTATCCTATATTTTGCTAAGTTATTACTGATATCATCACTATTACCCTTACCGTTACTGCTGCTACTATTATCAAAACTATCATACTACTTTTCTACTGATCACTTTGCTGCAAATAATTAATCTCCAGGTTTGGTTGAATTGACAACTCAGCTGCTAATACCTTCAAATATTCTTTGGCTCCCCTTGTGTCGAATCTATAAATTTGGGTTGAATACTCTACCTTAAAAAATTGTTGTGATCCCCTATAGTTGTGGGTTATCAAGACCTTTTTCTGGCACCGTTGCCGGGGAGCATAGCTATATTTGTTGAGTCACTTGGGATTATTATCAATTTATCAGTATGAAGAATCTGAAGGATTCTAAGACTAAGATATTTCCCTCAAAGACTAGGGGAGGTAAGGAACTGCCATCCAGTTCTGCTTTAGATTCACCTTCTGTTATAAGTAAACTTGCAACACCACCATCTGCAATCAATTCTGATATGGCGCAAGTTATTGATGATGCAATTTCTGCTATGGATAATGATTATGATGATGCTAGTACCTTGCTTGATATTGATGATGTGCCACTTGGTGACTTTCTTGATAAACAAATTGCTAGAGTAATACAACATGATGTTGTTGAATCTGATGATGAGCTTGAAACTGAAACTCCTAAAAGACCTGCTAGAACTAGCCCTCCTAGATATGAATTGCCTAAGGTACCGGAAGGTTATGTTATGAATGAGGAGACAACTAGAGATATTCTTGCTTGAAGAGATAGAGATGATCTAGGGAAATTATTATGCGGTATAAAGAAAAATCTCTGAATGCTAGAATGAAATATGATCCTAAGTTTGCTACTTCACCTATATTTATTGATGATAAGGATGATGAATTCTCTGTCGACCCAGAGTTAATTAGTTTGGTTGAATCTGATCCTTTCCATGGTTATGAAACTGAAACTGTTGTGGCACATCTTACTAAGTTGAATGACATAGCCACCCTTTTTACCCATGATGAGAAAACTCGCTATTACTTTATTCTCGAATTATTTCCTTTCTCATTAAAGGGTGATGCTAAATCTTGGTACAATACTCCTGCTCCTGGTTGTGTGCGTAGTCCCCAGGATATGATTCATTACTTCTCTGAAAAATATTTCCCTGCTCATAAGAAACAAGCTGCTTTACAGGAAACATTTAACTTTGTTCAAATTAAAGAAGAGAGTCTCCCACAAGCTTGGGGGAGGATTTGCGAGTTACTTAATGCTTTGCCTGATCATCCTCTTAAGAAAAATGAAATACTTGATATCTTCTATAATGGACTAACCGATGCTTCTAGGGATTTCCTAGATAGTTGTGCTGGTTGCATTTTCAGGGAATGAACTGCTGGACAAGCTGAAGAATTATTAAATAATATATTGAAAAATTATGATGATTGGACTATTCCTGAACCACTGGCTAAACCCACTCCGAAGAAGAGGGGTATATTATATCTCAGTCCTGAAGATATGCAAGAGGCAAAGAAATCTATGAAGGGAAAAGGTATAAAAGCTGAGGATGTTAAAAATTTACCTCCTATTGAAGAAATACATGGGCTTAATACACCACCAATGCCTAAGGTGGTAGAGGTAAATTCTCTAATGAAGTTCAATGATAATGACAATCCTCACAATATGCACCCTAGTCAATGCCTTTATGAGTTTGAAAACTATAATAGAAAACAAGATCACTTCAATGCAAATGTTATGAAACAATTGAATATAATTCTGATATGATTGCTCGCTTGAGTAACTTGTTATTTAGAATCTCAAATGATGTTAGAGATGTTGGAAATCATGCTTCTATGGTTCAAACTCAGTTAGAACAAGTTGCTAAATCACAAAGAGAGTTGCTTGATAAATGAATCATAATATACATGACTTTGCTGTTATACTAGCAACTGGAGGAGGTAAAATGACTCAGGAACCACTTTGTCGTGAGGGACACCCAAAACTAATTGAACAAGATTCACAAAGAGTTAACACCGATGCACGTAGTCCTTCTAAAAAGAAAAAGAAGAAGAAAAATGGTAGGACTTTGCATAATTCTACTGAACCTAAAATAGAAAAACCTCCTGATAATGATAATGAAACTTCTATCTCTGAAGATGAAACTCAATCTCGTAATGAACACTCACCTAGTGATAATGAAAAAGATAATGATGAGGTTCATGAAGACTCTCAACCAAACAATGATAAAGAACCAGACAATGATGTTGAAATAGAACCACTTGTTGATCTTGATAACCCACAACTTAATAATAAAAGATATGATAAAAGAGATTTCATTGATAGAAAACATGGTAAAGAAAGAGAACCGTGGGTTCAAAAACCTATGCCTTTTCCACCCAAGTCAACTAAAAAGAAAGATGATGAAGAATTTGAACGCTTGGCTGAAATGCTGAGGCTAGTCTTTTTGCGTACTCGCTTGACTGATATCTTGAAGATGCCTCCTTATGCAAAGTATATGAAAGACATCATCACAAATAAGAGAAAAATACCGGAAGCTCAAATCTCCACTATGCTTGCTAATTACACTTTTCAAGATGGAGTACCTAAAAAACATGGAGATACGGGAATACCAACTATACCTTTGTGACGCCTGGATAATTAAGCTACAGTAATCCTCCGTTAATGGTGCCACGTCATCACATTACTGTTGCTAATCCTCACTTGATCCAAATCACTATTCATATTCAAACTCAGATTTAATGTCAAAATTCAAATTTGCCAAACATGAAAGCTAAAATGTTCAAAGTGTGGCAAATAATCCCTGGGTATTTGTCATGTTGGAACCAACCTCTTTTGGATTCCAAAAGTGCCCATGGAAATTATTTAGTGGTCCAACATCATATTAAATGACCTTTTCAATCTCTAAAAATGCTTGAACAATTCCTTTGGTCCTGAAACTCTTTAGGCAACACCACAATATTGTGCCTGAACTATTTGCTAAGTTTCACACTCGACAAAAATGATTTGAGGCCTTGTTTCTATCCAAAACAGTAACTATCCTATTGATAGAAAATAAAAGAAATAAAATTACAGAAAAGGAACCCCCCCTTTTCCCCACCGGGCCTCAACCCCGCCGACCCACTCGGCCCACCCGACCAGGCCCAGCCCATCTTCTCCCCCGGTCGTTTTCTTCTGTTCGACCGACCGAGGGGCTCGCCCCAGCTAGACCGCCTCGACCGTGACTCCCCGGAGAGGATAAGGTCGACCCCCCCTCGACCGCCTCGGCCTCCTCCCCACCCACCTCCACTCACGCCGCTCGCCTCCCAGATCCACTTCCCCTCGGCCCCTCCCCACCCACTGAGCTTCTCTACGCATCCACTGTGAGCTCCTGCGTCTTTCCCCTTTCTCCTCCGCGTCATTTTCTTCCTCTAGCACCGTAGCCGCTGTTGCCATGGCTCCCGAAGCTCGTCGCCTCCGTAGGAGCCGTCGCGACTCATGTATGACCGCGTCACGGTAATCGCTACGCCACCACGACCCCGTAGCACCCCCAGCGCTTTCCCTCGCCGCCACCTCACGTCGTCGCTAGACCCCGTTGACCCAAGCGACCTTGACCTCCTCCGGCTTCTCCGAGCCCTCCACGAGCTTCCTTGTGAGCTGCTCTCCCGATCCCTCTCTTTAGCCCCCACGGTCTCCCGCCGTTGTACCCGTGCTCGCCGAGGCCGCAATGGCCAGCGCTCATGCCCGCGCTCGTTCACCCTCTGACCATGGTGTTGTCGTGTCCACGCGCTCCAGCCCTGTCCCGCCTGTGCCCGCGCGCCCCCTCCCCACGCTTGCAACCGAGTCCCAGCCTCCGACGCCGCCCAACTGCTGCTCGTTCTCGCCGCCTCCTACTGCTGCTACTGCAGCAGCTGTCGCCCCCAGCCAGGCGCGCCCGCCTGAGCCGCGGCTGACTAGGGCCGCGCCGGCTCCCCCCTTGCTCTCTGCTACAGCTGTTGCTGCTCCCCCAGCTGTCATACCCACAGCTCCTTCCCGCGCCGCCCCTGCCTCGCTCCCATCTCCGGCCCCCGTCGCCACCCTCCTGTGCTGATGCGACCTCGCCGCGGACAGCCTCGCTCCAGCCCACGCGCGCCCGCCTGCCTTTGGCCGCGGTCGCCCTTGCCGGCCCACGCCCTTTGTCGCCCCTGGACGCCAGCGCCCCGGCGCCCGCGCGACCAGCTCGCCTCGCCGTGCGGGTGCACACCCGCGCCCGATAGCCCCCCTGTCGTGCCCCGTTAACACCCATTCCAGTGGCCTCATAGGTCACTGGACGGTGGGGCCCTTCCCCCTTTTTTCCTTACAAAAAAAGAAAATGTAAATTTAAAATAATTAATTAATTAACTTAAATAACTATGTTTAATTAACCTAATTAACTAGGTTAGCTAACTAAAACTGTTTAAACTAATCTGTGCCTATGCCAGATGGGCCCCACATGCCAGAGTTGACGTAGTCAACCTGTTGGCATGTTGACATCACTGTGACCTCATGTTGACATCATTATCCTTTTCCTGTTTAATTTAATAATTAATATTAATTTCAGTTTATTGCTAAAACTTTAGAAAATCATAGAAAATAATCCGTAGCTCGGATGAAAAAGTGTTATACATGAAAGTTGCTCAGAACAATGAGACGAATCCTAACACGCGGTCCGTTTACCTGTCAGATGCCTCTAACTATCTGAACATGGAACTTTCCCCCTCCGGTCATCTGTGTGACACAGGTCCGGAACCGGGAAAACATTCCCGGTTGACTTCCCCCTTCGCAGGTATCGTGTAGCACCGCGTTATAACATGTCTAGCCCTGCCTGTTGTCCTGTGATGCACTTGCTTGCTATGTATTTACTGTTTCTCCCCCCTCTTCTCTTCGGTAGACCCCGTGACGATGCTGATGCCCCTGTGATCGACTACGTCACCGACGACCCCTCCTTCTCGTCTGAGCAACCAGGCAAGCCCCCCTTTGATCATTCCGATATCACCCATTCCATTCTCTCATGCTTGCATTAGATTTTGCTACTGTTATTGTTTGCTCCTATTCTGATGCATAGCCTACTTTTGTAACCTGCTCATTATACCTTACCTGCTTATCCTAAACTGCTTAGTATAGGTTGGTTAGTGATCCATCAGTGACCCCCACCTTTTCCTTGTTCCCCCTGCTTCATCATCGACGACTTGATCAACGTGATCGACGACCTGAGCCCGACACCTCACATCACATCACGCCCTTTTTGTTGCTCGACTCTGCAGAGTTACCATCGAGTGCCGAGGGTGGAACCTCACACATCACTCCTGATGAGATCTCTGTAGTGTAGCTATTCGGTCGTGGTCATCGAGGGTGATTTCCTCCTTAACCACTTCCGATACGACTCTGTCTTGCAACCCCTCAAGTGTGAACCTCGAGGGTCGATCCTCTTACGTTCACCTTGATGATTACATCGAGTGGAATCCGTCGAGGGTGATTCCTCAGGTTTTCCCCTTGGTGTTAGACACACGGTTACTATGGTTATTATGACTTTACACTGAACCCTGTTACTAAAGACGGGTCGGCCCTGAGGGGTACCCGCACGAGCATATTTGCGAGTGATGAGGAGTCGGGTTCACCTGGAGGGTGCCCGCGAGATAATTACGAGGCGTGGCCGGGCATTCTTAGCCGGTGCCGCAAGTCCTCGAGACGGGGCGACGAGGTCACATCTTTCGTGAGTCTCTGCTTGTTACCGCGCGTTCCTAATCCACTACGATTTGGATATTTGATCCGAGGCGCCTCTGGCCTGATAGCACTAACCATCACGTGGGCATAGTATGGGCGTTCTGCGTCGTATACATCAGCCGATGCTTAATAGACGTCAGCGGCTGAGCGGCGCGCGTCGGGTTGGACTGGTAAGCTCCTGCCTTTTTAAGGAGGTAGCTAGGTCTGCTCACCGGCCGCCCACACAACGTGCAGGAGTTCCCGGGGCGATGGCCCATGACCCCTGGGGGCATAGGTTTAGTCCGGCGTGCCGACCTCTCTATTAAGCCTAGGTCGGTTGCGGCGTATTGTTTGGCCGAGGCCGGGATGACCCAGGAAAGTGTGTCCGGCCGGAGTTAATATAGCGTGGTGGGTAAGTTGGTGCACCCCTGCAGGGAAGAAAACATCTATCGATAGCCTGTCGTACGATAACGGACACTTGGAGTTGTATCCCAATCGATACAACTAGAACTGGATACTTGAGATGAAAAATGGATATGAGAAATGGATAGTATGGCTCTGGGATTGTTTTCTCGCAGGGAGTCGAGAAAGGATCTCTGGCCGAGGTTGTTAACACTACACTACTACTTTACTTTATGCTACTCTTATCTCTTCTGATGCTGCAAGATGCTTAAAGATGCTAGTCTTCAATAGGCTAGGCTTTCCCCCTTCTCTTCTGGCATTCTGCAGTTTAGTCCACAGATACAACCCATGTCATTGTTACCGATGTATATGTAGTGTAGATCCTTGCTTGCGAGTACTTTTGATGAGTACTCACGGTTGCTTTGCTCCCCTTTTTCCACCTCTTTCCATTCTTCCCGGATGCTGCAACTAGATGGTGGAGCCCAGGATCCAGACGCCACCTTCAATGACGACTGCTACTACACTGAGGGTGCCTACTACTACGTGGAGGCCGTCGATGACCAGGAGTAGTTTGGAGGCTCCCAGGCAGGAGGCCTTGCCTTTTGGATAGATGTTGCTTTTGTGCTAGCCTTCTTAAGGCAAACTTGTCTAACTTATGTCTGTACTCAGATATTGTTGCTTCTGCTGACTCTTGTGTTTTTGAGCTGATGTATTCGAGCCCTCGAGGCCCCTGGCATGTAATATAAGGCTTGTATTATTTTAATTTGTGTCTACAGTTGTGTTGTGATATCTTCCTGTGAGTCCCTGATCTTGATCGTACACATTTGCGTGTATGATTAGTGTACGATTGAATCAGGGGCGTCACAAGTTGGTATTAGAGCCGACTGCCTGTAGGTAGCCACCCTTCCAACTCCTTGGCCGAAGTTGAGTCTAGTCATCCAAAACTGTTTTACTAACTTGGCTGTGTGGCTTAAGGGCCCATGTCGCCGATGGGTGGTAATAGGATCTTTTATTCCTCGTCTATACTCTGGGATTCTGATCTCTCTTCTATTCGGGTTAAAACATTTTACTAACTCTGACATTAGGTTCTCGTACCCACTTCCTCCCGGAGAGCCCCGACATTACCGATGATCGCTTGCTTCGCCAGAAGATTCTGCAGATACTCCTCGATGTTTCTCGAGACCCTGTGCCCACTGCCTTGCAGTTCCTGACCACAGATAATCCCCGTGAATAACATCCTTGCCGCTTGTACCTTCATACCCAGTTGCTCCTATTATTACAAGATGTACTCTCTGTTGTTTCAAGAATCCTTTGTGCCTTCTGCTTTGCGCCTTCTTTTTGCACTACGGATAATTCGCTGAACCCGTTCATCCCCAGTTGTTCACATGCTTTCCAGAATACTTGGAAATACTATGCGATCTTCCAAAAATCCTCTACAGCCTATAGCTCTTGATTCTCCTTGCCTGCTTGCATTAGGATTAATTCCATATGTCTAGCAATATTCTTTAAAATTCTTTGTGGTTGTCATTCTGTTCCTATGGATTCAACGTGTGAGCGAATACTCGCAATCATCAATTAATCCTTGGAAATTTTCTTTCCGGCTTCGACATCGCTTCGGTTGTGAGCTGGTTCTTGCCCAATCAAGACTTGATCGGGTGCACCTTTAAGTCTATTCAACTTACTCATCTTTTGATCAGAGCCTCTGTTCAGATCCTTCGACTTGAAATCATAACTCCTTTGTACTCAAGCATCGAATTATTCAGATGTTTCTATAATCCAATGCCTTTGCATTCCTTCCTTCTTCCGATTGAGTACTGATACTCACATTAGATCCATTAAGGACCGCTGAATCCTTTGTTGGACTATTATCCGGCAGTTTCCTTCATATTCAAAATTTTGTGCGCTCTTCCCCTGATACATATTGCCTTTGGTAAATTGTATTCTCTGCTTAGTCAACCATGCTCTGCTTCCGATCTTGAGTTAATTACCTCTGAAGTTTTGCAAATGTTCCTAAAATGCCCCGACGGGTTGAACTAATGCTTTCCCTAATTTCTGTGAACCCGGAAATTTCTATGGGTCATACTCTACTGGTGTTACGCCGGATAAAAATTTCTACACGACAACTTCGTCAAAAGCGAGAAGTAAATGAGAGGTTATGCATTGAAGAAGTGGGAGTTAACCTTGAACTTTGAGTTCGTGCCCATAGACACGATCTAGATCTTATCATGGAAGCTTCTCTTATAATCAAATGGTCCCTTGATATAAGCTCATCTTGCATCTGTAAATTGATTCTTTGCAATCGTGGTCCCGACCGTGATTGTTCTTCTTTGATCCCATGCCGCGGGCAAGTTAAAGCACTTGTTCTGCAAATCAATATGCTTGTCCAACCCCTATACTGAACTATCTCGAGTATTACCCCCTACTGTCTTGAGGATATCATCCTATTGTACTATGCCCTATGAAATTTTCGATGGAGTGGTATTTTCCCCTGTCATAGTAACTCCACGGCATCTGGGTTGTCGTCAACCGAGACCACCGAACAATGAATCGATTCCGCTTGGTGATATAACACTGCTAGTACTTTGTTGCTGGGGAGTTAGATACCACCTCACGTCATTCCTAGCCTGTTTGGCTATATCACTATCATGCGAGTTTTAACTGTGCTACCTGGTCCTTATGCCCGGAGCAACTTCCGACGACGAGAAAAGCTTGCGTTGATCTTCCGCATCCTATCATTTCATCTCGAACAACAAGTTTGATTTTGAGCTTGTGTCGAATCCATGGTTCTCATAGCCTTTCACTTCACCCTTCCTTTTGCTTGATGTCGTCGCTGCTTGATGGCATCTTCATAGAGTCTCTCAACAAAATTTGTCGTGATCACTGTCAACACTTTGGCTTCTTCAGAGATGTCAATTGAATTCATGGCTAGAAATACCATCCCTTCCCCTCGATGGTTTGTGATATCATCGATGACATCCTTGACTTCCTGCCAACACAGACCTGGTCGTGTTTGGTTATACCTTACGTTCCGAGATAATCTTGGAAGTGTTCCTTTGTATCTTTTGAGATCTTTAGATCCAAATCTTACCCGAAACACCATGTTATTGCTACCTCGAAGCATGACTATGGTACTCTGTATATCAACAAGAACATTGGAAGCGCAATGCTAAATGTTTCTTGATTTATTATTCAAACACCGTGGTGTGGGTAATATCATGATTCTTCCCTCGCCCTTTGTCTAAATACTTTTTGAACGTGCTATCCTATCATGTATCTCATGCCCCGCCTTTCCTTGGGAAGGATATACCCTAAATTCTTGTGTGCAAACACATTATTCCTTTCCTTTGATCTGATTAATCCTGATAATCACATTTTCCTTTCCATTGGTTTGGTAGTCTTTCTTTTGATCTATATGATAAAAGAAGACATAATTCCCTGCGTATAAAAATGCCTCAGGGCACAATTTGGTCAGTACGACCCTGTTACTAATGTTGATGACATTCCGGTAACCACCGATGGATGAGTACTTTGCCTATTGGTCCGCCTCGTTCAACGAGCAGGAAAATAGTTCTCTTCATCCCTCGCCCTTGGTACCAACGTTGTTGGCAACATACCTGACAGTCTATCATGTGACATGCCTTGCTATCGGCCCCCTTTCTACTTTTAACCCACATGGTGGGCCCATAACCCACAGTTCCACAGGATCAAAACCTTACTCTCATGTACAACCTTGATTCCAAGACATTCTATGCACTTGGCTTCGTCTGTAATTCACGAGCCAACTTCCTCCCCATGTTTCATTCTGGTATCAGAGGCAACATTATCCTTCATTGCTCTGAACCCCATCATCACTTGTTTTGATGCCTACCTGGTTGAAACTTGTCGAACCTCCTTATAGCACTCTCGATACATTTATTGGTGCTTCTAAAATCTCCTTCCTTGGGATAACTATCGGATGCCGATCCTTTCAGACATCCGTTCTTATAGCTTCCCTCTTATTTCACTCCTTAAATCTCGGGACGAGATTTCTTGTAGTGGAGGAGAATTGTGACGCCCGAATAACTAAGCTACAGTAATCCTCCGTTAGTGGTGCCACGTCATCACATTAATGTTGCTAATCCACACTTGATCCAAATCACTGTTCATATTCAAACTCAAATTTAAAGTCAAAATTCAAATTTGCCAAACATGAAAACTAAAATGTTCAAAGTGTGGCAAATAATCCCTGGGTATTTGTCATGTTGGAACCAACCTCTTTTGGATTCCGAAAGTGCCCCTGGAAATTACTTAGTGGTCCAACATCATATTCAATGACCTTTTCAATCTCTAAAAATGCTTGAACAATTCCTTTGGCCCTCAAACTTTTTAGGCAACACCACAATATTGTGCCTGAACTATTTGCTAAGTTTCACACTCGACAAAAATCATTTGATGCCTTGTTTCTATCCAAAACAGTAACTATCCTTTTGATAGAAAATACAAGAAATAAAATTACAGAAATGGAACCCCCCTTTTCCCCACCGGCCTCAACCCCGCCGGCCCACTCGGCCCACCCGACCAGGCCCAGCCCATCTTCTCCCCCGGTCGTCTTCTCCTGTTCGACCGACCGAGGGGCTCGCCCCAGCCAGACCACCTCGACGGCAACTCCCCGGAGAGGATAAGGTCGACCCCCCTCGACCGCCTCGACCTCCTCCCCACCTACCTCTACTCACCCCGCTCGCCTCCTAGATCCACTTCCCCTCGGCCCCTTCCCCTTTCTCCACCACACCCGAGCGCCGTCGTCGACATTGTGCGGCGCCACCGCGGCCACTGACCTCCCTGCCGCCGGAGATTGCGCCGGGATCACCGCTTCCGATGCCTACGTCGACTACGTGGATGAATTCGAGCTCGGGATCCCCTACCCCACGCGGATCAAGCCATCTTCAACCGTGGGACCCGTCAAGCTTCGCCGATGATTCCAGCAATGGCGAGCCCCCCTCGAGCCCACTGAGCTTCTCTACGCATCCACGATGAGCTCCTGCGTGTTTCCCCTTTCTCCTCCGCGTCATTTTCTTCCTCTAGGACCGTAGCCGCCGTCGCCATTGCTCCCGAAGCTCGTCGCCGCCGTAGGAGCCGCCGCGACTCACGTACGACCACGTCATGGTACTCGCTACGCCAGCACGACCCCGTAGCACCCCCAGCACTTTTCCTCGTCGCCACCTCGTGTCATCGCTAGACCCCGTCGACCCACGCGACCTCGACCTCCTCCGGGTTTGCCGAGCCCTCCATGAGCTTCCTTGTGAGTTGCTCTTCTGATCCCTCTCTTTAGCTCCCACGGTCTCCCGTCGTTGTACCCATGCTCGCCGATGCCGCAATGGCTAGCGCTCATGCCCGCGCTCGTTCACCCTCTGACCCTGCTGCTGTCATGTCCGACGCGCTCTGGCCCTGTCCCGCCTGCGCCCGCGTGGCCCCTCCCCATGCTCGCACCCGCATCCCAGCCTCCGACGCCGCCCAACCGCTACTCATTCTCGCCGCCTCTTGCTGTTGCTACTGCAGCAGCTGTCTCCCCCCGGCCAGGCGCGCCCGCCTGAGCCGCGGCTGACTAGGGCCGCGCCGGTTCCCCCTTGCTCTCTGCTGCAGCTGTTGCTGCTCCCCAAGCTGCCATACCCACAGCTCCTTCCCGCGCCGCCCCTGCCTCGCTCCCATCTCCGGCACCCGTCGCCACCCCCCTGCGCCGCTGCGACCTCGCCGCGGACAGACCCGCTCCGGCCCACGCGCGCCCGCCTGCCTTTGGCCGCGGTCGCCCTTGCCGGCCCACGCCCTCTGTCGCCCCTGGCTGCCGGTGCCCCGGCGCCCGCGCGCCCAGCTCGCCTCGCCATGGGGGTGCACACCCGCGCCCGATAGCCCCCTTGTCGCGCCCTGTTAACACCCATTCCAGTGGACTCATAGGTCACTAGATGGTGGGGCCCTTCCCCCTTTTTTTTCTTACAAAAAAACGAAAATGTAAATTTAAAATAAATAAATAAATAATTAACTTAAATAACTGTGTTTAATTAACCTAATTAACTAGGTTAGCTAACTAAAACTGTTTAAACTAATCTGTGCCTATGCCAGATGGGCCCCACATGCCAGGGTTGACTTAGTCAACCTGTTGACATCACTGTGACCTCATGTTGACGTCATTATCCTTTTCCTGTTTCATTTAATAATTAATATTAATTTCAGTTTATTGCTAAAACTTTAGAAAATCATAGAAAATAATCCGTAGCTTGGATGAAAAAGTGTTATACATGAAAGATGCTCAGAACGACGAGACGAATCCGAACACGCGTTCCGTTTACCTGTCAGATGCCTCTAACTATCTGAACATGGAACTTTCCCCCTCCGGTCATCTGTCTGACACAGGTCCAGAACCGGGAAAACATTCCCGGTTGACTTCCCCGTTCGCAGGTATCGGGTAGCACCGCGTTAGAACACGTCTAGCTCTGCCTGTTGTCCTGTTATGCACTTGCTTGCTATGTATTTACTGTTTCTCCCCCCTCTTCTCTTCGGTAGACCCCGTGACAATGCTGATGCCCCTGTGATCGACTACGTCACCGACGACCCCTCCTTCTCGTCTGAGCAACCAGGCAAGCCCGCCCTTTGATCATTCTGATATCGCCCATTCCATTCTCTCATGCATGCATTAGATTTTGCTAATGTTATTGTTTGCTCCTATTCTGATGCATAGCCTGCTATTGTAACCATCTCATTGTACCTTACCTACTTATCCTAAACTGTTTAGTATAGGTTGGTTAGTGATCCATCAGTGACCCCCACCTTATCCTTGTTGCCCCTACTTCATCATCGACGACTTGATCAACGTGATCGACGACCAGAGCCCGACACCTCACATCACATCACGCCCTTTTTGTTGCTCGACTCTGCAGAGTTACCATCGAGTGCCGAGGGTGGAACCTCATACATCACTCCTGATGAGATCTCTGTAGTGTAGCTATTCGGTCGTGGTCATCGAGGGTGATTTCCTCCTTAACCACTTCTGATACGACTCTGTCATGCAACCCCTCAAGTGTGAACCTCGAGGGTCGATCCTCTTACGTTCACCTTGATGATTACATCGAGTGGAATCCGTCGAGGGTGATTCCTCAGGTTTTCCCCTTGGTGTTAGCCACACGGTTACTATGGTTATTATGACTTTACACTGAACCCTATTACTAAAGACGGGTCGGCCCTGAGGGGTACCCGCACGAGCATATTTGCGAGTGATGAGGAGTCGGGTTCACCTGGAGGGTGCCCGCGAGATAATTACGAGGCGTGGCCGGGCATTCTTAGCCGGTGCCGCAAGTCCTCGAGACGGGGCGACGGGGTCACATCTTTCGTGAGTCTCTGCTTGTTACCGCACGTTCCTAATCCACTACGATTTGGATATTTGATCCGAGGCGCCTCTGGCCTGATAGCACTAACCATCACGTGGGCATAGTATGGGCGTTCTACGTCGTATACATCAGCCGATGCTTAATAGACGTCAGCGACTGAGCGGCGCGCGTCGGGTTGGACTGGTAAGCTCTTGCCTTTTTAAGGAGGTAGCTAGGTCTGCTCACCGGCCGCCCACGCAACATGGAGGAGTTCCCGGGCGATGGCCCATGACCCCTGGGAGCATAGGTTTAGTCCGGCGTGCTGACCTCTCTATTAAGCCTAGGTCGGGTTGCGGCGTATTGTTAGGCCGAGGCCGGGTATGACCCAGGAAAGTGTGTCCGGCCGAAGTTAATCGAGCATGGTGGGTAAGTTGGTGCACCCCTGCAGGGAAGAAAACATCTATCGATAGCCTGTCCTACGGTAACGGACACTTGGAGTTGTATCCTGATCGATACAACTAGAACTGGATACTTGAGATGAGAAATGGATATGAAAAATGGATAGTATGGCTCTGGGATTGTTTTCTCATAGGGAGTCGAGAAAGGATCTTTGGCCGAGGTTGTTAACACCACTACTACTTTACTTTATGCTACTCTTATCTCTTCTGATGCTGCAAGACGCCTGAAGATGCTAGTCTTCGATAGGCTAGGCTTTCCCCCTTCTCTTCTGGCATTCTGCAGTTCAGTCCACAGATACAGCCCATTTCATTGATACCGATGCATATGTAGTGTAGATCATTGCTTGCGAGTACTTTGGATGAGTACTCACGGTTGCTTTGCTCCCTTTTTCCACCTCTTTCCATTCTTCCCGGATGCTGCAACCAGATGGTGGAGCCCAGGATCCAAACGCCACCTTTGACGACGACTGCTACTACACTGGGGGTGCCTACTACTACGTGGAGGCCGTCGATGACTAGGAGTAGTTAGGAGGCTCCCAGGCAGGAGGCCTTGCCTTTTCGATTGATGTTGCTTTTGTGCTAGCCTTCTTAAGGCAAACTTGTCTAACTTATGTCTGTACTCAGATATTGTTGCTTCCGCTGACTCTTGTGTTTTCAAGCTGATGTATTCGAGCCCTCGAGGCCCCTGGCTTGTAATATAAGGCTTGTATTATTTTAATTTGTGTCTAGAGTTGTGTTGTGATATCT